>NC_044568.1:27140855-28340855 GCF_007565055.1 Rhinopithecus roxellana
CTAGCCTCTATCTCAATTGACTAGTTTTGCCTATTTTTAAACTTTCTATATATGGAATCATACCATATGTACTCTTTTGCATCTGTCTTCTTTCACCCAACATCATGATTGTGCAATCCATCCATATTGTTGCCTGAGTTGCCAGTTGTCTATTCGCATTTCTGTGTAATATCCCAATGTACAACCATCTCCCCATATATTTATCCATTCTACTGCTCACAGGTATTTGGGTAGTTTCCAGCTTGGAGAAGTTACAGACAGCATTCTGGTAGTTGCTTTGTAGTCTACGTTTGTGTCTTTTCATTTGTGCACCAAAAGACACAAATGTAGACCAAGAGACAACTACGAGACTTTGCGCACAAATTTTATTGGGCATATCCCCAAAACTACAAACACATTTTTTAAAAGAACTGAAGATGTTTGTGTAGGCGGGTACAAACGGGTCAGTCTTGCCCTACTGGGGATCAAAATAAATTATAAAGCTATAGTAGTTAAAAGGAATACATATTGATACATCCCCAAATACACACACACACACACACGAGCACAGTCACACATGCACATAGTACTCATGCACATGCACATACATCCACACATAGGCATGTACTCCCACCCTCCTAAACTCTACCAGTCAGCACAGACAAGTCTCAGGCTGGACTTCCCAGACCAGATAACTGAGTGTCTCGGTCCCTTTCAAGTGGTATCAGAGCACAGGCCTGCAAGTATCCAGGAGACGGCTGATGGAGAAAGGGAAGAAGAGAGAGAGGCCCCCTCCCCCACCCGCCCACTGGCTTTAAAGGGAGAACAAAGTGAGCGGGATCAGAGTGTGCAAGGTGATGGCAGCAACGCTGAAGCCATTTATCACTGCCAGATGTGTGAAGGGTCAGGCTGCGGGGCACGCTGGGAGTGCCAGCAGGGGCGCCTGGACCCCAGACATGGCGAGAAATAACCTATCCAGTCAGCGAGAGACCGCAAAAAGGCTGCCAGGATCCTGTTCTTAACAAAATGACAATGAGCTTTCTTTTTAGTCCCGGCCAGAAGGGGCTGGGGCCAGGGTGGAGGCAGCGACAGCTTAATAAAGGGCTGTCAGTGTCAGTCAAAGCTCTAAAAATACTCTCCCGCTGCCAGCAGGCTCACTCTTGCACCCGCCCGAGGGCTTTCTGCTGCCTGAATGGTCCCTCAGTGATGCACAAGGACAAATGTGTGCCCAGAGAGGCCTGGTGTCAGGCGGCACACATGGTCCAGCTTGTGGCATCTGCCCTTTCCCCCACCCTCACCCCTCCAGGTCCCTCTAACAGGCACACCTGGGGCCAAGGAGATCAAGAAGGTCCCAGGGCGGTGCATGCTGGGTGCACACTCCCCACTGTACTGCTCCATCCACACACGGGACAGCAAGGACAGCAGCCACCTCTCCTTGCAGGTGGCTTCCTACCCCAAAGGCAGCCAGACTTCATAGGGGATCCCAGGTTTGAGGAAGGAGACTCATTACTGGCTGTGGAGTCTCCCACTCAGATAGAAGAGGCACCATGGGCTTTAGATGAGCCACTGGTCCAGGCGCTAGAACCATCTCTGCTTCTGCTAAAGGCCAAGCTTGGAAAAGGAGGTTCAAACCCCGTCCTTAGGGAGATCCCAGCCTGCTGGGGCAAGCGCAGCCACAGCCCTAGAAGCCCTTCTGATCTGATGGAGAAGGCTCAGCTCTTGCCTTGGGGAGTTCCCAGGCTGATGAAAGAGGCATAGTTTCCCAAATACAGGTTGCCACACAGGGACAATGAAGGGATTTCAGCCAAAGTGTCCTGACAGCCCTGTGCTCCTCAGACTTTAACTTTGCAACGGAATCACCAGGGATCACTACAAAAGCAGATTCTCCTTCCGCAGGCCTGGGGTGGGGCCTGAGATTCTGCATTTCTGCTTCATGGAAATCCTGGTTAGTGCAGTATTGGGATCCTGGGTGACGGGGGTGCTGCAGGTGCCTGAGTAGCAGGATGAGACGTGGGGAGGGTGCAGACCTGGCGAGGGTGCAGACCAGAGTTCTCTTGGCTGTTCTACTGATGGAAACAGCCTTGAGCTGGGGCCCTAAGGAGGGCTCCGTGGAGGAAGTGTATCACAATCAGATGGGCAGAGAGAGGACTCGGGGGCAGACAGGCCCTAGGTTAAAACTGTAGCTCTGGCGTTTATTAGCTGTGTGGCCTTGGGAATGTTTCTTGACCTCTCTGAAGTGAGGACAGCAAGGAGTGTGACCACCTCACAGGGTGGTGTGAGCAGATCCATCGCATCCGGCACGCGGCAGAGGCTCAAGACATGCCAGCCACTGCGTTTATACTGAACTAACCGCTGTGCCCTCAGATTGGAGAGCCCAAAGGCACCAGAGGGAGATGCCAGCGTCAAGAGACAGAGCCACAAGGAAGCGAAAGGCGGGGCGCAGAGAGGCCCTGGGTGTCAGGAGGCCCTGAGGCCTCGGGCGAGTCCCTGGCCTTTCCAAGCCGGGATCCTCACCTGCAGTATGGGGATCACAGCACTGCCTGCCTCCGTAGCTTTGTGAGAGGTCAGATCACACAGCGCCTGGCACCCCGTAGGCGCTCCATAAAGCTCTCCACGGGATGGGGGTGGGGTTAACGTGGAAGGCCCCCCGCTGGCCCCGGGCCGGCTGCCTGGGAGGAAGCCAGCGCGCCCTCCCCGCCCCACCCCCACCCGGGCCGCCTTTGAGCCCCGCGCTGCGCTTTGAAGTCCCAGATGGGCCTGCAGGAAAGAGGATCCCGCGCCCAGCCCCCAGCCCGCACCTGGATCAACACGCGCCGCCAGCCCCGCCGCCAGCCTGGGTCCGACGGCCTGGCGGCAGGGACGGCCAGGCGGCCGGAGCCGCCCGGCAGCGGCTCACTTCAAAGCGCCAGCGGCCGCCAGCGGGAGGGGGACCTAATCAGGCCCGGCTGCCGCCGCCGAGGCGCAGAGCCCCGCCCGCCAGGGCTCCCGCCCCCGCCATCTGCTCCGTGTTAGAGCTCGCGCCCCTGGGGGCAGGGGCGGCGGTAGGGGAAGGGCCAGTCACTGCTATCTGAGTTGTAAGGACACAGGCGTTATTTGCCCCAGCTAATTCCACGCCGTCACTGCTTCATCAATGCACGGTTAGTGTGATGCATCACTGCTTCACGGATGCACTAGTTAGTGCCGTGTATCACTGCCTCACGAGTGGACTAGTTAGTGTGGTGTATCACTGCTTCACGGAGGCACTATTTAATGTGGTGCATCACTGCTTCATTCATTCACTGGTTAGTGCGGTGCATCACTACTTCATTAATGCATTGGTTAGTGCAGCAAATCGTTATTGAGTGCCTGGTATGTGCTAGGCGAGGGAAATCCACTTTGTTCATTCATTAAGCAAACGTTTGTTGAACTCCTGTTTTGTACTAACAGACCTGGGGCCGTACAATTCAGTCATTCCTTCCTTCCTTCATTCAATAAACCTTTAAAAAATATAGAGATAGGGTCTTGTTGTGTCACCTAGGTTGGAGTGCAGTGACGCAATATCCGCTCACTGCAATCTCCAACTCCTGTGCTTGAGTGATCCTCCTACCTCAGCCTCCTGAGTAGCTGGGTCTACAGGTGTGCCACCACGCTCAGCTTTTTTATTTTCTGTAGAGACAGGGTTTTGCCCTGTTGCCTAGCCTGATCTCAGACTCCTGACTTCAAGCAAACCTCCTGCCTCAGCCTCCCAAAGTGCTGGGATTACAGGTATGAGCCACTGCTCCAGGACAATAAACCATCAGAAAAAAAACCAGCAACATCTTGATTTTAAATAAGTAATTTTTTAGTGTTGACTGCATGCAGTTACTGCCCCCCAGGTTCATCTTCCTCCCTCCCCACACCCAGTCACACTCAATGCATTCACCAGCTCCTCCTTGCCCACTCCAAGATCCAGCACTTGTTCTTCCTGCCTGGAATACACTCCTCTGCCCTGGACAAACTTCCGACTCATCCTTCAAGAGCCCAGGTGAAAAACTTCCTCCTTTGTGAAGCCTTCTCTGCCTTTTCCAGTCCCCATCCCGCACCCACTGGGTGCTTCTCTCCCACTAAAGGATTCACAGCCTCGAATGAGAGGGATTTATTCCTTTTCAGGGTCTGTGTGCCCCCCACAAACTGGCAGCCCCAATCTGGACCCTACCAGTTGGCAACTATGTGGCTCTTATAACCTTTCTGGGGCTCTATTTTCTCCTCTGGAATTTAAAAAGGCCTTTCAGGGTTGTGGAAACAAGGTGGGTTAGACACAAAGCCCCAGGCAAAACACCTGGTAGAAGGTAGCCGTGGTGTAGCTGTGGTGTAGCCATGGTTGCCTGATTGTTTCCACAGCCCTCTGGCTCCAGGAATCAAAGCTGAGTTCATGCTCTCTCCTCCAGGAAGCCCTCCTGACCTGAAACTAGGCTTCCTCTCCCTCTGCTGAGATCCTGCCAGTCTTAGCCCACTGGCTGCTGACATCCAGCTGCTCCTGCATGCTTGGGGCTTTCTGAGCCTGTGTCCTGGGCCCGAGGCTCCAAAGGGCAGGGAGCTGGCCCTGTGTCTCTCTCTTTTCTCCCCCTGCAGTGCCTGGCGCATTGAACACCCTGGATCCAGCAGCCAAGGGTCCCTCTCAGGCCCTTGCTCTTCCCAGTGGGGAGCTGGGGCTAGGTAGGCTGCTTAGGTACTGGGTTATGGCCCCTAAAGGTCCAAGGAGGTGCCTGGGGGCACAGGCTTCACACACAGGCGGGATGGTGGGAGTGCAAGCCGCCTGCCATGCCAACCTACTGGCTGTCGCATGCCCAAGAGCTAAGCATCACCAGGCTTCAGCTCTGAGAGCCACTGAAGACTGTTTGGAAGCCCCAGGAGCTCGAAAGAGGGTAACCTCAGGGAATGAAGCTAGAACATCTGTCCAGGAGGCCATCAGGTTGGAGCAGCCTGGGTTGGAGTGAATCAGAAAGGGGCTCAATTCCTAGAGATACTGGCAGACAGGCAGGAAGAGCACTGGACCCCTGGGTCATGACCCTTCTTGCGCCCTCAGGTCCTCTCTCCGTTCCTCTCTGTCCTCTGCTTCTGGCCAGCTCACAATCTCTGTCCCTCCTGTGGGTTCTATGTCTCTGCTGGCTTGTGGTCACCTGTGGGGCAGCAGGAAGGAGCCTGAAAAATGAAGTGCTTGGAAAAGTCCCAAACATAAGGCCTGCAGACAGTAAATGAGTTGTGGGTGTTGGGTGGGTTGGGGAGAGATATGTGTTTAAGCTATACATAGACTTGTGAAAAAAAAAAGACCTGGGTTTGAGTCCTGA
Source organism: Rhinopithecus roxellana (assembly GCF_007565055.1). Taxonomy (NCBI): domain Eukaryota; kingdom Metazoa; phylum Chordata; class Mammalia; order Primates; family Cercopithecidae; genus Rhinopithecus; species Rhinopithecus roxellana. The sequence goes on from NC_044568.1 coordinate 27,146,141, forward strand.
CTTAGTCCCTTACTAGCTGGGGAACACAGAGGGGTCTCCTGAGCAGACCTGTGAAGGGATCCTGGAAGGCATCCCGGGTGTGGCAGCAGGTCCTCCTGGCACCCTCAAGGCAGAGCGCATGACTTCCACCACTTTCTCCAAACACACACAGCATTCTCACCCCCCAAGGGAAAACCATGCTTGGTCCCCACGCAAAATGGAGCTGGATTTCATGTCGAGCCTTCTGTGCCGCGTGGGCTTTCTGTGGGTGCAACTGTCCAGTTGAAACCCCCAGGAAGAAGCACTGGGGTGAGGATTCAAGGGTACATGATGTGCTCAGGGAATGTGCCCAGGGGAGACAGGCAAGACAATGGGACAAACAGGCTGGGGACGCAAGGGTGTGAGCTCAGGCAAAGTCCTGCAAGAGGCAGCTTTAACCTGATCCTGCAGGGACCCTCAGGAGGGACCAGTTACACCTCAAGTTATCCCAACCTGAGGCAAGGGAGTGGGCTTTCATACTCCTGCACCAGTGGAGAAAGGTGAACCCCACTGCAGTGTGGACAAAGCGAGTTGCAATATCCTGGGGAGTCCTTCAAAAACCAGCTGCTGGTGCTGGCCCTTGAGAGCACACAGAAGCGTGGTGGGGGTGCTCAGAAATGGTAAAAAGAGTCCCAGGGAATCTGGGCTGAGGACCGAGGTCCACCAGTGCAGCCCATCCAAGATCTCCTTTGGCAGTACCCCTTGGAACGCTTTCTGGGAAAAGAGCCCCCTGGAGGCAATCGCAGGTGTGGCGGCCACCAACAAGCTCACAGATGCTCCGGATAGGTCCAAAATGTCCTGCTAGGCATCCAGATAGGTCCAAAATGTCCCAGGGCCCATTGTCAGGGTACTGGTGCCTCCAGCAGGTGGCCTTGGCACATGTGTGGCCTGCGAGGAGGGTTCACAAAGTCATGATTTGACCAAGTGACTGGCCAACTGAAAAAGGCTCCCTCTCAAAGTCAGGACAGACCAGGGCTTGAAAGCCCAAAGATATCAAAAAACCTGGTCCTACTGTGTACCAACTGTGTGTGTCTGGGATCAATATTTCACCTCTCTGAGCCTTGGCCTCCTCTGCAGTAGGATAGGGATAGTCATGACCATCACTGAGTACTTATAGTGAGCCAGACACCATGCTGAGCTGGTATGAGACTGCTAGGCTTCCCAGGACCCTACTCCTCAGTTTTCACAGGCAGCGGGGCCTGTACAGTCTTACCACCCACACACCTATCTTGAATACCACTCATGTCCCCAGTGAAAAAAAAACTATTTCTAACAATCCTCATGCTAATTAACAAACCCTGGTGTTGTTTTTGTTAACAATGTTTGAGAGTGTGCATTCCTGATGAGAACCCTTCATTTATTATTTTACCACCCCTGGCAGGGTCACCATGTACAGATGCACAGGTCGTACACTGCACAACTCCAGGAGGTACCACAACAAAAACCACAGTACAAATGGCACTCCTTGGAACTTGTTAGTGCCCAACTTGTTCATTGTGCCCCCTGCAGCCCTGAACCCAACAATTTGGATTCCTGATTTCGGTAGTTCAGATGCTAACGTCCATCTCTAGGATGTAATCTTGTGTACACATATTCATCACATGGTTAATAGTGAGGCATTTTTAAGGCCATCACATCAGCAATAAAGCAAGACATTAGCCCTGTGCTTGGCACACAGCAAACTTCGTAAATAGTACCTGTGATTTTGATTTTGCCTCCAGCATTTTACTGCCCAAACCCCAGGACTGGAATGGACTTTGGCTTTTAGAGTCCCAGCCTCAGCTTTGCAGACCCTTCTAGGACACCCCAATGGGCTAGGAAACCTCACTCCACCCCCGACTCCCATCCCCCAGGCCTCTGCTCTCATTAAGAGTGGCCCCGCCCCCACCCAAGCCAGTCCCTTCCCCTGGGGAGAGAAAGGGTTGGATCACTGAATCCCTTCTCTTCTCAGGGTTCAAAGCTACCACTGGTCCCCACGCAGCCAGCTTGATTTGTTTCTTATCTTTAATTTTTTTTAGTCGGGCAGATCCCCTCCAGTTACTTTTTCCGCAGCATCTTACAGCATCTTTGGAGTAGGCAACAAAAGCATTCTTTTTGGAGCCAGCGGGGGGCCAGGGCAGAGCCACTTCAAAGGGAATGCAAAGCGGCAGTGATGTCCCAGTCATTGTCCTCCCCTGTATGCCTGCCCCCCATTGTCCTGAGGCCGCCCTGAATAGGCAGGCACAAAGGCCACACGTTCAAAGTGGGCACCACACGCTCCTTCAGAAGGCCAGCCTCTGTCTCTGCTCTGGTCCCTTCATCCTCACAGGCACAGGTTTCCAGCCAGGGAGGGGAGCTGGCCTTGAAGTGGTTTTTTTTCCCCTCTCTCTTCTGTTGTTTCTCTCTCTCTCTTTCTCTCTCACTCCCTGAGCCAAAACTTATGATTACATTTTAAAGCAGCATCTGATCGACAACCTTTCCCTCTCACTTTCTCTGCAGAACAAGCAGGATTTGCCCCAGGCTACAGGTCTGCCGCAGGACTGCTGGGGCTCTCTTATGGGGTGGGAGCCTGGGAGGACTGTTGGCACCTCTGGGAAGCAGATGAATCATTTTTAGCTACTCGGGTAACAGGGAGGGGTGAATGTCAGTCCTGGCACCACCAGGGGATCTGCGACCTGCTGGGCTAAGTGGGAATTTAGAGATAGATTACTCAACCTTGATTTTATAGAAGAGGAAACTGAGGCCCACAGATGTAGAGCAACTCGCCCTAGGGCTCACAGAGAGGCTGGGGCACAGCTGGGGTTGAATCCAGGTGTCCTGACACCCAGTCCAGTGCTCTTTTATTTCCTGGTGCCCAGGGAAAGCCCCTGAGCCAGGGGAGACCTGAAGGCTTCAGGTGCTCACAGGACACTGGGTCACCATAGGGAAAATATACCAGACCGGGCAAGGTGACTCATGCTGTAATCCCAGCACTTTGGGAGGCTGAAGAGGGTGGATCATTTGAACTCAGGAGTTCAAGACCAGCCTGGGCAACATGGCAAAACCCCATCCCTACTAAAAATACAAAAATTAGCCAGGCATGGGGGTGCACACCTGTAGTCCCAGCTACTTGGGAGACTGAGCTGGGAGGATCACATAAGCCTGGGAGGTAGAGGCTGCAGTGATCCAAGAGTGTGCCACTGCACTCCAGCATGGGTGGCAGAGTGAGACCCTGTCTCAAAAAGAAAAAAGAAAATACATCAAACTACGGAGAGAGTCAACAAGGCTGGGACTGTGTTTGTTTGTTTCGGTTTGAGACAGAGTCTTGCTCTGTAGCCCAGGTTGGAGTGCAGTGGCACGATCTCAACTCACTGCAACCTCCGCCTCCCAGGTTCAAGTGATTCTCATGCCTCAGCTTCCTGAGTAGCTGCAATTAGAGACTGGAGCTGCCATGCCTGGCTAATTTTTGTATTTTTAATAGAGATGGGGTATTGCCATATTGGCCCGGCTAGTCTTGAACTCCTGACCTCAAGTGATCTGCCTGTCTCAACCTCCCAAAGTGCTGGGATTACAGGCGTGAGCCACCATGTCTGGCCAAGGCTGGGGTTTGTATGCTGTTGCTTTGAACCAACTCTGAGCACCCTGCCCTCCTGGAAGCAGATTACCAGGCACACTCTATGGAGAGAAGACGGAGGTCGAGGCAGCAACCCCAGGCCCAATGGAGTGCATCTCAGTACCGGATCTCCTGAGGTGTGAGATATTCACATGGCAGAGGACATGGCAGATGCACCAAGGAAAAGAAAGCCCCAATCTTCAGGAATGTCACAGCAACAGGAGTCATAATGGCCATCATTTCAGGACTTGGGTACCACAAGCCTGGCACTTGACACAGTGTTGAACTTGACCCAAAAATCCTAGAGGAGAGATACTACTATTATCCCCCTTTGAGGGAGAAGGAGAGCGAGGCTCAGAGAGGTTAAGTAACGTGCACAGAGTCCCACAGCTAGTTTGTAATAGAGCTGGGGCTTGAATCCCTCTCTGCCTGATTCAGTGGGACATTAAATGGCACCTGTCCTTTGGCCCTGAGTTGTCCCCTTAGGCACACTGTGTGCAGTGCCTCAGGATCAGGCCCTTGGGAATAGGAATGGGAGGGGGAAATGATCACCTCCTCCAATCAAGTCGGTGAGTCTGAATTGAGAGACTGAGCAGCATCCCTGGCCCTGAGGTCAGAAGCTCCAGAAGAGGGGAGCAGGCAGGGCAGACCCTATCCTCAGAAGGCAGGAGATGCGTGTATGGAAGCAGCCAGGCCCGATGTCAGCAGCAGCTCCCTAGAGTCAGTCTGAACTTGGGTTCAAATTCCAGCTCTGCTGCCTGAGCCGCGTGACCTTGGGCAGCCATCAACAGAACGTGCAGTGGCATCTGCCCTGTAGGAAAAAAAAGCCTCCGGCAGCACCCAGCACACAGGGAAAGCTCGAGAAATGGTACAGCTGCTGTTTCTTGAAAAAAAAAAAATCAAGAAAACAGGACAGAGGAGGCAGAGATTTGTTTGAGGCCTGACTATCAGCCCTTGGAGCCGGGAGAGCAATTGGTAGAGCTGCAGGCAGAGGGCAGGACCTGGAGACCAGGAGCAAGGGCTAAGAGGTGGGAGGGATAAGTAGCAGGAGCTAGGAACACACCGGACCTGGGCCTGGCTTCAAGGACAGTTTCAGAAAGAACTCAGCAAGACAAAGAGAGGCAGAGCCCCACAGCCCGGAGATGGGACAGGCTCGAGAGGACTGGGCTGGGTGGCCGGGGCTACTGGGCCCAGCCTCAATAGGCCCCAGTGCTTGGCCCAGCTCAGCTGACTGGCTTGCTGTGTGACCAAGGGGCAAGGGAAGCCCCTCCCTGAAGCTCAGCTTCCTTCACCTGTGAAATGAAGGGGGTGCCCTAGTTTTGTGGAGAGTGGCTCCTGTGCCCCAAAAAGGCCTAGGGGGAAGGGCCTGCCAAGGAAACTGGCTCCCACCTCAACTGCAGCCAGTGCAGTCCCCCTGAACCGGCACAGATTGGGCCCTTACTTAAGAGTGCACTGGAACCCATGTGTGCTGGCTTTAAAAGAGCAAGCTTGAAAACTGCCCCAAAGGTTGGTGGAAAACAGATGTCCTGAGCATCCATGCAGTGCCAGGTGCTGATGAAGATGCATGTGAGCCAACCCCTGCCCTCAAAGAGGTTTTGGCTGATGCAGAGACAGAGAGAAACTTCCAGGGAAATTGAGTGGTGGGTTTACCCAGGACTGGGAGGAGCATGGGCTGGAGACGCAGGCTTTGGGCTCTTGAAGCTGATCTCTCTCCCTTCCTTTCAATACACACAGAGCCCGAAGCAATCCCTAAGACACCCACAGCTCCAGAACCCACTTACATCCACCTGCCTGTGGCTGGGACCCACAGAATGGGCTTCCTCCAGGGGCAGAGATGGAAACGTCTATACCTGGCCCAAAGCAGGTGCTTCTGGGTCATCTCCTCTGGAACCCTGGCTAAGTCTCACAGGCCAAAAAGCAATGAAAATATGACTAACAGCTAAAAGTGGCCACTGTGTGCCGGGCATTGTACTAGACACATTCTATCTATTCACTATTTAACCCTGCGAGACAAAGGGAAGTGGCCGAGGCTGGAGCCAAACCCAAGCAGCCCCTGCTCACAGGCTGGGCTCCTGATCACTGCACATTATGGCACGCGCGGCAGGCCAGCTTCCTGAAGGAGGCAGGCACCATTAATTAATTTCCTTAGAGGTGCCCAGAAAGAAATTGGGACTCAGAATGAGCCTCCCCTGCCTTCGCCCCACGGCCTCCTGACGACTGGGTCAATTCCATCTCTGTGTTAAGGCACGCAAATTCGGCTTAATCTCATTCCGCAAACAAATCAGCCTAATGAAATCTTTTTTTGTAAATGAATTCGTGGAGGAAACAGCTGAGTGTAAACAGTGTTGTAGCGTCGCCAGTTTAGACAGCATTGACTTTCAAATCAGCCTGCTTCTCCATCCCGCATGGCAGAAATAGTCAAAATGCAAATGTAGCATAAACGATTCTATAATAAATGCTCATTCAACATTTATTCTTTCTCAAATCATCTCTTAAAGCCCTTTCATGCTAATGTCTAGGAGATGTGACATTAGAAAAATTGCTTTGACATGCTAAGGGGCTCCAAGATTAACAAAAAGAGAAAGGACAAGATAAAGCTTTCAGAAGACCTATTTCAGAGGAATTATTCCCGCCTTTGAAAGTGTTCCAAGGTTGCCGCACATCTCAGCTTGTTGGCATACATGTAAATGAAGTGCTACAAAAGTCCTCGGCTAAATTCCACTCAAATGAAAGCTCCCAGCCACCGGCATGGCGACAGGGAGGGTGGCCAGACTTCAGGATGAATGCTGAAGGGGGCTGGAGGGGGCTTTCTTGTCCTAAAGGCAGATGAGAGCGGGCTCCAGCCCAAACCAAGGGATAAAAATATCAGGGTCGAGCCTGGTTGATGTGGTCGGCACCTGGCTGGCTCGTTGAAAAAGGAACACCTGCATCTTTTATCAAACAAATTATCCAGCCTACCCCCAGCTGCTGGCCCAACCGCCATCCTTGCCTCTTAGGTGTTGTGTAAGTTGGTTAACCTCTCTAAGTCTCTCTTTAAAATAGAGATAACAAGAGAACCCACTTAGAGAAGATTCAGTGACGAAATGCACGTAGAGTGCTCCGTGCAATGACTGACGCTTAGTAAGTGCTCAAGAAGTTGTTTGCAGTTAATGTCATGATTATGCCTTGGCATTCTCTAGCACAGATTGGAGGCAGGAGAAAGAGGAAGCCAGGTGGCAGATGAGCAGAGATGTCACTGATGCAGTAACCAACATCCAGATAGGCACAATGGCCATTCTGTTACTGGAAAGGGATCCCGATCCAGACCCCATGAGAGGGTTCTTGGACCTTGTGCAAGACAGAGTTCAGGGCAAGTCCATAAGTAAAGTGAATGCAAGTTTATTAAGAAAGTAAAGGAATCAAAGAATGGCTACTCCGTAGGCAGAACAGTGGCTTGGGCTGTTCACTGATTATACTTGTAGTTATTTCTTGATTATATACTAAACAAGGGGTGGATTATTCATGAGTTTCCCAGGAAAGGGGTGGGCAATTCCCTGAACAAACGGTTCCTCCCCCTTTTAGACCATATAGGGTAACCTCCTGGCATTGCCATGGCATTTGTAAACTGTCGTGGCGCTATTAGGGGTGCTTTTAGCATGCTAATGCATTGTAATTAGCGTATAGTGAGCAGTGAGGATGACCAGAAGTCACTTTCATGGCCATCTTGGTTTTGGCGGGATTTGGCCAGCTTCTTTACTGCATTCTGTTTTATCAGAAAGGTTCTTTGTGACTTGTACCTTGTGTCAACCTCCCATCTCATTATGTGGCTTAGAATGCCTCACCTCCTGGGAATGCAGTCCAGTAGGTCTCAGCCTTATTTCTCCCAGCCCCTATTCAAGGTGGAGTCACTCTGGTTTGAAAGCCTCTGATGATTCCAGCACCCCCATCTATACAGATGGATGGTTCACAGCCAAGTCTGCTGCATGGTCCATAAGGATCTACTTTGAATTAAAGAGCTGCATGACATTCCCAGACACTACATTTCAGAGCAAGCTGGGTGTGCTGTGGACATCATTCTTAATGACCGGAGTGTCTTAAAGTTTTCTAGAGAGGAAGAGAAGGAACATTCACTGAGCATCTTTTAAACAGTTTCTGTCATTAGTCTTGATGACAGCCCACCGATGTTGATATTCTCAGTTTAAAGACTTCCACATTCATCAGGCTGGAGAGAATGCTCTAATCATCCTAAAACTTCGGTGGCTTAAAACAGTAAAAGTTTATTTCCTATTCACCCAGTAGCCTAAGGGTGGTGTCCGTGGGTGGGGCTCCCTGGGGTAGTTTTTCTTCAGTGGTGACTCAAGGGCCATGCTCCGTCTGCCTTTAGTCTCAGAGAGAAGGACAATAAAGGGTTGTGCCTGGGAGGATTTTCCAGGACAAGCCTGGGGTGGGGATTCCCCTCTGCCCACATTTTGTTGCCAGTCACATGGCAGACAGGGAAGTGTGGTTTAGCTGTGGTGCCCAGGAGGAAAAAGAACCACTTAGTGAAAACAGGAAAGCAGATTCAGAGAAACCGAGTGACTTGTCAAGAAGAAACAGACTGGGAGGCCAAGGCGGGTGGCTCGCTTGAGCCTAGGAGTTCAAGACCAGCCTGGGCAACATGGCAATACCCCATCTCTACTAAAAATACAAAAATTAGCTGGGTGTGGGAGTGCGCGCCTGTAGTCCCAGCTACCTGGGAGGCTGAGCTGGGAGGATCACTTGAGCCCAGGAGGTCAAGTGATTGCGCCACTGCACTCCAGCTTAGGCAACAGAGTGAGACCCTGTCCTAAAAAAATAAAAAGAAAAAAAAGAAAAACACAGCAGGTTAACTAAGGTGCAAGACCCATCACCTGCTCTTTGGAGGCCTCGCCATCTTCGCCACCATCATCAAAACATCAGCAATAACGATAGGCATTTATTGAACACCTGATATGTGAGACTCTGTTGTGGGCACTGAATCAGAGCCAGGTGAGAAACAAGCCATGTTCTGGGAGTGAGAACACCAATGGCATCCAGCCCAAGTTATGGACAAAGTTAGTGTTACAGGGAATCTGAGCTCCCAGAGCCTTCTGGAAGTGAGAGCTAGAGAAAGGAAGAGGAACCAGGGCAGATCAGTGAAGACTGACTCAGAAAGATGGAGAGGATGAGGTTAGGATTCCAGAAACAGAAAAGGATGCCTGAGGAGCCCACACTGAAGATGGTTTGTGGGGTGAGAGGCGAGGCTGTCACGTGGGTGGATACCCGGTGGTGAAAGGCCTAGAAGGTCAGGACTGAGGACTGCATGAACCATGGAGAACTTCCAGAAAGGAGCGGAGCAGGTGCTGGTGGCACCCTCCCTGGATGTCTGGGCTTTCTCCCTCCAACATCCACATCTCTCTACCCGAGGGCTTCTCTGATGGCCAGAGCCCCAAGCTGCTAGAAAATTAACACTCCCCAGGAACAGCCCTCAACCTTGTGTCTAAATACCCCAGATTCCTCCTGCTTGGGGAGGTGGGAGAACTCAGAAGTACGTCTTCCACACTGCTTCCCAGATTCCCCAGCAAGATTGCGTTCCAGCTGCCCACATGGGCACCTGGATGGACAACATGCCTGGTATTGCCTGACTTCCCTTCCCATCTCACCAACCTATGCTTTTGCTGGTGTTTCCTGCCATCTTCCAGACCAACCACCAGAAACCAAATTTACACAACCGCAACATGACTCCATCATAATCACAGTCGAATTTGCTGGCAGGTATCCATCCACTAAGTGACAACTTAGCAAACTCATCCCCTTGTTGCAGTAGCATGATGTGGCTGCAGATTCTGCTTGGAGGAGGTGAGCCCAGTTTTTGTGAGAGGAGACCTGGGGACCTTCCCAACTCCCTCTGCCTCATCTCCTCTCCTCGGAGCTGCTCCCCTGGCTTTCGCAGAGGCTCCATGGGCTGAGGGATGGGGAGCATGAGGAAGTGTAGCTTCAGGGGAACACACACCCCCATATATATACATATATATGTGTGTGTGTGTATATATATATATATATATGTATACAGCGACAGTCAAAAACACTTCACAACTGTCAAAAGCACATGGAATCAGCTAGTAAACTGTGAAACCCAAGCCACAGTTCTATGTTTTATGGTGTGAAAAATACAAGAAAATCAAATTGAAAAAATAAATAGAAGGCCCTGCGCCAGGGAGAAGTTGGCCAGATTTGCTGGTGCCCCAGGGCAGGGAAGTATAATGGACCATTCTCACCTCAGACTGTGCAGTGACTCATGAAGATCAGACTGCCCAGCCCATAATTGTTTTAGTTCTGCTACCTCTATTGCCTTGGGCCAGGCTCCCCAGAACCACATCCCGAGACAAGGATTTGAAAATTGGGAGGTGGTTCTAGCAAGCACTGGCAGGAGATGAGAGACTGGGGAAGGGAAAGGAGCCAGTCGGGGTGCATGGACGAGCAGGTCACCACTGTGGGCCGCTGGGGCTGAGGCCCACTGGGGACTGTAAGAGAGTTGCCCCACCAAGGGGCAGGGACACTGTCAGGCATTGGTTGAAGTCTGATCCCAGGGATGTTGGCTCTTGCATACTTTTGCTATGCACGTCCCAGCAGCCACAGGAAGCCTCCAGAAAGAGCCACAGAGGTTGTAGCAGGGGGCCAAAGGGTCAGCCTTCAGAGCTGAGTGCCAGTCACACCTGTTACACCCAAGGGGAAAGGGACAGGGTTCCTGTGCTCAGTAACCGCAGCCAGTGTTTCCTAAAGTAGAGACCAAAGAAAATTTTCTGTGTAGGGGCCAGCTTCGTCCTGCTCCCCAAGATCCTCACAAGGTGGAGGGAGGGGTCTCTTCCCCTCTGCTCAGCGCTAAGACGGATGCCCAGCCTTGTCCACCTTTGGATGCTGAAATGGCCCCATTCTCAGGCTGTCTTCTGGCTCCTTGGAAAGAGAGAACCTGGCCAGGTATGGTGGCTCATGCCTGTAATCCCAGCACTTTGGGAAGCCGAGGTGGGCAGATCACAAGGTCAAGAGATGGAGACCATCCTGGCTAACACAGTGAAACCACATCTCTACTAAAAATACAAAAAAGTAGCCGGGCATGGTGGCATGTGCCTGCAGTTCTAACTACTCAGAAGACTGAGGCAGGAGAATCGCTTGAACCCGGGAGGCAGAGGGTGCAGTGAGCCGAGATCACACCACTGCACTCCAACCTGGGCGACAGAGCTAGATTCTACCTCAAAAAAGAAAAGAGAGAAGTTATGGCACACTCTAAGCTATTCAGGCCTCCTTCAACAGCATGAGAGAGACAGAGAGAAAGAGAGAGAGAGACCCCCACCCCTGTCACTGCAGGGAAGAAGGCAGTGTGGAAGGAAGTCCCTGCCATCTAGCCCAAGATCCTTGAGGAAGGCAGACAGCATGTCTGTCTGAGTCCTCTCTGCTTTGCTGATTATTTACCCCAATCAGATTAGAGCTGCAATGGGATTGAACCTCCAGCTTCCTATGACTTCATGTCCAGCACCCATAAGAGAAGACAAGGAGAGGGCACCTCCTCTTCTGATCTTGAGTTAGAAGGAAGGGCTCCATTTTAGGGAATCTACAGAGAGTGGATTCTCAGAATCTGAAGACCAACTGGTATCTTTCTGTCTCTGCTCCTCAGAAAAACACAACCTGGTGCACTGAAAATTCACTGGAAGAACCCAAGTGGGAGGGAGCCCGGGGTGGAGGCCAGGTCTTCAGCAAAGGGCAGGGGCGGGCCCGCCGGAACTGTGCCGCAACGTGTTTGGGGCATGGCTTGCCCTGATCACAAGTGGGTTGAGCATCTCCTCATGCCTTGGCTACAGGCTTACACCCAGCCAGGCAGCAGCCTTGGCGTGCCCACGGGTACCCATCCTGCTTCAATAGCCCTGCACACTGACTCTTCCTACCATTTGCCCACTTACTTTCCTATGGAGTTGTTTGCCATCTTTTTCATGTTTGGTAGGTTAGTTGGGTAGTATGGATAGGAACGCTTTTCAGATATATGCATACAAATAACATTTCCCGGTTCTGTCAATAACGTCTTCTGTGACGTGGGAGTTCACTCGTCCTGACATAAAGTCTTAACAGTTTCTCAGCTATAAGGTGGGGGCTGACTAACTGGGCTCCTAACTGGGACCTCCATCATAAAGCAGAGGCTCACACGCCAGTCTCTGACCAGGTGCTGCTGGAAACCACAGATAAGGCCGTGTAGGGTATTCAGTGGCTGGCGCCTGAAATCCCAGCACTTTGGAAGGCTGAAGGGAGTGAATCACCTGAGGCCAGGAGTTTGGGACCAGCCTGACCAACATGGCGAAACCCCGTCTCTACTAAAAATACAAAAAGTAGCTGGGTGTGGTGGCGCACGCCTGTAATCCCAGCTACTCAGGAAGCTGAGGCAGGAGAATCACTTGAACCTGGAAAACTGAGGTTGCAGTAAGCTGAGATTATGCCATCGCACCCAGCCTGGGCAAAAGACTGAGACTCCATCTCAAAAAAAAAAAAAAAAAAAAGCAATCATCAGTGAGGCCTTGACAGTGAAAATGCCAGAAGACCCTGGCAGGGAGCCCTTTAAACCCAAGATGTGTGAGCCTCCATGACCCCGAGTGGGGATCCTCTCATGAGACTTGCTCAAACCCATAAGCTGACAAGGACTCTGCCAGGAGGAGGGTGGGAAGGCCTAGTATGACTAAGCCCATGGATTACCAGTGTCTGCCGAACCCCGCAAGCCATGCCTGGGCACTGCCTCATGAAGGCCAGTGGAACTAGGACCCTGCCCTGAGAAGCTTCAGTCTACCTGGGAAAAAGGAGATAGACATGGGACAAGATAGCATCATAAGTGGGTAAGGCCTTGGCCTCTGTATCTGACTCACCTACTTGCTGTGTTACCCTGGACTAGTTCTTTGACTTCTCTGAGCCCCAGCCTCTTCATTTGTAAAACAGAATAATAAAATTTACCTCCTAGCATTGTACTAGGAATGAAACGAGATCCTACCTGTAGCATAATGCCTAGGTGCATGGTAAGTGCTATAAAAACTGTTCATATTGCTGTGTGAGATCTGAAGGAGTAGCATGAAGCTGCCTATAAAAGAAAAGCTAAGTTCTGTTGAGTTAGGCCTGAGGAAAGGCTTGAATTAGGAGTGCGTAGGGATGAGACAAAAATCCCGCAATGTTCGAGGTAGAAGTAACCTAAGGGATCAGAACTGGACCAAGATGTGCAGGTCCCTCAGGAGGCTCATAGAATGTAAATATCTATTCACTCCCGACTTCAAGAAGCCAAACCCTGTGCTCACTGCCCTCAGCCTCTCCTCTTCTGCTGCTTCTCCAAGCAATTCAGCTCTCGCCCCAAACTAGCATCCTGCATTCAGGCAGACAAAAGTCTAAAGTTAACAGCACCATCCAACTTAGAAGGCAACTTGGGGACCCTCCTTTGTTACTCATGCATGTTCCTTGGGGTCTTACCCCTACCTCCAACTTATTTATCAAAGAGTTTCTTCCAGAACCACAGAAGAGTTCTTCCAGTACACCCCCTGATGGTGAGGTCCAGCAAATACAACTACTTCCCATCTTGCTTCATTTCCAATGACCCTGCCACCCGACCCATCACTTACACAAGCCCTCTTAAGAATCATCTAGGCCAGGCATGATGGTTCATGCCTGTTATCCCACCACTTTGGGCAGCTGAGGTGGGAGGCTTGCTTATGCGCAGAAGTTCAAAACCAGTCTGGGCAATATAGTAAGACCCCATCTCTAGAGGAATAAAAAATAATTAGCCAGGCATGGTGGCACACACCTGTGGTCCTAGCTACTCAGGAGGCTGAGGTGGGAGGATTGCTTGAGCTCTGGAATTGAGGCTGCAGTGAGCTTCAATCTCACCACTGTACTCCAGCCTGGGAGACACAGCAAGACTCTATCTCAAAACAACAACAACGAATAATAATCATCATCTAGTCTCCAATTTATTGTGGAAGAAACAAAGACTCAGAGAGGGTAAGTGACTAACCTAAGGTCACACAGCAGGTTAGAGACACGGATAGACCTCCTGACTTTCCACCCAGTACTCCTACCAAAGAACCCACTCAGTCCCCTATGTCTGGCTAGTATGGTCAGCACACCCCATCTTAGAGCTTTCACCCTCCAGGGTCCTTGAGTTGGCTGTTGGGACCCCTGATGAGGGAGACCAAGGGTGGGTGCCAACTTCTGAGACTAGGATCCGCATGGCCAACCCCAGGCACTCCTGCCCATCCCACCACCAGCTCCACTAATACATATTTTATGGGGCCGTTCTCCCTTCCTTGCAAACGGTGTCATTAATCTGCTCCCTGGCTGTGCAGAATAACATCCCTCAAGAACAGACTGCTTTCTGAATATTTTATCATTCCTCATTTCTTCTCCCCAAACTAATATATATTTACACAGTCTACCTCCTGCAGGAGAAGTATATTGTTTTCTCCCGGTGCCTGAGAACTTAGACACAGAATTGCGTATAAGTAAAAAAAATATGCCTTGCTATTTATGTTGAAAGCAAGAACCAATCATCTATCAAACTGTGAGGGAAGCCAAGAGGAAGATTTACATATGGTAAAAGAAGAATAAAGCAGACCCCCACCCCACAGAGGCCTTGAATGAGAGGAGACAGACATCTCTTCTCTTTCTCTAACAGACTTTCCATGCCATCCTTCCTGCAATTGGCAGACCTCAGCAGTGGAGAGAGCAAGGAGCTCTTTTGTTAGCAAGGTCAAAAACTTCCTACTTGGAGATCCAAACAGAAGAGACCAAAGTTCTTGCAAAGTTTGACAGCGCCATTTGTAACATCCTGGAATATTTATTACAATGAGGACTCCAACATGTGTGTGGCCCTATTGCTTCCTCCTGCATTATTCTGTTTTGACCTCCCCTGCAAACCAGGCTTGTTGGATGGGAAGGCAGAGATGGTGACCCTCATTTTACAAATGATGGTAAACAGACTCGGAGAAGGTAATGTACTGGCATGCAGATGTAGCAAAGGGATTTTGCTTTGTTTTGTTTTGAGCTATTTAACAGTTGGCTCCAAAGTCCCATTTAGAGAGAAACATTTGCAGGAGGGGCATGGTGGCTCATGCCTATAATCCCAGCACTTTGGAAGGCCGAGGCAGGTGGATCACTTGATGCCCAGGGTTTCAGACTAGCCTAGGCAACATAGTGAGACCCCATCTCTACGAAACATTTTAAAATTAGCTGGTCATGGTGATGTGTGCCTGTAGTCCCAGCTATACCAGAGGCTGAAGCGGGAGGATCGCTTGAGTCCAGGAGTTCAAGGCTGCAGTGAGCTATGACGGTACTACTGCACTTCAGCCTGGGAGACAGAGACCCTGTCTCTAAAAAATAAATAAATAAATAAAAACAATATTTGTCCAGAAAAATGACTTGGTAGGGCCCTGAAGGCATGATTGAAGGGAATGATAAACTCCATCATCCTCCCTGCAGAAGGGTTTAGCAGGAAGGTGAGGTGAGCTGGAGAAATCAGTGAGCTGGCATGGCAGAAGCCCACATAGAAAGGTATTGAGTGAGAAACTTCTATGGGACAAGGGCTCAGGGGCTCTTCCAGAGGAGGTGACTCAGTATGATTTTAACATGTCCTTCCTGTAGCATAACCTTCCTCTCCCAGAGACTGCAAACCATCACCAGGGTCCACCATGCAACTGAATCACTTGTGCAAGTGGTGTTTGACAGAGACATGGGGAAAGCGTGTAGGTCCACTTTGGAGCCAGTACAGAGTGGAGAAAAGAAACAGTCATGGAAGAGAGGTGATGGCTGGAGGGGAATAGGCAGGCAGAGCTAAAAGTGACTGTGAAGGTGTGAACACAGACATTGGCAGAAATCTCAGGTGGGCTTGGTCACTAGTCACTTGTACCCCAAGATGTGAACACAGAGTTTACATCTATTTCATGTACCTCTTAAAAATGGGGTGATCTCTACTGACATATGGGTTATACCAAGACGAATAAAGCTATCTCAGCTCAAAGGAACTCAGAGTTGAAAAACAGAGAGGCAGGCGCCAGGCCAAGGGGGACTCATCCAGGTGAGGCAAACTGGCCAAGGACTGAGAGCTGGTATGAAGTACAATGAGGATGGAAGCAGTCTCCAGACTCCAAAGCAGTGTTCCTGTCCTCATCCCTCTCTGCCACCCCCCAGTGGAAGGCAAGCAGGCCATGTTGCTTCAGCCTCTCTCTTCTCCCCTGGGTCCAGCTTCTGCCCTTGAGAGCCTCTTGCATCTAAAGCACGAATTCCATGTTAAATAGGTCAGGACACCTGCCTTCCACACCCAGCTCTCCAACCTGTCAGGCTCGGGCTGAACCACGAGACTGTTTCACTTCAAAGTGGCCCGGGCCTCTTCTGACCTGCTGAGTTCTCCCTTGTAGCCCTGTCAGTCTGTAGCTTGAGTGACAGCCAGAGCTGTTTGCAAGAGCACGGGGCAATGTCTCCCTGAGACCACCAACCATTTGGATCTCAATCCCTTTTCCCGGGATCTCTCTCCCATCGTTGGCATAAGAAACATAGCAGGGTCCTCCCAATTTGTGTCTGAGGTCTGTGGGGACAGACAGCAGCCGCAGACCCACTGCAGAATGGGCAAGTGGGGAGTGCTGTACAGTGTAAGCTGTCCTTGTAATTATAGAGAACAGAAGTCATCACAAACGTCCTTTATTAAGGGTTTATTCTGTACCAGGCTATAGGTGTCCCCATTTGCTTCTTATTGTGAGAATTAAATTTGTGATGACAGGTACCTTCATTATCCCCATTTTATTAATGAAGAAATAGAGGTTCAGAGAGGCTAACTGGTTGCCCAAGATCACACAGCTGGTGAAAGCTGGGATTGACACCCCCATTGTCTGGCTGAGGAGTCTCTCAGCTCTTTCAGCGAGCATTGCGTCGTAAATACCTGGGGTCTTTCTCCACAAGAACACCCTAAGTATGGTTTGGGCTCAAGTGGCTGAAGTCTTGTCCCCCACTAGAATGGAAATGCCTTAGGGACAGGATCTGTCACCTATTCATGGTGAATATCATGCATTGGGGCTTGAGGTGGAGGGATCTATTTGTGCCTGGAACAAAAGGAGGCGCAAGGAGGAGCAGGTCCCCACAGTTTGGCGGGTCACCGGCTGGGGTGTCTGCCTGGTTTTCCCAAGTCTTAGGTGAGCATAAGGAAGCCGGTACAAGAAAGAGGAGGGGAAAAAAAAAAGGAAGAGCGGGAGAAGGAGGAGCCAGGCTGATCGGTGGGGACTGCCTGCCCCAGATGGCCTGCGCATACCAGGACTGAGGGGACTTCCTTCACGCTCACACACTGTCTGAATTATTCAGACAGGGAGGCCACAGGGGCCCGGGAGGTCTATGATGGTTAGGGGTTTCATGGCCACTTAGGTGGACCAAAAAAGAACAGAATTTCATTCCACCTGCTTATCTCCTAACCTTATAAACTCAGGATTAGCAGATCAAAAGAGGATTTGGCACAGCTGAGGGACGACAGTGGCTTCGGAGAACAGTTTGG
This sequence comes from Rhinopithecus roxellana, assembly GCF_007565055.1. Lineage (NCBI taxonomy): Eukaryota > Metazoa > Chordata > Mammalia > Primates > Cercopithecidae > Rhinopithecus > Rhinopithecus roxellana. Next base: position 27,163,258 of record NC_044568.1, read on the forward strand.
GCTCCATCCTTCATAATCAAATGAGCTTAGGTCATTGATAAGTCAACGGCGTTTTGAATCCCTCTAATTGGGCGTGCGGGTCACGCCTGAGCCCAGGCAGCCCAGCCGTCCTGGCAGAGTTAATGAGCCAGAGAGGGGCCTGGGTGTGGATCCCAACAATGACCACAAGGAGTGCCAGGGAGTATCCTGGATGGGGCAGGGACCCCAGAAGTTAAGAGCAATGCTCTGGAGCCAGAAGTGATGGTTTCAAGCTCCCAGCACTGCCACCAGTGAGCTAGGAAACCTGGCAGGGGCGAGGGGGTGTCCCTTAACCTGCTGGCACCTCCATTTTCTCAGCCATGAGATGGGGCCATGGACGTGTTAATAACTACCCTTTATTGAGAACTCCACATTCCATGTGCAGTGCTGTTAGAGGGAGGCATCCCTCAACCCAGAGCCATGGTGTCCTAAGGACAGGTGGAGACCAGCCTTGGAGGGCATCTGCAGCCTGGAAGGGACAGCAGAGTTCAGAGCAGGAGGCAGGGTGACAGCCGCTTCTCCTCTCCCCTCTGAGTGACCATGCAGACAGCACTGTGCCTTCGCCTCCTCACCCATAAGCGAGTTCTCCCAGTGCAAGGGCGCCACTGCAGGGAAAGCCCCAAGTGATGCCATTAATCAGTGATTGCTATTACCACACTTAGTACTGGATCCTCCTTAGTGATGTGAATTTCCTGTGCCACTCACCTGCCCGTTTGATATCGGGTCTTATCTCTGCCCTTCCACTCTGCTCTGAATCCAGGAGAGACATTCCCCGGACTTCTTGGCCACCTGGTTTCTGGGTTGGTTTGGCCAATGGGCAGCACTGTAGAGAGCCAGGGGAGGGAAAAGCTAAAGTGTTTCTCCCCTCACTGTGTTTCCTGTGGTGTCCCCAACATCGCTGTGTCAGCTCTCAGCCCCCAACAGAGAGCTCCCGCTAACCTTCAAATTCAGCCTCCTGCTGCACAGACCCAGCTCTCAAGCTCTCACAACTCCACCTCCTCTCTCTCCTTCCAGCCTCCTGGTAGCAGTTTCCCGCAGTGGCTAACTCTGGGCTGGCTTAACCCTTCTCTGCTTGGCTTCTCAGCCCTCATGTCTCTTGTAATCTCTCTAATCCGTTCCCTCCACTGAATTCTCTCTAATTGAAAGACCTAGCCGGGCGTAGTGGTTCACACCTCTAATCCCAGCACCTAGAGAGTTGACGGTGGTGAATCACTTGAGGTCAGGGATTTGAAACTAGCCTGGCCAAGATGGTGAAACCCTGTCTCTACTGAAAATACAAAAATTAGCCAGGCGTGGTGGTGTGTGCCTGTAATCCAGCTACTCGGGAGGCTGAGACAGGAGAATCACTTGAACCCGGGAGGCAGTTGCAGTGAGCCGAGATCACACCACTGCACTTCAGCCGGGGCGACAGAGTAAGACTCCATTCCAAAAAAAAGAAAAAAAGAAAAGAAAAGGAAAACCCGGAGAACTTTCTGATGGCTAAGGCCATCAGTCACCTGCGTAGTATTAGCATTTACCATTCATCCACACAGTAACAACTCAACAAGTGCTCTTGGCTAGACCCTCCACAACCCAGACCCTCCATTTCAAATGCAGGGAGACAGGCAGTTGCCCTAGGGGTCATGAGCTGACCAGGCTCAGAGTGTGTGGTGAGCGTGGGCCAAGCAGGAGAGAGGGTTCCCATGGCTAGCGTCGGGAACGCAAGCCTGTCCACTCCCTAAGCCCCTTCCCGTCCACAATGGCCTGGGAGCCAAGCTGAGTGACCACTCCAGTTGGCAGGTGGGCAGAGGGAGGCCCGGGAGGTCAGGCGACTGGGGAGTCCTGTGCAGAAACAGAAGGAGCCTGGGTTCTGGGTCAGCCCTGGGGCACTAAGTGACCTTGAAGAAGCGTCCTCTTCTCTCTGGGCCTCTGTTGCCTCCATCTAGTTTCTCCAACTGAAAAATATGATCTGCACAGATCCTCATGCCTATATTTTAAAGTTTCTGATGATTCTTTAAAAGGAGAGAACACAGCAAGGAGAAGACACCCCCAAGCCTTGAGTTTGGCCTCTTAACCTAAAGATGTTACCAGGTCAGAGGCCTCAAAGTGCACTGTGTTCCTTGGGTCAGGCAGGGTTGGGTCTGAGTCCAACTCTGCCATAACTTGCTGTGTGGCCCCAAGTAAGTCACTCTCTCTCTCTCTCTCTCTGAGTCTCAGTTTCCCCTTAGGAAAAATGAGGTCCACAGCAGTACATAGCCCAGAGGCACAGGTGCAGGTGGAAAGCAATGATGTGTGAAAACACCGGGCACACAGTAGGTGCTCGATAAATGCTAGCCACATTGCAGTGGAAACTTGGTGGAAAACAAGGCAGGAAGGCCGAGAAACAGGGTGGAAACTTGACAGTGAAAGATGTTAATGACCCAGGATTCCCTGACACTCTCCCCTGAAGCGGACACTCTACCCGCTGGGGCCGCTGTCCAGGAAGAAACTGGGAGTGCTGAAAGCCAGCCACCCCCAGCAACCAGATTATGTGTTGCAGCCGCAGAGAAATTTTGAAAGGCTGATAAAGGTGACATCCTCTCATGCAGTCTCAGAAAGGTGCCTGTTCCCCTCCCAAGGGTTTAGCCTTACCCGGAGCCGACACCTGTGAAAGTGAGGGAGCAAGCCCCTGTTGGAGGTGGGAGGGCACACAGGTCTGGAGGTGACTAGCTGCTTTCGTTGGCTGCACAACAGACAGCGTGGGGCCACGAGACCACCTACCCCCCAAGCCTTGGCAGAGGCCTGGCTCTGTGGGCAGCACCCCCAGTGCTGGGCACAGACCATGTTAGTACTGCCCATGGTCACCCGGCAAGGATGGGGGTCCTTGGGTGAAGAGGATGGACAGGTGGGTGACCAGCCTGCTTCTTTCAAGTCCCCAGCCCCCTCACATGCTCCAGCTAAAAATAATACCACCCTGGGAGACCCACCCCTGCTGGCACAGCCGGACCATGCATAAAACATGTGCTGGTCAGGTTTCTTCCTCTGAATGGCTTCATTCAGAGCGTGCAGAGGTGAAAGGTTTACGGGAGGGATCGCTTGGCTTCCTGGAGGGACTGGAGCAGCCCCGGCCTCTGCCTGGGCCCCAGCCTTCCCTCTCTGTGCCCGGCACCTTGGCCCAATGGCAGCCCACACAGAGGGCTCCCAGGATGGGGCTGGCTGAGGGTAGCCCCCTCTCCCAATGTCCCTCGAGGCTGTGTCCTGGACCCCCTTAATGGAGAAAGAGGGGCTGCTCTGGCAAGAGTCAGCCAGCTCTAGGTTTGAATCAGGCTTCTCCCACATGTCCAAGTGTTTGTGTGCACCCCACTTTCTGAAATGCACTCAGAGAGGGTGAATGAGTTGTAAAAAGACATACAGGCAGTAAGAGGTAGAGCCATCAGACTCAAACCCAGCTCTGTCTCACTGAGAGTCATTGAATGCTCTGCCTTTTGGTCATGGCCTGAGAACAAAGTGGCTCAAGGAATGGTACATGGAGGAAAGAAAGGTTCAAGGGACACTTATCTGAAGTCAGTAATTCCTGAAAGGGTTGGAGTCAGGGCCTTCCCACAAAACAGCTTCCTCCCTCTTTTCTCCCTCCCTCTCTTCCTCTCTCCCATTTTCATTCATTTATTTTTTATTTATTCACTCAATAAATATTTCCTTATAAATATTTTCTTAGTCACAAAAACATACACTCACCATGAAAAAGTAAAGTTTCAGAAATGTAGAGTTAAAAGAATAAAAATATCCTAAAATCCCCCATTCCCATTCTCTAGCACTATATCACAAACCACCCCAAATTTGCTGGGAAAGAATAACCATTTAATCATGCTCACAGATTCTGTGAATCAGAAATTTGAACAGGGTACATAAGGGATGGTTTATCTCTGCTCCTGTGATGTCTGAAGTCTCAGCTAGAAATACTCAAACAGCTGGAGACTAGAATCTTCTAGAATCTTCTTCATTCATATGTCTGGCTCGTGAACTGGGCTGAGTCTGCTGAGGCTGTTGCTCCAAGTGCCTATGCATAGCTTCTTCATGTGGCTTAGGGTTCCTCACAGTATGGCGGCCTCAGGGTAGTTGTACTTCTTACCTTAAGGCTCAGTCTCCAAGAATGGAGGTTGAGCAAGTGAAGGAAAATTCCATGGCCTTTTATGACCTAGTTTTGGAAGCTACATTGTGTCATTTTTGCCACAGTTGTTGATCAAAGCAGTCACATGCCTGTCCAGATTCAAGGGTTGAGGTCATGGGAAGAAGGTCAAAGGATTTGAGGCCATGTTTTCTGTTTTGTTGTTTTGTTTTTTTAGAGACTCTCTCTCTCTGTCACCCAGGCTGGAGTGCAGTGCTGCAATCACAGCTCATTACAGCCTCAAATTCCTGTGCTCAAGCAATCCTCCCGCCTCAGCCTCCTGGGAAGGGGGCATTACAGGTATACACCACCACACCTGGCTAATTTTTGTTGTTTTTTTTTTTAATTTGTAAAGGCAGGGTCTTGCTATGCTGCCTAGGCTGGTCTTAAACCCTTGGCCTTAAGTGATCCTCCCACTTCAGCTTCCCCGACTGCTGAGATTACAGGCCTGAGTCACAACGCCTGGCCCTACACATACATTTTTAGCTGATTTTTTTCACTTCATGTTAGCGAATAACCAAGTTCACCTTTAAATATCCTCCTACAACAACTTTCTAATGGCTCTTTCACATTCCATTGTATGGATCTCTAGAACCGACTTGAAAGATCCTCATTGGATTGTGATGCTGTTTCCAATCTAGCCTGTTGTAAAAACAACAACAAAAACACTTTGGGGATTGTGATGGTCACATTATATGTGTAGTCTTCTCAACAGCCCTGTGATCATTATTCCGATTTTCTGGTTATTTTCAATGGTAATATCTAATATGCATTCATCTGCTGATGAATACTTAGATTGATTCGATATCATTGCTGGCTATTGTGAATAGTGCTGCAGTGAACATGGGAGTGCAGACACCTGTTTGACATGCTGGTTTCAAATCTTTTGGGTAAATACCCAGAATGGGGATTGCTGGATCCTATAGTAATTCTATTTTTAGCTCTTTGAGGACCCTCCATGCAGTTTTCCATGATGGCTGTTCTAATTTACATTCCCACCAACAGTACACAGGGTTACCTTTCTCCACGTCTTCATCAGCACTTGTCTTCTTAATAATCGCCATTCTAACAGGTGTGGTCGTATCTCCTTGTGCTTTACTTTGCATTTCCCTAATGCTAAGTGATGTTGAGCGTTTTTCATATATCTGTTGGCCATTTGTACACCTTCTTTTGAGTGACATTTATGGATAAAGAAAATGTGGTATATATACACAATAAAATACTATTTGGCCTTAAAAACAGAAAGAAATGTTGTCATTTGCAACAACGCAGATGGAATCAGACAGTATTAAGCTAAGCAAAATAAACCAGACACTGAGACAGATATCACATGTTCTCACTTATTTGTGGACTCTAAAACAATCAAAAGACTCAAAGAAGCAAAGAGTAGAATGGTCTTTAGTAGAGGCTGAGGGAGAGGATGGTCAAAGGTACAAAGCATCAGTCAGACAGGAGGAATGTTTTGTTTTTTGGTTTTTACTTTGAGATATATTAAGATTTATTGCACAGAGTGGCAAATATACTAAATAATAACATTGTGCATTTCAAAATTTGCTAAGATTTTCACAAAAAAATAAGTGTTTGCAGTGAGAGACATGTTAATTAGGTTAAATTATTCCACACTGTATTCACAAATCATATTGCTTTGTACTCCATAAATATATACAACTATAATTTGTCCACTTACAATTTTAAAACAAAAATTTTTAAAAATCTAATATTTATTAAACACCTACTATGTGCCCAGCATTTTCTCAAGTGTTTTATATGAAATAACTCATTGAAATCCTCACGGTAATTCACAAGTTAAGTGCCCCCTCCCCCACTCCCCCCAGCTTAATACAGACAAGAAAACAAGTACAGAAAGGTTGAGAATTTGCCCCAAAGTCCCACAGATAATTGTAGCTGGCAAAATCTGGACCCAAATCTAGGTATGTCTGACACCAAAACCAGCTCTGTAGCCACTGCACTAAAACATGGAGGACATCAGGACTGGCTTCAGCCCTGGAGGTGTCATGGGATTCTTGGGGTGTCACTTTTCTGGCCAGAAACTTCTGTGGCCAGCAGTGCAGTTGCCCAAGTCTTGCTTGGGCCTATTGGGCTCATTCTACCCATTCAGCCTGGCAGGTTGCACTTAGCTCGCACTACCATCCTGGATCCCACATCTGCCAAGGATGAGCCAGGTGCAGAGTAGTGAGGGGTATACAAGTGAGTATGGGATCCAGCCACTGCACACAGCCAGGCATGCCAGCTGTGGCAGAGAGGCCAGCTCCAGGAACCAAATGGGTGGCAGCTCCCTGCGAGGCCATGGCTGCACCAGGCATATGACAAGCAGCTTCTACTGCTGGCACTGGGGAACGTGGTGGTGCCCAGAAACTTGGAGCCCAGAAGCCAGGGACTGCCAAGCCCCAAAGTGAGTGTCACAGCCCTGGCTCAGGAAGCTCCTTGGTCTGGGCACCCCAAAGGGCTGCAACTCTTCTCTCCCTCTCTCTTCTTCCCTTCTCATTACCACAATGTGGCAAACAAGGGGTGTGTTTCAACCCCATTTGGATTACAGCTTTTTCAGTGTTTTCCAAGTTCTTGTCCCGCATCCAAGAAGAATGAGGTACACAGACAAGTGAAGAGTAAGCAAGGTGAAGAGGTGCTTTATTGAACTGCAGTACAGCTCTCAGGAGACCCACAGTGAGTAGCTCCTCTCTCCAGGCAGGTTGTCCCAACTTCTGCTCAGCCCTCAGCTGAGAAAAGACTCATGGTAGCTAGCTTCTTTCTGCAAGCAGTTCATCCCGATGTCTGAGTCTGGTTGAGCCTGGGGCTTTTATGAGCTTCAGAGGGGAGGAAGTGCATGCTGATTGATCCATGGGTAACCATGAATGGGCCTGGGAAAAGAACTATAAGTTCCCACTCCCATCCACAGAACTGGCAGCCTGGGCCCCCAGGCTTCAGGCCATCCCTAGTTTGGAGATGGGCCTTCACCAGGGATCTGTCCCTTTCTGCAGCCTGTCTGCCTGCTGCCACTATTCATGGCTCCCAGGCTGTTCTTGCCAAGGGGCGCCTGCAGGCCAGTGCCAAACTGCCATCAATGCCCCCTCAGCCTCCCTCCCATGCTCGTCAATACCCAAAGTCTAGAGGAGGTCAAGGTGGCAGGGAGCTGGCATGTCAGCACTGCACTGAGCATCCACACACCCAATTGGGTTGCAACAGCACCCAGCCTTGGCCTCTACTTTACTCCGAGATCAGAGTGGGTACTGGGAGTGGAGAGAAGCCAGGCAGCAGGAGCAGAAATTTCCGAGCCTGCAGGGGCAGGGGGGCTTCCGAGGTCCCTGAGAGTGCAGATATCACCAGGTCTGTGGTTGCAGCTGGGCAGCTGCAGCTGTGCCCATGAGGGTGGGGCTCCCACCCTGCTCCCTCAGAAGTGGGTGGGGCTTCTGCCTATTCCCATGGGACATGCAGCCCCAGCCACACTTCCCTCACTGCAGCTGGCATCTTTGCAGGAGCCACTCCAGACAGGCTGCTGCTGCCATCAGAGGGGCCTGCCCTAAGTGAGGAGGAGAGAGGGTCAGATTCCCAAGCTCCTCCCAGCACCAGGGGAGGAAAAGCAGCAGGTCCATCCTCCAGAGGCTTCACCTTACCTTTATGAGCACCTGGAGAGAGGCTGGGAAGTGTGGGGAACAAGGGAAGAGCTGTGGCTAGCTCAGGCTTTCTTGGCCTTTGGAAGCTTCTTAGGGACAGATAATCAGAGGCAGGTTCACCTGCCTGGGAACTGAGTGTGACTTGGACAGGTCCTGCTGGTTCTCCACAGGAACCCAGGCACAATGACATTCATTTATGAGCCCCTCGCCCACCCCTTGCAGCCCAGCCACATCTAACATAGCAATAAGCCCTGCTGCCTTTCAAACCCACCCACCATCACCACATCTGGATCCAAGCCACCATCTTCCCTTGCTGGCTTCTGGGCTTCCCCTCCTGGCCCCTTATGCTCTGTTTTCCACATAGCAGCCAGAGTAATCTTTACTAAAACACCAATCAAATCATCACCTGGTTTATGCTTCCTACTGCTCTTAGGTCACAGGCTAAACTGCTGAATTTAGCCTACTAAGTGCACAAGACTCAGCCCCTACCCACCTGCCTCTCCAGTATCATCTCCAAGTTCCCTGTCCCTCTGCAGTCAGCCACTCTGAACTCATCTCAAGTCCTTGGAGTCATTAGGCTTCCTCTTGCCACTAGGCCTTTGCCCATGCTGTTCCATCTACCTGGAAAGCTTGTCCCTTCCTTTACCCTCATAGCATCCTCATTGTTTTTAATTTAATAGACATTTTTACAGCAGTTTTCAGTTCACAGCTACCTTGAGTGGAAGGCACAGAAATTTCCCTCCCAAGCCTCCCCGATCGTTGACATCTCCCACCAGAGTGGTACATTTGCTGCAACTGATGAACCTACATGAGCACATCATTATCACTCAAAGTCTGTAGTTTAAGGTTCACTCGGTGTTGTGCATTCTATGGGCTTGGACAAATTTATAATGACATGTATCCACCATTACAGGATCATAGAGAGTAGTTTTACTGTCCCAAAAATCTTGTGTGCTTGACCCATTCATCCCTTCCTCCTAACCCCTGGCCATCCCTGCTTTTCTGATTTCCATAGTTTTGCCTTTTTTCAGAATGTCATATCATTGGAATCACTCAACTATGGCCATTTCAGATTGGCTTCTTTCATTTAGGAATATGCACTTAAGTTTTCTCCATATCTTTTCATGGCTTGATAGATCATTTTTTTAACACTGAATAATACTCCATTGTCTGGAGGCACCACAGTTTATCCATTCACCTACTGAAAGACATGGGAAGATTGCTGTCTTCCAATTGCCACATTTTGACAAGTAAGTGGCTATAACTTCCATGTGCAGGTTTTTGTGCAGATGTAAATATTCAGCACCTTTGGATAAATACCAAGGAGTGCAATTTTTGGATTATATGATGAGTATGCTTAGTTTTTGTAAAAAAAATATATATATAAACTTTTAAAAAAACTGTCATACTGCTCTCAAAGTGACTGTGCCATTGTATGTTCCCACTAGCAATGAGTGAGAGTTCCTGTTGCTCCACCTCCTTATCAGCATTTGGTGCTATCAGTGTTCTGGATTTTGGCCATTCTAACAGGCACATGGTGGTATCTCATTGTTGTTTTAATTTGAATTTTCTGGATGACATATGATGTGGAGCATCTCTTCATATGCTGGTTTCCATCTGTATATCTTCTTTAGTGAGGAGTCTCTTAAAGTCCTTGGCCCACTTTTTAATTGGCTTGCTTTCTTATTGTTGATTTTTTAAAGAGTTATTTGCATATTTTGGATAACAGTTCTTTATCGGATGCATATTTTGCAAATATTTTCTCCCAGTCCATGGCTTTTTTTTTTTTTTTTTTTTTTTTTTTTTGAGACAGAGTCTTGCTCTGTCACCCAGCCTGGAGTGTAGTGGCTGGATCTCAGCTCACTGCAAGCTCCGCCTCCCGGATTTACGCCATTCTCCTGCCTCAGCCTCCTGAGTAGCTGGGACTACAGGCACCCGCCACCTCGCCCAGCTAGTTTTTTGTATTTTTTTTAGTAGAGATGGGGTTTCACCATGTTAGCCAGGATGGTCTAGATCTCCTGACCTCGTGATCCGCCCATCTCGGCCTGCATTTCATTTTAATGGAGCTCATCTTATCAATTCTTTCTTTCATGGGTTGCACTTCTGGTGCTGTTATCTGTAAAGTCATTGCCAAACCCAAGGTCATCTAGATTTTCTCCTGTTATCTTCTAGGAGTTTTATAGTTTTTTATTTTACTTTTAGGTCTGTGATCCATTTTGAGTTAATTTTTGTGAGGAGTATAAACTGTGTGACTAGATTCATTTTTTAGCATGTGAATGTCCAGTTGTTCCAGAACAATTTGTTGAAAAGAGTTTATTTGCTCTGTTGTATTGTCATTGCTTCTTGAAAATGTCCTCATTTTTGAAGTCTAGAGCACCCACAAAGTCCCCCAGAGTGACTTTCCCCAACTTCCCTACCCAACAAAACCTCCATCATGGACCCGTTAGGACTCTCTCCCCAGCACTGGACCCCATTCTAAAGTCATATTTGTCGATAGGACTCCTTAACCGCCCATTACCCCCATTGGACTCTAAGCACCATGAGAGCAGGGACTACATCTGTTCTACTCACCGTTGGGCACACTTGGCAGGGCACCTCGGCGGTGCTTCATGGATATTTGTTGCATGAATGCCTGACTTTCAGATAACAGCTAGCAGCAGCAGCAGTCTCAGGAATGAGCCAGATTCAGTTCTTTTTTGCTTCTCTGAACTCACTTCTCTCATCCTCCCAAGTGAAGGAGGTATTCTGATTGCCATCCCCAGTGAGGCCCAGTGAGGATGAGTCACCTGCCCGAAGTTCACAGGCCACCGAGATGAGGGACAGCCACGGAAGCTCGCAGTGTGGCATCAGAGCCAATGCCCCTCTGCTCAGTGGTTGTCTAAACTGAACCCACCCCTCCAGGAAGCTGATCTCAGCTTAAAGTTCCAAGCTGGTGTATGGAAACCCCAGGACCACAGTCTCCAGCCAGCCAGCAACAAGAGTCAGGCAACTGGTGGCTTTGACGACGTGACTGTGGGGCCAGGGCAGCCAAGCCACCGGCAAGGACAACAGGCCACACATGCCACTCGCCCTTCTTGTTTGCTTTGTATCTGGTTCCCACTCAGCAGCTCCTGCCAGGGGCTGCCGGGACCACGCTTTTTCTACCCAATGGTTAAAATTCTTAGAAGTATTCTCTGCTTTGCTTGGCAGCCCCGCAGAACATACCTCTGATGCGTCAGGTAACTGGATAGGGTCTTGGTCACAGCAATTTGCTGAACACAGGGTTTTGCACACAAAAACACATTACGGCACTCGGGGGTGTCACTTGGGAACAGCGCCAGCCTCATTATGCGTTCTGTGTACCAGAGAAGAGGGAGCAGGGCTGGGGGGCCTGGAAGAGGGAGGCTTGTGTGGGTGACTTAGGAGCCCCTAAATTGCCTAGCCTGCTGGACCACAGGACTCACTCCAACATTAAGACTCAGCCTGGTTAGCTGGGTGTGGTGGCACAAGCCTGTGGACCCAGCTACTCAGGAGGCTGAGGTGGGAGGATTGCTTGAGCCCAGGAGGTTGAGGCTGCAGTGACCTGCCATCAGGCTACTGCACTCCGGCCTGGGTGGCAGAGTGTGACCCTGTCTCACACACACACACACACACACACACACACACACACACACAGAAAAAGACTCAGCCTAGGCCAGAGAGTGAGAACACAAGCAGTGATGTCAGTTGGGCAAGGGTTAGGTCTAGCCTTACTACCCTGGCTGTGTGACCTTGTAAAAGACAATTAACCTCTCTGAGCCTCAATTTGTTTGTTTGCTTTTGTTTTTAGAGACAAAATCTGGCTCTGTCACCGAGGCTGGAGTGTGGAGCCAAATCGTGGTTCACTGCAGCCTCAAATTCCTGGGCTCAAGCAATCCTCCAGCCTCAGACTCCCAAATAGCTGGTATATGGATGCATGCCACTATGCTAATTTTATTTATTTATTTAGTTAGTTATTTATTTTGGTAAAGATGGCAGTCTCACTATGTTCCTCAGGCTGATCTTGAACACCTGAGTTTGAGATTCTCCTAGCTCAGCCTCCCAAAATGCTGGAATTACAGGTGTGAACCACCGCACCCAGCCCCCCCAGCCCTCAATTTCCTTAACTGCAAAATGACTTACCTCCTAGGGCTCCTGCAAAATGCGCATAGAGTGGGGATTTGATGTGCAGTCGCTGCTGTATTCTGCAGGCCTGGAAAGGTGTCTGACACATAGTAGGAACTAAATAAATACTTGTTAGGTAAACTTAAATTGCTCACAGCTGTATCTCCAGGACCTAGAACAGTGCATGGCACGCAGTTAGGCGCTAAAACAGATGTGCTGAATTGGCTTAATTGTTCACAGCTGTACCAAGCACCAAGACAGGCACATGACATAGTACTAACTCAAAAAGTATTTTTTAAATGAGTGCATAGAAAGTATTTAGCATACCACTCAGGATATAGTGCCTAATTTATGTTAGCTAGTGTTCTCGGTTCATTCAACAGATATCCATTGAGGACCTGTATGTGGTATTTTCTTTCTTCCTTCCTTCCTTTCTTTCTTCCTTCTTTTTTGCAGAGATAGGGTGTCTTGCTGTGTCGCCCAGGCTGGTCTTGAACTCCTAGGCTCAAGTGATCTGCCCACCTCGGTCTCCCTAAGTCTTGAGATTATAGGTATGAGCTCCCGTGCCCAGCCCTGTGGTATTTCCTGACACTGGTTCTCCAACTGTCCAATACCAGCTGGATTTCTAACAGTTCAATTTAATTCTGACACTAATGGCTCAGAGTTGGTGTCAGACTCCACAGGTTTAGTGCTCAGTCCCACAGCACTGCCCCCCACTTCAGATGCTAGGCACAAATGGGGTCCCCAGGTGACCCACACGTCTGCCCAGGCAACTACAAACTCAAGGATTCCCATGACCGCCTTCTCAAGTTCAGTAATTTCCTAGATTGATTCACAGAACTCAGGAAAGCCTTTTACTTACTATTACTGGTTCGTTATAAAGGATAAAACTCAGCAACAGCCTAATGGAAGATGTGCCTGAAGTAAGGTTCTGGGACAGGATGGCCCGGGGCTTCCATGTCCTCCTGGGGTGTGCCACCCTTCCAGCACATCAGTGTGGTCAACAACCCGAAGCGCTGCAAATGTCTTTGTCCAAGAGTTTATTTATAATCCGATGTCCAGCCCTTTCCTTGCCAGAGGTCAGGGGTGTGGCTGAAAGTCCCAACCTCCTAATCCTGTGTTTGGTCTTTTTGGTGACCAGCCCCATCCTGAGGTTATCTAGGGCCCCACCCTGAGTCACTTCACTAGCATAAACTCTGACATGGTTGAAAGGCGCTCACTGTAGTAACAAAAGACACTCCCATCACTGAAGAAGTTCCAGGGGTTTTAGGGGCTCAATGCCAGGAACCAGGGACAAGGACCAAACATACATCATCATCATCATCATCTTCTCCTTCTTCTTCATCATCAGAAATATATTTAATTATATATATATATATATATTAGTGACAGGATTTGGCTCTGTCACTCAGGCTGGAGTGTAGTGGTGTGATCATAACTCGCTACAGCCTTGACCTCCCAGTTTCAAGTGATCCTCCTGCCTCAGCCTCCCTAGTAGCTGGGACTACAGGCATGTGTCACCACACCTGGTTAATTTTGTGACTTTTTGTAGAGATGAGGTCTCCATATGTTGCCCAGGCTGCTCTCGCACTCCTGGGCTCAAATGATTCTTCCACCTCAGCCTCCCAAAGTGTTAGAATTACAGGTGTGAGCCACCGTGCCTGGCCTAAATATTTTTCTGTTATACCACACATTCTCTGCAGACCTTTGCAGCAAAGATGCTCCAGGACTCCAGATCGACAGGGGAGTGCCCAGCAGTTGGCAGCCCCCAAATAGTGTATACAGCCCGGGGTGAGCTCTTTGGCTGCTTGTCAGCTCTTAGCTTAGCAGGACCTGACCCGGACTGAGTCTCCAGGCTCTGGAAATTTCTGCATTTCTCAAACTCCCAAGAGACAGAACACATTTATGTCCAGGAGCACACTCAAGCATTAACCTTGGGCTGATAGAGGGTGTAACCATAATAAGCCCATTGTCCAATGCGCACAGCAAGTCAATACACCAAGACACTGGGATGCAGAAGAGAAAGAGGTTTTTGTTGGTTGTATTTGTTTTTTGATAATGAGAATGAAATGCACTCTATTTTTTAGAACAGTTTTAGTTTTACAGAAAGATTGAGCATATAGTACAAAGAGTTTCTGTATACCCCTACACACAGTTTCCCCTATTACTGATGTCTTACGTTAGTGTGGAACATTTATTACAGTGAATGAACCAATATCCATCCATTGTTATTAACTAAAGTCCTTGCTTGTTCACATTTCCTTAGCTTGGACTTGACGCCCTCTTCCTGGACACTGGGACACCACATCATATTTAGTGGTCCTGTCTTCCTAGGCTCTTCTCCAAGACAGTAGAGAAGGAGGTTTAATTGTAGGGCCACCAAATGAGGAGATGGGAGGAAACCACAAATCCATCTCCCTGAGGAGTTAGGGTTGTCGGAGGCCTTAGAACCAGAGCAACTCCATTTTGAATAGGAGCTGGGTAAAATAAGGCTGAAACCCACTGGGTTACATTCCCAGACAGTTAATGCATTCTAAGTCACAGGATCAGATAGGAGGTCGGCACAAGATACAGGTCATAAAGACCTAACAGGGGTCCCGCTCCATCTCATACACAGCACCAGTGCACATGTGCCCATTCCTGCCCTCCTGGCAGACCTTCCATCATCACCCTCTTTCCTGCGACTCTCCAGACCATCATAGTCAATCAATTACATACAACACTTTAAATGAGACCGCTGTCTTCTGTTGGGAATTCCCTCTTCTGCAGAGGGTAGATTCTAAAGTCCTGGCATGAAAGGAAAACTGCGTCAAATCAAAGATTATCCTTGAAAATCTCGTAAATCTCAAACAAAGTATAGGATAGCTCAGGCTCATAATGAATCCAGCCAGGAGGTTTTCTCCAGTCTTGCCATAGATCACTGTGTTGTTGGTTGAGCCCCAAGTGATGGGCTTGACTACTGTTGAGAGGCTGGGGTGTATGAAAATGCCTGTCTTTAAAAACTAGAATCAATCAGGGAATTGGGAGAGGCACAGGGGAGGGAGGCACTGAGCTTTCCTGAAGGCACAGCAAAAACAGAACCCCGTTTCCTCCCATTCACTCCCAGGTAGCTGTGCACTGGTCAGATAAAACCAACTGTCCAGACAAACTGTTAGTTTCCTCTACCACAACCTGTAAGCACACAGTTGAGAGAGTGTGGAGTTTGCCAGTTCAATGCCTACATGATGTGAGTCCACTTAATTTGCCATTCCCGTAATGGACATTTGTCCCGGCAAAGGAAGAGGATGGGCTATCCTATGAGCATCTGCTGGGCACTTTCGCATACTCTATTTTCTTTAAGCCCTCACTGACCTTGTGAAGTAAAGATCTACTAACACTGGGATAGATGTTTATCCATTTTTGAGGGAGACTTTCCCAAATCGGATGTCCTTCTGAGCAATTCTTCACCTTATGAAACTTTTTGAGAAGCTGAGTCCAC
Organism: Rhinopithecus roxellana; assembly: GCF_007565055.1. Classification (NCBI taxonomy): domain Eukaryota; kingdom Metazoa; phylum Chordata; class Mammalia; order Primates; family Cercopithecidae; genus Rhinopithecus; species Rhinopithecus roxellana. The sequence continues at coordinate 27,178,628 of NC_044568.1, forward strand.
CTCCAATGAGGGAAGATGAAAGTGCCAGGTGCTCATATTCTCAGGCTCCCATTCAGCTCAGGGGAAAGTGTGTGGCTTGAACTCTCTCAGGCAACCAGGTGTACCTCCCCAGATGTACAGAGAGACGGAGAGAATCAAAGACTCTATTTGGTATATGGGTAGGGGGAGGCAGTGACCATAGCAACAGGAGCATTGAATTGACAGAGACAGCTGCAGGGAGCAGAGCAGTGAGTCCCACAAATCAATAAGGAAAAGATGAACAACTCATCAGCAAAAAGGGCAATGGAAATGAGCAAGCAAGTCTCCAAAGAGGGAAGTAGATGGCCAATAGACTTGTGAAAAGATGCCCAATGACATGGGTAAACAGAGAAAGGGAACATTAAGCAATAAGACACTATTTCACACCTATCGAGTTGACAACAATACTAAACCTGAAAGATGTAAAAGGGCATCTTCTAGTTTTATAGATAAAATGTCAATCCCTCATTAAGATGACAGTGTACAGGCCTTACATCCAGCGCTTACTCTTCCAGGTGCATCCAAACCCAGAGTAGAGAGCTCAGACCCTTTTGTGTAGAGTGAAGATATTGATCCTCTCAGGCCATGAGGCAGCAATCGGGGGAAGAAGATACCTGGAGCAGTGTGAACCCCTGCCAGCTGCCCACACAAGCAGCTTACGCCAGGGTTTCACACTCTTGCCTATTTACTCCCGTGTGTTATACACAAATCCTCATATTCTGTTTACACTATGCGATGTGCAAAGCAGGGAATCATTGCTCAAACATTTACACAAGGAGAGAGATGTGCAGAGATGTTCATTACAGTATTGTTATAGTAAGAGGAAAATTGGAAAAAACTTACTTCTCTGTAGTGGATATTGTTATGAGCTGCCCAAATCCCCCTTCAGGACTGAGGTACTCATTTTCCCATCTTTCAAGGGTGTTAGCTGCTAATGGCTCATCCCTGACTTCCTCTCTGAGATTGGCCTTCACTCAAAAACAGTTGCCTTGCCCAAGATGACATACTGTATGAATCTGTTCTTACACTGCTAATAAAGACATACCGAGACTGGGTGATTTATAAAGAAAAAGAGATTAATGGACTCAGAGTTCCGAGTGGCTGGAAAGGCCTCACAATCATGGCAGAAGGTGAAAGGCATGTTTTACATGGCAGCAGACAAGAGAGAAATGAGAGCCAAGCAAAAGGGGTTTCTCCTTATAAAACCATCAGATCTCATGAGACTTACTCACTACCAAGAGAACAGTATGGTGGGAACTGCCCCCTTGATTCTCCCACCGGGTTCCTCCCACAACACATAGGAATTATGGGAGCTACAATTCAAGATGAGATTTGGGTGGGGACACAGCCAAACCATATCACACACCTTCCCTGGGGAACTCATGTCCAGTGACAGGTCAGTGCAAGAGTATAAAGACCCAGATCCTCGGTCTCCAACACAATTCAGGAGGGTTCTCCTGCCCCTACACTCCCCACAGAATCAGCTGAGACCTCTAATGAGACTGCACTCTTGCTCAGTTTCTCCTCATCCAGCCCTGCTGCCCACAGCCTCTGACAGGTATTGGTCCCCCAGTAAACCATCTGCATGCAAATCTGTCTCAAAATTGGATTCTCTGGAAACTCACTTGTAACAGAGGTGGTCTGAGGGCAGTCACTCTAAATTGGGATTTTAGAACTGGATCGCCCTACTGGCCAGTTGAGAATGAGGACCCCATTACTGGTGGTAGCTAGAATACAGAAAACACCTTGCATGCAAAAGTGGTGCATTTGCTCAAATGTTCACCGGGGGTGAACTAGGATAGGAGAAGGGTGGGAAGGAATGCAAGGGCTGATACGGTAGCTTAGGCATTTGAGACGTACTATGGATAGCCATTGTTGAGGGCTATCAGTGCTGTAGAGGAAGACAGAGAGGGCCAGGCATGGTAGCGCATGACTGTAATCCCAGGACTTTGGGAGGCCAAGGCAGTAGAATCACTTGAGGTCAGAAGTTCAAGACCAGCCTAGGAACATAGAGAGACCCTGTCCCTACAAAAATAAAGACAGGCCGGGCGCGGTGGCTCAAGCCTGTAATCCCAGCACTTTGGGAGGCCGAGACGGGTGGATCACGAGGTCAGGAGATCGAGACCATCCTGGCCTACATGGTGAAACCCCATCTCTATTAAAAAATATAAAAAACTAGCCGGGCGAGACGGCGGGCGCCTGTAGTCCCAGCTACTCCGGAGGCTGAGGCAGGCGAATGGCGTAAACCCAGGAGGCGGAGCTTGCAGTGAGCCGAGATCGCACCACTGCACTTCAGCCTGGGCAACAGAGCGAGACTCCGTCTCAAAAAAATAATAATAATAAAAATAAAGACAAAGAGAGGCTGGAGGTGATTAATCTTCAATATAAGGCTGAAATACAAGACTCTCGTCTTCTGCAGCAAGAAGGTATAAAAACCTCAAGCTCAAGACAAAATTATTAAAATAGCACTGCTCCAGAGAAAGTTGAATTTACAACCCCAGCAAATCTGCCTATGCCAAAATTAGCACCCTGATTGGGAAGGAGGGAAGGAGTAGGACATTGACACTTGGGAATCTTGAAATCCTTGATCCTCCTGAACCCTCTGACACTGCAGAAATGACTCCTCTCCTCCCTTTTAAAGGCCAATGCTTCTCTTTGCTTGAAGATGGTGCAGAGTCCTCTACCTTGTAAAACAGCACACACCCCCTCAGGAATTACCCCACCTCTCCTCCTGGTCACCAGCCCGATAACTGGGGTCAACCTGGCCATGGTGCTGGGCCTGCTGTGTGATGGAGAAGTCTATCCTTTGGGGGAGCTGTGGGGTCTTATCAATCTATAGTGGCAAGAACCAGATAATATACATGGAATTGGATCCTGAAATGTCTGAGTTAAGGGGGTTGGATGGGGAACAGACTTTAAAGCTGGATGAGGGAGAGTGTATTGATTTGGGAGCACTGTCCCACGGTCAGATTTAACACCCACGGTCAGACTTAATGCCCAGGACTCGGACTTGGGTGATGGCATTAACATGCTACTAGAATGGATCTTGTGAGCTCAGGACCTTCCTTCTTTGAGGGATGGTTGTGAAGATGCTGTAAGGTAACCCATGCAGTGTGCCTGGTATGGTGCCTGGTGCATCTATGGCCCTCCATAGATGTCAACCACCAAATCACCAATCGGGACTCTCCCAGAGGCTCCTGCCAGATGCCCTTTCCAAGAAAAAGTTGCTGTGTCTTGGGAATTAGCAAGGGAAGGAGCCTTTCCTATGCCATCCCCAAATTCCTCACTCCTCAAACAGGAGGGGATAAAAGAGTTCCTTAATTGTTACCACAAAAACTTTTCCAGGGAGAAAGAAATAGAACTGCTAAATTAAAGGCAGATTTCTCTGCCCAGGGAGTGGGGGCAACTGGCCTGGAGTCAGAACCCAGCTGCTGAGCCATTTTCCAGGAGGGAGGCCAGGGTGGAGAGAGTATGTGCACCCCACCCAAACTTTCCTAAGTGTCCTGATGTTTGTTATCTGATGGTCACCTTACCAGTGGTTGGTGGTGCCAGCATTGCATGACTGTATCTAAAGATGCAGCTCTGCATGGCAGGTTCATTGTGGTGGGGCCCCAAGGAACAAGATAGGCTTTAGGAGAGTCTAATCCAACAGACAGGCAGAGCTCTGCTGCAGGAAGATACAACCCCACCCAGACAGAGCCCAGGCCCTCAGGGGCATTGGATAGAAAGAGGGGCATAGGCACACCAAGGTGGCCACCTTTCAGAAGCAGGTACCAGTCACCAGGTCTCCCAACCCCTTTCCATCTCAGGCCACCTCTGCCCCTGGGCCTGGTGAGGATGGGTCTAAGCCAGATGGTCCAACTTGGAGGGAGATCAGGCCCTCAGAGACCAAAAGCATATTTCAGACCAAACCATAGTTCCACAGAGTGGGAACACCAGATCAAAATTCCACCCTGAACTGTAATGAAATCATTGATTCAGGCAAGAGTTATCAATTGATGTGTTAAGACTATGTCTTAGTCTGTTCTGGCTGCTGTAACAAAATATCCAAGACTGGTAATTTACAAACAACAGAATTTATTGCTCATGGTTCTGGAGGCTGGAAAGTCCAACATAAAGGCAACAGCAGATCTGGTTTCTGGTAAGGGCCCATTCCTCATAGATGGCAATTTCTTGCCGAGTCCTCATGTTGAAAGGGCAAAAAGGGACTCACAGCCTCCCTCAGGCCTCTGGTCTAAGGGCACTCACCTCATTTATGAGGGTGGAACTCTCATGACCTAATCACCTCCCAAAGGCCCCACCTCTTAATACTGTTGCATTGAGGAGTAGGTCTCGAGGTATGAATCTGGGGGAGAAACAAACATTCACACCATAGCAGACCATTAGGCCAAGGGTCAATGCATAACTGGACATTCAAATGGTATCAAAGTGAGACTCCACAGACTTCCTTCTGGCCCAGGAGGAAGAAACAGAACTGGAGGAGCCAGGCAGTCCCCACCCTGATCCAGGAGTCAGTCTCGCACAACCAACCATGGGTCAACTGCATGTCATGGTCTCCCCAAGTGATGCAGTTTGAAGCTCTCAGCATCTCCCATGATTTGCTCCAGCCAAAAAAATGTTCATCTGAGTCCATCAAACTTCAGATTTGATTTCCAGTTCAGAAGATGTAAAGGGGATATAGGAACAAGCTAAATGAGGACAAAAGGAAGCAACCACTCCAAACCAGGTGGTCAGATATTCTGCAGGACAACAGACCCCCTCTCTCCAGCCAACCACAGTAAGGACACTGTGCCAGATGGAAAGCAACTGGAAGGGTCCGTTGTCCAGAGACACACGCTATCCAGTTGACCATGGTTGGTTTTACAAGACTGATTCCTGGATCAGTGTGTTGCCCTTTTTGGATCCTGCCTTGGACATACCAACTAAAACACATTGTTGAGGCAACTGAGAAAATTTTCTTTCTTTATTTCTTATTTATTTTTAGAGACAGGGTCAACTGTCTGTCGACCCCTCTCTGTAGTTTGATATATTTTCTTTATGAGGCAGCATCTCCCTCTGTCACCTAGGCTGGAGTGCAGTGGCGCAATCATGCCTCACTGCAGCCTCGACCTCCCAGGCTCAAGTGATCCTCCTACCTCAGCCTCCCAAGTAGCTGGGACTACAGGTGAGTACCACTACACCTGGGTTTTTTTAATTTTATTTTTATTTTTTGTAGTGGCGAGGTCTCACTATATTGCCCAGGCTGGTCTTGAACTCCTGGGCTCAAGTGATCCGCCAGCATTGGCCTCCCAAAGAGCTGGGATTACAAGCATGAGTCACCTTGCCTGGCAAGAAAACTTAAATATGGGTCAGATATAAGATGATATTTAGAAATAAGTGTTTACTTTGTTAAGTGGGATCATGTTACTTTGGGGTTAATAAGAAATGCTCTTTTTTTTATTTAAGAGATAGGGTCTCACTCTGTCATCCATTGGCACGACCATAGCTCACTGCAGCCTCCCACCTCAGCCTCCTGAGTATGCTGGGACTACAGGTGCATGCCACCATGTCTGGCTAAAGGTATATTTTTTTTGTAGAGACAGGGCTCTTGCTGGGTTGCCCAGGCTGGCCTTGAACTCCTGGCTTCAAGTGATCCTCCCACTCAGCCTCCCAAAGTGTTAGAATTACAGGCATGAGCCACTGCACCCAGCCAGAAATACTCTTACTTTTTAAAGGTGCATACTTAAATGATAAGCTCCAGAATGTTCATAGTTGCTTGTGACAGACAGAATTCTAAGGTGGCCCCCAAGACTGTTATCCCTGGAGTGCACACCCTAAATGTGAATAGGATGGGATGTCATTCTTGTGACTAGGTTAATCATGTGACCGAGGTGAAGAAAGTATGCAGATGTAATTAAGGCCCCTAATCAGTTGACTTCAATCAAAAGGGAGGTTATCTTGTATGTTAGTCCATTTGTGTTGCTCTAAAGGAATACCTGAGACTGGGTAATTTATGAAGAAAAGAGGTCTATTTTGGTTCATGGCTCTACAGGCTGTACAAGCATGGCACCAATATTGCTCCGCTTCTGACAAAGGCCTCAGAAAGCTTCCAACCATGGCGGAAGGCAAAGCGGGAGCAAGCACATCTCATGGCAAAAGAGGGAGTAGGGGTGAGGGGGAGGTGCCATACTCTTTTAGACAACAAGCTCTCACAGGAACAACCAGAGCAAAAACTCACTCATTATCATGGTGAGCCATTCATAAGGGGTCTACCTCCATGACCCAAACACCTCTCGCTACACCCACCTCTAACATTGGAGGTCACGTTTCATCATACGATTTGGAGGGGATAATGGGTACAAAAAATTAGTTAGAATGAATGAATAAGACCTAGTATTTGATAGCACAACAGGGTGATTTAAAATAACTAAAATAATGTAATTGGATTGTTTGTAACACAAAGGACAAATGCTTGAGGGGATGGATACACCATCTTCCGTAATGGGATTGTTATGCATTTCATGCCTGTATCAAATCATCTCATGTACCCCATAAATATATACGCCTACTATATACTCACAAACGTTTTTTAAAAGATCTGGAGGTGATGCACATCCAAACCATATTACCCTCAGGGGGCCTGACCTAATCAGGTTCACCCCTTAAAAGAGGGTCTAGAGATCCGAGATGGAAGAAGGCAGAGAGATTTGATGCCACAGCAGATGCACTCCTGTTGGCCTTGAAGAAGAAAACTGGCACGCTGTGGAGAAGGCCATGTGGCAGGCAAGGTGACCTCTAGGAGCTCAAGGCCTCGGTCCAACAACCACAAGGAACTGAATTCCACCAACAATGCTGTGAACTTAGCAGAGGACCCTGAGCCTCAGATGAGATCACAGCACTGGGTGACACCTTGATTTAAACCTGGTGAGACCCCTGGCACAGGACCCAACCCACCCATGCGTGGACACCTAACCCAGAGAAACAGTGAGATAATACACCTGTGGTGTTTTAAGCCATTATGGTTATGGTAATTTGTGATACAGCCATAAAATACTGATATACTGCTTTATTCAAAACAGCAAAAAAACTGAATATCCAAATATCCATCAACCAGAGAATGGATAAACAAATTGTGATCTACTCATACAGTGAAATACTACTCAGCAGTGAAAAGGAATGAATTCCTAATACATGTAACAACTTGGATGAATCTCCAAAACATTAGGTTGAGCAAAAGAAGACAGACACAAGAAGACTGCAAGTCTGTGATTGTATTCTATGGTTCCATTTACATGATATTTAAGAATGGGCAAAAATTCATTTTTGGCAATAGAAATTGGAACTGACTATGGTTGCTTGTGTGAGGGAGAGGGGAGGAGTCACTGGGAAGAACCATAAAGAACTTTCTAGGGGCCAGGCATGGTAGCTCACTTTTGTAATCCCCACACTTTGGGAGCTCAAGGCAAGAGGACTGCTTGAGGCCATGAGTTCGAGAACAGCCTGAGAAACATAACAAATCTCCATCTCTACAAAAAAATAATGAGCTTGGTGCAGTGGGGCCTGTAGTTCCAGCTACTTGGGAGGCTGAGGCAGGAGGATCACTTGAGCCCAGGAGTTAGAGGCTGCAGTGAGCTGTAATCACACCATTGCACACCAGGCTAGGCAACAAAGAGAGTCCCTGTCTCAAAAAGAAATAAATAAATACAAAGAAAAAGAACTTTCTGGGGGCAATGAAAATGTTTCATGTCTTCATTGGAGTGTGTGTTACATGAATTTTACTCATTTGTGAAAACTCAGCAAACCATATACTTAAGATCCATGCATTGCACTGTATGTAAATAATTTCTACATTGAAAAATAAAAATTCCATCCCAGGTGGTTAGAAGTTGGCAGACGGTTCTTCAGAGTTTGGGGCAAGAAAACAATGGGTGGAGGGGATGATCTTCAATGCACTCACACTTACATGTGGTTGCAGGCACACGCACAGACGTGCACACACACACATGCACATACACACACACATGCTGCCATTTCAGGCTGAGTGCAGTTCCCCTTTGGCCTTTGCCTCATTTTATGTCAAGAAAGCAGCTGCCTCCCAGCTCCCAGGTCACTGCTCTGTGTGTCTGCCTGTCAAGATAAGAAGGCAGAGGCAGATGCTGCTAATTACCTGGCCTTTCAAGTGGTCCTCCAGCCTCACATCTGGCTCCATCTCCAACATACAGCTTGAGCCAATAAAAGCCAAATAAAATCACGAAGGGCTAATTTGGTGGTCAGAGCTCTAACAGACTGCACAAGAGGAGGTGTGGGGCAGGATGAGGACATGGGTGGGAGCCTGGGGCAGGAGGGAGGGCTCACTGACCAGCCACAGGTTTCCAGGACAGCAGGGCAGAAAAGATGAGAATGCCACCCTCTCCTTGTAGCTAACTGCTTCTGCTCTAGCCAAGCTCAGAGCAGGTCCTGGACAAATCTTTGCAGCTTGGATTTATTTTGCTGAACTCTCAGGGAGGTTCCCCTGTTAGCCAGCAGCCAGACCAGAGCCATCCTGAGAATTTTATGACAGATCTGCAGGTGCAGAAGCTCCACCGGCCTGGGCAACACAGGGAGACTCACGTATACAAAATACAAATTAAAAATCCAGGCATGGCAGCACTTCCCTTATTCATAGCTACTCATGAAGCTGAGCCGCTTGAGCCCAGGAGGTTGAAGCTGCAATGAGTTGTGATTGCAACACTGTACTCCAGCCTGGGTGACAGAGGGAGACCCCGACTCAAAAAAAAAAAAAAAAAAAAAAAAAAAAAAAAAAAAAAGAAGCTCCAAACATAAGCCCCAGAGTTCCAGGGGTTCAGTCTCTCATGGGAACCAATTTGTGCCCCAGCAGTTTGGTGGGAGAACAGGAACGCATCCCAGATATTGCTGGGGTAGGGAGAACTACTCCAGGAACTGCCTGGGGTGGAGAGGACACCCACCTAGCATTGCAGGAACTTTGGAAAAACTCTTATCCAACTCTCCTGTCACATTATCTAAAGTGTGACCGTTGAAGAGAGGCATTCCTTTGAGTTGTAAAGGTTTGTCTCTCTTAGTAAAATGAGATTCCTGGGGGATGTTACACCTTAGGTCTCACATCCTGGGGAACGACATTTTTAAGTCTCACATTTTAGGTGATGACATGCCTTAAGTCTTATATAAGAGGCAGTAGGAGAAAGATCAGTGAGATCTCTGAGTGACTGGCCTGTTTCCCCATCTGTAAAATGAGGCCATTGAGCTGGATGCATGACCTCTCAGATTAAAGAAAAAAGGTGACTCACACCTGTAATCCCAGCACTTTGGGAGGCCAAAGAAGGAGGATCGCTTGAGCTCAAGAGTTTGAGGCTGCAGTAAACTATGATTGTGCCATTGTGCTCCAGCCTGGGCAAAAAGAGCAACACCCTGTCAAAAAGTAAAGAAAGAATGAACAAAGAAAGAGAGAGAGAAAGGAAGAAAGGAAGAAAAAGGAAGGAATAAAAAGGAAGAAAGGTAGGAGGTGAGTCTGCCTTCCCCACTCATGTCTCTGCCCCTTGATTAGAGATTATAAACCGGCAGCTCTGCAAGCCAGATTGGGCCAACAGACATCTTTGGTTTGGCCTGCAGAGTGTTTTAAGAGAATTTGGATCAACATTTTAAAATGAAGCGATTTCATATTTTTTAAATGCCAAATGTCTTGCTGCTTTTGGAAGATGGGAAGCTCTGAAAGCACTGAGCCCACGTTCCCACCCAGCGACAGTTATCCGTTGCTGAGGCCAGTTGCCCCATTTTAATAGGGTATGCAATTTTCAGTTTGCCCCAGTCTCCACCACTCCTTATTGTTTACCCAGCTCACTCCGCCCACTTACTTTATTTGCCTGACTTTGAAGGCAACTGAGTTAGTGACCCTGGTCCTGTATGGTCCTGGCTGACAGAGGACAGCACAGCCGATAGCAACCCCGACCTCAGTGTCCCTCACAGTTCAGCTCCCTCGTTAGAAGGCAGGATCGAGCCGGGAAAAAGCATGATGCAGAGAGGGCTTTGAAGGTGATGCCGTGGGATTATTTTGCTAAACATGAAAATCTAAAGGCTGCAGAGCCACTCATGTGTTTTTGCAAATTCCAGCAAATTAAAAAAATGTGTGTGCAGAATTCAATTGGGGATTATGGGCTGGCTTTCATGAAAGAATAAATTGTCGGCCAAGACAAAGCAGCAGATTAACTTTTGTGAACTGCGTTTCTCTCCAGGATGCGGCTCCCGTGAGCCGGCTCCTTGTGTCTGTGACGAGACGTGCCGCTTCAACCTTTATCTGCGGCCAGTTGAGCTGCCGTGGCCAACGGTGAGCCTGTAGTAGAACTTTAAATGGTTCCGCAGCAAATGTCAAAACTGTTTGATCTGCTTTTAGAAAATCACCTTTCAAGGTGCTGGAAGATACTTGACACTTTGCAAAGAGATTAGAAACTTTTCAGCTGACTTGGAAAAAGGGACCTGGCAGGTCTGATACCAGGGTAGCAGGAGGGTGACCCTAGAGGTGCCCAAGACCAGCACGTCTGAAGCCAATGGCTTTACTTTAAAATTGAAGAGCCAGTTCCCAGCATGGTCTCGGCTGCCACCCACTGACCTTAGCATTTGGGATGGTCCCAGAGCAGCTTTGCTTTCTGTACTCTTAGGGAGAGGAGATGGTGACAGACAGGTTGAAATTGAAAGGAATGATGGGGAACATGTGTCCATCAGCATTCAGCCAGCTGCTAACAGCCTGCCCCTCCCTCCAGCCCACCAGCTAGTCTAGAGGCCATGGACAGACACACAGGACTCGGGCAAGGCCTGGGCTGGCTGGACCAGAAGGATAAAATTGCATAAGTCAACACAAGGTGACTTGAGACCATGCTGACAGGAGTGGTGCAACCATGACCATTGCACAGCTCTTCCCTTACCAGGTCTCTCACCACTGCCCTTCCCTGTCACACCCACTGTCCTTGCTGATCTAGGCCTGTGGCAGCCCCTGCTTACATTATTTCAACTGCTTTCTGACTGGTCTTCCTCTTCCCCTCTCACTAATTTGCCCTCTGCAGGGCCACCAGCTTGACCATCCTAAAACATTCTGCTGCTCTTATGCCTTCTTGTCTTCCACTAGACAAAAATCCTGCCATTCAGAAACAACAGATGCTGGCAAGGCTGTGGAGAAATAGGAACGGTTTTACACTGTTGGTGAGAGTGTAAATTAGTTCAGCCATCATGGATGACAGTGTGGTGAGTCCTCAAGGATCTAGAACCAGAAATACCATTTGACCCAGCAATCCCATTACTGGGTATATACCCAAGGGATTATAAATCATTCTTCTATAAAGACACATGCACACGTTCCATCTCTAGTTCTAAAACTGAGTGAGTTATATGACATTGGGCAAGTTCCTGTGGCTCAGTTTCCTTATCTATAAAACAAGGAGGATTGCACTATTTTACTAGTCAGGATAGGTCATATTATGTTGCGGTAACAAACAAGCCTAACATCTCTGTGGTTTGCCACAACAAAGGTTTATTTCTTATACAGATTGCACGTACAATCATCGGCAAAAGGCTGTGCTCTCCTGTAGTAATCATCTTTAAAGGACCCAAAGTGATAGAGGCTCCCAATCCTGATCCCAACCCATCACCTATAACTAGCATCTCAAGACAAGGTTGAAGAGTTCTCTGGCCAGGCGTGGTGGCTCACGCCTGTAATCCCAGCACTTTGGGAGGCCAAGGCAGGCGGATCACAAGGTCAGGAGATTGAGATCATCCTGGCGAACACAGTGAAACCCCATCTCTACTAAAAATACAAAAAAATTAGCCGGGCGTGGTAGCGGGTGCCTGTAGTCCCAGCTTCTAGGGAGGCTGAGGCAGGAGAATGGCATGAACCTGGGAGGCATTGGAGCTTGCAGTGAGCGGAGATTGTGCCACTGCACTCCAGCCTGGGTGACAGAGTCAGATTCCATCTGACTCTCAAAAAAAATCAATCAAAAAAAAAAAAAAAGAGTTCTCTGCAGCAGGCAAAGAGAGGGTTGAGAAGTGAAGCACCAGCAATGAAATGCTTCAGCCCAGTACTGACACAAGTCACTTCTGCCCACATTGCCTTGGCCAGAACTTGCCACAGAACCCTGTCTAATTTCAAGGAGTTGAGGAATCATAATTCCATCTACTTGAAAGATAAGAAGTAAATTTGAATGAACATTAGTCATGCCCACCACATTCAGGTTGCTGTCAGCATCAAATGAGCTTCTGAGAAAAAGTGATTGGAGAATCAGCTTAAGCCATGATTCAGATCCCAGATAGATACAAGCTCAGAATCTGACCCCAGGAAGTTGTGTGTGGCCTTGGGAAACTTACTAAACCCCTCAGTTTTCATTTTCTCATCTATGAAATGGGGATATTAATATTCATCTTGTAGAACTATTCTGAAAATAAGATAAGATAATGCATGAGGCACTCCAAGCACAACACTTAGTAACACTGTCTTTGACAATGGTTGGTGGTATTGAAGAAATAAGATTGGCCATGAGTTGATAATTTTTCACACTGGTTGATGAGTTCATGAATGTACATTAAAACAACCTCCTTACTTTTGTATATGCTTAAATTTTTCCTTAATAAAAAGTGTTTTTAAATTTTTTTAAACCTGGGAGAGGTAGAATGATACCACAGAAATGGAAGAGTAAGGAACTCTAAGATTTGGTTCCTCCATAGAAACAACCATTAAACTGTCAAAAATTGATGGAATTAATTCCTTTGGAACTCTGAAATCTAATCAAAAGCTTATAGCCACTGTGGGCATGCTTAATGAAGAAACCAGTTGTTAAATTCAGTGAGAAAGCATGTAGCACTTTTGCTTATCCACCTATCATCCCGCAGTCCCCAGCTCAGCATTGGCCATGTGGATGGCAGCCTGCATTTCTAGTTTGGTTTGCTGCAGGTGTAAGGCAATACAGACCCTGTTCTTTAATAATTGTGGTAGTACATCTTAACTGGTATGGCAGTTACCTGGGAAACCAGCGTAGAGGTTGACCTTCATTTCATCCCCCTCAGGCTACAATGGCTTTTTGTGAGGTATCTGTGGAAAGCATTTAAAAACATATACTACCTAGAACCACCTGAGACAAGAGACAGAAAAGGCAAGTGAGTTAGACTTGAAAGTTTGGAAAGGAGGATGCAAAGGAGAAAGATTCTTGGGGCAATATAGGGTTTGAAGGGCAAACAAGTATATCAGGAAATCTGGAGTTAAAGACACATGACTAGGGCTGGATACATGATCAGAAAAGACCTGATAAGACCCTTCGCTTCCACCTTTGGCTGATCTTTGAGAATCACACAAGCAGGAGATAGAGGCTAAGCAAAGTTCTATGTGGCCTGGCTTAGTATTGAAGAAGTGCCCCAGCTTAAAGTCAATCTGCAAAAACTTGGGAGGGGGATATTTTTATACTCTTTGGCTCTAGGTATTTAAGGAAATTTCTTTTCTTTTTCTTTCTTTCTTTCTTTCTTTTTTTTTTTTTTTTTTTTTTGTGAGATGGGGTTTCACTCTGTTGCCTAGGCTAGAGTGCAGTGGCGTGATCTCACCTCACTGCAACCTCTGCCTCCTGGGTTCAAGCAATTCTCCTGCCTCAGCCTCCTGAGTAGCTGGGATTACAGGCACACACCACCATGACCAGCTAATTTTTGTATTTTTAGTAGCGATGGGGTTTCATCATGTTGGCCAGGCTGGTCTTGAACTCCTGGCCTCAAGTGATCTGCCCACCTCAGCCTTCCAAAGTGTTGGGATTATAAGCATGAGCCAATGTGTCCAGTCAGGTATTTAAGGAAATTTCTGACAGTTAACTAGATAACCACTAATATAAAAGAACAGAGACTTTAGTGGCCATGCACAACAAGAAATAGTCTTTGCAAAAAGTAGGAAAAGTCATTAAACAAATGGATGGCTACAGCCATCCACAATCAACAGCAAATCCTGGGAGGAGGATGCCCAATGAACTAAAGGAAACCAAAAGGACAATGTATGAACAGATAGAGAATATCAATAAAGAGACAAAAAGTATGAAAAGGAACCAAATAGAAATTCTGGACCTGAGAAGTACAATAGCAGAAATTAAAAACGTACTAGAGAGATGCAACAGTGGATCTGAGCAGGTAAATGAAAGCATCAGCAAACTTAAAGAAAAGATCATTGAAGTTACCCAATCTGCTATGGTCTGAATTGTGTCCCCTGTAAATGTATATGTTGAAACCCTAACACCGCCAATGTGACTGTATTTGGAGATAGCACCTTTAGGAGGTAATTAAAGTGAAGTGAGATTGGGGCAGAACTCTCACCTGATAGAATTGGTGATCTTACAGGAAGAGAAAGATCTCTCTCTCTCTCCCCCCACACACATATACAAAGAAGTAATGTCAGCATACAATGAGAAGGCAACTAGGCAAGAGAAGATGCCTCAGAATAAAGCTCATTTTTGCTGGCAGCTTGATCTTAGATTTCTCAGTCTTGAGAGCTGTGAGAAATAGATGCCTATTGTTTTACCCATGCTGTGGTATTCTATTCTGTTATAGCAGCCTGAGAAAAATAATACCCATTCTGAAGAGTGGAAAGAAAAATACAAAAAGAAAGAAAGAAAAATGAACAGAAACTGAGGGAGCTGTGGAACACCATCAACAATACCAGCATACAAACCACAGTAATCCAGGAAGGAGAATAGAGAGAAAAGGTGGCAGAAAAAAATATTCAAAGAAATAGTGGCCAAATTTTTTTCTCAAATTTGATGAAATGCATCCATATGCATATACAACAAGTTCAATAAACCTCAAGTAGGTTAAACTCAAAATATCCACATCAAGACACATTATAGCCAAACTACTGAAACACAAAGGCAAAGAGAACTTTGAAAACAGCAAGGGAGAAGCTATTTGGGTCACATATAAGAGAGCTTCAATAAGATTAACAGCTGATTTCTCATCAGAAATTATGGAGGCCAGAAGGCAGTGGGATGATATTTAACATGGTGAAAGAAACTGTCAACCAAGAGTTCTGTATCCAGCAAAACTATCTTTCACACTGGCCAACATGGTGAAACCCCATCTTTACTAAAAAAATACAAAAATTACCTGGGTGTGGTTGTGCACACCCGTAATCACAGTCACTCTGGAGGCTGAGGCACAAGAAGCACTTAAACCCAGGAGGTGGAAGTTGCAGTGAGCTGAGATCATGCCACTGCACTGCAGCCTGGGCAACAGAGTGAGATTCTGTCAAGAAAGAAAGAAAGAGAAAGAAAGAAAAAGAAAGAAAGAAAGAAAGAAAGAGAGAGAGAGAGAGAGAGAGAGGGAGGGAGGGAGGGAGGGAGGGAGGGAGGGAGGGAGGAAGGAAGGAAGGAAAATTAAGATATTTCCATATAAACAAAATCTGAAGGAGTTCATTACCAGTAGATCTTCTCTACAAGAATTACTAAAATAAGTCCTTCAGTCTGAAACAAAAGGACACTAGCTATTAACTCAAAGCCATAAGAAGAAATAAAGAACACTGGCAAAGGCAACTACATAGGTAAATATAAAGTCAGTATTATTGTTCTTTGGGTTTGTAACTTCTCTTTTTTTATGTGATATAAAAGGCAAATGCATAAAACAATTATAAGTCTGTATTAATGGACATGCATGTGTAAAAATGTAATCTGTGACAATTACAAAACAAAGAGAGAAGAACAGAGATGTATAGGAGTAGAGTATATATACACCTTTGAAACTACATTGGTGTTTTTGCAAACTAGGTTGTTATAAGTTTAAGATGTTAACTGAAATCTCCCAAAGTAGCTCTTAAGAAAACAAAATTAAAATTCACAGAAAAGGAAAGAAAGGAACCAAAATGGTACACTAAAAAAAAAACAACTAACTACCAAAAAAAGCAGTAAGGCAGAAATAGAGGAACAAAAAATATACAATACATATAGGAGAAAAAAAACAAAATGGTAGAAGTAAACTCCCTTTTATCAGTAATCACATTAAATGTAAATTACTCTCCTATTAAAAGGCAGAGTTTGGTAGACTGAATAAAAGAAAATCCTGATCCATCTAAATTCTGTTTACATAAGACTCACTTTAGATATAACAATACAAAGAGATTGAAATTAGAAGGATAGAGAAAGATATTCTATGCAAATAGTAACTAAAAGAGAGCCAGGTTGCTATATTATTGTCAGGCAAAACAACCCGTTAGGGAAAAGCTCAACAAAAGACATAAAAGGTGAGTATATATTGATAAAAGGTTTAATTCGGCAAGAATATATAACAATTATAAACCTATATAAACCTAATAATAGAGACCTAAGATAGATGAAGCAAAACTTGACAGAACTGAAGAGACAAATATCTCTAGGAAGCATGGGAAAGCAGAAAACTTAAAAAAAAAAAAAAAGAATTGAAGAGAGAAATAAACAGTACTACAATCATTGGAACCTGCAATACCTCACTTTAAATAATAAAGAACAATAAGATACAACATCAGTAAGAAAGCAGAAGATACAAATAACACTATAAACCAAGTAAACCTAAAAGACATATACAGAACATTATACTCAACAGCATTAAAATACACATTCTTCTAGGTGCACATGGAACATTCTCCATGATAGACCATATGTCAGGGTACAAAACAGTCTTACGAAAAATTTTTAATTGAAATTATACAAAGTATCTTTTCCAATTACAATGGAATAAAACTAGAATTTAATAGTAAAACAGGAAAATTCACAAATATGTGAAAATTAAACAACAAATCTTTTTTTTTTTTTTTTTTTTTTTTTTTTTTGAGATGGAGTCTCGCTCTGTCGCCCGGGCTGTAGTGCAGTGGCTGAATCTCAGCTCACTGCAAGCTCCGCCTCCCGGATTTACACCATTCTCCTGCCTCAGCCTCCAGAGTAGCTGGGACTACAGGCGCCAGCCACCTCGCCCGGCTAGCTTTTTGTATTTTTTAGTAGAGACGGGGTTTCACCGTGTTAGCCAGGATGGTCTCGAACTCCTGACCTCGTGATCCGCCCGTCTCGGCCTCCCAAAGTGCTGGGATTACAGGCTTGAGCCACCGCGCCCGGCCACACTAAACAACAAATCTTAAACAACCAATGGAGCAAAGAATAAACCACAAAGAAAATTAGAAAATATTTTTTCAAAAATGAAAATGATAACACAGTCAACCAAATGTATGGAATACACTGAAAGCAGTGCTAAGAGGGAAACTTGTAGTTGTAAACACATACATTTTTTAAAAAGAAAGATTTCAAATCAATAACCCATTGTGTACCTTAAAAAACTAGAATGAGAAGAAAAAACTTGACCTAACCTAACAGAAAGGAGGCAATAATAAAGATTAGACTGAAGATAGAATACACACACCCCCACACACACACACTCACACACATGCACACACACACACACACACACTACAGAGAGAATAGAAAAACAATAGGGAAATATCAACTAAACAAAACATTGGTTCTTTAGTTTTGGGGTTTTCTTCTTTTCTTTCACTCTTAACACTACTCAATGATGGTTCTTTGAAAGATCAACAAAATTGATAAACCTTTACCTATACTGACTAACAAAAAAAGAGAAAAGACACAAATAACTAAAATTAAAAATGAAAATGAGGACATTACTACCAATTTTATGGAAATAAAAGGGATTCTAAGAAAATACTATGAACAACTATATGCCAGCAAATTGGATAATCTAGATGAAATAGACAAATCCTAGAAACACATAAACTACCAAAACTGACACAAGGAAAAATAGAAAATCTGGATAGACCTATAACAAGTAAAGAGATTGAATTAGCAACCAAAACCTCCCAACAAAGAAAAGCTCAGGACCAGATGACTTTACTAGCGAATTCTATCAAATATTCAAAGAAGAATTAATATCAATCTGTCTCAAATTCATCCAATATATTGAAGAGGAGGGAACACCTTATAACTTATGAGGCCAGTATTAACTCTGATACCAAAGTTGGGCAAAGAGCGTATAAGAAAGGAAAACTACAGACCAATATCTCTTATGAGTACAGGTGCAAAATTCTCAACAAAATACTAGGAACCTGAATTCAGCAACATATTAAAAGGATTATACATCATGATTAAGTGGGATTTATTTCTAGAATGCAAGGATGGTTCAACATAAGAAAATCTATCAATGTAACACATAACATTAATAGAAGGAAGGAAAAATTATCGTCTCAACTGATGCAGGAAAAATGTTCGCAAAATCCAACACCCTTTCATAATAAATAAGCTATCAACAACTCAATAAGCTAAGAATAGAGGAGAACTTCCTCAACATGATAAAGGCTATATTTGAAAAACCTACAGCTGATATCATATTCAATGATGAAAGACTGAAAGCTTTTCCCCTTACAACAGAAAAAGACAAGAATGCCTGCTTTTATCATTTCTGTGCAACATAGTAAAAGAAGTTCTATCCAGAGCAATTAGACAAGAAAGAGATTTAAAAGGCATCCATATAGGAAAGGAAGAAATAAAATTCATTTATTCACAGATGATATGATCTTTCATGTAGAAAGAAGAATACACACACACACACACACAGAGTTAAGCTAATAAATTCAGTAAACTTGTAGGATATAAAATAAACACACAAAAATCAATTGTGTTTCTTATACAATAGCAATGAACAACTCAAAAAGGAAATTAATTTTAAAATTCCATTGACAACAGCATCTAAAATAATAAAACACTTAGGAATAAATTTAACCAAGGAAATGAGAGAATTATACACTGAAAACTGCAAAATATTGCTGAAAGAATAAAGATGACCTAAGTAAATGGAAATATATCATATGTCCATGGATTGGAAGGCTTAATATTGTTGACAGTACTACCCAAAGCAATGTATGGATTCAATGGTGTTGAATCTATCAAAATCCCAATGGTGGTTTTGTTGTTTTTTCTTTTCAGAAACAGAGAAAAAAGCCTATACTAAATTCATATGAATTTTAAGGGACGCCAAGTAGTCAAATTGATCTTGAAAAAGAACAAAAATGGAGGATTTACTCTTTCTGATTTTATAAATTCCTGTAGCTATAGTAATCAAAGCAGTGTGGTACTAGCATAAGGATAGACATATCAATCAATGGACTAAAGAGCCCAGAAATAAACCCATATATGGTTAATTGATTTATGACAAGGGTGGCAAGATCACTCAATGGAGAAAGAACAACGTTTTCAACAGATGGTACTGGGAAAACTAGATATCCACATCCAAAAGAATTAAGTTAGACCCTTACCTTGTATCATAAACAAAATGGATCAAAGACCTAAATTTAAAAGCTGAGCTGGGGGTGGTGACACGTGCCTATAGTCCCAGCCACTTGAGAGGCTGCAGTGGAAAGATTGCTTGAGCCCAAGAGTTCAAGGCCAGCCTGGGCAAAATATCAAGACTCCATCTCTAAATAAATAAATAAAAACTTAAACTATAAAACTGTTAGTAGAAAATGTAGAAGAAAAATCTTTGTGACTTTGACTTTGGCAATGATTTATTAAATGTGGTACTAACTGTACAGGCAACAAAAAAAAATAGATAAATTGTACTCCATCAAAATTAAAACTTGCATGCATCAAAAGACACTATAACAGAGTGATTGCATCTATGTTCTAAGTAAGAAAATAAAAATTTAAAACTATAACAGAGTGAAAAGACAACTCACAAAATGAAAGAAAATATTTGCAAATTGCATATCTGGTAAAGGATTAATGTCCAGAATATATTAAAGGATTTTGATAGATTCAACACCATTGAACCCATACATTGTTTTGGGTAGAATATAATGTCCTACAACTCAACAACAATAAAACAAATAACCCTATTGAAACACAAGCAAAGAACTTGACATTTTTCCCAGGAAGATGTGCAAATGACCAATACGCACATAAAAAGAGGCTGAACATCACTAGTCATGAGGGAAATATAAATCAAAACCATAGTGAGATACCACTTTATGCCCACTATGAGAGCTATTATTTACAAAGAGACAGAGAGAGGAAGAGGGAGGGGTGAGGAGAGAGAGCAAGAGAACGAGAGCGAGAGAGAGATAGAGAAAGAGAGGGGGGAGAGAGAGAGAGAGAGATACAGTGGTGCTCACCTGTAATCCCAGCTACTAGGGAGGCTGAGGTGGGAGAATCACTTGAGCCCAGGAGTTCCAGAACACAGGGAGCTATGACTGCACCACTGCACTCCAGCTTGGGCAACAGAGGGAGACACCATTTCTTTGAAAAAAAAGAAAGGAAAGGAGAGGGGAGGGGAGGGAGGGGAGGGGAGGGGAGGGAGGGAAAGGGGAAGGGGAAGGGCAAAGGGAAGGAAAGGAAAGGGAAAGAAAGAAAAGGAAAAAAAGGAAAGGAAAGGAAAGAAAGAAAAGGAAAGGAAAGGGTCGGTGAGGAGGTGAAGAAATTCACCTTGTGTGTTGCTGATGGAGATGTAAAATGATGCAGCTGCTGCGGGAAACAGCTTGGCAGCTCCTCAAAAATTAAACATAGAATTACTGTATGATCCAGCAACTTCACTTCTAGGTATACATCCAAAAGAATTGAAATCAGGGACACATTCCCTAGCAAGCTAACTCAGAAGAAAAGAATATTTTAAATAAATTAAATAAGAAATCAGGAACTTAAACAGATTCTTGTGCACCAATGTTCACAGCAGCCTTATTCTCAATACCTGGAAGATGGAAAGGACCCAAAGGCTTATCATCAGATGAATGGATAAATGTAATGTGATATATACATGCAATGGAATGTTATTTATCCTTAAAAAGGAATGAAATTCTGATACATACTATAACACGAATGCACCTTGGAAAATTGTGCTAAGTGAAATAAGCCAGACAAAAACAAAAAAGCACATATTGTATGATTTCACTTATATGAGGTACCTAGAGTAGTCAAATTTATAGAGACAAAGGTAGAATAGAAATTATCAGGAACCAGGGGGCACAGGAAGGGGGAAGAGGGGAGGAATGGGGAGCTATTGCTTAATGGATTTGGAGTTTATGTTTGGAAGATGAAAAAAGTTCTGGAAATAGATAGTATTCAATGGTGGTTACACAACATTGTGAACATACTTAAGGTCACTGAAATGTAAACTTAAAAATAGTGACAACAGTAATTTTTTTTTTTTTTTTTTTTTTTTTTTTTTTTTTTTTGAGACAGTTTCACTCTTTCTTCCAGGCTGGAGTGCAGTGGTGTGATCTTGGCTCATCGCAACCTCTGCCTGCCGAGGTCAAGTGATTCTCCTGCCTCAGCCTCCTGAGTAGCTGGGATTACAGACATGTGCCACCAATCCTGGCTAATTTTTGTATTTTTAGTAGAGATGGGGTTTCACCATGTTGGCCAGGCTGGTCTTGAACTCCTGACCTTGTGATCCGCCCCCTCAGCTTCCCAAAGTTCTGGGATTACAGGTGTGAGCCACTGTGGCCGGCCATAACAGTAAATTTTATGTTACCTATATTTTACCACAATCAAAATAAACAAAGTCAGTCAAACAAAAGTAATTTAAAAGGAGAAATGAAAACATTCCCAGATTTTAAAAAAAGCTGAGAGAGTTTGTCACTACTAGACTTGGCCTACAAGAAATGCTAAAGGGAGCCTTTCTGGCTGAAATGACACTAGACAGTAACTCAAATTCATATGAAGAGATTGGGAATTCTGGTAAAAATAGATAGATAAATATAAAAGCCAGTGTAATTATATTTTGGTTTCTAACTCCACTGTTTGTTTTCTAACTTATTTATAAGACAAATGCATAAAACAATAATTAAAAATCTATATTAATAGGCAGTGTATAAAGATGTAATTTATGACCTTAAAAGGGAATGGACTGAGGTGTATAGGAACAGAGTTTTTGTATGCTATTGAAACTAAGTAGGAATTAATTCCAACTAGGTTTTTATATATTTAGGATATTAATTGTAATCCCCATGGTAAACACAGGGATAAATATTCATGACCTTGTATTTGCCAATAGAGTCTTAGAAAAGACACCAAAAGTAAAGGAAACAACAGCAACAAAAAAGACATAAATTGAACTTTGTCAACTTTTAAAACTTTTGTGCACCAAAAGACACTATCAAGAGAGTGTGCCAGGTGTGGTGGCTCACGCCTGCAATCTCAAACACTTTGGGAGGCTGAGGTGGAAGGACTACTTGAGTCCAAGAATTCAAGACCAGCCTGGGCAACATAGTGAGACTGCATCTCTACAAAAAAATAAAAAATTAGCTGGGTGTGGTGGCACATACCTATAGTCCCAACTACTCAGGAGGCTGAGGCAGGAGGATCTCTTGAGCCCAGGAGATTGAGGCTGTAGTGAGCCATGATCACACCATTGTACTCTAGCCTGAGTGACAGAGCAAGACCCTGTCTCAAAAAAAAAAAAAAAAAAAAAAAAGAGTAAGAGTGAAAAGGCAACATATGAAATTGAAGGAAATACTTGCAAATCATATATCTGAAAAGGGATTAGTATCTAGAATATATAAAGAATGCCTAGAACTCAACACACAAGAAAACAAACAACCTAATTCAAAAATGGACAAAGAACTTGAATAGACATGCACATGCAAATGAAGCCGGGTGCAGCGGTTCAAGCCTATAATCCCAGCACTTTGGGAGGCTAAGGTGGGTGAATCATGAGGTCAGGAGTTCAAGACCAGCCTGACCAAAATGGTGAAGCCCCATCTCTACTAAAAAATACAAAAATCAGCCGGGCATGGTGGCACACACCTGTAGTTCCAGCTACTTGGGAGGTTGAGGCAGGAGAATTGCTTGAACCCAGGAGGCAGAGGTTGTAGTGAGCTGAGATTGTGCCACTGCACTCCAGCCTGGGTGACACAGCGAGACTGTGTCTCAAAAAAAAAAAAAGGAAGATATTCAAGTGGCCAATAATCACATGATGAAAGGATGTTCAACATCAGGAGTGGAAGTCAAAACCACAATGAGATACCACTTCACACCCACTAGAATGACTACATTCAAAAAATTAGAAAATAACAAGTATTGGTGAAGACGTAGAGAATTTGAAACCCTTGAATTTTGCTGGCGGGAATGTGAAATGTTTTGGTTACTGTGGAAAATAGTTTGGCAGCTCTTCAAAAAGTTAAACATAGAATTACCATACGACAGCTATTACATTCTTAGATACACACTCAAAGTTGAAATCAAGGATTCAAAAAAGTACTTATATATGCAAGTTCATAGCAGTGCTATTCACAATAGTCAAGGGGTGGAAAAAACCCAAATGTTCATTAACAAGCAAATGGATAAGCAAATTGTGGTATTATACAAGTAACGTTGTTCAGCCATACAAAGGAACTAAGAACCCATACATGCTACACACAGGTGAACCTTGAAAACATTATATTAAGAGACAGAAGCCAAACACAAAGAAAGATCACATATTATATTATCCCACTTATAGGAAATAGCCAGGATAGGTAATTTCATAGAAATGCAAAGTAGAAAGATGGTTTTTCAGAGGCTAGACTGAGAGGGAAATAGGGAGTCATTGTTTAATGGATACAGAGTTTCCATTTGGGAAGATGCAAAGGTTCCACAGATGGATGGTGGTGATGGTTGCACAACCTTGTGAATGTTCTAAATGCTATTGTTTGCTTTAAAATGGTTAACTTATGTTATGTGAATTTCACCTAAAACCCAAAACCTTGAAGAGAGATTTTGTCATCTCAGTTTTCTGATGAGAAATCCAGTGTACCAGGAGGCAAGTAATTTGTTCAAGGTCACACATGCCTTTCTTAGCAGCCAAGGTCAAGAATCACAGCTTCTGAATCTAAGGGCAAGCCACGGTTGGCCTCAACCTCAGGGGAAGTGAAAGTGACAGTAAAATCAGGAGGCTAGGGGAGAGGTGAGACATGATGTGTAGACTTCACCTGGATTTTATAGGCCCAGTGGCCTTGTTTGTTGGCTTGTTTAAAAAAAAAAAAAAGATTTTCCAAGGGCACACTCACCTTTACACATGTATTTTTTGTGCCAGTGCCAAAGTGTTGAATGGATTTCGTAAACCCAATCATAAACCCCAGCAATGGCTCCCATAGGAGCCGCCGGCCACCAGCATGGAGAGACTCATGAGCTGTGGTAAAGCCGTGGCCCACCACACCCAGACTCCACCGTCCATACCTCCCTCAGGTTACTGTCGCTGTGGGGGCCATAAACTCAGCATTTTATAGCATAGCCTGTTTTTTTCCCAAATCAGTCACCAGCCCTATATTTTGCTATGTATGACCAGACTATTTAGAAATTTGAAGGTTTTCGTATGTGCTGGAATATTTTTATTTTTAAGGTTTTGAAGACATGCTTGAAATATACTGAAAAATATAATAGAATAGCAAAAGAATAAACTTTAATTTAGATTTAACATATTTGCTTAATTCAAATTTTTTTGCAGAACCGTTTGAAAGTAAATTGTAGACAACATAACAGTAATACTTAGCATGCATTGCCAAAAATTAAGGATATTTTCCACAATATCATTATCACATGTAACAAAATCAACACATTTCCCAAATATCATCCAATAATAAGTCCATATTCATATCCCCTTTTGCTCCAAAAATGTTTCTTATTGATATCTGCTTAAACTAGGGTCCAAAGACCACACCTTGCACTTAGTTATGTCTCCTAGATCTCCTTTACTCTAGAACAATCTGCTTAATCTTGTCTTATTTTTTCCTCCATGATATTGACTTTCAATCTTTAGGACTGTTCTACATTCTATATTTGTCTGTCTCATGGTTTCCTTGTGGTATCATTTAATTTGTTCCTCTGTCTTCTGTACTTTTTATAAACCAGAATTAGGACTAAATGATTGGTGAGAAACACGTTCAACATCATTGGCAAGAAAACTTCAAAGGTGAGGCTATGTGCTTCATGACGGCATCCCATCAGGAGGCCTGAAACAATAGAGTTTCCACTTAATTGATGCCAAACTTGATTTGGTTTCTGGTAAGGTGACAACCGTTAGATCTTGCCAATATACAATGACATTACTTCCTTTTGCAAGTAGACTGTAGGGATAGTACCTTGACGTTGTACCAAAATCCAGTTACTTATCAACTTTTCACCTAATGCTTTCAACATCCATTGATGATCCTGATCCCAGCCAATTAGTTCATTGATAGTTGCAAACTCTCATTTTCTGATTGTCTGGTTTCTTCATTTACTAGCTGGCATTGCTCTGTAAAGACAAACTTTCCCTCCTCAACTGGGGATATTTGGCCACACTCAAATGCACTTCCTCGAGCAAAAGCAGGATAAATGTTCAAAGATTTTCATCTCCACAGAAAATCCAGAACCGGAAGCTGAACACCAGCAGTGGGTAAGTGGCTGAGTGGGCAGACCCACTCACCCACCATTGCTGGGGGACAGGAGATGTGTGTGGGCATTGAGTCCATCCAAGACCAGCTAGCATTCTTCATCTGTTTGATAAATATCTACAGTTTCAGGTGAATTGGCAGATGGAGTAACAGTCAAAGTGGCAAATAGGTCATAATAAGTCACTGGTTTTTCTTTCCTTTTTGTTTAATATCTCATAAATTGATTTTTTACTGCTGAATAGTTGGTGACAGTTTATTATAGCCAATTTTCAGGATTTGGGGGTGTTTTTGGTTTCTGTGAACTGAGCTTTTATATGACATGCTTTTTTAAAATGCATTTAACCTGGGCAAGATGGGAAGAGCCCATCTCCACAAAAAAATTTTTTTTAATTAGCCGGGCATGGTAATGCATGCCTGTGGTCCCAGCTACAAAGGAAGTTGAGGCAAAAGGATCACTTGAGACCAGGAGGTCAAGGCTGCAGTGAGCCATGTTCACATCATTGCACAGCATGGGTGACAGAGGAAGACACTGTCTCAAAATAAAAAGAAAATGCACTTGTTAATAAAATTTTTAATTTCAAAATAATTTTCAGGTCATCTTGGCTGCCCCAAAGGCTTCACATGTCTCTGGTGCTATGTGAAATGCCCCAAAGTGAATATGGTCAAAACGATGTTCATTGATAACTTGGGTGCACCCAATGGTATTTTTTTTTTTAATTTCTGAAACTTATTGCAAGGATAAAACAAATTTGCAATCTGCCAAGTCTGTTACCTGCGATTTAAGTTGTTTCTGCATTTCTAAATCATAAATTCATTTAAATCCAATACTTCTTACTTTATATGTTTAGCTATGTTTCTCACATTTTCATTACATATTTGCTTTGTATTTAAGGAGTTTTCATAAAGAAAAACACAACTTCCAACAGTGACAAAAGCAGAGCCAATTTATTTCATTGGCTATTCCTGAAAACATTAAGATTTTAAATGTTATCCTAAGATTGGAATGTGGAATAAAGAGGTGAGAAATAGTTGCATAAATCAAGTCTCGAGTTCAGCATTCCATTTGTCAGAGGCGTTGCTGTAGCTCTCACCCTGTGGATGCCTCTCAATGTTGGATGGTACCATGACTTTACTTGGACAAATCGTTGCTGGAAAACTGCTGATCCCTTCATTTGGCTATTCTTTGTTTCAGGCAGCAAAGCCACTACCATGAAAAAAGTGACTCAAGATTCCAACATACTAAGGATACCTTGCTGTGCCCAGATGAGACCCGCAACGACCTTCCCAGTCCTATCAGTACCAGCTAATTGACACAAGGTTAGGGAGGGGCCTTTTTCCAAGAGGAAGGCCAGAATCTGGGTTCAGGCATATTCCACCTATTTAACAGACTGAGGGAGTTGTGGCAGATACCAAATCCTAAGGGGAAGGGGCATGATCTTTCTGTTTCTCCCTCCTCTCTTTCCAGAATCCAAATGCCCTTCCTATTTTAAAGGAATATACCTTATGAAATCTCAGAAGAGTCTTGGCTCCATCCCCCTTTGGAAGATGCCAGCCTTCTGCTGGGCTACTTCATACTCTTCTGATCCATTCCCCATATGCTTAAGTTTACTGTTGCCAGATTCTACTGTATGAAACCAGAGCCCAGAGTGAACTAGGACCTCTAAAATCTAAACCCTCCTAAAGGAAAGAAACGTCTGATGTTGTGAGCCAGACGTGGCCACCCGCAGGTGAGTCTGAGGGTGGGAGAGGAGTGATAGTTCTTGCCCTGCTGGCTCTCCTAGTCAAGCCCCTCCCACACCAGTCACCATGGCGACAAGAGCCACCCCTCCCCACCCCTCTGCCCGTGGTGGGATCCCTCTGACACAGTTGGGCCCATTCCCTATGGAACAATGGCAGCTGCTCACGGGATGGCAGCCCAAGGAAGGCCAGTGGAGGGTGGCCCAGAGCAGCACCAGATAGCAGCCAGGAGGCAATAACACATGGAGAGCAGCTGCCTGCACAGAACCATGAGAGTGGGGCTTTCATGGAGAACCCCAGGAGGAGGAAATAGTGGCCCAGAGGCTGTGGCATTTGAAGACTGAACTACAAGGCAGTGTGCCATCAGAGCTAAAGGGAGTGGCTCCAAAGCTAGACTTCCTGGGGTTTCCTATTGGCATGGCCACCTACTGTTGTGTCCCCTTGAACAAGTTACTTCCATCCTGTGTGTCTCGGTTTCCTCATCTGTAAAATGGCATGAGAATTGTTCAACTGCAAAGTGTTGTTGTAAGGATTAAATCAGTTAATTCTTAGGCAGAACTTGCACCGTGCACATAGCAAGTACTCAATAAATGTTGTCATAGTGATTGACTAATGCACTGTTTTAGTGTCTATTGCTCCATGGAGGAAAACAGGAGGGGGTAGAGCTGTCCAATCAGGGAGAGCCCACTAGACAAGTCAGGGTGACCTCATTTGAGCCCACAGGCTGGTGAAGCTAAAGGACACTCAGAATCCCTAAAAACCTAGTGGCTGGTTGTAAGCCCTAATGTAATATTGGATCCAGAGCAAATGGAACTCTCAGGCACTGGGATGGGAATGTCACTTGCTTAGTGGCATTTAACTAGCACTAAACGTTTGTTCCTCAAGAACCTAACTATTCTATTCCTAGGTATATACCTAATAGAAATGCAAGCACATGGTCACCAAAAGACACATATAAGAGTGTTCATAGCACATTATGCATGATGGCCAAAAGCTGGAAACTACGCAGATGCCCAGCAAGGGTAGAATGGTAAATGGTGGCCAGTCACAGTAGTTCATACCTGTAATCCCAGAACTTTGGGAGGGGAGACAGGCAGATCCCTTGGGGTCAGAAGTTCGAGACCAGCTGGCCCGACATGGTGAAACTTCATCTCTACTAAAAAAAAAAAAAAAAAACCTAGCTGGGTGTGGCGGTGCATGCCTGTAATCCCAGCTACTTGGGCAGCTGAGGCACCAGAATCATTTGAACCTGGGAGGCAGAGGTTGCAGTAAGCTGAGATCGCACCACTGCACTCCAGCCTAGGGAACAGAGCGAGACTCTGTCTCAAAAAAAAAGAATGATAAATGGTGGTGTGTCATGAAATACTTCTTCAGCAGTGAGAATAAGCAAACTAAATCTACACCCAACCATCAACATGGGTGAATCTCACAAGATGTTGAGCAAAAGAAACCCAACACAAAAGGGTACGTGCCGATGATTCCAGTTATATAAAGTTCAGGTTCACAACCAGGCAAAATTAATTTGTGCTGTTAGAAGCCAGGAGAATGGATGCCCTTGGGAAGGTGGGGATATCTGGAAGGGAATATGAGAGAAGTTTCTGGGGTGCTGGTGAAGTTCTAATTTTTTTTTCTGTGAACTTGCATACAGAAGTAAAGAAGTCCTATTTGTTATCTGGGTGCTGATTTCATGGAGATGTTCACTTTGTAAATACTCATCATACTCTTTCTTGGTGCTCTTGGGCAAATTATGCACCTATAGTCCCAGCTACTTGGGAGGCTGAGGCATGAGAAACACTTGAACCCAGGAGGTGGAGGTTGCAGTAAGCTGAGATTGTACCACTGCACTCCAGCCTGGGCAACAGAGCGAGACTCTGTCTCAAAAATAATGATAATAATTAATATTAATAAAGTTTTATTTGAACATAACTACACACATTCATTTACATATGGTCTATGGCTGCCTTGGGGCAATAAAAATGGAGCTGAAAAGTTGTAACAGAAACTGTATAGCCCATAACACCGAAAATATTTACCATCTCACCCCTTACAGAAAGTTTGCCAATCCCTAAGCCAGTGATGCCATTCCTGGAAGCAGAAATCCTCCCCCTGGTCTGCAAGGGATGCCCGTTGATGCACTGCCAATTAGGTGTCATCTCTTTGGAATCAATAAGTAAAATGTAGGCAATACACCCTATGGAATGCAATTAAAAGTAAGGAATCAGACATACATACAACGTGGGTGGTTCTCAAAAATACTGGGCTGGCCAGGAGGTATGGCTCATGCATGTGATCCCAATACTTTGGGAGGCTAAGAGGGGAGGATAGCTTGAGGCCAGGAGTTTGAGACCAGCCTGGGCAACACAGTGAACCGTGTCTCTACAAAAAATGCAAAAATTATGTGGGTGTAATAGCAGGCATCTATAGTCCCAGTTATTTGGGAGGCTGATGGGGGAGAATTGCTTGAGTCAGGGAGTTCCAGGCTGCAGTGAGCTGTGGTTGCACCACTGGACTCCAGCCTGGGCAACAGAGCAAGACTCTATCGCAAAATTTTAAAAAAATGATAATTAAAAATTAAAATAAAAACACTGAGCTGAGTAAGAGAAAACAAAAAGAGAGAAATAGAATAATAAACATAGCTAATATTTTTTGAGCATTTACTTTATGCCAAGTAGTGTTCTGGGTGCTTTTTAAGTATTAACTCACTTAATCCTCTAGCCATCTCTTTGAAGTGGGAACAATTACCATCCCACATGACAGTTGGAGAAACTGAGGTTTCAAGGCTAAGTAACTGCCAGCAAGTGGCAGAGCTTGGGTTTTGAACTGGGTCAGTGAACTCTAGAACCTGTGCTCTTGACTCCTATGGTGTACACAACACAATACCTTTCTGTATGGTAAAAACACACTCATTGAAAAGATAATGTTTGGTGCAGTGGCTCCCACCTATAGCCCCAGCACTTTGGGAGGCCGAGGCCTCCCAAATTTTACAACTATCTACACACAAAAAGCACTTTGAGGATTGCTTGAGATCAGATGATCAAGACCAACTTGGGCAACATAGCAAGACCCTATTTGTACAAAAAAAAATTTTTTTTAATTAGCCAGCCTTGGTGCCATGCACCTGTAATCCCAGCTACTTGGGAGGCTGAGGTAGGAGGATCGCTTGAGCCCAGGAGTTCAAGGTTACAGTGAGCCATGATTGCATCACTGCACTCCAGGCTGGGCGACAGAGTGAGACTCTGCCTCGAAGGGGGAAAAAAAAAAAAGGTAAATTTTAGGTTATGTGCATTTTGCCACATGAAGAAAAGAAACACACATCTACATATACAGCAGCATTGTGTATTTAAGAACATTTACCAAACACACTGGACAGCTGCCTCTGTGCCGGGAAAATGAAAGACTGGGGGGCGTGTAAATCACAGGCAAATGATAGGGACCCACTCTGAACTAAGCAGAGTGATAAACTTCATTCCACCTAAGAGTCATAATTTTGTCCACTTTAAAAATGTTAAAGAGAATTCCAGCACTCCCAGGCCAACACGGGAGGCTGTGGCCAGCGCAGTCAGCTGCCTCATCGCTGGGCCTCCACGTGCTCTCCTGCGGCCCAGCAGCTCTGTGAGCTGTCCAGCAGCCGCTGGTGGTGTGCGGACTGGGGCTGGCACGGCAGTGGGCATGCCAGGGCACCACGGGCTGGCTGCCTTATCACACCGGACAGAACAATCAGCGTGGGGCCTGACACGGGCCCTCCCCGTGGCCACAGCAGGGCAGCCGGGTTTTTTTCCTGACCATCTTTGAGCTCGAGATCAGACACAGGGAAAGATTAAAACAAATATGAATTTAATCAAGGGATTCTGCTATCCTGGGGTGGAAACAGGAGCCTGCTGACATAAAGAGAGGCTGGAGCGCTGGGGAGCCAGAGTGGAATCAAAGTGGCTTGCTTACCACTAACCGCTCAGATGATCCATATCATAACAACAAAAAAGAAAAACAATTATTTATTCTTTTTGATGTTGCAGCTCAGCAGCAACTTGCTTTTTGAAGACAGCAAGGTCAAAACCAAGTTATTGTTTTTGCCTGAAACTTTGACAGGGACTCCGAGTTCTTCCGTGTGACCTACTTAGATGAGATGTGGGAAACGTGGAGATGTTCATTTCTTCTGGGCCACAGATTAGGGCTTCCTTTCTTCTCCTTCCTCCCTCCTTCTTGCCATGTCTCTCTCCCCTCTCTTCCCATTAAGGACCTGAATATGATGTCGTGGGGCCACAAAGGCATCCAAGTCACAGCTCCATCTCATCTCGTCTGGGAGAGCTAGATAGAAGCCCAGGTCTCCAGATCCCCTCCTCCCAGGTGGGCTGGGGATCAGCCTTCCTTTCACTCCCTAATTCACCCACCAGGCATGTACTCTGCAACTGCAACATGGGCATGGTGCTGAATGCCAGGGATACAACCGTGAACAAATCAGCCCTGCTCTAGGAGAGTTTATTTTTCACAGGAGAGACATGAGTTTAAATAACAGGCATAATTCAGGGGCATCCAAGTAGCCACAGGGAAAGCATAAGGTTATAAGCAGGCTTTTGTAACCCAGACAGGGGATTCAGAAGCATCTGCTCCATGGGATTGTTGGTCTGGGAAGCAGGGGAGGGAAGAGTGTTGGGGCAGAGAGAACAGCATGCACGGAGGCCTGGAGGTGAAAGAGTGTATGTTCAAGGGACCGAAAGCAGCTGGGCTCTGCAGGCATGGGGAGGGTGTTAAGGAGAAGAGAACTTGTAGGGGATGGAGATTTGGCAGGAAGCAATTCCTGCAGGGCCTTGCTAGGCCATCACAAGGAGTTTGGATTTTCTCTTTACAACAGTGGGGAGCCACAGTCGAGGATTTTTAGCAGCAAGCCATGTGGTCAAGGCCGCTTCACAAAATTCACTCAGGGCCGCAGGAGGGATTACAGGGAGGCAAGACTGGAGGTGAGAGATGAGGCTGGCAGGGGCCAGAGAGGTGCCAGGGGAGCTGGACACAGTGGAGAGCATCGAGAAAGATGCACACGGTGATGAAACAAGAACTGCGTGCCTGAGGGTGAGCGGAGTGCCTACTTTCATTGCCTGAGACCAGCCATGCAGGAGAGGAGGCAGGTTGCCTATGGAGGGGGTGGGGAGGAATGACAAGTTGCATTGAGCTTGAGGACCCAGGTGAAGACATCTGGTTGAATGCACAGGTCTGGGGCTCAGGAGAGAGGAGGCTGGATGTGCAGACCTGGGAGGACATGGCACCTACAGACCCAGCCATCCCTGTCTCCCCGTCAGCTTTCAGCCCTGCTTCCTTATATTTAAATGTTCACATTCTTTGATTCATCAACCAGATGTTGGAACCCTGATGAGTCCCTCATGCTGTGCCAAGCCCCGGGGGAAAACAACAAGCACCACCAGATGTGGCTTCAACCCGGTCAGATTAATCTCACTCAGAAGCCAAGGAGGCCTGACACCCCATGTCCCAGGTTGGGATCCCCAGAAGCAGGCCCTCACACAAGGATGTGGGCACAAGCAGCGGATTAGGGAAGTGGTCCTAGGAGGTACCAGCAGAAGAGTGGAGAAGGGCATGGGAAGGGAACGGAGCTAACACAGGCTGGGGTAAGGGGCAGTTTCTGCTGTTTGCAAAATGGGTTCAATCCCAACCAGTCTCTGGGCCACCCCTGAGAGGTAATCCACCTGAGGGGTGATAAAGACTGAGGCATGGGCCCACTCTCCCCTGATGGCCTACCAAAAGGGTGCCCTGTTCCCCAGTACTATGGGCCTGTCCTGTGTGGGGCTGGTCACCCTCCTGATCCTTGAGAATGACCTCAGGTAGCTTCAGTTCTTTGCAGTAAGAAGCCAGAGGTAGGACCTGTGAATAGCTAAGTCATTTGGGGAGGATGCCCCCAGAGTTTGCTCTGTGGAGCACACCACCAAAATGAGTGGGTTTTCAATGGAGGAATGGAGATTTGAGCTATTTTTTTTTTAAAGAGCATTTTCTCCAGACTCTGTAGAAATTTATTTCTGTAAAGCCCAGCTCCAAGAAAACATCAGAGGGCCTGAGAAAAAGCAAGAAATAAAATAAACATAATATGACTCTCATTCCCACCCTACAAAGGCTAGGCAGAGGAGCAGGGAATTGACAAATCTGAAAATAATCCAGAGAAACACCTCTACATTCAGAAAACATCAATCAAAATGGTATCATTGCCAACCGTGGTGACTCATGCCTGCAATCCCAGTGCTTTGGGAGGCCAAGGGAGGAGGATTGCTCAAGGTCAGAAGTTCAAGACCAGCCTGAGCAACACCGCAAGACCCCTGTCTCAAAAAAAACAAAAAAAAAAAAACAAAAAAAAAAAACAAAAAAAAAACGTAAAACAAAACAAAATGATATCACTGAAAATGTCAAAGATGTTTGCCTCATTTCGTTTCTTCTTTGAGGGAGGCAGGTAATGTTTTTCTCAATGGAGGCATAGTACACTATGGGAGAATGGCACTGGGGAGCTGGTGAGGGGACTAGAAGGCTGGCCTGTTGTAGGCAGCTCTAAGGGATTCAGCAGGAAGGCCTCACTCTGCTGGCGAAACTCAAATGGCTCCTGTCACAGACCTTACCATTTCTACTCATTCTGGACCAACTTGCAACTTCCAGCCCCTGTGTCTCTTTCTCTGGCCACCAGAGCGCTGGCCAGAAGTACATTGAATTGCCAACCCTGGGGAAACAGCCTCAACCAGTGACGGATGGGGAGGTGGTGCATATATTCCCAAGGCCCCTCACCGCCAAATGGGCTAACACAGGGCACAAGTTCTACACCACCTCCTGCCACTCCCCAGTGGTGGGAAGTTCCACAGCTGCTCACGGGGTGGCTGGCTTGATTACAGGCCTTTTACTGGCTGCCCTCCCGGCCACCCCCCTCACCTGCAGTGGTGTGCTGAAAAATGGCTCAGATCAGCTCATGAGAGCCAATTACACCCATGTCTCCCCAAGGCCTCTTTCAGTTACATCACACTAGTAACTTGAAATCAACCATAGTGGGAACATTCTCACCATGCAAATGGGCACACACTACAAATAATGGATTTTTTTTTTTTTTTTTTTCAGAGAGCTAGTTTGCCAGCACAACATTGCTTATTTTCCTACTTCTGTATCAGGGTCTCCTGGTATCACCTTCCAGATCAATTAACTTACACGCAAATCCTTGCTTCAAGGTCTAGATCTGGGAAACAAAAGTTAAGATAGGCTGGGCATTCTGGCTCAATAACTTTGAGAGGCCAAGGTGGGTGGATCGCTTGAGCCCAGCAGTTTCAGGCCAGCCTGGGCAATATAGCAATACTCCACCTCTACCAAAAAAAAAAATTGTTTTAAAAAATTAGCTGGGTGTGGTGGCATGGCATGTGCCTGTAGTCCCAGCTACTTGAGAGGCTGAAGCAGGAGAACCCCTTGAGCCCAGGAGTTCAAGGCTGCAGTGAGCCATGATCGTGCCGCTGCACTGCACTCCAGCCTGGACACAGAGTGAAACCCTGTCACACACACACACACACACACACACACACACACACACACACACAGAAAGAGAAAAGAAAAGAAAGAAATAAAAGAAAAGAAAAGGAAAAAGTTAAGACAGCTCCCCTGGGCCTAGAGATGAGGTGCAGTCACCCAGCCCATGAGGGTGGTGGCCCGGGGCCCAGGCTCATCCTTACCTTACGCTCCTTTTGGCCTCCCCTCTTACCCTATCCCTCCCACACCCAGGCCACAGCCACATCAGGGTCCCCCCACCCTTCCTAACACCCTTAGGGGACATCTGTGGCTTACAACCCCCTACCCTCCAGCCCTCTCTACTTTTGGCAGTGCCCTGATCTTCCTTAAGGACAGGTGGTAAGTTGCAATGTTGCCAGTTTTTCTCCCGTCTCCACATCTATTCCCTCCACCACCTGACTTTACAGTTCATCTCACTGAAGAAGCAAAATTTGGCTGGGCACAGTGGCTCATGCCTGTAATCCCAGCACTTTGGGAGGCCGATCACTTGAGGTCAGGAGTTTGAGACAAGCCTGACCAACAAGATGAAACCCTGTTTCTACTAAAAAGAAAAAATAAATTAGCTGGGTGTGGTGCAGGGCCCTGTAATCCCATAATCCCAGCTACACGGGAGGCTGAGACAGGAGAATCACTTGAACCTGGGAGACAGAGGTTGCAGTGAGCCAAGATCGCGCCACTGCACTACAGCCTGGGTGACACAGCGAGACTCCACCTCAAAAAAAATTTTTTAAAAAAGGAGAAGCAGCAGCAAAGTTTATATCCCAGGCTCAGTCTTGTAATTTGCTTTGGTCAACAGAATGAGGCAGAAGTAACGGTGTGCCTAGTCTATCCCTAGGCCTTATAAGGACATCACTAATTCTTCTTGCTGTCTTGTGACTCTGCTGTCACCAGAAGGTGAACAATCTGGGTTGGTCAGCTGGTCCCAGAAGGAGAAGGAGAGAGAAAAGCAGAGCTGTCCCCACTAACTACCCCAGACAAGCCCAGCCTGGAGCAGAGCCTCCAGCCAACCGGCAGATGTGTGAACAATAAACACTTCCTGTTTTGTGTGCCATCAGGTCTGTGGTTGTTCGTTACAGTAAAGGGAACCATCTGTACCCACTCTCACTCCACGTGGCTCAGGTGGAGCCGACCCCATCTCACAGCTCCAGAGGGGACACAAGCCAGTCAGTACACTCTGCACCCTCAGTTGCTATGTCATGAATGGGTATGAGATCCAAGCCAGGCCAATGAGACTCAACTCTGGGACATTTCCTGGAACTTCTGGGAAAGAGATACTCACTTTCCACTGTGGTAGCCTAGGTGGTAGGACGTCAGCCAGTGGCTGCGGGCTGCCTTCTTCCCACAGCAGGGGAAGAGACTTTTGGAGAATGGAGCAGTCATGTGTTGGTAAACAAGCTCTCCTCCCACAAAAAAAAAAAAAAAAAAGCCCTTATTTATAGCATTTGCCAATTTCCATGATACCATGGCCAGTTTCATGCTACCAATGATGAACAACTGGTGCCCACAATTCCTGAATGTTTTACAACTGGCTCTAGCACACCCTTGAGAGGAGCCTATGCCACAGAAAACAGAGCCAAATGATGGAGAGATAGGCAGTATCCTGGTGATATTCTTTGAGCCCCTAGATTGAGCCATGACCGAAATCCATTAATACCTCTGTACTTGACTCTTATGTAAGTCAACAACTTCTTTTGTTTCTTCTAAAGCCAGTTTGATTTGGGTTTCCTTTATGTGCAACTGAAAAAAGACAGATGAATACACCCACCTCCATTTTCTCCATTGCCTCTGTGCCTTGAGGAATCAGAATAAATCACTAAAAAATAATCCTTCCTGTCCTCAAACATTGGACTCCAAGTTCTTCAGCTTTTGGACTCTTGAATGTATACCAGCAGTTTGCCAAGGGTTCTCAGGCCTTCGGCCACAGACTGAAGGCTGCACTGTTGGCTTCCCTTTTGAGGTTTTGGGGCTTGGACTGGCTTCCTTGCTCCTCAGCTTACAGACGGCCTATAGTGTCAAAACAATCATTTTTTAAAAATGTGTTTAATTGAGACAGGGGTCTCACTAAGTTGCCAGGTCTGATCTCGAACTTCTGGCCTTAAGCTATATCCCAAAGTGCTGGGATCACAGGCATGAGCCACCATGCCTGGCCCAAATCAATCATTTACGCAACATCAATTATGTGCCAGGCACTTTTTACGTGCCAGTAATCTTCATATCAACCTTACAAGATAGAGATCATTGGGTCCACTTTTTAGGTGACCAAACTGAGACAGAGGCTAAAGGACTTGTTTTAAGGGCATGCATTTGAACCAGTATGAGAACCCAGATCCAACTGACATCAGAGCCCATGACTCACCCACCACCCCCTGGGGCTTCTCTTCCCTTAGCCACTAGCCAGTCTTCCTGTCTGAATGCTCCCTGAATCATCTCTACCTGGTAAATCTCTGATTCATCTTTCAAGCAACTAAGTAATTTGCCCAAGAGCACCAAGACAGAGTATAGCAGAGCCAGGTGTAAACTCTGCTCCTCAGCCTGCTCAATCCTCAACTCACTTTACCAGTCAGCTATGAGGAAGAAAGTTTCTAGTTCCTATAACTTCCCAGAGAACTCTGCGTAAAGCAGAAAGAAAAACATTGCTGAACATTGCTATAATGCTGGCTGATGAATAGTCGGCCTGATGGTTAATACTGAGTGTCAACTTGATCGGATTGAAGGATGAAAAGTTTTGTTCCTGGGTGTGTCTGCGAGGGTGTTGCCAAAGGAGATTAACATTTGAGACAGTGGATTGGGAGAGGCAGACCCACCCTCAATCTGGGTGGGTCTAATCAGCTGCCAGTGTGGCTAGAATAAAATCAAGCAGAAGAATGTGGAAAGGCTAGACTGGCTGAGTCTTCCGACCTTCATCTTTCTCCCATGCTGGATGCTTCCTGCCCTCAAACATTTGACTCCAAGTTCTTCAGCTTTTGGACTCTTGGATTTACACCAATGGTTCACCAGGGGCTCTAGGGCCTTCGGCCACAGACTGAAGGCTGCCTTGTCAGCTTCCCTATTTTTGAGGTTTTGGGACGCAGACTGGCTTCCTCAGCTTGCAAATGGCCTACTGTGGGACTTCACCTTGTGATCGTGTGAGTGAATACTCCTTAATAAACTCCCTTTCATATATACATCTATCCTATTAGTTCTGTCCCTCTAGGGAACACTGACTAACACAGTCGGTAAACCATGGGCCTCGGAGCCAGTGTCTGGTCCTGCTCTGTGCCTAGGCTCCACTGAGTAAAGACAACTCTGGCCCAGGATGGGTTCTGCTAATTGGCCAAGTCCTCAACAGAATGTCATGGAATGCACTTCTTTCTCCTGACAGTGGAGAAATGGCCAGCCACCTTTGGTTCATGCCGACAATTCAGATTCTGCACTTCCCCACAAAAATGGCTTCTTCTCCCATAAGCCCAGTCCCTGCTAGTTGTACCACCAACCTCTCAGGTACTCAGGACCTGCCTACTGCTTCCTTTTTTGCTCCTCCCTTTCTTCTGCAAACACGCAGGCACACACAGAGGTAGTCAGTTGCTTACTTGTTGCTGCAGCTGCATACTCTCAGGACTCCTGTGTGCAGGTTAGAGAAAACTCAATTCAATTTCATAGTCGCAGGTCCCTGAAATGGCCAGGGTGTGTCTGATTCAGAGGCTCCAATCATGGCCTCAGGACTTGGTCTCACTTCTCTATCTCTAACTCTGTTTTTAACTGTGTGACTTCATTCTGTCACGTTGGGGCCCTGGAAGGTCCAGATTCACTTCCTGCCAGCCACAAGTCCTCTGGAAAATAGAATTTTCCTTTCCTAACTCATCTGACAAAAATACTAGGCCTGACTCTCATTGGCCCAAATTGAAACACATGGCCACCCTTAAACCAACCACTGTGGTCAAGGGATGGATGCTCAGCTGAGCTTAAGCCAGGGTCACATGCCATACCCTAAGTCTGGATGTGGAATCAGTTCCACTCAGATCACATTGATTGAGCTGTGGAGAGGAGTG
Source organism: Rhinopithecus roxellana (assembly GCF_007565055.1). NCBI lineage: Eukaryota > Metazoa > Chordata > Mammalia > Primates > Cercopithecidae > Rhinopithecus > Rhinopithecus roxellana. The sequence continues at coordinate 27,217,316 of NC_044568.1, forward strand.
GTTTCCCCAAGGGAAATAGGGAGGTTCTTACCAGAAGAAGAGAGTGGATTCTGAATATAAAACAACCAATTTCCATGATACCCATCTCCATCCTAGGCCATGATCCAAGTCCCAAGTCTAGACTGTCATTATTTCTCACCTTGGTCCTGTAACCCACCAACTCCCTGATTTGCACCTCCTCATCTTTTTTTTTTTTTTCTTTAGAGACCAGATCTCACCCTGTAGCCCAGGCTGGAGTGCAGTGGCACAATCACAGCTCACTGTAGTGTTGGAGTCCTGGGCTCAAGCAATCCTCCCACCTCAGCCTCTGAGTATCTGGGACTAGAGGCATGTGCCACCAGCCCAACTAATTTTTTTATTTTTCTTTTGTAGAGACAGGGTCTGGCTATGTTACTCAGGCTGGTTTCAAACTTCTGGCCTCAAGCAATCCTCCTACCTTGGCCTTCAAAAGTGTCAGGACTATAGGCATGAGCCACTGTGCCCAACCTCACCTCCCCATTTTAACAATCCACTACACAGCTCTGAATCTTTCAACTTTCCTTATTGTCTAGCCCACAAAATCCAAGATCCTAGACCTGAAACTCAAAACCTCCATGCTCTGACTCCAGCATAATTCTCCAGCCTCATCACCTTCAGCTTTTCATCACCCATTTGCCTGACAAGTCAGCCAACCAAGACTAGCTGCTGTTCTTTGAACACACCTTACATTTCCTCTCCTCTAAAGCCTTTCCTCCATGCTGTGCCCTTCGCCTGGAATGCTCACCAGCTCCCACCTCCACTTCTCCAAGTCCCTGAAATCAAGCCCAGCTGGATGGCTACCACCCCAGGGAAGGCTCTTTCTGCTGAATCCACATCAAATCCAATCCTCCAAGGCAAATACTCCTGCCCCTTCCCACCTGATCCTCAGTCCCCTTCTCATGGTGCAGTTCATCTATGAAAGAGACAGCCCCTTTGAGTGAGGGTGATGTGAATACAACAGCAGGCACCCTTGGTAACCAAGTCAGCTTCCATATTGATCAGGACTCTTCTGATTGCAAGAAACCAAACTCGGATCTCTATAAATGCAAAGGTAATTGACTCAGTCAGAAGCACATACAGCACGAGAGTTGTAGGCATGGCTGGACTTAGGGTATCACGTTTCTCTCTCTCTCTCTCTCTTTCTCTCTCTCTCTCTCTCTCTCTCTCTCTCTCTCGTCTTATTTCTGCCTCTTTTTGACATAATGGCCTCATTTCCTTCTACTGTGGATAGCTTCCTTCATGTAGCTGGAGAAGTTGGCTTCTAGTGACTCTGGCTTACAACACCCTTAGAACTTGGGATCTCAGAGGATGGAAAGGTGTCTTCCCTAACACTGGGGCAGCAAAATTCTGGGGAGAACTCCAGCTGCCTTGTGTCATACGACTGTCCCTGAGCCAATCACTGTGGCCCAAGGAATACAGCTCTCTGACTGGTCAGGTCTGCGGCGCACATGCATGGCAGGTTCAGTCCCACCCTCAGAACTACACGGATTGGGCACCCCCAAGAAAGAGGGGTCTGTTGCCAGAAGACAAGAAAGAAAGAAGGAAGGGGAGGGGAGGGGAGGGGAGGGGAGAGGAAGGGAGGGAAAGGAAAGGAAGGGAAAGGAAGGCGAGAAAGAGGGAAAGAGAACAAAAGAGAGAAAGAAAAGAAGGTGAAAGAGAGAAAGAAAAGAGAGAGAAGAAAGAAAGAAAGAAAGAAAGAAAGAAAGAAAGAAAGAAAGAAAGAAGAAAGAAAGAAAGAAAGAAAGAAAGAAAGAAAGAAAGAAAGAAAGAAAGAAAGAAAGAAAGAAAGAAAGAAAGATTGATTTACCCCAGTACCCTCCCAACATCCAAGCATGAGCTCTGATCCATACCGTGGATTATCAACTTAGCTGTTGCTGACAATGATGGCTGAAAAGCTATATATTGAAATAACAGCAGTTATTCATCTTATTATTATTACTCACATCTGTTGAGAGACAGTGTACTAGACACGATTCTAAGTACTTTACATGTATTAACCCATTTATTCCTCATGACAAACCCACGAGGTAAATACAATTATTAGTCCCATTTTACAGATGAGAAAAGTGAGGTGCAAACAGGGTAAGACACTTGCCTAGAGTCTCCTGGCTACAAAGTTGAGGAGCCGGGATTCAAACCCTAGGTGTCCAGTCCCACAGCCTGTGCCCTCCCCGCTGCCCAATACTGTCTACTTGGTGGTGTCTGGTATAAACTGGACATGCAGAGGAGCGAGAGAAGCCTGTTCCCCATTTGGTTACAGCCTCTCATCTTCCCAAATTCTCCTTCATAAAAGCAGCCCAGAGGCCTAGCAAGCAGCTTCTGCCAGGCTCTGCCCTTTGCCCCAAGGAAGGAGGAGCAATATGACAGCCCAGCTCTCGCTACCTCACCACCCCCTCCCCAGCGAGCCACCCTAGGGGTCTTCACCTGGCAACCCTCCCCCAAAGCTCCTAGTTCAGTCACAGGTGCAGCAGTGGGATGGAGCATCAGAGCATGGGGGCCACAGAACCCCCAGTGCCAGGAATAGAAACCAGAGCCCCAGGCCAGCACACCACTGAGGAGGGGCAGGAGGCGACAGACAGACAGAGAACGTGAGAGACACACAGGGAGAGGGCAAAGGCAAAAAAGGTGAAGACACACATACAGGGCCCCCTCCTCATGTGCCCTCCTGCAGCACTCACCGTCAGCATATGTAACTCTCTCCTCTCTGGGGCTGAGGGCAAGAGGGGGACAAGGGGGACCCCTTTAGAACCTGCAAGTAAAAGTTGGGCAGCAACTTGGGCATACATTTCTTTAGTTTCAATTCTCCTCAAGTGTCCTAAGCAGGGCAAGAGGCTCCAGGGGCAAAGTGAGGGAGGACAGACGCCCAAGGGGCAGGGTGTGGGGGTCAGGGTTAGGCCCATATTATTACTATCATTATTATTAATATGGGAAGGAAGGAAGGAAGGAAGGAAGGAAGGAAGGAAGGAAGGAATGAAGAGAAGGGAAGGAAGGAAGGAAGGAAGGAAGGAGGGGGAAGAAAGAAAAAAAAGGGAAGGAAGGAGAAAGAAAAAAAGGGAAGGAAGGAAGGAAGGAAAAAAAAGAAAGGAAAGGGAAGGAAGGATGAAGTCATTAAGGCAAAGAGGACATCTTACGCCTGAACACAAGAACCAAGAGAGAGATCCAGAGCCAGAGGAGAAGGCAGGAAGGAAGAAAAGACGGAAGGACTTCGTAAGAAGGACAGCCTGGGTCAAGACCTTTAATTCATTACGTCCGATTACGTCAGTACTTCCTCCGTACTTAATTATGACTTCCTATAGGAGGGATCCATAATGGCTTCCACTTGACTTCACCCCACACGATGGTCCTGATGCTCAGAAAGCCCAGAATCCCCCTGATATCTTGGCCAAAGCTCCAAAAGCCAAAGCCTGCGGCCACTGAGCCCTGCAAAGTAAAAGTGAGATGTCCGGGGGACAGTGAAAGGTCCCCAAAAACATGGGGGAGCACACCTGACCCTGTCCATCCCTCCCTGCAGGAGCTCAATGCTCTTCTGACCCACATCACAAGGGACCTAACTTCTCTCAGAATATCTGCTTGCTTTAGTGGACATGGGTTTGAAATCCTACTGTGACCCTAAACCAGCCCTGTGACCTTGGTTAAGTCCTTCCCTCCTAATAACTCATCTGCCACCTATACAGCAAGGGGCCCTTCCAGGGCTGGCATTCTGTGGCTGATAGGGTTTTACCGTGTCCCCACCCAAATCTTACGTTGGATTGTAACTCTCGTAATTCACACATGTTGTGGGAGGGACCCACAGGAGATAATTGAATCGTGGGGGCGGTTCCCCCACACTGTTCTCATGGTGGTGAATAAGTCTCACAAGAGCTGATGGTTTTATGAGGGTTTCGCCTTTCGCTCGGCTTTCATTCTCTCTCTTGTCTGCTGCCATGTAAGACGTGCCTTTCACCTTCCACCATGACTGTGAGGCCTCTCCAGCCACGTGGAACTGTGAGTCCATGAAGCCTCTTTTTCTTCAAAAATTACCCAGCCTCAGGTAGGTCTTTATCAGCAGCATGAAAACGGACTAATACAGTGGCCTTGTGACTCTGTGGACCCTCACCTTCAGAATCAGAGGTGCCTTCCCAGGGATGCTACTCAGGGACTCCCATGCTATCCACCCTGCCCCTCCCATAGAAGCTCCTGAATGCTGTCCAGCTTCCCCACCTCCTGCCTGCCTGCCTATCGAACCTTAGCTGTCCCATGCCCACAAGGTCTTGCCAAGTAGTTGACCGACCATCCATGGAAACTAAGATGGCCCAAGGTGAGATAGGAGGTAAGGATAGCCTGGAACACCATGAGATCTCAGCAGCACTGGTAGGGCCTGACATTTGGACGGACAGTGTGGATTTAAGACAGTGTGTGCCATGGAAGAGGACAGGTGGGACCCCTTCTAACTCCCTCTAGAATAGGACTGACCCCTAAAAGACAGAGCATGTGGGGCTAGAATTAGGGGTCAGAACGTCCCTACCTTCCCCAGAGCCCAAGAGACAGACCTTGAGATCTTAAAGGAGGGCGAGAGGGAGGCAGGATGATCCACGGGTACATCTGCCTCCTTCTCAGGATGACAGGGCCTTGGCAGCCATGAGAGCACTGTAGCCCCCAAGCACCTATGCACTGAGCATTGCATCGCGTCCCCACCGCCTGCACCAAATGTCAGCCTCGGCACGCAGTGCCCCACCCCACTCCTGAAAACCAAAGGCACCCCTTCCAGAGAAGAAAAAGAGGGAGCCTCATCATTAATAGCGCTGGCGGCAAGGTAAAGCCGCCCGCCCGCCCCCGCACACCCTCGCCCATAATTATGCCAGTGCGCCTTTCATCCCCACGCGCACACGCAGAAAGTTTATTGTTGTATTTCGGCCTTTTTTCAGTCTCCTCTGCCTTTCATGCAAGGGGAAGGGTGCTGAGGGGTCAAAGCACCTCCCCCACCTCCTCTCCCTGCTGCAGTCCTTTTAGAAAAACACCCAAAGCCATAATTTGTCTTAGAATTTCTTTTGAAACAGCTACAAGAAAGACTAACGACTGCTCTTTTCCCTCTGTTTCTGATTCCAGCCATCCCTTTATCTGGCTTTCATTAGAGCCTCGGCCGCGCCTCTTTTGTGGGAGAGACTTGAGGGAGCCGAGGCAGTTTCCCAGCCGCTGTGATGTTGCTAAAGATTAAAAAGGAGCTTTGAAGCTGCACCAGTTCTCTCTGCGCCCCCCTCGGTACAGGACCTCAGAAAGACCCAAGCCATCTGGCAAACCTGACATAAAGACAAAATAAAGTGATTGAAACAGTCTCTTCAAAGCCACAATGGTAGATTTGTTGATTTGGGCGTTATCTTTCATGCGAGGCCCTCAGAAGTCACCAGAACACCTAGGTAATCTCAGGCGGGCCTGACTGGAGTGGATGGAGCTTTCCAGGCCGAGGCTCAGAGAGGGGCCCAGCCTCGCCTGGCGGGGGCCCAGGGATGGACTGCGGGGCCCAGGGATGGACTGCGGGCCCCGGGAAACTCCACAATTGGACACAGAGCCCAGGCCTCAGCAGCAGTTTCCAGCGAGGCCTCCTCCCTCCAGTCCCTGCCTGGGTCCCAGCTCCAGAGGGGCCCCAGACTCAGACAGACAGAGCCAGGAGAGGAAGCTGGTGCGAGGCTGCCCTGAACAGGAGGGGATGGCAGGAGATGAAAGGCTACTGCCCTGATTGCAACCGACAGCCCGTTAGTAACGCCCTGGCAGCTTCAGTATCAGAACCTGCTTCTCACAGCCCCCAGCTGGGCAAGGCCTGGGCAGATGGCTGTTTGCCAGGTCCCAGGGGAGGGTATCCCTCATACAACTGAGTCTTGGACCAGCAAAGATCCTGGAGCCACAGACCCCTGGGCAGTTCTGGCCCAGTTCTGCATTAACGGATCAGAGTTAACATAACCTGGAACCTGGACCTCTCTGGGCCTCAGCTTGCCTTCCTGCAAAAGGGATAGGACTTAACCTATGGGTGGAGTTTCTCTTATCCTGTTGGGTGGCAGAGCCTGGAGCCCAAAGCCTTGGATCCTGAGTGCACCCCAGGCCTGGGTGGGAAGCCTGGAGGAGGTGGTGTCAGAGCCAGTGCTGCAGCTGGACAGACCCTCCCACACTGAGTTCAGTGCAGGGATTTGGGGTATACCATCCCACAGAACACCTGCTGATGCAACCGCAAGCAAATCATTCCCCTCTCAGGGACTCAGTCCCAGTAGAATTCAATGGTAGGAGGTGGCCAGAGATACTGACACGCTAGGGAGAACTGGGGCTCCATGAATACCCCCAAAGGGACAGAGGTGGGGTCAAAAGAAGCTGAGTGGCCGGGCACAGTGGTTCACACCTGTAATCCCAGCACTCTGGGAGGCCAAGGCAGGAGGATCACTTGAGCCCAGGAGTTTGAGACCAGCCTGGGTAACACAGCCTGGGCAACATAGCAAGACCCCATCTCTATTTTTTTTAATAAAAAATTTTTTGGTAAAAAATAAAAGAAGATGAGCAAGTAGTCTTTTTTTACTTTTTCTTTTCTTTTTTTGTTTTTTTTGAGACAGGGTCTTGCTCTGTCAGCCAGACTAAAGTGCAGTGGTGCAATCATAACTTACTGCAGTGTCAACTTCCCAGGCTCAAGCAATCCTCCCATCTCAGCCTCCCAAGTAGCTGGGACTATAGGTGCATGCTACCATACCCAGACAAATTTTAATGTTTTGTAAAGATGAAGTCTCACTGTGTTGCCCAGGCTGGTCTTGAACTCCTGGGCTCAAGAGACCCTCCCACCTTGGCATTCCAGATTGTTGGGATTACAGGCGTGAGCCCCACCCCTGGCCTGAACAGGTGGTCTTTAAGTTCCCCACTTCACTACAAACAGCTGCTCTGCTTTTATCTGTTACACACACTGGGCTTCAGAATAAGATCTCCAGGCTTTTTTAAAGTATCTGCTGATTAAAACACACATACAATTTAAAAGCCACGGGTCTTGAGGGCCTCTGCTCATTCCTTCTGACCTCCTTGAACCTGTGATTCTAATCAGACCCTGATGAGCTCAATAAGAGGTGGACTTCATTCTACTCAGTTTCAGCAAAATAATGAATTCACAAAGTCTAACCATCGATCAAAAACCAAGAATCTATGGAAAACCTGTTCTGCCCTCCCACCCCAGAAAAACATAATACCTGCCTGTCCTCAAACACCAGGCCCAGAAAACATTTCTAAAGGACGTTCACACCCCCAGGGGATATAATAAGTCTCCAGCTGCTTTCTAAGCCAGAGAGAGAGGGCCTCTGGTCACAGTCCTTGGAGGAGACAACTTGCCCAACCCCATCTTTCTCTGGCCAGATCCAAGACCAGGGTCCCAGCTCCTCCTCTACTCCATCTTCTTCAGATGACTCAAAGGGGAAACTTCTCATCACAGCTGATCCCTACCCACCTTTCTTTCCTTCCAGAAGCACAGTTGGCTCTGCCACCAGGGTGGGAGGCCCACAACAGAGATTTTCTGGCCTCTTGTTAGTGATGTGCCAGCACGAGATGAGGCTGTGCCAGCCTGAGATGAGGCTTCCATCTGTTGTCCTCCCAAAAAGGGAGAGGAAGTCCAGCTCCACAGAGAGGCAGTGCCACAGAGCACATGTGGGAGGGGGCAGCCTGCCCACCAACCCCTACAAGGAACCTTCCAGGTAGACAATTTGCCCCTCCTTTTCTAACCATGCCTCCACATCTTCTCAGTCTGGTGAACTCCTACTCATCCTTCAAAACACATCTCTAATGTTCCTCCTTCTGTGAAGCCTTTCTGAGCTTCCTTCTCACATGCCACTCCCAGCTCATGTGCCACTTCATCCATATCTGTCTTGGGTAGCTCTGAAATCAGATGATAATAATGTTTCCAGGAAGAGTGCACACTGGAAGTCAAAGGACCTCAGTTCAAATGTCAGTTCCCTTATTCAATAGCTATGAGACTTTGGACAGGTCACCTTGCCTCTCTAAGCCTCAGTTTCTTTATCTGTAAAGGTGATAAAATAAAATTTATTCCCTAGGCTGGTTTTTGTTTGTTTTTAACAGAGTCTTGCTCTTGTCACCCAGGCTGAGTGCAATGGCACAATTTCAGCTCACTGCAATCTCCTCTAGGCTGGTTTTGAAGATTCTGTGATGTACGTGAAAGAGTCTAAAATTATGTCCAACACATAGAGGCACCCAAGAGAAGTGGGCGTCATTTCTTCCTTAGAAGAGTTGAGCTTCTCAAGGACAGGAACCAGGTCTTCATTCATTCATTTATTCACTCGTCATCACTGCACTCTTGTTGGGAACCAATCATGCAGCAGGCCACAAAACAAACTCTGTCCAGGGTCCATACATCTCACAACTGGTCTTCCTCACCTGTGTATCTCTGGCACCTGCTGTGGCTGACACTGGTCCCATTCTCCCCAGGTGGTTTGGGCAAGGGCAGGTCTTCCAAGTCCAGGCTGAAAGTTGTCCGCCCCCTAGGATGGTCAGCAGGACTCTTTTCCGCTCTTGACATCCTCTGAGGCTTGTCTGAGTACTCTGGGAGGAGACAGATGAAGAGGAGCCATCATCCCCTCTCTCAGGGAGCTCCTGATCAGATGGAGGAGACCCCTACCTCATCCCTGGAGAGTTTTTAGCCTGATGAAAGAGACAGACTCATCGATCTCAACCTTGAAAACTCCCAATCTGATGCCAGGGGCACATTTTCCTGATTTGGGGAAGTTCCATTTGGAGAGCAAAGAGCAGAGTTCCATTTTCCCTGTTACTGCAAACTCTTAGTCTGATGGAGGAGACGCATGCCTCCTGATCCTGGCCCAGTTTATCACTGATGGGGGTGAGATTGTTCCTATCACAGGAGGGGACCTCCTCTGATGGGAGAGGCAGTCTGTGCACATAGATAGCTTGAGAGTCAGATAAAACAACATGTATGGGGAAAAAAGAGATCAATCTAGGGTCCTTTTGAAAAGCTGGCTGTGCAAAGTCTCTGTCCATTTGTCTGTGGACTCAGAAGGGATATTCCTGGCTCTGCAGATGCACCGTTTGAACCCGCAGGGCTAGACACAAATGACAGAGGCATCCGCCTCATGAGCATCCAGCCAAGCTCCTCACCAGACAACCCACACCAGAACTGGCCAGAGGCCCCGTCACTGGCATCCTGCACCAGCCTTGCCAGGGGAGCCTTTCTCACGATCAGGGACATCTGGGCTGGCCCAGCTCCCAGAAGCCACCGACATGAAAAGCGAGGGGCTCCGCAAACACCATCTGCACATCATAAAGCCGCTTGGTGGCTCCCAGGGGCTGCCTCCAGCTGCGGCTGGGTTGCCCGGGAAAAGAGAGGAAGGTACCAAGCGGCCAGGAGGGGGAGGGCAGGGAGAGAATAAGGATGGCCAAAAGGGGAGAGCAAGGCTGGCAGGCTTCCACCTGGCACCCTACACACTGGGGAAGTTAACGTCACCTGGTTTGTCTCCCTGTCGCTGCCTGGGAACACAGGGGGTTTTGCCTATCCCTGGAGGTGACTTGGGTGACTGGGGTAGAATACGGTGCTGGTTATGCCCTCAGTGGCCATGCCTCAGTTTCCATGTCTGTACATTGGAGGTAATAAGAATCTCATCCATATGGTGGATTTGCTATGGGAATTAAAAGTAATACAAGTGTTGAGCTAAACACTTAAGATCTGTACACGTAACATCTGCAATGTGTATCCCACACCTGGTTTAAAGTAAGTGTTCAGTCACTGTTGTCATCGTCCTGCCTCCCAGACACTGTCCTGCAGCTCTGGGAGCAGGCACCTGTGATGGGAGGAGTCGTCCAGCATATTTCACTGGCGACCTGCCCAGGGCCCCACCCTCAACACCAAGTCCAAAGCTGATTGGACAAAGGATAGGGCCTGGCCCAAGAAAGCTCATCTATTGGCAGTTGAGCAGAGCCTATCAGATTCTCTGTGGAGAACTTGAGCTGGAGTTGGGTTGTGCCTACTGGTGATCACCTTGGGCCGTGTTGAAGCAGAGGAAGGAGGCAGAGAGGAAGAGAAAGAATAGAGACGTAAGAACAGCAGAGATGAGACAGATACGAGGTTCCTGAGAGGTGGAAAGAGATGACAGAAGGGAGAAGGCCTCCGGTCCTTCCTTTCGGGTTCCCATGTGAGTTCCCAGTAGACAAGAATGTACCATTGATCACAATGGCACAAACTATGATTTGTGCCAAGAAGTACAAACACAAATACGCACATACCACACTCCCCACCCCACATCCCATCATACCAACATACTCACACCCCTTTTTACTTTTTTGTTTACAAGTTCCTACCCACATGCAAACAACTTCCTGAATGGCAAATCCCAGGAGACCAATTTTGTTGAGTGGGGCTCAGAAGCTGAGAGAGAGAAAGCACTGAATAGTTTCAGAAAATAGCATTTTTGGAGAAAGTGGAGAGAAGAGAAGAGATGGCTGGCTGTAGGAGAAAAAACATAGGTGCACAGAGAGTGCTCATCGGGAAGTCTAGAAAGTGTCTGAACTGTGGTGCATGATCCTTGCAGCACAGCATCATCAAATCACGTCACCTGCCATCTCCAGGTTCTGCTCTCCCCCATGTTGGCTCCATCCTTTGCCCCTCCAACTGGCAAGACAGCTGCTGGCCTCTACAGCGGTGTCAGCCCTCAATGACAGACAACAGCAGGGGCTCCAGTGTCTTGGTTTGAGCTCCCTCAGAAGGAGACCCTTAGTCAAGGATTTTAGGACAAATGGTTTCCTTGGGAAGTGATTGTAGGAAGTACTGGTAAGGAAATGGGAAAGAGAGCCAGCACGGGGAAGGAAGCCAATACAAGGTATGTTATCATGCAGTTATCTTTGCGGGCACCCGGAGCCTAATCCCACTGGGGAACAGTGAGGGCCAGGGTAGAGCATGCACCTTGCAGAGAAATGGGGTATTTATCCACCAGCTCCCATTGGTTGAGGGCTACCACAAAGCTGGAACTAGGACTCCTCAAATTTTGCACCCTATGCACCTCACTTGCCTCCCCTAGCTACCTTGGCAACTCCTTGGCTCCATTAGCCCCCTGACTTGTAGCCCCTGTGGCACACATGGACAGAGTGGGCTGTAACAGCCTGAGAGAGTACTCAAGCATAGACCCAAAGCATGCCGTTTCCATGCACACGGGCAACTGGTAGTTCAGCCAGTGTGCGTGGAAATGGCAAATGCCAAGAGGCTATGCATGGGGCCCAGTCAGAGGCTGCTATACCCTGCAAAAATCTCATAGTATCTCAAAGGTTCTGATTGGGTCATATGTTCATCCCTGGACCAATCACTGAGGCCAGAGGGATGTGACATGCTAATTGAGTCAATCTTAGAGTGGTGGAGGGGGCAGGAAGAATGAGAGGGTGGGTGTGTTCCCTGTGTACCTCATAGAAACTAACGAGTGTGAACCATAGCAACTCTCAGAAATAAGACAAAGAGGCATCAATTGGGTGGCCAGGAAAACAAGACACACAAATGACCATGCCTCAGCCCCAAGTTGTGATTACTCAGAAGGTGAAAGTGTTGGGTTTAGCTTGTCAAAAGCCCTTCCAGCAAAACCCTTTAACTAGTCACTTTAAGCTTTGGTTTAAAGCATTAATTGAGCACTGACCTGTGCCAGACATTATGTCAGGCTCCGAGAGGACACAGATGAAAAGGTCTCATTTCTGTTCTCTGGAAACACAGGCAAGGGTGGCAGTGAAGATGGAAAAGACGATGACGGCTGTTTCAACGATCATTTCAGCAGATCTGTTAATGAGATGCCACTGATGGCGACACATACACATTATTTCATGAGCCACCAAGGAAAAAGAAAAGTTGCCAATTAAATATGTCACACCTTGGATAATAAGATTTATCCCAATTTTAGAGATATGAAATGTAAAAAAGATGAGTTTTAGAAATGATGGATCATGGTCATATTTTATAGCTTATAAAGGATTTTTTTTTTCTTTTTTGAGATGGAGTCTCACTCTGTCGCCCAGGCTGGAGTGCAGTGGCGCGATCTCGGCTCACTGCAACCTCTGCCTCCCGGGTTCAAGCAATTCTCTGCCTCAGCCTCCCAAGTAGCTGGGGACTACAGGTGCATGCCAACATGCCCAGCTAATTTTTTGTATTTTTAGTAAAGACGGGGTTTCACCGTGTTAGCCAGGATGGTCTCGATCTCCTGCCCAGCCTATAAAGGATTTTTTTTATAGACACTATCCCATTAGGTACTCACTACAAATCTGCTGGGGGTAATATCACTGCTATTTTCCATTCCATGAAACTGCACTCAGAGAGGTCAAGTGACTTTCCCAAGGTCACTAAGCTACTAAACAACCAAAGTGGGACTCAACCCCAGGTCTGCCTGGTTGCAGAACCAGGAGACCACCAGGTCTCCCTGACACTTTTGTGACTCCTGGTCCATCTTTTTACCAAACATGGGCCTCGCCCATCTTTGTTTGCCTCCCAGTTCAAAACAAGGAGCCCAACTAGCTCCACTTCCCTCTGCTCCCACCCACCTATATGCCTGGGCTTGAGATTTCTGTTCCCAGGAGATTTCTTCCCTTCCAGGCAAAACAGCCTTCCTTGGTTACCACAGGCAGATAGTATGGTCACCCACTCATTCCCAGCTCCCCTCAAGCTACTGCCATGGTGAGCACTACTCAAACCTGGGTCCCTACCAAGGATCCTGTTTTGAAGGAACCAAGCCCTTGTCCCTCAGAATACCTTAAATTAGACCTGTTTGATAATGGTTTGTACGATAGTTTCCTCATGTATATGTTCCCTCATGAACACAGGGGTTCACACTTGGATTAATGCTCTGAGTTGCTACCTTGAAATTCTTTTTTTTTTTTTTTTAGACGGAGTCTTCACTCTGTCACCCAGGCTGAGTGCAGTGGCACGATCTCACTGCAAGCTCCGCCTCCCGGGTTCATGCCATTCTCCTGCCTCAGCCTCCCAAGTAGCTGGGACTACAGGCACCTGCCACCACGCCCGGCTAATTTTTGTATTTTTAGTAGAGACGGGGTTTCACTGTGTTAACCAGGATGGTCTCGATCTCCTGACTTTGTGATCCACCCTTCTCGGCCTCCCAAAGTGATGGGATTATAGGCATAAGCCACTGCACCTGGCCTGAAACTCTTGATAATTTTGAACAAGGGACCCCATGTTTTCATTTTGCACCCAGCCCTACAAATTACATAGCTGACCCTGGTGAGAATGGGCCCATCACACTTAAAAGTATCTGAGAAAGAAGTCGGACTTGTTGCCCCATTTCTGGGACTCTTGAGGTCTGGAAGTGTCCTGGTCACCTCTGTATGTTCTGGGAACAGGCAGTGCTCAGTTCCCTAAGCAGAGGGACTCCTCAGTAGGCACTGAATGAAGTGTGTGTGTGTGTGTGTGTGTGTGTGTGTGTGTCCATGAACACACAAGTCAGCCTATGTTCTTTCAGTTGCAAGGGCCAGAAATCCAGGTCAAAGTACACAAAACTCAAAGGGGGAATTTATCAACCCCTGGACTGAAAAGTGTAAGAGGTTGATGAACTTCCGGCTCAGCTGGATCCAGAGACTCAAGCACTGTCACCAGGCCACCAGCTCTTGGCTCTGCTTTCTCCACCATTAGCTTTATTCTCAGGCAGTGCCTCCTCTCAAGCCCCAAAAGCACCAGACTGACATACCACTAGTTCAGCAAGCTCTTCATGGAACGGTCCCACCAAAGCCAAGCCTCAGTCCCATGCCCACCTCTGTACCAACTACCAGGCCAGGGGCTATGATATTCACATTAGCCAGATTCCAAACACAGGCCCACCTCTGAACCAATCATTGCCCCTGGCAGCTGTGATACTCTCACTGGCAGGCCTGGGTCACATGCTCACCCCTGAACCAATCCTCACTGGCCCTGGCAGCTGTGACACTCTCATTGGCAGGCTTGGGTCATGTGGGGAGAGGAGGCTCTCTAAATGGAAGTCAAGAGGCTGTTGTTAGAGGAACTGTTTATTTGGTGCCCAATGGGCAGAAATAACCAGTAACATCAAGGCTTCTCTCTGCCTATCTCCCAAGCTGGTCACTTGGGTCTGAGAAGCCTGAGAAACTTGCTGACCCAGAAGAGCAGCCTTGGAAACCTAGCAAAAAGGGAAGGCCTGCGAAATACCAAAAGGCCCACACTGGACGGGTCAGCAGGACCAGGGCAGATCAGACAGGTGCCAGAGGCAGGCGGCCACTCTGCATAGTTACCACCAGAGGGCAGCTGACCCGGAGGCAGGGTAAACAGGAGGAGGTCAAGTAGCCTGGGGGAACCTCTGTACCTTGCCTGAGGCATGGCAGATAATGACACTGACTGCTCACCCTTATTGAGCCTGGCCCGGTTCTAAGCATTTTTATGCATCAACTCAATGAATTATCACCAATGAAATTGCTACCTTTATAACCCCCATTTTACAAATGAGGAAACCAAGGCTTTTAAGTAACGAGCCCAAGGTGTCATATGGCAGAAAAGGGGCAAGTCACATATCTATTCCACCAAACCCTGAGCTTCCTGAGGTTAGGGACTGTCTTGTTCTTATCTGAAGTCCGCATGGACCCTAACAATCACTATGTGCTTAATGGATATCTGGTGAACTGAAAGCCTGGGGCGGTGGGCGGGTGGGGGCGCTGTCTCTGTGTTCTCCACCTTCCCTAGTCTCCCCATCCCAGGAGGAAATTACCAGGCTCAGTTCAGGCCATACCCCTTCCAGATGTGCTGACCTTGGAAGATGATTCTTAGACCTTGCCCTTGCTCTGTTGTAATGGACTCTCAGGCACTACAGTACACACATCAGTAGAAGAGAGAGCTTGAGATTTTGCAAAGGCTTGACAACTCCAAAGTCTCATGGTGTAGGTCACTTATTTTTGTTTGAGGCAGAGTCTTGCTCTGTTGCCCAGGCTGGAGCACAGTGGCACGATCTTGGCTCACTGCAACCTCTGCCTCCAGGATTCAAGCAATTCTTGTGCCTCAGTCTCCCAAGAAGCTGGGATTACAGGCATGTGCCACCATGCCTGGCTAATTTTTGTATTTTTAGTAGAGACAGGGTTTCCCTGTGTTGGCCAGACTGGTCTCCAACTCCCGGCCTCCAGTAATCCACCATCCTAGGCCTCCCAAAATGCTGGGATTACAGGTGTGAGCCACCGTGCCCAGCCTGTAGGTCACTATTTATGCCGCTCCCAGGAGTAGCTGGCTGTGTAGTTGGGGGGAAGAGGAAGAACACATTTAATGTGAATTCATTCATCAGCCTCCACTGGGCTCCCATGGTGGGCCAAATAGCATGCTGAGTGCTTTGAGAGGGACAGAGGGAACCATGACAAAACCTCCTCTCCCCAAACCCCTCCTGGGAGGAGAAATAAGTCACTGCCAGAAGGAAGAACACAGAAGGAAGTCCTGCCCTCCACAAGAGAGGACTTCAACCCTAATCATTTCGGCAATAAAAATGTGTTAGGTACATGCCAAGTGCCAGTGAACAAACCAGAATAGACTCAGCTCTTGCCCTCAGGAAGTTATCAGTTTAGTGGGAAGGCAGACAATAGACAAATAAATGTGGAATTGCAAATGTGATGTGTTTTACCAGAAATAGAAAAAGCACAGGGTGCTATGAGAGAAACTAAAAGAGGGCCAGGTGCAGGGGCTCATGCCTGTAATCCCAGCACTCTGGGAGGCTGAGGCAGGTGGATAACCTGATGTCAGGAGTTCGAGACCAGCCTGGCCAACATGGCGAAACCCCATCTCTGCCAAGAACACAAAAAAGTAGCTGGGCGTGGTGGTGGGTGGCTGTAAACCCAGCTACTCGGGAGGCTGGGGCAGGAGAATCCCTTGAAACCAGGAAGTGGAGGTTGAAGTGATCTGAGGATCTCGCAACTGCACTCCAGCTTGGGCTACAAGAGCAAAACTCCATCTCAAAAAATATATATAAATAAGGAGAGAAACTAAAAGGGGACTTGTTGGAGCAGGTTAGGGTTGCCTTTCTGAGGCGGTGAGAGATGAGAAGAGGCCAGCCATATGAAGAGTGTAGGAACAGCATTCCAGAATAAGGGAATAGCATGTGTGAAAACCCTGCAAGGAGGGAGAGTGTGGCATGTTCAAGGAACTAAATTATGTCTGGAGATTAGCAAGTAGACGTAGGCAGTGGCAGAAATCAGGGTCAGAGAGAAGAGCATGAGATCAGGTTACACTGAGCCTTGTAGGCTGAGGAAAAAAGCTTGGGCTTGATCTAACTGAGATGAGAGACCCCCCAAAGGGTTATGAACAGGATGATGATGTGGCCTAATCCAATCTATAATCTATGTTTTTGTTTTTCTTTTTGTAACATGTACCACCACCCACAGAAAAATCCATGTGTTTTGTTTTTAACAGAGATGGGGTCTCACTATGTTGCCTAGGCTGGTCTACAAACTCCTGGTCCTCCTACCTCGGCCTCCCAAAGTGCTGGGATTACAGGTGTGAGCCACTGCCCCTGGCCCAGAAATCCATGTATTTTAAAGTCACTCTGGCTGTGGTGGGGAAAGTGGATTTATGGCAGAGCAGAGTGGAAGCTGGGAAACGTGGCAGCTCTTGCTGATCAACAGCCAGGGTGCACAGATGAGGGGCTATTCCTTCCTCATAGCAAGCTCTGGGGAGGCTTTCAGAAGCAGATTTTACCCCAGGTGAAAGAGGGACAGGCAGGCAGAAAGGAGAAGGTTGTATTCCCCACTCCACGCATTTTTCTCCTAAATAAAGGGAAGAAAAAAGTTTTTCCTTTTTCTGCCTCAGAAACTATAAAGAGATGCCCGTGCCTTCCAAAACGCCTATGTGTAGACTTAAACAACAATAACAACAGACCATCAGCAGTTCCGAGTGCAAATAATTCAATGATGTTGTAAAATCTGGCATAAATAGATCTGGCTGAGCTTCACAACTTTTATCCCGGGGCTGACAATGTCAGCAACTCCAAGTCTGATCCCCTACTGGCCCTGAAAGGCAAGATCACAGTAGAGAGAGGAGCAGAAAACACCCCGGGACTGCATTTCCCTTAGCGAATGGGCACGTTTGCCTCTCCGAGGAGCAGCCCAAGCGTCAGCCAAGCCGACCAGAATTGGATTTGTAGGAAAGAACCTTTCTGCCAGTTCTATATCAGTGACCAGTCTCATGGGGGACAGCGTGAACATTTTGTGAAGCATGTTGTGTTTGTTAGCAGCAAGGTGCCTCTGGGCTCCCATCAGCTCCAAGTAACAGGGCTCTGAATAATAGGGCTCAGGGCTCCCATCAGTAATAGGGCTCCAAGTAACAGGTAACAGTGCTCATCATTTACCTCCTCCTCTCACTGGGTCCTCACAACCTGCTCATTCTCAAGGCAGGTAGAGAAACTGAGTTTAGAAACAGGTGTTATTTTTGTTTGTTTTGGTTTTTTTTTTTTTTTAATGCTTGGTTACTTTGGGTACAGCATCCATTCTCCGATCCTCTGGTCACAGTACCCTAATTTTTCTTACGGATACCAACTAACGCCATGTGGTTTAGGTGACACTCATCTCCCACCCAAGCTCCTGGGTTAGAAGACCCACGGTCTAGGTTTCACTTGTCCCTGAATTCTGCCACCACCATGACCGCCCTCCACCCACATCCCACCCCTTCATGGTCATAGGCTCTAGGTGGGTACATAATATAAACCAGTCCAATCACGTAACCCTGTGACTTTTGCTGGGCCACTGGGGAAAGGCACATTCCCCTTTTTTCTGGACTGGGATCTATGAGGATGTCATCTGGGAGCTTCTAGAGGCCAGTGGAGCCTGCCTGAGGATGGGACCAGTGCAGAAGGAAGTAGAACAGAGAGAGAGAAAGCCTGAATCTTGGGGCCGTTTGAGCACCTGGATATAGCCACACCTGAAGCTCAACCTCATTAGGGATGGATTTCTGACTGTCACATGGAGGCCAAGCAATGCAAGAATGAGAACCAGGCCTTGTGATCTCCAGTTCAGTGCTCTTCCCCTGCATCAAGTTCCAGCTGACTTTATCCAGCCACACAACAAGCTCAACTAATCTGTCCAGATGACTTTATCCAGCCATACAAGAAGCTCAACTAATCTATGTGTGGCTTTATGGTCTGCTAAAAGATGGGTATTTTAAAAATAAAAACATCTGATCATTCCAATGTTTTATCTAACCGAATTACAGAGCCTGTAATTACCCTGGAGGTCCTATCACTGAGTGGTTTTCAAAGATTTTCAGCAACTTCTTGCTTAAAATGACGTTTTAAGCAGAATGCCTATGTGTGAGAAATAAAAGCAGTAGCTTGTTAGTGCAAATGTATTTTATCTTTTATGTTAAAAGTTCTTAACATTGGCTGGGCGCGGTGGCTCAAGCCTGTAATCCCAGCACTTTGGGAGGCCGAGGCGGGCGGATCACGAGGTCAGGAGATCAAGACCATCCTGGCTAACACGGTGAAACCCCGTCTCTACTAAAAAATACAAAAAACTAGCCGGATGAGGTGGCGGGCGCCTGTAGTCCCAGCTACTCGGGAGGCTGAGACAGGAGAATGGCATAAACCCGGGAGGCGGAGCTTGCGGTGAGCTGAGATCTGGCCACTGCACTCCAGCCCAGCCGACAGAGTGAGACTCCATCTCAAAAAAAAAAAAAAGTTCTTAACATTTGGCTAGGCATAGTGGCTCACGTCTGTAGTCCCAGCACTTCGGGAGGCCAAGGCAGGCAGATCACCTGAGGTCAGGAGTTCAAGACCAGCCTGGCCAACATGGCAAAACCCTGTTGCTACTAAAATTACAAAAATTAGCTGGGTGTGGTGGCACATGCCTGTAACCCCAGCTACTCAGGAGGCTGAGGCAGGAGAATTGCTTGAACCTGGGAGGTGGAGGTTGCAGTGAGCTGAGATCATGCCACTGCACTCCAGCCTAGGAGACAGAGTGAGAGTCCATCTTAAAAAAAAAGTTCTTAACATTTACTTTTTACAATCAATGAAGACCCAAATTTCAATGTGTTATTCATTTCCAACATTTAAAATTTTATTATGTATTTCCATGTATGGAAGGTTTTTAATCACTTTTTAAAAAATATTTATAATTGATACATAATAATTATACATATTTATGGAGTATAGAGTGATATTTTGATACATATATATAATGTGTAATGATCAAATTAGAGTAATTAGCACATCCACCATCTCACACATTTATTATTTCTTTGTGTTGGAAACATTTAAAATCCTCTTTTCTAGCTATTTGAAATATACAATAAATTATTATTAACTATAGTCACCCTACAGTGCTAAAGAACACTAAAATGTATTCCTCCTATCTAGCTAAATATCCATCAGCAGACGAATAGATAAAGCCAGTACACAATGGAAGACTACTCAGCCTTAAAACAGAAGGAAATCCTGTTGTTTGAAATGACATGGGTGACCTGGAGGACAGTATGTTAAGCGAAATAAGCCAGGCACAGAAAGAGAAATACTGCAGGACTAAAGGCTAAATCCTTTACCCTCATTCATACGTGGAAGCTAAAGGAGTTGATCTCATGGAAGTAGAGGGTAGGCTAGAGCAGGAAGTAGAGTAGTAACTGGAAGCTGGGAAGAGTAGGGAGGGCAGATAGAAAGAATAGGGAGGGCAGATTGCTATGTTGCCCAAACTAGTCTTGAGCAATCCTCCCACCTCAGCCTCCAAAAGTGCTTAACACATATCTATGCCAAGAATAAGAGAGAGGAGCTGAGCAATGTCCTGGCCGCCATGAAGAAAGCGGCTGCCAGGAAGGACTGAGCTCCCCGCCCTCTGCCCAAAATAAAAGCTTCACAGGAAAAACAAAAACAAGAAAAAAGCAAACAACAACAACAACAAAAAAAAACAGTTGGTTAATGAATACGAAATTACTAGATAGAAGGAATAAGTTCTAGCATTCTATCACTGTTCTTTTTTAATCGTTAAAAATACTTTTTAGGGAGGCCAAAGTGGGCAGATCACGAGGTCAGAAGATCAAGACCCTCCTGGCTAACATGTTGAAACCCCATCTCTACTAAAGATACAAAAAATTAGCTGGCGTAGTGGCGGATGCCTGTAGTCCCAGCTACTCCAGAGGCTGAGGCAGGAGAACGGTGTGAACCCGGGAGGCGGAGCTCCCAGTGAGCCAAGGTCGCGCCACTGCACTCCAGCCTGGGCGACAGAGTGAAACTCCATCTCAAAAAAAAAAAAAAAAAAAAAAAAAAGAAAGAAAGAAAGAAACTTTTTAAAGAATTGGGGTAAATGCCAGGTACAGTGGCACATGCCTGTAGTCCCAGCTACTTGGAAGGTTGAGGCAGGAGGATTGATTGTGATTGTGCCCAGGAGTTCAAGGCTGTCCTGTGCTATGATCGCCCCTGTGAATAGCCACTGCATTCCAGCCTGGGCAACATAGCAAGACCCTATCTCTAAAATAAATGAATGAATAAAGTAAACGAAAAAGTCCCTCAGATCTTTTCCATCGTTCTGTGGGCTTGCAAGTTAAAAAAAAAAAAAAGAAAAAGAAAAAAGAAAAAAGGAACCTTTTAGTTTATCTGGTTTTGTCAAAGGTCTTCTTTTGATGTCCAGTTGTTCCAACTTCAGAAATGTTCCCTTTTTCTCATCCAAGAAAATTAAGTCTGAGTATAAGCTAATGTTCCAGAATAGTGCTTCTCAAACTTTAATACACATATATTAATCAACCAGGAATATTGTTTAAAATGTGAATTCTGATTCTACAATCCTGAGGTGGGACCTGAGACTCTGCATCTCTACCAAGCTCCCAGGTCCTGCCAGTGCAGCTGTCCCTAGACCACTCTTTGAGTAGCCAGGCTCAATAAAGGGGTATTATGAACATATCCCCTGAGGCAGGGAGAAGAGAATCACCACCAAACTCTGAAAAAAAAAAACTGGAAAATATCTGGAATGACATATACCAAATTATTACAGAAAGTGGTGAGATTATGAGCAATTTGAAATATCTTCCTTATACCTATTTGTATTTTTAATTTGTCTTTAATGAACATTAATTATTTAGGCAATAAATCAGTTTAAAACTGAATAACTGAATCAAGAAAAACCTAAAATATACACATATTTTTAAAAACAAAGCCTTTATCAGACACTGACAGAGCATCAGAAGCACTTCCCTAGAAGCAACACCTTGAAAGCAGCCAGTTGAGTCCTCTTTCTTTTTATCTTTTTACCTTTTTTTTTTGTTTTTGAGACAGGGTCTCACCGTGTTGCCCAGACTGGAATGCAGTGGCACAATCATAGTTCACTGCAGCCTTGACCTCTTGGGCTCAAGTGATCCTCCTGCCTCAGCTTCCTGAGTAGCTGGGACCACAGGCATGCACCACCACACCTGGCTAATTTTTAATTTTTTGTAGAAATGGGCTCTTGCTATGTTGCCCAAGCCAGTCTTGAGCAATCCTCCCACCTCAGCCTCCAAAAGTACTGGAATTACAGGCGTGACTCAGCGTGTCTGACTTACTCCTCCTCTTTCTGCGGCCCTGTTTAGATGGAGATAGGGAAGAAACATGTCCAGGTTTCACAGCCAGTTTTTGGCAGAGCCAGAACTATGAAATTAGAGATCTGGGTGACATGGTACAAGCCCACAGCCGCAGTCTGATAAGAGTTTATCAAACACACAGCAACTTTCTGTGAAGGGAATTTAATCCTGGGCCCCGTCCGCAGGGCAGTGCTCCAAGGAATCATGATGGACTGGGAGCCTGGGCCTGCAGGATCATTTCTGAGTTGCTGATGGTCTGTCCCCAGCCTGGGGTTCCTGGAAAATGCCCAGTTTTCTCCAAGGAGACCATTTCATCTGGTTTATCCCAATTTACAGGGGGAAGCCCACGCCCCACAGCCTGTCATTCAAGGCCTCAGTGTTCCCTTCTGCATCTCTGTCTCATCACACCTCCCACTCTCCAGCATAACCTTGGTGGCCTTGCATGCACAAGTCTACTTGTCTGATCCACCCTCCCCCAGCCCTTCCAGTGCTTAGAGGCTCCCGGCAGCCTGGCCAAGCTTTCCTTCCTCTGCACACCCTCAGCCCGCCACCATCCTCACCTGGCTCCAGTGCTCTATCCTCTCCTGCTGGGTGTCCCGCTCTCCCGTTTCTCCTCCTGCCTCCCTGCCCCTCCTCAGTCTCCTCTGCAGCTTCCTCATCCTTTTTTCACCTGTTAGATATTTATTGAAGGTCTTCAAGGCTCCATCTTCTCTGATTACTCTACTTTCCTGGGTGGACTCATTCACTCCTGAGGTTCCAAAGACATCTCTATTCCAAAAATCTATTTTCAGGTCTCACCTCCCTTCCAAGCCCCAGACACATGCATTCACCTTCCTACTTGTCTTCTCCTCTTGGGTTATGCACAGGCATCCCTAACTCCTCCTAAGTTCTTCCTCCTTAATAACTCTTGAATTAACCCATTGCACCATCCCCACATCGTCCATGCTAGGCCAAGGCACCCCCCATCTCCCCTTTGAAGACCACATCGCTTCTAAGCTGGTCTCTCTGCCTGGTCTCCTAAACCCACCCCAATTCTTCCTCCATTCAGAAGCCAAAACACTCCTCCTAAATTGCCAATCTGCCCATGCGCCCACGTCCACTGCCTTCCCGGTCATACTGAAAAAAATCAAGCATCTCTGCCATGCCTTGAAAGGCTCTGCCCAGCCCAGCCTTTCTTCCAGACACGGTCCCCATCATCTCTCCTCTGGTCTCCTGTCCTCCCTGACTGCACCGAACTTTTCCTCACCTTTGCGCATGCTGGTCTCTCTGCCTGTTTAGTGGATGCAGCTGATGCCCTCTTGGCTCACCTCTTCTGAAGGGACATCCTGCTGGAGGGCTATCACCAGCAGCTGGGAGGGTTGGCCACTCACGGAAGGCAGCTGCACACCTCCCTCAGAGAATTCCTTGGGACAAACAAGAGTCACCTCTGCAACAGGTGACAATCAGGCAGACCTCACTTCCCAACATGGGCTACAAAAGGCCAGCCACCTCCCACAAGGTGGGACTGTTCCCTGGACAGTTGATGTTCCCCATCCCCCCTCGCCCTGCCACCACTGTGGCACGGGGCTGAGGCCTAGACCACCTCTTCTCTGCTTCTCCCCACCCCATCCTGCTTCTCTCCCTGCCTTGCAGGTTCTTCTCGATTGCCACTCCAACAGATCCCCGCCTCAGGTTCTACTTGTAGGGTACCTAATCAAGACCTATCTTCCAGGTCAGGCCTGGATGAGTCCCCAGCCTGGGTCAGAGTGCTATCCGGACAACAGCCTGCTGCTTTCCTTTCTAACCGTTAGCATGGTCATGATCAAATATTTGTCTGTGTTCTCTGTTTAACATGCATCTCACTGTGCTCTCCATAAGGGCAGGGCCGTGTCTATTTTACTCCCACCGTGTTCCTAGCACCCGCCAGCACGTAGTAGGCACACATAAAATATGAACTGAAAGAAGGAAGGAAGGTCCTGCTGTTGCCTCTTTCTTATTTGATCGAGGGCTCTGAGGCTAAATGACTTTTGGGGTTGACAGCCATGAGTGTCATGGCTTGGGCTTGCCGCCCTCCAGCAAGCAACTCTGAGGCCATGTGGGCAGAGGCCATGTGGCATGCCTGC
This sequence comes from Rhinopithecus roxellana, assembly GCF_007565055.1. Lineage (NCBI taxonomy): Eukaryota > Metazoa > Chordata > Mammalia > Primates > Cercopithecidae > Rhinopithecus > Rhinopithecus roxellana. The sequence continues at coordinate 27,240,944 of NC_044568.1, forward strand.
ATGGATGGCGGCCATCCACCACCTCTCTCTTTTCCTCACTCAGAGGCAGCGCCTGGGGCTGCTCTGCCAGTGACCGTGAGCAACCCTGGAAGCTGCACTGTCAACAACCTGTCACAGCGAATCACCCCAGGCCACTGATTCCCCACAGAGCTGCCTGCTGAACCAGCCTCAGCCTCTCAAGGCCTCTCCCAGCAGCACTCACAGGCTGGCACCAGGCTGGCACCAGGAAGGCCCAGACCTACTCCTGCCGCCAAATGGGAGCACCTGCTGGAGCTGCTGGGGGCCTGGGCTTAGGGAATGCCACCTTCCACCCCAGGACAGACAGCAGAAATCCCCATGGAGTGTCCAGGAGAACCGGCCCTTTCCCCCCTGCCGTCTGCCCCTTTACAGTTGGTAAGGCCTGCGTTGTGCCAGAACATTTCTCACTCCTTGCTTTTGCTAACCCTCATGCCAGCCACACAGGCTGCACGGGGCAAGCTCTGACCATCCCTCAGAGGAGAAAACTGAGATTCAAACAAAGGAAAGCAGGAGAAGTTAGTAGCCCAAGGACTCTCTCTGTCTCGGGAGTTCCCCATCCTGCCTCAGTGCTGCATAAGGGGGCTTTGAGGAGCACGGCCAAGAAGAGGTGAGGGGCTCAGAAGCCCCTGACGTTCGAGGCTTTTAGTCTGTCCACATCATAGGTCAGCACCCAGCAGCCCTCTTTCATTTGTTGGCTATAGGGGAATAGCTACAAAGGGTCCCCAGTGGCTGTCCCAGAACCAAGGCCACTGAGTTTCACCCAGCCCTCATCCCATCCAACCAACGAAGGCCAGACTCTACCTCAGGGTCAGATGGTCAGGACATCAGCTGGCTCCCAGAGTGCCCTCTCTGTCAGAGCACCAAGGCCTGCAGGCATCCTGGGCAGCAGCTCCTCAGCAGAGAGGCCGGGCTGGAGAGGGGCTACCTCAAAGCTGAGCTGGGCAGAGATTTCTTGGGCACGTCACACCCCCCAGTGGCCAGCCTTTCTCGGTGTCTTCTCCTCCACAGACTCACCCAGAGGCCTCCAGTCACCTCGTGCCTCCACCAGAAAGGGGAAGAAGGAGGAAGAGAATTATTATCACAACACAGTTATTATGATGCACTCATTTGTCCAACAAATATTTATCCAGGGCCTGTGCTGAGCCCAGCTCTGTGCTAAGTGTGGGGACACAGTCATGAGGGAGACAGACCTAGTCCCTAACCTCGGGGACCTGGGAGGCCAGTGGACAGATGGTGGATACGCACACAGATAGGGAAGAGATATTCAACATGATTTTGGAGGCTGTAGATGCAATGGAGAGAAATCAGGCACTGTACAGGCTGAGGGAAGAGGGGAAGGGGTGTGTGGGTTGCTGGTCCAGAAGCTTCTCTGAGGTGGTCACATGGGAGACCAAGGTGATATAAGGGCAGGAGCCACTCCAGGAGCTCAGGGGACAGTGTTCTGGACACAGGGAAGAGAAGCAGGGGCTGGGGGCAGGAGGGAGGAGGGGGCAGGGGGATGGGGCTGGAAAGAGAATGAGGGCCAGATCTGGCCCTGAAAGCCAAGGTGAAGATTTGGCTTTGACTCTGAGTGAGACAGGGAGCCATGAGATGATTTTGAGCAGGAAAGTGACATTCACAAATATTTAAAAGTTAGTATTAGCAGCTGATATTTATTGATCATTTACTATCTACCATATCAGGCATTACTCTCGGCACTCTGACCGCGTTACCTTCTTTCATCCTTACATCCACCCTGTTGCAGCAGCACACCCGATGACCTCACCCTAGTTCTAAGGTTCAGAGATAGGCAGCCCTCTCAGGACATGCCAAGGTCACAGACGCAGTAAGCGTGACCCCAGGACTCAAGTCAGCTCTGTCTCACTCATTCCAGAGCTGTTGGGCTTCCCTGGCCTGGATCCCAATTCTGACTCCCACGGACTAGCCATGTAGCAGGCAATTGCTCTCTGATCTTGACACCGCCCCAACAGTGGCTTCTCCACCCTGGCAGTGGAGGCCCCGGGAAGGCCCTGGAACATGAACACCTGTGGTCAATCCCAGCTGTGTGGCTTTGAGCAGTCCCCGCCCTTATGGAACCTCAGAACCATCCTCTTTAAGATGGGCAAATACATCCTCCTTCTGGAGTGGCAGGAAGGACACTGAGCTCAGGATCCAGGCAGTTGGCAGATGTGGAACAGGTGCCAACAGTGTTCTCTAAGTTATTCAGCCCTAGAGTTTTGGGGGCTGCCTTCTAGGGATTTAGGGATATATATGTGAGGCTTGGGCCACCCTTGGAGAAGAAAGCAACCATTCTACCTCCTCAACGAGGGAAACCAGGCTGCAAGGGCACCGACAGAGGCCGGCAGAGTAGATGTAGGACTCCAGGTAGGACTAACCAAAGTGCAGAGCCTGCCTGGTCCTCTCCCCAAGATCATCCTCTTCCTCCTCTGCCAGCAAATACACATGAGCAGAGTGGCTCCATCTCCTCCTGCAGTGCAGCCTGTTGCTGCCAAGAAACCTCCCCTTCACAGCCCAGTTCAGGATCCTCCCCCTACCCAGGTATTCCAAAATCTGAAGTTTCACCATTAGAGAGCTATTCCAACGAGTTAAGCAGTCGTGTTTTATTTGTCAATTTCTCCTTGTATATTTAGTTCCTCTAGACCCACAAAAATCCATAAACAGCAAATAACAACTATTTCCGTTCTTTACTTTTTTTCTTTTTTACATTTTTTTTAATTGAATAGAGATGGGGTTTCTCCATGTTGCCCAGGCCAGGCTGGTCTCAAACTCCTGCACTCAAGTGATCCTGCCGCCTTGGCCTCCCAAAGTGCTGGTATTACAGGTATGAGCCACTGTGCTTAGCCTATTTCCATTCTTTAAATTATCTTCTGATCTTTTTCAATGCACAAACCTGCATATAGGAGCACATGCATCTTCTCTGGAATTTGTTTTAATTTAACATGATTCTAAACATGCAGGAAGGGTAGTTGGAGATGACCTAGCCCTCTTTTCCAAGAGCAATGTGGCATAGTGGTTAGAAGGTAGGGTTTGGAGGTAGGCAGACATGGATTGAAATTCCAGGTAGGCAAGGTATGTGACTTTGCAGAAGCCACCTGACTTCTCCAGGCCTCAGTTTCCTCACCTGTGGAATAGGGATAATAGCACTCCTCCCACAGACCAGAATACGGATACAAAGGGGTGATGTGTTCATCGCCTTAACCAAACGCCCTGCACAGGCAACTGCTCAATTAACAGTAGCTATTGTCACTGTCACTTTAGTCCTTCTTACTGAGATATGCGGCATGCTTAGAAAGTTTCCCTGCTTGAAATGATATTTGTATAAGCCATGTATTCCTATGTAACAAATTACCCCAACACTTAGTGACTTAAGCAAACATACATGTATTAGCTCCCATTTTCTGTGTGGGGAGAAGTCTGGGCACAGATTAACTGGGTCCTCTGCTTCTGGGTCTCTCACAGGGCTGTGATCAGGATGTCAGCCAGGACTGAGGTCTCATCTGAACGTTCCACTAAGGAAGGATCCACTTTGAAGCTCACACGGTTGCTGGCAGGATTCAATCCTTCAAGGCTTTTGGACTGACAGCCTCAGTTGTAGCCAGATGTCAACTGGGGGCCGGCCTCAGCTCTTTGTCACATGGGCTTCTCCAGCATGGCAGCTTGCTTCATCAAAACATGCAAGCCAAGAAGGCAAGAGAGACAGTCGGCAAGCAAGACTGAAGTCTTACGTATCCTCATCACAGGAGTGACGTCCATCATCTTTGCCATGTTCTATTGCTCTGAAGCCAGTCTCCAGGCCATTCCACATTCACTGGGAGGACATGAATGGCAGCAGGCAGAAATCTCTGGGGGAGTCTGCCCAAACCAGGACCATACAGCTCAACTAGCATTTTCTGGTGCCTTCTATGTGCCTTCATGGTATTAATACTGGGAATTTAAAACTAGATGAGTTTGGGCTTCCACGTCCAGGAACTTTTTTCTGGAAGGTGTTTTCTGCTTCATGCTCTTATTCACTTTCCATTGCTGTGACCACTTTGTGACCTGTGTAAAATCACTCTTGAGAGGGAAGGGAAATTACTAACTCAATAGGATGGATGAGTTCACCAGACCTTTTTCCTCTGAGGGGCATTTGGACAGTAGTAGTCACTGTGCCAGATGCTGTAAGTACCAATGAGGTACCCAGGGTGATGAGGAGCAGACAGGTAAACCCACAGGTTGAGCCTGGAGCAAAGCAATGCCACAATAGAGGCCAGACCCACGGTGGGAGTTGACATAGTGGTTCTTCTTAAAGCAAAATAAGTTATAGACAATGGCTGAAAAGCTGAAATGAAGCTTTGCCCTATGCTTAGGGGGCCTTGCTGGCTTGATTTCAGAGCAGCAGAAGGTCTCTTCCCCAACACAACCCCTCTTTCTACAGCCCGATCTCTACCTCACGGACACCAGAGAGGCTTGTTGCAGGGAAATAATAGACATACACTTTTAGCTTTCATGAAAAAGCAACTCTCTTCATTAGAAGAATCTCATCTTCCCTGGCTAACCATAGATGTCTGGCAGGGACTGCCAATCACAGACTCCACTTCTCTTGGCCAAGGGGGTTGGGAGGTAGATTTGGCATCTAGGCTAAATCAATCTCCCATCCCCTGTCCCATAAAACATGTGACACAAGCCAAGCCAATCAGAGTCCTTCCCTGGGAAAGTTTTCCGGGTGAAGCTGACAAGAAGAGATCTTTTTCCCAGTTGGTCAGGACACTATAAAGAAGAGGCCTCGGAAGCAGATGGTGGCCATGTTTCCAGCCATATAGGAAAGAAGGGGGAAGACAGAGACTGATTGTATACAGAGAGACAAGAGAGAGAAAGAGCTGGCATGCCAGTCAACAGCATTACATCCTTGGTTCCTGTCTTCCCTCTGGCAAGCTTTATTCTTGCCCTTCCTAGACATGTAAACCAATAAATCCCTTTTCATTTACTTGAAATAATTTAAATTGGTTTCTATCACTTGCCAACAATAGGGTCCTAAAATATAAGCCTATAATTTCACCACTGAAGTTCAAGGTAAAGCTACAAATCTTCCTGGAAGAGGTGATTCATGGGTCCAAATTCTTCCTGAAGTATAAATGACTGACAACAGATCCTTTCTTAAGAGGAGACTATAATTATGAGCTTATCTGAAAACAGACAAAGCACCATACAGCTAGAAGTAAAGACAGTCGAGACATCTGGAAATCTTCACCTATCAGCACATAAGATTTTTTTAAAGATTAGAATCTTCAGTCACCAATGTGCTGAGTTTGCTGGTTCAGTCAATATTGTAAAAGGGAAGAAACAGAAGCAAGGGAAAATGGAAAGAAAGGAAGAGTGGGGGAAGGAGGAAGGGTAAAAAAAGAAAAGGGAAAAAATAGGGAAGGAGACGGGGAGAGGAGGAGGAAGGGAGACGCGGGAGGAAGAACAGAGAGAGGGAAGGCTTGAAGGGAGGCAGTAAGGAAGGAAGGAAGAAAGGAAGGAAGGAGGAAGGGAAGAAGGGAAAGAGAAAGAAAGAGAGAGAGGGAGGAGAAAGAAGGGAGGGAAGGGGAGAGGGAGGGAGAGACACACAGAGACAGAAACAAGACAGACAGATTGAGGGCAGGAGGAGGAAGGAAGAAAGACAAGATTCTGAGCTGTAGATCCCGCCCCGGCCCCGCCCCGGCCCCGCTCCCGGCCCCGCCCCGGCCCCGCTCCCGGCCCCGACTCCGCCCCCGGCCCGCGAGCTGCAGCGCCACCTCCGGTCGCCAGGGGCCGCCACCCGCAGCCGCCGGCACCTTGCACGCGCGGCGGGCCCTCTTTCCCGCCTCTGCTCCGGCCGCTCACCCCCCCGCCACCGCTCTCGGGCTCCGACCGGTCTCGCGCGCCGTCTTCTCGAGAGGGGCCTCGCGCCGCCCGGCGCGCGCCGCCCCCCTGCCTCGCGGCGCGGGGTCTCGCGGGCCCCGCTCCCGCCCTCCGCTCGCCTGGCCCGGACCGGAAGCGGCGCCGCACGGCCTGGGCCTGGCGCGGGGGGCGGGCACCGGGGCCCGGTCGGACATGGGCAAGAAGCACAAGAAGCACAAGTCGGAGAAACACCTCTACGAGGGTGAGGAGTGGGCCGGGGTGCGGGCGGTGGGCTCTCGGTCCATCTGCCGGGCTTCCGCTCTTTCCCAGTGGCTTAGGGGCGGCCCGGGGCCCTTCCCTCCCATGGCAGGCCCAGGCCCGCGAAGGGGGCGCGTCCTGCTCGAGGCCGCGCTGCCCACCGTGCGGCGGCGGCGGCATTCGAACCCGGGTCCCCCTGGTCCGGTGGGTCTCTGGTGGGGAGACGTGAGGCGGCCCGAGAGGCCTGGGAGCGTTCGGGGCGGTCGGCGCCGCACCCCCGGGCCGGGCTCTGTCATTCAACAGGTTCTTCGCGGGGCGCCCAAAGCCGCTTCGGCATTGCTGCGCCTTCGCGCTCTGCACCCTTAGCACTCCCTGGAGAGCCCCGACTTTAATCGACGCGCTTTCCTTTCTTTTCTTTTTTCAAGAGTATGTGGAGAAGCCCTTGAAGCTGGTTCTCAAAGTAGGAGGGAACGAAGTCACCGAACTCTCCACGGGCAGTTCGGGGCACGACTCCAGCCTCTTCGAAGACAAAAACGATCATGACAAACACAAGGACAGAAAGCGGAAAAAGAGAAAGAAAGGAGAGAAGCAGGTTCCGGGGGAAGAAAAGGGGAGAAAACGGAGAAGAGTTAAGGTACAAGTGGTTGCATTGCTTTGGCTTTGCGGACGGCACCGCCTCCTCCAGCTGCCAACCTCACTTTATTTTCTTTGTATCTGGGTAAACTGAAACGCCTCTAAGATCTGGCTCATTTGAAGAGGAGCAGGACAGAATAGAGACATGAATCATCTATGAGTTTCAGCAAATCGTTTTTGAATTATACTCTTAGGCAATTGTACTCGCACATCAGGTGAGGAAGCAGCTAAGCCCAAATTTTCAGGAGCTGCTTCAAAGAATGCTTTTTCCGTTTAGGCAGGTAAAAGTCATGCTCAAGAAAGCCTCAATGTTCGAGGTTTGTCGAACATAGTCATTTCAGAAGTGAATGGGATTTACTGGGATTTAAATTTTGTTCTGAAATAAATATTATAATGCCAAATCTGTAATGAGCAACGTTAAATCTTTTAAAACAATGTTGTAGTCTATTGAGAAAATTTGGTCAGAGATCTGTAATGGAGATTGATATTCTTAACCATTTGCATTTAACAGAAAAGAATGAGTAGCTACCATCTTGGTTTGAAAGCTAGGCGGAATAATTAATGGCCTGGCGCAGCAGCCCACGTTTGTAATCCCAACACTTTGGAATGCCGAGGTGGGAGGATTGCTTGAGGTTGAAAGTTCGAGAGCAGCCTGGGCAACATAGCAAGGCCCTGTCTCTACGAAATAAACTACAAAAATTTCTAGTGCCTGGTGGTGTGCACCTGTGTCCCAGCTATTCAGGAGGCTGAGGTGGGAGGATCGCTTGAGCCCAGGAGTTTAAGGTCACAGTGAGATATGATCACACCACTGCACTCCAGCCTGGGCAATAATACGAGACTCTGTCTCTAATAATAATAACATTGTTATTACTGTTATTAACTTTCCAAATTTAACCTGCCACTGAACGACTTAGTAAATCAATTATTGTGAAGGTAAATTTTCATAGATTAGTTATATAATTTTTCTTATGTTCGTAAATACAACAGGAGCTTTCTCTTCCATGTGATTGAACACATTGCTAAGTCACCAAGTCTTAGAGATCTTATTTGGGGATTTCTTAAGTCTATTCCTTCCCTTTTGTCCCAGTTTTTATTAGCTTTGGCTAGGTAGGAGTAATGTTTTGTTTTCTTCCTTAAATTATAAAACCCATGTATGCATTTGATTTTTTAAAAGTAGTTCATGTGGTACAAAAGTACACAAAATGAAAAAAGTTTTCCTCACCGCAATCCTTCACATAGACTCCCTCTTCAGAGGTAACCAGTTTTTTTTTTTTTTTTTTTTTTTTTTTGATTAATAGTAGTAAAGTAATGCGTGAAGATGGTTTTTAAAAGTCAAGACTACTACACAGCTTTTTGACACAAAGCAGGCTGCTGCTCCACTCTGGAGTTGTACTTCCTACACTTTTTAGTATTTTTCCTTGCCTACTTATCTCCATTTCGAAATACAAGTTTATATTGCTATTTGCTGATGTAGCGGTTTATATCTTCTACTGACATCATGTTATGGAAGGTGAGAATTCAGTTTCCCTTGCTCAAGGTATAGGTGCGTCACAATTATTGGTTAAATCAATATTAAACTGATTGTAGACAAGTATAGTATGCAAATACAAATCTGATCTTAACTAGTTAGATCATTGCTTTCTTTTGTTTGGTTATTGCTTAATAATTCTTCCCAAACTCTAAGATTTATGAAACTCATTTGAGTTATTTTCTCTGGAGACATTTATCTTATAGCTCTCTGTCTCCTGGAGGCTGGATTAGTTACTGTCAGGGCCTCCTGGGACTCTCCTTCACCTGCTTCCTGGATCTCATGCCTTCCTCTTTCTTGATTCATTCTCTTGTTTTGGTGGACTCTTAACTCTAGGAACTTCCTAAGAAAGCATACACAGGGGTAGATTTTATAAGTTCTAACATGTTTGAAAATCTGTATTCTACCCTCATACAGATTGATGGTTTGATTTGTTTAGATTGAAAATTATTTTCTTTCAGACTTTTGAAGGCATTCATTACTTTGTTGTTTTCTGGCTCCCAAAATTGGTGTTGAGAAGTCTGTTGCTATTCTGATTCTTAGTCCTTTGCATATGACCAGTATTTGCTAACTTGAAATTTTTAGGATCTTCCCTCTTATCTTCAGTATTCTGATATTTCGCAATTAATACTTGTGCCTTCAGTTCAGAGCTGTTTGCTTGAAGTATTCCTGTGTTCATTTCTTTCCCTTCACTTTTTCTTTTCTTGGTTTCTGGAACTCCTGCCCTTTAGATATTAGACTCCTGAACTGATCCTCTAATTTTCTTATGTTTTTCTCATATTTTTTCTGGGTGTGTGTGGGGCGGGGGAAGGTTCTTCCTTCAAGGAACATCCCTAAAATTTCTGACTTTTCTGGATTTATTTCAGATCTTATACCTTGAACTTCCAAGAATTTTTTCTTGTTCTCTAATTGTCCTTTTTGAATTAGCACCCTGTTCTTGATTTTAGATGCAGTATATTCTTTTCTTTCTCTGAGAATATTAATTGAAGTTTTTTCCTGTTTTTTCCTCCTAAGTTTTCTTTTGCTCCCTGCCCTGTCTCTCTCTCCCCCAAATTCTTCCATATATTGGTCTGTCTCTGTTTTCTGTTGAAAGCATCCTTTAGTTGTCTGTTGAGCTTTTGCAGTCTGTACAAAGCTGATTAAATGCTTTGTACCTAGACAGAGGTTGTCAGTTAATGGACTTTATTGTAGAGTGACTAACAGGGCCTCGGTCATTTTGGTGAAGAATGCCCCAAGTCTGTACCTTACAGATGTTTTCTGTGGGATTTTAGTTTCTCTAGAGAAAAATCCTCTCCTAGGAGATGGATTTTGCCAGTTTTATCCGTGTTTCTGGAGCCAACTATGGGATAGGAGCTGAAGGTCTTACCACCCAGTTTTCTGAGTCTGGCATTTCTCCTCACTTTTGGCTCGTCTGGAGATTTGGAGACTCTCAGGTTCCCTGTGTCTCCCAGTTCTGAGCTTTTCCAGGGTTCTGGGATTTGGGCTTTTTTCAAAGGTGTCCACCTCTCTGCATACGGGAGTATCTTGCTTTCTCTGTTCTGCAAATCATCCCATTTGCCTTCCGTCTCCCAAGTGTGTTGACATGGCTCATCCACCTTTGTCTCTTGTGTGCCCTTTGTTCTGGCCATCGTCTTGTTTAACAAAAGTTGAGGTAACCACTTTGAACCACTCTGGTTTTTGTTCTGGCAGTTACCACCATAATCCCACGGATATGTTAATATTCTTCATTTCTTGTTTTATTCATTATCTTATTCTTTATATTGACTACATAGTATTTAGTTACATGGATATACCATACTTACGACTATTACTTTTAAATCTTACATGTAGTGCTGCAGTGAGGCTCATTGTACACACACCTTCGTACACTCGTGTGAGAATATCTTCAGGATAGGTTCTTAGAAGTGCCCCCCGCCACCCCATGTTTCAGCCGCTCTATCCTTTCTTGACTGTGGCTCTAATGATCATCAGTCCCATTGTATTTTGATGTCATTGCAACCTAAAATGGGTTCATATCCACAGTCTCTTCTGGACACAACACCTCTCAGACTAGGACAGGTAGGGGGATGGTTTCTATTTCATATTCAGGGGTAGAGACTTCAGATCATCTGGGGTGTCACTGGTTCTGTAGGGACTGTTTGGGTCATTTTTTTTTTCCAGGCTAGACCAGGGAAGCAGGGAGAGATTCTTTTTGCTAATGTTATGTAGGGAGGGAGACCTTAGAGATGCCTCTATAAGCTCTGTTCTAAATGTCCAGGAAGTTGTAGGGACAGTAGTTGCTGTGATCTCTTCTTGGGAGAAAGAAGAGCTAGAGGATGATTGTGAGGGACTGGCGACTCTTCTCTCAGTTCCATGCAGCTGGATGGAGGACAAAGGATGTCGTCTTCCTTTCAAAACGTTTTTCTAAAAGGCATACATAACTTCTGCTTATGTTTTACTAATCAGAACCTAATCACATAGTCACCTTAGCTGCTAGGGAGACTGGAAGATGTTGTCTTTTTTCTTTTTTGAGATAGGATCCTGCGCTGTTGCCCAGGGCAGAATGCAGTGGTGCAGTCATGGCTCCCTGCAGCTTCAAATTCCTGGACTTAAGTGAGCCTCTCACCTCAGCCTCCTGAGTAGCTGGGACTACAGGCGTGTATCACCACACCCAGCTAATTTTTTCAAAAACATTTTTTTGTAAAGATGGGGTCTTGCTGTGTTGTCCAGGCTGGTCCCAAACTCCTGTGGTCAGGTGATCCTTTCACCTCAGCCTCCCAAAAGTGCTAAGATTACAAGTGTGAGCTACCATGTCTGGCATTTTAGTTGTGGGGAGTGAATGGGGGTATTGTACCTTGCTAAAAATTAGGAATCAGGGCCGGGCGCGGTGGCTCAAGCCTGTAATCCCAGCACTTTGGGAGGCCGAAGCGGGCGGATCACGAGGTCAGGAGATCGAGACCATCCTGGCTAACATGGTGAAACCCCGTCTCTACTAAAAAAATACAAAAAACTAGCCGGGTGAGGTGGCGAGCGCCTGTAGTCCCAGCTGCTCGGGAGGCTGAGGCAGGAGAATGGCATAAACCCGGGAGGCGGAACTTCCAGTGAGCTGAGATCCGGCCACTGCAGTCCAGCCTGGGCGACAGAGCGAGACTCCGTCTCAAAAAAAAAAAAAAAATTAGGAATCAGTTACTTAGGAAAATAAGATAAAGGGGGAAGTGCACGCACGCACACACAGACACACACACACACACAGCACAAAGCCTTATAATTTTTCAAAGGTGCCTTAGTTAACTGAATTTCTTGTTTTGAATAGGAAGGCCCCTAGCTATATTAGTTTAAAATGCCCCAACAGGTAGGATCAGCAGTATTTCTCCCTGTACAGCAGTGGTATTTAATGCCAACCAGAGCATTAGGGGTACAGCGTGCTTTGATTTCCACCAGACACCACACCTATGAAAGTGATGAATTTTCTTATTCCTTAAATATTCTGATGCTGAGCAGTTGGCAAAGAATTTGCCTGCTGGCGTGACTCTTAAAACGTTAGTTTTCCTTTCCTAAATTTTCAGTCTTATATTTTCCCGTGTTATGTAAAAAATAAAATAACGGCTCATAAAAAATGCTCATGCCATCTGATCTAGTCATACATACACAAGACGATAGTTAAGTAAAACTAAGATGCAATAGGTAAAATTCTGTGTGGCTGTTAACTTGATAAAATGATTTATAAAAATTACAGATGTGTTTCTAAAATTACATTAGAGGAAGTAAATATATACACACCCATTATGATTGTAACAAAAAAATTACACATACATTGTACAGATAACAACTGCTACTTATTGTTTTGTTTTTCTAAGACCACCAGAGCGGGTACAGAAGAACCAGCGACTAGGCAAGGGTAGGAGCAAAACTGCAAGTTTATTTTGGTCACCTAGCTTCAAGGGAAGAAGGTGGGTAGGGAGAGGTCTGTTGGCCCCCCGACAAAAGGGGCCCCCAGAGTCACCCGTACAGCTCTCGGACGGAGTTCCCGCAGTCCTGACATCCCGACAGGAGTGGAGGACTGAGGAAGGCCGCGCGTGGCGTGCCTCCGGAGCGGCTTTTCTAGGAGTGGGAGGGCAATAGGCGGGGCATGGGCGTGTCAGGGGGCGTTCCACAGGTGCGACCAGGTAAATCTTGGTCTCTTCAGATTGACATCACCTGGCGCATGCCTAGTTGGTCTGCACCTTCCCGGGTCGCCGGCTGGATTTTCGCGCGCGCGGGAAAAGTTGGGGGGGATGAAGAACCCAGAAGTGCGCCATCTTGCCTCCGTTCATCCAAACAGTCCAACCTTTTATTGATTATAGTGATAAGGGGCGCCGTGGTCTGTCTGGCTACTTCCTGCTGTTAAGGGGCGCTGTTAAGGTCGGGGCCCATGGTTGGCATTTGGACGTACGGATGAAGAATAAAATAAAGCACAGTATTAGTATAGGAACGAGGTATGGAAGCATTTGAGGGTTTGAATGTTAGTGTCTGCTAGGCCTGACTTGCTAACATAATAGCAGCACTCTTCTCTAAGGAAGAGACAAGTGCCTCCTTTTTCAGCTGTAAACAAGCCTAGGGCTTGCCTGTTTTGGGCAGCTACTTAGGCTATTGAGGTAGTTCGGCGCTGCAGGGAGGCCAGGCTTTCAGCTGATTCCAATAACTAGAGGGAGGAAAAACAGCCCGTTTTGACGGGAGTGGCGTAGTGGCATGGAAAGTTGCTGGAAAAGCTCTGCTACTTCTGCCTGGCTGTATAGAGTTAGACTGGGGACCAAGGACACAGGGACATAGAGGGATCAGTTAGTGGCTGTATGGTTAAGAGTTTTAGAGAGAGATCAGTTGCACGAGAAATAGCCTTCAATGGGGGCCGTTTTGGCCTCCATTGGGTGCCTGAGTATGATTACCTCAGGATGAATTTGGAGTTGAATAACGGAAAGGAAGGATTGGGCAGTTGCACGAGAAATAGCCTTCAATGGGGGCCGTTTTGGCCTCCATTGGGTGCCTGAGTATGATTACCTCAGGATGAATTTGGAGCTGAATAACGGAAAGGAAGGATTGGGCAGTAGCACGAGAAATAGCCTTAAGGAAGACAACTGGCAGAACTATGTACTACTGAGTGTGTTCGGCTGTCTTATGGCCAAGTTTCAGTGATGAGAAAAAAATTGCCATACAGTAGGCGGACTAGCAAAGGTCTGAGTGTATGAGTGAAACAGCAATATAAGTATAAAATGAGACTTCATTTTCAGTGTAGTCACGGAGTGTCCCTTGCCACTGGAGATGTGTCTGGGTCCTCCCATGTGAAAGCAAAAAGGAACTGGCAGTCTGTGTGTAGGGGTATGGTAAAGAAAGCATCCTTAAGGTCTAGCACAGTAAAATAAGTAGAATTGGTGGGGATATGGGGCAGAAGGGTGTAAGGGTTGGGAACTACAGGGTGCGTGGGACGGGTGGCTTCATTGACTAGCCGAAGATCCTGTACTAACCTATACGTTCCATCTGCCTTTTTAACTGGAAGTATTGGAGTGTTACAGGGGGAATGTGTGCGGACAAGAATATGTTGGCTAAGTAGTCGCGTGATAATTGGCTTTAAACCTTGTAGATGTGTCGGAGAGAGAGAGAATTGGGGGCGGTTTGGGAAACGAGTGGGATCTTTGAGCTTGACGAGAACTGGTGGGTGGTGAGCAGCTATGACCGGGGTGGAAGTGTCCCACACTTGAGGGTGTACAGAAATAGGGAAGATGGGGGGTGGGGGCGACATAGGAGGAGCCTGTGCACTTGCACAAAGCATGAGCAACAGGTCATGAGGGGGTTGAAGGGGAGTGGATGAGTTGGTGGGAATGTATATGGAGGCCTTTAAGGTGCTCAGGATGTCTCGGCCTAGTAAGGGGGTAGGGCATGAGGGTATAATGAGGAACGAGTGCGCAAAGTAGTTGTTGGCCAGGCAGCAATTAAGGAGTGGAGTTTTTCGTGGGGTGGATGGCTTTCCGTCTACTCCTACTACAGAGATATCGGATGGAAGGCTAGGTCCAGAGAAGGACGGCAAAACAGAATAGGTAGCCTCGCTATCTATTAAAAAATCAATTGTCTTACCCGCTACCAGGAGAGTTACCCGCGGCTCGGCGAGGGTGATGGGGGTCCCCGAGTCTCGGCACCTTCAGTTGTCGTCGTCGTCCAGATGTAGGAGCTGGAAGGAGCTCCCAGGATCCTGGGAAAGGGGGTCACGTGGAGACGCAGCACCTGTTCTCAGGGTGGGGCAATCAGACTTCCAGTGTCCTCCCTGCTGGCAAGCAGGGCAGGGGGTTGCTGGTGGACGAGGCTTAGGACATTCATTGGCCCAATGTCCTGACGCCTTGCACTTATGGCAAGGCTGCGTTGGGGCTCGGGGACCTTGCGGACACCTGTTGGCATAGTGTCCCGCCTTGCCGCACTTATAGCAGGCTCCTTTCGTAGCCTTGGAGTCTGCGGGGTGTGTGCTCTCTGGTCTGGGGTTACAACTGGGCCGTAAAGCCGCTGCTAGGAGCTGGGCCTTCTGTTTGAGGCGTGCCTGTCGCACTGCCTCAGCCATCTCCTCTCTGGAGTTATAGACCTTAAAGGCTAATTTAACCAGGTCTTGTATTGGTGCCTGAGGACCATCCTCTACCTTCTGAAGTTTCTTACGAATGTCAGGAGCTGATTGAGAAATGAAATAAGACGCCAAAATGGTGGCCCCTGTAGGGGAGGCCGGATCTAACCGGGTATATTGGGTTAGAACCTCAGTCAGCCTATTTAAGAATGCGGCTGGATTTTCTTCTGGATTTTGAATAATTTCTTTTAATTTGTTAAAATTTACAGTTTTGTTTGAGGCTGTTTGCATACCAGCCAACAAACACTGAACCATTATGTCTCGCCTACGGCGCCCAGGCTGGTTTGCTTGATAGTTCCAGTCCGGGTCTGCCGAGGGGACTGCTTGCTCCCCTAGTGGGATGGTGGCGTCAGTTAAATGTAGTTGGTTGGCGTGCTGCCTGGCGGCCGCTAGGATGTGCTCTTGCTCCTCAGGGTTTAGGGTGGAGGTTAGGATAACCTGGAGGTCATGCCAAGTTAAGTCACAGGCCTGACAAAGGTATCTAAATTCCTTTATGTAGACGGTGGGATTAGCTGAGAAATCCCCTAAACGCTTTTCAATTTTGGAAAGATCGGCCAATGAAAAAGGGACATGCACTCTGACTACCCCCTCCGCCCCAGCCACCTCTCGCAAAGGCGCTAACACTGTAGGAGGGTGTGGGGCAGGAGTGGAGGCATCAGCAGGGCACTTAGAGCGGGTGTGTGCAGAGACAGGAGACTCAAGACAGCCAGTTGGGGGCCCCGAAGGAAGCACGGGACTGAGCGGATTACTAGTAGGTAAGGAAAAGGAAGGAGGAGTCCAAGCGGAGGGAGGAGAAGTATAGGGCGGAAGTGAGGGAAACCCTAGATCCTCCGGCTGAACAGAAAGGAATGAGGACTCCTCTTTTTCGGGTTCCTGTGAGCCGGCGTCCTTGGCTAGCATAACTTGGGCCAAAGAGCATCGGCTACACAGGTCGGGACGAGAGCGTAAGGCCCAAAAGCCTTGTACGTAATTAATTTCAGACCACTTGCCTAGCCGCTGGCAGAAATTGCTGAGGTCGATCACGCCACAGTGGAAAGGAAAATTAACCGCTTCCTCCTAAGGTCTTGCTCAAGCTATAAGGTTTTTAAATTGGCTAGGAGGCACCCTAAGGGGGTGCTCTTTGGAAATTTGGACTGGGGGTTTCCCATTTGTTTCCTCTTTACTTACACAATGGACCCAATGGACATGGGAATGGATCCCTGCCTGGCTTCAAAGCGTCCTTTGGAACCAGCAGAGACAGATGAGAGGCTCTTGAAGCCTAAGTGGAGATTACCTTCAGGCGGACGTCTCCGTCCTGAACGGGTCTCCCGAGCCACTTGGTGGCTCCAAATGGACCCCGGACCTGCGCAGGATTTCTGGCCGAGGGAGGTAAAGAGGAGACAAGGGCACTTACCCCAGAGAGGCCGTGAGAGTGAGGGAAGCGGGTCTCAGGTCCTGGTCCGTCTGCTGCGTGGGAGCAGGAGGAGGTTCCTCAACCCTTAGAGGCCTGAGGAGGGGTCTCCTCCCGGGTTTCGGCACCAACTGTTTTGTTTTTCTAAGACCACCAGAGCGGGTACAAAAGAACCAGCGACTAGGCAAGGGTAGGGGCAAAACTGCAAGTTTATTTTGGTCACCTAGCTTCAAGGGAAGAAGGTGGGTAGGGAGAGGTCTGTTGGCCCCCTGACAAAAGGGGCCCCCAGAGTCACCCGTACAGCTCTCGGACGGAGTTCCCGCAGTCCTGACATCCCGACAGGAGTGGAGGACTGAGGAAGGCCGCGCGTGGCGTGCCTCCGGAGCGGCTTTTCTAGGAGTGGGAGGGCAATAGGCGGGGCATGGGCGTGTCAGGGGGCGTTCCACAGGTGCGACCAGGTAAATCTTGGTCTCTTCAGATTGACATCACCTGGCGCATGCCTAGCTGGTCTGCACCTTCCCGGGTCGCCGGCTGGATTTTCGCGCGCGCGGGAAAAGTTGGGGGGATGAAGAACCCGGAAGTGCGCCATCTTGCCTCCGTTCATCCAAACACTTATCAGGCATGTAGTACATGCTAGGTTCTGTGCTGAGCACTTTATGTACATCATCCTACAATACTCCCTACTGTAATCCTGTGAGACTGGTGTTCTCTCTCTGTTTTGTCGGATTGTGGTACAATATACATAGCATAAAATTTACCATTTTAATTATTTTTAAGTGTGCAGTTCATTAGTGTTAAGTGTATATACATTTTTGTGCAACTGTTTTCCAGAACTTTTTCATACCCATTAACAACTCCCCATTTTCCTTTCTCCCTTTCCTCAGACCTTGGCGACCACCATTCCACTTTCTGTCTCTATGAGTTTGACTGCTCATGTAAGTGGAATGATACAGTATTTGTCTTTGTAGCTGGCCTGTATCATTTAGCAAGATGTCCTCAAGGTTTATCTGTTGTAGCACGTGTTGGAATGTCCTTCCCTTCTAAGACTAAATGCTACTCCATTGTATGGATATGCCACATTTTATTTATTCATCAGTCAGTGAACATGTGGTTTGCTTCCACCTTTTGGCTGTTATGAATAATGCTGCTAGGAACATGAATTGTACAAAGTTCTCTTTAAGACCCCTACTTTCAGTTCTTTTGGATACACACCCACAAATAGAATGACTCGATCATATTATCTCCTCTTTTATAAATGAGAAAATTGAGGCTCAGGGAGGTTAAGTAACTTTACCAAGGTCACACAGTTAGTGCCAGAACAGTAACTCAAATTCTGCCCTTAAGAAGTCTTTAATCTAAAAGAGTTGTTAAAGTGGGCACCAACCTCTGCCCACAGCACATGGGGAAATAAAGTCAGTGCCCTAACAGAGGCAGGGTTCTAGTTCTGCGGCTCCTGAGAGTACATGGAGCTGGGGGAAATCACAGAAGACTTTGCTCAGGAAGCAGCATTTGAGTTGGGCTTTAGAAATCAAAATACAGTGATGTAACACTATATGTTCAGTTAACGTGGGGTCAACTATATGCCCTGAGAGAAATGGCTCTTTTTGTGGTAGTTCAGTAGAAGTATTCTAAGATTGTAAGTCATGAGTATTGTACTTTATGGACTACTTCAGGTATTTTCCAAGGTGATCTGACAACTCAGTTTTTATTTATGTGCTGACTTTAGATGATGATCCCTGAATAGAATGATAGGCCACTGGGTAGAGACATGGAGGTCAGGAAAACCACACACCAAACAGGATTATGGAACTGTTGTTAGAGGATTAGCTCGAAAATGGGCAAGAAGGAGATGTGTATAGGGGACATAAAGTAGATCTCTTTTTAAACACAGAATGCGTGGAGTGGGGGATAGGGTGAGATCTGAAAGGCAGCTGAGATGGCCGAGTAAGGAGTTTGAGTTTCAGTATGTAGTCAGTCAAAAAATTTGAGTGGAAGAATGATAAAAGCTGAGCCTTAGTAACATAAATCTGGTAACAATATCTAACAAATATTGAATGGAGAGAGTAGAAACTGTAAAGAGACCTGCATAGAAAGCTTTTTATGGAAATAGCTCAGATGAGTGGTCTCAGTTCCTTTATTGAAACTCTCTTGCTGTTCTGAAGAACATAGTCCTAACCCAAATGATGTCTTAACAGCTTTGTAGGTCAACTTCAGGTTTAGTTGCTGAAAGAGGTTAGGCCAGTCACATTGCTTAGGGATGTTACCAGAATAAAATGAGAAAGATAGTAGTCATTAAGAAAATTTTTTTACTCAAAAGCATTAACACATATAGGATGTTATTATATATAAAGCTAAAATTAAGTAAAACTTTAATGGAAATTACAGTAAATTCTAGTAAATACCTATTTTATTAAAGCACTATACTAAGTCCAACAGTGGAGGCAGACTCATAACTAACATTCGAGTGTTTACTGTCTGCCAGACACTATTCTGAATTCTTTGTGTATATTTACTATTTTGATCCTTAGAAATAATTCTGTGATGTAGGTGCTGTTAGTATCTCGTATTGCTGATTCAACTGAGTCACAGAGTATGAGGTAGCTTTTAACTAGAGAGGAGCAGTGACTAATCATATTAAGCAAAATGAGAATTCTGGCAAAACACAGTTCATTGACTTGTGCCATCTGTCACACCTGGGATCTCCGGGCTGCTGTAGCTTATCTGACTTGGCAGAAAACTCTTCCCCTTTCTCAGCATTGGTTGGTCCATGTCTCTCCCTCCTGAGGTAGTTATCTCAACCCCAAAAGACCTCTCCAAGGAAGGAGGAACTCAGAAAAGGGGCCTTTGAGTAGCATTGCTCCTCTGATAGAAGGCTGTTTATCTGTTTCTTTATTCAACAAATATTTACCTGACACCTATTATCTGGCCAGATTGTACTAGGCTGCAGTGATTAAGATAGATAAATAAATAATATCCTATAGGAGCTCAAAGTTGGACTCAGAAATCAGACATGAAAGTATAAATAAACCTCACAGCCTGGTAAATCCTAAGGGAGGTTTGACTAACGTGTTTCAGGAATCCAGGGAAAGGTATGCCTCATTCTGCCGTGGGCAGCCAGGGGAAAGCATCATAGAGATAATGGCTAACCTGTGTAGCAAATGCTGTTTTTAGCCTAGGGCCAAAAATGATGTGCAGCTGCAAGGTAATGAAACATTTTTCATTGGAGTCTAGAATCAGCTGTTAAAAGGGACCTGTACATTGTTTTGCATATTGGAGCATCACTTGAATATATGTATGTGTATATATCCTCCAAAAGTAACCAACCTGAAGGACAGTACTTATTACTAAGGACTTCAGCTGTTAATTTGCATGCTTTTGTGTTCCTATTTCATGCTGTCTCCTATGATTAATTACTTCTGCAGATACTTAGCAAGTATTATGTGTTAGGCATTGCTGAGCTTGCAGGTATGGAGCTGAATAAGACAAGGACCCATGTCCAGAGGAAGCTCCAGTAGAACAGGCAGATGTCATTTGTTGAGTGAATAATGTGGTTTGGTGAGTGTTAAATCCTAATAATCTGAGCAAAGATTTGCTTTAAAAGCATTACTCACAGATTAATAACTTACCATGAAGTTGTGGGCAAATTAGAATCTAGTCAGAAGTGAGTAAATGTGTTTGTAGTTATGGAAATAGCCCCTCTTCCTTTCTCCTGCCTCAAATCTTCATGCACACAAGATATTTCCTCTGCCTGGAAGCTGTTCCCACACACCCACCTCCACCCCCAACCTGGCTGGATTCTTTGTCCTTCAGATCTCAGCTCAGATATTACTTCCTCATGGAAACCTTCCCACACTTTTCCAGTCTAAATTATTTTCACCCAAAAGTTATTCTGTCCTTGAAATCTGTTTTGTTGTTGTTTTTTAGACTAGTCAAGTGAAGCAGTGGGAATGGGGAAGGAACAAAGAAATCTGTAGCTGGTTGTGATCAATTAGTTGTAAACATGTTTTGTTTTGTTTTTTAAATGAGTTGTTTAATGCGCATCTCTGCTGTTATAAACATGTTTATTTTTTTAAATGAGTTATTTAATGAACATCTCTGCTGTTCCATTCTGAGCTCTGTAAGAGTAGGGTTGTATGTATTTTCTTTTTCACTATATAGCTACACAGTAAAGCCTCATTTATTGAATGAATGTCCGTCATGTGCTAAGTAATGTGCTAAAACTTTACATAAACTTTAATCCTTAAAATAGTCCTATGAGGTATGTATTGTTTTGTCTATTTTAAAGATTAGAAAATTAGACTCCAAAAAATTACATAGTTTATCCATGATGCCATAGCTAATTGCATAGTTTATCCATGATATCATAGCTTTGCCACCTACTAGTGACGAGGCCAGAATTTAAACCCACTTTATAAACTAACTGTAAACTCTTCTTCCTTAACTACCTGAAGTTAAATGGCACTAATATTTTTGCTTAGTTTTCTCTGTGTAATTAACAGAATTTACTATTAACCAGAACTATGTTAACTTATGGTTTTACATAACTGTATTCCTTTAATAAGTGACATTCACAACAGGATTCTACAACATACTCTGAATTATGAAGAAGAAAATGCGAAGGTTGGAATCAGAATTTTAGGTGGAGAGAGACCTGTAGAGATCAAAGCCTTGTGTTGTACAGATGGGAAACTGAGTCTAAAACAGTGGGGTACCTTGTTAAAAGTCATATGCTGGTGAACTAGAAGCTAGATCTCCAGATTCTCAGTCTGGAAATAGTATGCTACAGTATCTCTATTCAGTTTAGGGTAGTTTCCAAGCGTATGTTTTTATATTATTTTTTCTTTTGGACTCCCTAGCCCCAAAGACTTCTTACTTTAGTGAATAATAAAGTAGTTACTTTATATAAAGGATAACTAGGTAAAGATACTAGTTGGGGTAGTTCAGAAACATTATACCCTCCGTTGGTACTTTTTCCACTTGGCTAGTTCATAATTGACCATCTCTTTAACTCTGTAAGATAAATAATAACAGTTAAATCTCCATCTTGCGTATGATAAAGAGGTCTGATGAGAGTAAATGAATTGCCTAAGGTCACAGTGGTTTTTTACTTCATTATTTTAGTTCTTTTTTTTTTTTTTTTTTTTGAGACAAAGTCTGGCCCTGTTGTCCAGGCTAGAGTGCAGTGGTGCAATCTCGACTTACTGCAACTTCCGCCTCCTGGGGCTCAAGCCATCCTCCCATCTCAACCTCCCAAGTAGCTGGGACTACAGGTGCACAGTTTTGTATCTTTTGTAGAGATGGGGTTTTGCTTTGTTGCCTAGGCTGGCCTCAAACTCCTGAGCTCAAGTGATCCACCCGCCTCGGCCTCCCAGAGTTCTAGGATGACGGGTGAGCCACCACATCCAGCCAAGAGAGTGTTTTAAGGATGAAGCTGGACTCCTAGAGCATAGGAGCATGAAGCTGGACTCCTAGAGCATAATGTATTTCACCAGGTGGTGAAAATACATTAATCAACTAACAGTGGTAACTAGGATCAAGCATGAATTCATTTTATAACACTGCTCTCTAGAGCTTTTAAAACAACCATATATTCTGTATTAGGTGCTTTGGATTCTGAAAATAGAGTGCAAAGCTCTAGATCAGTGATTCTCAAAGTGTGGTCCCGATACCAGCAGCACCCACATGGCCTGGAAACTTTTTAGAAAGTACAAATTCTCAGTCTCTACCCCATACCTGCAGATCAGTAATTCTAGGGACAAGGCCCAGCCATCTGTGTTTGTTTGTTTGTTTGTTTGTTTGTTTGTTTGTTTGTTTTAAGATGGAGTCTCGCTCTGCCGCCCGGGCTGGAGTGCAGTGGCCGGATCTCAGCTCACTTCAGCTCACTGCAAGCTCCGCCTCACGGGTTCCCGCCATTCTCCTGCCTCAGCCTCCCGAGTAGCTGGGACTACAGGCGCCCGCCACCACGCCCGGCTAGTTTTTTGTATTTTTTAGTAGAGACGGGGTTTCACCGTGTTAGCCAGGATAGTCTCGATCTCCTGACCTCGTGATCCACCCGTCTCGGCCTCCCAAAGTGCTGGGATTACAGGCTTGAGCCACCGCGGCCGGCCACCATCTGTGTTTTTAATGAGACCATCAGGTGATTCTAATGCACACTAAAGCTTGTGAACCACAAGGGGACCTCAGAATTTTTGTTTCTTGCAAAATCTTAAATAATCCTGATCCTGCCAGTCTGGGGACCATGCTTTGAGAACCGCTGCTTTAGATACTAGAAATAAAAAATAGGGTATAGGCCAAGAAAATAGCTTTTTGAGTCCGTAAGATCCTGTTGAGAATCTTGATTTTGATGAGCATAAAATGGGCATTGTTGGACAATTTTACTTCAAAATTTAAATTTTAAAAATGCGTACATGTATGTATATATATGTATTTTTTTCCTCTAAGGAAAGAAGAGGGCAGACAGAGATGAAGCGTCCCTTATACCCTTTCAGAGTCCCATTTCTCTCTTTCCTTCTAATAGAGAGAACCACTCTACTGAATTTGGTGTATATCACATGCATGTTTTTATAATTACAAGTTCTGTATAAATCTCTAAACAGTGTATGCTTACACATTTTCATACTACCTCATAACAGATCATTGTTCTGCAACTTTTTCTCCAGACATTGTTTCTTAACGTTATCCATGTTGATACAATATCACTTTAGCTCGTTTATTTTACCTGTTATGTAAATACGACATAATTTATTAATCCATTTTCCTTTTAATAGGCATTGGATTATTCCTATTTTTTACTATTTTAAACAATGCTGCAGTAATCTTGTACCAAGTCTCCATGTAGACCATACGACAGGAAATTTCTCTGGTATATGCACAGACAGTAGCAGTTGAGAAGTAGGATAAAGGCTTCGCTAGCTTTGATAGATATTACTAATTGCTCTGCTAAGGATTGTTCCTATTCACCCAATTGCAAGGTATGAAAATCCCATTTATCTACATTTTTATCAAAACTTGACATTTCAGACATTTTAAATGTTGCCAAAGAGAGGTGAAATAACTTCTAGTTTTTAAATCTATAATTACCCAAGTTCCAGGGAGCTTGAGCTAGTTCTCATGTTCTCAACATTTCACGTTTCTTATTCTGTGAGTTACCTGTAATATCGCTTATCTGTTTCCTTTTTGGATTTTTTGCCTTTTTGCATAGATTTATAGATGCTCTTTATGGAATCTTAATGTTTTATAAGTTGTGTTTCAAGTACTTTATCTCAGTCTATCGTTAGATTTTTAACTTGGTTCATGGATTTTGTTGAGGTACCGAAATTTATCAACTTAATATCAAATGTATCAAGTTTTTCCTTAAAAATTTATTTTTTTTTTTGAGACGGAGTCTCGCACTCTCGCCCAGGCTGGAGTGCTCCTCCCCCCGGGTTCACGCCATTCTCCTGCCTCAGCCTCCCGAGTAGCTGGGACTACAGGCGCCCGCCACCACACCCGGCTAATTTTTTTTTGTATTTTTAGTAGAGACGGGATTTCACCATGTTAGCTAGGATGGTCTCGATCTCCTGACCTCGTGATCTGCCCGCCTCGGCCTCCGAAAGTGCTGGGATTACAGGCTTGAGCCACCATGCCCGGCCAAAAATTTATTATTTTTGTATCTTATTTAAGAAAGTCTTTTTCTATTCTTGAGTCTTAAAGATGCTTTACTTTCATCTGAAGTTCTGAAGCTTTGCTTTGTATGTTTAAGTCTTTATCTGGAATTCACTTTTGTGTATGGCATGAAGTAGAACTCAAATTCTATTTTCTCTTTTCAGGTAACAAGTTGTCTCAGTACCACCCTTTTGTCATTGATAAACAATGTCACCTATGTGATATACTAAGATTATTCTATGTACATGGGTCTGTTTCTGGACTCTGATCTCTTCTGTTGGTTTATTTGTCTGTCAGACCCACATTGTCTTATTATCACGTTACACAAATAATATCTGGTAAGACATATCATCTTATTCTGACCTTTTTCAAAACTCTTGTGTTCTTAATCGCTCATTCTTCAAGGTAAATTAATGTAATTGGCTTGTCGAATTCCATGAAAATTTTTGTTTTTAAATTTCAATTGGCATTACATCGAATGTATTGATAACTTGAGAGAGGATTGACTCTTTCAATTCATGAACATAGTATATCTCCTTTATTCAGGCCTTCTGCTGTGACCTTCAATAATGTTTCAGTTTTTCCCAAAAGGTTTTGGGTATCTTTTATTAGATTTGTTTCTATACACACTATGTTGCTTTTTTGGATAGTATTGTTTTTCTAACTGGTTATTTCTGGCATAGAGATGCCCTTTTTTTTCCTTTGTGAACATATTATTCTCTCCTTTTCCAGTAGATGGCAGTAAAATACATTGAGCTCATTATTAAGAATATTTTCTTTGCAATGATGTCTTTTCACCCCTTAAAATGATTTGTGTATTTAAAGATGCTGGTTCTGAAATATTTCTAAATTATCTCCCTTTGTTCTATTTAGGAGGATAAAAAGAAGCGAGATCGAGACCGGGTGGAGAATGAGGCAGAAAAAGACCTCCAGTGTCACGCCCCTGTGAGATTAGACTTGCCCCCTGAGAAGCCTCTCACAAGCTCTTTAGCCAAACAAGAAGGTTGGAATAACTCTGAATTAACTATCCTGAATGAGGATGCTGAAATTATTATAGCTCAGGAAAATAGTGGGGTTTTAGCTCCTAAGTTGGAGCTTTGTAATTGAATTTTTAAGTTTTTTCTCTCAAACTGCATAAGAGCTTTAAATTAGCTTCAATTTTGGATTGATACTCTCAAAACTTCAATATATTTTTAAGATAAATGGAATTTCTGTATGAGGTATTTAATAATGGTTATTATTAAATAGAAAATGATCTAGTAAATAATACTCTCTAGAATACTCCTTTTTAAAACACCCTTTTCCCTTCTTCTTTACTTTAGAAGTAGAACAGACACCCCTTCAAGAAGCTTTGAATCAACTGATGAGACAATTGCAGAGGTAAATGTTTTTCCAATATTTTTATAACATAGAAATTAAAATGGTAAATGTGTAGCATCCAAACCACATTTGTGCCTAACTCCAAATGTACTTGATTTTAGTGAATGATAAATATTTTGCCTGGCAGCAGAAGTACTCCAAGAGGCTAACTTTTAGATATTCTTTATTTGGTTTGTTTCCCTGGCAACTTGAAGGGTGTTACATAATACTTTTAATGACAAATTTCTGTCTCTAAAGTAACTTCTGATGTTAAAACTTTAAGCCAGGAATAAACAATACAGCTATTTCCACTTTGGTATTAGATGGAAATACCTTCTGTGTATTTGTACAATGCTTATCATGCCATGAATGTTTAACAGTGATTAAGTATGGGAGAAAAAATAAAACACCATGAATAGGAATTATGGCCTTTTTTTAAAAGCAGAAATTTGTTTTTAAAATTTCAGTGCCTAGATTAAGCCAATGTTGAGTTCTTAAAAGGGAAAAGAATAACTCAATTTATTTTGGGACGGGTGCTGTGGCTCACGCCTGTAATCCCAGCACTTTGGGAGGCCGAGGTGGGCGGATCACGAGGTCAGGAGATCGAGACCATCCTGGCTAACATGGTGAAACCCCATCTCTACTCAAAAATACAAAAAAATTTGCCGAGCGTGGTGGCGGGCGCCTATAGTCCCAGCTATTCAGGAGACTGAGGCAGGAGAATGGTGTGAACCTGGGAGGTGGAGCTTGCAGTGAGCTGAGATCACACCACTGCACTTCAGCCTGAGTGACAGAGCAAGACTCCATCTCAAAAAGGTAATATAATAAAATAAATAAATAAAAATAAATATTTATTTTGATACCTCTCTTTACTCAAAGATATTTACATTATTTGCAAAGGGTTTATGGTTGTAGAGCATACATTTTTACAGTGGACTTTCTTTCATTGTATTGAACTTAAGTCAACCCAGAACACATTGTAAGTAATTTTTCTCCAATGTAATCTGTATTCAATGCCTGTTTAGGTTTACAGTTAAGATCAGAAGTTAGCCGAGTATAGTAGCTCACACCTGTAATCCCAGCACTTTTTGGGAGGCTGAGGTGGGAGGATCACTTGAGGCCAAGAGTTTAAGACCAGCCTGGACAACATAGTGAGACCCCATCTCTACAAAAAAATAAAAATCCTAGTGTGGTTGCACGCATCTGTAGTCCCAGCTGCTCCAGAGACTGAGGTGGAAGGACCACTTGAGCCCAAAAGGTTGAGGCTGCAGTGAGCTGTGATAGCTCCATTGCACTCCAGCCTGGGCAGCAGAATGAGATCTTTTCTAAAAAAAAAAAAAAAAAAGAACTTACTGGTCTCTCTTCTTTTTTGGTGTTTGAGAAAAATTACATCTCTAGTCTTTATATTTAAATAACTCATTCATTACTTCACTACTTGTCCAAAGGGAGTGAATAGGTGTTGGGTATTCCATTGCAGTTTACAAGGTGTGACTGTCGAGTGTCATGACTGCCTTACAGTTTTTCTTGCAACATAAGACCAGAATGTAGGTTAATGATGTCACCTTAAAAGAAATGACTTAATTAAAAGAAGATATTCAAATGGCCAATAGGTAATATGAAAAAATGCTCACCATCACTAATAATCAGAGAAATGCAAGTCAAAATCACTGTGAGATACCACCTCACCCCAATTAGAATGCCTGTTATCAAAAGACAAAAAAAAAAAAAGCTGGCAAGAATGTGGTAGAGAAAGGGAAATTGTATATATTGTTGGTGGGAATGTAAATTAGTATCGCTATTATGGACAACAGTATGGAGGTTCCTCAAAAAATTAAAAATAGAACTACCGTATGATCCAGCAATTCATCTACTGGGTATATATCCAAAGGAAATGAAATCAGTATGTCCAGGAGATACCTGTACTCTCATGTTAATTGCAGTGCTATTCATCATAGCCAAGATGGAATCAGTCTAAGTGCCCATCAATGGATGAATGCATTTTTTAAAATGTGGTATGTATGCACAATGGAATATTAATTCCACCATTAAAAAGAATGAAATACTATCATTTATAACAACATGAATGAACCTAGAGGACATCATGTTAAATAAGCCAAACACAGAAGAACAAATACTGTGCAATCCTTTTGTAGTTCATAAGTGAAATGATTGGGTTTTCGTGTTCCTTTGTGAGATTTACCGCCCTCAAACTTTGTTACAGCGTCAGCACATTACCCATCTGATGTGAAGACAGAAAATATGGTGAGGGCACAAATATGACATCATCTCATTCATGTGGGATCTTAAAAAGTTGATTTCATAGAAGTAGAGAGTAGAACAGTGTTTACCAGAGGCGAGGGAAAGGTAGAGGTTGGTCAGCAGGTACAGAATTACAGTTAGATAGGAGGAATAAACTCTGGTGTTCTGTTGCACAGTAAGGTGACAGCAGTCCACAACCATTTATTATTTACATCAGAATAGCTAAAAGAAAGGATTTTGAATGTTCTTAACCCAAAGAAATAACAAGTGTTTAGGGTGATAAATATGCTAATTATCCTGATTTGATCATTACACAGTGATACGGAAGTATCCTTGTATATATGTATGTCAGTATATATGTGTCAAAATGTCATACTGTACCCTCTAAATATGTGCAATTATATGTCAATTAGAAACAAAATCTTAATGAAAAGAAAACACTTCAGAAAGTATTTCTTAGTCTAAAGACATTAGCATTGTTAAAAACATTTTGGGAATTAGAACCCAGAGCCACACTCTTTTTGATTAGTTTTAGTGATTGGATGATTCCTCATCCTTACCAGGAGCTAAGCCTGGTTTAAAAAAAAAAAAATAAAATCTAGTTGATCAAGTTTGTTATTAGCATTTTTGGTCAAAACTAGATGGGGCTCTGTATTAAAATGATTGACCTAGGAGTTAGATAATTTCCTCCAAAGGGTAGCTGCAGGAGGCCACCCAGAGATGAATGCTGCCATTACGGTAACTCCTGTGGACAGTGTACATTTTGATGTATAGGTCCTGACTGGGTATTTTTGCTTGTTGTCATTTTTCAGTCTCACTGCTTAGGCATCCTGCTCTGAAAAACAAAGGCATATTCACATAGACCTGAATCAGATTTCAACTCTCTTATTTAATGCATGGCTTAGGATAAATAATTTCAACCTCACTGAACCTCAGTATCCTCCAGTGGTGGAAGATACCACCACTTTGATGGCTTTTGTGAGGGTTAGATATAAAATATGTCAAGTGCCTGCCACTGGGACTAGCAACAT
Source organism: Rhinopithecus roxellana (assembly GCF_007565055.1). NCBI lineage: Eukaryota > Metazoa > Chordata > Mammalia > Primates > Cercopithecidae > Rhinopithecus > Rhinopithecus roxellana. Next base: position 27,269,518 of record NC_044568.1, read on the forward strand.
GGTAAATATGTTTTTAAAGTTGTTATTTTTTAAACCATATTTTTACTGTTATTCTGTGGAGGAAGAAAACTCTTGGTATGCCAGATTTCCAGAAGGAAGAAAAAAATCAGCCTAATGATTTAATCATATAAAGCACTCGTTCTCAACTTGACAGTACTGGAAATACAAATGCCAAATACTCAAATCCCAATGCCAATACTCGCCCGTGGAAATATCACTGCCTGGACCCTACCCTTTTTCCCCAAGAGCTTCTGATACAGTGGGTCTAAGCTGAGTCTTCCTTCCACTTCTTCCCTGCATTGGAATTTTTTTAAAGCTCCTGTGTGATTCTAATGTACAGCCAGTGTTGAGAATCTGTGATGAAGAGCACTAGTTTTCAAATTTGGGTTTCTGATTTTGGGGTTTTTTTGGTCTAGTCCTGTTTTGGCACACATATGGAGGTATAAAGAGGAGCTTTTTAATGTCAGTTTTTTTTAGCATCCCCCACATGTGCATGATAGAAGTTATATCCATTGATGGAGAAAATAGACATACATGGACCAGAAATGCAAGCCTATTAGAAGTTAATATGGAGGATTGTAGATGTATGTTAATAGTTACTATTTCAGCCTTTTCCCCTTTGGTTGATTAAAAATATACAGTGCTAATTTCCCAAAGGTTAAAACATTGGTCAGTTAGTTGAGGTTTATTTTGCTTTATTTTTTCCTATATAGGTGGAGCTGTTAATTAATTAGGCTTTGTATTTTATAAGAAAGAAATCTCCATCCTGGCCAGGCGCAGTGGCTCAAGCCTGTAATCCCAGCACTTGGGGAGGCCGAGACGGGCGGATCACGAGGTCAGGAGATCGAGACCATCCTGGCTAACCCGGTGAAGCCCCGTCTCTACTAAAAAAAAATACAAAAAGCTAGCCGGGCGAGGTGGCGGGCGTCTGTACTCCCAGCTACTCGGGAGGCTGAGGCAGGGGAATGGCGTAAACCCGGGAGACGGAGCTTGCAGTGAGCTGAGATCCGGCCACTGCACTCCAGCCCGGGCGACAGAGCGAGACTCCGTCTCAAAAAAAAAAAAAAGAAAGAAATCTCCATCCTGAGGGTACAGCTAGTATGTAAAACTTACTTGTTATTAAATAGTTAATAGACTTTAAAATCATTTCTTCAGTTTTCAGTTAAAAATATGTTAACATATTACAAATTCTTTCTGCATCTGAAGGGTTTCCTCTGACTTATGCTCCTAGACTGTTAGATTTGTTTGTAATAGAATAAAATATAACATTGTCTTTTGCATATCTTCACAGAAAAGATCCAAGTGCTTTCTTTTCATTTCCCGTAACTGATTTTATTGCTCCTGGCTACTCCATGATCATTAAACACCCAATGGATTTTAGTACCATGAAAGAAAAGATCAAGAACAATGACTATCAGTCCATAGAAGAACTAAAGGTAACTCTTCAGTCCTATATACACAAAATCTTGGTAGAAATCTGCATATCTGATATTCAGAATCTTTCTCATTGACCTTTTATTTTGCAAAGAATTGAGTTTATTTTAAGATCCAATATCTTTGTGTTTTTTTTGCTTCAGAAAACTTTTTATGAACTTGGTGATGGAAAACCAGATGAAATAGGTCATCTGATATCTTTCATTCATAATTATTTTTGTCTTTAGTGAAATTTTGAGTTTGATATGTGTTCCACAGTATATTTTTTCCAACCTTAGAGTGAAATTTTTAGCTTTAGATCAATACAAGTAAAATTAATATTTTAATGAAAGTTGAGGGTATTTTCTATTTCTAGACGTATAAGGTATGCATATTGTATTAGTCCATTCTTACACTGCTATAAAGAACTGCCTGAGAGTGGGTAATTTATGAAGAAAAGAGCTTTAATTGACTCACAGTTCCAGAGGCTGTACAGGAGACATGGCTGGAGAGGCCCATGGAAACTTACAGTTGTAGTGGAACATGAAGGGGAAGCAAGCACATCTTCACATGGCAGCAGGAGAGAGTGAAGGGGGAAGTGCTACAAACTTTCTTTTTTGTTTTTTTTAAGATGGTTTACATTTTTTTAATTAAGTTCTTTGTTTTTTTGTTTTTTTTTAATTTAAGTTCTAGGGTACATGTGCACAACATGCAGGTTTGTTACATATATATATGTGTGCATGTTGGTGTGCTGCACCCATTAACTCATCATTTACATTAGGTATATCTCCCAATGCCATCCCTCCCCCCTCCTCCCACCCCACAACAAGCCCCAGTGTGTGATGTTCCCCACCCTGTGTCCAGGTGTTTTCATTGTTCACTTCCCACCTCTGAGGGAGAACATGCGGTGTTTGGTTTTCTGTTCCTGTGTTAGTTTACTAAGAATGATGGTTTCCAGCTTCATCCATGTCCCTACAAAGGACGTGAACCCATTCTTTTTTATGGCTGCGTAGTATTCCATGGTGTGTATGTGCCACATTTTCTTAATCCAGTCTGTCATTGATGGACATTTGGGTTGGTTCCAAGTCTTTGCTATTGTGAATAGTGCCGCAATAAACATACGTGTGCATGTGTCTTTATAGCAGCATGATTTATAATCCTTGGGGTATATACCCAGTAATGGGATGGCTGGGTCAAATGGTATTTCTAGTTCTAGATCCTTAAGGAATCACCACACTGTCTTCCACGGTGGTTGAACTAGTTTACAGTCCCACTAACAGTATAAAAGTGTTCCTATTTCTCCACATCCTCTCCAGCACCTGTTGTTTCCTGACTTTTTCATGATCGCCATTCTAACTGGTGTAAGATGGTATCTCATTGTAGTGTTGATTTGCATTTCTCTGATGGCGAGTGATGATGAGCATTTTTTCATGTGTCTGTTGGCTGCATAAATGTCTTCTTTTGAGAAGTATCTGTTCATATCCTTCACTCATTTTTTAATGGGATTGTTTGATTTTTTCTTGTAAGTTTGTTTGAGTTCTTTGTAGATTCTGCATATTAGCCCTTTGTCAGATGAGTAGATTTTCCCCCATTCTGTAGGTTGCCTGTTCACTGTGATGGTAATTTCTTTTGCTGTGCAGAAGCTCTTTAGTTTCATTGATCCCATTTGTCAATTTTGGCTTTTGTTGCCATTGCTTTTGTTGTTTTAGTCATGAAGTCCTTGCCCATGCCTGTGTCCTGAATGGTATTGCCTAGGTTTTCTTCTAGGGTTTTTATGGTTTTAGGTCTCACATTTAAGTCTTTAATCCATCTTGAATTAATTTTTGTATAAGGTGTAATGAAGGAATCCAGTTTCAGCTTTCTACATATGGCTAGCCAATTTCCCAGCACCATTTATTAAATAAGGAATCCTCTCCCCATTTCTTGTTTTTGTCAGGTTTGTCAAAGATCAGATGGTTGTAGATGTGTGGTATTATTTCTGAGGGCTCTGTTGGGTTCCATTGGTCTATATCTCATGTTTTGGTACCAGTACCATGGTGTTTTGGTTACTGTAGCCTTGTAGTGTAGTTTGAAGTCAGGTAGCGTGATGCCTCCAGCTTTGTTCTTTTGGCTTAGGATTGTCTTGGCAATATGGGCTCTTTTTTGGTTCCATATGAACTTTAAAATAGTTTTTTCCAATTCTGTGAAGAAAGTCATTGGTAGCTTGATGGGAATGGCATTGAATCTGTAAATTACCTTGGGCAGTATGGCCGTTTTCACGATACTGATTATTCCTATCCGTGAGCATGGAATGTTCTTCCATTTGTTTGTGTCCTCTTTTATTTCGTTGAGCAGTGGCTTGTAGTTCTCCTTGAAGAGGTCCTTTACATCCCTTGTAAGTTGGATTCTTTGGTATTTTATTCTCTTTGAAACAGTTGTGAATGGGAGTTCACTTATGATTTGGCTCTCTGTTTGTCTCTTATTGGTGTATAGGAATTCTTGTGATTTTTGCACATTGATTTTGTATCCTGAGACTTTGTTGAAGTTGCTTATCAGCTTAAGGAGATTTTGGGTTGAGACAATGGGGTTTTGTAAATATATAATCATGTCATCTGCAAACAGGGACAATTTGACTTCCTCTTTTCCTATTTTAATACCCTTTATTTCTTTCTCCTGCCTGATTGCCCTGGCCCACTCCAACACTATGTTGAATAGGAGTGGTAAGAGAGGGCCTCCTTGTGTTGTGCAAGTTTTCAAAGGGAATGCTTCCAGTTTTTGCCCATTCAGTATGATATTGGCTGTGGGTTTGTCATGAATAGCTTTTATTATTTTGAGATACGTCCCATCAATACCTAGTTTATTGAGAGTTTTTAGCGTGAAGGCTGTTGAATCTTGTCAAAGGCCTTTTCTGCATCTATTGAGATAATCATGTGGTTTTTGTCTTTGGTTCTGTTTATATGATGGATTACGTTTATTGATTTGCATATGTTGAATCAGCCTTGCATCCCAGGGATGAAGCCAACTTGATCGTGATGGATAAGCTTTTTGATGTGCTGCTGGATTTGGTTTGCCAGTATTTTGTTGAGGATTTTTGCATCGATGTTCATCAGGGATATTGGTCTAAAATTCTCTTTTTTTTGTTATGTCTCTACCAGGCTTTGGTATCAGGATGATGTTGGCCTCATAAAATGAGTTAGGGAGGATTCCCTCTTTTTCTATTGATTGGAATAGTTTCAGAAGGAATAGTACCATTCCTTTTTGTACCTGTGGTAGAATTTGGCTGTGAATCTGTCTGGTCCTGGACTTTTTTTGGTTGGTAGGCTATTAATTATTGCCTCAATTTCAGAGCCTGTTATTAGTCTATTCAGGGATTCAGTTTCTTCCTGGTTTAGTCTTGGGAGGGTGTGTGTGTGTCCAGGAATTTATCCATTGCTTCTAGATTTTCTAGTTTATTTGCGTAGAGGTGTTTGTAGCATTCTCTCATGGTAGTTTGTATTTCTGTGGGATCGGTGGTGATATCCCCTTTATCATTTTTTACTGCGTCTATTTGATTCTTCTCTCTTTTCTTCTTTCTTAGTCTTAGTCTTGCTAACGGTTTATCAATTTTGTTGATCTTTTCAAAAAACCAGCTCCTGAATTCATTGATTTTTTGGAGGGTTTTTTGTGTCTCTGTCTCCTTCAGTTCTGCTCTGATCTTAGTTATTTCTTGCCTTCTGCTAGCTTTGGAATGTATTTGCTCTTGCTTTTCTAGTTTTTTTTAATTGTGATGTTAGGGTGTCAATTTTAGATCTTTCCTGCTTTCTCTTGTGGGCATTTAGTGCTATAAATTTCCCTCTACACACTGCTTTAAATGTGTCCCAGAGATTCTGGTATGTTGTGTCTTTGTTCTCATTGGTTTCAAAGAACATCTTTATTTCTGCCTTCATTTCGTTATGTACTCAGTAGTCATTCAGGAGCAGGTTGTTCAGTTTCCATGTAGTTGAGCAGTTTTGAGTGAGTTTCTTTTCTTTTTTTTTTTAATCCAAAATGTATTTATTGAGATGGTTTCCCACTCATCTTGATTCAGAGTGCTTTTAGTGCTGCTCCTTCCTAAAGGAACATCCTTCTGTAAGCCTTGCTTTTCCTCCTGTAGGGTGGCAGAGGACAGTGGAGCAGCCAACACACGAAACTACCGTTTGTGCATGGCTAAAGATCATGGTGATTTTATAGCATCCTGGGCATTTCACATCCATGAAGTAGGAATTGGGGCTCTGCACCAGGCGTTTCTTCTTGTGTTTCCTCTTCTCTTCTGGGGAGGGATGAAGGAGATCCTTTGCGAGAGGCGTGTTCTCGTGTGGGTAGGTCATCACTGCCGGAAAGGCAAGTGAGTTTCTTAATCCTGAGTTCCAGTTTGATTGCACCGTGATCTGAGAGACAGTTTGTTATAATTTCTGTTCTTTTACATTTACTGAGGAGTGCTTTACTTCCAACTATGTGGTCAATTTTGGAATAAGTGCAATGTGGTACTGAGAAGAATGTGTATTCTGTTGATTTACAGTGGCGAGTTCTGTAGATGTCTATTAGGTCCGCTTAGTGCAGAGCTGATTTTAATTGCTGGACATCCTTTTTAACTTTCTGTCTTGTTTATCCGTCTGATGTTGATAGTGGGGTGTTAAAGTCTCTCATTATTATTGTGTGGGGGTCTAAGTCTCTTTGTAGGTCTCTTAAGGACTTGCTTTATTAATCTGGGTGCTCCTGTATTGGTTGCATATATATTTAGGATAGTTAGCTCTTCTTGTTGAATTGATCCCTTTACCATTATATAATGGCCTTCTTCATCTGTTTTCATCTTTGTTGGTTTAAAGTCTGTTTTATCAGAGATAAGAATTGCATCCCCCTGCTTTTTTTTGTTTTCCATTTGCTTGGTAGATCTCCATCCCTTTATTTTGAGCCTGTGTGTGTCTCTGCATGTGAGATGGGTCTCCTGAATACAGCAAACTGATGGGTCTTGACTCTTTATCCATTTTGCCAGTCTGTGTCTTTTAATTGGAGCATTTAGCCCATTTACATTTAAGGTTAATATTGTTATGTGTGAATTTGATCCTGTCATTATGATGTTAGCTGGTTATTTTGCTCAGTAGTTGATGCAGTTTCTTTTTAGCATCGATGATCTTTACAATTTGGCATGTTTTTGCAGTGGCTGGTACCAGTTATTCCTTTCTGTGTTTAATGCTTCCTTCAGGAGCTCTTGTACGGCAGGCCTGGTTGTGACAGAATCTCTCAGCATTTGTTTGTCTGTAAAAGATTTTATTTCTCCTTCACTTATGAAGCTTAGTTTGGCTGAACATGAAATTCTGGGTTGAAAATTGTTTTCTTTAAGAAATATTGGCCCCCATTCTCTCTGGCTTGTAGAGTTTCTACTAGGAGATCCGCTGTTAGTCTGATGGGCTTCCCTTTGTGGGTAACCCGACCTTTCTCTCTGGCTGCCCTTAACATTTTTTCCTTCATTTCAACTTTGGTGAATCTGACAATTATGTGTCTTGGAGTTGCTCTTCTCAAGGAGTATCTTTGTGGTGTTCTCTGTATTTCCTGAATTTGAATATTGGTCTGCCTTGCTAGGTTGGGGAAGTTCTCCTGGATAATATCCTGAAGAGTGTTTTCCAGCTTGGTTCCATTCCCCCCCTTCACTTTCAGGTATACCAATCAGACATAGATTTGGTATTTTCACATAGTCCCATATTTCTTGGAGGTTTTGTTCATTTCTTTTCACTCTTTTTACTCTTAAGCTTCTCTTCTTGCTTCATTTCATTCGTTTGATCTTCAATCACTGATACCCTTTCTTCCATTTGATCAAATTTGGCTACTGAGCCAAATTCAAATGACGCTTATGCATGCGTCACGTAGTTCTGGTGCCATAGTTTTCAGCTCCATCAGGTCAGTTAAGGTCTTCTCTACTCTGTTTATTCTAGTTAGCCATTTGTCTAATCTTTTTTCAAGGTTTTTAGCTTCTTTGTGATGGGTTTGAACATCCTTCTTTAGCTCAGAGAAGTTTGTTATTACTGATTGTCTGAAGCCTTCTTCTCTCAGCTCGTCAAAGTCATTCTCCGACCAGCTTTGTTCTGTTGCTAGTGAGGAGCTGTGTTCCTTTGAATGGGGAGAGGTGCTCTGATTTTTAGAATTTTCAGCTTTTCTGCTCTGTTTTTTCCCCATCTTTGTGGTTTTATCTACCTTTGGTCTTTGATGATGGTGACGTACAGAAGGGGTTTTGTGTGGATGTCCTTTCTGTTTGTTAGTTTCCCTTCTAACAGTCAGGACCCTCAGCTGCAGGTCTGTTGGAGTTTGCTGGAGGTCCACTCCAGACGCTGTTTGTCTGGGTATCACCAGCGGAGGCTGCAGAACAGCAAATATTGCAGAACGGCAAATGTTGCTGCCTGATCCTTCCTCTGAAGCTTTGTCTCAGAGGGTCACCCGGCTGTATGAGGTGTCAGTCGGCCCCTACTGGGAGGTGCCTGCCAGTTAGGCTACTCGGCGGTCAGGGACCCACTTGAGGCAGTCTGTCTGTTCTCAGATCTCAAACTCCATGCTGGGAGAACCACTGCTCTCTTCAAAGCTGTCAGACAGGGACGTTTAAGTCTGCAAAAGTTTCTGCTGCCTTTTGTTCAACTGTGCCCTGCCCCCAGAGGTGGAGTCTACAGAAGCAGGCAGGCCTCCTTGAGCTGCAGTGGGCTCCACCCAGTTCAAGGTTCCTGGCCGCTTTGTTTACCTACTCAAGCCTCAGCAATGGTGGATGCCCCTCCCCCAGCCTCGCTGCTGCCTTGCAGTTCGATCTCAGACTGCTGTGCTAGCAGTGAACGAGGCTTCATGGGCATGGGACCCTCCGAGCTGGGCACGAGATATAATCTCCTGGTGTGCCGTTTGCTAAGACCGTTGGAAAAGCACAGTGTTAGGGTGGGAGTGTCCTGATATTCCAGGTACCGTCTGTCACGGCTTCCCTTGGCTAGGAAAGGGAATCCCCCGACCCCTTATGCTTCCGGAATGAAGTGATGCCCTGCCCTGCTTCGGCTCACACTCCGTGGCTGCACCCACTGTCCGACAAGCCCCAGTGAGATGAACCCAGTACCTCAGTTGGAAATGCAGAAATCACCCATCTTCTGCATCGCTCACGCTAGGAGCTGTAGACTGGAGCTGTTCCTGTTTGGCCATCTTGGAACCTGTCGCTACACACTTTCAAACAACCAGATCTTGTGAGAACTCACTATCATGAGAACAGCAACGGGAAAATCTGTCTCCATGATCAAATCACCTCCCACCAGGTCCCTCCCCCAACATTGGGGATTACAATTCAACATGAGATTGGGGTGGGGATACAGTGCCAAACCGTATCACATATACTCTAAAGTAAAGGATAAATTGACTTGTCCAGAAATACTAAAGAGAGGTTTAATTACATTTTCCAATTTGATGAAAGTTAATTGCTTTCTTGAGTTCATTTTGGCTCTATTTGTTGAGCATATTTTCTTCAGCTTTAAGAAGAGAATAGAAAATTTACAAGGACCTGAAAGCTTCTAAGATAATATATATGTCTGTTATAGATGAGGTTTTTCCCATTTGGGGGAATGTCCTGGTGTGTGTTGATTTCAGGGAAAGGAACCATGTATATTAAAATTTACTATGTATTCAATAGCCACAAACTTAATTGGTTTAGATAATATCTGTTTTATCTCTACTTCTTTTACATAACCATGGTAGTGCTCACTTGACCTAGGGGTTAGACCCTAATTGGTTACCCTAATTAGTTATTATCCTAAAAATAAAATAAGATAGTGTCTTTACGGCCAGGCACAGTGGCTCACGACTGTAATCCCAGCCCTTTTGGGAGGCTGAGGCGGGCAAATCACGAGGTCAGGAGATCAAGAGATCAAGATCATCCTGGCTAACACAGTGGAAACCCTGTCTACTGAAAGTACAAAAAAATTGGCTGATGGTAGTGGCGGGCGCCTGTCGTCCCAGCTACTTGGGCGGCTGAGGCAGGAGAATGGTGTGAATCCGGGAGGCAGAGCCTGCGACAGAGCGAGACTCCGTCTATTAAAAAAAAAAAAAAAGAAAAAAAAGATAATTTCTTTACCTAGTCCCTTTTTTCATCCACATATTGATAAGCAGAGATTTATGAAGAATACCAGTGTTTAGTGCCCTTTACTATTGAGTTTATAGGTAATATTCCATTTTCTCCAAAGAACCTGAATTACATTCTCTCTTAGAGAAATGGAAACTTGTCCCAACTTTTTATCTGGTGAAAATTAGGCTAAAATTGTTTATTTCCGCATATTGCTGACCTTACCATTGCTTAATGGAAAAGAATTTCACAGCTTTTTGGGTTTTTTTCTTTTTGTGAATGATTTTCTCTGATCTTTCTCTTACAGTAAGAAGAGTAGAAGTGTGTCCCCAGAGTGTTTTTAAGCAGGTTAGGGTTTATCATAATTGAAAGGAATTGGTATCTTAGCTCTTTAGAATTTCTACATTGCCACTTTTTTCTAGGGAAAGCTCAACAGCCTAAAGTAATATTTATTCAGTTCATTTGGTAGTTGAAATAAAATATATGTGTGTGTGTGTGTGTGTGGTGTGTGTGTGTGTGTGTGAAAAGTGTGCAGGAAGACACAGCTTTTTGAATGACCAGTGCCGTCACACACAGTTCAGTAAAGACCAGCACATTGTGTTAAGATTTAAGGAATCACTTTTCGATCTGCCATCTGCGGTGGAGCCGCCACCAAAATGCAGATTTTCGTGAAAACCCTTACAGGGAAGACCATCACCCTCGAGGTTGAACCCTCAGATACGATAGAAAATGTAAAGGCCAAGATCCAGGATAAGGAAGGAATTCCTCCTGATCAGCAAAGACTGATCTTTGCTGGCAAGCAACTGGAAGATGGACGTACTTTGTCTGACTACAATATTCAAAAGGAGTCTACTCTTCATCTTGTGTTGAGACTTCGTGGTGGTGTTAAGAAAAGGAAGAAGTCTTACACGACTCCCAAGAAGAATAAGCACAAGAGAAAGAAGGTTAAGCTGGCTGTCCTGAAATATTATAAGGTGGATGAGAATGGCAAAATTAGTCGCCTTCGTCGAGAGTGCCCATCTGATGAATGTGGTGCTGGGGTGTTTATGGCAAGCCACTTTGACAGACATTATTGTGGCAAATGTTGTCTGACTTATTGCATCAACAAGCCAGAAGACAAATAACTGTATGAGTTAATAAAAGACACAAACTAACAAAAAAAAAAGATTTAAGGAATCTACAAATTGCTTTGATAAGTCAGTCCTGTGCTCATTAGAACAGTTCAGTACTCTTGCCAGTTCATAGGCCCATTATCTGGCCAATTATAGGCCAAATGGTCACTTAGTTTGAGTATATGTAGTAGTCTAGTGTCTCGCTTCACTTGCGTCCCATGCCCCCAGATACATACGTAGTTTTATTTTGTTTTGTTTTGTTTTGTTTTTGAGACCGAGTCTCATTCTGTTGCTCAGGCTGGAGTGCAGTGGCATGATCTTGGCTCACTGCAACCTCCACCTTCAGGGTTCAAGCAATTCTTGTGCTTCAGCCTCCCGAGTAGTTGGGACTACAGGCATGTGCCACCACACCCAGCTAATTTTTTTGTATTTTTAGTAGAGACGGGGTTTCATGGTGTTGCCCTGACCGGTCTCAAACTCCTGGGCTCAAGCAGTCCACCTGCCTCAGCCTCCCGAAGTGCTAGAATTATAAGGGTGAGCCACTATGCCCTGCCTAGTAATTCTTAACAGAAGGGAAGCTTTTCCAAATATCTGTAACAGATGTCTTTAATCTAGGGTCCTTTGGGTACCATGATGAGCCTTTAGAGGGACCAAGAACCTACTAAAATTACATGAAGACTTTTGTGTTCAACTGTGTGTGTATGTGTACTTAAGGAGTGGTCCCATAGCTTTCATCAGATGCTTAGAGATCCAGGATCTGGCAGAGTCCTAACTGTTTATAGAGTCATGGCCCAAACTGAAGATCCACATATACTTCATCCACTTTAATACCAAATTTATTGCGACCCTTCAATCAGTCTTACATACTTTTACATAGAACTCAGTCTACTTATTTTTGTTCTATTTAAGTGTTCTAACCTGTCATTACTATTAAATAGTGGAATTTGAATGTTTTTGTTTTTTAGAGAAATTTGTAGGGGGCAGATTCTGTTTTCTTCGGTTTTTCTTTTAACTTAGTAAGGCCTTGGCATAATGAATCGCACATTTATAGATGTAAAAATTACTTAACCATGAAAGCATGCAGTGGGGTCAAGTTCTCCAGCACATACGCAGACTTTGAAATTTAAGCCAAAAAGACAGTTTTGGTAATTTGGCTACTCCAGTTACATGTTTTAACTCCTTGAGGTTGTATGGTTTATTTCACATTGGCATGGTTTTGCAACATTCTACGAATTATGTTTAGTTTATGATAGTATCCAAACACATAAAAATAGTGTAAATGTTTTAACATTTTTTGCTCAGTTAATGTGAATTTGGCAGGAAATACTGCGATAATTTAGGACTGCTCCGTTTTCAGTCAAGATCTGAAATAAAATGTTCAATTCCTAAATGGAAATTTAAGATGTTTGCTTTAAAGCTAAGAGTAATATTTTTTTTAATTACATGAACTACTCAGCTAAGATCATTACATATGAAATAGAAGTATTTTCTTCACATTTTTTTTTATGTGCAGTAAGATTATACTGAAGAAACCCATTTAAAAGTTTCATTGTGGGATCTACAGTTTATGTGCAGGTACTATAAAATATTTAAGAATTTGGGAAATAAAATGGCATATTTAAATACGTTTAGCAGTATTTGTTTTGTTGGTGAGTCTTAAAACTTAATAAATTGCTGTTAGTATTGTTTAGTAAATAGTGAAAGAAAGGGATGCTGTTGCTTTTTAAATTTTTAGAGGACCTGTATGGTTTTAACCTGGGGGTGTGGGGTAGTTTGTTTTGCATTAATTCATTTTCTCCCCTAATATTCTTTCTGCAGGATAACTTCAAACTAATGTGTACTAATGCCATGATTTACAATAAACCAGAGACCATTTATTATAAAGCTGCAAAGAAGCTGTTGCACTCAGGGATGAAAATTCTTAGCCAGGTAAGGGAAACTCTTTGTCATAAATAATAGTTATTAAAATCTGTGTCCCTGTTTGTTGGCCATAGTAATACAGATACAATACAGTATTTATTTTATTAGCAGGTTATATTAAAGTAGAAAATACTAAATGAAAAAAATTTTAATAAAGAGAAGAAAAGACAGGAAAATCCTTACTTGGAATCAGTACAAATAAATATTGGCATTCACTTGTAATTATCTCTTTAGAGATAACACATCAGCTTGAAACATCAGCCTGAATTCCAGGATAAGACTGGCTGACTTGTGAGAACTCTGAAGAGGAAAGCTCTCTGTTTGCATTTGTAGGGGTGGAATCTAATGTTGGTCAGTCCTGTCAGAAGCACAGAATTTCTAGTAAGAAAATACAGTCATGAACTGCATAATACTGTGTATACAGACTGCATATACAATGGTTGTTCCATAAGATTGTAATGCTGTATTTTTACTGTACTTTTGCTATATTTAAATACACAAATACTTAGCATTGTGTTACAGCTGTCTACAGTATTCAGTATGGTAACATGCTGTACAGGTTCCTAGCCTAGGAGCAATAGGCTATATCATTTAGCCAGTTGTCTGGTAGGCTATACCATCTAGGTTTGTGTTAAGTGTACTCATTGATGGTCACACAACAAAATTGCCTAACAGTCCATTTCTCAGAATGTATCCCTTCATTAAGCTACATGTGACTATATACAAATGAGAGGCCGGGCGCGGTGGCTCAAGCCTGTAATCCCAGCACTTTGGGAGGCCGAGACGGGCGAATCACGAGGTCAGGAGTTCGAGACCATCCTGGCTAACACGGTGAAACCCCGTCTCTACTAAAAAATACAAAAAGCTAGCCGGGCGAGGTGGCTGGCGCCTGTAGTCCCAGCTACTTGGGAGGCTGAGGCAGGAGAATGGCGTAAACACGGGAGGCGGAGCTTGCAGTGAGCTGAGATCCGGCCACTGCACTCCAGGCTGGGCGACAGAGCGAGACTCCGTCTCAAAAAAAAAAAAAAAAAAACAAATGAGAAAAAATTCAAAACTGTCTCAAAACCACCTCTCCACAAGAGCAGACTCTTCCTTAAAGGATAAGAATTAATGCATAGTAAGACATTTGAGGTCAGAGAAGTGTATGCGTAGGCACAGACACATCATCATCAAACTGCAGGAAAGAGCTTAAACGTGAGATACTGTACACAGTGGCAAAAATTACGAGTATCACCAGGAAGACAGTTGATAAAAGGCTTTGAAGGGTAAACTGAGATGATCACTGTGCATCCGCTAGAGAAAATAACTCACAAGATAAGCCATATCTTTTGAGGTTTTTCTCACCACTCTGAGTGGGAGAAACCTATTAGTAAGAGACCTCTTTAGGGAACGAATCAAGGATGATCCTGGCACCATACTGTGGCAGGCAGGCAGGCAGAAGAGAGTTTTAATTTTAGCTCTCTTCCACTAACTTGCGGACCTTGGGCAAGACATTAACTACCCTGGGACTCAGTGTTCTCATCCCTGAAGAAGGGTTTAGTCTGTGATCTCCAAGATGATTTTTAGCATTACTGTTCTGATTCTAGATAAGAGGTAGAGTAGAGAGGATATTATGAAAAAGAACCACAAGGTAGGACAGGGATTTTGCAAAGAAGAAATGAGTGGGTATGAGACACTGGTAGAAGGAGAAAGGAATCAGAGTCGAGAGCTTAAGCTCACATTCAGGGGAGTTAAAGGATGATAAAAATAAGTCGTGCATCTGCATATGGTTTTCCGATTTTTATGGTGATTCATTTTTCTGTATTACAGTTTTACATTTAAAGAAATGCCTTGGTGTGCAGATGTCTGAGTGTCTGTGTGCTTGGCTGAGAGATTCTTGGATTTGCTTAACTAGAGAAAGAAAAACATGTTTGAATTGTTGATTATTCTTGCGCTCCTAATATTTAGACAACATCAGTTCCCACCCTTTCCTAAAGACTTGGGAAACTAATGGAAACCAGTTACCCATCTTTGACAACATTTGCAGAGGGAAGAGGAATATGAAATGTTTACCCATTCTTTGCAGGAAGACTCAAAATCTAGAACCACGCCATGTTCCAGGTTTAAAGACCTGGAAATGCTTCTTGTTACTGCATTTGAAGTAAAAATGCATTTAACAGATGCAGCCTTTAGTCACCCCAAAATATGTACATTGAATTGGGTGGTGGGAGCCTAATTTTTAATGACCTTTGAGTTACCACTTCCTTAAGTAATGTAGTTAATACAACAAGCAAAAGATTCCATTATCTCTTGAATTTTACTGGCGTGTGGAATGGTTGAAAGCACAGAAAATAAAATTTTCTTCTTCACTTTCCCTTCCCTCTCTCCCTCTTTCTTTCTCTCTCTCTGTTGTCTTCCTTTTTTTCAGAGCTTTTGCTGTTGAGGAGCCCCACCCATCCTGTGTTATTAGCTTCCTGTTGACTGTTCTCTCCACCCTACATGGGAGGGGTCGTCACAACAGTGATTTTTAAACGTTTAAATTTAGACCTTTTGAGTTAACTCTTCTAATAGTTTGTGCTCCAAGAGACCCCAGCACACCCTTCCATGAATGGTGTCTTTTCAAAGATAACTGTTTTTAAATGTTCGTTGAAAAGATTGTAGAGTAGTCACTCATTTTTTCAGTTATACTCAAATAGCAACTATTAGTAGACGTGTTATTTTTATAAAGAATGAACAGATGAGGACAGGCGCAGTGGCTCACGCCTGTAATCCCAACACTTTGGGAGGCCGAGGCGGGCGGATCACCTGAGGTCAGGAGTTTGAGACCAGCCTGACCAACATGGAGAAACCCCGTCTCTACTAAAAATACAAAATTAGCTGGACGTGGTGATGCATGCATACCTGTAATCCCAGCTGCTCAGGCGGCTGAGGCAGAAAGGTTGAACCCGGAAGGTAGAGGTTGTGGTGAGCCAAGATCATGCCATTTCCAGCCTGGGCAACAAGAGCGAAACTCCCTCTCAAAAGAAAGAATGAACAGATGAAGAGTAACTTTTTATCTCCTAAATAAATACTTGAGTAAAATGCTACATTGTAGTACAAACAATACTATTCGTAGCATAGTGGTTTTGAAATCAGACCAATCAAAGTTCAAGTCCTAGCTCTACCCTTTGGAAGCTATGTGACCTTAGCCCAGGTAACCTTTCTCAGCCTTTTTCCTGTCCTGTAAAGTGGGGATAATAATAGTACTTACCTCATAGAATTGTGTCTGGTACATGGGTAAGCACTAAGTAAATGTTAGCTATATTATTAGCAAAGAACCAGCCCTGTTAGCCATTTAATATTGTAAAATTGAAGATCAGTGATATGCTGACCTGGAGGCATTTTAATTACCAAAAAAAGAAAAAGACATTGCTTTCAAAGGAAAATTAAACTTCACTCTTTCCTGGGACTTGTTTCAAGGTTTAGAAACTTCCTCTAATTGAATTGATTTTGTGCATGTCATATTTTTTAAAATCCCAAAGCGTTCTTAATGTAAGTTCTGCTTTATAAAATTATACAGTGTAAATAAATTATTACCGAGAACTTACAAAAATAATTAAACTAATATTTTTAATGTAGCAAAATAAAACGTGTTTTTAAAAATCAAATAAGATTGCTTTTTGTTGTTGTTGTTTGTGTTTTTTGTTTTTTTGAGACAGAGTCTCACTCTGTCACCCAGGCTGGAGTGCAGTGGCGCAATCTCGGCTCACTGCAACCTCTGCCTCCCGGGTTCAAGCGATTCTAATGGATTTGGTTTTTAAACGATACAATTGATTTTGTCAAGGATTCAGAGAAACTTTCAAACACTAATGTAAATTAGTATGTAAATTAGTATACCTTTTCTGGAAGGCAGTAATTATCAAAAGCCTCAAAAATACTCATTCCCTTTGACTTTGTTTCCTTTCTAAGAGTTTGTCCTAAAGAGATAGTGGTTCCTAGAGAGATTTATTTATAATGATGTTTATGGTACTTTTATTTATAATAGTGGAAACATGGAAATCTACATGTTCAATCATAGGCCATTAATTAAATCATGATGTAGATGTGGGATTAAATAGTTATTAAAATATTTAAAATATCTATTGAAATGGAGAGGAAATGCTTATAATTTATTAACCAAAAAAATGCTTTTTACTAAATATTCAGTATAATTCCATTTGCTAAGATATGTAATGGTTGGAAAAGTACCGGAATGATAAACTTGTTAACACTGTTCTTCTCTGGATGATACATTAAGAAGATTTTTATTTTCTTCTCTACCCATATTTTTATTTGTCCACAATAAAATATATCGCTTTAATGGTTTTAAGATTAAAAGTCCAGTAAAAAACAGCAAGAACTATGTTCGTGAGGATCTCACCATCTGCACTACTAATAGAGCGTGGTGTGATGAGGAAAGGCCCAACATGAGTGACAGCAAGCCTAGTCTTAGTTGCTGGTTTAGTGACCTTAGGTGAGTCATTTGTTGTTTCTGGGCCGCGTTATTCTTGTTTGAATGGCCTCTGGTTTTTTCTAGTTTTTAGTTTCTGTTACTCCACAGAAGTCTTCCCTGCTGTTGTTGTGCAACCTTAAGGAGATTGCACTCTATATTTTACCCAGTGATAACTCTCAGAGTAACAGGCAAGGTAGTCAGTAGAAACAAATATGCCTTCTTAAAATTTACGCAGAAACCTCAAGCCCTTAACTACAGTGAAAATTTCACAGCGCATCATTGCAGCGGAAAATTAAGCACATGTTTCACAGAAGGGAAACAAGACTTCTTTCGTTAGTGAAACCATTTTGCACTCTGAGGAAGGAACTATGCCACCAGCCTGTCTTCTCCTTAAGGCTTGTTGTTTTCACACAGAGTGAAATGCCAGCGTCATCAGTGAGCACCCCGGGCTACCAGAATAGAGAGGAACTTCACACGCTCACATGCCCTAGGCTTTGATACACCTAACAGTTCTTAACTGTCAAAAGATAAGCCAGTCTGTTAAACACAAAATGTTAACACACCATTAAACTAAATTTTACTCTTCCAATTCAGTACTTCAAAGAATACTTCGTCTTAATTCATACTTTCTCCTCTCAACTTTCTGATAGGGCAATAAAGTTGTAAAGCTTTCTGTGAAGTTGGAAATTAAATTTTAAGAATTGAAGGTATAGGCATTATCATGGTTTCCAAATACAATACTCTCTTGGTATATGATTACATTTCATTGTTTTTCTTCCCTGGTTAATGACAGAATAAGTACAAACTCCTGTGGGGAAAAAAAAATGCTTTACTTTAAAAGTTAATGACAAACATATAATAAGAATATTTTCGAATATGTTTAGGAAAGAATTCAGAGCCTGAAGCAGAGCATAGACTTCATGGCTGACTTGCAGAAAACTCGAAAGCAGAAAGATAGAACAGACACCTCACAGAGTGGGGAGGACGGAGGCTGCTGGCCGAGAGAGAAAGAGGACTCTGGAGATGCCGAAGCACATGCCTTCAAGAGTCCCAGCAAAGAAAATAAAAAGTAAAAGATCTTTGGGATGTTAAGGTCAAACTGTCTTCTTCAAGCTAGTAAGGGGGAGAAATACTGATTCAGGGCCTGACCTGGGAAGACCAAGTGCTAGTATGTCCGTAGTGGTGGTGTTTGGGCATGAAAGTCCATTTTGATGGTGTGATACCCCTCTTCTCATATGAAGCACTATATGGGATTGTCCAAACAGTTCAGAAAGCAGTTCTAATGTGTATTCTTACTGAAGTAGTTTTAAAACCTATAAAGTATCTTTTGGGACTCATATGGTCAGTGAGTTTATTTAAATAGAACTGTTTGTTTTTAAAAAAAAAAAAAATGCGTAGTCATTACCTCCTTCCATAAAGCAGCAAGGAGCTCAGTGGGAGCACAGTCACTGCTGTGTCTTAAGCAGATGAGCTGTCACTGCAGCGTGCCCATGTTTTCCACCCAACATCAGCTGGTGGGAGCAACACTGAACCACTGTTCCACCCAGGCAGCCACCTGTGAAGCTGGCAGCAGCCGCGTCTGCTCACTCACACCACTGGGAGCCAGCCCTGACTGCTCACTGCCAGCTCACTGCCAGCTCACTGTCAGCACCTCACTGCCAGCTCACTGCCAGCTCACTGTCAGCACCTCACTGCCAGCTTTGAGGAAGGTAGTAGTTAGCAGTTTGGGATTTTTGCTGTCATAATGCAAAGAAAGTAGTAAACTAGTGACAAGTTTTTCTTTGTTCTAAGATTTACACACTTCAGTACTTGTTTTAAATTTAAATTTTAAAAATCAACCTTCAAAAGAACAATGGTATATTCTTCTCCCTTACAAAGTAATGTTTGAAGTAGAACAAATTTTTTTGTAAGTTCCCAGAAAAACGTTTAACACAAGTAACACTGAACAGAAAAAGGTAGGGAAATAGCATGTTAGGTGTGCCTTACTGTTTCTGTTCTTTAATTAGAGACCCTTAACCAGGTCATCAAGGAAATAAGTTTCAATGAGTGACTGTAGTCCAAATGTCTCCACTTTAGTTGTATTCATATTTAGAATTCATTTGAATGTTTTCATCTTATCTTTGTTTTTTTTTTACTTAGTATTAATGTGTGTTTTCAGGAAAGACAAAGATATGCTTGAAGATAAGTTTAAAAGCAATAATTTAGAGAGAGAGCAGGAGCAGCTTGACCGCATCGTGAAGGAATCTGGAGGAAAGCTGACCAGGCGGCTTGTGAACAGTCAGGTGATTGAGCTTTGCCTTTCTTTTCTCTACCTACTGATTTGGGACATCTGAAACTTTTAGTTTTTAAGTTGCTTGCGTATTTTTAATCCATGTCTGCCTTAGAGCTCTTCATCAGTATAATACTTAGCAGGAAAAAAATTAATAACAGACAATTCCCTACAATGGATTTATCAGATTGTTAAATGCGTTTTCAACTCATGATATTTTCAACTTACAATAGGTTTATTGGATGTAACTCCATTGTAAGTTGAGGACCATCTGTGTTCATTTATAAAGGACATGATTAATCTTACCCACTTTTACTGGATTTTTTAAAAAGGAAGTTATAATATGTTCTAAAATGGGAACATGAACTACATAATTTAAGTTTACAAGAAAACATTTGTATTCTGGTCTTTTGAAATCATATTGTTTAGCACATTGGTTTTATTTATTTAATTTTAGATTCAAGGGGTACATACACAATTTTGTTACATGGGTATATTGCATGATGCTGAGATTTGAGCTTATCTTGAACGCGTCACCCAAATAGTGAACATAGTACCCAGTAGGAAGTTTTCGAACCCTTGCCCCCTTCCTTCCCTGCCCCCTTTTAGCATTTCCAGTGTCTGTTCTTCCCATTTTTGTGTCTGTGTGCACCAGTGTTTAGCTCCTACTTTTAAGTGAGAACATGCAATATTTTTCTGTTTTTGCATTAATTTGTTTAGGATAGTGGCCTCCGTCTTCATCCATGTTGTTGCAAGGGACATGATTTGATTCATTTTTATGGTTGTGTAGTATTCCATGGTGTGTGTGTGTACTGCATTTTCTTTACCTAGTCCTTTGTTGGTGGGCACCTAGGTTGATTCTTTGTCTTTGTTGTGCACAGTGCTGCAGTACACATACAAATGCATGTATCTTTTGAGTAAAATGATTTTTTTTCCTCTGGGTACATACCTAGGATTGCTGGGTCAAATTGTAATTCTATTTTTAGTTCTTTGGGAAATCTCCAAACTGCTTTCCACAGGAGCTGAACTAATTTACATTCTCACCAACAGTGAGCATTCCCTTTTCTCCACAACCTTGCCAGCATCTCTTATTTTTTTGAGTTTTTAGTAATGATATCATATGGTATCTTATTGTGGTTTTGATTTGCATTTCTCCAGTGATCAGTGGTGTTGAGCATTTTCTCAGACGTTTGTTGGCTGCTTGTATGTCTTCTTTTGAGTAGTGTCTGTTCATGTCGTTTGCCCGGTTTTTAATGGGGCTATTTGTTTGTTTCTTGTTGATTTAAGTTCCTTACAGATACTGAGTATTAGTCCTTTATTGGATGCGTAGTTCACAAATATATTCTTCTGTTCTGTAGGATGTATCTTTACTTTGTTGATAGTTTCTTTGGCTGTTCAGAAGCTCTGTAGTTTAATTAAGTCCCACTTGTGAATTTTTGTTTTTGTCACTTTCGCTTTTGAGAACATAGAAAATTCTTTGCCAAGGCCCGTGTCCAGAAGAGTATTTCCAAGATATTCTTCTAGGATTTTTATAATTTGAGGTCGTACTTTTAAGTGTTTAATCCATTTGGAGTTAGTGTTTGTATATTGTGAGAGAGAGGAGTTCAGTTTCATTTTTCTGCACATGGTTAGCCAGTTTTCTTAGCACCGTTTATTGAATTGTCTTTCTACATTGTTTATTTTTGTCAACTTTGTCAAAGATCAGTTGGTTGTACGTATGTGGCTTTATTTCTGGGTTCTCTGTTCTGTTCCATTGGTCTGTTGGTTATTTTGTTTATTTTTACCTGTATCATGCTGTTTTGGTTATTGTAGCCTTGTAGTTTTATGGGAGCTTTTGTTTGGTTTGGTTTAATTTTGAGACAGGCTTTCACTCTGTCGCCCAGGCTGGAGTGTGCAGTGGCATGATCTTGGCTCACTACAGCCTACGCCTCAGGAGCTCAAGCAATTCTCCTGCCTCAGCTTCCCAAGTGGCTGAAACTACAGGTGCATAACACCATGTCCAGCTAATTTTTGTATTTTTTGTAGAAATGAGGTCTCACCATATTGCCCAGGCTGGTCTCGAACGCCTGAACTCAAGCAATCCACCCAACTCAGCCTCCCAAAGTGCTAGGATTACAGACATGAGCCACCATGCCCAACCTGTAGTATAGTTTGAAATTGGGTAATGTGATGCCTCTGACTTTGTTCTTTTTGCTTAGAATTGCTTTGACGCTTCAGGTCCTTTTTGGTTCCATGTGAATTTTGGAATAGTTTTTTCTGAATCTGTGAAGAATGACGTTGGGAATTGGATAGGAATAGCATTGAATCTGTAGATTGCTTTAGACAGTATGGACGTTTTAACAATATTGATTCTTCCATGAGCGTGGGATGTTTTTCCATTTGTGTCATCTATAATTTCTTTCAGCAGTGTTTTTTGGTTCTTATTGTAGAGATCTTTTACCTCCTTACATATATTTCTAGGTATTTTATTTTTTGTGTGGCTGTTGTGAATAGGATTGCATTCTTGAGTTGGCGCTCAGCTTGAACATTATTGGTGTATAGAAGTGTTACTGATTTTTGTAAATTGATGTTGTGTCTTTACCAAAAACACATTTTTCTTTATATACTATGTATATAGAATTGTTTTTCTTATATCTAGTAATTTTAATAACATATATTAACTATTTTAACTCTTAGTAACCCTAATTTCAAGTGAAAACCCTAAGATTACTTAATATAACATGACTTTAAGATTTACAATTACAGAAGAGAATTTTGAAACTAGTTTTATTTAACAAGGATTACTAAAGTTGTGTGAACTAGAAGGCATTTGAGCCAAATTCTATTTTTTTAAATAAAATAATTGATTTAAGCACTTACTTTTCTTTGGTCAATTGATTAGAGCGCTTTCATATATTTTGGTAGTGATATATCACATACACATGACACATATATAGACATACAAACACACAGAAGCAGATCTTCCAGATTTATAAGATTCTTCATTTGCCAGTTTTCACTCTCTCCCCCTCTTAGACTATCATTTCCAAAGTCATAACAAAGTAGATGAAACAAGGTAGAAAATTTACATCTCAAAGGCACAAAACCTAAACCTAACCACCGTTACCTGAAAACAAGATTGCCAGAAGGAGGTCGCAGTGAGCCAAGATCTTGCCACTGCACTCTAGCCTGGGCAAGAGTGAGACTCTGTCTCAAAAAAAAAAAAAAAAAAAAAAATGTCGTCTTTTCAACTTGTTTCCTTATTAGATTACTGGTTTCAAGGAGGGGAGCCCTTTAAGGAACAGGGCCAAGAAAGCGTGCAGCTTTTAGAGCCTAATACTTACTGGAAGGCAGGTTTTAGATCACCCCAAATCACTAAATCCTGGGTCCCCAGAAAGCCTTAGAGATCAGGTAATACAATACAGAAAAGAGCAGAATTTTCGATCTGAGAGGAATCTGTCTGCTTACAACTCTTGGTATTCTGTGAGGAAAAACAGAGATTCTTCCCAAAAGGAGGAGTATTTGATGCCTTTACTGTTTACCTCAAGGGATCACAAGCTGCCAGAAATTCCATGAGGTCCCTAATATGGTATGGAGGGTGGCAAGAGGAAGGAGGGATAGCCAAACAGAACTCAGTTGACTGAGACATTTTACAGCGCCATTACAGCGGCATTAAAACAATAGACATATGTTTGTATATGTATAGCCCAAATAGCAGTTTTAACTGAGCTGACATTTGAATATAGAGCTCTTTTTCAAAAAAATATTTTTCCTAATTGTAATTCCTACTCAAGCTGTTTTACTTTTGCTTCTGCTGCTAGCTGGGCTCCTATTGACAAACAAGCAGCCCACAAAAGTGGCCGTCTTGCTGCAGTGGCTGCCGGCTGCCCTTCCTGACCACAGTGCGACGGATGGCTCTCAGCCAACAATCACTCCAAATACACTGGCATTTTCAGGGTGTCCTTGTACTCAAGCACAGGCGTCTAAAACGTGAGCCACACCACTCCACGTGGAAGTGGCTGCCACCTGGGATTTCCCCCACGGATGCTTCCTTCCCTTTGCCCATTTTTTGGTCCCTCAACTCCTGGCTAGCTCACCACATGTTCCAGCTTAAATGTTTCCAGAAAGAAACATTTAATGGGGACTTAGGAACAGAAGCCATGTCTGTGTCTTGGGTGACAGTGAGATGGTGGGTCCCTGCCCACATTGGTTTTAAAGCCAAGTAGATGTATACATGCCTTTAAGCAAGCCACTGTCCTTTGCTGGTCCGTAGTACCTTTTTTGATAGACTGGGGAGAACTAGGTAGCCTTAAGGACCCACTGAGCTCTTAGAATTCTGAGATTTTCCTCACCTCCATTTCTCTAGCCCATCATCCCCTGTGTACCTGGAGACAGGTGTGAAAGTCAGTACCTTGAGTTTAACGATTAGCCACCTGTAATATTAGTTAGGTTAAAATAAGGCTTTGTGGTTTGCTGCATATATGAATATGGTACAGACTGAGCATCCCTAATCCAAGAATTCGAAATCTGAAATTCTCCAAAATCTGAAATTTTTTGAGCTCCGACATGATGACGTAAGTGGAAACTTCCACACATGACCTCCTGTGACGGGTGCACAACATTATTTAAACTGTTGTATAAAATTACTTTCTGGCTGTGTCTGTAAAGTATGGATGAAACATAAATGAATTTCATGTTCCATCCCTAAGATATCTCATTGTGTATATGTAAATATTCCAAAATCTGGGAAAATCTGCAATCCACAACACCCTAGTATCAAGCCTTTCGGATAAAGGATACTCAGTCTGTTTGTATAAAACACTTCATTCCATCTGAATACTTTGGGTCATTGCAGTGCGAATTCGAAAGAAGAAAACCAGATGGAACAACAACACTGGGACTTCTCCATCCTGTGGATCCCATTGTAGGAGGTAGGATCAGAGTAAAACTGTGCGTGAACTTGATGCTATTTGGCAGAGAACAGTAACCTGGGTTAACATTTTAAAGCAACAAGCTTGAATATTTATCAGTCTAACTGTGTCATTATGCAGAGGATCTAGCTAGATGTCATGTATTTTATGGTAGCAGCTAGCCTAACTTTCACTTCATCTTGGAATAGGTACGGTATATCAAGTTTTCCTTAAAATTAAAAGTTTTGAAATATTTTAAACCCACCATTAACAAAGCCATAATTTAGATAGTAGTTCCTAGCCCTGATTTTAAGAGACTTTAGAATAGACACTCAGTTTAGAGGTATCTCATACCCACAGATTATGATATTATAAATTTAACTGGTCTCTTTATTTCAGTGAATAAATTAATGTATATGCCACATAGTGCCTTAATAATAATGGAGGGTGTATGCTTAGTGACATCGTATCTTTCACTGAAGTCAGTAGAAAGTTTGTAAAGATTGGGAATCTTTAGAACCTCAGTCATATTTTTGTTTACTCAAATGATGTTTTAATGGAAATAATATAGGTTATATTTTGAAATTTGATGTCAGAATTAGAACTTTTTGTCACTGGTCTGAGGGGAGAATCATGTATTGAGATATGCAAATGTGAGAGTGTTAATTTAGTCAACAAATATTTATTTTCATACTGTCATAATGAGAGAAGTAATTGGAAATATGAAAATGAATAATGACAGAATTTTTACCCTTAAGGAAACAGTCTCTGATGTTTATTGTTTGCTATGAGCAGGGTGCTGTCTTAGGAGCTAGCTGTATAGTAGAGAACAAAACAGAGAGAGAGGAGTCTCTTTTCCTTAGGTTCTATGGAGTCGGGGGAGGAGGGCTCATGTCAAAAGAAGTCTGTCTTTAATCAGTACTATGCAGGTATGTGTCTATAATGAATAAATACTACAAAGGAAAAGAACAGCTGTGATCATAATAGAAGATACTGACCTAGTGTTTGGGGGTCAGGGAAGGTGTCCTTAAGGAGATGATGTTTAGGTTGAGTAAGGGATGAGAGAACAGCAGGTGTGAAAACCTTGAAGCAGGGAATAGCATTTGAAGATGGAAAGAAGGGGACTATGAATGTTCTCTAAAGGAGTAGAACAGTAATAGAAGAAAAAGAGCTAGTGCTGTTTTCAAAACAAAACTCAGTTTTTACTTTGATGCAAACAAGTAGAATTTTATATGACCATAGGTCAAAGAATGCCACAGGATTGAGAACATTGCTCTAGTATAGCTGTGGTAAACATTTGGTGTTAGGAGATGCAGCTAACTGATGGAGGTGACACCTTAAGATCTGCTGCTTTCTGTGAAGCCAGGAGTGTGGTCTCTGCCTTTGGTCTGGTTTCCTGGGTTTCCAGTTTCTGAGACATAATCAAATGTGGCCAAAGCTGATTTGGCTCCCCGTGTGCACAGCTCCCTCTGTAGGCCACTTTCCTGGTTTAAGGTAGAAGACACGCCTGTTCATCTTCTCAGCTTCATCGTCTGGTACCCATACCCATTAGGAAACCAAATTCTAGACTATTCACTGAGGAGAGGAGATCTGATTTAGATGTTCAGTTGGTTAACAGTGCCTTCACCACACCGGTTACTGGTGGCAGTAGCCTCCGTTGCAGGCTGATCATGTGACACAAACTCAGACTCTTCTTCAGGAGAGCAGATGCCCTTCTGTTAGATACTGTGGGAGACCACATCTTCTCCTGCCAGCATCTTTTGCAGTCCCCTCAGGTGCCCACCTATGATTTCTCTATGTCACGTATTCCCACCTTCATCACAGGGATTCATTCCTGGCTAATGCCTGTTCTCGTTGCACTAAAAGTGTGCCTTTCATAGACACTCATTTATCCTTCATGTGTTAGTCGCCCTTTTGTCTTTAATGCAGGTGTTTTCCCTCAGTCTTTTACTAACCTTTGTACTAGTTAACTCTCATCTGAACATTAGAAGTCCCAGCTTTTGGCCGGATGCGGTGCCTCAAGCCTGTAATCCCAGCACTTTGGGAGGCCGAGACGGGCAGATCACGAGGTCAGGAGATTGGAGACCATCCTGGCTAACCCGGTGAAACCCCGTCTCTACTAAAAAACACACAAAAAACTAGCCGGGCGAGGTGGCGGGCGCCTGTAGTCCCAGCTACTCGGGAGGCTGAGGCAGGAGAATGGCGTGAACCCGGGAGGCGGAGCTTGCAGTGAGCTGAGATCCGGCCACTGCAGTCCAGCCTGGGCGACAGAGCAAGACTCCGTCTCAAAAAAAAAAAGAAGTCCCAGCTTTTAAGTTTTCGTGGCTTTTGTTTTTCATAAAAATCTAATTTTTTAAGTGAAGTGTACGTGGTTATAAAGAATTCCAGGAAGCAGGAGAGTGTAATGAACAGGTCTAAGTTTTGGTCCTGGCTATAGCTCCGCCTTTCTGAACTTTGATTTTCTTATAAAAGTGGGTGTAGTAAGGGCTTCCCAGCCTCCTTCACGGTCATGCAGATGACATGCAGTGGTGTATGCGGAGTCACTCGGCAGAGGGCCCCGTGGGTCATGGCCATGTAGGCCTCCTTCACTGTGCTCGGTTTTATGTTGTAGAGCCAGGCTACTGCCCTGTGAGACTGGGAATGACAACTGGAAGACTTCAGTCTGGAGTGAATACTTTGCAGGGGTTCAAAGAGGATAAAAGGAACAAAGTCACTCCAGGTGAGGCTCCTGCATAGGAGTCATTTTTTTCTCTTCTCTGTTTTGGGGTATTAGGGAAAGGAAGCACAATTACGCTTTATTCACTAGATGGGTACCAGTATCTTGGTGGTATTTTTGCAACATTAATTAGCTATTTTATTAACTTCAGAAGAGACTGGAAAATTGGGTATTCATATTCAAAATGAGTTTTGTTCTTTCTTGTTCCTCTCCTCTCCCTTGTAGGGAAGAATTCACTTGAGTTGTAACTTTACAAGTACCTGTTTGGGAGAAAATATCTTAGATTTGCGAACCAGTCAATGAAGTAGTAAAGTTAGGAGAGAATAAATAACCTTTTGGTAAAACAAGAAAATAGATTGACATACAAGTTAAAGAATAGTGTTACAGTATTTGATTTTTTCAACAGTGTTGTATTTGAATTATGGGCCCTACAGTTCTTATGCACCGCATTATGACTCCACATTTGCGAATATCAGCAAGGATGATTCTGATTTAATCTATTCAACCTATGGGGAAGACTCTGATCTTCCAGGCGATTTCAGGTGAGTCTCCAGTTAATATTCTGATTACATTTGTTTAAAAACATTAATGTACATACGTGATTTGTGGGTAGACTGACAAAACTGGCCGAATAGTAAAAAATGTGCTCCGTAATTTTTTTTAGCTAACAATAATGGATTCATAGTTACTGTTATCCTTTAGTGGAGAGAGAGCATGTCTCCCTGATGGTGGCATCTGCAGTATTTTAATTCTTAAACAAAAATATATTTTTAAAGAGACTACCTCAGCCAGTACTAAAGTTTAGGAACTTGCTACTTCAAAATGTTGACATGCCATCTGCTCTCTTATAACATGTTGTGTGTCAGTGAGTTATAGTCCAAACTTGATCAGTTTGGGAACCCACAGTACATTTTTCCCGAGAAAGGAGGCAGGATAGGATGGCTCTATTCCATAGGCAACCCACATAAAAGCCTTTTTGACCAATCACATGCCAGGTAGACCATTGCAGTTAAACTCAGCCATTCTTTATTGCATGTTTCTGTGGGAAGATCATCTCTGTGTTCCTGTTTAGGATGCTAAGCAGTTTGGATCCCATCAACACAATGAGATCCGTCCTGACTCAGCAGGATTCTGGCTCAGGATGGGACGCTGAGCTTGGGTTATGGCAGTAGTTTACTGGATATTATTCCTTCTTAGCAGTAGTACCTTGTTAATTTTCATTATGTGTAAGAAATTAACCCTGTAGATTCACCAGTCCCCTGTTTCTCTGACAAAGGGAGAATCTGTTCACTTTCACATTAGTATGTGTGGTTTGGTTGTTGTTGTTTTTACAGGGTAGGGGTCCGTAAGTCTGAAGTTGACTGTGGTTTCAGATCAAGCCATTTAATCTTTTAGACCTCACCAGCCTGAATGAATTCTTTCTGGATTATGCATCTGTGCATACCACAAATAGGGATTGCACAGGGAAACAATACTGGCAAAGGCCCGTGCCCTCTTGTCAAATGATGGCAAGTGCTTTGGAGAAAGGTAAAGCAGCAGAGAAGGAGAGAGTAGTGCTGGGGCTATGAGAGGGGTACACTTTTAAATCGGTCAGGAAAGTCTGCATAAAAGGGAAAGTTGAGCAAAAACTGAAGGAGGTGAGGAAGCAAGCAGGTCTGCCACCTGAAAGAGCATTCCAGGCAGCGCAGGAGCTATGCAGAGGGCCTGAGAGAGAGCCTTCCCAACACACTTGAAGAACAGCAGGAAGAAGCAGAAGTGTGCAGGCACATGGCCAGGGAGGGCGTTGGTGAGAGTAGGTCCTTATAAGCACTTTGAATTTTATTCTCAGTGAGATGGAAACTACTGGTGGATTGCGAGCAGAAAAGTGACCCAGTCCAGCTTATGATGTTTAAAGGATCACCCTGGCTACTCTTGGAGAATAGACTGTAGAGAGGCAAGGACAGAAGTAGGGAGATGAGAAATGGACTGTGGGAGTAGCAGGTGAGGTTCTGAGAAGGGCTCAGTCATCAGCCAGTAGGATTTCTTTACTGATTGAAGTGGATGTGGAAGAGATGTTGAGGCTGACTCCAGGGTTTGCACACTGAGCTTGGAAGGCTGCAGTTGCTATTTACTGAGAAGGGGGAGACTTTGGAACATTACTTAGTGGGGAAGATCTAGCATTTCAGTTTTGGATATTTTAAGCTTGAGATGTCTGTTAGACTTCCATGTGGAGCACCAAAGGGTGTGGTCCAAACTGGATATGTGACTTTTGAGAGTTTTTTGATCCCAGATCAAAGTCCTGAGGTGAAGGTGATTACTGTAGACAGGAAGTGAAAGGGCGGGGAGCAGAAGATTCAGGGACTGAGTCTGCACCCCGTCACTGAGGTCTCATTTTTCTTTGGAACGTTTTATTTTTACTGTGTTCTTCATATTAATTCTCTCATGATAATGTTACTGCTAATTAATTTGTAGATACCATGTTGTGTCTAGGAAGAAATTTAATGTCTTGATGTGTAACCGAGGGCATCTAATGGGAACAGTTGGCTCTGATAGGAGGATAAAGCCAGTGGAAGTGATTTATGTGAGACTTTCCTCTCTTGCAGCATCCATGAGTTTTTGGCCACGTGCCAAGATTATCCATATGTCATGGCAGACAGTTTACTGGATGTTTTAACAAAAGGAGGTCATTCCAGGACCCTACAAGATATGGAGATGGTAAGAACGCTGCTAACGGAACAGGGTAATTTATTATCGACTCTCAAGCATTAGTCATTCAGTATAATGAAACCATGGGATTAACCATTATGACAGCTGAACTCCATGGCCCTGAAAGACAGCCCAGCCCAGGTGGAGGCCACGGGTGGACAATGAACGGAAAGGAGTAACTTAGCTACCAGGATCTGTGAGGGCCTGAGCATTATCCTTATCTCATCTTGGGAATGTAGGACTCAGAAATGGGGTTTACAACTCAGAAGTCGGTGTTGTGTCCTCTAACAAAAAAGCAAAGTTTTGCTCACTGGCGTGAAACTAAGTTGGCTAAAATGATAGGGAATGGCTTTTCCTTATGCAGTAATAGCACATCGGGAGGAACCTCAAGTTAAAAAGTAAAAAGCTTCCTCATTGCTATTTTATTAACACTTGTAAGCTATCTCTAGTGCAGCTGCAGATAGTTCGTAATCTGGAATCATTCAGAGTTGTGGCTCAAGGATTAGAACCAGAAAATGTTCCTGCTGATACAGAAGAGAGTTGATCTCCAGAATGTTCCTGTCACAATAGTTAGAGAAACCCTGTGTCTCTTGGAGATCTAACTCTTAATGGTGACTGCGACTGTAGTGCCTGGTACCCTGCTCACAACCGCACATATGGTTGCTGGGTGACCTATCAGCAGAGCTGAGGTTAGTGCCTCAGTCAGGCTCAACGATGACTGCTGTAAAATATCCGCACTCAGACCGCTTTCATCACACAACCTAAAAAATGAAACTTTACATCAATTAAAAATACACATTTTTTTACCATATCCTTCTCATCAATTAATCTGAATGAATTAATAATCTAACGAAAATTGGGTATTTTTCATTTGGTGAATATGGCAATGTGTTTCAAAATGTCAAGTGTCTCTGTCCTTCAATATAGCAGTTCTTCTCAGAATTTATTCTAGAAAAAATACAAAAGTTACATATAAGGATACATTGTTTATAATTTTTAGAAATTGGGAATTGGTTAAATAACTGACAACAGAACCTTTCAAAGAAAGATGACATCATTGGTTGATGTCCATGATACATCTGTCTCTTGTTCCCAGGTGCGTTATCTGTGCAGAACAAGATTGGGAAGCTTTCACATTCTCTGTAGCATTTGATTATTATCCTCTGTTATCTGAGACTATTGCTCTGTTCATGAAGAGTAATCCCTAGAACTCCTTCCTGTCTTCTTCTTGTCAGGGATTTTTCTGATAAAAACAGATACCATTTATTTACGTATTTATAAGTTATTTACCAAATACCTTCTTAAATATGTATGTAGCTTTTGATCAGGCATGGAAATAACATCACCAGTAATAAGTACCTCAGCTCACAGAATCCTCTCAAAATGCTAATAATTGTATTTAGTCATTTTGGTCTGAAAAATTATATTGTAGTAGTCCATATTTGTATTCATTTTCTCTTGCCAAGAAACTCCTGACAGTTTTCTCTTTTCCTTGATATTTGCCTTCATGTGTTTTCCTAAAAAGCTGTTTTTCTTTATCCTTACAGTCATTGCCTGAAGATGAAGGCCATACTAGGACACTTGACACAGCAAAAGAAATGGAGGTGATTTTATTTTACACTTTACGAGAAATATTTAAATGGAAAATAAGGGGAGTAAGAGAAGTCTTGAGAATGGGAAGGCCTATTGGGTAAGAAGTAAAAGGGTTAGTGAGTAGAGTTGTGAGGGCCTAGCTGAAATGGCAAACCATAAATGTGTATCAGTGCCAAGTTGCACTATTATACAGTTTCTCCACCACAAGTTTTTAGCCCATATGTAGGCAGAGAAATCAGGTGGATTGTTAGAGTTGGAGAGCCACACCATAGTATAAATGGAACCATTCGCTTTTGATTGCTTAATATCTGGGTTGATCTATTCCTAAAAAGCAATGTTGAGGTTATGGAAACTCTGAGTCTTAACGATTCTGAAAATAAAAACTCTACCTTTTTTTTTTCTTTTTTCTTTGAGACGGAGTCCCGTGCTATTGCCCAGGCTGGAGTGTAGTGGTGCGATCTTGGCTCACTGCAACCTCTGCCTCCTGGGTTTAAGCAGTTCTGTTGCTTCAGCCTCCTGAGTAGCTGTGATTACAGGTGCCTACCACCACACCCAGCTAAATTTTTTTTTTTTTTTTTTTTTTTTTTTTTTTTTTAGTAGAGACAGGGTTTCACTATGTTGGCCAGGCTGGTTTTGAACTCCTAACCGCAGGTGATCCGCCCAACTCGGCCTCCCAAAGTGCTAGGATTATAGGATTACAGGCGTGAGCCACTGCGCTGGGCCAGCTCCATCCTTTTTAAGATTTTGTTTCTCTCATGCAATACTGACAGCCTAGTTTGGGGGCCTGGAGAAGACCCAGGAAGTGTGTCAGTAGGAATGCAGGTATATGGACTAGACGGACTGAAATAGTCTTTGAATCTCGAAAACACAAGGCATTGTCATCACCAAAAGCTCTTCACAGTTTAAGCAACAATAAGGCTCTCATTACTTCATCTTTAGAATAGTTGCCATACTAAACAAATGATATAAATTGTATGGGATACACCATTACATTTCACAGAAGTGTGGATTTATTGAATACCTGTTTTTGCCAAGATTTGGGAATAGCATTTTAAAAGGGTGTTCTGGAAATTCATTTTCTGTAAGCATCAAAATTAGGACTCCATAGTAAATAGGTAGAGTAACTTTGCCTGTAAATACACACCATCTTAGTAATTTCTAGTTAGCACTGCTGTGGCTTAGCAAACTCCAGTAATTGCCTGTTTTTCCTTTTGAAGCAGATTATAGAAGTAGAGCCACCAGGGCGTTTGGACTCCAGTACTCAAGACAGGCTCATAGCGCTGAAAGCTGTAACAAATTTTGGCGTTCCAGTTGAAGTTTTTGACTCTGAAGGTGAGTGTCTCCAGAGGGTTTGATTGAAAAACTGCATGATGTAGGCAGTCAAGATTTCATGTCTCATAAGTACAGATTAATATAGCCATTCACCACAGGAAGATCTTGGCTTACCAAGTTAAATGAATGGGTATGGTGTGTTGATTTCATTTCAAGGGGATTACTCTTTTGAAGGGAGAAGGCTAACCAATAATTAGCAAAGCCCTAGAGCCTAGGAGTCAGTTTATTACACAAGATCAAACACAAGTGTGTCTGTTTTCTTCCGTGTGTTCTTTTTCTTACCACACAGAAGCTGAAATATTCCAGAAGAAACTTGATGAGACTACCAGATTGCTCAGGGAACTCCAGGAAGCCCAGAATGAACGTTTGAGCACCAGACCCCCTCCCAACATGATCTGTCTGTTGGGTCCCTCATACAGAGAAATGCATCTTGGTATGTTTTGCCTCCCATAAGAGGAGAGTCACGGGATGCTTCAAAGAAAAAACTTCTGAGTACAGTGGTAATGGCACTATAGAGTAATGCTGATGTGAATCCCAGGGACAGTTGTGTGTTGTTTTTGTTTTGTTTTGGTTTTTTGCATTTGTACATTTACTGTTCTTTGGGATGCCTCTGTCTAAAGGAACCATGTTTCAGTATCTGGAACTATCTTTGTTTTTCTTGGTAGCTGAACAAGTGACCAATAATCTTAAAGAACTTGCACAGCAAGTAACTCCAGGTGATATTGTAAGCACGTATGGAGTTCGAAAAGCAATGGGGATTTCCATTCCTTCCCCCCTCGTGGAAAACAACTTTGTGGATTTGACAGAAGGTACGTGCCCTATTTTCTCTGGGAAAGTGGAAAGCTATAGTGACTACAGTCATCCCTCAGTGTCTGCCCGAGATTGGTTCCAGGACCCCGGATTTGGTATCTACCCCACAAGGATACCAAACTCTATAGATGCTCAAGTCCCTAACATAAAATATATTTGCATATACGCTGTGCACAACCTCCAGTATACTTTAAATCATCTCTAGATTACTTATATACTTCATAGAATGTAGTTAATATACTGTATTTTTTTCATTGTATTTTTTAATTGGATTTTTTCCCCAAGTATTTTTGATTGGCAGTTGGTTGAATCTGCAGACGTGGAACCCATGGCTAAGAAGGGCCAACTGTAAAAGGAACATTAGTCATTAGTCGTCTCCCTTCAAATAACACTTGAAAGGTTTTGTCTGTTTTTCATGCATAAAACTATTCTTAGTTTTCCTTTTATCTTGTCTAAAGAATTAATAAAGATTGCCTGTGTGCAGAAGAGCCACAATAATAGCCTGATAATGCGCCTAGTGTTCAACCTTGGATGTGGTAAAGAATGGCTCTCAGCAGTTACACTTCTGGATGGCAGCTTGACCTTCATGTCCCCTTTTTAATTAAAAGGTAAAAACAATGTTGAATTAAGTGACGTCTTTTTCTTTCAGATACTGAAGAACCTAAAAAGACGGATGTTGCTGAGTGTGGACCTGGTGGAAGTTGAGGCTGCCTGGTATTTGATTATATGTTATGTACATATTTTTTCATTCTTAACTTAGAAATGCTTTTCAGAAGATATTAAATATTTGTAAATTGTGTTTTTAATTAAACTTTGGAACAGTGAATTTGAATGTTCCAGAGGTTGGACTTGTATTAGGTAATAAAGCTGGACCTGGGACTCATCTTGGTGATGTATACAGAAAGGAGCCCTTGTGAGGAAGGAACGTGCTTGGGGCTGTTGCCATACCTGCACAACATTCTTTCAAAATAGTGCCTACCTGTGCTTCTTCCTTACGTCCCACAGACAGGACCATCACTAAGAAACGTTCTTAAAATGGCCCCATCCAGTGAGATTTTCCATTATACGAACATACTTGAAATAATTTTAGAATTTACTAGTGTGGTTCTGCCCCTGCATACCCAATGGGAATGATGCCCTTGTATGGGTAATTAGGCATCTCCCACCCACCCCCGACAAAAGCACACTGGGAGTTTTATAGCAGTGTCACATGGCTGGTGTTTTTTGTTTTTTTCCATTTTTTAAAGAGTTACTAGTACTGTAGCAAAGTAATAAGCCAAATAAGATAAACTAAGTCATCCTTGAATACATCAGGGAGTTACCAGATTACCAAAAGGTGACATTTCTATTTACTGTTTATCTGAAATACAAAGGTCAAGTACCCAAGCAGTTGAACTCTTAAGTAGGAGACCACAAGATGCATGGCCCCCTTTTATCAGCAAGCTGAGATAAATGGTGATTTTTCTGAATCTGTATAGAACCTGTTATACACAAGAGAAAAAAATCAGGATGGAGATAGCCTTGTTCAGTGAACAAATTAAGTTTTAAGGCCTTTATACAATCCTTCTATAAATCACCCAGGCAGGAAGCCATTTGATTTCCATTTTCCTGACTGAAAATTAGTATTTAGGAATAACAAGTAGGGTAAAGGAAAATTAATTCCCCCAAAAGACTCAAAATCTTATGCTAAAAGAGTCAAATTTTCAAGTTGTTTTAGAGACTACTTTTAATCTCTAGTGAGTTCCTGAGGACCAAGAAAATACTTAAATTTAAAATACCTTCGGATATTTGAGTTTTTTAAATTGCTAATTTAATGTATAAAAAGCAGCTAAACACTGGTATTTATAAAAATGAAACAGCATTTTGAAACAAATGTTACAGATCTATAAATACTCATTATATAGAATAAACCCTAGTTATTTGCATGCACCACCTCAAATCATGTTTCTTTATATTGACCTATTATATACACAGAGTATGCAGTGGTTAATGATCTTCTCTTCTGTTAGGAAATTTCCTCAATAAGGCAGAAAACTTCAGGTATTATTTTCACCAGTTAGGAGAAATTGTAAGGAAGTCCTTGACCCATAGAGAAGGTCACTGTTAGATACTTGTTTCTGTCATAAAACAGAAACCAGTAAAGAAATAATTTGGTAATTTAAAAACAGGTTCATAAAAAGAAAATACCTGCAGGTAATTTTTATGGTCAGTTATATTCTATAACCTGAACACTGAAAACTAAAAACTTACAAACTATTATTATCTGAGCACAGCACAGTGCTTTAATAGGAAATAAAAATGCATGAATGGTAATCAGTTATTTGTTCAACTCCCAACTGGGGTTTCTGTTACTGAAGAAAAAACCAACTTAAATATTGCAAGAGTACAAATAAGCTGACCTCAGAGAGGCCCAGTGCACTGATGT
This sequence comes from Rhinopithecus roxellana, assembly GCF_007565055.1. Taxonomy (NCBI): domain Eukaryota; kingdom Metazoa; phylum Chordata; class Mammalia; order Primates; family Cercopithecidae; genus Rhinopithecus; species Rhinopithecus roxellana. Next base: position 27,305,203 of record NC_044568.1, read on the forward strand.
GTTTCCATGTTATATTAGCAACAGAAACCTTACTGATTTCCCAGGAGAGCCCCCGCTGGGCAGCCCTGGTCACTGCTAGATCTTGAGAGCACAGATTTCAGTATAGTATTCATGTGAAACCAACCCTTCATGTAAAAAGTTGGTGTGTAAAAAAGGCAACTTAAGCGAGCTAATTGCCCTTACCAGCATTGTTGCCATGAAATTCCTTTATACAGCAAGTTCTTCTATTCACGCTGATTCCAGTTATGTGCAGCACATCAGAGCTGTCACTAGTCCACCCAGCATCTTTGTGCAAATTAGAATACGCCTGCCCTTCCTCGGGCTGATAAAGCCACACATGACACAGCACAGGCAGGCAGGTTCAATTTTCGTTCCCTCTACCGCGACCCCCACACTTAGCTGTACTCTAATTTGCAGTCAGGGGACAACTCATCCCAGGACCCCAACAAGTCCAGTCAGTCAGCCAGTCTGCAACCCTGTATAATCTTGTAAAGGCTCCTGTATGCAAGACTTTCTGTAGAACTTCACGGGGTTCATGGTGACATCTAGCTAAGAATCCCTGCTATGTAGGGAAACTGAGTACATTAGAAATCCTGGCGATGCTCTGGTGATGAGGCCACTGGTTAAGTCTTTTGGTTATGAAGTCCCTTCAGAAAAAGGCACGGGCAGTTTTGTTATTTCTCACCCTGTTACAGTTAGGTTGACTTTCAATTCCTTGGAAAGTTGAAGCACAGGTAAAGACACATCCCCAAAACCTGGCTTTTTGCATTTGCCTTGACTCGTGCAGTTTCAGAGCAAGAACGGCTCAGCATTTGTGAGGGGGCAGGCTTCCCAGATCCAGGAGCCTGTGCACACACCCATGCCAAGTAGATCCTTGTAGTTTTGAAGCTCTCCAAAGTTAGCTGTGAAGACTAAAGGAGAGATGCACTCACAGGTTGTCCAACTTATCTCTAAACAGATTCCATTCCTTTCCAGTAAGAAAAGTAAGATACAGTTGAAGGACGGCAGGGGAGAACGCAAAGATGCGTGAGTGATCAAGGAAGAGCTGAAAGGCTGCACCTTACTTTCTAGGCACCTCTCTCCAGAATGCTTGCCTCACAAGCTGCCTCATTCAAAGGCAAGGCCCCGCTGCTCCCTGCCTTCTTGCTGTGACCACTTTCCTCATTCCTCAGGACTCTACCCCCACAGCCAGCTGACCCCATAAGCTGACAATGGACAGTAGTCCTCCCTACGTGTCAGTGGTTAAAAAGGCAGAGCATACACTGGGAGGAAGAGATTTTTGTCTGCTAGCTAAGAGTCATTCAAAAGGATAAAACCCCCATTAATGTATTCATTTAAAACAAACATACCAGACAAGGCAAAAAGCAACAGTGCTAATTATGGTGTTTTTCTCTACTGTTTGAAACCGTTTACACCCCTTTCAGCTTCATTTACCAGAATGCGGCTGTGAGAAACGCTTTCATTGCTGGGCCCACCAGGGAGAGGGAGTCTCCAATCCGTGCCAGACAGCTCAGCTTACTCCCCCTTGGTGTCTAGAAAAACAGACCTCACTTTTGCATGCCCACAGGCCACTGAGGTGGGTGTCTGTTTTCATCATGTGCTAAAGTCGCCTCCATAGCACTTCAGGGAACAAAGATCTCAAAGTCAGCCCTGAACCAGTGAACATTCTCCAGCTTGCCTGGAAACTCTTACAGACCAGGCACAGAGGTTCTGGCCTCCCCTGCGCATTATGGCTCAGTGGCTGCTTCAAGCCAGAATCTGGTGCGTGTGTCTGAGAAATCCTTCAGTGCAGGTCCAAAGAAGCCAACATGCACAGCCATCTGCCGGGAGGTGGCCACACCATCTGCATGCCTCTGGGATTGGCGTGGGCTGGAGTCTTCTCCCGGGCTTACTTCAGGGAAGGAGATTGGCTTCCCAGCCTTTTCAGAACCCAGCAGGAGCCCTCAGTTCAGCCCCAGCCCCTGAAACTTGGCAGTGTCCGTACAGACAAAGTAAGTTCTCAGCTCGCCTTTGCCTTTGACATTGATCAGGCCACGGCATTCACAAGAGTATCCGAGGCCCTGGAGGATGGTGCAGGTCTCCTCGGTAACCTGAAAAGGAAGGAGACGTGTGTCTTCAGAGGCGGGAAGAACACTTGTCGTGGTAGGGACAGATAGAGACTGCCCAGGCACGCCAGTCCGCCTTCCCCAGAGAGTGTGATAGCTAGAAGCCTAGAACCATGGCTGCTGGTTGAGGCAGCAGCTCTTAAGTCCAAGTCCCCTCACTTCTGGGGAAGATCTTTTCCCCTCAGTTACCTGCTTCCCCGATGAGTCTTTACCTGGATTTTCCCAAGTTCTCCGGTGCTCTCCATTCGGCTGGCCACGTTGACTGTGTTTCCCCAGATGTCATACTGAGGTTTTCGGGCCCCAATCACTCCAGCAATCACAGGCCCATGGTTTATGCCTGAAGATGATGTTTACAGTTAGCCAAGCATGCAGGCAAAGCCTCAGGCTTCTGTCCTTAGGGGAGGCCAGAGAGTCCATACGCCAGCACAGGATGCAGGGACAAAACAACTAGAGTGAAGGCTGGCTTGTTTCTCAGAGTCACCGTGATGCAGTCAGGCTTGGGATGTGAGGAGGGCATTCCCCGGCCAGCTCTTTTTCAGATTCAGAAGCCAGAAGTCTGGGTTTGATGTTAACACTTGTATCTGCTACTCTCCCTTTTAACAAAGGCCTGGCTTTGAGTGCAGGCCCGCAACTATTTAGGTTAAGTAACTTTGCTTCCTTCTCTATATTTTAAGGTTACCTGTTTACAGTCAATAATTTTGGTTCTCCGTTTTCTGTAGTTACATATTATTAAAACTCTCAATGGTAACTGTATGCTAACTATATGCTTATGCAAAACGTCAGAATAATTGTCCAACTGCTGAGCTTGTCAGATCAGAAGGATTCTCAAACCTTTCATAATAGATGGCGAGGTGCAGCTGTGCTGCACAGACTGGGTGGGCTGGCCTAGAGGCAGGGGCTCCCCACCCCTCTACCGCCCGGGCTCACCGACGCGGAGGCGGAAGGAGTTGAAGGAGTGCCTGTTGATGCCGTCCAGCTTGCTCATCAGGGCGATGCTGAACTCCACCATGACGCCAATGTGGGCGTGCTGCCGCTCCAGCTCCTGTGGGACAGGCTGTGGGTCAGATCGTTGCGTCTCCAGAGCCCCCAGACATAATGGGCCTGGCGCGCCACTCTTGTTGAGGATCTCCACCACTAAAATCCTGGCAGAGCCCTACAAGCACCTGGGCCCCGCCCCCTCCCCCAGGATAGGATATGGACACACCCTTTAGGTAAGGTGACAGGTCACCTTTAAGTGAGGGCAGCCGGCTGAATTTCCCCTCTTGGGCTTGAGTACCTGGTTCTCGTGCCCTGAGGCGACACTGAGCCCTGCAGCTGCCATGTATGTGCTGCCGATGGTCTTGATCTTCTCCACGCTGCTGAACTTGGGCTTCAGCAGGAGCTGCAGGCGAGAAGGAAGCAGTGAAGCAGCTGCCACTCCACAGCCACAGCCAGGCTGCCCCCGCTCCTCAGGAAGGGTGTGGGGTTCCCTCCACCCATCGCCGCCTCTCGTACACACGTCTCAGGCTGCCCTGCCAGCTGAGTGCATGACTAAGCATGGTGAGGACATGGCCCTTGGCGGCTCCTGCTCTTCCTGTCGTCTCCGTCCCCACACTGTCTCCCTCTTCCCTTCCATCTATGTCTGCACAGAGCAAACACAGCATTATCTACACAGGAATGTAGATTCTTTGTCTCCAGCAAATAATTCAACCCAAACTGATTTCCTCTGAATCGGCTTGGTTGGTAGCATGGGCTTAGTTGGAAATGAAGCTGTTCTAAAGGGCCTGAGTCTAATCTTAGCAAGCTGCCCATCACAGAGAAGATGCCAACGAAATATTTGCTGCATAAAACAGAATGAAAAAGAAATGTGTACTTTCATATTCTGTGTAATGTATATTCCCCCCAGGAGGGCCATGTTGCTTTTTTTTTTTTTTTTTTTTTCTGAAGACAGAGTTGTGAACTATCACCCAGGCTGGAGTGTAGTGGCGTGATCCCAGCTCACTGCAACCTCCGCCTCCCAGGTTCAAGCGATTTTCCTGCCTCAGCTTCCCAAGTAGATGGGATGATAGGCACGTGCACTACCAAGCCCAGCTAATTTTTTGTATTTTCAGTAGAGATAGGGTTTCGCCATGTTGGCCAGGCTGGTCTCAAAGTCCTGGCCTCAAGTGTTCCACCCACCTCAGCCTCCCAAAGTGCTGGGATTATAGACCACCTTGCCCAGCCCTGTGTCACATTTTTAAATTGGGTTTTAGGATGGCAGGTGCCGCCGCCCTTCCCTCTCCAGCATGGGTTGGGACTGCTGCACAGGGCTGGGCTAGAGGCCGTACCTCGTCGAAGTCGGCAATGATCTCATTGAGCAGGCGCAGGCACTCCAGCCCTTCTTTGTTGACATCGCACTCTGTGTAAAACACTTTGAAGTCCGGCACGGAGGCAAACATGACACAGACGCAGTCATAGGACTGATGGTACCAGTCCTGGATGGAAAGAAACCAGACCTTAACACCACTTCACCTCTTGAGGGGATGGGAAGAGTGGCAAGGCCTCAGGAGCAGATGGCACTGAACTGCCCAGCCCAGCTTTCAGGGGGTTGGGAGGAGGGTGGGCTGCATGAGGTTCATCTGGCAGCTGTTACCAGGTGATAAAGAATCAGGTGGCCAGGGAGGGTCAGGCTCAGGTTGGTTTTTTGCCCACAGAAGCACCATGGGTGTTTCCATGTACACATGGGGTAAGAAACTCTGCAGTAGTGGAGGGTGACAGTTGGGAGGTCTTCGTTCTCACTGGGCCTCTGCTTCCTATCTAGAAAACTTGCTACACAGAACTGGTGGAAGTACAGACATTTTCATCAACACAGAATGTCCAGATCACAAACCGCTGAACACACATTTCATCGTCGCCACAAGCCTGTAGGGAAGTGCTGTCAGCCCATTTTACAGAGGTGAAGACCAAGGCCCGGGAAAGCAAGGTGCCTTGTCCACAACCACACTTGAGCCCAGGTCCTTGACCCCAGACCTGTTCTCTCACAGCTGATCCCATACATTGTTGCCTGGGCATCCCGGTGAGGCCAAGACCTGAGGAAGCCAAGCTCGGTGTGCACTCCAGCTCCACACTTTCACCCTATGGACTGCGCCTGGACCCTCCGCCTCCCTGCCTCCGCCCCAGCCCCTTCTCAGCACACCTCGTTTAACTTGTCACCGATAAAGTGGGCAGCCACATGGGCTGGCAGGACGTTCTCCAGAAGAAGGCGGTTCACGTTCTCCATGGTCTCAAACTCCTCGTGTTCCTTCTTGAACTTCTTCTTCCATAGACAGTCCAGGCGGCAGTAATAGTCAATCTGCAAACAGCGTGAACATAAGCACCCCATCCGCAGGCGAGCAGGGGCCATGCTGCTGTGCATCTCCTAGCCGGGTCTGTCTGTCCCTGGTGTCCTTGGAGCCTCTGGCCAGGGGACCCGTGCTTTCCTGGCAGGACTCTGGTCTTTGCTGCTGCTCCACACGAGCCCACCCCGCCCCATCTCCAGATGGAGGTGAAGAAAAGCAGGCAGAGCTCGGGTGGCGGGGCCAGCCTCCATACCTGTCTGGAGAGCATGAGCAGGGTGACGTAGAACAGGACCAGGTAGAAATTGGTCATGGTCTTCAGGTCCCTCCAGGAACAGCTAGGGGTGCCGCTGGATGTGAAGGGAGGCCCAGGTCACTCCCAGCACTCACGACCCCAACACACTGAGTCATGCTGTCCAGGTGCCACGCATACCCAGGGGAATGGGGGAAATGGATTCTAAGGGGGTGGGTGGAAAACTAGACAACTCTGGGGTATTTATAAAGGGAAGAGGGGCGAGGTGGGCAGGGAGGTGGGGGAGCCCTCGTGGGAAAGACCTCTGATCTCACCCCTGAATGACCAGAATCAGCCGTGATGAGGGCCTGAAGGGAGCCCAGAGCTCCTGGTGAGCCAGGGTCAGTGGCAGGCGGGGTGGGGTGGATGGGTGGCATAAGGATTTTGCAGGTGCGGGGCAGACCCACAGGAGCAGATTGTGTTCTGGGTCCCAGGCTTCTACCTTTTTTGTTTAGGGGGACCAGGTCCACTCCTTAATCCACTTGGGACCCAGAACCCCTAGAACCACACACCTCAGCCCTGCTAGCGCCACAGCTATTGCCACCTGTCCAGGAAGAGATGGAAGCAACTGCTCCTTCCAGAACTTGAGACCCAGGACATGGCCCTGAGAGGCACAGAGCTAGAGCTGCAGCCTTCTTCCCTCCCCACTACTAGACTGGCCTGGCAACAGGATGACCCGGTGGCCTCTGTCAGACCAGAGACTCCTAAAGAACCTGCCAGTGAATCAAATTCCTCGGCTCTGAGCGCTGGAGACCTGGGACCTGGGCAAGCGTCGGTCCCAACTGTGAGACGAAAGCCAGGCCATCTGCCAGCCCCACCCTGCAAGGTACCCACTCCCTATGAACACAGAAGCCCCTTGGTGCAAGCAGGCACCAGGTGAACAGACCACCATGGGGACGGGGACGGGGACGGGTGGGGCCCCACCTGGTGGTACCATTGGGCTCAGTAAGGTTGCCCAGGCCTTGGCCGCAGCAGTCCCACTGCCAGCACGGGGAGAGGTTGAAGAGCACCAGGTAGGCCACCAGGGCCACTGTCAGCAGCACAACCTTTGGCTCCAGGCTCATCCTCAGGAAGACGGAGCAGGCGATGAAGCCCAGGACACAGCTGCAGGTATAGTACTGAGGGGTGGGGTGTCACTCAGGACAGAGCCACCCCACCACCTACTGTTGCCTCAGGCCCAGCACATACCCCAGAGCCTCACTCCCCAGCACCTCAGCATCACCCTCTTGCCTTACCATCTCCCTTCTCAACAAAAAACGGTGAGACCTAAGAGTGTCCATTGTTTTGTTGTTTTTACTGTAGTTTTATTTCTTATGAAGTGCGCTCATTTAGAGGGGAGAAAACATAGTATGCAGATGCTGTGGATATGACAGACCACGGTCAAGGTCAAGGCCGGAGCATGCATGCATCCAAGCTGCCTCCCTGAGTTTTTGTGAGCTTACCCTTCCAAAGGACCTCTGCCCTGCTCAAGATTGTGCTGTGGCTCCCCAGCCCCCAGAATAAAGACCACACTCCACCCCAGCATTCTTGCACCTTCCAATCTGGATCAAGCCTGCCCCTGGCTCAATCTCCCGGTTCTTCCCACTCCCTCCCCAGGAGACAACCCACCCAAAACCCCACTGCTCCCAACACACGCCTCAGCTTTTTCCCCACACCATCCCCTGTCCCAGAACCTTTCTGCCTTTTAGAGCACTGCCACCCTCTGAGGCTGCAGAGTCTGCTGTCTGCAAGGGCCTCCAGGCAGAGACCTTGACCTCTGCCGTCAGCCTGCCTGAGCCTGCCCTGGCACCACCACCTAATGAAACCCCTCCTTGAGCTGCGAATACTCGTGTATAAAACAGCGGCAGGCCTGTCAGAGAGGAGGTACCCTGACCCGGAGATCCCCACAAGGCCAGATGCTCCCCTCACTCCCTGCCCGCCCACACAGCCTAGACCAAGCCTGCCAAGGCCCTCACTCCCTTGGGCCAGAGTCCAGCTGGGCCCATGGGACCCTGCTTTCCCAGCTCTGCAGGAGAGGCTGGTCTCAGCCTCCACGTGCTGTGCTCTCAAGGGTCAGCACCCATGCGTTGAGGGTCCAAACTGCACCCCTGGCAGCAGCAGCCCCACTCTGAGACCACGGAGCCGGACCCAATGCACTCACCGGGAGGGGCTCGCACAGGGCTCTGGTCTTGCTGCTCACGGCTGGTAGGCCTGTCTCATTGCCAACAGGCAGCTCTAGGACTGGGAAAGGCATCAGGGGCTGCAGAGGAGACGGGTCCCCATCAGAGTTAGTCCAGGGACAGGAACACTGGAACCTGCCCAGGCCATATAAGGTGGGCCCCAGGCAACCATGAGTGTCACAGCAGCGTGAGGTTTCACGTTGGGATCAGCTCTGAGCATGGCTCAAGCCACCGTGCCGACACCCCACAGCAGCCATCAGGTTCACAGGGCAGAGGGGCTAGGAAATGAGGGCACAGTCACCCCCAGAGCAGCAGCAGCCAGGGGGTGCGGCCGGGACCAACATTTTCAACCTTCTCTCCAGGTGACTCTGAGGGAGGTGGTCACAGTAACACATTCCAAAAACCCAGGGTCCCGGGCAGAGAGGTGAGGGAGAGGCCCTAGCCCGGGATGCGGGGTCTGAGAGGAGGGTAGAAAAGTGTCCCGTAGGCTGCTTTCTGCAGCACTGAGCCTCTGAGCACCAGCAGAGGAGCAAGGGTTCATCCCTGAGAGGAGAAACTGAGTCTCAGAAGGGCTGTGAAGAATGAATGGGGTGTCAGGATGTGGTGGCTCAAAGCATCCCATCCTCCTGGGGCTGGCCACAGAAGCTCTCTGGGCCCCCAAAGTCCTCATTTGAAAACCCAAAGGTGAGGAGCCCTGAGTCTGCAAAGAGGAACCCCCCCCCACGGCCACCTGCTGAGCTTGGGGGAGAGGTCAACCAGAGGCAGCTTTTAAGGCCACATTGTAGGCATCCCAAATCTGGAGGTCTCCCTCTACCCAGGAGGCCTGCCTCCCCACCCCAGGACCCACCAGGTTGATGATAGCCACAGTGAGCAGGCTGCCGATGGTCAGGATGGCCAGGGTCAGCCTCAGCAGGGGCTGCGTCTCCACCCTCTCAGAGATAGTGCAGAGTGTCCCCCGGGCTGGGCACCACCTCTGTGGGGTAACAGGGTCAAGTCACCCAAAGCCAACAGCCTGGGCAAGGAGGGCTGGTCCCAGGCAGCCTGGGGAGGGGTCCTTCAGGAGAAACCTCCAGGGCACTCGGAATTGTCCCTGAGGCAGGAGAGATGGGCACCCAACCTTGACCAGAGCAAGGGCTCAGACCGGCCAAGCTCACCAGGGAGGGCTCCTGGGCAGGCGTCCCAAGGCAGGGAGAGAGGATCCAGGGGGCCAGAGCTCCCCACTTACCGAGAACTTGGTGGCAAAGCACAGGCCCAGTACCAGCCCCAGTACACAGGCCACCAGCCCGAAGGACACACCCAGTGCCGCCGTCCTGGAGAGGAGGGAAGAACTTCAGTTCTGCCTCGGGCCTTCTGCCCAGGACCACTACCCCCACCAATCCTCTGGCTCACAGCCACCTGTCCCCACCCCACCTGGTATTCTGCCCACAGCAAAGGGGACCTGTGAAAACTGTGGTCCAGCTGCCCCATGGGCAACACACAGGGCCCGGCTAGACCATGAAGATTGAGGTCAAGACCGTGGCACTCTTTGGTCCAAGTGTGTAAGAAATGAACAATATCTGCTGTCTTTAGACTCAGAAAAAAAAAAAAAAAAAAAGTAAAAACGCGTTCCCTATTATGTCTAATTTTTTTTTTTTTTTTTTTTTTTTTTTTTTTTTTTTTTGAGATGGAGTCTCAATCTGTCACCCAGGCTGGAGTGCAGTGGCGTGATCTCGGCTCACTGCAAGCTCCACCTCCCAGGTTCATTCCATTCTCCTGCCTCAGCCTCCCGAGTAGCTGGGATTAGAGGCGCCCGCCACCACGCCCGGCTAATTTTTGTATTTTTGGCAGAGACGGGGTTTCACCATGTTGGCCAGGTTGGTCTCAAATCCCTGACCTCAAGTGATTCGCCCCTCGGCCTCCCAAAGTGCTGGGATTACAGGCGTGAGTCACCGTGTCCAGCCTCCCTATTATGTCTTTATTAAGCCAAACACAATCCTGGTCGATGCTTCGGCCTAACTGCTCTTCTAGAAAGCACCAAGTAGCTGACCATAGATACCCCTTCCCTCTGATTTCACCCCCATCCGTATACCCCACCAGCAGGGCCCTAGAGCCAGAAGCATGAATCTCAGTGACTTTCGGATAAATCATTAACTCTCTGTGCCTCAATTTCACTGTATATAAGAGAGAAAGGATGGTGCCTACAGTTTTCAGAGTCTATCCTCCTAGCACTTCAAACACCTAAGGCAAGGGCTGCCAACCAAAATGCCTGCAGGCCACACATATGACAGGTGACTGAGGAGAGAGATGTTAGGGAGTAGGGAGGCCTGTGGCAGAAAACACACATTCTATTAAAAAGAAGTGTTGATAACTCAAGGTGTGCAGCCACAACCCCTGGTCCAGTTGCTGGGACCCCAGCAGCTGACCCCTTCCAGCCCAAATCATGCAGCTCCTTGCAGGTTCTCTGGTGGGTCCTGCCACAGTCACCTTCCAGCCTGGATCCCAGCAGGCCGGACCCCCACACCCCTCCCTACAACTGACCTGGGCATGAGCAGGACGTGGACGAACAGGATGCAGACGAAAATCAGGCCGGCACAGGCAAAGTCGTGGCGGGCCCGGGGGATGGGTGCCAGGCGGTACTGGGGGCAACAGGGACTGTGAGGGGTGGCCACCTGCAGTGCCACTTGCCCACCCCGCCTCCAGTGAATCAGCTTTAAAAAAAACACCTCCTTGCTGGGACAGTGGCTCACACTTGTAATCCCAGCACTTTGGGAGCCAAGGAAGAAGGATCACTTGAGCCCAGAAGTTTGAGACCAGCCTGGTCAACATAGTGAGACCCTATCTCTATTTTTAAAATAAATAAATTAAAACCCTCCTACCCTCCTGGAGTTCCAGGTGATGTTACACTTGGTAAGTTTCGTTTGTTTCCATTCTCCACTTTTTCCTATTTAAAGACAATGCCTTCCTCTCCCCTACGCCACCCGTCTCTCTCTTTCCAAGGGCCCTGCAGAGCTCATGGCCCCAAGTTCATGGATAGGAGCCAAGTCTGAGCTTCTGGGGCTGTCCTCACCTCAAACCAAGAAGCTGGCAGGTAGGGAGACCATCCCACCCCCACCCAGGCGCCATTGTGGGATCACAGCCCCAGAAGGGTTCCTGCTGCAGGGAAGGAAAGCAGGCTCGGCGGCCCTGGCCACACCAGCCACACCCTGCAGGTCACTTGGCCTGCAAGACCTGCCAGGCAGGTTTTGTCGTGACCTCACCTAGGAAGCCCCCAACTCAGGGAGCCCCACAAGAGGAAGTACCCCCAAACTTGGACTCTGGGTGCCACTTCCTCAGGCTGAGGAGGGAGAGGGGTACCCCTGGAGCACCAAGGGCCGGGACTGTCCTCTCTCACAGGCCACACCTGAAGCTGGGGACAGGCTCTGTGAAGTGGTATAGCAGCACCCCTGGGCTGGCCGTGTGATGGTTAAATTCTATAATGTGGGTGCCGAGGATGCTGCCAGAACTCAGAAGGCACTCAGTAAAGAAATGGTCGTTATCAGTACAAAAAGCTCGTAGCAGCAAGACAGGACACTGATAGTTAACTGAGTTTTGGGTTCTCGTCTCATTGCAAGGCCAATGCCGTCAGCGTGAGGCATCCATGCCAGGATCTGCTAAGGCTTTGCACTGGACGGAGCAAAAGTCTTGAAGACCCATGGAGGCAAATCTCTGATGGCGCATTTGGGTCATAGAATGAGGCTGACAGGAGAGAGGCCAGGCTGGTGCTGCACGGGCCCCGCCCCCACCCCCGCCCGGGAGCAGCTGTGGATTCTCAGTGCCCCTCCCCTAGCCGGTCTTGGGAATGCAGGCTGCCCCATGACCTGCGCCTCCCACCCCACCCCAGGCCTGGAGACCCTGTCCCTCTGTGGGGGAGGCTGCTGGGGGTCCTCACCTCGCGCTCAAAGCCCTTCTCCAGGAAGATGGACCCGAAGGTGTAGAAGTCGTCAGACTTGGAGCAGCAGGGCCTGTAGGCGGGGGCAGCTGTGGTGAGATGGGAGCTGGGAAGGGGTCCATTCCCTCGGGAGGTGGCAGCAGGCAGGGGGAAGGAACAAGACTGGGCCACCAGGTATGGGGCATGAGGTGGGCCTGCCCGCATGGGGGACCCTTATCCAAGGGGGAGAGGAGATGGGGTGGACAGAGGTCTCAGGCCTCACCTCGTGGAGCTGAGCCCCTCGATGGCTGACAGCATCTCGTCATCGTACGAATCATCTTCCGACCGCCCCTTGGGGGACATGCTCCTGGAATCAGATACCAACAACAGGATGGGCACAGGGACCACCTCCAACTCTCCCAGAGGAGGGCGTGGGCGTGGCCACCAGTGCGGTCCCAGAACCTCGTGTGGGATGGTGAAGGAATGGGTGGGTCCCACTGAGGCCCAGAGAGGGCAAGTGAGGACCCAGCATCGTCCAGCATGGCCCAACTGGCCAGCAGCCCAGCCAGACGCAGAGGGCAGACCCAAGCCCCAGTCCAAGGCGTCTTCAGCTACACCCCCGGGGTTGGCATGGAGACCAGAACACCCACAGGCATCTCCTTCCCTTCCACCGACTCCACTGACCCCGCCAGGGCACCACACAACAGGTGCTCCATCAAGGCCATGTAGAAGGGCCAGGAGCCAGGAAACTCTGGTTCCTAGAAATGCTTTGACCCAAGACCTGGCCAATTTCACAGAGGTCCTGGGCTGGGCCTTGCGGAGCTGCCCACTGGACAGAGGCTGGTCAGGGCAGCCTGCTTGGAGGAGGTGGCTGCAGCAGGACTTGCCAGGATGGCAGGGCACGCACCTATCTGGGGTCCGGCGGTGGCGCTGGGGAACGCTCTGAAAGGGAAAGGAGGAAAGGATACAGTCACTCCCCAGAACACTGGGCCCTCTGAAGGCCACTGCTGGGCCAGTTGCAGCCCCTCCAGTACTTGATACACAGGACAAGGTGTCGGGGTCATCCAAGCCACAGACATCCTGACTACAACTGAGCATAGTCCAGGCACCAAGGAGGACAGGGATGTTCCTGGCCATCCTGACGTATTCTCCAAATGCCTTTGCTTCCTCTCCAGCCCCAAGAGGTAGGGCAGAGGCTGTGGCCATTTTACAGATGGGGACAGTGAGGCTGAGAGGGTAGGAGATCTTCAGCACTCACTCTCCTGCCCCTGGCTTGGGGCCCCAATCCCTGGCTCTCTGGGTGGGAGGGGTGCCTACCTTAGGCCTCCGCCCATTGGGGACGGGGGTCTCGCCACTGCTCACGCTCTCACGGTGGTTGAGATGCGCAAACGGCCGCGCTGCCCCCCAGGACTCGAGGTACCGGGTCATGCGCACTGACGCCCGCATCTTCAGGGCTGCATCCCCCTTGGGTCTGGGGAGGTGTTGGCTGGGCGGGGGTGGCTGCTGGCTCTGGGGGCAGACATGGACACAGGCCTGTGCCACCTCCTCCCCTCTCGGCCCAGGAAGGGGCCGCCACCCCCATCCGGCTCTCCCTGAAGTGTGACACCGCCCTGAGCCCATGAAAAAAAAAATAGCAAAGAAGTTGCTCAACCGGCAGTCCCCTTGGAGAGTGGCTGCCCTTGAGGACTGGCCAGCCAAAGCCTGGTGCACACTGAGGCCAGGCCATATGGGGTCGCAGCTCAGCGCCCTGGCCCTGCCCCAGGCGGAGAAGAGGCTAGTGGGTACCCACCACGGTACCCAACCCCACTCCCTGCTCTGCCTCCCCAGGGAGAGAGGCAGGGCTCGGGTCCCAAGCCCGAAGCCCCACTGCCCTTGAGGCTCCTTGGAATCAGAGAGTCCCTGGGGTCTGAGCACCTATCAGCCCCTCCCCAGGAGGCGCCTGGGGAAGCCACAGGCATCCTAGCCCGCCCTCCCACATGTGGCCAGCACGCGTTCGCTCCTTCCTGTGGGAAGCAGCCAGGAGGAAGAGGGGCACTGGCCGCCCCAAGAAATGGCCAAGCCAGAGGCCAGCCAACCCCCAAGGCAGCGATCCAGAGAGTTCCACTTGTGTGGCCCCCAACCGCAGATGGCACAGGGCCATGACCTGCCATTTGCCTGCGAGACCCAGCCTTATGCTGGACACTCAGTAGCTCAGCCAGGTCCTGAATTCATGGCCAGCCCTACCCGCCCAACCCCCTCATGGCACAGACCTGAGACCCCCCTGAGACAAGAACACATGCCTGAGGCCTTCCTCGGTTGGGGCGGCCAGACAGGACTGGAAAAGGGGCAGGGAAGAGAAAGACCCAAAGGCCACCAGAGATGAGCTTAAGCCGGCTCCGGGTCTACTGAGTCCTTAGCCCCTGAAACATTCCCCTGCCTCCAGAAGTCCTGTCTCCTAGGGCCCCGCAAACACCCCGTGGACAAGCCTCCACAACTACAAACACTCACTAAGCCACAGCTCAACTTTCCTGGAAACCTCTTGCCTCCTTTTGGGATGGAAACATTTTTAAGTCCTTAGCCACGTCTATCTGCCTAGCCACGGGAGCCATGTGGAATTTGGCCTTGGTGAGTGTCCCGGAGCAGGAAGAGCTCGCTGGCCCTGTGGTGAGCAACCTGGTGGGGGTGGGTGCATTTCTCTGTCCCCTCGTCCATTGGGGCAACTCTGCCTACACAGTGCCCAGTCGTTCAAGTTCAAGGTCACTGGCACTTAGCAGAGAATCCAGACACCCCAGCCCCCTGAGAAACAAACAAAAAGCAGAAATAAATAAAAATCAGATTCCTCAGTTCTTTTTTTTTTTTTTTTTTTTTTTTTTTTGAGACGGAGTCTTGCTCTGCCGCCCAGGCTGGAGTGCAGTGGCCGGCTCTCAGCTCACTGCAAGCTCCGCCTCCTGGGTTCACGCCATTCTCCTGTCTCAGCCTCCCGAGTAGCTGGGACTACAGGCGCCCGCCTCGTCGCCCGGCTAGTTTTTTGTATTTTTTAGTAGAGACGGGGTTTCACCGTATTAGCCAGGATGGTCTCGATCTCCTGACCTCGTGATCCGCCCGTCTCGGCCTCCCAAAGTGCTGGGATTACAGGCTTGAGCCACCGCGCCCGGCCCAGATTCCTCAGTTCTGAGCAAACACATCCTACTCAGAATGGGCGTGGCATTGGTGTAAGCCCCATAGGGGCACCTGCAGCCACATCCAGTCCACAGGAGCCCACCTTGCCCCAGTCAGGCCATACAGCGATGGTGAGGCAGAGCCCACAGAAGCCAGTGCAGAAAATCCACCTCCGTGTCAAAAACAGGAGCTACAGATGAGCTCCCTGCACACAGGAGGGATGTCCCAAAGGTAGGAAAAATGCAGGGTGCACGACCATGGGGCCCGCCACTGCCACCTTAGCATGAAGGGTCAGGGGACTCGCAGTTCACTCTGTGTCCATGAAAATCCCTGTGGAGGGAATACAAGAAACTCACTGCACAGGTCCCCTCTGAGGAGATGTGCCGGCGGGGGACAAGGACTCTTTCTACAACATGCCCTTCACACCTTTTGAACTTCAACTGTGTGGATGAATAAAGTTAAACAAAAACTTTTGCCAGATAAATACAGATACAAGCTGCCAGATAAATACAGCTGCCCAGTTGAGTACTGCATGCAACACTTATGCGAAACATGATTCACGGTTGTCTGCCCAGGCAGCCTGCAGTTTTCTCTGCTCCACCTGGCAGCCTGTGGGGGTAGATTTTGGAGACTCCTAGGTGAGGAGCGCTGTTTCATTCATTCCAGGGCTATCTGAGCACCAGCTTCGAGCTGGGCACCCATCTCAGCATGGGGTAGGGGGCTGCAGCCTGGAGAGGAAGAGCCCCCTGGCATGGCACTCACGCTGACAACAGAAAAGGAAAATGGATAAACAAGCAAGGGCATTAGGGACGGAGGGAGGAGTGCTTTGGGTGCAGGGACCTGCGGGTGCCACCAGCCTGGTAGTGGAAGGGCAGGAGGAGACCAGGTGGGGTGAGGGGAACAGGAGAGCAGGGGAGGGGCTTGGAGGGGCGGGGCCAGGGCCGGGATACAGGACGAGGATCACTGCCCTATTCTAGGAGGGTGGTGGCGCAGGATACAGGTACCGGGAGGGGTTTTCCCAGATGCTGGCTCAGTATGGATGGCGCAGCACTGGGGGTGCTGGGGGCAGAGTGAGGCCAGCAGATGTGTAGGGAGGCTCACAGGCCAGCCCTTGGGCCCCCAGGGTCTGGCAGTCGGGCCAGCCCCAAGGCACATTCAGGACCAGAGTGAAAGGAGCCACTCGCTGGCTGGGCCGATATTCTTGAGCAAGCCTCAAGGATGATTCACAAAGTAGTGGCCAGACATGCCAGACTCCCTCGAGCAGGCCAGGGGCGGGCAGCAGACAGGCCGAGGCGGGCCCCACCTGGCCAGGGCAGTGGAACTGCCTCCCCCACCATGGGGTCCTGGAGCCAGCAGGGGACCTGCGGTCAGCACCCAGGACACTCAGAGGCTCCTGCCCAGTGGCTCCCAGGCCACTCCCTGCTTTCCTGAGTCTCATCCAAAGCTTGTTTCGAAAGTGTGTCTCTCAGAAATCTGCGAGATTAGTAACCACCTCATGGAAAATAAACCAAGAGTGACGATAATTCATAGAATGTTGTGACGTGCCGGGCGCGCCGCAAGGGCCTCGCTCAGATTAGCTCCTTCTGGTGAGGCAGGTGCTGTTTTCCCATCACATAGAAAAGAATGGAGGCCCAGGGAGTGACTACTCAGTGCCTAGAACGTGCCTGGGAACAGGGAGCTCACTCCTGCCCAGGCAGGACCCTTCCCCACCTCTCCCTCCATGGGGGTCTCCCCCAAGGTGCAGGCCAGGCCCCCCAGGGCCCCTCCAGCCCCTCCGGGTCCCCCCCAGCTGCGGCCTCCGAGCCCTCGTACCCTGGGGTCGATGACCAGGTAGGTGCGGATGTTCATCTCCTTGAGGTAGGGGTCCCGCTGCTGCCCGTGCCCATCCTCCACCTCATACGCCTTGTCCAGGTGCTTCAGTGTCGCCTCCGTGATGTGCACCCGACTGCAGGAGACCCAAGTCAGGCAGAGCCTCGGAGCCCAGAGAGGGCTGGCATCCACCCAGGGACGTACAGCAGGCAGGCCCGGGCCCCAGGCCAGCTTTTCTGCATTCATCCCTCCCTCCACACCTGACCACCCCCAACCTACCGCAGAACCCTCCATCCACAGCCAGCCCCAGGCCTTTGGCCCTGCCGCTGCCCTGCCCAGCCTCACCCGGGGACTCCGGCTGCCTCCATCCGGTTGGCCAGGGACACGTCGTGGGACCACACGTCATACTGCCACTTGCGCAGCCCGATGACCCCACACAGCACGTTCCCCGAGTGTATGCCCACACGCATGTTGATGTCCACGCCCGTGGCCTCCCGCACCTGCCTGGGGCAGAGTGGCCCAGTCACCCCAGCCCTGCCTAAGCCCTGGGACAGGCTGAAGCTCCCAGGTGTGGGGTGGGTACCGGACAGCGTGTGGGAAGAGGGCAGGCTCAGCCCATGGAGAGAATGTTCTCAGCCTGATGGGGCTGCCCCTTTAGGAGGAGCTGAGTGCCCCGTCCCCGGGAGCACACAAGTAGGTGTGGCCACACCTGACCTCAAGGGTTAGGTAGGAAGGAGGAGGAATTCCAAGTAGTCACTACAGGCCATGTTGATGGACCCAAAATACCATCACTGGGTGTTTTCCCTACCCAGCAGCACTGGCTGGTTTACTGGGAGCCGGGCATGGTAGCTCATGCCTGTAATCCCAGCACTGTGGGAGGCTGAGGCAGGCAGATCACCTGAGGTCAGGAGTTTGAGACCAATATGGTGAAACCCTGACTCTACTAAAAATATAAAAATTAGCCGGGCGTGGTGGCAGGCGCCTATAGTCCCAGCTACTTGGGAAGCTGAGACAGGAGAATCGCTTGAACCCAGGAGGCAGAGGTTGTGGTGAACCGAGATGCGCTCTGGGCAACAGAGCGAGACTCCGTCTCAAATAAATAAAATAAATAAATAAATAAATTTATTTAAGTTTACTGGGGTCTACAGAGGGGGTCCAGGAACCACCCAAAACCTACCATAGACAAGGAACACAGGGCCCAGATCATGGGCACCTTCTATGCACCCCCCACCAGTCCCTGGGAAGCAGGGGCCCTAGGAGTTGTTGGCACCACTGAGAACAGGAGTGGAGCCCCACAGGAGAGCTTCCCTGGGGCACAGGGGACCCCAAGACAGGAACAGAGCCTGAGTCCGCATAACAAGCGGCACCACATGTCCACCGACAAGGCTGGGCACTGACCAAGCCTTCCAGGGTCAGAGCCAGAGGCGCATGAGGGCCTGTACAACCTCCACCTGTTACAGGACAGGGGCCAGCCTGAGGTCACGCAGGCAGTGGTGCAGGGCCAGGCCCCTCCAGCTCTGCCCAGGCTTCTTTCTGGCAACACCAGCCACCTGTGGCTGGACTTCAGGAGGAAAGTCTGGAACAGGGACTGATGCCTGGGACTGGCAGCCCCACCAAGCCCTGCTCTGCCCCACACTGGTCAGCCTGGCTGGGCCTGCCTGGCCCTCTCCCCATACAGCCCTCTCAGCAAGTTCCTCCCACAGACCCCGGCTGCTCAGGGGACCTGGAGGAGAGCTGGGGGTCTCCCCACAGCCTCAGGACCAAGCCTGACTCCAGGATCTTCACTGGGAAGCAGCAAGCACATGGAGCCTTGGAGTCGATCCCTGGGTCTGAAAGATCCCCTGGCTGCCTGCCCTGAAGCCTCCTGCTGTTGCTAAGACCCCAGCCTTGAGGGGAGCAGAGCCCACTGCCCTGACCTCACATTATCCAGCTCTGAGCTCCGGAGATGCTTTCTAGGACTCAGAGTCACAGGCAGCACCACGGGGAGGGATGAAAACAGATGAGGTCTGAATCCTCCAGCAGGCTGGGTGGTCCAGGCAAGTTGATTTCACCCCCCATCCCCCGAGCCTCAGTTTCCCCATTGGTGACATGGGAATGACAAATTCCCTACCATGCCCAGGAGGGTCCGCCATGGGGCAGGACCCAGTGTGTGGGTCTGCTCAGGACCTACTTGATGGCCTGACACATGTCCAGCCCCATCTTCACACAGTTCCGGGCGTGGGTGGGCAGCGACACGGGCAGGCCCGATACACAGTAGTAGCAGTCACCAAGGATCTTGATCCGCATGCACTCGTTGGCCTGCAGGGTGAGGGAGGGGCCTGGTCACTGGAAGGTCTGGGGCGGGAACCTCTCACGACAGCCGCCTCCCCCGACCCTCCAGGGTGCGCCCAGCTCTCTCCTGGCTGGGGACTTGCCTCCTGGGGTCCAGTCACCAGGAGCCACTTCTGGGCCTGGCAAAAGGCTTAGCAACATGGGGGCCTCCCCAGGAGGAACTCCCAGGCAAGCACCAGAGGTGAACACAAGTGTTCCTAAGGGCCTCGGGCAGGGGTCTGCCTTGGTTTCATTTGCCCAGGTAATGTTTGAATGCCTACTGAGTACCCGGCCCCAGGCCAAGCAAGGGGATACAGCAGTGAACAAAATAGACGAAAATCTCTGCAGCCACGGAGCTTGCATGCAGGCAGGAGGGGTGGGCACTAAACTAGAAAGACAAAAACAAAACAGAGTGCCCCCCTTATTGACGGGGACTAAGGAGAAAACCAAGGCACAGGAGGGAGGTGATGTTCCCAGGAAGCCAGCGAAGACCTCTCAGAGAAGGAATCAGAATCATTTGAGCTAAAACCCTGAGGAACCAAGAGAACCGGCCATGCCAGTCTCTGCAGGGAGAGTGCTCAGGCACTCACAGCAGCTGGGGAAGAGACAGCGAGGCAGCCAGGATGCTGCAGGAGTGGGGAGTGAGGACAGAGGTCACAGGTGCACACACCAAGGAGTCAGCAGGTTTCAAGGTCACCCAAGCAGTGGCTGTGCTGACAGGACTTAGGGGTGGGGAGGAAAGATACCAATGCAAAGAGGAAAGAGGGATGGGGAGGGCGGAGACAGAGAGGGGTGAGGCCGGGGACTCATAGGAAAAGGCCCAGGGAGGGAAGGGGACCCCGAGAGCCCTCTGAGGTTCATCTGAGGCACTGCTGCATCACCAGGCCCTCTCTAAGCCTTCAGCAAGGGTGGCCACATGCACCGAGGCCTTGTGGGTGGGGCTTTAGGGGAACTGAGGAAGGAGCACCATCTGCCTCTCCTCTCCCCTCCCCACCCTCTACCCACTCAGCTGACCCTCAGACTGGACACCCCAGCAGGTGGCCCTGTGCTCTGGCTTCTGGCAGGGAGGGAGCTAAGACGGCTCTGTCCTGCAGGCTCACGAGCGCTAGCCCTGCTCCTGGAATACCATCAGTCTCCAGGTCTAGAGCCTATCCTGTCCTCGTCCCCTCTCTGTGCCTATCAGTCATCACAGACCCAGGCCCCAGACACAGCACCAGCCCTGTCTCCAGGTCCCCTGCCCCTGCCTATCCTGGGAACCGTCCCTGGCCTGCGCCCTCCTCCAATTACTCAGTTTGAGCGTGTGCCAGATGTTTCCTGCTGGGCCCCATCTGGCACATGCTGAGTGAGTTCTGAGTGACTGCAGGGACACGAGGCCAGTGACTTTCCTAGAAAGCAGGCAACCTTGGCAGACCTGGATACTAGGGTCCAGCTACCCTGATCTCCTCTCGGACCAGGCACAGGACTGCCCGTGGACCCAGCCTGGCTCTCAGGGATGTAGGGGAGGCCACATTCCCCAGGCTGCTCCACCAGCTGACAGTCCCCTGTGTCTCTGACACTTGGAGTTGGGGAGCTGGGTCTTGCGCCAAGGTGTGACTTGTATGCCTCTGAGAGAGGAGGCCCTGGCTCTTGGAAAGAGCTTACACTTCTGGAATCTTATTGCTGATAGGAGAAAAGGCTGGGACCAGCCCTGCCCAACTCTGCCCAGAGATTAGATGCTCTGGGAAGCTGGCACCTGCCATGGCCTCCCTTTCCCCATCTGTGCAATAGGGCCATGCCTCCTGGGCCTGCTGGAGAGGGAAGACTGTGTGCAAGAGGCAAGGGACCCTCTGCATGGGCTTTATGGTAAGGAAAGGGCCAGCTGTGGCCTGAGCCCAGGGCCCCTGCCTCACACGAGCCTCAACCTCTGGGGCTCCCAGCTGCTGGCTCAGAAGCCATGCAGATCCTGAAGGAAGGTTCCAGGCTAGACAGGCCCTCTGAGTCACTCAGTCCACAATCCCCAGGATGGGACAGTTTTCCAGAGCATCCCTGACCAGTGCAGTCCTATAGAAGCTTGGTTACCCCCTGCAACAGGGAGCCCACTTCCAGTCCCTCCCAGGATTGAGCTGCTCTGATCATGAAAAATTCTTCCCGGTGTGAAGTCATAACTTGCCTCCCATCAAGTTCTAGACCATTGATTCTCTGCCCACAGAGACACTGGAGGGCTCTTAAAAATTCTGGCCAGGCACAGTGGCTCACGCCTGTAATCCCAGCACTTTGAGAGGTCAAGGCAGGCGGATCACAAGGTCAGGAGATCAAGATCATCCTGGCTAACACAGTGAAACCCTGTCTCTACTAAAAATACAAAAAATTAGCTGGGCGAGGTGGTGGGCGCCTGTAGTCCCAGCTACTCGGGAGGGTGAGACAGGAGAATGGTGTGAACCCAGGAGGCGGAGCTTGCAGTGAGCCGAGATCACGCCACTGCACTCCAGTCTGGGCGACAGATTGAGACTCCGTCTAAAAAAAAAAAAAAAAAAAAATTCTGATGTGGCAGGGTGTGATGGTACATGCCTGTAATCCTAGCACTTTGGGAGGCTGAGGTGAGTGGATCACTTGAGCATAGGAATTCAAGACCAGCCTGGACAACATAGCAAAACCCCATCTCAACAAAATACAAAAAAAATTAGCCTGGGGTTGTGGTGCACACCTGTAGTCTCAGCTACTCGGGAGGCTGAGGTGGGAGTTCACCTGAGCCCAGGGAGGTGGAGGCTGCAATTAGCCATGATTATGCCATTGCACTTCACCCTAGGTGACAGAGCAAGACTCTGTCTCAAAAACAAAACAAAACAAAACTCTGATGGGTATGGACACGGGCATTGGTGTTTTAAGCTTCCCATGTGATTCGCAAGTACAGCCAGGATAGGGAGCCACCACCTTAAATTACATTTCAGCCTCTATCGAATGGCCACCACTTCCGGGAAACCTGCCCTGATCACCTGAAGCTGGGCGAGGTGCTCCCCAGGCTTCCTGGGCCCCACACTTCTCTTCAAACACATACCATGTAGGCCCAAGGCCCCACCCAGGTTCAGGGCCTATCACTCACCCACTCTCAGGACCATTTGGTCCATTAATGGAAATATGCCTTGCCTGACCTCCCTCCCTGCCTGGCACCTGTCGAGCTCCTCAGCATCCTGGTCCTCGCCTTGGCCCTCATGTCCTTGCACGTCTGACCTTGTGCCCTTGTCCCCTTCACACCCTGTTCCACGCCCACTGAGCATGTTCACCCCATGGACACATGGGGCTTTCTTTCTACTCCAGGCTTTGTCTATGCTGTTCCCCCTGCTAAGAACACTGTTCCCTTTCCTCCTCAGATGTTTTTTCAAGTATCTCAAACTTTTTTTTTTTTTTTTTTTTTGAGACGGAGTCTTGCTCTGTCACCCGGGCTGGAGTGCAGTGGCCGGATCTCAGCTCACTGCAAGCTCCGCCTCCCGGGTTTACGCCATTCTCCTGCCTCAGCCTCCGGAGTAGCTGGGACTACAGGCGCCCGCCACCTCGCCCGGCTAGTTTTTTGCATTTTTAGTAGAGACGGGGTTTCACCGTGTTAGCCAGGATGGTCTCGATCTCCTGACCTCGTGATCTGCCCGTCTCGGCCTCCCAAAGTGCTGGGATTACAGGCTTGAGCCACCGCGCCCGGCCACAAGTATCTCAAACTTTAAGGTGGGCCAGGAGCTCACGCCTGTAATCCCAGCACTTGGGAGGCCAAGAGGGGAGGATCACTTGTGGTCAGGAGTTCAAGACCAGCCTGGCCAACATGGCGAAACCCCATTGCTACAAAAAAAAAAAATACAAAAAATTAGCCAGGCGTGGTGGTGGGTGCCACACTGTAGTCCCAGCTACTCAGGAGGCTGAGGCACAAGAATCACAGCCTGGGAGGTAGAGGCTGCAGTGAGCAGTGATGGCACCACTGCACTCCAGCCTTGATGGCAGAGTGAGACTCTATCTCACAAAAACAAACAAAACATAAAAGTCTAACGTGCCCATGATTCACCTCAGATCTTGTGAAAAGCAGCTTCTGGGATAGGCTGGGCATTCCACAGTCCTCCTGAGCTACCAGGTGAGTAGAGGCTGCTGGCCTTGCCAGTGAGGATGGAGCCATCTCCTCCTCCTGAGTCCCCATCTGGGCTCCGGAGCCCCAGTATATCGCCCAGTATGCACTGTCAGTCTCCCCACTGGCCTCACACTCTGGGAGCACAGGATCCTGGCTGCCGTGGCCACCACTCACCCCCACCTTTACCATGGGGTGCTTGTGTTTGCTGACTGGATGCTAAAATTCAGCCACGCCTCCCCATCCCAATCCCAGCAGGGCGCTGGACACAGGACACCCCTAGGGATGCAATGAGCAGGGGAGGGGCCTGGCTTTGCCCAGTGCAGGCCAACAGGCTCACCTTGGCGATCTGGTCGAACTTGCCAAAGAGCTCGTTCAGCACCACCACCAACTCCTTGGGGGAGCAGTCGCTGGCCAGCCGCGTGAAGCCCACGATGTCTGCATAGAGGATGCTGGGGGTGGGGCGGGATGGGAGGGAGTGTCACAGCCAGGCTCCTGGACAGCAGCAGCAGGAGCATGGAGGACCGTCTGGAGCCCCAAGAGCCTGCCAGGCCTGAGCCCATTCACCTCTGCCCTTCCTCAGCCTCCATAGGGATGGGAGAGTCGCGCCCAGCCATAAAGACAGATTAAAGTTCCAGGGACTTCACATTAAAGCAGAAGGGAGCAAAGTCCAGAACCTGCAGGGCCCTCAGGCCCACCCCAGGCCCCATCACTGCAGACAGCTGAAGCGCACTCCTGCAGGCAGCGTGGAGCCTTCCCCTTTCCCATTCAATGTTCGCCGCAGCACAGACTTCAGAACTCCCTGGTGAGAGGCGGCTCCATGCTCCCTCAAGCCAGCCTCCACACCCAGCGCTTTACAGGCATTGAGTCTTCACACAACCCTTGCAGAACTCCCATTCTACAGACGCACAAACAGGCTCCAGGACATTGAGACTTGCTGGGAAGCCAAGAGCTGGCATCTGCACCAGGTTTCCCTGCTCCAAAGTCCATAAGCTCATGGACCATCCACAGACCAGAGAAAAGGCAGCAGGCTAGCCTTGGATGTAATGCTGGCGCTGCAGGCAGAGGACCCCAGGGGTCTCCCGGGACCCACATCTACACTCAATGGCACCCAGCACCCACATCTACACTTGACAAACTCAGGTCAGTGCATTCAAGTAAAACTTTGTGGTTCCCTGCAAATCAGCCGAAGACAGGTGTGTCAGAACTGGGGCACTCTTGGGCACCAAGGCCGGGGGGCTTTACCTCCTTCTGGGGGTCCTGTGCTACCTTGAGAATCATCGGAAAGGACCCCTTCCTTCACAAAAGCTGTTTGCTCACACAGTTTTACAGTTTTGGGGGGTGCTAGATCTTCCAATACCAATCTGAATTCTCTAATTTAAGAGCCCTGATCTGATCCTGCCCCTGGGGAAACAAGTGGGGATTCTGAGGCCCAGGGAGGGCCCCGGATTAATCTGGAACCATGGGGCCCTCTCCCAATCCCTATATGGGCAGGGGTCTGAGCCTCCAGATAGGGCAGGGAGGCCGCCTGGGGGCCGGGGGAACGGTGGACCCAGCCCCCGGGATACGCTGTCCACACATCTCACCGCCCACCTGACATTCTGGTGCCTCTTGACGTAGAGGCTGTGGAAGTTGTTGTCGGGCATGCAGCGGCGGTCGCCATGCTCCTTGAGCCGTTCGATGATGGCCAGCTTCATGCCCATGGAGATGTGGGCTGGAAGCACCGACAGCAGCAGGTTCTCCTGGGTGCCGGCGGGCAGACCGGCAGAGGGACCGGCAGAGGACAGACAAGGTAGCATCAGGGCCCAGACCTGGCCTCTGTCCTCCCTGCCTGCCCACCCTGCCCACAATGTCTCCAACTCTGCTCCTGTCCTCCACCAACCCAACTGGGCATCTACCTCCCATGTACCCAGCAGCCCCAGGGACTCAGGCTGACTAAGAAAAGGGCTCTTTCAGCTGGGGAGGCTAAGCTGATGCGTGAGCAGCCTGGAGCCACTACGGCCTTCTCTGCCGCCACCTGGGGACGGTGTGCCCAGGACTGAAACCACACAGAGGAAGGCAGAGTCAAGGGTCAGCAGGCTACGGTTATCCTGCTGGAGCCCAGGACTTACCGAGGTGAGACCTGCACAGGTGTCTGTCCATGCACCTCATGCACATGGCGGCATGAGTGTCTCATGTCCAACAGAAAGAGGAAGAGGACAGGGGTGTGCAGGGTGAGGAGTGGGGGCCAGGTCCCACCTGCTGGCGCTTCTCAATGCGCAGCTTCCGGCGGATCTGGATGCACTTCACAGTGTAGGTGAAGAGGTCCCGGGACGCATCCTGCATTTGGTGCTTGTGGAAGGCGCCTGTCAGGTTCCCGCACAGGAAGATGACTGTGTTGGCCAGCAGCTGCGGGTGGACCAGGGTGGGGCTCAGTATGTGGCCTGGCCCCTGCCCTCCCGGGCACCAGACTCCTAGGCAGACTAGTGATGGCACCTCTTCCCATTCTCTGACCCCCAACCCACTGAGAATGGCACTCTTCCTGGGGCAGACAGGGAAACTGAGGCCCAGACAGGAGCTAGTCTCCTAGTGAGTCACTAGGACTGCAAGACCAGGACACCCAGGAAGGCAGAAGAGACCACCTCACAGAGCCCAGGGCCTGAGGGGCTTGAGTGCTAAGAGCAGTCCCAGAGGGCACAGCGCCCAGCTGGCTGTGCAGAGGGCCAGCCTGTGCCCAGAGAGAACGCCAGGCCTGGTTAGGAGGAAAACACATCTCTAAACCCCCAATAATTATGAACAGATGGTTCAGTCATTCAACACAAAGACACAAGGCAGTGTCCTGGGATACTCCCCCAAGCCCCGTCAAGACAGGGCCTGTGAGGAAGAACTTTGGGAACGGGACTCACGCCATGACAGTATCCCTGAACCAGGAGGCAGGGCCTGAGGTCACAACCCTGAGGGCTGAGCCATAGGGGAGCCCTAGGCCAGCAAAGCAAAGGCCAGAGGGCAGGGCCACGCCTGAGGCCCAGCTTCCGAGCAGACTTGGAGAGGACCCGGCCTTGGAGCAGGCTGTCTACAAACACAGCTCCGGGGCTTTTGGGTCTGACTCACCCAGAGGGGGCCCCCATCTGCCCTTAGACCCAGACCACAAAACCTCCCCAGAGGCCTTAGCCCATCCCTCACCTGCAGCCCCACCCGGACACTGGGTGTCGTGAAGCCTCCCATCAAAGCACCGAGCACCAGGAGGTGGGAGGCGGTGGAGACGGCCCCCACAGCGACAGCGCCCCGCATGCTGAACGGCAGCAGCGTGTACACCACAAAGACGATGAACAGGAAGAAGGGCACCTGTGGATGCAGCCTTGTGAGCCCAGTGCCCCGAGATGCTGCCCCAGGCCCTACGACCCCCAGAAACCTGCACCATACCAGCCCACCCAGTCGGTGTCCTTAGGTTGGCTCCCTCACCACCCCCTGCGCGGGCAGACATACGAGGGAACAAGAAAAGCCAGAATGTGTTTCTAGAGTGGGCCCGGCCACATGGTCCATGGTTTCCTGTGCTGATCCACTGCCTGTGGCCACCCCAGGTGGCAGGCTCCATGCCCCGCGTGATCCAGGGAGCCCCCACCTGGTGCCCCTGCCACATGGCTCTCGCTCGGCAGGAATGATTACCGGGAGGCTGAGGCACCCTCTCACCAGCTGCCTCCAGCAATGCGGCCCCACCCGCCCTCCCTCCACTCCCAGAGCTGCCCCACCAACCCCACCAGCCGGTCCTGCGTCCACCCCTCTGGGAGTGCTGCCCTCTCCCTCCCCTTCAGTCCACATGGTTCCCTTGGGCCTCACCCCACCCCACCCCTGCCGCAGGAGCTGTCATAGGACCCAGGCCCACTGGTCAGAGTGTGCCACTGCTTGGTGACAGTGACCATCTAGGACTGGGCCCGTGACCACAGTCAGGTCAGTGTGGCTCAAGCCTGCAGGTCGAGCTGGTTGAGAAAGCGGCCTCTGTCTCAGCTGAGGTGGGCAGCCTGGAGCCCCTGTGGCCTTCTCTGCCCCACCTGGGGTCAGCGTGCCTGGGGCTGAAGCTTTCCAGAGGCCCCAGGTCCAGTTATCCCACTGGAGCCCAGCACCGACCCCTCGGCCTTTCCTGACACAGGAACCAGTTTGTGCCTTTTTGCCTCTTTGAGCTGAAGTTCTGTCATCTCCAACCAAACTGGAGCCACCCGAGAGTGCTGCAGCCCAACATCCAAGTGGATGCTCTCCCCACCTCAGCCCTGTCAATGCAGAGAACTCACAGAGATAAAACCAGCCTGGGGCCATCCTAGACACACAGCCAAGCGTGGGGCAGGAAAGGCCTGTGGCATGCCTACCAACCACGGGGATGGGAGCTCCTGAGGGCGCAGCCAGCAGGGAGTCCAGAGTCCCCGTTACCTGCTCCCACGCACAGGCCGCCTTTGTCCATGCGTTGAATACCAGCACGTAGCCCAGGGCTACCAGGCAGGCCCAGGTGAGCAGTGCCAAGGCCCTGAGCCAGTGCCGCAGGAGACACTCGACATACATCAGCACAGTGAGGGCTGCAAACACCGCCAGCGCCAGGAACGCCATGCCCAGAATGGCCTGGTGTCTGGAGGGGTCCTGGGTAGAGCAAACAGACAGAAATGACTCAGCTTTTCCCAGTGCAGAGCCACCTCCTCCAGAAAGCCTGCTGGGCCAGCTGCCTCACTTACAGCTTCCTCCACATGGAGGGTGTGGATGAGCCCTCCCACGCCTGGTTCCCGTTCACCTTCTGGCCTTTCTTTGTCATCTCTGCCAAGGCTGCCTCAACCACCCCCTTCCCATCACCTCGGGAACCAGAGCATCACCCACAGTCCCGCCCATGATGCCATTACTCTCCATCCACCTCTGCCTCCTCTCTGGATTCCCACGGTGCTCTGTGCATAGCCACAAGTGATACCACAAGCACAGGGCAAGACTCGTTCACAGGCAGAGCCTTGGAAAGCTGCCCAAAGACGACACTGCACCTGGCCCTCAGTGAGTGAGCAGAGGCTGGTGACGGATACCAGGAAAAGTCATCCCACAGGGGAGGAGCTGGGGCAACGGCACAGAGGTAGGACGGGACGGGCACAGCATCCAGGAGGTCCGCGGGGGCAGAGGCCTTGATCTGGGGGCTGGCACACAGTAGCAAGTGTCCTGTGGTTGATAGCCACATGGATCCAGGCTGCACTGGCAGCCGCTGGTTCCTGGCCACTTGACTCATATAAACACCCTGGAGTTTCTGAGTGTTCTTCCAGAACTCTGCTAATCAAATTCACATTCACTAAAAAGAAAATGGACAGGGCATGGTGGCTCATGCCTATAATCCCAGCACTTTGGGAGGCCGAGGCAGGTGGATCAGCTGAGGTCAGGAATTCGAGACCAGCCTGGTCAACATGGCAAAACCCCGTTTTTACTAAAAATACAACAATTAGCCAGGTGTGGTGGCATGCGCCTGTAATCCCAGCTACTCAGGAAGCTGAGGCAGGAGAATCACTTGAACCCAGGAGGTGGAGGCTGCAGCGAGTTCAAGATAGTGCCATTGCACTCCAGCCTGGACAACAAGAGTGAAACTCTGTCTCAAAAGAAAGGAAAGGAGATGGGAGGGGAGGGGAGATGAAAAATGCAGTTCCTCAGTCACATTACCCACTTTTTAAATGCTCAATAGCTGAACACAGCTAGTGGCTGTACCAAGGCAAGTGCCTGGGCCAGAAATGACATGAGTGGTGCCAGCCTGGAGGGCTGTGTTAAAAATGATTCTGAGGTCAGGCACAGTGGCTCACGCCTGTAATCCCAACACTTTGGGAGGCCAAGGGAGGATCGCTTGAGGCCAGGAGTTCAAGACCAGCCTGGGCAACATAGCAAGGCCATGTCTCTACAAAAAATTAAAAATAAAAATAAAAAATAAAAGGAGGATTCTGAGAACGTAGACAGGAGTGTGTGGAGTGTAGAGATTGATTAATGATGTCTGCATGGGTACAGGAAGTGAGGGCAGTGATACGCAGGCCATCCCTGACCCAGGTCTTCAGTAGAATCAAATTTCATCATGGAGAAAAATGAGAATAGTTTATTCAAACAAGTTAATGTAATATCTAAAACCACTCCAGACTTCAAAATTGAATTAAAGTTAGAGAGGCTGGGCATGGTCATGCATGCTTGTAATCCCAGCTACTCAGGAGGATGAGCCAGGAGGATTACTTGAACCCAGGAGTTCAAGGCCAACCTGGGCAACACAGCAAGGCCCAGTCTCAAAAACATTTTTTTTTTAATTAGAAACTTGTCTTCTACCAGTCTAAACGTGTTGTAAAAGACATAGCATTGGCCAGGCATGGTGACTCACGTCTATAATCCCAGCACTTTGGGGGGCCGAGGCAGGTGGATCACCTGAGGTCAAGAGTTCAAGACCAGCCTAGCCAACATGGTGAAACCCCATCTCTACCAAAAATACAAAAATTAGCTAGGCATGGTGGCACGCACCTGTCATCCTAGCTACTTGGGAGGCTGAGGCAGGAGAATTGCTTGAGCTCAGGAGACAGAGGTTGCAGTGAGCCGAGATCATGCCTCTGCACTCCAGCCTGGGTGACAGAGTGAGACTCTCAAAAAAAATTAAAAAAATAAAAAAAATAGCATTTTACAGAAGAGAAAACTCAGGCTAAGAGAAGATGGCAGCTTGGCCAAGGTTGGGGCTGAGATGTGAAGCCCGGGGGCTGCCCTCACTCACCCCCTGGCTGAAGGCGATGACGATGAGGGCCACGCAGGCAGTGGCGGCCACCAGCAGAAGCGTGAGCAGAAGCGGCCCATGCTGGCTGGTGAGCCGGTACTTCTCATAGAGCGCATCTTGGTCAGGACCCTCCTCGCCTTCGTTGAGGAAGTAGCGCCCCTTGGCCGGCATCTTCCACCCTCGGCCGTTAAGGAGGCCCCAGGGCCTGGAGGGCATCTGTCTGCCAACACCCTGCCCCGTGGGCCTAGGCCTCTGTCCTCTCCAAGGCAGGCAAGCAGGGCTGGGGAGAGGGCCTCTGGGCCTGCTGCTCCATGGCCAATGAGGGGTCCACACAGCTCTGGCACCAGGCCTCACTCACTGTACCGTCGGCATCCTCCTGTGCATCCAGACTGGGCTGACTCCACACGCAGTTCCTCAGCTCTGCGGAGATGAAGCAGACAGGAACTTGACCTAATGGGCCAAGTCAGGGGAGGGCTGGCATTGGGGAGAGCGGGGCCCAGGCCTCACAGCACCAAGTCTGATTTATCCATCTTAACCCTAACCTAACTTTTATGTCCTGTTGTTGTAAAGCTAGTCCCCTGTGTCTTCTAGAACTGCACTGTCCAAGATAGTAGCCACTAGCCACATGTGGCTGCTTTTTTTTTTCTTCAAGACAGGGTCTCACTCTGTTGCCCAGGCTGGAGTGCAGTGGCATGATCATAGCTCACTGCAGCCTCAAACTCCTGAGCTCAAGTGATTCTTCCACCTCAGCCTCCTAAGTAGCTGGGACTACAGGTGTGCACCACCACATCTCCAGCTAATTTTTAAATTTTCTTTTGTAGAGATGGGGTCTCCCCCTGCTGCCCAGGGTGGTTTTGAACTCATGAGCTCCAGCTATCCTCCTGCCTCAGCCTCCCAAAGTGCTGGGATTACAGGCATGAGCCACCATGCCCAGCCACTATTTTAAATTAAATTTAGATTAATTTAAAATAAAATTAGAAATTCAGACCCTCAGTCACACTAGCCACATTTCAAATACTCAACAGCCAGCCAGGCATGGTGGCTCATGCCTGTAATCCCAGCACTTTGAGAGGCTGAGGCAGGTGGATCACCTGAGGTCAGGAGTTCGAGACCAGCCTGGCCCACAGGATAAAACCCCATCTCCACTAAAAACACAAAAATTAGCCAGACATGGTGGTGTGTGCCTGTAATCCCAGCTACGCGGGAAGCTGAGGCAGGAGAATGGCTTGAACCTGGGAGGCAGAGGTTTCAATGAGCCGTGATTGTGCCATTGCATCCAGCCCGGGCAATGGAGTGAGACTTCATCTCAAAACAAAAACAAAAACAAAAAAAATCAAATACTCAATGACCACATGCGACTGGCGGCTGCTGTACAGGACAGCACAGATCAACAGAGCATGTCTATCATCACAGAAACTTCTATAGGGCAGCTCTGCTCTGCACGTTTCTCTGTTTTGCTTTCACACTAAGGTCTGTGATTCATCTTGATTCACTCTGGGTATTGTGTGAGGTAGGGATCAAGGTTCATTTCTTTTTTCCACATGGATATTGAATTATCCCAGTAGTGTTCAGTGAACCAGCAATTGTCTCACTGAATTTCAGTGGAGCCACCTCTCTCATAAGTCAGGTGATCACACGGATGGGGTCTGTTTCCAGGCTCTGCTATCTGCATCGTCCTGGTGCGAACACCACATTCACTTCATTTTCCAGTGAGTCTCATGTCTCCAGGCACAGACGGTTCCAAGCTGCGATCCTAGGAGCCCTGAGATTTGGGGACATGCATCAGGCCCCTGCTGGGAAGGGAAGATCAGAGGGCATAGACTCAGGCAACCCATGCCTGCTTCAGCCAGAGCAGCCCCCTGCATCTGTGTTATAGTAAGCTCCACATAAAACTGCATTTTGCATTTTCTTTCTTTCTGTTTTTTGTTTGTTTTTTGGTTTTTTTTGAGATGGGGTCTCACTCTGTCACCCAGGCTGGAGTGAAGTGGTGTGATCATAGCCCGCTGCAGACTCAACCTCCCTGGACTCAGGTAATCCTCCCACCTCAGCCTCCTGTGTAGCTGGGACCTGAGCCTGGGGAGGCTTAGGCTGCAGTGGGCCACGTATTTTTTTGTAGAGATGGGGTTTCTCCATGTTGCCCAAGCTAGTCTTGAACTCCTAGGCTCAAGCAATCTACCCTCCTCAGCCTCCGAAGTGCCAAGATTTCAGGCATGAACCACTGTACCCCGCAAAAATCTTGTTTATTTTTTTAAATAGCCCACTGACATAAATTTCAGATGTCTGCAAGCCTTGCTTCACAGAAAAGGAAGCTGAGTCTCAGAGAGGGACACGGTGGCCCCTTTGTGACACACTGTGAGCACACCCCAGGCTTGCCACGCTCAGCCCACATGGTCTCCTTCTTCCCCCAGCACCATTCATTCCTTAGCATATTCATTGATTCCAAAAAGGCTTGTGAATCACACCTACGCCTGCCAGTCCTTACACCTCCTGTGTGCTAGGCTGGACTCTCTCTCCCCAGTGATCCCCATCAGTCTCCAAAGGAAGGAATATTACCAAAACTGTGCAATCCCTCACACAGCAATGGGGACTTGGGGACAGCTGCCATATTCCCAACAGGAACCTTGCATGAAAAGGGCAACCCTGGACCAAGAATCCAGGCCCCCAGTGTCCTCCAGGCCTGCCTTGGATTGGAACCAGGACAGGGCCAGAGGCAGAGGCTATCTCACAGGAGGGAGGCTGTGAGACACGGGATGGCTCAGGGCAGTCATGGGGCATACATGGCCAGCCACCAGCAGAAGCTTCCAAGGACAGCTGGTCCAGCGGAGGGAAGGTGGCCAGGCGAGCCCCCAGTCCCCAAAGGCAAAAAGCAGAATATCCAGGGTCCCCAAGTCTAAGGGAAGCCCCCCAACCTCAATACCTGCTACTATGAGATCCCAGGGGCCACCTTGATTCCAGGAGCCACCTCAGGCTCTATTTCCTCTGGAAGTTCCTATTCCATCACCACACACCAGGAACAAAATGGAAAAACCACATATTTGGGGAAGGAGGAAGGGGTCATTTGCTGAGGGGCCCTGTCTCCTTCAGTGCCTGGGCAGGTGTCTACAGGCCTTAGCACCTGTTCAATGAGGGGCAACCCTTCTGGGGTGTGGCCCAGAGCTGTCAAAGTGCCTAAAGTGCTCAGACAGGCTACAAATCTGATTTCTAAGTAAAATTATTTTTAAATGTTGGCAGCTGATTTCAAATTTTGCAGTGATTGCAGCCCACTAGTTTACAACTTCTAAATCTAAACTAACCAGTCTATTCCACAAGAGGCATTTACTGTGTGCTAACCATGTACATCCAACCCTGTGCTGCAGGGTTTGCCAAACGAGATAAGGTCCCTGCCTGAGACACATTCAATCCAGCCCCCTCCCACCCCAAAATAGCCCTTTGCAGTAATAACAGCAGCAGTTCCTGCCACCCCCGGCACCTGCACACACATTCACTCTCATCTTCACAACCGGCAAAGGCCAAGGTGGCACCACCGTTTCACACACGCAGAACTGAGCCCAGAGAGGCAGAGTGGTTGCCTAAGATCACACTGCTGGAGCTGGTAGACAGATGGGCTGGGATGCAAACCCGGGTCTGCCAGCTCCCAAACCAGGGCTCCTCAGCCCAGGCTTCCCCACTGACATCCCGGGGGACCGAGCCAGATGCCACAGCACACAAACAGCAACCCTGCCTGCCCCCTGGCCTGCTGCCAAACACCAGTGCACCAGGACGGCCAGACTGAGAAGCTCCAAACACCAGAGGGCTGAGGCCACTCCCCACAGCTGCTCCATCTCCCAGGCAAAGCCCCCAGACCAGAGCTGAGGCGGCCAGACACGTGCGTGAAAGTGCAGGTGGAAGAGTGTGTGGACACACCCACTCCAGGCAAAGCCAGGCTGGGCCACCACGAGGAGAGGGAGGAACCAGCTGAGAGGGTCCCAAGGGCCCGTGGGAACCCAGGCGTGGTACACACGCCTCTCAAGGAACTCATTAGGCCACTTTCCGGGCAACGGCAGGCAGGGGCAGGTGAACAGTGGAGAGCATGGGCACAAGGACTTCGGCCCATCCAAGGACCTTGGCCAGCTCCTGGAACAAGCCGGACACCGTGAGGCCTGGGGGGAATGAACTCACTGATCACATCTCCAGAGGGGTCCAGGAACCCACCACCAGTGGCATGGCCCCAGGCCAGCTCCTCCCTAGGAGCCACCCTGCCAAAGCCAGATCCAGAGGCACCCCCTGCCCGGGAAGTTTTCCAGGCCTCCTGTCCAATCACCAGTTCTTCCACCAGTCCTCGACTCAGTTGGCAACAGGGAGGGCCTCCCCACAAGGCCTTGGATAAAGGAACCCTTCTGCCATGTCTGAGACACATCCAATCCAGGGCCCCCTGGATTGAATGACCCTGCTGTTAGTGCACACCTGCTTGCTAAGAAATGACCCTGTTGTTAACGTGCACACCTCCACGATGGGGGCTCACCACCTCTCAGGGCAGTCTCCTCCATCACTGGGCACTTCTATGGCCCTGAGTCCTCCCTTAGCTCAAGTCAAGCCCTGCCTCCCTGTCACTCCCTCACCCACACTGCATGGGTCCTGTCTGACTTCTAAAGTCACCAAGAGCAGAGGTATCAAGTCCCCTCTTCCTGAGGAGACTGCAGTCCCAGAGGCCCTTACTTATTCTCACCTCACGACCAGCCCGGTGGTACAGCAGGGTAAGCAGCCCCATTTTAAAGAGGAGGGGACTCCCCTGCGGGGAAGGTATCCAGATGGGAGGAGGGTGTTTCACGCTTCTGCTGTGCAATGTCCCCTCTCCCGACCCTCAGTACCCTGGTTCAGGGGCCACATGACCCCGGTATGGCCAATCAGCAAAGTCCCTCTCAAGCCTCAATGCCACAGGCCTGGGCAGTGAGGGCTCTCTTTGGACTTCTGCTGACCCAGGGAAAGAGGCGTTCTCTTTTGTTGGTGACCTGGCACTGTCAGCAGACACCTGAGCCACCACAAGGAGAGAGCCCGCCTGAAAATGACACCAACATGGAGAACTGGCACAAGACAGGGGTGTGGCAACACCTCCTGGGGCCACAGGAGCCAGCTGTGCCTGAAGCTTATGCAACCTCTAGATATTTAACCACATGGGACAAGCAATGCCTCTTTCAGCTGCAGCCAGTTTGAGCTTCTGTCACTCGCAACCAAGAGTCTCAAAGTCCACATCGGGCTTCTGGACCCAGTTTGTCACGTCTAAAAAGCACCCATGGCCCCTCAATGGGTTCAGAGTCAACTGGAAGGGTCCCAGTCAGCACAGAGATGACAGTGTGACGCTGCAGACACAGGCAGTCCTCCAGAAGGGACCTGGGGCTTGGAGGAGACAGCCCCGCTCATCCCTCCATCACAGGAGGTCAAGGCCGAATTCACTGGATTATGATCATGCCACTGCACTCCCGCCTGGGTGACAGAGCAGAACCTTGTCTGGGAAAAAAAAAAAAAAAAGCTGGAATTTAAACATAGGATATCTGGGGTCCCTATCACCCTCATGGTGCTGGCATCCAGAAATCCCATAATATCCCAAAACACCAACCTTTTCCCCACAAACAAGGCCCAGGACAGAGCTATGACCAAGAGGTGGGGAGCTTAGGGGACCCTGTCGAATTACTTCCCTCTGCCTTGCAGGAGCAAGTTCAGGTCAGTGAACTCCAGGAGGGCCTCCTCCTCCAGGAAGCCCTCTGAGCAACCTCTCACACACCCTCTTATCCTGCAACTAAGGCAGGACTGTGGTCTCCTCACCAAATACTGGCTGGCTGGGTCCAGGTTCTCCAGCCAGAAGAACTGCTAGAAGCAGAAGACTGGGATTCCATACTGCAACTGCAGGGCCAGGTTCCCGGGTGCTCGGGAAATCCTTCCCCAGTCCAGCTGATCTGGCAGCGTCCCCAGCACAACCACAGCCCTTGTGCAGAGTATGTTCTAGAAACCCCCAGCTTTCACAGATGCAGACAGGACAGTCACTTCCTCACCCAGCCACTGTTGGCAGAAACCACAGCCTGGCTTCCTCCGGCCAAGCCTCAGCAGGCTCAGGGCTTCCGTGGGGCCCTGGTGGCCTCAAAAAGGGGAAGTGGGGACCTTGGAGTCGGGGGGAGGCATGGAAGCCTCCAGGGAAGAGGCCCCACTCAGGCCCCTGGGCCCACACCCTGCCTGGGATGTCACGTGCTGAAGACACAAAAACCTGCATGCTCCATCTTGCCCCCCGCCGGGCCTGCTGGCTCTCAGTGCCCCTGGTAGGCAGATTTTTCATTTGCCAAGGGAGTCTCATGTTAATGCGATCTCTCTCAAGAGACCCTGAGCTCCATGAAGCCAGCAGCTGCTCTGCCCAGTGCAGGCCTGACCCAAAGAGGCCCCCAGGAAACCTCGTGGAACCCAGGGATTCAATTCTGCTGGTATTCAAGGTCCCACACCCCAAGCCCAGCCCTCCCCAGACCCTCCCTGTCCCCAGAGCTCTGTGGCCCCCATGCCCTGCTCTCCCAGGCACCTCCCCTACCCAGAGGCCTTCCCATTGTGGGTCCAACATCCCAGGCCCCTGCCTCGCCAAACTGTTGTGGGGGGATCTGTGTGTGTGTCCCGCAGCTGGTCCTGGCAAACGACTGTGACGTGAATGGCCGAGAAGGTTAGCCAGCCAGAATCCTGCGCCAGGCCCAGGGTAGGGAAGCATGCAGAGTGGCATGGGTGAGGGAGGAGGGCGCCACGGCTGAAGGACGAGGGCAGATGAAGAAAGGGCCTCCCTCAAGATCGGGAAGCACCTGCACACCTGCCTTACCCGCCACAGCACACCTCTCCCAACTACACTTGGCCTCTGGGAGGATGCCTGCACCCAATCCCAGCTCTGCTACCAATGGCCTGTGAGTGGCAGTTGCCTGCACACTCTGGCCTCAGTTTCCTTATCAGTAAACTGGGGGTGCTGATAGCCAGGTCATCTGCACAGGTCATGATGTCCAAGAGGCCAAGCTTGCAGGACAAACTGGCAAATGGCCAAGAAGTCAGGTTTAGTGTTAGAGGAAGTCCTGCAGCATCAGAGTTCAACCATCGGGTCCAGGGAGAGGCAGATGCAGAGTGGGCAGGCCCCCACCCAGGCCCCCCACTGCATCTCCTGATGATAGCCTGCAAAGTTGGCCAGCAGGGGCAAGGGCTGAAGTTCCCCAATGGCATGACTGCCAGCCAACCCTGTTCCCCCTCCACAGCCCCCAAGCACCCCCAGGCTGACTCTGCTCCCACTCCCAGGGCACAGGCTGCTGATCAGTCTTGGGGACCAAAAACCTGCATTCCAGTCCCAGCTTAGCCACCAACATGCTCTGTGACCCTGAACAAATCTCTTGCCTGACCTGTGCCTTAGTTTTCCCTCTTGCAAAGGAGGAGCTGTGTCATACCTCTGAGACCAGCTCTGGCCTAGTTGAGGCTGGGCTAGGGGTGGAGGCTGAATCAGTAAATGAAAAGGATAAGGGACTGGAGAAAAACTGAGGGAAAAGGCTGAGGTTCTCACCTGGCCCCAGGGAGCCACTTCTAGGGATGGGTAGAAAGTTGTTCTTTGATTCTTTGGGACACAGCTAAGGTAGTGTTAAGAGGGAAATTTGTAGCATTAAATGCCCACATCAAAAAGTTAGAAAGATCTCAAATTAACAACCTAACTTCACAACGGAAAGAAATAGAGAAGCAAAAACAAATCAACCCCAAGCCTAGCAGGAGACAAGAAACGACAAAAATCAGAGCTGAACTGAAGAAAAACAAGACAAAAAACCATTCAAAAGATCAATGAGTTGGTTTTTTTGAAAAAATTAATAAAATAGGCCACTAAACTAATAAAGAGAGAAGATCTAAATAAACACCATTAGAAATGACTAAAGGAATGTTACTAATGACCCCACAGAAGTAAAAAATAACCATCAGAAACTACTACAAACACTTCTACACACAAAAACTACAAAATCTAAGAGATGGATAAATTCCTGGACACACAATCCTCCCATGACTGAGCCAGGAAGAGACCAATAATGAGCTCCTAAACTGAATTAGTAATAAATAGCCTACCATTAAAAGGCCAGGACCTGAGAGATTCACAGCCAAATTCTACCAGATGTACGAAGAAGAACTGGTACCATTCCCATAGGAACTATTCAGAAAAATTGAGGAAGAGGTACTCCTCCCTAACTCATTCTATGAGGCCAGCATCATCTTGATACCAAAAACTGCCAGAGACACAACAATAAAAGAAGAAAGAAAAGTGTTCTTTGTTCCTGAAATCCTCCCCTCCACTTCATTCATTTGGTTAAGCATTACACTGATCAATCTCTCCTTTAAAATGCACCCCCAAGGCTCCAGCGGCCAGGGGTAGGAATCCAGGTCTACTATGTCTCACGCCCGTTCTAATGCTAGTTAGTGACTGCCCAGGGGGAGTTCGACCATGCATTCCTTCAGCAGCTGTGCACTAATGCCTTCTGTGCACCAGGCGTCAGGCCAGGTACCAAGAGGAAATTCTGCTCAGGAAATGAGCTCCCAGGAGGCAGAATCCTTAGCACTGCCCCAACCAGGGTATCTGCTAGGGCTCTGAACACAGTGTGTGTTCAGGCAACAGTGTTTATCAACTGACTAACCAATCAACCAGGACCCCCTGTTGGAGGAATAGCCCTACTTTTTCCTCACTCTTGCTTGAAATTCCATTAGCGATTCATTTCTTTAAGCACTGCCCTCACTAGCCTCCCCCTTCAGAAAAGAAACACTTTCACGCCCACATTTAACAGATTTCTGATCCCTTTTCCCTTGATAAGGAAGAACAGAAAGGGGAAGTCCAGCTGACCATGGGGGACCTCAAGTGGTGCTCATCCTGCCCAGGACAAGAGGGTGGTGGCTGACTTCGCACATTGCCTAGGGCCCCACCCTGACAGTGGGTCCAGCAGTGACAGCAAGACATGAATGGGGCTGGGAGGTACAAGAAGAGCTCCACAGACCTGGCACGGTGGCTCACATCTGTAATCCCAGCACTTTGGGAGGCCAAGGCAGGTAGATCACTTGAGGCCAGGAGTTCGAGACCAGCCTGGCTAACATGGTGAAACCCCGTCTCTTCTAAAAATAGAAAAATTAGCCCAAGGTGGTGGCATGTGCCTATAGTCCCAGCTACTCAGGAGGCTGAGGCATGAGAATCACTTGAACTTGGGAGGCGGAGGTTGCAGTGAGATGGGATTGCACCACTGCACTCCAGCCTGGGCAACAGAATGAGGCTCTGCCAAAAAAACAAAGAGACCCATTTCACAGGCCCATGGACAGATGCAACCCAGAGTAACCACTGTCCTGTTCTGGAGGGGACAGAAAGGATGTGCATTTGAGTCTTAACTCTTAGGCTGCTAGTATTCTGTTTAGAAAGGCAGCATCCACAAGACAGAAAGCAAACTGGATTCACAACTTATACCAAGATTATTTCCAAAGACATCAAGAAACTATGGAAGAATTCTCATATAATGCTGTAGTGAATATGGCCTTTTTATCCTGACACAAAACCCAAAAGCCATAAAGAAAAGACTGATAAATTCAGTTACATGAAAAAACAAAA
This sequence comes from Rhinopithecus roxellana, assembly GCF_007565055.1. NCBI lineage: Eukaryota > Metazoa > Chordata > Mammalia > Primates > Cercopithecidae > Rhinopithecus > Rhinopithecus roxellana. Next base: position 27,344,604 of record NC_044568.1, read on the forward strand.
TATACATGGTAAAAACTACCAAAAGCACAATCAAAAGACACATGACAGATTAGGGGAACATTCATGATTCATATCACAAGGAGCTAATCTCCTTCATATGTAAAAAGCTCCCACAAATCAAAAAGAAGACCAATACCCAACAGAAAAATGGGAGAAGACTAGGAAGAGAAAGTTCATAGAAAAGACAATCTAAATGACTCTTAAACATTTGGAAGGGCCAGGCATGGTGGCTCACGCCTGTAATCTCAGCACTAGGTAGACTGAGTCAGGCAGATCACATGAGGCCAGGAGTTCGAGACCAGCCTGAGCAACATGATGAAACCCATTTCTACTAAAAAATACAAAAACTAGCCAGGCATGGAGGTGCATGCTTATAATCCCAGCTACTTGGGAGGCTGAGGCACGAGAATCACTTGAACTCGGGAGGCAGAGGTTGCAGTGAGCCGAGATCATGCCTCTACACCAACCTGAATGACAGAGAGAAGTTCTGTCTCAAAATAAATAAATAAATAAATAAATAAATAAATAAATAAATAAATAAATAAAAATTTAAAAAAAAACAACCAACCCACAGCATTTGGAAGGAAGCTGACCACACTCCTTGGGGAGGCTGAGGGGGGCGGATCACGAGGTCAGGAGATTGAGACCATCCTGGCTAACATGGTAAAACCTCATCTCTGCTAAAAAATACAAAAAATTAGCTGGGTGTGATGGCGGGCACCTGTAGTCCCACCTACTCGGGACGCTGAGGCAGGAGAATGGCATGAACCCGGGAGGCGGAGCTTGCAGTGAGCAGACACTGTGCCACTACACTCAGCCTGGGTGACAGAGCAAGACTCCGTCTCAAAAAAAGAAACACTACCATAGTAGCCAGGCACAATGGGATGCACCTATAGTCCCAGCTACTTGGGAGGCTGAGGCAGGCGGATCACTTGAGCCCAGAAGTTTGAGTCCAACCTGGGTAACAAAGCAAAATCCCCATCTTTAAAACAAAAACAAAACCACCATGGAAAACCATTTTTACCTATCTGATGGGCAAAGATCAAAGCATTTCATAAGCCTCATAAGTCTGTGTTGGAAACAGGCACTCACATTCCCTCCTAGGCAGGAATGTGAGTCAGTAGAATCCCCAGTGAAGGCAGTTTATTAATATCTAACCAAGTCACTAAAGGACATACTTGCTTTTTGACCTACCAAATCCACTTTGAGTAATGTATCGTACAAACACTGTCACGAGTGTGAAATGACATAAGCACAAAATTAGTCATTGAAGCATTATTTGTAATAACAAAAGATTGAAAATAATATACCTATCAGTTAGGAACTGGTGAAATAAATTATGATGCAACCTTACAATAGAATACTATGCAGCTGTCAAAAAGCCTGAGGCCACTTGAAACTAATGTCACAGGGTATCCTGTGAAAAATCCACACGGTAATGCCTGGAACAAATAAAGATGGAACCAGGACACAGAAAAACCAAAACTGTTGATGTCACAGAGTGGATAAATCTCACTTCTCATTTTCAGTTTCTATTTCTATTGTCAGTGTATTGCTTATGTGACTTAAAAAAAAAAAGTCTAATAAGAAAAATGAATCCCAGATCCATCACACCTAAATTGCGTGACCTAGCCAGGTACAGTGGCTCATGCCTGTGATGTCAGCTATTCAGGAGGCCAAGGTGGGAGAATTGCTTAAGGCCAAGAGTTCAAGATCAGCCTGGGCAACATAGTAAGATGCTATCCCTAAAAAAATTTTAAAACTGAGCCAGGCACAGTGGTATGTGCCTGTAGAGCCAGCAATTTGGGAGGCTGAGGCAGGAAGACCTCCTGAGTTCAGGTCAAGGCTGCAGTGAGCAATGATTGTGCCACCGCACTCCAGCCTGAGAAACAGAGCAAGGCTCCATCTCACTCATTCACAAACAAATTAAATATTAAAAGAAATAATACATTACATGACCTGACAGATTCTCTGTGCCTCAGTTTCCTCATTTTAACAAAAGGAGAATAACAGTCCTACCCCACAGGGTTTTGAAAGGATTCAGTTGGGGGTGATGCAAGCCGTATGCTGAGCCACTCCTGGAACAGAACACCCCAGTCTAGACGGCATGCATCACCAAGTTGTCAGAAAGGCCTATGGGGTGTGGAAGTGAGAGGTCTCAACCCTGCCATGAGCCAGCAGCACTGAGGGTGAGGAGGCCCAGTCCCCACTCTGGCCTGTGAGTGCCCAGCCTCTGGGAGGTGGAGAGAACACTGGTCAGCAACTCAGGCCGGCTTTCCAGGGCCATGAGCGGCAGTGTGGGCTGACCCCTCCATGTAGGGCCTATCTGGGCCTCAAGGGAGTGACCGTCCCACCCAACCCAGGTCAGAGAGAGGTGGTGATGTTGGTCTGAGCTGGAGGGAGCTCACAGGTGACATCCTAGGCAGAGTCAGGTCCTCGGCCCAAACCTTCCAGGCTTCCTGGCAGGAGAGAGTGCAGTACCCAGGCCTCAAAACAAGCTCTGTGACCTCGGAGCCCAGCTGAGAGACAAACTGGGCCAAAAACCACCTGGCTGGTCATCTCCTCTGAGAACCTGCAGAGAACCATGGGCTGAGGCCCGTCCCCCTGACTACCCAAGGGTGGTGGGTGGGGGTGCTCTCGCTCCATTTCTAGCCAGGGCAACTGACTCTGGGACCTTAACCTCCAAGCCCAAAGCCCACCTGCTGGGAAATAGTGGAGCTAGGATTCAAATCCAGGCCTGCCCCTCCTCCAAGACCCAGTGCAGATTAACTCTCTATCTGCATTTCCTGAGGTGCATTCTGCCCAAAAGCAGGGCCATGAAAAGCTACATATGTGCAGCCATACACATCCGCAGCCGTTTCTGGTCACAGGTGGTGCTGAGCTCAACATTCTCCTCTTCCCCATTTAAAGATCCCCCATATACATTAGCAGATTAAAGGCTCTGACAAGTCCTGCAGGAAAGAAGCCTGCTGAATTAAACACAGCTGAACATTTCCCCATCCTTTTGTTAATGAGACTCTTTGCATTGAATCCCTAATAAACCTCCTTTGGGAAATGCTGACTCTGGAGTCTCCGAGACCACCTAGGAACTCCTCCCCAAAGAAGCCTCCCTGGGCAGCTGTGGCCTGTAGAGCCCATTAGCCTCCCCTTAATTGATAGCCTCTAAAGCTCCTTAAGGCTGGGGGCCCCAGGTTGGGCTAGCTGTGCACAAGAAAGTTGCAGGTGCCGAAGGGACCAGCCCATGCACCTGCCTGTGGGCCAGGATACCCACCCTGAGCTTAGCCTGCCAGGTGGTGAGAGGAGACACCTGAGTGAAAGACCGGGGATCTGTGGTGCTCGTGGTCTCAACAGCGACCTCCCTAGGCAGTTTTCAGCTGGGAAGCACCTTGCCCTGGGGAAAAGCAAGCAGGAAAAGAGCTCCAAGTGCCAACACGGCAAAGGGCTCCTGTTGAATTTCCTGCCTCTCCCGTGCAATGCAGAGGAGTGGCCCACCTGCCTCAGTTTCCCCATCTGCCACAGGTAAGGCAGTGCAGGGAATAGAGCCCTGGGCTGAATGTCAGGTGATGTAAGGTACAGTCCCAGCTCTCCCTATCACCAACTGTGTGACTCAGGCAATTCTTCACCCTCTCTGGGCCTGACTCCCCCAGGGCAGGAAAGGCCTCCAGGATCTCTGAGGTCCCTTCCCACCCAGACCAGCAGAGAAGCCAGTCACAGAGAGGTCAATGGGAGAGGCCTCTCCCACCCAGAGCTCAGCGGGCCACCAATAGAGCCCAGTGAGGCATCACTGCCTAGCCTGGCCTCTTGTCCCAACAGCAAGCCTAAAGCCACCACCTGGCCCGGAGGCCCCCAGTTTGGCCTCCACGACATCAGCTCGAAAAGCGCCTAACCCTAAACCAAGGCGCTAAGACCCTCACTTTCCCGAGGCTTCCTGAGAACCTGATCCAGGCCTAAAGGACGTGAGAGACGCAGAGGGGACTGCCTCGTGCAGCCGCACCAGGAGTCCGGAAGAGCCCTGATGCAGGGGAAGCAGCCCCACCCGGCCTCCCCAACCAACCACAGCCCCAGCTTCCGGCCCTGCACCCACACGGGGGCTCAAGAGCCCTCGCCATGGCTGTCCCTGGAGCCCAAGCCCCCATTCCTGGTCACTCACTCCTTCCTTCCACAAATCCTGCCCTTACAGAGCTACTGGGCACAGGAGGTCACTGTGATGGAGTCTCAGGCCATAAGAGCCCCATGGTCCCGGAAACCAGGCCTCCCACACCTACCCAGGACCCCCCAGAACACCAAGCCCGATCTCTGCTCACCCCTTGGCCAAAAAACACCTCCAGAACTTCCCGGGCCTCCTCTGTGGCTGCGTGATTTGGCTGATTTCGGTTCCCCAAACAAGCCCCACCCTTTCATCTCCAGCTCCGGCAATCTAAAAACACGCCCACCTCCTCACCTCCAAATGCCTTCTGCCTGGTGAACTCCTGCCCGCCCTTCAGGGCCAACCTGAGCTGCCACCTCTTCCAGGAAGGCTGCCTCGTCCCCTCCCAGTCTGGCCTTGTTCCTTAGCTTCCCCAGGGCCTGCACCTCCCACAGAAGCACAGGCCACCCTGACCTGTTATTACCTGGCTGCACGTCCAGCCATGTACTACCTAGCTCCCAGGATTTAATCCTGCCTGGTACGCGGGGACGTCAAACCCCATACTCCACAGACTGTGGGGTACAGCCAGCACTAAACTGGCAGCTAAGGACTAAGCCCCAACCCTGGAGTCCCCAGTCCCATCTGCATGAGCTCTGGCAGGTGACCTGCCTCTCAGGACTCAGTTTCTCACCTGAGCAACGGGGATGAAACCCTTCTGTCTGCTCCATGGCCTATTCTAGCAGTGAAATGACCTCATAGCTATAAAACCTCATAAACCCAGAACCACTGCACATGGAAGGGGGCCCATCCTGCCACCAGGAAAGAGGCCACTTGTTGGTGCCACCAGACCTCCATCTGCCAAGTGCCACTGAGCTCCCGCCTGCAGCAGGTGCAGGGTGAGGCACTGCTGCTGCTACAACAAACAAGACAGGCACGGTCCCCGGAGGAGCCCATGCCAGGAGGAGGGCAGAGTGTCATAAATGAGCCAAGTGAGGAAAAGAAATACCAGGGCAGGGCAGTAGGGAAGGAAGGAAAGCATGGTGGTTGGGAGAACAAGCTCTGAGATCCAATTGCAGGCTGTGAATCTCGGCTCCACCTTGGAGGAGCTGTGTGACCTTGGGCATGTTCCTGAACCTCTCTGGGCCTCAGTTTCCTAACCCACAGAATGGACTGGTAACAATACCCAGTTCTCAGGGGCTTAACGTAGATGTGGGCACACAGCAAGTGCCATCACCCAGGGCCACCCCAGTCGGCTCCAGATACCAGGGTGAGCAGGCTGAGAAATCATGACATAAACAGGCACTGGGAGGCCGGGCGCGGTGGCTCACGCCTGTAATCCCAGCACTTTGGGAGGCCGAGGCGGGCGGATCACGAGGTCAGGAGATCGAGACCATCCTGGCTAACACGGTGAAACCCCGTCTCTACTAAAGAATACAAAAAATTAGCCGGGCGTGGTGGTGCGCGCCTGTAGTCCCAGCTACTTGGAGGCTGAGGCAGGAGAATGGCGTGAACCCGGGAGGCGGAGCTTGCAGTGAGCCGAGATCGTGCCACTGCACTCCAGCCTGGGCGACAAAGCGAGACTCCGTCTCAAAAAAAAAAAAAAAAAACAGGGCCGGGCGCGGTGGCTCAAGCCTGTAATCCCAGCACTTTGGGAGGCCGAGACGGGTGGATTGCGAGGTCAGGAGATCGAGACCATCCTGGCTAACACGGTGAAACCCCGTCTCTACTAAAAAATACAAAAAACTAGCCGGGCGAGGTAGCGGGCGCCTGTAGTCCCAGCTACTCCGGAGGCTGAGGCAGGAGAATGGCGTGAACCCGGGAGGCGGAGCTTGCAGTGAGCTGAGATCCAGCCACTGCACTCCAGCCTGGGCGACAGAGCGAGACTCCGTCTCAAAAAAAAAAAAAAAAAAAAAACAGGCACTGGGGACACACTTCAGTACCAGGGTCTCAGCCTCATTTCCTGCCCGCCCCCAAAGGGCAGCTCTGCTATTGTACCTGTGCTCAAGAGAGCTGAGCTTGACAAAGGGATACAGAAGTGCGGGTCCCTGCCCCCAGGGGACGGAGCAGTGTCTCCAGAGAGTCTGGGTATATCAAAAGAGGCCACTTCCCATTAGCCCAGGCCCCCTTAAAATAGCTCCTTCACACAACTTAAAAGGGTTCCTCCTCACAGCCAGATGGGGTACTGGAGACAGGCTTGGGGGGCCCAGGAACCAGATGCACACACACAGAAGGAGGTCTCATCCCAGCCTATACCAGCACCCTGGACCCCTGCTCCAGCGAGGAGATGCACAGGAGTAGGGAGACCCAGACCCTGAAGAACAGCAGCAGGACCATGACAAGCCCACAAGACTGGCCCCCAGTCCACACCCTCCCATGAGTGAGGCGAAGGGGCGTGCTTGTGAGTGGGGCAGGGCCTGCCCCTCCAACATAACTCCCACCAGGAAGACACACCAGCCCCGAGGCTGCAGAGCTCCCTGGGCCTCAGTTTCCCCATCTGTGCAGAGCAGCTGCACTCCAGCGTCCTAGGCTTCTCCCTGCCCAGCCAGTCGGTGACTCCAGGAAGCAATGACCTCAGTGAGCTGTGCCCAAGGCAGTGTGACTGAGTTGTTTCAGAGGCCAGCATGAGGAAAGCTGGCCAGTTACAGGGGCAGGAAGGGCACCCTGGAGGGTGTCACCCAGGCCTGGGGCCTGGAAGACAAAGCACCCTGATCAGGGTGCCCTGGGTCCAGTGGCCTCCAGGGATCCGGGCCCTAGAAGGCCAGGTGGTGGCACCACCCACTGCAGGTACCTTCTGCCTTCCGGGAACACGAGCTCCTCCCCAGGGGACAGGCCTGTGTCTGAAGGTCATGGCCGCTCCTTCTGCCCCGTCACCTCCAGTAGGTCCCGATGCCCTGGGAGGAGGCAAGAATGGGCAGAGCCTGGGGCCAGGAAACACAACTGGAAAGTGGGGTGCCTGCACCAAAGACCTCCTTTGGCTTCCCTTTCCCTCAGGCCCAGTCGTGGGGTCACCCTTCCAGCGGTCAGCGGTGGTGGAGGAGACAGGGACATAAACGGAGGAATGGCAAGAAGAGGGTATCCCGGCATCCCTCGGGCTCTAGCCACAGCAAGAGAGGGGCTCAAAGCAAGGCCAAGGGAGTGGGGGAGGTGGCTGAGTGAACGGCTTAGGAGCAGAGCCAGTTGGGTCCCCTCTTCTCCCCATGCTGGAGGACCCCTGAAGGAGGCCCTCACCTAGGGGACACAGCCAAGCAGCGGTTGGGGGGAAAACCCCAGGCAGCAGTAACTGTGGGGGCCAAGGGCAGGAAAGGGGCAGGAGAGAGCCAAGCTGGGGGTGAAAATGTCAGGGGGGCTGGCCCAGAGCGGATGATGGGGACAAGCGGCGGGAGTTGGGAGGGAAGTCAGGCCCGGTCTGGGAGGCCCCCACAAGCCAGGAGAAACTGACCAGATGGCTGTGCTCGAGAACAGGGAGGACCTTCTCCCAGGCCCAAGGTCAGCCGTCCCCACCCCATCCTAACGCAGAGTCTGCTCGGGTTCATCTCGGCAGCACTGGTCTGTGCTGTGCTCAGAAAATGCCTGTGAAATTGGCCCATCGAAGAGGACAGGCCGGGTGTGGTGGCTCATGCCTGTAACCCCAGCACTTTGGGAGGTCAAGGTGGGAGGATCTCTTGAGCCCAGGAGGTCGAGGCTGCTGTGAGCTACAATCAGGCCACTGCACCCCAGTCTGGGCAACAGAGCCAGATCCTGTCAAAATAAAAAATGAGAGAGCAGGTGGCAGCAGGAAAGCACAGTCCTAGATGTTCCAAGGAAATGGCCACCAAAGAGGAATGGAGCTCTGGTCCCAGACTAACCACCCAACCCTTCTCCACCCCAATATTGGTCCCTTCTAGAAAGGCTTCCAGGCTTCCAGGGGACAGCGGGGAATGGAGGATGCTTCGGCCAAGCAGGTCTGCACTCAGGGTTGGGCAATGCCCTAGCCATGATGTGGCCAGTTGAGAAATCCATGGGCAGCAGCAGGTCAGGCTAGATGCCTATGGCAAGCTGGGCAACACTGTGCCACTGTCCTTGGTGGGGAGGGGGCCACTGGACAGATGAGGGGGCTGGCGGGATCCCCAGCACACACAGCTGGAGGGACTCCAGCCACTGCGTGGCAACCTCTCAGCCTGGGCACACTAGTCTCCGGTGCCTGGGAAGGGTTTTCACCCAGCTAGCCCTCCCATTGACCTACCTGAGCCCTGCCGTCAGCCCCATTTTACAGATAAGGAAACCGAGGAAAAGAGAAAATGATTAGCCCAAGGGATGCAGGTGACAGGGAGGCTGTTCAGCTCAGCCCTGCCCGCCTGCACCTCCCCAGCTCCCCCAGGAGGTCCAGTCTCCCACCCAAGGCAGGACAAGGCAGAGGAGAGCCTCGTGACACCGACAGTGATGAGCACTTCCACTTAGGTAGTGCCACCGCTGTGCCAGGCGCAGAGTGTGCATCAGCTCATTTAATCTTTACAACCATCTGATGCAGGGGGTACCTTTACCAACCCATTTCACAGATGCAAGAAACAGGCTCCATCCATTGTTCATCTCATACGCTGTTGGGAGGAGACAGAGCAGAGCTGGAACTTGGGCCACTGGACCAGAGCACAGTCCAGTTCTGCCTGCAGGCAGGGGGCTGGACCGGATAACTTCTGGAAGACCCCTGCTTCTCTGGCTGGTGTTTGGATGTGGTCTCATTCTCTAATTCCAACTAACTTCCAGCTCTTGGCTACATGTGTCTGTCTGTCTGTCTGTCTGTCTATCTATCTATCTATCTATCTATCTATCTATCTATCTATCTATCTATCTTTCTATCTGAGACAGGGTCTTGCTCTATCACCCAGAGTGGAGTACAGTGGCACAATCTCAGCTCACTGCAGCCTCCACCTCCTGTGCTCAAGCAATCCTCCTGCCTCAGCCTCCTGAGTAGCTGGGACTACAGGCATGCACCACCATGCTAGATAATATTTGTATTTTTTTGTAGAGTTGGGGTTGTGCCATGTAGCCTAGGTTAGTCTCAAACTCTTGAGCTCAAGCGATCTGCCCACTTCAGCCTTCCAAAGTGTGGGACTGCAGGTGTGAACCACGGTGCCTGGCCACATGAGTCTTTTAAAAAGTAGTAAATGCCTCCCCCCAACCCCATGAAAGGCTAGAATGGGCTGCTTTGACACAGGCATCCACCATGACCCACTCTGCATGCTCCCTCAAAGACCTGGAACTTTCTCCAGTGGGGTTAAGCACTGCCCTCTCCCTGGGCAGTGGGAGAGGTGGGAGAGGGGATGCTGCGTCACCTCGGTATGAACAAGTCCACACCCTCTTCCTCCAGGACAGCAGGAAGGAGGCAAGGAGCGGTGCTGAGCGACAGGCCACCCGGCCACCTCTGTGACCCTTGCAATGAGAGGGAGTGAACAAACCGCCTACCTCCCAGCAAAGGCACGACCCAACCACATGTCCAGGAAAGCACGTGAGACAGCCCACCCTGGCCCAGCCATGCAGAAGGCCTCTTCCTACCCCTTCCCTCCTGCAGTGGGCCCAGCGAAGGCCAGGCACAGGGCGGGGTAGGGGAGGCCCTCACAGGAGCCCAATTCCTCATCCTCCCAGTAAGGACTACCCCCATGAATCCCTCAGCACCAACCAGAGCCCCTGTTCTCAGCTTTGCCCCATCTGATCTCGCCAAAAACACAGTGTCCAGGCCCTGACTCCAGGCTCAAACGTGGCAGCAGACCACACTGTGGTGGGCACAACTGGATGCCTGGGGACCGATCTGCTGGGTGATTCAGGACAGACAGCCCCTCTGGATTGTCTATCCTCTGTAAACTGGAGGTGAATGTCACCTACCACATGGAGCGGTGGAGGAGGTAGGGAATGGGTCAAATCAGTAGCTATAAACTGTAGAGTGGGGTGCATGTCTCCAGTGCAACCATCGAGTCAGATTTTTGTCTCTTTTTAAAAATTTATTTATTTATTTTGAGACAGGGTCTCATTCTGTCACCCAGGCAGTGGCACAGTCATGGCTCACTACAGCCTCCAACGTCTGGCCTCAAAGGATCCTCCTGCCTTAGCCTCCCAAGTAGCTGGGACTACAGGCACATGCCACCACATCTGGCTAATTTTTGTATTTTTTGTAGAGATGGGGTTTCGCCATGTTGTCCAGGCTGGTCTCGAACCCCTGGGCTCAAGTGATCTGCCCATGTTGGCCTCCCAAAGTGCTGAGATGTCTTCTCTTTTTGAGACTCTCCTGTGGCCTGTCCCAAGGCCGCACTCCAGACCACCTTCTACTGCCTGAGCTCTCCCTGCACCAACCTCCATGCCCTCAAGCAAACGTCCCTCAAGCAGACCTAGTCCTGGCAAAGAGATTCTGCAATACCAGCTTCACCCACATCGCTAGGAAAACAGCTGCTAGTAAACAGCTGCTTCTTTCATGAAAACAGCACTAGAAGGCTGGGCATGGGGCTCATGCTTGTAATCCCAGCACTTTGGAAGGCTGAGGCGGTAAGATTGCCTGAGCTCATGAATTCAAGGTTTCAGTGAGCTATGACCACTCCATTGCACTCCAGCCTGGGTGACAGAGTGAGACCCTGTCTTTAAAAAAAAAAAAGAGAGACTGGGGGTGGTGGACTGGGGGTGGTGGCTCACACCTATAATCCCAGCACTTTGGGAGATCGAGGTGGGTGGATCATTTGAAGTCAGGAGTTCGAGACCAGCCTGGCCAACATGGTGAAACCCCGTCTTTACTAAAAATACAAAAATTAGCCAGGTGTGGTGGCGCGGTACTGTAGTCCCAGCTACTCAGGAGGCTGAGGCAGGAGGATGGCTTAAGCCCAGGAGGCAAAGGTGACAGTGACCTGAGAGGGTACCACTGTACTCCAGCCTGGGCAATAGACAGAGACTCCATCTCAAAAAAAAAAAATAAAATAAAAATAAGAAAGAAAGAAAATACCACCGGAGAGCTACCTCCACAAAGTTCACATCTTCCCTTCTGAAGGCCACAGAATTCGGAACAATCTGAGAGCCTCCCCTCCCCCGTACCCTGCACCAGGAGCTGCAGGTAAACCTTGGGAACCCAGGGCCTCTGGAGGTGGGAAGACAGACAACTGGGTGGGAAGTGAAGGCTGTGCACAAATGCCTTCCTGAGCTGCAGCCCCCCTCAGCCTCCTGCACTTCCTGCAGAGCCAGCATTTGGCACTTCCTCTAAAATTGGCTGGCTTGTCACTTTTGTGTCTTCTTTGGCCTCGTCCAAGACAATAATACAGTCAAGACGTCATAATGTCAATGTCCTTTTTACAGATTTTTTTTCTCTAAGACAAATACTTAGATATTAAATGTGTCCTTCCACCTACAGGCTAGAACCCCCTGCGTTTCCCTGGGCAGCCCGGTCCTCACTCCGAGAAACACTGGTGTTGAGTCCACCCCTCACAGCCTCCACCTGCATGTTGGTGACGCTAGTGAAGGCCCACAGTCACACAGCTCTTCCAGACACATCCAGCCCACACTGGCTGCCTGTCCAGGTCTTGGAACCAGGGCCCCTGTCACAGGCGGCCCGGCCTGGCCCCTACCTCCAGGCCCTCAGCTTCCCCCTCCCAGCCCTCCCTTCTCCCCCTTCAGCAATGGCTGGCCAGGAAGGAAGCCCCCAGCCCCAGACGTCCCTGCCCTTGACCCTGATGTGATGACACAAAGAAGAGGCAACTGCCTCACCCTCTGTGCAAGCATGTTTAGATGAATGCATAGAAAGCTCCAGAAAGACCCACTCCAGATGGCCCATGAGGTCCCTAGGGGATGGAGGAGAGGCGCTGCAGGGGAAGGGAAACCAGTCTGCTTTTCGGAGGCATCTTGGTTCGCTGACCCTCAGGCATGCACCCCTTTCAGAGGTTTTGTTTGTTGTTTTATAATTTCATAAAATTAGTTGAATTGCCCTTCCCTTGCCAATGTTTCCTTTCATTGAGAAAAGTCATGTGTGCTTGTAAATGTAAAAATTACACCCTCGAGAAGGAGTGTGGACATTTGAGAGTCTGTGGTTCGTAGAATTCCAGATGGAACAGACCAGATGCACAACATCGAGGTCATAACCGCACTTTCTTGTCAGGCTGGGAAAAGCCAGTGACAAGGCGCCTCTGGTCCCCTGTTGCGGGGTCGCCTCTCCCAGCCGTCTGCCCAGTAGGCTCCCAGAGCCTCCTCCTTCCCCAGCCCAGACTCTGCCCAGTGCACTCCCAGGCCAGGCTGCCGGGTGAGCTGCTTCCCACCCACCATTCAGCCCCGTCTCCGGGGACTCAAGCCACTAGGACTGGTGACACTCCATTCCCACACCCCGCTTTTACCTGGCTCTCCTCCTGGGCCCCAGCAGCCGGCCAGGGTCTGCAGGGAGGTAGCCCAGCCCTCGCCTGCCCTTCCTCAGACGCGTCCAGGCTCACCCATCCGAAGGCTCCTTCCACGCTACCTAATGAGAGTGAGTCACATCTGGGACCCACCACTTCCTGCTCTGGCGGCGGCGACAGCAAGGCTAAGGCACAGCCCGCAGCCCAGCTTCTCAGGGTATGCAGGGCCCCCTCCCCCAGCCACAGTGTTGCTCTCTGCAGCCGGGGAGCTGCCAGGACTGGGAGCTGTCGGGCTCCAATGACTTCATGGAAATTTGAAGCTTGAAGCTGGAACAATTTTGAAAAAAAAAAAACATAATAATAAAACAAGCACCAAAAACCTCCATTAGAAGCCCCAAGACAATTGTTCGAAGTGGGCAGCAAACGCATCCTTAATGAACAATTAGCAATTAGCCGCCTGACCTAAGCCTCCTGAGGGCTCTGATGCTCACAGACAGGCCCCCGCACCTTCCTGGGATTCAATTTCCCTGTCTATGTAGTAAGGTGGCCCCGTCCACCTCTGAGAGGGGCCCAGGAGATGGCCTGAGAGGTCAAAGATCTTCCAGTCCAGCCCACTGCCTCTCCATCTCACCTGCGCTCCCACGCTGAGAGCAGGGCAGGGGCGGGCCCATCCTTGGGGCTCCTATTCCAAAATCAGAGTCCCTGGAGAACCCCAGCATCCCTTGGCACCATGAGGCCAGGAACCAAACCCCAGCACCCCTTCTGTTGTGCCAGGCCTCAGTTTCCCCACTGGGATCATGGTGCGCTCAGTGGTGAGGGAGCAAATCAGGAGAGGCTGGGAGGAGGGAGTGGAGACTCCCAAATCAGAGGGGGAGGCGTCCAGTCCGCTGGCCACAGCAGCACCTGGTCCTCAGGGAGCCCTTCTGAGCATGTGACTGGCATCCTGGGATTACGAGCTCTTCAAAGCAAGGGTGTACCTCCTCCACCTCCTACATCCAGGGTCAGACACACCTCCTTCCAGCCCCTGTACCTTCCTCCATCACAGCACCTCTGTGCTGTGACCATTGGTTGCTGGTCTGTCTTTCCTAGGTTATATCCTTGGGGAGGGCAGAGATGGGAGGACAGCTGTAATGTCAACAGCTGTGTCCCCAGCATCCAGCCCCAGCCAGTCACAGTGTAGACATCCCACGCATACTGATCAGGTGGAACTGAACATGTTAAGTGCTGTCTTTGTGCCAGGCCCCATGCAGGGGACTAGCAGGTGACCTAAGGTCTGCCATCTGGTGGAGACAGGCATAGGACTCACACAGGGCTCCAGGCTGCTCCAGAGGCCACAGGAGAGAGTGGGAGACCTCAGGGGAGCCTCCCCATCAGTGTCGCCCTCCTATCAGCAAATGTCTCCCCAGCTTGGGTGTCCCAGAGCAGAGAAGGAATAGATATCATCATCAAGAGAGGGGAAAGACAAGCTGCTGACTGGGAAAATCACGCCCTATATGACTGACAAAAGACTCCTCCCTAGCGTATATAAAGATCTCCCAGGCCAGGCATAGTGGCTCACACCTGTAATCCCAGCACTTTGGGAGGCTGAGGTGGGCGGATCACCTGATGTCAGGAGTTCAAAACCAGCCTGGCCAACATGGCAAAATCCCGTTTCTACTAAAAGCACAAAAATTAGCCTGGCGTGGTGGCATATGCTTGTAATAATCTCAGCTACTTGGGAGGTTAAGGCAGGAGAATTGCTTGAACCTGGGAGGTGGAGGTTGCAGTGAGCTGAGATCACGCCACTGCACTCCAGCCTGGGCAACAGAGTGAGACTCTGTCTCAGAAAATAAAAAGAAAAACTTCCCACAAACCAATATGAAAAAGACAAATGGCCCGATTAAAAGATGAACAGGAGACTTACACAGGTACTTTGACAAAGAGGATGCCAAAATGACCAATAAGCACACAAAAAAGGCACTCAACACCATTAGTCACCAGCAAATTAAAACCATATAGAGATTCCACCGTATCACTAGAATGGCTAAAATTAAAATGAAAATACCAAGTGTTGACAAGGAGGAGGAGCAGCTCTTCACTCTCATGTACTGCTGGTGGGAATGTAAAATGGAGCCACGATGATGAAAACTGCCTGGCAGTGTGGACAAAAGCAAACCATATGCTTCCCCAATGACTCAGCAATTCAATCTCAGGTATTTACCCAAAAGAAATGAGTACACATGTCCACAAATGACTTCTATCCAAGTGTTCAGAGAAGCTTTCATCCTAACAGTCAAACTGCAAACCCAAACATCCTGCAATGAGTAAATGGATAAACAAATTTTCATATATTCACACAACAGAAAATTACTCAGCCGTGAAAAGGAACGGATCACTCCTAACACACAACATGAATGAATATCTGAGATGGCAAGGAGAGTGAAAGACCCACCCACAAAAGACACATTCAGCACGTTTCCATTTATATGAAACTTCAGAAATGATGAAACTAATCTACAGCGACAGACAGCAAGACAGTGGTTGCCTCTAGGGAGGCCGCTGATTGGAAAGGGGTACACAGGGACCTTCTGGGGGCTGAGGAGTTCTAAATCTCCCCCTGGGTGCTGGTTACACAAGCAAGTGCCTAAGTACACCCATTACCCTGTACATTGAAGGTTTGTGCACTTGCCTGTATGTAAATTACCATCCATTTTTAAATGGGTATTGAGTGATACCCATTTGTGTATGTGGGAGGGCATGGTGCTGGATGCTCAATAGATTCAGGAAACAGAACAGATCTGACCTGGCTCGTGGGCGAGAGGCTGATGAGACACATGATCAAACCCTGAGGAAAGCACGGTGTGGAGATGGAGCCACTGGGGGAGATATCAGGGGGCCAAGGAAAAAGGGCATAGGAGGCAGGGCAAGTCCAGGGAAATGGCAGGTGGGGAGCGACCCACCCTGACCAACATTTCTGCAAGATGATCTTGGCTTGAGAAAAGGAGTGGCTTGGAGAGGGCACATGCAGATGCCTGGACACAGGAGGGGGGTTCCCCACTGCCTGCTGGGAGCTGATGGGGCCCTGGGCTTTCTAGCATCAGCCACAGAGCAGGGAGTGTGAAGATAAACTGGCCATACAGCAGGGGCTGTGTGATAACGAACCCTACAGTTTGATAATGAAAGGGGCACAGTAAACCCTGCCATTTGATAACCAAGGTTCCTGTCCCACTGAGCAACACCTCCTGCCCTCCCAGGCCGCCCTCCCAGCTTTCTCCTTGGAAGATGTGGCGGTGAGTCTCTTCCCTGCTGGAGCCTGAGAACTGCCTCACACTAGCTGCTCCCTGCAGCCCCAGCCACCAGCCACCATTGGACACCCCACCCCTCATGCTGTCTAGGAGGTCCCAGCAGGCAGGATCTGAGCACACACAGGTCAATGCTCCCTAGGATCTGCACATCACCTAGGACTTGACACACACAGCCTCATGGCACTCGCTGGCAGCGCTGAGGAAGGCTCTGCTATCATTGCTCTGTAGAAGGCACCAAGGCTCAGAGACACCACATTGCTGGCCCAAGCACACATAGCTATGAAAAGGCAGAGCCAGGATTCAAGCTCAGGTCTACCTCACTTCACAACCCATGCTCCCAACCCTCCCTGGGAACAAGGACAAGCTTCCATTGGGGACAGGCTGCCCCTAACCCCATTACAAGGTAATGAGCATGGTGGATGCCCTCACTCAAGATGTCCCAGCCCTGGCACACAGTGCTCCCAAGTCTGCTGAACAAACTCCCTCTTTCCTAAAACTCCCCCAAAGAAGGGCAAGCTTGGGCTTTCAAAGCATCAGACAGGGAAGGCTGGTTTCTGCTCGACAGAGGTGCCAGGGCACACAGCACGGCCCCAATCCTTTCCTGTCCCACTCAGCAACCCCCATCCTCTTCCCTGGTCCTGCGGACACAAAACTGACTTGGACATAGTTTCCTTTCATGCAAGTTCCTAGGCTGGGAGGAGGTAAGAGGTGCCCACCAAAGGCATGGCATAAAGCTCTGGGGAGAAGCCAGCAGGGCATGGTGGCTCACGCCTGTAATCTCAGTTCTTTGGGAGGCTAAGGACGGGGGATCATTTGAGGCCAGGAGTTCGAGACCAGCCTGGCCAACATGGTGAAACCCCATCTCTACTAAAAATACAAATATTAGGCCGGTCGCGGTGGCTCACGCCTGTAATCCCAGCACTTTGGGAGGCCGAGGCGGGCGGATCACAAGGTCAGGAGATCGAGACCACCGTGAAACCCCGTCTCTACTAAAAATACAAAAAATTAGCCGGGCACAGTGGCGGGCGCCTGTAGTCCCAGCTACTCAGGAGGCTGAGGCAGGAGAATGGCATGAACCCGGGAGGCGGAACTTGCAGTGAGCCAAGATGACGCCACTGCACTCCAGCCTGGGTGACAGAGCGAGACTCCCTCTCAAAAAAAAAAAAAAACAAAAACAAAAACAAAAATTAGCCAGGCTTGGTGGCAGGTGCCTGAATCCCAGCTACTCGGGAGGCTGAGGTGGGAGGATCACTTGAGCCTAGGAAGCAAAGTTTGCAGTAAGCTGAGATCACACCACTGCACTCCAGCCTGGGTGGCAAAGTGAGACCCTGTCTCAAAAAAAAAAAAAAAAAACAGATCTGAGGAGAAGTACCCAGCAGGGTCCAGGCACATGTGGCCCAGAGTTTAGGGGAGAAGGACCTCCTCCCCTGGGGAATGATGGGGGCCCAAGATGAGGCCATGAAACAGTCAGTAGGAGGGACTCAAACTGCAGCCAAAACGAGGCAGACAGTCAAGCTGTCAGTCAGCCAAGGGACAAATAATGCTGAGTGCTGAGCAAACAAACCCAGATGTTGAGCCCTTACCGGGGGGAGGAAACCCTCAGCACCCAGTGGGCTTGGAACTCTGGGCACGTCTCTGTAGGGGCCGGGGGTATGAGGAGAAAAACCACCATCCATGCCACAGTCACCTCTTCCTTCCCCTAAGGTCGGGGGTTCACGGCACCCAGAGGAGCCCTGGGAGGGTCTGAGCAATTGGGCTGGCCACTCATCCCCAACCCCCCGCCTCGTCCTGGTGGGATGAAGAGGAGCCTTCAGGAAGGTCCTGTTACTATTCCTCTCTGAGAGCTGTGGAGTCAGGGGCTCCAAGGAGAGACTATGGCGGAACTAGGGGACCCTGGTGGCTCAGGGAGCCCCTCTGTAAAGTCAGGAGATGTGGCCCAGTCTGCTGGGAGCCCGTGAGGGGCTGTGAGGAATGCCAACAAGGCACATGGTGGGTGCTCGGTGCAAGCTGGCAGGGAGGAGGACAGCCAGGCACTCTCCCCGCTCTAAACCCTAGATCCCTAGGCTCTGCGACGTGCCTGCCTTCAAACACCTTCCATGGCTTGCCTGTGCCTCCAGAAGCAAGTCCTGCTTCCTCCTCCTGCCTCTCGGGGACCCCCACCTGGCCCAACTCACTTTTCCATCCTTATCTCCCTCCACTTGCTACCCAGCTGCCTGACTTCCATGCATTTGCTCAGGCCTTAGTGCCCCTTGAATGCTCAAAATGCTACCCATCCTGCCAGGTACAGGTGCCACCTCTACCAGGAAGCCTTCCCCAGTGCCCCACCATCACCTCCTCTAGGCCACAATGCCACAGACTTTCCCTCAGGCCTCTCCAGAGAGGATGTCAGGTCCACTTTTGGTAACAGCTCCTTGTTCCTAAGGGGAACCAGCCCTGCAGGGGTGGATTCACGACCAGTGTATATTGAGGAATGGGTGTAAGACTCAGGTAGTCCTGTGAAATTCACTTTCGGGACTTTTGTTAGGACTGTGGGAAAGTGTTCTCATTCAGCTGGCAGTAGGTGTGGGCTACGAGCCACTGGGGCCATCTTTGCTACAGTGGCAGTCAGACTCCAGTGATGCTTGTCCCCTGGAACTCGTCTGTGAATGGTCCCCTCCCACACCACCTGTGTGACCAAAAAAATATTGTGGAAACCACAATGTGCGGCTTCTGAGATTGTGAAAGATATCACAGCTTCCACTCAGCTTTCCTTTGGATCACTCCCTCTAGGGGAAGCCAGACACCATGGTGCGAGGACACTCAAGCAGCGCCAAGGAGGGATCTCTGTACGAGGAACTGAAGCCTCCCACCAGCAGCCAGCACCAACCCACCCTTCATGTGACGAAGCCGCCTCAGAGGCAGACCCTCCAGCCCCAGCCAAGCATTCAGATGACTGCAGCTTGACAGGCAGCTTGATTGCAACCTCATCAGAGAACCCCAGCCAGAAGCACCCAGCTCAGCCTGAACTCCTGACCTACAGAAATTGTGAGGTAATTGGAGTAATTCGTTACACAGCAATAGATTACAAATACAACCTCCCTGTGGGAGAACTGGCCTGAAAAGGAAGCCAAGACAGAGAAATGGAGAGAGAAGCAGTCTTTATGATACCATTTGAGTCCCTGGATCCAGCCATGTCTGAATCCACACAAAGTCTCAAGTCCTCTCTTTCTCCCTTCCCTTTGGTTAGAGTGGGTTTCTGGCACTTGCAGCTCAAAGAACCTGAACTTATTCATGCAGCACCCTCCCTGCTCAGGAGTGACTGAGGGTCCTGTCTTCTCCTCCATCAGACCCATCTACCCATCTGGCTGAGGGCAAGGACCACCTCTCCCCAGCACCACAGGCCCTCACGATATTTCTGCCAGATTGACCTGTACCAGATACTCCCAACAAGAACACAGTGCAGAAACATGGCACCCACTCGGTGCAGCCAGCAGTGTGAGCGCCCCCTCACCCCACGTGGGAGGACAGAGCAGGGCTGACTCCATGCGGTTTCATGCACCCCAGCTCTTCCACACTTGGGACTGAGGTGAACTCCCCAGGGAGAGAGACTCAGAGGTAGCACAGCTTGATAGAGCCACTCCCCCTGGGAGGAGGGGAACATTCCAGTGCATCCACCCACCTCCTCCAGGCCTCTGCCCACATCTCTTCCCAGCTGTGGGCTCAGGGATGTGCAGGGATCTGTTCCTTTCTCATGCTAGGAACATAAGAAAATGCCCAGGTCCATTAGGGCCTTCTGAGCCCTAATCAGTGCTGGTCCTAAGGGGTGGCCTGGGGTAAGCCCCAAAGCCACTCCAAATGAACACATATTCTAAGTAAACAGCATCTTTCCCATTAAACCCAGCACCCCGCAGCTACTGCCCCTCCTAAATCGCTGCTGCTTGGCCCTGTTCCAATGCCAGAACAAGGAAAGATGAACAGCCCGACCTCATGTAAGCAACACAGCCCATTCAAGGGCAGGGAGCTGGCTCCCATGACCCCCAGAGCCCCGATCTCTGCCAGGTCTGGGAGACGGGGCTTTGGAGAAGGAAAGGGGCAGCTGGGGTCATGGTGTGTTGAGTAACAGCAGAGAATCCTAAAAGAACAGATGTGAAAGCGACTGCCCTGCCAACCAAAAGCCCTTATTTCCTTTGAAAAACTTGGCAGCTGGGCCGAACCAGAGGCCGCCTGTCCTTCCCTGCACCCGGCCCAGTGTGACCCATGGACAGGCAGGGAGGAAGGCCACGTCCCTTCCACCAGATCCTCAAAGGGGGCTTCAGACATACCACGAATTGAAAATAGCAGCTCCCAGAACCTCATGTAAAGTGTGACCCCTTTCTTTTTTAACGATTTCACAGGGATGCCTGTATTTTTTTGCATACAAGAAAATCGGGAAGAAAATGTCCCAAATCTTAGGAGTTATCAGTAGGTGATAGAATTTGGCACAGTTTTACTTTAATATTTATCTTTTTGTTCAGATCTGCTTTTCAGTTTTTCTCTAAAGAAAATATACTACCCACATAATTAACAGAGGAGGAAAACCAGCTACAATCAAGAAAAAACAAGAATAAGGAAAAGCAATGCCCTGAGATGGGTAGTTTTCCACCCAACACCAAACTAGGCACCACTTGTAACAGGGTGAAAATGGAAGGTTTTTACCATAATTAAAAATACTACCTTAAGGGCTGGGCGTGGTGGCTCATGCTTATAATTCCAGCACTTTGGGAGACCAAGACAGGAAGATCAGGAGGATCGCTTGAGGCCAGCAGTTCAAGACCAACCAATACAACAGAGTGAAACCTCATCTCTACAAAAAAAATCAGCCTGAGCAGGTGGTGGGCGCCTGTGGTCCCAGCTACTTGGGAAGCTGAGGTGGGAGGATTGCTTGAGCCTGGAGCTCAAGGCTGCAGTGAGCTATGATTGAGCCACTGCACTCTAGCCTGGGCGACAGAGAGGGACCATGTCTCAAAAAAAAAAAAAAAACTACCTTAAAGTCATTGAATATCAATGACTGCCAGTATTACAAAAGGAAATTCACCAGACCACATGTGCCTCCCAGAAATTTCCAATAGCATCTCCAATGTGCTGTTGTGTGAAAAAAAATCAAAACTGAATTAGATCAAGCCTCTGGATACAACTATGAGTTTACGGGATTCAGGGGACAAGGAGCATGCTACACATTACAGGAAGCTCTCCTACAGGTAAAGGGACCCAGCTTCAACAAAAACACTGCATGGAAGACAGAGAGAATGAATGAGTACCAGTCCTACGGATGAAAGACTGTAGAAACGTATCACAGTTTCGTCACGCGGACCTCATTCGGATCCTGATGATTATTATTTTTTAAAGAGACAGGGTCTCTTTCTGTCACCCAGGCTGGAGTGCAGTGGCTCAGCCATAGCTCACCACAGCCTCCAACTCCTGACCTCAAGTAATCCTCCCACCTCAGCCTCTCAAGTAGCTTGGAGGTTACATTACAAAGTACATGCCACTATGCCTGGCTCTGGATCCTGATTTTAAAAAGCTAATAATATATAGGCCTGGCATGGTGGCTCACGTCCCTAATCCCAGCACATTGGGAGGCCGAGGCAAGCGTATCACTTGAGTCCAGAAGTTTGAGACCAGTCTGGGCAATGTGGTGAAATCCTGTCTCTACAAAAAATACAAAAAATTTAGCCTGGTATGGTGGTGCATGCCTGTGGTCCCAGCTATTTGGGAGGCTGAGGTGGGAGGATCACCTGAGCCTGGGAGGTGGAGGTTGCAGTGGACCGAGACTCATCACTGCACTCTAACCTGGGCAACAGACACCCTGTCTCAAAAAAAAAGATAAATCTAATATATAAAATATAAATACATATATATATTTGACATTTACAAAACAATTGGAAGTTTGAACACCAAATTGATAGTTATGATCTTAAAGAATTATTGCTAATGTTTAGCAATATGTGTGGTAAAATATGATTGTTTTTTAAATTTTATTGTCAATTGATCAGTTATAATTGTATATATTTATGGGATACAAAGTGACATTACATATATACAATGTAGAATGATGAAATGAAGTTAATTAACATATCACCTCAAGTATTTAGCACTGTTTGTGGTGAGGACATTTGAAATGACCCTCTTAGTTATTTTGAAATATACATTAACTATAGTCACCATGCTGTGCAATAGGTCTCAAAAAACTTATTCCTCCTAACTAAAACTTTGTATCCTCTGACTGCCTCTCCCTATCTACATCCCTCTCCCCACCCCATCCCTGCCCCCGCTACCTACACACAGCCTCTGGTAACCACCCTTCCACTTGCTGCTTCTGAGTTCAATTGGATTTTTTTGTTGGCGGTGGTCTTTTGGATTTGGTTTGTTTTGTAGAGGCGGGGTGCTATGTTGCCCATGCTTGTTTTGAACAACTGGCCTCAAGCAATTTTCTCACCTCAGCCTCCCAAAGCACTGAGATGACAAGCGTGAGCCACCGCACACAGCCTAGATTTCTTAGACTCCACACATAAGTGAGATTGTGCAGTATTTGTCCTTCTGTGCCTGGCTTATTTACTTAGCGTAATGTCCATTAGGTTCGCCCATGTTCCTTCTTTTTTAAGGCTAAATAATATCTCATTGTGTATGTATGTCTTCATCCATTAAGGGACACTTGTATCTAGATCTTGGCTATTATGAATAATGCTGCAATAATTATGGGAGTGCAGATATCTCTTTGACATGCTACTTTCAAATCCTTTGGACATGTACCCACGAGTGGAAGGAAGGGGGGCCCTACTATTTTCCATAATGGCTGTGCTAATTTGTATTCCCACCAACAGTGCTCAAGGGTTTCCTTTTCTCAACATTTCCTCCAACACCTGTCTCTCTCTCTCTCTTTTTTTTTTTTTTTTTTTTTTTTTTTTTTTTTTTTTGAGAGAGGGTCTTGCCCAGCTGGAGTGCAGTGGTGTGATCATAGCTCACTGAAGCCTCTGAATTCTGGGCTCAAGTGATCCTCCCACCTCAGCCTCCTGACTAGCTAGAACTAACAGGTGCACACTGCCACACCTGGCTTGTTTTTTTTTATTTTTTGTACAGATGGGTTCTCCCTATGTTGCTCAGGCTGGTCTCAAACTCCCAGGCTCAAGCAATCCTCCTGCCTTAGCCTCCCAAAGTGCTGGAATTACAGGCATGAGCCACCACACCTGGCTTCTCTTATCTTTTTAATAATAGCCATTCTAACAGGTGAGAGGTGATACTTCACCGTGGTTTTAATATGCATTTCCCTAATGATTAGTAATGTTGAACATTTTTTCGTACACCTGTTGGTAATTTGTATGGGCTCTTTTGAAAAATGTCTATTCAGATCCTTTGCCCATTTTTAATTGGGTTTGTTGTTGTTGTTGCTGTTACTAAGTTCCTTATCTATTTTGGATATTAACTTCTCATCAGATGTTTGGCTTGCAAATATTTTCTCCCAGTCTACAGGTTGTCTCTTTTGTTAACTGTTTTCTTTGCCATGCAGAAGCTTTTAAGTTTGACATCATCCTACTTGTCTATTGTTGCTTCTGTTGCATGAGATTTTGGGGTCAAAATAACAATTTCCCAGAACAGTATCACATAGCTTTTTCACTACATTTTCTTCTAGTAGTTCTATAGTTTCAGGTCTTATGTTTAAGTCTTCAGTCCATTCTGAGTTGGTTTTTGCATGTAAAGATCTAATTTCATCCTCCTGCATGTGAATACCCAGTCTTCCCAACACCGTTTATTGAAGAGGCTATCCTTTTCCCATGGTGTGTTCTTGGCACGTTTGTCAAAATAATCAGTGGAGTGGACAGGCATGGTGGCTCATGCCTGTAATCCCAGCACTTTGGGAGGCCGAGGTAGGCAGAGCCCTTGAGTTCACCAGTTCAAGACCAGCCTGAGCAGCATGTTGAAACCCCATCTCTACAAAAAATATAAAACTTAACCAAAGGTGGCATGTACCTGTGGTCCCAGTGACTCAGGAGGCTGAAGTAGGGGCGTGGCTTGAGCATGGGAAGCGGAGTTTGCAGTGAGGCAAAATCGCACCACTGTACTCCAGGCTGGTGACAGAGTGAGACACTATCTGAACAACAAACAAACAAATTATTGAGCTGTAACTGTATTCATGGGTTCATTTCTGAGCTCTCTATCCTGTTCCATTGGTTGATACGTCTCTTTTTTTTTTTTTTTTTTTTTTTTTTTTACAGAAACAGGGTCTTATGGGCCAGGCATAGTAGCTCATGCCTGTAATCCCAGCACTTTGGATGGCCCTATCTGTATAAAAAATAATTATATATATATATATATATTTTTTTTTTTTTTTTTAATTGGCTCACTCTGTCACCTAGGCTGGTGTACACTGGCACAATCATAGCTCACTGCAGCCTCAAGCTCCCAGGCTCATGCAATCCTCCCACCTTAGCCTCCCAAGTACCTGGGACTACAGGCTCCTGCCACCACACTTGGCAAATTTTTAATTTTTTTAATTTTTTTTTTTTTTTTTTTTGGTAGAGACAAGGTCTTGCTATGTTGCCCAGGCTAGCTGCAAACTTCTGGCCTCAAGCAATCCTCCCACCTCAGCCTCCCAAAATGCTAGGATTACAGGCATAAGCCACCATGCCTAGCCCAATATGTCTATTTTTATGCCAGCACAGTGCTATGTTAATTACTGTCGCTCTGTAATATATTTTGAAATTAGGTAGTGTGATGCCTTCAGCTTTGATTTTCTTGCTCAAGATCACTTTAGCTATTTGGGGTCTTTTATGGTTTCACCTGAATTTTAGAATTGTTTTTTCTTTTGTTTTGGCAGGGGGCGGGGGCAGGGGACAGGGAGACATCGCTTTCGCTGTAAACCAAAGGTGTGTTCCCTGTTTTTTCTTTTTCTGTGAGAAGTCACTGGAATGTTGACAGAGGCTGCATTCAACATTCTTCATAGCTTCAGGTAGTATGGACATGTGCACGATATTAATTCTTCCAATCCATGAACATGGATAACATCCCATCTATTTGTATCTTGTTCCATTTCTTGGTTCATTGTTTTATAGATTTCAGCATACAGCTCTCTCACCTTCTTGGTTGAATTTATTCCTAAGTATTTCTTCATGTGGCTATTGTGAATGGGATTATCTTCTTGATTTCTTTTTCAGATAGTTAGCTAACATACAGAAATATGACTGATTTTTGTGTGTTGACTTTACAATTTCACTGTGTTAGTTTATTAGTTTTAACAGTTCTTTGGTCATTGTCTGTTTTTTAAGCATCTTATCTTTTAGTAACATAGACTACCATTCTCACAGATGAAGTGACAGGGTGGCTGGAGGGGGCTGTGTGTGGGAGGAGAGGCAGCTCCCAGAGGCCACGGGCTGGAGCCTGCGGAAGCAGAGGCAGGGGTGCGTGGGGTGGTGTGCTGGTGCGCTGCCCTGTCTGCTGCTGTGTCTGTTGGCTTGTTCATAACGAAATGTCAAAACCTTGTCACTGAAAGCACTGTGGGATCTGCCATCTCCTCCGTCTCTCACACGGCAAAGGGGTCATTTTTAGCCCCTTCCTACAGATGAGGATCGTGTGGTCTTGAGAGGGAAGGTAACTCTCCTGAGGTCTCAGGGTCAGAAACACAGACCCAGCCTCAACCCTGCTCCTGACTGGAGAGAGACAGAGAGAGAGAGAGAGAGAGAGAGAGAGACAGACAGACAGACAGACAGACAGACACACAGAGAAAGGCAGTTAGAGACAGACAAGGACAAAGACAGAGACACATGCAAGCTCTTCCTGAGGTCCCCTCCCGCTGGAAGCAAAGGAGGCTCCAGGCTCTGACCCCCTAGGCCCCACCAGCATGTAGCAGCAGACGCCACCGCCTCCACCCCTACCTCAACCCACCTCACCACAGGAGCTTAAAGGCTTCCAGTGCCAACCTGGACGGTGGCGTCAGAACACACTCCCAGCAAAGCCCTCCCCCAGGAGCCCCTCCCTGTCTCATCCTTTGACCACAGAAGAGTGGG
This sequence comes from Rhinopithecus roxellana, assembly GCF_007565055.1. Taxonomy (NCBI): domain Eukaryota; kingdom Metazoa; phylum Chordata; class Mammalia; order Primates; family Cercopithecidae; genus Rhinopithecus; species Rhinopithecus roxellana. The sequence continues at coordinate 27,370,360 of NC_044568.1, forward strand.
CAGTGGAAAGCGCTCAGTGCCTGAGACCTCCACACTCCCAGATGCGGTCCCACCACAAACCTGGGTCCAGCCTGAGGGCACCACAAAGGTAAGAAATGGACCCATTTTTGGCTGGGCGCGGTGGCTCACACCTATAATTCTAGTATTTTGGGAGGCCAAGGCAGGGGTGGATCACTTGAGGCCAGGAGTTTGAGACCAGCCTGGGCAACGTGGTGAAACTATGTGTCTACTAAAAACACAAAAATTAGTCTGGCATGGTGGCACATATCTGTAAATCCCAGCTACTCAGGAGGCTGAGACAGAAGAATCACTTGAACCCAGGAAGCGGAGGCTGCAGTGAGCTGAGATTGTGCCACAGCACTCCAGCCTGGACGACAGAGCAAGACTCCATCTTGGGAAGGAAAAAAGAAAAAAGAAAAGGAAAGAAAAAGATAACGACTTGTTTTAATTTACCCTAAAGAAACAGTCCCACTACATGCAAGGACTTAGCTACAGGCTGTTTAGTGCAGCTCTCTAGCTGCAAAAATGCTGGAAACAACCAAAATATCTGCACCGGGGGCAGAAAATCACCCAGGGCACCTCCTGTGTCAAAGGCAGGGCTGGTGATGTCTGTAACACTTCAACCTCCCTGACCCCCAACTCCACACCCAAAGCCTGGGGCAGACAGAACTCCCCTTACAGGACAATAAGGAAAGTTGTAATGCTCAACTTTTTTTCTTGTAATATGTTGGGGAAAAAAAGTCTGGAAGAATATACACCAATATGCTAATGGGTTACTTCGAGTTCAGATTCTATTAAAAGTTTTTTCCCCACTTTATTACTTATATTTTCTGATTTTTCATTACCTAAATGTGAATTGTTTCTGTACTTTAAAAAATGAAAACTATTTAAAAATAAGAAATGAGCTTTTTCTTCCTCCTGGGAATGCAGCCCAGAGCCCAGGAGGCAGAAACTCTGGCTTCTAGTCCTAGCATTGCTATTGCTTGATCAGGGGACCCCTGAGGGTCACATCACCTCTCTGAGCCTCAGTTTCCCCATCTGTTGAACACCAAACTCACCAAGGTGAGCTCCTGCCATCTTCACTGAGCCTGTCCCCTCCTCTGTGAGATGAGGACCTTAAGGCACAGCTATGAAGGCACATAAACAATGCCTACCCAGGCACATAAACAATGCCTGCCCAGTGGCTGCCTCCACCCCACACCCTGGGGCATGCCTATTGCCAGCCTTTATTCAACCCATTCCTGCTAGCCCCGAAGCCAGTCTGGCAGGGGACCAGTGGCATTAGAAGCCACGCACTGGAATGAAACCATCCTGTCAGCCATGTGTGCAGAGCTCAGCCGCGCTCAACACTGACAAGTCCCGTTCCTCCCGCTTCCACCCACCCTCCAGGAAGGTGGTCTAGCCCCATCTCACAGAGGAAGAACCGAGGCTCAGTGCAGAGAAAGGACTGCCTGCCTACATACACCCAACGAGGACAAAAACAGCAGCTCGGGGGCTCCTCCTGCACCCTCCTCAAGGCGTGGTCAGCGAGCCACCCTGCTGCACCCCTTCTTCAGGGCCAGACACATGGTTGAGGCTGCAGGAGGGATGGACAGAGGCCTGGGACTGTGACAGGAGAGCAGGCTGGAGCCCCAAAGCTTCAGCTCCTCTTCCTCCTCGCCTGAAGCCCCCGGCCATTGCCCACAAACACCAGATTGGCTGAGTCAAGGCAGTGCAATGCTATACCCTCTGCGTGGGGGAGCAGGTCGGGGAAGGGGAGAACCCAAGCTTTTGGCCCAGCACCCTGCAATCACTTCCCAGGACAGTGAACTCGGAGTCCCCAGAGGCCAGGAGGGGGCAATGACGGGAAAGGCTGGCCGGCTAGGCGGGGACTGGGGGACACTGGAGGCCCAAGCACTGGGTAAGGCGCCACCCTGCTGAGCTTCCACTAGTAGCTGCCACGCAGCAACATGGCCAGGGGTACAGGCCTTCTAAGTTGGCAAAAGAAACTAGAAATCTGGGCTTTATGTAAAAATCTTGTGGTTTTCAAATGTTGATGATTAATTCAAAATAAACTTTAAGCACTTCTGCAGTCCTCCTCTCACGGCGCTGGACTCTGCAGTGTGGTCCTGAGCAAGCCATTTCACCTCTCTGGGCTTCAACTGTGTCATCTGTAAAGTGGAGAAACAAGGCCTGGCGACAGGGGATGGTACACACGTTGCCCATACTAAAGATAACAAAAAGCAACAGCAACAATAACAGCTAATGCTCACTGAGTGCCAGAGGCTGTTCTAAGTACCATGAAGTAATGTCATTTCATCATACCACAATCTCATAAGACAGGCATTTTTTTCTTTTTCTTTTTCTTTTTTTAAATCAGGGTCTCGCTCTATCACCCAAACTACAGTGCAGTAGAGTTATCATAGCTCATTGCAGCCTCGAATTCCTCGGCTCAAGTGATCCTCCTGCCTCAACCTCTGGAGTAGCTGGGACCACAGGCATGTGCCACCAGGCCTGGCAATTTTTTGTTTCTTTTTTGGGGAAGAAACAGAATCTTGCTGTGTTGCTCAAGCTAGTCTCAGACTCCTGGCCTAAAGCGTTCCTCCCACCTTGGCCTCCCAAAGTGCTGGGATTACAGGTGTAAGTCACCTCACCAGCAAGACAGGCATTTTTTAAAGCTGTATTTTAAATACTTTCAAAAATCTTTCAGAAAAGTGATAAGTACAAAGAATTCTATGCTTTTTAATCCAGATTTGCCTATTTGTACCATTTTGCTTCCTTCTATTAGATATCTATACATTTGTTTCTCTTTAATATTTGAGAGTGCTCCTTTAGCCTTGCAAATTTCCTAAGAACAAGGGCTCAGATAAACAGTTATCTGATCATTTAATGTTGATATAATACTTTACAGCCCATACCCAATTTTATCAACCATCTCAATAATGTGCTTTATACCTTTTTCCCCACCGTATGCTCACATACTGCATTTTTAAAATTTAATTTTACTTGTTTTAAAATTGTTTATTTTTTAAAATAGAGACAGAGTTTCACCACATTGTCCAGGCTGGTCTCAAACTCCTGACCTCAAGTGATCCACCTGCCTCAACCTCCCAAAGTGCTAGTATTAAAGGTGTGAGCCACTGCACCTGGCCACATACTACATTTTAGGTTTTATGTTTTTTTGTTTTTTTTGAGATGGAGTCTTGCTTTGCCCCCCAGGCTGGAGTGCAGTGTAGTGATCTCGGCTCACTGCAGCCTCTGCCTCCTGGGTTCAAGCGATTCTCCTGCCTCAGCCTCCCAAGTAGCTGGGACTACAGGTACAAGCTACCATGCCCGGCTAATTTTTTGTATTTTTAGTAGAGATGGGGTTTCACCATGTTGGCCGGGCTGGTCACGAACTCCTGAGCTCAGGTGATCCACCCGCCTCGGCCTCCCAATGTGCTGGAATTACAGGCGTGAGCCACCTCGCCCGGCCAATTCATTTTGTTGTCACCTCTCTTCAATGTCCTTTAACCTGGAGGTTAAATCCCTGGCCTTTGAGATAAGCATTCTTTTTTTTGTTTTTTTTTTTTTGAGACGGAGTCTCGCTCTGTCGCCCAGGCTGGGGTGCAGTGGCCGGATCTGAGCTCACTGCAAGCTCTGTCTCCCGGGTTTACGCCATTCTCCTGACTCAGCCTCCCAAGTAGCTGGGAGTACAGGCACCCGCCACCTTGCCCTGCTAGTTTTTTTTTTTTTTTTTTTTTTTTTTTGTATTTTTTAGTAGAGACGGGGTTTCACCGTGTTAGCCAGGATGGTCTCGATCTCCTGACCTCGTGATCCGCCCATCTCGGCCTCCCAAAGTGCTGGGATTACAGGCTTGAGCCACCACGCCTGGCCTTGAGATAAGCACTCTTACTGTCCACATTTTATAAGTGAGAAACTGAAGGCTCAGTTGAAACACTTGCCCAAAATCACACAGCTACCAAACATTAAGGTGGGACTCAAGCTCGGGGGACTCTCTTTAGAGCTTGTGCTGCTCTTGTCTTCCAGGCCCAAGAGTTTCCAAAGAAAGACCTTTGTTGTTAACTGAACAGGGGATCCCTCTGCAAACAGCTGCTCAAGGCGCCTCACTCAGCACGTGGTCATTAACTGAAGGAGCACTCTCCTGTGCACACATGGGCTGGGCCTCAGGCTGCCTGCTCCCCACGCCTGGCAATGGCCCTAGCCAGATGCCCACCACCCCCGCCCAGCAGGGCCCCACGTAGCTATTTCCAGAGAAAGAATGTGCTCACCTGCAAAGGAGTCCCCCCACCTCCTGGCAAACTGGGTGATAACGAGGGCCTCAGAGAGCTGGGGCCAGCAGTGCCTGCCATGTTCTCCCCTTATAGTCCAGGCCCAAATGTCCAGGTCTAAAAGGCAGAGCCTGAAGTCGTAATTGCCCGCAGGCCACATCCCTAACCCACAGACCAGGGCTCAGGGGGAACCCATGAGGTCAACTGTCTAAGAGGGGCCTGAGTACTTTGGTTTGTTGTTGTTGTTGTTGTTGTTGTTTGAGACAGAGTCTTGCTCTGTCACCCAGAGCAAGCTGGAGTGCAGTAGCGCAATCGCAGTTCACTGCAACCTCCGCCTTCCAGGCTCAAGTGATTCTCCTGCCTCAGCCTCCCGAGTAGCTGGGATTACAGGCACCCACCACCATTCCCAGCTAATTTTTGTATTTTTAGTAGAGACGGGGTTTCATCATGTTGGCCAGGCTGGTCTCAAATTCCTGACTTCAAGCGATCTGCCTGCCTCAGCCTCCTAAAGACCTAGGATTACAGGCGTGAGCCACTGCGCCAGGCCAGAGCCTGAGTACTTGCTAAGACACACAATAGGACCATACTGGAAGGGTTACAGGAAGAAGACACAGCAAAGGGCAAGGCCTGGGAGGTGGGAATGGTGCAGGTTCTTATGCAGAGAGCAGAAAGCACTCAAGGGGCCCACACACAGTCTGCACATCTGGGAAGAGGAGGCAGGACCCAGGTAGCTTCCCAACCACCATGAGCCACAGATCCCAGCAGACACACAGCAGAAGAGGTGACATGCCAGCAAGAAGCTCTGCCACCGACCAACAGGGCATCGTCCACCTGAGTCCCAGGCCATTCTGTTAGGCTGTGAGGCTAATGTGTACTGAAATACCTCAAAATCCTGGAACCTCACCATGTGTTATCCTGTCAAATTCAGAAATTGGCATCAGCCTCCAGACCTCATCTGCAAATCCAATTCTAAGATTCAGAAGCAGCAGAACTGCTCTTGAAAATTTACCAGAGCAAACACAAAGGGAATAAAGTTTTGCTTTTCTTCCTCATTGCTGGCAATTTTGAAAACGCAGAAAGCATGACTAAATAAGAAAGTGATCTGTCCACAAACTCCCCCAAAGATACCCTAAATTTTTGTACAGGGTATCTGTAAAAAGTAACGGTCCCTCCTTACCCTTCAATGCACAAAAGCACAGCCTGGCCTGCCTGCAGTGTGAGTGTTTGGGGTCAAAGTGCATCCACTCGGTCTCCCCTACTGGCCACAGCAGGGCCCACACCTAACTCACCTCTCTGCCTCCTGCCCAGACACAGGCCGCCCCTTGCTGGATTCAGCCAGGGATAGGAAGGAGGAGACATAAACCCCTCTCCATCAGCAACATTCCTTTGTGCCCATCAAGAAGGGGGCTCCAAGAGGTGGGGGTTAGGAGCAAAGCCCCAGGGCAACTCTAGGTACAGTGTAGGAACGGGAAGAGGAAGAGGTGGGCGGGGCAAAGGCAGGGAATGTGTGCTGCCTGCGGTGGGGCACTCACCAGGCCCACTTGACTCTGCATTCGGGGGTGGGGCTCAGGCTGATGTGGATGCAAACGGGCTACACCTAGACCACATCAGAACAGCCCAGCTCCTTGCTACCAGACCTGTGAGGACCTCAGCTCTCTCACCTGCAAATGGGCTGGTCGTTTGGGTCCTGCCTGACTTATGATTAAAGATACAAGGGATACGCAGGGGCTTTGTAAGGGCCTTGGAAATTGGAAGGCTCCCTGGGAGGGCCCAGCAGGCCTCACCTCTCCCTGCTCCCCTCTGTGAAAAGCCCAAAAGTACCCATTCTTTCAAGCCCAGGGGCACTCAGGGCCTGTGTGGCTGCTGAAGGAAGAGGACCCAGCACCTAGGGATCCCAAATACTGAGCAGTGGGGAGGCAGCTTTAGAAGACCTGGTCCTGTGAGGCCAGGCTCCCAGCCACAGAAGACAGCTTCAGATGGAGAAGAAACTCAATAATAAAAATCAGGAGTCAAAGAAAAGAAAAGAAAAAGAAAAAGAAAAGAAAGGAAGGATGGGTACGGTGGCTCACACCTGTAATTTCAGCACTTTGGGAGGCTGAGGCAGGAGGATCACTTGAGCCCAGGAGTTCAAGACTAGCCTGGACAACATAGTGAGACCATGTGTCTACAAAAAAAAAAAAAAAAAAAAAAAAAAAAAATCAATAAATTAGCCGGGCATGGTGGCGCACACCTGTATGTAATCCCAGCTGCTACTAGGGATGCTGAGGTGGGAGGATCACCTGAGCCTGGGAGGTGGAGGCTGCACTGAGCCATGATTATGCCATTGCACTTCAGTCTGGAGGACAGAGCAAGGCCCAGTTTCAAGAAAAAAAAAACCCTGCCTCCGCATATGGATTCAACTCATCAGATAGTGGGGAAGAGGGTTCTCACCCCTCTACCCAGGCCCAGTCAGCCACTTCTGTGGGGTCCCCCCATAAACCTGGAGTCTGACTCCTCCCCACAGCCTGCCCCCAGCTCCACAGCCCACAAACTCCCTTCTACAAGGGCACCTGCCCATGTTTGAAGGCATTCACTGAACCCCAGAACCCCCTCCTCTCAGGGCCCAAAGCCCCTGCCTAAGTCCCCACAGCTGTAGCCTCACCCAGAGTCCACTACAGTCCTGTTGGTCATTCATTCAGTCATTCAATCTCTGGAGCATCACTCTGGACCGGGCCCGAGGGGGCTTCAGTCGACCACACAGGGTATCCTGCTCCTCATTTTAAGGGCTCTACTTCTGTTCACGGCGCCCACGCGGTCATTTCCAGCTTCAGCTCTGGGGCTCAGAAAGGAGTTCCTGGCTTGGAGGGAGGGGACCTGAGACATAAACCAGGAGAGGGAACAACTCCAATCCATGGAGAGGCTCCAGCCTCTCTCTCCCAACAGGGGTCGGCTCCCATTGTCACTTCCTCATGTGCGAGGCATCTGGGTTCCCAGGTTGGGATCCGAGGCAGGGGCCGGGCCTGGCTCACTCTCCCATGGACCCTGGTCCTCTTTGGCCACGGAGGGGTCCTGCTCTCTACCGGCTCTGGCGCAAGCGCTGCAGACCCACAGCCCGGTCCTGCGCCCACAGAGGCTGCTACCCTGTGCAGTGTTTGCTTCCAACAGGCCCCGCCGCCCGGAGCCAGCCCTGCTCTGCGCCCTAAGCCAGCCGGGCTCCACCGCAGGGGTCTGGGGCCGGGCGGCCTCCCTCGGGTCTCAGTCTTGTCATCAAAGCGGGCTCCGGCTGGGGCAGCGTCTGGGAAGTGTATCCCTGCCGGCCGTGCCTAAGTGGGGAGGTCGTGGCCCGAGGGAGGGTCTCGGAGCATTCCCGACCCACCCGGGCAGGAGCCGCCACCGCCGGGCGCCCGCGAGGCCGGGGAAGGACGGGCCGGGAGAGGGGCCACCCGCCCGTCTGTGTGGGGACCGCGCGGCGCGGGGCAGCGGCCACGGGCACCCCCCGACCCCGGGCGCATCCCGGGCCCGCCCGCCGCGCTCCTCTGCGCCCCGCGCTCACCTGCCGCGCGCTCCCGCTCCACCGCCGCCAGAGTGACCGCCCCAGTGGCCGCGGGCTGGCCCGGCACTCACCGCGGGCGGGGAAGGAGGAGCGGCCGCAGGCGCCCCCCGCTGGCCGCGTGTCCCAGGCCCGGGGCGCGGGGGCGGGAGCCGGGGCGGGGGACTGGGGGGCGCCCCGTAGGCCGCGTCCACCCTGCAGGCGCAGCTGCCCCCGCCCCTCCCCGGCCCCAGCTCCCCCAGAACCGTGGGAAATGCGCTGACGCGGGAGGGACCGGCCGGGCAAGCTCGGGGCGCGGCAGGAAGGAAAGGCGTCCCAGCAGGACTTTCTCCAGGTACCGCGCGCACGTGCTGGGGAGCGCCAGGCCCGCCCCACCCCCAGAGGGAAACACTTTCTAGCAAACTCTTGCAGTGTTTCTGCCCCAGGCCTCCCCTCCCCTCCAGGAGAGCCAGTGTTTCTGGAAGGATCCACAGACGGCGGGCCAGTGCCCTCCTCCCAAGCCGGGGGAGCTTTGGTCCCGCCTTGCGTCTCACTCAAGCCTTAACCTCCTATGGCAGGGCTCAGAGGCGGGAGATGACCGCAACCACCCCTGTAGGTGTCCTCAGAAAGTAGGTGTTGTAATCTCGTTGTGATCCCTGCAGCTCAGGGTGGGGCCCCAGTGTTGGCAGAAAAAAAAAAAAATCTGCCCTGTTTCCAAGAAACTCAGACAGGGTGAGCAAGAAAGCCTCCTGTGAGTCACCCTGGGAGGGGCAGAGGAGACCGTCCGCGGGAGTAATCAAGTCCACGAGGGCATTTCTCACTTGCAGGCCTCCATGAGTCCCGCCCTTTCCCACTGGTCTTAGAACTCCCAGGAATTGGGAGTTCCCACTTCACTGAGAGGGGTTACAGAAGCACCTGTTATGCCCATTTCTCAGGTCCGACCCCCAAGGCCCTAGCAGGTCTTCATAGAAAGGGCCAGAGAGTCTGTAGTTTAACAAGCACTCGGGGGATCTATGACAAACAGGTAGGAGAAACGTTGATGTACTGGGAACCTATGGTGGGATCCTGGAGCCTGGTACCCCAGCTCACCCTAGAGGGGAGAGATTCTGGTGTGGGAGGGCGTTGCCCCCCGCGGTGGGCCTGGAACCTAGCCCGAGGCCACCCACGTTGAAACCATGCTGAGAAATCAGATGGCCAAGGCTGGAAGGTGGAGCCTCTGATTTCCACTCCAGATGGCGACAGGGAGGTCCCACCTGAGACTTACATCCCAGCAGCAGCAAGCCCACTGGGCTTCCCGCGCTGTTCAGGCCGCTCCTCTGGGCTCGTGCAGTCCCCGGGCATCAAGCATGGTGGCAATTGGCTCTCTGGGCTGGTGCGACTCCACTATTCATCGGCCTTCCCGTGGAGGGCCCTGGCCGGGTCACTGCAGCATCCTGAGGGCTCACCCGGGAAGATCTGAGCAGCTGGGGCCTCCCTGCTCTGGTAATGGGAATCCCGGCAGCAATGAAGAATGGGAATAGGATTATCAGCAGAGCCAGCTTCCGAACGCACTGCCCACCCCCGGCAGCCCCACCCCTTCAGCAGAACCTTGAAAACGAAGAAACCCACCTGTTTCCCCAAGGCCTCCAGAACAGCCAGTGCCTCAGTCCTGGGACACGGTGACCTCTGCCAAGGTCAGCCCTAGAAAGAGAGAGGGGAGCGGAGCAGCTATGGAAGAGGGTCCTGCTGGGACCCACCTTCAGTGCTCTCCAAGCGAGGAGCCCTCAGCCCTTTCTGGTGTGTGGAAGAGTGCTATCACTTCCCAGTCCGTCATCTGTGTGTCATATTCACGCAAATCTATGAGCAAGTCTCCTGACAGCAGACAGGAAAACAGAGCTGGAGAAAGTGAGTTACACACCATGCCTGCATCACTGCTCCAGTCAGGACTGTCAGGACATATCCATCATCCCCATGGTCCCCATAGCCACTGTGGACCTGTCAGCAGAATCACCCCATTGTATACTCCGGCCTCAATAGGGGATTCTCAACTGGTAGCCAGCAACGGAGTCACCTAGAGGTCTCGTGAAGGCATACGTGGCTGGGTTCCACTCAGTTTCGAATTCAGCAGACCTGGGTGGGTACTGAAACTTTTAACTTCTGTCTCACTCCCAGGTTACGCTGATGCTTCTGGTCCTTGGCAGACTGGGTAGCGAGTCTCTAAGGCACTGGATTCCAAGTAAGGTTGGAGTCCCCTTCCCAGAGATTCTGGTCCTTGGGTGGGGTCTGGGAATATGCAGTAGTTTTCAAACCCAGGTGAGTTTAATTTGTGACAAGGATGTTACTTCACATCAGAAAGGAAAAGGAATGGCTTTTTTTTTTTTTTTTTTTTTAAGAACCACAGCTGGATAAACTGGTGGCACATGGCTGTGGTCCCAGTTACTCGGGAGGCTGAGGGAGGAGGATCACTTGAGCCCGGGAGGTGGAGGCTGCGGTGAGTGGTGATTGCACCACTGCACTCTAGCCTGGGCAACATAGAGAGACATGGGCACACACAACCACATCTGGTTATTTTGTTTGTTTGTAGAGAGAGGATCTCACTATGTTATCCAGGCTGATCTTGAACTCCTGGGCCCAAGTGACCCTCTTGCCTCAGCCTCCAAAGTGCTGGGATTAGAGGCATGAGCCACTTGCACCTGGCCTAAAAATTTTTTTTTTTTAATAAAAAACAATTTTACACCAGCAGTGGCATGAGCTTGTAGTCCTACCTTTCGGGAGGCCAAGGCAGGATGATCCCTTGAGCCCAGGAGTTTGAGACCAGCCTGGGCAACATAACAAGACCCCTGTCTTTTTAAAAAAACAAACAAACAGGCCGGGCGCGGTGGCTCAAGCCTGTAATCCCAGCACTTTGGGAGGCTGAGACGGGCAGATCACGAGGTCAGGAGATCAAGACCATCCTGGCTAACACGGTGAAACCCTGTCTCTACTAAAAATACAAAAAACTAGCCGGGTGAGGTGGCAGGTGCCTGTAGTCCCAGCTACTCAGGAGGCTGAGGCAGGAGAATGGCGTAAACCTGGGAGGCGGAGCTTGCAGTGAGCTGAGATCTGGCCACTGCACTCTAGCCTGGGCAACAGAGTGAGACTCTGTCTCAAAAAAACAAACAAAAACACAAACAAACAAACAAAAACTAATAGAGTTCTTTGTGCTTGAAAATGAAACCTATAAGAGAAAATGTTAGTAATTTTGGAGTGGAGAAGTATGCATGGGAAATTGAATGCACACGGAAGAGCTGCTTTTGAAAGTTGCATGTCTCTGTCCAGATGAGGAAGTCTCCAGATGTCCATGTCTAATGTGTTTGTGATTTTATTTGTTTATTTATTTATTGAGACAGAGTCCTGCTCTGTCTCCCAGGCTGGAGTGCAGTGGCGCACTCTCAGCTCACTGCAACCTCCACCTTCCGGGTTCAAGTGATTTTCCTGCCTCAGCCTCCCAAGTAGCTGGGACTACAGACACCCACTACCATGCCCAGCTAATTTTTGTTATTTTTAGTAGAGACGGGATTTCACCATGTTGGCCATGCCAGTCTCGAACTCCTGACCTCAAATGATCCATCCCCCTCGGCCTCCCAAAGTGCTGGGATTATAGGCATGAGTCACCACACCCGGCCATGTTTATGATTTTAATTAGCCACTGTGTTGATAAGCTCCAGAATGCAGTGCCCTGGGGTCCCTCCTAATTTGTAAGTGCCCAGTGCCCACTGCTCCAGGGAACTCTGCATGTGTTGCCTGAGTCAGTTTCTGTGGTGGGCAACAGTTTGGGGCTTTATTTCACTTGTGCAGCGAGAAGATTTAAACATTTAAAATCAACCACAACAGAAGCTAAGAATCACGTATTTCAGCCACCCCAACCCTGCCCTTCACCAGGCAATGAGAGCGACATCCAAGTAGGAGAATATAAAAGTTTCCCGAGTGATACCTGTCCTTTCAGTCTTTTTACAGCCTCTTGATGCATCACTACGCAGAGCATGGCCTTAGCATTCTCAGACAGATGGTCCTTGCTGCCTGTCCCAGAGGAAGGAGGAGCTCCCTCCTTTCCCACACTTCCTCCAGCGGTGCTCACCACAGGACAGAAGCTTAATGAATGCCTATGCACAGGCAATACTGCTCACTCTCTTTATATATATATGTGTGTGTGTGTGTGTGTGTGTGTGTATATATATATATATTTTTTTTTTTTTTGAGACAGAGTCTCTCTGTCACCCAGGCTGGAGTGCAGTGGTGCGATCTTGGCTCACTGCAACCTCTGCACCCCCGGGTTCAAGAGATTCTCCTGCCTCAGCCTCCAGAGTAACTGGGATTGCAGGTGCCCGCCTGGCTGATTTTTGTAGTTTTAGTAGAAATGGGTTTTCACCATGTTGGCCAGGCTGGTCTCCAACTCCTGACCTCAGGTGATCCACCCACCTTGGCCTCCCAAAGTACCGGGATTACAGGTGTGAGTCCCCGTGCTCAGCCATAATTCTTTTTTTTTTTTTTTTTTTAAGAGACGGAGTCTCGCTCTGTCGCCCAGACTGGAGTGCAGTGGCCGGATCTCAACTCACTGCAAGCTCCGCCTCCTGGGTTTATGCCATTCTCCTGCCTCAGCCTCCTGAGTAGCTGGGACTACAGGCGCCCGCCACCTTGCCCGGCTATTTTTTTTTTTTTTTTTTTGTATTTTTTAGTAGAGACGGGGTTTCACCGTGTTAGCCAGGATGATCTTGGTCTCCTGACCTCGTGATCCGCCCGTCTCAGCCTCCCAAAGTGCTGGGATTACAGGCTTGAGCCACCGCGCCCTGCCTCAGCCATAATTCTTAATTAAAAAGGGAAAGAAGGCCAGGCATGGTGGCTCATGCCCGTGATCCCAATACTTTGGGAGACTGAGGTGGGCAGATCACTTGAGGCAGGAGTACAAGACCAGCCTGGCAAACATGGTGAAACCCCATCTCTGCTAAAAAAAAAAAAAAAAAAGAAAAAAAAAATACAAAAATTAGCCGGATGTGGTGGCACATGTCTGTAATCCCAGCTACTCAGGAGACTGAGGCAGGAGAATCGCTTCAACCTGGGAGGTGGAGGTTACAGTGAGCCAAAATCATGCCACTGCACTCCAGCCTGGGCGATAGAGTGAAACTCCATCTCAGAAAGAAAGAAAGAAAGAAAGAAAGAAAGAAAGAGAGAGAGAGAGAGAGAGGGAGGGAGGGAGGGAGGGAGGGAGGGAGGGAGGGAGGGAGGGAGGAGGAAGGAAGGAAGGAAGGAAGGAAGGAAGGAAGGAAGGAAGGAAGGAAGGAAGGAAGGAAGGAAGGAAGGAAGGAAGGAAGGAAGGAAGGAAGGAAGGAAGGGAAGAAAATTTAAGAAGCAGCTAAGAGTGCCAGTCCTTCCCCTACCCCAGCAGGAACCTGTAAGCCTTTTCTCCAGAAGAAGGTAAAATAGTCTCTGAATTGGGGAACGCCAAGCCCAGCTGTGGGCAGGGCTACCCAACTGAAAACTGGAAAACTTTAAAGGCAAATTCACATGGAAGGCTGGGACACCCGCCTCCCCCCACCTCACACTAGCCCTCTTCCCTGCTCAGCTCCCAGGATGTCGGTGGCCCAGAGCCTTACCCCCAGGCTGGAGGAATTCTTTGGGGAACCCCACAGCCTGCTAATTCTTACAGAAGCACACCACTGACTTAGCCACACTGATTGACAGAGCTTCCCCCCAGCTCTTAAATATGTGCAGGTAACCAGGAATCACCAGAAATCCATGGACAGCCTCAACCCTACAGAGAGTCCAAAACAACAAATGAGAAAAAAGCTAACAGAGACTATGCAGGCAGACAACAACCTAACAAAATGATACCATTCACATCCCCAGAGATTCCAAACATATATTGTAACTAGGAAACAAAATCGGATACCTTTTTTTTTTTTTTAACAAGGAATATTTGGGGCCAAGAAAAGGACTTGGAAAGTAAAAACATGATAACAGAAATTTTAAAACAACAGAAAATTTGGAAGTGGAACAAAAAGTCAGAGATGGAAAATAGAGAAGAAAAGATAAAATGAGAGGATCAGTCCAGGAGATGCAGCACCTGAATAATTATGGAGTTCCTGAGAAAACAGAAAGGAGGGGAAAAAATAATTCCAGAAGCTTTCCCAGGACTGCAGGACATACAGTACCACATCAGATGCCCCATCACATCAAGTTCCCAGTGCAGTAGATGAAAATAGACTCGCCTAACTTTCGTAATGGTGACATTTTAGAACACAAAGAGGAGATCCTAAAAGTTTCAAGAAGGAAAGGTTACAACAAGCTTTAGACTTCTCACAACAACACTGGGAGTGATGAAGCAATGTTTCAAATTCCAGAGGAAAAATGTTTTCAACCCAGGATTCTATATCCAGCCAAACTCTCAATTGAGAGTAAATGAAGAACAAAAGCATTTTCAGATGTCTACTGCCTGTGCACACTTCCAGAAAGCTACTGGGGGATGAGCACCAATGAAAGGAGACAGTTTATCAAGAAAGAGGGAAACACAAGACACATAGGAGAGGAATTGCCCCATGGGGTGCATGGAGGAAAGTGTCATTCAGGATGAAGTTTGTGTGCTGGGCACAGCTGGCCAGAAACTCCAGGACAAATGCCTCTGAGAAGATGACAGTGATAAAATACCTTACGTGCTAAGCATTTGGAGGGGCTTAGAACATTGGCATAGTTTAGGGTGAATTAGTAAACAACATGGAAAACAAAAACCCCGGGAAAAACAAAAAGAACTTGCGTGGAAAAAGAAATATTACACAGCTCGGGCCAGGCACAGTGGCTCACACCTGTAATCCCAGCACTTTGGGAGGCCAAGGCGGTTGGATCACGTGAGGCCAGGAGTTTGAGGCCAACCTGGCCAATATAGTGAAACCCCATCTCTACTAAAAATACAAAAATTAGCTGGCCGGGCGCAGTGGCTCAAGCCTGTAATCCCAGCACTTTGGGAGGCCGAGACCGGTGGATCACGAGGTCAGGAGATCGAGACCATCCTGGCTAACACGGTGAAACCCCGTCTCTACTAAAAATACAAAAACTAGCCGGGCGAGGTGGCGGGCGCCTGTAGTCCCAGCTACTCGGAGGCTGAGGCAGGAGAATGGCGTAAACCCAGGAGGCGGAGCTTGCAGTGAGCTGAGAACTAGCCACTGCACTCCTGCCCGGGTGACAGAGCGAGACTCCGTCTCAAGAAAAAAAAAAAAAAAAAAGTAGCTGGGCGTGGTGGTACATGCCTGTAATCCCAGCTACTCAGGAGGCTTAGGCAGGAGAACTTAGGCTTAAACCCAGGAGGCAGAGATTGCAGTGAGCTGAGATCACGCTGCTGCACACCAGCCTGAGTGACAGAGCAAGATTCTGTTCCCCACCAAAAAAAAAAAAAAAAAAAAAAAAATTCAGACAATGAGGCAGGGAGGATCACTTGGGCCCAGGAGGTCAAGGTTGCAGTGAGCCCTGATTGCGCCACTGTACTCTAGCCTGGGCAACACAGCAAGACCCTGCCTCAAAAAAAATAATTTAAAAAGATAAATAAAAATAAAGAAATATTATACAGCTCAGTTGATAAGAACAGCCCTTACACAATCACTATAATGTGAACACTGAATATTGGGCTAACCAAAATTCATTTTAACTCTATTGGGAGGCTAGGGCACAGAAGTAGTTCAGGGGTGGTGGGAAGTCAACACAATTTCAAGAACTAAGAATCAAGAATCAAGAAGTAGCAATAGAGGTCTATTGTTTAGAGACATGGAGGTAAACACAGCACCTCAGAAAACCACCAAAAGTTGGAAATAGCTGCCTTAGAAGATGGGGAAAGTAGAGGGAGGGACAGAGGACAAAGTGCTCATAGTCCCAACTGCTTGGGAGACTGAGGCGGGAGGATGGCTTGAGCCCAGGATCTCCAGACTGTAGTGGGCTATGATAGCCTCTGTGAATAGTCACTGAACTGCAGCCTGGACAACACAGCCAGACTCATCTATTTAAAAATTAAAATAAAATAAAACACTATTTGTCTTTAAACTATGATGAAACTGGTGCCCTAGTCCTATCCACCTGCTTTCACCTGTCTTGGCAGGGCCCAGCCCACCTCCCCAGCGCCTCTGCAGCGCTTCCTGTGCTCTGCCGTGTTGCTTAAGCACCTGTCTCAACAGGCTTCCCTGTGCTGCCTGCTAACCTCACATCTCCCCACAGAGATATCTTAGGCAGTGATGCCTGACACGTGAAAGCACATTTTTTTAAAAAAAATTGGATTCTTAAAAACGAAGATGTGTGGCATAACCCACCTTGTGACTATTTTGAGGGGTGCTGTGTAAAGCCACATTCCCGAAGCCACCTGACTGATTTAAGTACCAAAGTGGTTTACAATCTAAATTGAGCAATAACTCTTTTGAAAATCGATACACCATTTAAATAGGCCACTTGATACTTCTAATAACTCTCTCCTTTCCTTTCCTTAAACATTAAGGCATTTTTACCTCTAGTCTCAGCTGTGCATCGGATGGTTCCTCTTCAACAAAATTTTACTCTCGTGTTTTCAAATAGTAGTTACTTGCTTTAATACACACATGCACTTGCACACACATACATAATTATATATTGTCAATTTACAATACAAGGAAAAAGGTCCTCTGCAACACACACACACAAATTTATACTACTTCTCAAATTAATTATTAGATTTTTAGTTTGGGTTTAACGTGGTTTCTTCAGCCAAGCAAGAAATATAAAGCATTTTACTTGAAAGGTTGAAAGGTGAAATTTTTCCAACTTCAAAGTCAAAGATTGCATTCCTAAGCTAAACTGGTAAACATAGAACATCTCATAATGGACTTACTGAGCTGAGTGTAGTGGCACATGCCTGTCGTCCCAGATACTTTAGGAGGCCGAGGCAGGAGGAACGCTTAAGCCCAGCAGTTCGAGGCCAGCCTGGGCAACACAGGGAGTCCCCCACCCCCGAAGAAATACTTTTCCAAAGAATAGAAATTACAGCAGCTTTTTTATGTTTTTATTTTTTTGAGACAGAGTCTTTGTCGCTCAGGCTGGAGTGCAGTGGTGCAATCTCGGCTCACTGCCACCTCAGCCTCCCGGGTTCAAGCGATTCTCCTGCCTCAGTCTCCCAAATAGCTGGGATTACAGGCGTGTGCCACCACATCCAGCTAATTTTTGTATTTTTAGTAGAGACATGGTTTCACCATGTTGGCCAAGCTGGTCTCAAACTCTTGATCTCAAGTGATCCACCCGCCTCAGTCTCTCAAAGTACTGGGATTACAGGCGTGAGCCACCACACCCGGCCAATTACAGCAGAAATTCTACAGTCACATAATGAGAGCCTAAGAAAGTGATTTCAAGGAAAATATCTCCTTAAAAACCTATCATTGCACTGCTCTGGCTTAGGGAGATCAGTTTCACAGCTACATTTTATCCTCCTCTCTTTTCCAACATATTTTCCTGCAGATTTTCCCAACAAAATCTGAGGCAGTACTCTTCCTTTTCTGTCCCCCAAAACTGGATTCTTTTTCTCACCTGAGTTCCCTCCCTCTACTCATCATAAAATTAATTCCACTCTACTTTTTTTTGATAACTTATTTTTTTTTCTTTTAGAGACAGGATTTCACTCTGTCGCCCAGGCTGGAGTGCAGTGGCACCAACATAGCTCACTGCAGCCTCAAACTTCTGGGCTTAAGCGGTCCTCCAGCCTGTCTTCTGAGTAGCTGGGACTACGTGCATACGCCACCGCGCCTGGCTAAGACAGATCACTTATTTTCAGTGGGAGTTTTAATTGTTGCTGCTGCAGTTATTGGAGGGCCTTGAAATTAAAAGAGTTTTAAGCGGTAGGTGGTGAAGAATGACCAATGTAAGTGTTTCATCAGTTTTGCCAAGGGTGACATATTCTAAAAAGTGGAAATAAAGTATAGAAAAAATAGCAAAGCGCTGTTTCAGATGACCATGTTATATCTATAACATTTAAACCCAGCAAAATATCAGATGAAACAGTTTTCAAAGCAAGTCATGAAAATTCAACTTAAAAGAATGTAAAACCGGCCAGGTGTGGTGACTCACGCCTGTAATCCCAGCAATTTGGGAGGCCAAGATGAGCAGATCACTTGAGGCCAGGAGTTCCTGGGCAACATGGTGAGACCTCACCCCCACCCCATCTCTTCAATTTTCTTTTTCTTTTTTTTTGCGGGGGGGTGGGGGGGACAGAATCTCTGTCTCAAAGAGTCTCTGTTGCCCAGGCTGGAATGCAGTGGTGTAATCTCAGCTCAGTGCAACCTCTGACTCCTGGGTTCAAGCGAATATCCTGCCTCAGCCTCCAGAGTAGCTGGGACTATGGGTGCATGCCACCACGTCCAGCTAATTTTTGTATTTTTTAGTAGAGATGGGTTTTCACCATGTTGCCTAGGCTGGTCTTGAACTCCTGGCCTCAAGTGATCCTCCCACCTTGGCCTCCCAAAGTGCGGGATTACAGGCATAAGCCACCGTGCCTGGCCAAAAAAAAAAAAAAAAAAAATTTAAATGTAATACTGTAGGAAAGATTTTTTCCTTAGTAAAATGGGTTCAGAAGAAAATTGTCATCAAATAGTAGTACTTTAGAAAATCTCTATTTAAGGTAAGCTGATGTAGTAAGCCTGGGCAACAGAGCAAGACCCTCTCTCTAAAAACAAAAGGGAAGCTGGAAAATACTGGACATTTCTATTAATTTGTTAGCCTTGATGTGTCTGACACATTAATTTGCCAAAGCAACTTGCAAGCAAAAGTCAGCATAATAAAAAGGAATGAAATATATCTCTATGTGTACTGACCTGGAAACACATCTTTATATGGTAGGGGAATTGCAGAAAACTACAATACGATCCCATTTGTGTTAAAGGATAAAAGACCCCCTGAAATTATACTTGTTCATGTGTATAAATGCACAGAAAAAAAATCTAGGCTATGTCCCATAATATTAAGATGGATGGGTTTGGGGAGATGAGTGGGATTAGGGATTGAAGTGCAGCTAGATCCTTTTACTTAAATGTTTACATTTCTTCACAATAGAAAATATATTCATATGTTACTTGTGAAATAATTCAGTGTCTAGGTAGATGGACAAAATTGTCATGGATATTCATTCTCTACTATTATATTTGATAAACTTTTGGGATAATATTTAGGAGGATTTTGCTTTTTTTGCCTTTTTAAAGAGAGCACTTCCAGCAGAGGTTTAAGCAGCAGAAATCGGCCAGGTGTGGTGGCTCACACCTGTAGTCTCAGCACTTTGGGAGGCCAAGGTGGGCAGATCATTTGAGCCCAGGAGGACGAGGCTACAGTAAGCTGGAATGGCACCACTGCACTCCAGCCTAGGTGACAGAGTGAGACCCTGTCTCAAGAAAAAAAAAAAAAGGTGGGGGGAAAAAAGACATTGCACTGGAGTGGGCAGTCTGGTTTCACCCGCCAGTTGTCTACATGCTGCTGAGCACCTTCACTCTAAGCCAGTTTGGGATTATCTTATGGGAAACTATCCGAGATATTTTTTTGGT
The DNA here is from genome assembly GCF_007565055.1 of Rhinopithecus roxellana. NCBI lineage: Eukaryota > Metazoa > Chordata > Mammalia > Primates > Cercopithecidae > Rhinopithecus > Rhinopithecus roxellana. The sequence continues at coordinate 27,389,661 of NC_044568.1, forward strand.
CACCGCTTGGCTAGCTCCCAGGCAGACAGACCAGTCCAAACCAAGTCCTACCCTGCTGAGGGAAAATTCTGAGACATGCCTTAGGCTGCACTTTGGTTACTAACCCTGCCTCTCATCGCTTCTCTGGAGAACCGTTTTCATTATTCTGTTGTAATTATCTGTTACTTGTTACTCTGCCCAACCTATGGTAATGCATTTCATTTGCTTAGTATAGCAAGCATAACCCCCTGCATTAAGGTGGAGGGTGAAACTGGGCTGGCATTTGTGAATAACCAAATTCTATGAGATCAGTTTCCATAATCTTCCGTGGCTGTTGGTGGGGGGGGGCAAACGGTTATCATTGTCTAGGACAGAGTAGGATGAAAACAACATCCTCAAGCATCTCCCAGTACTAGCATTAAAAAGGATGAGAACCACCTTACAGAACTAGCCACAGAAATGTCGTATGTGCACAAGAAAACCTGCCTAAACAGAGCTGTCTTTAAATTTTAGAAAAAGTAGTCATTCAGGTTTTACATAAGGGCTCATACCAGAGGTTTTGAAGATAAATGAAAGCACAAAGCCTTTATTGAATTGCAGATTATGAATAATAAACCAAGTGGTAAGCACTAGGGGCAGATGTGCATAGAAATGCAATTTATAAAATTTCCAAGGCAAATAATTGACATCTTTGAAGAAACTGTCATTAGCTTAAAAAATCTTCCAGGTGTGCAATTCATTCATAGTTTTCATCACTGGTTGCCCAGTGATATGGCCTCAGGAAATGTTGAGATTTCTTAAATCATTTGTATCAAATATCTTTTTCTGGTAAATTCCTTAGTGTCTCTGCAGTGGTAACTAGACAAGACTGGAAAAGTTTTCAAGATGATTCAAACCTCCAGCACCTCACAGGAGTCCACATTTCTTAACACAGAAGACAATGCTAATCAAAGAAGGAAATAAATGAAAAGGTTATTAAAAACAAATACTGGCTTCACCAAAGTTTCTAAATATACATATCTATGTATATTCCACTAAAAATGTTTAACCCAATAGTCCTTCACTCTTTATATCCAGAAACTACACTTGTTGTCCGTCACTTTTCACCCATAACAATGTGCTTATTAAGGCAGGGCTGCTTTTTAGTAGTAAAGACTGGAGACTCATGACACTTCTAACAAACAAGCTTGTGATTTATTTTAGGATTGCAAGACTTTCAAAAGATTTTTTTAAAGTGACTTCTGCAAGTTTCAATATGCAAAAATCAGAGAGGATCTTAAAATTAGGAGATTAAGTTTAGGGACAAAACAACGTATTATGATAAATTGCACCTAAATATAAGAAGTAATAATGAAATGGTCTTAGGGAAGAGCTATGAATAGCACAGAACCAAATTGAAAGATGAAGAAAAATATTAACTCCAAGAATGTGGCTGATAACCCATGATTTCACTCTCTTTGAAAGGCATGGGCTAACTTCTAAGAGGCAAGTACTGAACTTCACCAAGTCACTGGCTTTGGGGAATGCTTTTCCAAGTCCTCCTTTCCCTCCCCTACCCAATTCCACCCCACCTCACCATTCAGGTTTTTGTTTGTTTTTTTTTAAGAGACAAAGGTCTTGAACTCCTGGCCTCAAGCAATCCTCCCACTGCAGCCTCCCAAAGTGCTGGGATTACAGGAGTGAGCCACCATGCCCAGCCTGAGCAACTTGTTTACTTCACTGGTACTATATGCGTTGTTTCTAGGCATCTTTAAGATAAATAACATTCCCCCAAAATATGTCCAGACTATCCTTAGAAGAGACCTTCCATGTTACCAGACCACACAGAAGCTGGTGTAGTGAAAGGTACCTCAGTGGTGAAGCCACAAGGACGTTAAGTTAAAACGTAGAACTAGAGATGATATGCAAATACTAAAAAAAACGTTCACGGAAATACACAAGAGAACACCTGATTTCCACATCATTAGCTGTTCTTATTGACATAGCTAAAATATCTCTCAGAAAATCCAGGAGCTACCACAAATTTATAATAACCAAAGGGAATGCACTACATCCATCTCTCTGGTTCCGCCTCCTTTTCTTTCAGGCTACTAGGCTACGGACAAGGTTAAACTCAATAAAGTACACACTTAAATAGAAAATGTAAAGGCCAAACATATTTTTTTTTAACAAACCAAAAACCTGAGAGACAATAAAATAAACATTAGCAGTTTACTAAAAACTGTCCTCAAATATTTAATTCGATATCAAATAGATCAGCAGACTTTATAAGCAATTTTTCTGGTTAATAATTTTGTCAACATTCAATGTCTACATGTATTTAGCTCATTATCTTTGACCAGAAAAAAAGAAAAGTTGCTAATGGTGTGAAGTCAAGATGGCTCAGAACAAGATGACTGAGAAAAAGGCTTCCAGGTAGATCAAGTTTTCAAATCATGTAAATAACTTCTACAGTAAAATATGGCTTGTTTCTTAGCTATGTTAAATATTAAGGAGCATATTAAAATTTGATCTTTAACACTTATTCTACCCACAAATGTTCTGACAAGATGGCAGGTAGCTAGAGTCTTGAGGGTCATAAATCAAGGCAAGATGAACTCTTTCAAGGAATTTCATATACAAATCTTTGTTCCCACTTTAATGCTGGAATGTCAACGTCATTCTCTACTATTTTTACTAGATGAACTATGACTCTGATGAAAATTACTATCAACAGTAACTACTAAATGTAACCTTTATATTCAATTAGGTTTGTTAGAGGCATTCTAGAATATTTGCTCACCAAATACTTAGAGAATGTGCCTTTCCAGTAACTGAAAAAGTTTAATGAACTAGGAGAACAAGAATAGATGGGTAAGAATAAAGTCTTCTGTTCATTAATTTTAATGTTTCAATATTTATCACAGCAAAATTGGGAATGTCTTTTTGATAGTTTACCATTTAATTTTGACTGTGAAGCAACCAACTGTCTAGAAACATTCTTGGTTAGTGACAGAAACACTGAGAAATCAACATGTTAGAATTCAAGGAACTGATCAAACTATAGATCAATATTAAAGTAAAACTGAGATGTAGTCATGACCAATAAAAATATCAGCAACATTTACCACTAATACCTCATAATGGTGATTTCTAACAGATCAGCCTTAAAAACTACACCTCCCAGTCGCTGGAGAGGGCTTTGCAACGAACATGTCACAGCAAGAGAATCCTGTACTTCACGCGGTCATTACTCTTTCCTGACCCTCTAGTGTTTCCAGAAACCCCAAACACTAGTCCATAGGTTCAGGCAAACACAAGTACACTTACCATTTCATGGGGGAGGGAATGAGCAGAAAACACATGGAGATATATAAGGTTCCAGCGGAAAAAGACAATTAAAAATGCTCACCCTATTGCCCATGTTTTGCCCTGTGCAGATTTTATCTAGGAATACTGGAGCCAAATCAAATAAGTTAAATATTAATGAGGCTCAAAATGCAAGAAAAGGTAAAGTACACTCAAAACAGGCCAAAAATATAACAGAATCAACTGTTGAAGACTGGAGGGCAATTACTTGTAAAAAACATAGGTCCTACAGATCCAAGCTAGATTTGAAAACTGAGTGCAGCATCTCCAAACCAAACAAAGACGTTCAAAACCAGGCACCTTCACAGTCACCTTAAAGCTGGAGGGAAAAAACGGATATACTTTTATCATCAAAACATAACCCATAAGATTTTGTGCTGATACCTCGCCAACCCATCAGCACCTCTAAAAAACAATATTTAAATATTAATATTTCTAATGGCCAGGTACACATACACGACTGCCAGAGAAATGTCACCAGAGTGAGGCAGAATTTGTAAAATCCCATTCTACAAGTATTGGCAAAGGAAGGTTATGATTCATGGATATGAATGGACTATAATATATAAATGACACATTTCTGATATATTCACAAAATCTTTATAGAAAGTATTAAAACTCAAAAAAGAAGATAGGAGTCAAATAGAGAGATGAAATGTATAAAACAAATGAGCAGGCAAACTAAAAGTTATTGAAAGTATTTTACTTCAGATTGAAAAATGAACAGCTTCCACTGTTCACTGCAAGATACACAGTATTCACGAATACAATGCTGGTCATTTGAGGAAATGTATACACACCTCAATTTCTCCTTCATGCTTTTCTTTTAGAAAGATACTGTTTACCAAAAAGAAACTTCAGCAGTACAGGAAAAACTATTTTCCCAATAAATTTACGAAAACCTAAGATTCCCAATGGAATCAAGATTATCTTCCCGCTACCACCACCTTAATATAATCACATGCTTATTGGAACACTAATATTCGCACCCTAAGAGTACATTTACTTTCAACAATGAGGGTGATTCTTTAAAAACAAACAAAAAACAACAAAAAAAACTTCAGTGTGGTAAATGTAACATAGATCTCTGCAAGTATTAAGTGTCTGAAATAGGCAGCTAATACTGGATTTAATATTATTTTATAAATAATTGTTCCCTTAGCAGTAAACATAAGTCTACACATTCACAATTGTCCTAGAAAATAAATACTGTGATTATGCACAATGTTATGACAAACTAGTTTCAAAAACAAAAGCTCAACATCTCAATAAAAATTCTGATCAGAATGTGACTCAAAAATTTAAAACATTGTCAAAATAACATCACATTTAAAATCTTCCACAGTTTACACGAGTACTATGAGTTTCCAGTTTTGGAACACATTTTTCCATTGTGAATTAAAATATGAACATATTGAAAATTGTTAATTTCAGTGATGACATCAGTTTTGGTCTTACTTTAGCATTATTTTCTTTATAAAAAGTTACACTAAGTGTCCATTAATGGTCTGATTGGTCTTCAGTATTTCATAAATGTATATAAAAGAAACTCCTAAAAGCCAATAGTACTTTATATGTATATATATATAAAAGAATCTTGTCTCAGAAATGGCTGTATTTAACAGAGCCATACACACTGATGCTAAACATAAGAGCTTTCACCCTGAAAGAAAGCATTTTCAGAAATGTCACTTACATTCTATTATATTAAATATTCCCAACTGAGTTTCAAACTCAACAGGTAATGATAACAGAATTATACATCTCATTGCACTCAAAGCTGACTACAACCAAAATTTACAGTATGATTGAAACAAGCCAATGCTTAAAAATGTTTTAATTAACGATAACAATTCCATGAAAGAAGAGGATAAAGAATGGGATGACAAGAAGTATTTGGTCTTAATAAGGCAATACAAAATAGATCCATTATCAAAGACCATTTAATTTGGAAAGATCAACAATACCAAAAGCATAAAGTGGAATATAAGAAAATAGTTTTTATAAGTATGATTTAATTAAAGCTGTTTACAGTTATTCTCCCACAGTAGTTAAGCATGAATTTTAAAAAGAATAAGAGATGAGAAACAGGCACACGCAGCACACAGGGTTAGAGAAGCCAGCATGCAAAGTCTGTGGAACTCGAAGTTTCACTGCAACAGGAATGAGACCAGACATGGGTGGCCGTTTTTTTGTTTTGTTTTGTTTTTTTGTTTTTTGTCTTTTTCTATTAGGAAGAAATGGGGGGAAAAAAAAGACTGCAAAGGCAGCAAACACAAAGTCATGTAATTGCCCATGGCCCAAGACGACAGCACTATAGAAAACAGTTGCAAGTTAATTCTCAGAGATGACCAGAGATTTTTCAGTGTTTACACAAAAGTACATAGTACATTTTTTTTTTTAACAAAATAAAATAGACATCATTTGCCACCATAAACCTTTTCTTTAGAGAGGAAAAATTTTTGCAGCAGGACACAAGGGTTCTATTAAGTCATTTCAATGCTGAGAAAAACAAATTGAGTAATAGAACTAATCACTTCCCTATATATGGATGTTAAGATGACAATTTAGATTATTTTTCAAACTAATCCTGAGAAAAAATCTGTTTACAATTTAAACAGTAATGTTATGTAAAAAGTATTATTAACAAATCCACTATTACAAATATCAATTTCCTATATGGTCTTCTATACATACACACAATAAAATGGTAAATATATGCAAAAATATTTAAAAAAAAAAAACAAAAAAAAACATGCACAGATCACTTTCCCCTTTGGAATCTGGACTTCCTATCAGATACCTTTGTTTTCCTTCCCCACCCCATCCTCTGATACTGTTTTATGTTTCTATCACCCTACCAACACTGAATACTATTCCCTATAACTCTGCATAAAGCCAATGAGAAATATATTTATTTTACATTCAAGCTTTAAATCTTAAAATGACCCTGTTGTAGCATATGACTTATCAAATAAGCAGCCTTTTTTTCCCCCTTTTATGCTTGCTTTTTTTTTTTTTTTTTTTTTTTTTTTTTTGCAGTTGTCAGTCTTCATGATCCATTCTGTGGCGAGCTGGGAAAAAACGCAGTTGCTAAATCAACGTCTGAACAGTGTGAGGCTCCTGAATGTCTCCCAGGAGTCCCTGCGCAACTGTCCTGAGCATGAGATCATTGCACAGAGAAGACAGTCCACCGCGCAGCGCCGACTATCTACAGAGGTCTGAGAGGGGCGCGTCCCTCTTGTGTTTCCTCTTTTTGCCATGGTAATACTGATTATTGGATTTGCCTTGATGTTGTTTGTTTGTCATCAAGGAACCATGGCTTGTTTGAGTTGTACCTTGGAAGCCTTTACTGGAAGAACGAAAGAGCCTTGCTGATCCATGCTGCGGAAACAGAAAACAACCACAAAGACATCAGTATTGCAGAAAAGCAACTGGATTCGGGACAGCTTTCAAAACTAGGAATATGCTGGCTAGAGAGTTACCTTACTGATCACCGACTTATCTAGTGGGCAGAAAAAGCTGTTACAGGGGTTAACTCTTTTTAGCTCTGAAACCCTTACTTTATTTTAATGGAAATATTGAAAAGCATAGACCACTCGCTTGCCTTCTTAACAGTGTGTGTGGGATGCAAAGGTTTTCTTAAGAAACCTACGAACCCAAATACCACATCATAAGTGACATAGTGGGAAGAGGCTCTTGGACATGACAGGCACATGGGTAGGTTGGGGTCAGCACAGGTGGCCGCTTCCTTCCTGCTATGCATGGCCTGTGGCTTTCTCATGACCCCCGTCCCTTCTGTCAACCCTGTCACTTGAACTGGTATTTTGCGATGAGTCTGTGTCTGGCATACATGGCTAAAAGCCACAGAGGTAAAGTGAACTCAGTGAGTCAAATCAGACACAAGGTGACAGCCAAGAGGCCTCTTCCCAGGTTCCTAGCTACAGTTAGGAGTGACCCGGCCTCAGGCCAGAGCCCCATATCAATGGCTTCCTCCCCTCACTCTGAGTCATTACTCAGTTAATGACAATTCTAGGCAACAAAAAAACCTAGAGTATCTCTGTGGCCTTTTAAGTCCAGGTTAATGTTAATCAACTGACCATGCCTGACAGCCAGCTGATCATTTCAACACCGGCAACAAGGTATTGAACATTAAAATATTAGAAAAGGATACATTATTCCCAGATATGCACACTGCCATGAGGCCTCACAAAACCTTCATGCCAGCTTATTTCATGTATAATTGAAACATTTTTTATATGATAGTTTGGCTGGAACATCTTATAAGGACCAGTCAATAGATTTCTGAAGAGGTTTATGTTACAATGGTGTCTCACAAGGACATCCTGTTCCTAGAAGCACTGTCCTGTGTTGGAATCTCTTAGAATAAAGTAAGTTTGTTCTTCAATCTAGTGTTTACTTCAAACCCATGCTGCATATTATTCACATGTAGGAAACTCTAAATATTTTGTATCAAATACTAACAATTAAAAATCCACGTTCCACACACCTGAGATTTGTTGGTGCTGTTGGATGTGTTAGTGGTTTGGGTGCTTTGCATTTTGCCAACTGCTTGAGAGGACTCCAAGGATACATCTTGTGACCCTACTCGGTTCCCAGTGGACGGACGGCAAAGCAGCTGTTTCGGGGTTTTGCAGGGTGTTGCATCAGAATCCTAACACAAGTCACATGAGTTATAATGTGACATATTAGTAATTTAGATACTCAATATTCAGAAAGAAAAACAATTTTGGTTAAAGTACTCTCTAGACGAAATTTAAACATTTGGGAGTTAAAAGAAGCACACTGAGGAATTTACAAAATTATTTGTTTGTTTAAATTTTCCTCCAAACATTTAAAGTGACTGATTTTATCAGAGAGCTTCTGTTCATTGTTAAATCCACTGCCCACATCTTACCTTGAAGGAGCTCACAGAGGTTTGAATTTATTTGTTTTTTTATTTATAGAAAATGAAAGAGTATGGTAAAGAGTGAGGAACCTAGGTCCTAGTCCCTGGCTTCAGCCAGACACAAGATGATGGGTTTAAGGAGTTCAATCTCTGAGAGTCTGTAATGACAAATCAGTGATCATTCCAACCAAACATACTGGTGTGGGTGGGTGCAGACTTCCCAGCGACAGTGGGCTGAGCCCCACCTGTTTCTGGGCTGCTTGGACCATGACAATGCTACGTCTCTCTGCAGGTCTCCACCCTGGCCCTGGCACTTTACCCAGCATCTCAGAGTCACATTCTCTCACTCCCCAAGACTCCATCTCCCTGTGTCTGTGACATCTAGCTTGGCATTCTGTCCTCCAGAGCATATTGCTCTAGGAACCAAAAAGGCACACAGGGAGATTTTGCACAGGAGGATTTATGATTCCATATTGACACATGGTCATCAACAACATACAATATTTAGATTACTTTTCATGTCCTACAGTTAATAAAGTTAAAATCAAACAGGTAAGCCTGCTTTAGATATCAAATCAGTAAACTACAAATTAACTTCGATTTTAAAAGGTAACTTACGTTATAATTGACACATAAATTCTATCAGGATGGGGGAAGAAAAAAATTATATCAGGGTAGAAAGAGAAAGTAGATTAGAAATTACCAGAGGATAAGGGAGGGAAGGAAGAATTAGGAGAAACTACTACTAAATGCAGGGTTTCTTCTTGGGGTATGGAAATGTTCTAGAATTACTGGAGATGGCTGCACAACATTGTGAATATGTTCTAAAAACCACTGAACTGTACATTTTTAATGCTGAATTTTATGTTAATTATATCTCAATTAAAAAAAAAATTGGCTGGGCACAGTGGCTCACGCCTCTAATCCCAGCACTTTGGGAGGCCTAGGCGGGTGGATCATGAGGTCAAGAGATCGAGATCATGGTGAAACCCCGTCTCTACTAAAAATACAAAAAATTAGCCGGGTGCGGCGGCGGGCACCTGTAGTCCCAGCTACTCGGGAGGCTGAGACAGGAGAATGGCGTGAACCCGGGTGGCGGAGCTTGCAGTGGGCCAAGATCACGCCACTGCACTCCAGCCTGGGCGACAGAGCAAGACTCCGTCTCAAAAAACAAAAAAAAACAAAAAAAAACAACAAAACAAACAAAATTCAACCAGGAAGCTGAAAAAAATTGAGTGAAAGAAGCCTTACACAAGAGTATATTCTATGTGGTTCCATATGTATGAAATTCTGAAACAGGCAAAACTAACTATAGTGTTAAAAAGTTGTAACAGCTGGGCTCACACCTGTAATCCCAGCACTTTGGAAGGCCAAGGTGGGCAGATCACAAGGTCAGGAGCTCGCGACCAGCCTGGCCAACATGGTGAAATCCCATCTCTACTAAAAATAGAAAAAATTAGCTCAGTGTGGTGGCACGTGCCTGTAATCCCAGATACTCAGGAGGCTGAGGCAGGAGAATCGCTTGAACCCAGGAGGCGGAGGTTGTGGTGAGTGAAGATCATGCCTTTACATTCCAGCCTGGGTGACACAGCAAGACTCCGTCTCAAAAAAAAAAAAAAAAAAGAACAAGAAAAATGTTAAAGGCCAGGTGGGGTGGCTCATGCCTGTAATCCCAGCAATTTAGGAGGTTGAGGCGGGTAGATCACGAGATCAGGAGTTCAAGACCAGCCTGACCAACATGGTGAAACCCCGTCTCTACTAAAAATAAAAAAAATTAGCTGGGCACGGTGGTGTGCACCTGTAATCCCAGCTACTCAGGAGGCTGAAGTAGGAGAATCGCTTGAACCCAGGAGGCAGAGGCTGCAGTGAGCCAAGATCACGCCACTGTACTCTAGCCTTGGCGACAGAGCGAGACTCCATCTCAAAAAAAAAAAAAAAAGAAAATCGTAACAGTGGTTCCCTCTGAGGGTGGGGTTAGGGATTGATGAAAGAATCATGAGGTTGCTCTTTGGGTTGATGGTAATATTTGTACCTTATTAGGATTTTGGGCTATACATGTGTATGCATTTGATAAAATTTAGTGAACATATGAGCAAGTAACCTACACCATGAAAGTAAAAAAATTGGGGAAATTTAAGAAAAAAATTTAGTAAATGTACAATTAAGATTTCCTTATATGTCAATTTCATATCAAAAGGAAAAAACAGGCTGGGCACGGTGGCTCACGCCTGTAATCCCAGCACTTTGGGAGGGTGAGGCAGGCAGATCACTTGAGTTCAGGAGTTTGAGACCAGCCTGGCTAATAAGGTTAAACCCTGTCTCTACTAAAAATACAAAAAAATTAGTCCTGTGTGGTAGCAGGCGCCTGTAATCCCAGCTACTCAGGAGGCTGAGACAGGAGAATCGTTTGAACATGGGAGGTGGAGGTTGCAGTGAGCTGAGATCATACCACTGCACTCCAGCCTCGGCAACAGAGGGAGACCCCGTCTCAAAAGAAAAAAAAAGGAAAACACAATAAACAAATATTGCAGTCTGGCTACAAGGACGTACAAGCTACAGTACTCTAGGGGAACTGATGTCTGTAATCTACTTTGAAATGGATCAAAGAATAAGATGCATTAATGGATAGAGTGATGGATAGACAGGTATGAGATAAGCAAGTAAAAAGGTTAATGGCAGAATCTATCGGTGAGTACATGAAAGCTCACTAATATTTGTTCACTTTTGCTGTATGCTTGAAATTTTTCATAACAAAATGTTGAGAAAAAGTACAAGCATGAAAGTTATTAAAATATCCCAGTAACATGTAAGCAAAGGAAGTAGCCTTAGCCTTCAAGATAGTGTTAACCCCAGCAAGAGAACGTGCATGCGTCTGAGTTCAGAAGAGCTGAGGCTTTCATACTTACTACATCACTAGAGCTGGACTGTGTGGCAGAAGAGGACGACACTGGACCTGATGAAGAGTTTGAAGAGTGTTTACTAAGAGATTCCGAGGTTTTACTTCTACATTTTCCAAGGGCTTCATTTTCTTCAGATAGATTATTATTACATTTATCTAACTGCTGAGTATCTACTATCAAGGTAACACCATTTCCTGAAAGAGTGGCAAAAGATTGGAAAACGTTTCTTCCCATTAAACGCACACAACACAGAAAAGCCTCTAATACTCAGTCAATCGACCAAGGAAAATATCTTACCATTGCATGAAGGCTCAGGTCTATTCTTCAAGCCCCACTGCTTTGATATCCAATCTCTGTATGTGGCGACTTCATCTGTTACTCTAATTATTCTACCTAGTATGCTGCACGTGTTTAAAAAGAAAGGGAGAGGGAGGGAATAACATTAATTTGAAGATAAGAAGCCACAACCAATTTTGACACAATGGGCTGGTTATAGATGAATTTTTACCTTTCTGTTTCATTGTTGGGATAGTACTTTGCTATTGGTGATACAGCATGACTCAAAACAACGTAGGCATAATCAAAGGCCTGCTTCACTTGCATGGCCCCATATGAACTCCTTCCAACATCATTACCTTTAAAAGAAATATAGGTAACATAGTAAGCTTGACTGTGCTTAATGTGCACTAAATGTTGACGACCCTCTTCCAGGAGAGCAAGGGCCATAGCTATCCCACCAGAGTTGTGCCTGGAAGCTGAGCTGTGAGCTGTCCCCAAAGCTCCCCAGTCTCTGAATATGTGCATCATGCAGTTGGTACTTCATTATGGTGTATCAGTTGTCGAAATGTATTCTGGCCCATCAAGAACTGTCCCATTCCATACATAAACAGTTATGCAAACAAAAGAAATAGTGCCCTGTTCACTCCTAAGAGTGAAACCCCAAGTTACATTAGAAATACTTCTATATTTTTTGGGTTTATATTAGCTATATATCTATTTATCACTCTAAATTATGAGCCCCTAAAAAGCAAGGATCATCTTGCTGAAAAGTCTTCATGTCCTTTGGCCCAATGCTTTTGAACACAGCAGGCTCCCAATCAATGTAATGTTTTCTCAGTGAATAAACACATAGAACTATTAATGTTTATAAGGCAGCTCAATAAGCCAGAAAATGATTCCTAGGCAACTACTGTATCTTTTCACTCCCTTTCCTTACTCATTTTCAAAGTTTACACATTAAAGCAAATGACTAAAAGCACTTCCACTGAAGTCCAACAATGCAGAATCTAAACATTTTACTAATTATATCAAGAAAAAATATTGCTCAGAAAAATCAGGACATAAGCAAGCAAACAGAACTTCAAAAAAGCATGGAAGGAATTTACTTTCTGCTTACTTTCAAGCCCACACGAAGCTGGAAAAAGCATAAAGAGACATGCAAAATCAAAGAGGAAAGGAGAAATTCAAAAAGAAAATACACTGTCTCCTTGCATCCTTCTGCTCATGAATTCAAAGATATTACTGTGCTTGCTGTCTCTAAGGACTTCAGAATCATCTCATTAAAGCCTCATTAATTGCTCACAACTGGTTAATCAAGGCAATAAGGACCCAAGAAAAAGGAGAAGCAGCCACCAAACATGAATCCATCCAAAAAAGTAATGCCTTTTCTACTATGCTTTTAGGGTTAAACAGATTCTACTCCCTACTTATCTGGAAGTCTCCAAGGTGTTTTTCTATTGTCTGTGTCTGTCTATTTTAGTATGTTTGCTCATGAAATATTTTGATGAAAAAAGAATAACAATTAGAAGTTGTTCCTTCATTTTTCATCTAAAGAGAATTTAAAGTATAATAAGGTGACTGACAGTGCCCTCTCTTTGAATGCCCACAAATTTACCTAATTTCAATACCTGGTTGTAAAGGATCTTCGATATAAAGCATTGATGGCCTGTAGCCATCTAGCATATTTTTCTGTACTTCATCTTTGGCCACATATGAACCACCATCCTTTATCCGGATGCCAGTCTTTAAATAATTGAAGTGTCGTCCATATAATTCAAAAAATTCTATTAAGAGAACACCATAGTTTGTATTGGGGATGCAAGCATCTTCCCTGGGATGTAACTAAAAGCAGAAAAGAAGAAATTATATTGGATTTTTGCTAAATTATCAAGGAGAGGGGGAATAAATTATATTCTAACTTCTACAAGCAATATTATTATAATTTTGGTTTAGCATAGCAGTCAATTGACAATGGGATAACAGCAGCCTATACTGCTGTTACACACAACACTAAAGTCCCATGGTGCAGGAATGGTGGGAGACTGTTTGTAAGGCTGAATTTTATGGCTGCACCAGGCTGCCGACCAGGGCTGGCTTGGCCCAAGACATCAGCAAAGTCGTCCTGACTCACGAATAGACTCAGGCAGTTGGCAACCCTGCACCACATAAACACACCCATTTACGATACTAAGACTCTAATTCGCTTATCCAAATAGCAGGTCTCAATTCCAACTAAACTTACAAGATTTAGCTGCTTAGAAGACATTCTTATTGCTGGCACTTATACTATTTATGCTTATGGAAACTAGGCCGTACATTTTGCATGTTAAAATTTGCAGTGAAAAGTCTCAAAAATACTAGAATGTATGGGATTTGAAACCAAAAATATTCTTTCATAGGAATTTAAAAATATGTATTTGCTAAATGATGAAAATGTACCCAGTTTAAAGGGAAAAACCATAAGTAATCAAGGAAAGCAATGCAATTACAGGTTGATTTTGATTTTTTCCAAAATGTTTCCCAGCTGATAGATCACTTTTGCTTTTAGTGTGCACTAGCATGGTATACCCATATGACTTACCTGAAGGAAACTGACTGCCATTAAAAAGAGACTATAAGAACCAATTCCACCTGTAAATACTTCATTAAGGTCCCTCTGCAATAGGAATTGTTTCAATACTAAAACCAAGTATGGCAATACAGGATATTTCTGAAAAAGAAAATTGTATTTTCAATGAATTCCTGTATCAGTAACAGATCTAAGCATTAAGAGGGGCATAAATTGGTCCTTACATTATAAAATTTGGTAGCGATATACAACATACTTAATTTTCCATTCTAAGAGTAAGCTATTAAAAAAAGAGTAAACTATAGGTAATGAATGGTTCTCCCCTTATATCTAAAATGTAAGACATGTACACATGAATAATAGCATCTAAGTACTTGCTACAGGGCTGGGCATGGTGGCTCATGCCTGTAATCCCAGCACTTTGGGAGACCAAGGCAGGCAGATTACCTGAGGTCAGGAGTTATAGACCAGCCTGGCCAACATGATGAAACCCTGTCTCTACTAAAAATACAAAAAACAGCCAGGAGTGGTGGCGGGAGCCTGTAATCCCAGCTACTTGGGAGGCTGAGGCAGGAGAATCACTTGAACCCGGGAGGCAGAGGATGTAGTGAGGCAAGATCGTGCCATTGCACTCCAGCCTCGGCGACAGAGCAAGAATCCGTCTCAAAAAAAAAAAAAAAAAAAAAAAAAAAGTACTTGCTATAGGATAGAAACACTAACAGCATGTAACTGATGATGCTCATTTGTGACCATGACCCTCTAATATTCACTTGTAAACAGATAACAGAAAGAGTACAAGGACAAAGTCACCAACATCTTAAAGCACTAAATCAGTGAGATTTTTAAGAATCACTTTTCTTGGTGGCGCGCCACTGTAGACTAGGGAGCTTTAGATTATTCTGCCACAGTCCTGGGGCAAACAAGAATCCGGCCTGCTGACGTGCACATGGGCTGATGACTACAAACAGACCACCCCTCCCTTCCACGCTTTACAGGGAATGAGGCAGGGCTATCCGAGAGAACACCTGAACGGACAAGTATGTACAGAATGAGTCCACCTTTTGCTGTGCACATATTCATTCATTCCTCTCTGTAAGCCATGCCATAGGCTGGGGCCACTGAGGAAAACAAAGCAGTCACAACATCTTCAAAGAAGTCTTAACAGCTATTATTACTTAGGGTGGTAAAATTACTAGTTATTTCCATTTTTTCCCCCTCACTCTGTCACCCAGGCTGGAGTACAGTAGCACAATCTTGGCTTATTGCAATCTCCAGCTCCTGGGCTCAAGTGATCCTCCCACCTCAGCCCACGACACCCAGTTAATTTTTGTATTTTTGTAGAGACAGGGTTTCACCACGTTGCCCAGGCTGGTCTTGAACTTCTGAGCTCAAGTGATCTGCCTGCCTGGGCCTCCCAAAGTGTTGGGATTACAGGTGTGAACCACAGCACCTGGCCAGTGATTTCTATTTTTTTCTTTACTCTTATCTCTGTTTTCTAGATATCCTACAGTGAACACGCATGGCTTCTATAAAAAAGAAAAAAAAAAGCTTATACTTTTGCAAATTGTATCAAACTAAGCAAGCACAGGAAAGAACAAAAATATGGAGAAGTAAGTATTTTTAAACATTGTGGGCTGGGCGCGGTGGCTCATGCCTGTAATCTCAGCACTTTGGGAGGCCGAGGTGGGCAGATCACTTGAGGTCGGGAGTTCGAGACCAGCCTGGCCAACATGGAAAAACCCCATCTCTACTAAAAATACAAAAATTAGCCGGGCATGTTGGCACATGTATGTAGATCCAGCTATTCTAGAGGCTGAGGCACAAGAATCATTTGAACTCGGGAGGTGGAGGGTACAATGAGCCAATATCGCACCACTGTACTCCAGCCTGAGTGACAGAGCGAGACTATGTCTCCGAAAAAAAAAAAAAGAAAGAAGAAAAAAAAAACCACTGTGGTTAAGTCAGTCTAGATACAGTTCCCTTTCAAAGAACAATAAGGGGTCAGGTTTGGTGGCTCATGTCTGCAATCCCAACATTTTGGGAGGTCAAGCAAGGAGGACTGCTTGAGCCCAGAAGTTTAAGAACAGCCTGGGCAACATAGCAAGACCTCATCTCTATTTAAAAAAAGGGGGGGGGGGCCACATAGCAAGACCTCATCTCTACTTTGGGAAAAAAAAAAAAAGTGGCCGGGCTCGGTGGCTCGCGCCTATAATCCCAGCACTTCGAGAGGCTGAAGAGGGTGGATCACCTGAGGTCGGGGTTTGAGACCACCCTGGCCAACATGGTGAAACTACATCTCTACTAAAAATACAAAAATTAGCTAAGCATGGTGGTGCGTGCCTGTAATCCCAACTACTCAGGAGGACGAGGCAGGAAAATGGCTTGAACCCGGGAGGCGGAGGTTGCAGTGAGCCAAGATTGCGCCCCTGCACTCCAGTCTGGGCAACAGAGTGAGACTCCATTTAAAAAAAAAAAAGTTAGCCAGGTGTGGTAGGCCCGCCTGTGATCTCAGATACAGGTGGGAGGATCACTTGAGCCCAAGAGGCTGAGGCTGCAGTGAACCATGATCACTGCACTCTAGCCTGGGTACCAGAGTGAGACCCGGTGTCAAAAAATGAAAGAAAGGAAGAAAAGGAAGAAGGAAGGAAAAGGGAAAGGGGAAGGAAGAAAAGGAGAAAAGAAAGAAAAGAAAAGAAAAGAGAGGGAGGGAAAGAAAAAGAGAGAAAAGAGAAAGGGACAGAGGAAGAGAGAGAAGGATAGGGAGAGGAAGAAGAAAAAGGGGAGGGACAGAGAGAAAATGAGAATATGAAAGAATAAATAATTAGGGAAATATCTAACAGAATTTTATCTGGATATACCCTTCGACCTCAAAATTTTGCTTCTGGGACTCTTCCTACAAACACTTTGCACGTGTGAAGCAAGATGCATGCATGGAAGTATATTCGTCAATCCCTTTTTCTAATACCAAAAGAAAAACTGGAACAACACTGAAGAACTGCTAAATCAAGCAGCCACAGTCTTACAAAAGACTACTGCCTGTGTAACCAACAAAAAGAATAAAGCAAGCCTCCATGTGTCAATATGGAAGAAACCTCCAAAACATTAAGTTTTTACAAAGGTATGAGACAATGTGTGTATAATGTGCTACTCCTTTTGCTTATAATTTTAAAGAACATAAAAAAGCAACACAAACTGGAAATGAGAAATTCTATAAAAATGATCTAACTATCTATGGTGTAAGGGTGACTCACTTTACACCATCTCTTCATACTGATGAATTTTATCATGCATACGAATTTCAATTTTTAAAAGCTTTTTTCCAGAAAAATATTAGACAGGCACGTGCACACACACACACACACACACCCAATATAGTGAGATTATGGATAATATTTCTTTTATTTTTCTGCTTTTCTGTCTTCCATACATTTATGCAAGATGATAATGCTTGCAACATCAAGTAGTTAACATTTTTTCTTAAAAACAAAGAAGAAATAGAAACTTTAGAGCTGCTTGAGAAAAAAAAAATTGTGAATATTCTAACAGAAGCCAAAGGAGTTAATGGTTTAGGTTAGAGGGGAGAAAGCTGACAACTATCTAAGTATGTAAAATGTTCCACAGATAATGGTGACAAATTCTTCTCTATCTTGGAAGAAAACAGAATAGAAATAAACTTAAATCATTTCAAAATAGAAGTAAGGAAGCCTGTAGGAAACACCTTAAAGGTAATTTAGGGATTGAAATCTAGAAAAGGCTCTTAAAACTCTTAACCTATTGCCTGTTTAGAAAAAAAAAAAGTACAGCTGGGCACGGTGGCTCACGCCTGTAATCCCAGTACTTTGTGAGGCTGAGGTGGGCAGATCGTAAGGTCAGGAGTTCAGGACCAGCCTGGCCAATATGGTGAAACCCCATCTCTACTAAAAATACAAAAATTAGCCAGGCATGGTGGCAGGTGCCTGTAGTCCCAGGTACTTGTGAGACCGAGGCAGAAGAATTGCTTGAGCCTGGGAGGCGGAAGTGGCAGTGAACCAAGATCGCACCACTGCACTCCAGCCTGGGTGACAGAGCAAGACTCTGCCTCAAAAAAAGAAAAAAAAAAAGCGCAGCTCACTGCCCGCGGAGTATTCTTGGGGCAAACAGGAAACGGGTTAAAGGAAAGGTTCTTAATCTGAACTCCTGAAGGTTAAAAACAGATGGAATCAACTGTGTAGCAGAATTCCATCTCTTCTGTCTCTACAAGGAAGGATCTAGAGCAGACAATTTCTTCAAAAGCTTTTTCAACTTTTAATTCTTACTTGAGGTCACATTATAAGTTAATCACTGATCATTACAAGCAGATTCAAAGAAAGCAAAACCATTGCATACAAAAGTAAGGTGCAGGCTGAGCATGGTGGCTCATGCCTATAATCCCAGTGCTTTTGGAGGCTGAGGCAGGAAGACTGCTTGAGGCTAGGAGTTAGAGACCAGCCTGACCAACACAGCGAGATCCCCAACACTTAAAAAAAAAAAAAAAAAAAAAAAGCCAGGTGTAGTGGCTCACGCCTGTAGTCCCAGCTACTTGGGAGGCTGAGGTGAGATGATCACTTGAACCCAGGAGTTTGAGGCTGTAGTGGACCATGATCCAGCCACTGAACTCCAGCTTAGGTGACAGAGAGAGACCCTAGCTCTATTTTAAAAAGAGAGAGAGAGAAAGAGAGAGAGAGCGAGGTGTTTGTCAGCAACATGCATATAAAAATATTAGAACACCACCACAACAGAATCTTAAAATTACGTTCTAATAGTTTTATTGTATAAACACTAAATTCTCTGACCTTGGTAAAATCTTTGATGAGGTCAGCTGCTCTCACGCCATTCTGTACATTAAAGCTGATATCAACTTTCACTTCAGTAAAAGAATCTGTTAGTTTAATAATAGGTACCTATAAAGAGAAGAAAGGTAAAATGTAAATGCTTTAACCAGATTAAATGACAAAATCAGGGGATGGAGGGTTACTAGACATGAGGTCTCCATCATCTCATGAGAGCATAAGAACACTGAGTCGGCCGGGCGCGGTGGCTCAAGCCTGTAATCCCAGCACTTTGGGAGGCCGAGACGGGCGGATCACGAGGTCAGGAGATCGAGACCATCCTGGCTAACACGGTGAAACCCCGTCTCTACTAAAAAAATACAAAAAACTAGCCGGGCGAGGTGGCGGGCGCCTGTAGTCCCAGCTACTCGGGAGGCTGAGGCAGGAGAATGGCGTGAACCCGGGAGGCGGAGCTTGCAGTGAGCTGAGATCCGGCCACTGCACTCCAGCCTGGGCAACAGAGCGAGACTCCGCCTCAAAAAAAAAAAAAAAAAAAAAAAAAAAAAGAACACTGAGTCTTCTAAGTATGGCACACCCCAGTAACTCTGGACTGCTACAAATACCATACGTTGCATATTTAGCATTGGGCCCCATACAATATATTTTGTAATTTCTATAAATTGAGAATTTTGTTTGGTGTCCAATTTTTGATTATTTATTTTTATTGTTTATATTTAAGGCATACGTGTTTTGATATACTTATCTTGATATACATACTGAAGTGATTACCGCAGTTAAGTAAATTAATAAGCCCATCATCTCGTTTATTAGTTGACATACAGTTATAATAATTTTTAAGTTATCTAACAAAAACCTTTCTCAATACTTTGGAGAACACTTTCTGAGTATAAGATGAAGAATGATGAATACTAGGTATTAAATGTTTTATATCATCAAACTGTTTCTAATAAGAAAATTGCTGGATTCTTAAGGTATGTACTACAACCCACTTGCATTACTGGTCAGTTTTGCAAATAGCCCAAAAAGCAACCTGACAAGATAAGATATAAAAATTATTCTCAAAAACTGACAGGATTATTTACATGAGCTATCAGGAGTTCTTTTCAAAAAATGCTCCAACTTGGGCAACACAGGGAGACCCTATCTCTACAAAAAAAAAATTTTTTTTAAATAAGCAGAGCGTGGTAGGGTGCGCCTGTAGTCCCAGCTACACATAAGGCTGAGGTGGGAGGATCACTTGAGTCCAGGAGTTAGAGAACAGCCTGGGCAACATAGTGGGACTGTATCTCTCTCTAAAAAAATGAAAAAAACATTGCTGGGCGCGGTGGCTCACACCTGTAATCCCAGCACTTTGGGAGGCTGAGGCGGGCGGCTTACGAGGTCAGGGGATTGAGACCATCTTGCCTAACACAGTGAAACCCCGTCTCTATTAAAAATACAAAACATGAGCCGGGCGTGGTGGCGGGCGCCTGTAGTCCCAGCTACTCGGGAGGCTGAGGCAGGAGAATGGTGTGAACCCAGGAGGTGGAGCTTGCAGTGAGCCGAGATCGCGCCACTGCACTCCAGCCTGGGCGACAGAGCCAGACTCTGTCTCAAAAAATAATAATAATAAAAATGAATAAAACAAACATCTCTACAGTGAGTACTGTGTATGATAAAATTGGGTATTCTGCTGTTGTTAAAAGAAATGCAGGCCGGGCGCGGTGGCTCAAGCCTGTAATCCCAGCACTTTGGGAGGCCGAGACGGGCGGATCACTAGGTCAGGAGATCGAGACCATCCTGGCTAACAAGGTGAAACCCCATCTCTACTAAAAAATACAAAAAACTAGCCGGGCGAGGTGGCGGGCGCCTGTAGTCCCAGCTACTCGGAGGCTGAGGCAGGAGAATGGCATAAACCCGGGAGGCGGAGCTTGCAGTGAGCTGAGAACCGGCCACTGCACTCCAGCCCGGGCGGCAGAGCGAGACTCCGTCTCAAAAAAAAAAAAAAAAAAAAGAAATGCAGGCCAGGTGCAGAGGCTCACGCCTGTAATCCCAGCACTTTGGGAGGCAGAGGTGGGTGGATCACTTGAGCCCCGGAGTTGGACATCAGTCTGAGCAACACAGTTAAACCCCGTCTCTACAAAATATACAAAAAAATTAGCCAGGCATGGCAGGTTGTGTCTGTAGTCCAGCTCCTCGAGATGCTGAAGTAGAAGGATCACTTGAGCCGAGGAGGTACAGGTTGCAGTGACCCAAGATTGTGTGGTCACACTCCAGCGTGGACAACCAGAAAACTTTTTATGTGCAAGCACGGTGACATTAACAAAATGAAAGAATCACTCACTTGCAATGTAACTGTGCTCACCAAACTTTAATTTTAATTCAAGTTTCATAGGTAAATAACTGCGGTTTAATATGAAATGCTGCAGAACTTACAGTTGCTTTGTCTAAAACTTTCACCGAATCCTCATCTGCGACTTTGTGTTTCCGAAGAGCTTCTTCCAGAGTCCAGAGGGGTAGGTTCTCCCACTTCCCAAACACCACTAGGTCGATGTCACTGAACACAGAATACATATACAAGAGGGTCTGAAGAAGCTGGAAACTTGTTTTAACTGACACTCATGCTTATAGACTTCATTAGTACAATTAAAACCTATTTCCCACCCTGGCCAACGAAGACTAAATGTGTTAGTGATAATGGTTTTGTGGAAAGGGAAAATAGTAGTTGTTGATTTTAACAAACTCCTCCTCCTAGTCATTTCACAGAATTCAGGTCTCAGGAAACAGGGTGATTTTGAAAGAAGTAAAACCTCAAAAAAAAAAAAAAAAAAAGCACTTAACATCCTTTCCTTAATAAAGGCTTCCGGTACTAGACATAATGATTTTCCTATCTGGATGAGATTAATTGCAACTCAGAAATATTATGAAGTGCTTTAAACTGGATGCAGAACAGGTATCCAGCATGCTACCATTTGTGTTAATATACACACATGTCCTTTTATATACACAGGTATCTCTGAAAGGATATGTGAGAAATTGGTAAAAGTGGCTGTTCTGGCCAGGTGTAGTGGCTCACACCTGTAATCCCAACACTTTCGGAGGCCGAGGTGGGTGGATCACGAGGTCAGGAAATTGAGACTATCCTGGCTAACACAGTGAAACCCTGTCTCTACTAAAAAACACAAAAAAATTAGCTGGGCACGGTCGCAGGCGCCTGTAGTCCCAGCTACTCGGGAGGCTGAGGCAGGAGAATGGCGTGAACCCGGGAGGCGGAGCTTGCAGTGAGCCGAGATAGCGCCACTGCACTCCAGCCTGGGCGACAAGAGCCAGACTCCGTTTCAAAACAAAACAAAACAAAACAAAACAACAAGTGGCTGTTCCAAGGAGAACCAGGGGGCAGAGGTGGGACTGAGACTTTTCTCTGTATTGATTTTTGTGCCTTTTACAAATATGAACTATGTGAATGTACTACCTATTCATAAAATTTAATTAAATTTTTTAAGAAAGAGTGATTTTTCATGTTTTACTGAAGCTGAGAACCTAAGTAAGAAATATGAACTTGAAGTTGAGTATTATGACTTTTGCAGGCCAAGGACATCTATGGGAAGAATGGAAATTGCCAGGGTCCACCCACTTCAGCACGCTTTAAGTTGGGCTAAAGTGTACCAAATCAAGCTCAAATGGAAAAACATGATGCTGACTTTATTCTGGAGAGATTAAGTAATAATAGTAATAACCATGATGGAATGTTCAAACAATTTCAATTCTTAGAGAGTAAGTATTCACCCTCCAGAGAAACATCATTTCCAAAAGAAAGCCTCCAAGGCTGTGCATCAAGAGAGGTCTCATTTGAGAAGACTGAAACTGAACAAGAGTCCTGAAAGGCCAAGATCTTTCTCAGAGAAGAGATCTGTACCTGAATTTCTGGATCAGGATGCTGGAGCCATAACTAGTAGAATGAGTTCTTAATTTGAAAGTGAGAGTGAGAGAGTGAGTGAGTGAGACAGCGGGAACTCACATTCTAGAGGATATACAATTAGACATTTTATCATGAGACTACATTAACATCTCTGTCAGTGGGTTAAGTTATGGGACTGAGCAATACTCTGCCAGGTAGTCAATTTCTAAAATTAGTAACTAACTGATTCCACTGCAACATGATCCCTTTTCCATCTCTCTGTACCATCAACGTCTTGGAGATGATGTGAAGTGATATTCTACTTCAAGGTAAATCAAATTAAATGCTGGTAAATCCTTTACTTTTTTATTTTACTTTATTTTATTTTATTTTATTTATTTATTTTTTGAAGACAGAATCTCGCTCTGTTGCCCAGCCCGGAGTACAGTGGCGCAATCTCAGCTCACTGCAACCTCCACCTCCTGGGTTTAAGCAATTCTCCTGCCTCAGCCTCCGGAGTAGCTGGGATTACAGGAGCGTGCCGCTATACCCGGCTAATTCTTGTATTTTTAGTAGAGATGGAGTTTCACCATGTTGGCCAGGCTGGTCTTGAATTCCTGACCTCAAGTGATCCACCCTCCGCGGCCTCCTGAAGTGCTAGGATTACAGGCGTGAGCCACCATGCCCAGTCCCATTTTTGTTTTATAAATTTGTTTTGTTTCTACTCCTTACAAATTTGACAGCCAAAATGAATACACTCTAGGAAAAGGTACAGTCCTTTAAAAGATTCATGAGTGTACTAACCTAGTAGGTAAATATAGTCCAGTTTTAAAACTTCCAAATATCTGGACCTGAAACAGAAAAAGAAGTTATTATATTGAGGTATCAGATAAAGCCACCAAGATATGGAGAAATGTCAGTTTTTGCTACCCTCTACTGGTACTTTTTGGTATGACAAGAGCATTTTTTTTCTAACCCCATTCTTCATGAAGTGGGTATTCTGTTTCACAAGCAGACATTCTGAATATAATTTAAACTTACCTGGTTCAAATAAGAAACACAGAGACCAAAATACAGTTGTCCCTTGGTATCGGCAGGAGACTGGCTCCAGTCCCACTATGCCAAAATCTGAAGATGCTCGAGTCACTGCTATAAAATGGTGGAGTATTTGCATATAACTATGCGAGTCCTCCCATATACTTTACATCATCTTTAGATTACTTATAATACCTAGTACAATGTAAATGCTATCTAAATAGTTGTTATACTGTATTTTTAAAATAATTTGTATTGTTTTTATTGGTGCATTGTTATTTTTATAGTTTTTTTCTGAATATTTTCAATCCACTGTTGGTTTAATATGGAGGTGTGGTACTTAAGGATACAGAAAGCCAACCACAGGAAACTTCCAGAAGTAGTTCAGATCAATAATGTTCCCTCATTATCCAGAGACACAATCACAAATCCTTAATTT
This sequence comes from Rhinopithecus roxellana, assembly GCF_007565055.1. Lineage (NCBI taxonomy): Eukaryota > Metazoa > Chordata > Mammalia > Primates > Cercopithecidae > Rhinopithecus > Rhinopithecus roxellana. The sequence continues at coordinate 27,413,804 of NC_044568.1, forward strand.
TTGTTCTCTAAGCAGGAGTCTTCGAATAGATTACTAAATTGGGATCAGACTACTTTAACTGTAGGGCAAGTGTGGGCCTTTAGGTCAATTCCACAGAGAACACCAGGCATCATCATTATAACATCATGCTGTGGCATAAAACTGGGATGCATTCTACCTCAACCCATGGAGAACAGGGGAACTCAGGCAGAAATACATGTGCAGGTAATTGTAATAAAAAAGGATAGGCCGGGCACAGTGGCTCACACCTTTAATCCCAGCACTTTGGGAGGCCAAGGCAGGTGGATCACCTGAGGTCAGGAGTTCAAGACCAGCCTGGCCAACATGATGAAACCCCATCTCTACTAAAAATACAAAAATCAGCCAGGTGTGGTGACGGGTGCCTGTAATCCCAGCTACTCATGAGGCTGAGACAGGAGAATTGCTTGAACCTGGGAGGCAGAGGCTACAGTGAGCTGAGATCATGTCACTGTGTCACTATACTCCAGCCTGGGCGACAGAGCAAGACTCCATCTCAGGGCGGGGGAAAAGGATAAACAGTGAAACCAGTTCAACCTCTGAGGCAAGATGGACCTGGGAACCTAATCACAAGCTCATGTTCCTCATCTGTAGGTAGATAGATGATGGCTGGCTGGCTGGCTGGAGAGAGAGAGATAGATAGTCAACCTCCACCTAAGAAAGATAAGGGTTAAGTTAGACCAGGGCTTCTCAACATTGGCATTTGGGAGTGGATAATTCTTTGTTGTAAGGGCCTATACTGTTCATCACAGAATGGCTGGTGGCATCCATGGCCTCTACCCACTAGGTACTAGCAGTGCACACCCAGTCAGGACAATAAAAAATGTCTCGGACATTGCCAAACGCCCCCCTGGAGAGCAAAATAACCACTAGCTAAGAACCACTGATTTGGATCACATAGGAGAAAGAATGTGACATATGGTCACTGTTCATAAAATATTAGTATCCTCGCCTTTTCCCTTTACCTACAGCATCATATACATACTGTCATATACATGCAACTTTTACATACAGTGAAACTTCCTTGTTTTGCCAATTGGACAAAAACACCACCCAGGACAGTGCCTAAAGAAAAGTTACAGAACACAAAGTAATGGATTCTATTAATATTATTTTGTGTACTTCTTTGTATACACAAAATCATAAAACAGGCCCTCAAAGTGCCCTAAAAAGTGAAGTATTAACTTAGTACCAGTAACAGGCCAAGTGTGGTGGCTCACGCCTATAATCCTAGCACTTTGGGAGGCCCAGGCGGGCAGACTGCTTGAGTCCAGGAGTTCAAGACCAGCCTGGGCAACATAGTAAGACACAGTCTCTACAAAAAAATACGAAAATTAGCTAGGTGTGGTGACGTGCACCTGCGGTCCCAGCTACTCGGGATGCTGAGGTGGATCACTTGAGCCCAGGAAATCAAGGCTGCAGTGAGTCGTGATCGCACTACTGCACTCCAGCCTCAGCAACAGAGTGAGACCCCATCTCAAAAACAAAAAACAAAAGACTTAGTACCAGTAACAAAAACAACAAATAAGCCAAGAAGAAATCCTGAGCAATCATTTTGTTCACTGACTGGGAGCTGTCTAAAAGGCAATTAGCCGGTCTGAGAGAGATGAAAAATGGCAATTTCAGGAAAGAAATAAGAAAAGACTTATGCCTGCATTAGCCACAAGTGACAAAAGTTCGTACTTGACATTTTCATTCAGCTGTAAACAATTACATAATGTTTACCCTGGCAGGCTGGAACTAAGTAGTAATGAGGTTTTGATATATCATATCCAATAATGGACCACTACAACAATGAGGTTTGATTTGTCTTTCTTCTCTTTACACTAATAATTTCTAAAGATAGCTTGCCTTTAGTAGTTGCTATTAGCACTACAAAAAAAAAAAAAAAAAGTTGTTAGTCATCCAATCCAACGAAAATAATTAGGAAGCCTCAAATTCTAAAGACTGCAGAGAATTGTTTGCTTTTAAAATTTAATTAGACCACAACTCTACAGTGTACTTCTACTTGCATGTGAGGACTAGCATGAGATACTAGCAGATAGGCCTCTGGCCCATGGACAAGGACTGTCCCAAGCATAAGCTACCCAGGAAGGGACTCACGTCAGCGCTGGGCCAGAGCTCCTTAATTACACTCTCGATCCTGTTCACCACCTCCATCCGCATCTTCTCTTCCTCAGGTCTTGGAGACATGTATTCATAAAAATCACTGATTTCTTCATGCAGACTGAAGAAAAAAGCAGAAAAGTTAATATGAACAGGGCCAATCTAATGAGAAATCACTATCTTAAAGAATCTTATCTAATTAAGTCTTATAATTCGGCTGATGACTATCTTAATTTTAATGTTATAACTCAAGATAAGCTAAAATGGGAATGTACAGAATTTAATCAAAAAAACTAAAATAATTAAATAACATAAGAAATTTCCTGTGCAAAACACTTGCTGAGGTGCTGGTGATTTAAATAAAATAAAATAAAATTTAAAAAGCATACGGCCTGGCCTTGGCCTTTCCACTTCTGATCTAACAGATACAAGAAGATACTGAATCCAGGTGACGCAGGCAAATTTCCTGGCAGTAGGGACTGACCCTCTTACCTCTTGGGGATCCATTCCTCACAGTAGCAAACAGTACATCTTTCATAATGTTTGCTCAGTGAATTAAGTGTCAAATGAACAAATCAGGCAGCGAACAACAGCAAAGTCTTGAAAAGAATGGCTGGTAGACAAAGGCTCCACGAAGGAGCTGAAGACTTCCAGAGCCTGTGAGGTACAGGGCAATCAGCCAGCTACAAGGGCTGTGGCAGGCAGAGTGGGAGAAGCATCTGGAGAGGAAAGCAGGCCCCAGTAGAGGGCAGGCTCTGAATGACTGACTGGCTAAGAGGTTCAAGCTTTCCCCCTGTGGCAACAGAGCTATTTAAATGTTTCTGACAGGGACTAGAGAGAGACTGACTTCAAAAATGCAGCATTTTAAGAAGACTAAACTGGCAACTATGCAAACAACAGACCAGCAAAGAGACTAGACTACATGCAGGGAAAAGTCTTGAATCAATGAGGTGCTGGAGGATTGGGAAGGAAAGGAATGGGCTCCAGAAACAAAACACACACACATACCCACACTCTGTGGCCAGGCATAGCGCCTGGCTATCATAGTGGAGGGGGGGCTAAGGATGCCTTCAAGGGCTGAAGCCTGAGGGCCTGGGGGAAAACTACTGGTCTGGAAGAAAGGACAAACTCACTGGGCTGAGCAATGACTTGAATGTAGTCAGGATGGGGGACAGAGAGAAAAGCAGCATTCCTTTCTAAGTTGGTGAGGCTGTGAAGAGCTATTAAATGGCTGGGAAGGGAAAGTGAAGAAGTCAGCTCACCTTCCCTAGAGCACTGACCACCCATGAGGACTGAGCCACGGAGGTAAGCACAGGGACTCTACTAACTGGGATAAACCAGGAGGCTCGGAGCAACAGGTGCAAGGTGCTTCAGGGGAAGGAAGGGGCAGAGGGGTTGGCCTGGGGCACAGCAGTGGGAAGGAAGTGCAGCCACAGCTTAACAGAGCCTTGAAGGAGGAGCATGCCTGCAACTGTGTGGCACCTTCAGGGCCCAGAGCAGGAAGCTGGAAAAACTGACAGACCAAAAATCGCTTTAGGGAAGGAAAAAAAGTGTTTACATCCTAATCCCCAAAGGCTATAACTTGTGCTACAAGAAACTCTGGAAAGTGAAAATGTGACTGATTAAGCAATCCATAGTTCCTCCTTCTGATTTTTTATTTTTAGCCTAAGAGTCAAAAACCTTGAGTTCTAGACTCAGGTTCTGCCTGAGGGCAGCTGTGTTCCCTCTGACAGGTGACTGGCACTCTCAGGCTTCAGTGTGTCAGGTACAGCACACAGCTGGTAAGCAGGAGCCTTTTCAGGCCTTCAGTTTCAAAACCTGGGCCTTTCGTAGAGGATGATTTACAACAGCGTTTGGCCTGTTTGCTATGCAATATGTCACAAAAAGTGGATCTTAAAACTCCAGAGAGGTCTGTAGGTGAATCCAAAAGATATCCCAGCGGGGCCGTTTTCCTTGCTATGCCCCTGGGTACCTTGGGACCTTCAACTTCTGTTTTGAAGTTTTGTTTTGTTTTGATTTGAGTTTCCCAGGTTTGATTATGTTCTCTAAGGTTATCTATCCTTTTCTGCTTCTCGAAGACAGCAGCTGAATGGGAATAGCTGTTAGGAAGCTTACAGTTTGCTCTGCTCATCTGCACAAGTCTGCTGGCAAAGATGAGGGCCATGAATAAACGACAGAACAAATGGACTGCTTCTTATCTCACTGCGTAGTCTGCAGTGACTGATCAGAGTTTATTTGTAGTTCTAAAACAGATCCATAGAAAAACTGCATTTTAACTAATGGGGGGAAAAAAACTCCTAAATGTGACTGCATCTATTCTGAAGGCCCCCTTACGAATTTTCTAATTCAAATACAGGCAAAAAGTATTTAGCACAACTGTCAGTCAATCTGAAGTCACGAGAAACTGATTAAGAATTCATTCTCTGGCCAGGCGCAATGGCTCATGTCTGTAATCCCAGCACTTTGGGAGGCTGAGGCAGGCAGATCGCCTGAGGCCAGGAGTTGGAGACCATCTGGCCAACATGGCGAAACCCCTTTTCTACTAAAAATATAAAAATTTAGCTGGGCGTGGTGGCGTATGCCTGTAATTCCAGTTCCTTGGGAGGCTGAGACACAAAAATCACTTGAACTTGGGAGGTAGAGGTTGCAGTGAGCTGACACTGTGCCACTGCACTCTAGTCTGGGTGGTGGAGTGAGATTTTGTCTCCAAAAAAAAGAAAGAATTCATTCTCTAAACATTACCAAGTGCCTATATTCAAGGCGCTAGGAGAAAACTGGCTCATCAAACATGATCCTTGCCCTGGGTCACTTCCATCTAACAATGAAAAGGAACACTTATTTAACATAGTTCTGTAGAACATAGTGCAATGCATATATTCTGTACTATTCTGCCATAGGCAGCTTCCAGATGAATGATTCAGAGCTTTCCAATGATCACAGCTGCCCAGGATGGACTGGGTTGCCTTGTAGGTTAGTAAGGTCCCTGTCACTATCAGCATAAAGAAACCAGATGACCATGAGGCAAACAAAGGTCCAATAAAACGGTTTTCTGAACTTGGTAAAAAGTTGGAAAAGATTCTAAAATTCGCTTTCAGTGCTGCAATCTAGTGTTCTAACTAGCACATTAATTTGGGGGAAAATTATTATAGATTTATAAGACTAGCTCTGAAGACTACCCTCAACAATCAATAGCCCATGGCACCACCTTCCTATTTCAGAAAAAATGGTTCCACAGGTTATTGTATTTTGATTGATGCGTATGTGAAACTATCAATGCATATGTGCATCAATCAAAATACAATACAATTTGATTGATGCATATTTGCAATCAATTTGTATTTTGATTGATGCATATTTGCACAATGGAAGGGGGAAGAGGAATACGGAAAAAGAGGAGGGCTATTATTAAAGCAAAGCCACACTTGCAAAGTCAGAAGAGGAAATCCAATCTCAGGTCTGCCAGGCTCAGTTTCTCATCCACACCAGGCACAAGCATCACTATCTCACCTATATGTAACTAGCTACGTGTGAAATACTCAGAGAACAACCAGATAAAGTATCTTGGAACACTGAGGAAATAAACTTCAAGTACAGATTTTAAAATAATTCTAACATGCTCTATCCTCGGGACTGAGTAATTTTACTGGCACAGTGCCTTGCATATTCAGGCACTTAAAATACCCTGACGGGCTGAAGTTTGTTTGTAGAGTGTGCACTGTAAGTCTGGCTCTCATTTGAGTGGCAGAGTGGATGCCTGAGGAATTTTGTAGGCTTGCTTTCACATGGTAATATAATTTTATGCCTCTGAAAGCATCCAAGTACACAGGGAAAACTTCAGTTTGTCCCATGTTTGGATCAAAATTTAATATGATTTATGAGTAGGTATTGCTTGATGACACATGCCCAGTGTTACAGTTTCTCATATAAAATTATAAAATACATCATACTGAAGTAAGAATGATAAAAGTATAGAATACAACTCTTCTGTGATCTGAACTCATATGTACCCAAAATATAGTGCCCTCTCTAGGATATCAGTGTTTTTATGTTAAAAGGAAAAGTGACTCAGGCATAGTGGCTCATGCCTGTAACCCTAGCATTTTGGGAGGCTGAGGCAGGCGGATCGCTTGAGTCCAGGAGTTTGAGACCAGCCTGGATGACATGGTGAAACCCCATCTCTACAAAAATACAAAAAATTAGCCAGGCGTGATGGTGCATGCCTGTAATCCCAGCTACTCAAGAGGCTAAGATGGGAGAATAGCTTGAGCCCGGGAGACAAAGGGTGCAGTGGGCTGAGACTGTGCCTCTGTTCTCCAGCCTGGGCAACAGAGCAAGGCTCCGTCTCGAAAAAACAAAAAAAAAAAAGTTAAAAAAGGAAAAGTGAACAAGATCCCTGTTCATAAAGGAAAAGTCATATAAGAACAATATGATGAAATGAGCACCACTATATAACGGGAAAAGATGCCAAAAACAAGAGAGTAAGAGAAACAAAATTAATTTGCTGGGGTAAAATTTACATTAAAATCTCAAATTTAATAACAACATTTAATATGACAAGGAGGTATCCAAAAAACATATTCCATATTTAAAAAATAAAACTCACAGGTAATTTAGGTTAAAAAAAAAAAAAAAAAACCACTTCTGCTCTGAGGAAAGATCTGCTACAGAAAGGGAATCCAGCCTATCAAAATTATGTGAATTTTATAATGCTTGTCACGGGGTGGGAGGTTCAAGTTCTTTGGCTGGGAAAGGAAGAACCGTTTCGCATCCTTCAGTTGGACCACCCTGGGCACATTGTGAGTTGCTTAGTAGCTTCTGCACTCTCAAAACCAAAGGAAAGGTGGAAAGCTCCCTTGTGCCTTCCAGGTCAAGGGAGGCAGATGACCCACAGCCAGACCCTCTGCTCAGCACTGTCCCCTGCGGCTCATCCATGCTTCTGTTCAGGGGTGACACTCCTTCCCAAGAGATACCTGCCCAGACATAGCATGTCTGAGCCCACCTCCACATCAAGGTCCAGTTTTCCCAGTTCCATAACTGAAGTCAGATCCCTTTAATTACCAACTTCATCCTTACATGAAGGAACTGACAAAGTTCTATTCGATAACTGTCAATAACAGGACATCCCCCCACCAAAAAAAAAAAAAAAAAAATATATATATATATATATATATATATATATATATATATATATATATCTTAAGGTTCATGATATCCAATTTTGAAACAATATATTGAAAATGCATTCATATGCATGTGGGGAAGCATAAATTACTACAACGTCTCCCCAGGTCATTCTACTAACAAATGATAATGTTTATATAAATAATTTTTAAAATTTCCCTTGTTACCATCCTCCAGAAATATTTTCATGAGGGAACAAGGACATCTGTATAAGGATGTTCACCACAGGATTATTTAGGATACTAAAAAATTTAGAAATGGTATCAATGTCCATCAACAGGACCTAATTAAATAATCATAGAAGCACCCATTGACTGACTTTCTCTTTGACTTTCTCTTTATAGTCAATAACCTCTTTAAAAGAATGAAGTAAAGCTATATAAGCTGATAAAGATGTCAAATATGTTAAGTTGGAAAGAAAAAGCACAAAAAAATGTGTTCAGCAGAATCCCTTTTGTGTGCGTCAGACATGTGCAGGGGCAGGAGTGGTGGCTCACGCCTGTAATCCCAGCACTTTGGGAGGCTGAGGCGGGTGGATCACTTGACGTCAGGAGCTTCAGACCAGCCTGGCCAACGTGCTGAAACCCCGTCTCTACAAAAAATACAAAAATTAGCTGGGTGTGGTGGTGGCTGCCTGTAATCCCAGCTACTCGGGAGGCTGAGGCATGAGAATCACTTGAACCTGGGAGGCGGAGGTCACAGCAAGCTGAAATCACGCCACTGCACTCCAGCCTGGATGACAGAGCAAGACTCCGTCTCAAAAAAAAAAAAAAAAAAAGACATGTAAACACATACACACAGAGGCAGATACACAACATGCTCCTATTTGCATTGCAAGTTTTCTGGAAGGAGAACTGTCAACAGATATTACCTTAGGGACAGGGACTTTTGCCCAGTGGAGGGTACAGGCAGGAGAGTTAGGAAGACTTTAACTTTTTTTTTTTGTATCTTTCTGTGCTACTATAATTTTTTTAAAAAATCAGCATGTATTTGTCCGCTTTTCAAACAGTGATTATTGTCTGCTTAATGAGATTACAGACCAGGACATTTGCTGTCACCTTTATATTTTCCCATGTGAAAAATATGGTTGTGAGTATGCATGTTCCACCCGCTAACCGGCCCTCTGCCCACCCCACATAGAACAGGGTCTATATACGATACTGTTAACAATGATTACATCTGAAGAGGGACTGGGGGGTCATTTTAAGAAAAATGCATACATGTTAATTATCACTGTATATTTTTAAAACAAGAACTTCATTATAAAAAAATTCATTAAAGAAAACACAAAGCAGAAACACTTAATCTAATAATCTAGCTTTGCAGACACACTTCGAAAGAGGGTGACGTGGGTCGGCTGTGGAAGGAGCTCAGTGGTCAGTCTGTGGGCAATACTGATACCTGGGGACACAGAAGACCCCCAAATCCAGGAATGCAGTGACAGCACACACCAGTATATTTCGCGAAGTTTCTGCATGCCCAGTGCAGTGTGTGTGGTGAGTTTCTGCTAGTGTCTGGCCCAACCTTTCTGGGATTATTTATATACTCAAACATGTTGCAAGGCAAATTTCTGGAAGAATACACAAAAACTGCTAGCAGGACTTTCCTCTGGGGTGGAGTAGAGGTCTGAATTTGCATGATTTTTTACTGTTTGATTTTTTTCAAACCCGCCTAGACACCAAGAGAAGCGAGTGTCTTCTCTTGGGCCCTGGGGTGATGACAGTGTAATCTGAGTGACATCTTCAGGAGACTGAAGATGGATCTTTACCAAGAAACTCATGCACACATCCAGCCTCCTGTACTTGCAGCTAGACATCCCTACAAAGATGTCACCTCACACTAAACAAGTTCAAAACACAACTGCTTGCCATTCTCTTAAATCTATTCCTACTCCTGTGTTTTCTTCCCTGAGTGGAAACTTCAGTCTTCCTTGGTTCATTTTTCTTCATCTATGGAGTCAAGAGGTTTCCAAATCCTTGTACCCAAAACCAAAAACCAAAACACTTCCAAATCAGATCCTGCCCCTCCACCTTCCCTGACCATGCTTTGAGTTTAATTCTTTTTCTCTCTCAGTAGAACACTGTGGCAGCCTCCAAACTGGTCTCCCTGCCATGAGCCTCTCCCTTTTCTAGGCCATCGCTGCATGATTACCGAGGTCCCCTTCCTTAGCCTATCTGTGTCATTTCCATCCTCCTTATGGTAACACTGCCTACCTTTCCAGCCTCACTTACAAGAACTTCCGAGCCCTCTTCTATGACAGCCCCATACAACTGGACCAACGCATGCCTTGCCTTTTCAAGAATCACCCTCTCACTCAGCTTTGGAGATCTCAAATATTAGCTCCTCTGTAAAATTCCCAGAGGCAGAATGACTTCAGAGACTCCTGAGGGCTCCTGGAGCATGGCCAATCAGGCCTAGCTATGGCAGAGCAGTGAGGCTTACAGGCCTCCCTATTCAGACTCAACTCTTCCTGCTTTGGGCTCTGTGTGCCCAGATGCAAGACTCAATAGAGAAGCACCTCCTTAGGGAGGGGCCTTCTCTTCACAGGGGAACATCTACCTACCCCGACGTCCACATAGTCTCAAAAGGGATGTGATGTTCCTTAAAATGAGCTCCAAACCAGGATCCAAGAAAATGGATGCTCACACAGTGTGGCTGAGAACTGACAAAACCAGAAGGAGGACAGTTTGACCTAAGAACTATAGATGTCCACTGTCCTTAAAGAAGACAATTACACCTTTCAGAATGTAGCCGAAGGAAGTCTGCACGTGCATAGAGATAGGGTGATAAGAAAATATTCACAATGAACATGTAATTTTCTTTAAAAAGCCAAGGTTTACAAGTGGAATGCCTAAAAGCTTTACATTTTAAAGTCTGCACAATGGCCGGGCGCGGTGGCTCAAGCCTGTAATCCCAGCACTTTGGGAGGCCGAGACGGGTGGATCACGAGGTCAGGAGATCGAGACCATCCTGGCTAACACGGTGAAACCCCGTCTCTACTAAAAAATACAAAAAACTAGCCGGGTGACGTGGCGGGCGCCTGTAGTCCCAGCTACTTGGGAGGCTGAGGCAGGAGAATGGCGTGAACCTGGGAGGCGGAGCTTGCAGTGAGCTGAGATCCGGCCACTGCACTCCAGCCTGGGTGATAGCGAGACTCCGTCTCAAAAAAAAAAAAAAAAAAAAGTCTGCACAATGTGCCTACCTTCTACAGTACTGATAACAATACAAGGTCACTTGAAAAAGGCCATGCCTAAATAGGAAGCTCTCCAGTTCCAAAGCAGAAAGACAAAAAGCCCTCTCTCTCCTCTATTTGTAGACAAGAAACTTATTCACTCTCCTAAATAATTTGTACCATCTCCCAAGATTTAAAAAAACAAGGGAGACAGAAAATACAGATGATGACATATAGATTTAAATACAGAAATACAGATTTAAAAGGAAAAAGAAAGAGCCCATATATCTTACTTTTATGAATGCTGCAGGCATTTACAACAGTGAATCATGGCTAAGGAATGCCGTGTTTGCTATGGTAACCCTTCCTTGGTTAGGACACGAGAGTAAAAGTACAGGGAATGGATACTCCTCTGTGTGTCCTAAATTACAGTTTTCATTTTTTTCTTCTTTTAAGAGGTAGTCGTGCCTGCTTTCCTAGAAATTAGAGCATTCCTTTTAAATGCCACTGCCAGTTGCACTCAATTTCTGGACTACAGTTTTTTAGGCCAATGTTTCAGAAGGATGGTTTTTCAGTTGATTTCCTCTTGGTCCCTTCCCACTTAGCTGCTATGAAAACAGATAATGAAAACCACCCGATTCTCCCCAGGCCTCTTTCTTTTGCCACTCAGCCTTACTACTACTTTCAATTGATTATAAAGAGAGAACAAGAAAAGAAATCATTACCCAAGAGTTGCTTTATCTAATTTGGGTCAAAAATTATTTCCCCTTCCAATAAAATTTCTGAACTACCCAAACTACTCTTGAGTAGATCCAACCAAATTTGGGTAAAGTTAGGAAGCTTAAAGAAGAATGGTTGATGGTATTCTCTAAGATCAAATATCTTGCAACTAAAGCTTGATTAATAAATGTATTCCTCAAATGGGAAACCCTCAAATATCTGAGTGAAGAAAAAAAACAAAGCACAAATAAACAAAGCTTAATCTTTCCCTAGCTACAAGGTCCAAACGCCAATAAGAAGTTTGTTATATTCTTAAATATTAATAATGAAATATGGATGTGTTTAACCTGTGTAATCCCAATACCAAAACTTCATTTATATATTTATTTGTTGTTTACCTTTAGTGGAAGGGCTGGTGTTTAAGAATAGATACTAACCATTTGTAACATCTTTCCCTATGCTACAGTACAGGTAAAAGAAGCACAGAACTACCAAAGGGGCACCTTACATTCAAGGACCCCTACATATGAAAATTCCAGTATCCAAAATATACTAGCAGTGATTATTTGCTCAATAAATAATTTATATTAAATAGGACAAACTCCCAATGCGTATTTAAAATGTTTTAACTATTAGTAGTGATTATTTGGATAACGAAACTAGAAACAAGACTAAATTGGAGACAAGATATAGCAGCTTTCTTTTTCTGCACTGTTGAAATCTTTTGACCAAGTGGTGGTATTTTTTTTTTTTTTTTTAAGAGATGATGTCTCACTATGTTGTCCAGGCTGGTCTCAAACTCCTGAGCTCAAGCAATCTGAGCACCTCAGACTCCCAAAGTGCATCACTGTATCCAGTCTTTTTTTTTTTTTTTTTTTTTTTTAATAGAGTCTCCCTCTGTCACCCAGGATGGAATACAGTGGCTCACTCCAACCTCTGCCTCCAGGGTTCAAATGATTCTCATGCCTCAGTCTCCCAGGCAGCTGAAATTACAGGTGTGCACTACCACATCTGGCTAATTTTTGTATTTTTGGTAGAGATGGGGTTTTGCCATGTTCGTTAGGCTGGTCTTGAATTCCTGACCGCAAGAGATCTACCTGCCTTGGCCTCCCAAAGTGCTGGGATTACAGGTGTGAGCCACCTTGGCCAGCCACTGCTGCGGTTTTTTTTCTTTCTTTCTTTCTTTTTTTTTTTAAGACAAAGTCTTGCTCTATCGCCAAGGCTGGAGTGCAGTGGCGCGATCTTGGAGCACTGCAACCTCTGCCTCCCAAGTTCAATCGATTCTCCTGCCTCAGCCTCCTGAGTAGCTGGGATTACTGACATGTGCCAACATGCCCAGTTAATTTTTGTATTTTTGGTAGAGACAGCGTTTCACCATGTCGGCCAGGCTGATCTCAAACTCCTTACCTCAGGTGATCCACCTGCCTCAGCCTCCCAAAGTGCTGGGATTACAGGTATGAGCAACCGCACCCAGCCCAGTGCTGGTATTTTTAAAAGCAAAAAAACAAAACCAAATTGATTCACAAAGAATCCATTTACATATACACCAAAAACATAATATGTACAAACCTAGACTGACTTTTATGAGGTCCTATATTTTTTCAAAATTAAGAAATAAAAAAATAAATTCTGGGCTAGGCTAAGTGGCTCAGGCCTATAATCAGCACTTTGGGAGGCTGAGGGCTAGAAGATTGACTGAGGCCAGGAGTTCAGGACCAGCCTGGGTAACATGGTGAGACCCCCGCCTCTGTAAAAAATTTTTTTTAATTAGCAGGGTGTGGTGGTGTGCGTCTATAGTCCCAGCTACTCAGAAGGCTGAGGCAAGAGGATTGTTTGAGCCTGGGAGAAGTTGAGGCTGCAGTGAGCCACGTTCATGCCACTGCACTCCAGCCTGGGCAACAGAGTGAGAACTTGTCTCAAAAAGATAAAAATAAAAAAACACAAAAATAAAGCAAAAGTATTCAAAATAGACAAAGAACTCATAATATTCAACAATAAGAAAATAAACCCATTTTTAAAAATGGGCAGAAGACCTAAACAAAGGCTTCCCTAAAGAAGATACATATATGAGAAGTAAACATATTAAAAAGATGCTTAATGTCATATATCATTAAAGAATTGGAAATTAAAACAAGTGAGACAGCATTATATACCTAATAGAATATTCAAAATTCAGAACACTGACACCACCAAATGCTGGTGAGGATGTGCAACAACAGAGATTCTCATTCATTGCTGGTAGGAATGCAAAATGGCGTGGCCACTTTGAAAGATAGATTTTTCTTTTATCTTCCATTTATTTATTTACTTATTTTTGCTTCCTGACCCTCTGACTCATTATTATTATTATTTTTTTTTTTTTAAGTCAGGGTCTTGCTTTGTCACCCAGGCTGCAGTGCAGTGGTATGATCAGTTTACTGCCACCCCCAGCTCCTGGGTTCAAGTGATCCTCCCACCTCAGTTTCCCAAGCAGTTAGGACCATAGGCACATAAGACCACGACCAGCTAATTTTTAAATTTTCTGTGGAGATGAGATCTCACTATGTTGCCCGGGCTAGTCTCAAACTCCTGGCTTCAAGGGATCCTCCTGTCTCAGCCTCCCATTATGCTAGGATTACAGGCATGAGCCACCACACCCAGCTGGCAGATTCTTAGCAAACTAAACATACTTTTACCATATAATCCAGCAATTGCACTCCTTGGTATTTACCATAATGAACTGAAAACCAATGTCCACACACAAAAAAACCTACATAGAAGTTTATAGCAGCTTTATTCATAATTGTCACACTGGGCACGGTGGTGTATAGCTGTAATCCCAGTTACCCAGGAGGCTGAGGAGAGGGGTTCACGTGAGCTCAGTTGTTCAGGAGACCAGTATCTTAAACACAATCACACCCTGTCTCAAAATTTTTTTTCAAATTATCAAAACTTGGAAGCAGCCAAAATGACCTTCAGTAGGTGAATGGATCAACTGTGGTACATCCATACAATGGAATATTATTCAGGACTAAAAAGAAATGGGTTATCAATCCAGGAAAAGACATGAAGGAATCCTAAATGCACATTACTAGATAAAAGAAGCCAACTGGAAAAGGTTACATGCTGTATGATTCCAAGGGCATGACGTTCTGGGAAAGGCAAAACTATGGAGACAGTAAACAGATCAGTGTTTGCCAGGGGCTAAGGGGAGGGATAAATTAATAGGTGAAACACAAAATTTTTAGAGCACAAACTGTGTCCAGCACCCTTTATTGAATGTTCCATCCTTTTCTCAATGACTAAGTAAATGCTGCTCCAGTCTGCCCAATGGCCAGTCCCCTTACTCCCCCACTAGTAATTTTACCACCCTACACACTCTCTTTGGGAAACAATTCCTATCCCTACTATTCCATGTGATTCTGGTGAAGCTGCAGTGCAAAGCCAGTTGGCAGTTCAAGGCAGGACTGTAGCATCCAGTTAGTGTAGCATCCCCATTGTCATGGGCCAGGGATGGGCACATGGCCCCAGCACCCCACGTGGTATCTTCCTTAGGACTTTACACACTGACTCTAAGGAAGGTCACTTCCCTCTTTGATCTCAAGCTATAAAAATAGAAGCCTGGAAGTATCAAAAAACCACACCTCCTTTCCTCTGGCTGCACAAAGGAAGCCATTAGCAACAGGAGAGAATGGAGCCAACCCCAAAAAGAATCAAAGTCAGGGAGAGACAGGCACTTGAGCTTTCTCTGGAGTCACTAAAGCAAATACCACCTTTGCTTAAGCAATTATGAGTTTATTTACTTTGCACCTGAAAGACTCCTGATTCACACACAAAGACTTTGATTATACATACTCTCATGGATAGCTAGATCAGGTTTTAAGTGTTCTTTCAGATCTATGGCTATTTCTGTCTATTCGAGGACTCAGATTACCCTTTAAAATTCATGTAAAATCTGTAAGTAGTTGATAGTACAAAACCAATCGTCTTCCAAACCCATCTTTAGTTTTCAAAATGTTCTTGGCTATTCTTGCCTGTTTATTCTTCCAGATGCTCTTTAGAATCATTTTAACAAGTGACTCTCCCACCCTCCCCACAAAAAAAAATCAGTGGGATTTTAATTATATTAATTAACACATTAATGAGTTGATCTGACATCTTCAAGGTTTTTTTTTATGCAACTCACTGTAAAGATTTTTATATTTTCTTCACTTTTCTGGCTTTGTTCTAAGTTATCTTAGGGATTTGATCCTCTAGTAAGTGAAATTCTTTTTTCTTATTCTTTTTTTTTCTTTCCTTTTCTTTTCTTTTCTTTTTTTTTAGACAGAGTCTTACTTTGTCACCCAGGCTGGAGTGCAGTGGCATGATCTCAGCTCACTACAACCTGTGCTTCCCAGGCTCAAACAATCCTCCAACCTCAGCCTCCAAAGCAGCTGGAACTATAGGCGCGCACCACCGCACCTGGCTAATTTTTTTGTAGAGACGGGGTTTTGCCATGTTGCCTAGGATGGTCTTGAACTCCTGAGTTCAAGAGATCCACCTGTGTTGGCCTCCCAAAGTGCTAGGATTACAGCCATGGGCCACCGTATCCGGCTTCTTCTTTTTTAAATTATATTTTCTGTCACATATTACAGATGTTGACTTTTGTATGTCTATTTTGTAACCAAGCAGGCAGTTTTCTGGCCCTACTACATTGGCTAGAATTACTAAAATAAGATCAAATAACATGGTGAGGGCAGGCATCCTGTCTTGTTATGGATTTAATGTGTTAAATCAAGTTTAGCCTAAAACTGTCTCCTCACATATTTTAAGTTTGACCTACAGGTTTTTCCATCCATAGTGAACTATAACCTAAATGGAGATGTAAAGAGACTGGAACTTGCTCTTGTGCCAATCACCGAGTTTTGGCCAATCAAAGGTGGCCAACTGTTCAAACCTCTACTTGTGTTCAAATAAGGCATTTTCTGAGCTGTAACCAATCCGGCTGTTTCTGTACCTCACTTCTGTTTTCTGTACATCACTTTCCTTTTTCCATCCATAAATCTTCTTCCACCACATGGCTGTGCTGGAGTCTCTCTGAACCTACTCTGGCTCGGGAGGCTGCCCAATTTGCAAATCATTCTTTGCTCAATTAAACCGTTAAATGGTATGGTGGCTCACGTCTGTAATCCCAGCACTTTCAGAGGCCCAGGCAGGCAGATTCCTTGAGCCCAAGAGTTCAAGACCAGCCTGGGCAACATGGCAAAACCATGTGTCTACAAAAAATACAAAAATTAGCCAGGCGTGGTGGTGCACACCTGTAGTCCCAGCTACTCAGGAGGCTGAGGCAGGAAAATCACTTGAACCCAGAAGGCGAAGGTTGCAGTGACCTGTGCTTGCACCACTGCACTCCAGCCTGGGTGACAAAGCAAGACTCTGTCTCAAGAAAAAAAAAAAAAAAATTTAATTTGGCTAAGGTTTTTCTTTTAACAAATGGTAAGTGTCTCTGGTGTTTCACATAACGTGTACTGGTTTGAAAGTACCACTCTCTATCAGCTCTTTAACAGGTTAAGGAAATACCTTTATATTCCAAGTTTACCAAAGTTGTTGTACTCTGTTTTTTTTTTTTTTTTTTTTAAGAGATGGGGTCTTGCTATGGTCCCCAGGCTGGAGGACAGTGGCACAATCACATCTCACTGCAGCATCAAGCTTCTGGGCTCAAGTAACCCTCCTGCCTTAGCCTCCCAAGTAGCTGAGACTACAGTTATGTGCCCACATCCTGCTTAAAGTTGCACTTTTTTTTTTTTTTTTTTTTTGAGACAGGGTCTCATTCTGTTACCCACACTGGAGTGCAGTGGCATGACCTCAGCTCACTGCAGCCTTTACTTCCTGGGCTCAAGCAATCCCCCTGCCTCAGCCCCACTGTAGCTGGGACTACAGGTGCATGCCATCACACCCAGCTAATTTTTGTCTATTGTTTTTTTTTGTAGAGACATGGTTTCACTATGTTGCCCAGGCTGGTCTCAAACTCCTGGCTCAAGCAATCTGCCCGCCTTGGCCTCCCAAAGTGCTTGGATTACAGGCATGAGGCACCACACCTGGCCAGTTGTACTCTTTTTAACATATATATTTAAGATTTCACTCCATACTTTCAACAAGCATCTATTATATTGTTTGCAGAATAAAGCAACATTGGTGGCTTCTTCCTTTCATGATGGAGATGATGATGATGATGATGATGATGATGATAATGACAAACTAAAAGTTATTCTAAGTATTTGGTTTCCCGGTAAACAAATTTCACAAACAAGGCACTAATATTGTTGTAACAACAAAAATGTCTGAAGTCAAACAAAAGCCCACTACTATAATAAATCTTTTTTTTTTTTTCACACTCCCAATTAGGTAACTCTCTTAACCAAATAAATAGCAAAGGAAACAAAATAAAAACAATACATGTAATACTGCCAATGGGTTGCCAAACAGCAGATCACAGGATGACATTTTCTGGATACACACAAAACTGAAAACATTTAAGATATTTTCTACAATTCTTTGAGTATAAAAATTTTCTGGACTATGTACTGTTTCATCTTATCAAATCCCTCAGATCAAATTTATTTAGATACATATGTTGTATTTACCACCTAATTTCTCTTAAACTTTGCTGTCTACAGAAGTTATTAGCAGGCACATCTATGTACAATGTACTGTAAAGTTCTACATTGACTATTTCTTCCACTCCAAAGTAGGGCCTGGGATGATTACTATTTCAAGAGTATTTCTGCTATACCTACTGTAGACAACACAGCACTTTATCAAAATAATGCTTACTCATTAGCCCTGTAAAGGACTCCCACTAAAGTTATATTTATTCCTAAATACAGTATAAGATCTTTAAGACCTATGGACAAAATAAGAGATCTACTATATAGCTCACCAAATTGTAAATTTTATATGTATATTTTTTATACATTTATACATTTACATGTCTTTTGGAAGATATTGTGAACACTGATAATTTTAAAGCGGCCTCATTTAGTTTCACTAATAGAAAATGGTATGTGTAAGTACTGCACACTTTTCTTCTTTACATGCTAAAACTTGAATAATGATAAAAATACGCTATATTACTAAGCCAGACATAATTTGAAGCCTCCTTTTGTTTTCATGACTCAGGGTAATCATTAAACACACCCATAATTGTCCAGTATCATTCCAAGTAGCTTGGGGTCTAAATCTGGACTCTGCTATGGGCTTACTCTTCCTATTTAATTCTGACTTCCTCCTCTTTCCTCTTTCAGTTTCCATTCCGCTTAATACAGTCATTAATAGAAAGTAAACTCACTGAGAGCCAAAGGATTTCTCCAAAAGAATCAAGTTCGTACTTTCAATGCTAGGCTTTCAAAGCTATATGATGTGATAAGAGTGCCTTCCATATTTCCTTAGCTGTGCTTTGGAGGGGTCTCACCAGGACAAAGCATCTAACTTCTGTATGGTACTTCATATTTTTCAAAGAGCTCTTACCTCTTCTCTGATTCAGTCATCCACAATAATCCTGTGAGGCAAACTAGGCAGAATTTAACATCTAATTTAAAAAATGTTTATGGGAAATAATCGATTTCCCTAAGATCACACAGAAAATCAATTAATAAGCCTGGGCAGCATAGGGAAACCTAGTCTACAAAAACATTTTAAAAATTAGCCAAGCACGGTAGCTGGCACCTGTAGTTCCAGCTACTGGTGGGGGAAAGGAGTAGGAGGTGGGAGTGGAGGGGTGCTGAGGTGCAAGGATCGTTTGAGCCCAGGAAATTGAGACTCCAGTGAGCCATGATTGCACCACTGTGCTTCAGCCTGCGAAACAGAGCAAGATCCTGTCTCAAAGCAAATTCAATGAACCTGAAAAAAAGAAAAAGAAAGAAAGAAAAAAATACTGGCCAGGCACAGTGGCTCATACCTATAATCACAGCACTTTGTGAGGCAGAGGCAGGTGGATCACCTGAGGTCAGGAGTTCAAGACCAGCCTGGCCAAGGTGGTGAAACCCTGTCTCTACAAAAACATAAAAACTAGCCAGGCATGATGGCAGGTGCCTGTAATCTCAGCAACTTGGGAGGCTGAGATGGGGGAATCACTTGAACCCCAGAGGTGGAGGTTGCAGTGAACTGAGATTGTACCACTGCACACTACAGTCTGGGCGACAGAGCGAGATTCTGTCAAAAAAAAAGAAAAGAAAGGGAGAAAGAAAGGGAGGAAGGAAGGGAGGAAGGGAGGGAGGGAGGGAGGGAGGGAGGGAGGGAGGGAGGGAGGTAAAAGAAAAAAGAAAAGAAAAGAGAGAGAATATACTAACTCAAAAAAGAAAAAAAAATGCATGAAAATCAATAATCAAAACCAAATGTGAAAAAAACAGATCTCACTTGAACACACCAACCATTAGGACCACAGAGGTAAAGCCATGGGACTTGAAATCCTGGCTCAGACTTTTCTAGCTGAGTGCCCTGTCAAAAGTTACCAACAGTCCTCATTCTCAGTCTCTGCATCTATAAAACAGGGATATTAATGCCCACTCCACAGCTCTATGGGGTACCAAGCCCAGTGCCCAGAGAAGTCCCCACTTGACCTTTAGCTTTAGCAGCCACGGGACTTCATGAGTTCACAAGGAATGAGAGAGTATGATGGTCATTACTCTAAGACAGGTCCACCAAAACGGTGATCACTTCCTATAGCAGCCACCAGCCCTCCTCCTCATCCTTCAGGAACCCTTTACTCCTCCTTCTCATTACCTACATTGCCACAAACACTTATTATGGAAGGTGACAACATGCCAGGCTTTTGTCCAACCAACCAATGTCACATGAGACACACCTCCTCTTAAAGACTCCAGGACCTGTTGCTATGGGCCCACCACTCCTCTTTACCAGCCTGACTCTCCTAACTCTTTGGTCCTTTGCCTGAACCAAAAAGCTAACTCCAAAGTATTTCTAAAAGAACGCAAGTATCAGACAGTTCCACCACCTTTAACATATCCTAATTCCTCTCTACCAGAGGTTAGCAAACCACGCCCAATGGCCATACCCAGCTCACCTACAGCCTCTAATTTTTGTATAGTCCACAAGCTAATAATGTATTCATTCATTCACTGAGACAGGGTCTCACTCTGTCACCTAGGCTAGAGTGCAGTGGCACAAATCACTGTAGCCTTGACTTTCTCGGGCTCAGGCAATCCTCCCACCTCAGCCTCCCAAGTAGATGCAACCACAGGCACATGCCACCATGCCCAGCTAATTTTTTGTAGAGACAGGGTTTCGTCACATTGCTCAGGCTGTTCTCAAGCTCCTGGGCCCAAGCAATCCACCCAGCCTCCCAAAGTGCTGGGATTATAAGCATGAGCCACCACGCCTGTTTTTACATTTTTTAATGGTTGAAAAGAAGTCAAAAGAAGAATTATACAGGGGACACATGAAAATTATGTGCAATTCAAATTACAGTGTACACAGTTTTACCACAATAGAGTCATGGACATTCATCTACATATTGTCGATGGCTGCTTTCTCAGTTGTAGTTAAGACAGAGAAAATAGATTCAACAAAGCTGAAAACAACTATCATAACAGGAGAAGTTTGCTGCCCCCAGTAACACATAGGCTCCATAACATATTCAAGAGTAACTTGATAGGTCAAGTCTACCAAGTTACACCGTGTATTTCTCTGCATTGCCTTGTACATTTATTTGAGGGTAATGAAATCTATAGATGCACCTATTGTGTACTCATAATTTAAACAAATTTTTTAAAGAAATCTATAGAATTACAGTTTTTAGAAGCGCACTATGGTAACAACTGTCTCCTCAACATCCTCCATGATCTCATGCCAGTTCATGTCAAAGGGTCAATTAAGAAGGTCATACTTGCTTGACAACTTGTACAGGGGCAAAAAAAAGATCACATTTATTAATGACTTTTTTTTCTGAGACAGAGTCTTGCTCTGACACCCAGGCTGGAGTGTGAGCTCGGCTCACTGTAGCCTCCACCTCCCAAGTTCAAGCCACTCTCCAGCCTCAGCCGCCCGAATAGTTGGGATTACAGGTGCATATATAATTAATAGGGCGGGTGTGGTGGCTCATGCCTGTAATCCCAGTGCTTTGGGAGGCCGAGGTGGGTGGATCACTGGGGTCAGAAGTTCGATATATAGATATAGATATTTATTTTTTGAGATGGAGTTTTGCTCTTGTTGCCCAGGTTAGAGTGCAACGGTGCAATCTCGGCTCACCACAAACTCCGCCTCCCAGGTTCAAGCAATTCTCCTGCCTCAGCCTCCCTAGTAGCTGGGATTACAGGCATGCGCCACCATGCCCAGCTAATTTTGTATTTTTAGTAGAGACAGGGTTTCTCCATGTTGGTCAGGCTGGTCTCGAACTCCCAACCTCAGGTGATCTGCCCACCTTGGCCTCCCAAAGTGCTGGGATTACAGGCATGAGCCACTGCACCCAGCCTATTAATGATATTTTTAAAGGCTTGGTGTTAGCTGCTATGTGTTGAGTTACATATTTAAATTTGGGCTGGGCATGGTGGCTCATGCCTGTAATCCGAACACTTTGGGAGGCTGAAGCAGGAGGATTGCTTGAGCCCAGGAGTTCATGACCAGCCTGGGCAACATAGTAGGATGGCATCTCTATAAAAAAATTTAAAAATAAATAAATAAAGTTATATATATATATATATTTTTTTTTTTTAATTTTTTTTTTTTTTTCTGAGACGGAGTCTCACTCTGTCACCCAGGCTGGGGTGCAGTGGCCAGATCTCAGCTCACCACAAGCTCCGCCTCCTGGGTTTACGCCATTCTCCTGCCTCAGCCTCCCAAGTAGCTGGGACTACAGGTGCCCGCCACCTCGCCCGGCTAGTTTTTTGTATTTTTTTAGTAGAGACGGGGTTTCACTATGTTAGCCAGGATGGTCTCGATCTCCTGACCTCGTGATCCGCCCGTCTCGGCCTCCCAAAGTGCTGGGATTACAGGCTTGAGCCACTGCGCCCAGCCAGTTAAATATATTTTTAAAGTAGCCATTAGGATGGCTATTCCATTAAAAAAAAAATTAGTAAGTGTTAGCAAAGATGTGAAGAAATTAGAGCCCTCGTACATTGCCGGAAGGAATGTACAATGATACAGCTGTGTGGAAAACAGCATGGCAGTTCCTCAAAAAAACCAGATACGGAATTACCATATGATCCAGCAATTCCACTTCTGGGCATATACTCATAGAATTGATAGCAGGGACTCAAATAGATACTTGTACAGCTATAGCAACATGACTCAAGATAGGCGATACGTGGAAGCAACCCAAATGTCCAGTGATGGATAAATGGAGAAACGAATTGTGACATATACATACAATGGAATATTATTCAACCTTAAAAAGGAAAGTAATTCTGACATATGCTACAACATGGATGGACCTTGAGGACATTAAGCTAATGAAATAAGCTGCTCACAAAAGGATAAATACTGGTTAATTTCACTTATGTCAGGTACCTAGAGTAGTAAAATCTGTCAGAAAGATAGAAATGTAGAATGGTGGTTGCTAAGGGCTGGAGGAAGGGGAGAATGGAGAGTTCATGTTTAATGTATACAGAGTTTCAATTGGAGGAGATGAAAAATTTCTGGAAACAGATGGTGGTGATAATTGCACAATAATGTGAATGTATTTAATGCCACTGAACTGCAGGCTTACGTGGTTAAGATAGTAAATCGTATGCCATGTGTATTTTACTATAATGTTTTAAAATGTAGCTACCCCAAAGAATTGTCATTAACGAAATGTGGTATATCCATAATGGACATAAAAAGGAACGAAGTATTGAAACATGCTGCAAGGTGGATGAACCTTGAAAATACTATGCTAAGTAAAAGAAGCCAGACAAAAAAGACATGATTCCATTTATATAAAATATGCAGAACAGGCAAATCTATACAGACATAAAGAAGATTACTGGGCCACTAGGACTGAATGTTCAACAAGTACAGGGTACCCATTTGGGGCTAAAACGTTCTGAAACTAGACAGTTAACAGTGGTTACACAACACTGGGACTGTACTTAATGTCACTGAATTGTACCAATTAAAATGGTTACAAAGTAAATGTTATGTTTATGTATTTTACTGCAATTTTTCAAAAGCATTCAAAAATGCACTGCTCTTTAAAAACAGAAAAAACACGCAACAACTCACGTAGATATCGTGTAGCTGATCAGCAGAGATACATCATTTGAAGAACTAAGTATTATACTATGGTATAATATCAATACTAGTAATGTTATTTCACATAAATGCTCTAGGTTTGTGAAAACAAATACCAAAAACACTATTTTCTTTCTTTCTTTCTTTTTCCTTTTTTCTGAAACAGAGTCTCACTCTGTTGCCTAGGTTAGAGAGCAGTGGCACAATCTCAGCTCACTGCAATCTCCCCTTCCTGAGCTCAAGCGATTCTCCTGCCTCAGTCTCCTGAGTAGCCAGGATTACAGGCATGCACCGCTATGCCTGGCAAATTTTGCATTTTTAGTAGAGATGGGGTTTCACCACGTTGGCCAGGCTGATCTCGAACTCCTGACCTCAAGTGATGCACCCGCCTCAGCCTCCCAAACTGCTGGGATTACGTGAGCTACCAAACCCAGCCAAAAATACTATTTTCTTAATAAATATAATTATCTGGTTATTGTTTGATGCAAATGTACAAAAACATTGTATTTTTATAGACATTCTGAATTACATCCTGGAATTGCATTAAGGCACTACTTCATGTTATGCACAGAAGATAAATAATGGGTGTTATATACAGAGGAGTCCACACTAACAAGAAATGTACCACATGCTGGGACATTTCAGAGACAATAGAGGGGATATCCTCATGGAGACAGCCCAGGGCCTCAGTTCATGTTTTAAGTCATTTGCCCCCAGACCCGTCTAGAGAGTTGGAGGTTCCTTCCTCAAAAACACATTAGGAAAAAGTTATCTTCCAGTAGAAACAAGTGCCAAAAGCATTTATAATCAAAGGAACATGAAGGTTCTTTCTTTGCAGCTTTATCTTGCCATAACGCACTTGCAATATTTTAAAATCAAACTGGCACAGTCTCACACTTTAAATAGGGACAACTCAGTTGAGAATTTAACAGTGAGAAGACAAAGTACTCCAGGGTCATATAAATCACATTAAAAAAAAACTAATGTGGTAGAAGCCAACTTGACAGAATTTTGACAGCACAATTATTTTTAAATACAAACATCCTATCTCTAAGATTACAAATAAAAGCTTTTATTTTGTTTGTATTCAGTGGAAACAGCCTTCTTACAAGCAATAAGAAAAGCTGAAGTTACAATGGAATTAAGAAAAATATATGGATCACCAGCTAAAACTAAGAAATCCTAAGATTTCTAGATCTACCACGTAGGGAAGCAGAGGCAACACAGAGTAGACAACAGTGAGATGTCCTATAAACGGTTACTATGGGAAAGGGGAGGGTGGGGAGCAGAACAAGCTCTGCCTGCCAAACTAGGAATGTCAGCATGTATCTTGTTTTGTTTTTTAAAAACCCAGGGTCTCAGGGTCTTGCTATGTTGCCCAGGCTGGAGCACAACGGCTATTCACAGGCACAAACACAGCTCACTATAGCCCTCGAAGTCCTGTGCTCAAGCAATCTTCCTGCCTCAGCCTCCCTAGTAGCTGGGAATACAGGCACAGGCCACAGTACCCAAGTTATTTAAAAGTGGGTGAAAAAATTAAATGTATAAGCAGGATAGGGAATAAAGCAATGTTCCATAATATTGAGACATGTCTTAAACTGGGTCTGCTAACACTTCTCCAGGTCTATACATTCTCTATGAGAATTTTTTAAATGCAGTGTTTTCATTTCAAAATTACACAAAAACATCAGTATAAGCCTGTTCTGGATCATCGAGATGCTTCCCTAGAAACATAGAGCTGCCCAGGGATTTCAAAGCCCATGTGTGCTGTTGTGTTTACCATCAGGCTAAGGCCAAATGACAGGATTTTAACTCGTTTGTACTAACAATCAAGAACAGAGTAAGACCTGATCCCCGCATAACACACATGCCAAGCGAAGGGCAGAGGGCACCTCTCCAAGGTTTTACAGTTCTCAGAGAAAAGTAATGAGGGAACTGAGTTACCTCATGGCAAGGTAATAGAAGCCACTGCCAAAGCCTCCAAAGCTGCCACAGCAACAATACCATATTCACAATGAGAGGATCAATTGGGATAAACATCATCGGCTCCATAAAAGTAATTTTTTTTTTTTTTTTTTTTTTTTTGAGACGGAGTCTCGCTCTGTCGCCCGGGCTGGAGCGCGGTGGCCGGATCTCAGCTCACTGCAAGCTCCGCCTCCCGGGTTCACGCCATTCTCCTGCCTCAGCCTCCCGAGTAGCTGGGACTACAGGCGCCGCCACCTCGCCCGGCTAGTTTTTTGTATTTTTTTTTTTTTTAGTAGAGACGGGGTTTCACCGTGTTAGCCAGGATGGTCTCGATCTCCTGACCTCGTGATCCGCCCGTCTCGGCCTCCCAAAGTGCTGGGATTACAGGCTTGAGCCACCGCGCCCGGCCTAAAAGTAATTTTAATTTTACTGATTCTGTCATTTTATCTGTCTTTAATTTGTAAACTTATTTTCTTTTTATAATCTCTAAGCAGGGCAGATGTAGTGGCTCACACCTGTCATCTCAGCACTTCAGGCCAAGGTAAGAGGAACTGCTTGAGCCCAGGAGTTCGAGACCAGCCTGGGAAACAGAGTAAGCTGCTATCTCAATTTTTAAAAAATAAAGAAAGAAAAGAATGCATACAAGTTTAAATAATTATGTGTCAGAGTGGTTTTTTTCTTCTTCTTCTTCTTCTTTTTTTAAAATATAGAGATGGGGTCTTGCTGCTATATTGCCCAGGCTGGTCTCAAACTCCTCGGCTCAAGGAATCCTCCCACCTTGACCTCCTAAAGTGCTGCAATTACAAGCATGAGCCACCGTGCCCGGCCTTACGTGCGTTCCTAAGTAACATAGTAATAAAAATAACTTCAGCTAGGACACCAAGACCATTCACAGTTGAGAAAGGATAGTCTTTTCAACAAATAGTGATGGGAAAACTGGATATCCATAGGCAAAAGACTCAAGTTTGACTTTTTTTTGTTTTTTCCCCAGATGGAGACTCACTTTGTCACCCAGGCTGGAGTGCAGTGGCACAATCTCAGCTCACTGCAACCTCCGCCTCCCGGGTTCAAGTGATTCTCCTGCCCAGCCTCCCGAGTAGCTGGGACCACAGGTATGCATCACCATGCCTGGCTAATTATTGTATTTTTACTAGAGATGGGGTTTTGGCATGTTGGCCAGGCTGGTCTCAAACTCCTGCCCTCAGGTGATCCACCTACCTCGGCCTCCCAAAGTAGTGGGATTACAGGAGTGAGCCACTGCGCCCAGAGTCTCAAGTTTGACTCTTAAACGGTATACAAAAATTAACTCAAAATAGATCAAAGACCTAAACTTAGGAGCTAAAATCATAAAACTATGGAAAGAAAACACTGAGGGAAAGCTTCACGACATTGCATTTGGCAACAGTCTCTTAGATATACGACACTAAATGTACAGGTAACAAGAGAAAAAATAGACTTCATCAAAATGGAAAGCTTTTGTGCATCAAAGGACAGAGTAAAGGCCAGGTGCAGGGGCTTATACCTACAATCTCAGCACTCTGAGAGGCTGAGGTAGGAAGATTGCTTGAAGTGAGGAGTTCAAGACCAGCCTGGGCAACAAAGTGAGACCTTATCCCTTCAAAAACTAAAAAAACTAAAAATGAAAAAATGAAAACTACATGAAAATTAAAATTTAAAAATTGGCAGAGTGCAGTGGCCCACACCTATAATCCTAGCACTTTGGGAGGCCAAAGCAGGGGCCACTTGAGGTCAGGCAAGATCGTTCCACTGCTCTCCAGCCTGGGCAACAGAGTGAGACTCTGCCTCAAAAAAAAAAAAAAAAAAAAAAGTGCAAAGGATATGATGGGGAGAGACTAGGGCCCTTGAACTTTGCTTATGGGAAGGTAAAATGATTTAGCTATGGTGGAAAAGTCTGACCATCCCTCAAAGAGTTAAACATAGAATTATCATATGATCCAGCAATTCCACTCCTAGGTGTAGAATCAAAAGAACTGAAATCAGATTCAAACAAATATTTGGCCATCAATGTTCATAGCAGCATTATTCACAATAGTTAAAGGGGGGAAACAATCCAAATGTCCATCAAGGTTGAATGAAAAAACAAAATGTAGCATATACAAACAACGTAATATTATCTCTAAAAGAATTAAAGTGATACAAGCTACCACATGGACGAACCTTGGAATCGGCCTGCTAGATGAAGAAAGCCAGAAACATAATTAAAACAAAGCATCGCAAGAAGAAAAAAAAAGCCAGAAACAAAGCGACAAATATGTAGGATTCTACTTAGATGGAACAGGCAAACTGATAGAGACAGAAAGTAGAATGGTGACTGCCAGCATCTAGTTGCAGAGAAGGAGTGATAAACTATTGTTTAATGAGTATAGAGTTTCTGTTTAGGATGAGGAAAAGTTCTGGCAATGGACAATGGTGATGGTTATACAACACTGTGAATGTACTTAATGCTGCTGACTTGTATACTTAAAAATGGCAAAAATGCTAAATTTTCTCTTACGTATATTTTACCACAATAAGAAAAACGTTAAGCTAACACTGGATATCTATAAAAATGTTTTATGCAGAACTTAATTTGAGAAATACCACTACAGAATTAAAAGTAAAAATTACACCATTTATGTAATGTTTAAAAATACAGACAATAGTGTACTAATAGATGTAAACATAGATGAGAGCATAAAAGCGCGGATGGAAAGGGCACACATTTGCTCTGAGGACTGGTCACCTCTGAGGAAGTGGGGGTGACCGGGAGTGAGAGGTATGCCAAGGGTGTGCAGGTGAATCTGAGTAGTTGCATTCCTTAAGAAAAGAGAGAGGGAGGGAGGGAAGGAAGGAGGAAAAAAAGGAACTCAAATGTGTCAAATCCCAGTGGAAGATAACCAGAGGTTCCATATGCTACTCTGTATCCTCTTCACATATTTAAATAATTATAAAAACAGACTCTGAAATCACTAAAAATCAAAGGTTTACACAATGAGGAAGTATGAAAATGAAAACTTTCCTCAGCCATTTTATACAGTGAATGAACAGAAGACCCACTGACACAGGGAAATGTTCCAGAACTTACCATAAAGACCAGCTTGAACTTTCCTTCCCTCCTCTCTCCTCACAGATCTAAGATGCCATGAACAGTCAACTGGAGTTGCCAATCACCATTCACTAGCCAGACTTCTCTCTCATTTAAAGACCATAATTGGTCCTACACTTTTTATTTGCCTCCGAAACTGCAAGTTAAGTAAGCATTAATCCCCATTAGAAGTAAGGTAAAAGCTGCAGCATTTCTCTCAATATACAAGTAAATTCCTCCTAGACAAGTAATACAGAGTAAGACTGGCTGATAATTTACTTACTGCAAGTAACTGAAAATTGTCATTACTAAGATGCAGAAATTCCCACAGAAGCCAGACTACACAAAGAGTATCAGGGTGGAAATAACCCTAGCGTCTCTGTCTCTCTGTCTCTCTCTCTCTCTCTCTCTCTCTCTCTCTCTCTCTCTCTCTCTCTCTCTCTCTCTCTCCTCTCTCTCTCTCTCTCTCTGTCACTCGCCTGCGCAATTAGGTCTTTTGTTTTTCTTTTTAGGCAAAGCACTATTTCCATGTAAGTACAGGGAATGTGAGAACACAACAGGCTCAATTAACACTCAGAACCAAAAGTGGGGATACTCCTAGATATTGACCCAAAAGAACTGAAAATGTATGCTCGCATAAAAACTGCAGCATGATACTCAGGAGCCTGAGGCACAAGAATCACTAGAACCCAGAGGGCGGAGGAGGCTGCAGTGAGCCAAGATTGCACCACTGCACTCCAGCCTGCATAACAGAGTGAGACTGTGCCCTCTGCCCACCACCCACCCCTAAAAAAAAAAAACAAAAAAACTCAAGCATGATGGCAGCATTATTCTTAATAGTCAATGGAAAACAACCTAAATGTCCATCAGCTGATGAATAGATAAACAAAACATGGTATAACGATATAATGGAATATTACCCAGCCACATAAAGGATAAAGTAATGATACAGGCTACAACACAGATGGACCTGGAAGATATTACTCTAAGTGAAAAAAGGGAGACATCAAAGGCCATTAACTTTGGCCTTCCAAAATTAATGTATTATATTATTGTATCGTACATTCCATTAATATGAAATGTCCAAAACAGTCAAATCTGTGGAGACAAAAAGTATTCTGATGGTTGCCTAGTGCTGGGAGGTTAGGGGAGAAATGAGGAGGAACGACTAATGAAAACAAAGTTTCTTTTGGGGTTGATGAAAATGTTCTATAACTTACTCTGGTGATGGTTGCACAACTCTAGGAATACATTAAAACATAAAAGATATAATTCACCCGCTTTAAATGGGTGAATTATATCTCCTCAATGCTGTTACAAAAAAAAAAAAAAAAAAAAAAAACCAGGCAGGACAAGCTGCTATTACAGCCACTGAATAGATTATTGTGCCTAAACTTCTATCTTGTACATACTACCACCAAGCAAAATAAGAGGACTGGAAGTCTCTAAGTCAATAAAAAGAAGACTCAGACGTTATGAGAATGGATGACCCACACAAACCCAAAATACAACTTCATATTTTAGTTAACAGGCAAATTGTTCACCTTTACGAATACTGAAAACATCTGCAGACCACATTACATCAGGACCCACAAGGGATCTAGGAATCCCAGGGTCACTACTTATTTAAAGCATCAAGTGTTTTTAATGTATTAAGTTGGTGCAAAAGGAAATGCAGTTTTGCATTGTTGGAATTTGCAGTACTGGAATACTTTCCTAAATGTGGTTATGTTACACATCGTTTTAATGGGCATTTCTTGCTTTATGTTTTTTGCTAATAACTTATTACTTGCTGTTTGTTTTAGACTATGGAAACGATGTTGGAGGAAAAGCAAATTCAAGCAATTTTCTTATGCGAGTTCAAAATGGGTCGTAAAGCAGTAGAGACAACTCACAACATCAACAACCCATGTGACCCAGGAACTGCTCATAAACATACAGTGCAGTGGTGGTTCAAGAAGTTTTGCAAAGGAGACAAGAGCCTTGAAGATGAGGGGCATAGAAGCTGATCACTGGAAGCAGACAACGACCAATTGAGAGCAATCATCGATTACAACTACACGAGAAGTTGCCGAAGAACTCAACATTGACAATTCTATGCTTGTTTGGCATTTGAAGCAAATTGGAAAGGTGAAAAGGCTCAAAAAGTAGGTGCCTCATGAGCTGAGCAAAAATTAAAAAAAAAAATCACTTTGAAGTGTCGTCTTCTCTTATTCTACACAACAATGAACCATTTCTCAATTGCATTGTGATGTGCGACAAAAAGTAGATTTTATACAACAACTGGCGATGACCAGCTCAGTGGCTGGACCAAGAAGCAGCTCTAAAACACTTCCCAAAGCCAAATTTGCACCAAAAAAAAAAAAGGTCATGGTCACTGTTTGGTGGTCTGCTGCCGGTCTGATCCAGTACAGCTTTCTGAATCCTGGCGAAACCATTACATCTGAGAAGTATGCTTAGCAAATCAATGAGATGCTCCGGAAACTGCTACACCTGCAGCCGGCATTGGTCAACAGAAAGGGCCCAATTCTTCTCCATGACAACGTCTGGCCTCATGTCACACAATGTTTCAAAAGTTGAACGAATTGGGCTACGAAATTTTGCTTCATCCATCATATTCATCTGACCTCTTGCCAACCGACTACCACTTCTTGAAGCATCTCAACAACTTTTTGCAGGGAAAACATTTCCGCAAGCAGCAGGATGCAGAAAATGCTTTCCAAGAGTTTGTCGAATCCTGAAGCACGGATTTTTGTGCTGCAGGAAGAAACAAACTTATTTCTTGTTAGTGAAAATGTGTTGACTGTAATGGTTCCTATTTTGATTAATAAAGATGTGTTTAAGCCTAGTTATAATGATTTAAAATTCACAGTCCAAAACCGTAATTACTTCTGCACCAACCTAAGAAGATCTCATCCTGGAGTCCCAATTGCTTCTCCACAGTTCACTAGAGTCCACAAATCTGCATCTGCCCAATTCAGCTCCCTTCCAGGCCTTGCTGTTTTCACATGATCATCTTCAAGAAGCCACACAAGGCCAAAATACCCATTTCACCATTAATTTCCTAATAACATAATGAGCACATTACATGTCCTTAAATTTACCCTAACTTACGGAGCTCTGTCTCACTTTATGGAAAGTTAAATAGATTTGCATGATTCTTTTTGTTTCTTTCTTTTGAGATGGAGTCTCACTCTGTTGCCCAGGCTGGAGTGCAATGGTGCCATCTTGGCTCACTGCAACCTCTGCTTCATGGGTTCAAGTGATTTTCCTGCCTCATCCTCCCAAGCAGCTGG
Source organism: Rhinopithecus roxellana (assembly GCF_007565055.1). Lineage (NCBI taxonomy): Eukaryota > Metazoa > Chordata > Mammalia > Primates > Cercopithecidae > Rhinopithecus > Rhinopithecus roxellana. The sequence goes on from NC_044568.1 coordinate 27,445,533, forward strand.
GATTACAGGCGCCTGCCACCACACCTGGCTAATTTTGTATTTTTAGTAGAGACGGGGTTTCACGATGTTGGCCAGGCTGGTCTCAAACTCCTGACGTCAGGTGATCTGCCCGCCTCAGCCTCCCAAAGTGCTGGGATTACAGGCATGAGCTACTGTGCCCGACCAAATCTGCACAATTCTTTTGCAGATGTTTCTCCACTGGAAGACACAAATGCCCATTTCTGGAACTGCTAAATCCCTCAACTTATCTAGTTCCTGTGTATGTGATCTTCTGATCAGGGACACACAATTTTCTAATTCAATGGTGCCAGGTACACTATTACTTCACTTTCACATAAGAAGGTGATTAATAAAACAGGAACTGTAAAAATTAGAAATCCAAAAAAAAGAGGTTTTTAAGTGACTAAGTATAACAAGAAAAATAGATGAGCACAGGAATGAACCTTCAAAGCATGACAACACAACCAACACAGTCATACATCTCAAAACACACACACAAACACATACACACACACACACACACTCCAATGAACACATCAGGCAAAAATCCTACAACCACTACAGCAAGATAAAAATAATACAAGAAAGCGGACAGGCGCGGTGGCTCACACCTGTAATCACAGCACTTTGGGAGGCTCAGGCGGGTGGATCACCTGAGGTTGGGAGTTCAAGACCAGCCTGACCAACATGGAGGAACCATGTCTCTACTAAAAATAGAAAAATTAGCTGGGTGTGGTGGCGCATGCCTCTAATCCCAGCTACTTGGGAGGCTGAGGCAGGAGAATCGTTTGAACCTGGGAGATGGAGGGCAGTGAGCCGACATTGGGCCATTGCACTCCAGCCTGGGTGACAAGAGTGAAACTCCACCTCAAAAATAAATAAATAAATAATAATAATAATAATACAAGAAAGCCGGGTGTGGTGCTGCACACCTATAATCCCAGCTACTCCGGAGTCTGAAGCAGAAGGATTGCTTGAGCCCAGCAGTTTGAGACTGGCCTAGGCAACTTAGTAAGACCCTATCTCAAAAAAAAAAAAAAAAAAAAAAAAAAAAGTAAAATGATAAAACTTGCTGTACTTGGAAGACCTTAAGTGTTAAAAGTTTTCCTCATTCACTGTTAAACCTCACAATCTTTCTGGCAATATACATGAATCTCAGCAATCTTATTTTGAGGAACACAGATGGAAATACTAGCTGAACAGTAAATAACTTTTCAGGAAGGAAGCTTCTAGCACTTTATTTACAATAGAAAATAAGAAGCAATTTAGATGTCCAAGAATAAGAGAATGCTTAAGTAAACCTTGGCATGTTCATATAGGAAAGTATATTTACAAAAAAAGCTATATATGTCAACTATATAAATATATGGAAAAGACCATGTAAAATGTAAACTAGGAGACACAGTAAGACCTTTCATGTTGACAAAAATTATTTTTCACAACAGATCTTTTACAATGACATAATACTATGAGCTTAAGGGGACTCAGAAATAGCTGATACTTTATAACAAAGAGATGTTTTGAAATTCTAGGCATTTGGAGTTAATATTTTATAGTCAAGTTGAACAAATACAGGAGAAAAATTATTAAATATATAACCTACAGTTTCTAACACTGACAGGAAGCACCAAAGAAAACGCAGAACACATCAAATTAAGTTTTCTCTTGATGATTCTTTTTCTTTTTTTTCTTTAAGGCAGGGTTTCACTCTGTTGCCCGGGCTGCAGTGTTGTCTCGGCTCACTGCAACCTCTGCCTTCCAGGCTCAAGCGATCCTCCCGTCTCAGCCTACTGAATATCTAAGACCACATGCATATACCACTGCATCCAGCAAATTTTTGTATTTTTGGTAGAGACAGGGTTTCACCGTGTTGCCCAGGCTGGTCTTGAACTCCTGAGCTCAGGCAATCTGCCCACCTCGGCCTCCTAAAGTGCTGCGATTACAGGCATGAGCCACCATGCCTGGCATCTCTTGATGATTCTTAATGTTTTGACACAATTATTCTGGTTACTATCACCTGGTAATCATCTTTACATCACTAACCTAATCAAGCATTTTTAATAAAATGTTTCCAGGTCAGCAACTAGCACACAAGCACTGGGCACAATTCTCCTGAGTACCCACCTCATCTCCATCACCTCTGCAGCAGTTTGGCTGAAGGACAATTTAGCAGGATCAATAAAACACTTAAAATGTCCATTCTCTGTCCCAGAAGCCACAGCACATGTGCATAAGGAGGCATGTGCAAAAACAATCACTGCAGCACTGCAAATGAAAAACACTGGAAACAACCTCTGCGTTCGTCAGTAAGACTGTGGATTTTAAAAACTATGGTTTTTACATGAAGTGAAAGCTGGGCATGGTGGCTCAGGCCTTGTAATCCCAGCACTCTGGAAGGCCGAAGCAGGTGGGTTGCTTGAGCTCAGGAGTTCAAGACCAGCCTGGGCAACATGGTGAAACCCTGTCTCTATAAAAAAAAAAAAAAATTAGCTGGGTATGGTGTTGTGTGCCTGTAGTCCCAGCTACTCCAAGAGGCTAGGCCAGAGGTTGCAATGAGCCAAGATCACACCACTGCACCACAGCCTAGGCAACAGAGGGAGACCCTATCTAGGCGCAGGGGGCGGGGGGGTAGTTCAAATCCATGATTATCGGTGGCTCGAATCAGACTGATAAAGGGCATTCAAGGCACACTATCTCCACATTTAAATCCACAAACACACCTCCTCTGTGACTCTCCAACAATACAAATATTCTGTCTTGCTTAAAAACAAATCCAGCCAAAAACAAAGAAAAACCCAACACTTTTGTATAAGACCAATTTTTTAAAACTTACACATAATCTCACATGATTTAATAAATATTTTTACTTTTAATCCAAAAAGCAATTGTGTTACAAGGCCTGAGCCAAACTTCACTTCATTACAATAATGTCTGTTGCCCACATAACTATTTTGTAGTTGTTTAATTCACTTGTTACGGTTCTAATCAATACAGAAAAATTAGTGAGGAAGCAAAACTACTCTATTTTGAGGAAGCAAAACTATTCTATTTTAATAGTTTGGAAGTCTGAGGACTTCCAACAGTTCACCTCACTCTTGGACTACTAATCTCCTCCAGTGGGGTCCCTTAGACCCCACTGCCCCTTCTTGAGGGATTTTGATAATTGGCCAGGTTTGGGAACCTATAGTTTAATAGATCCTTTGGGCAGCAGTTCTCAACCTTTATTGCCTATGATTTTTTTTTTTTTAAATGAGATAGAGTCTCGCTCTGTCACCCAGGCTGGAGCGCAGGGGCACGATCTCGCCTCACTGCAACCTCTGCCTCCTAAGTTAAAGCGATTCTCATGCCTCAGCTTCCAGAGTAGCTGGGACCACAAGCACATGCCATCATACCCAGCTAATTTTTTGTATTTTCAGTAGAAACGGGGTTTCACAATGTTGGCCAGAGTGGCCTTGAACTCTTGGCCTCAAGTGATCCACCCCCCTCGGCCTCCCAAAGTGCTGAGATTACAGGCACGAACCACCACAACTGGCCTATTATTTCAAAAAATATGTGAAGGCCGGGCACAGTGGCTCATGCCTGTAATCCCAGCACTTTGGGAGGCTGAGGCAGGCGGATCACAAGGTTAGGAGTTCGAGAACAGCCTGACCAACACAGTGAAACCCCGTCTCTACTAAAAATACAAAAATTAGCCAGACACGGTGGCACGCATCTGTAATCCCAGCTACTCGGGAGGTTGAGGCAGAAGAATCGTTTGAAGCTGGGAGGCAGAGGTTGCAGTGAGCTGAGATCGCACCATTGCACTCCAGCCTGGGCAAGAGAGCGAGACTCCATCTCAAAAAAAAAAATTGAAAACTATCACTCCCCTACAGATTTATTTAGTAAGAGTAGCTGAGAAGTGGGTTCTAGTCACCAAAATTTTTTTTAACTTCCTCAGATTGAGAACCACACTTAGAAGCAGCTGCTTTAGGAGTTATCACTATCAAGCCAACTGAGCCCATCATCGTTATCTGCATGGTCCACAGGAAACCCAATGGTATGGTAGAAGACAAGGGGAAGCACCAAGCCCTAGTTTTATTTGATTTAACAGACTTGGGCTGATAGGACCAGATTCTACGGGCATACTAGGACACATTACAGACTAGGGCTAAGAAGCCCTGGCTTCAGGTAAAGATAAAGTCACTATACTAACAGCAGAACTTGGTAATGTCATTTAACTTCTCTGAGGCTCAAGTTATTAATTTTTTAAAGAAAGGATTAGAGTATATGACCTCTGATGATCCTTTGATCTCAAACACCTTGATGATTTCTAACCATGTTGCTACAAATCAGTCAAATGAATAAGCAGAGTGGTCCTTATATTAATGCATGAATATCTTCTGCAAATATCAGATTAATCTGATACAATTTTGGGCTTACTTACATAAAATTCCTATTCCTCATCACATCATAAGAAATCTTAACTGAACATAATGTATTCTATCAAGTCAATTACAAATGAAAATTAAACTGGTCACAGAAGCCCCAAAGTAAATATAAACATTTGGAATAAAGTAAAAATTTTTTTTTTTTTTGAGATGGAGTTGCGCTCTTGTTGCCCAGGCTGGAGTGTAATGGCGAGATCTTGGCTCACTGCAACCTCCACCACCCGGGTTCAAGCAATTCTCCTGCCTCAGCCTCCCGAGTACCTGGGATTGCAGGCATGCACCACCACGCCCGGCTAATTTTGTATTTTTAGTAGAGATGGGGTTTCTCCATGTTGGTCAGGCTGGTCTCGAACTCCCAACCTCAGGTGATCTGTCCACCTCGGCCTCCTAAAATGCTGGGATTACAGGTGTGAGTCACGGCACCTGGCCAGAATAAAGTAAATTTTTAAAGTAACTCTTTAACCTTTTCACTGTCAACACCATCCTGATGTTTTTTAATAAATTTTTTCCATCTGTAAAAATTGTTGTAAAATAGGGCCGGGCACGGTGGCTCAAGCCTGTAATCCCAGCACTTTGGGAGGCCGAGATGGGCGAATCACAAGGTCAGGAGATCAAGACCATCCTGGCTAACACGGTGAAACCCCGTCTCTACTAAAGAATACAAAAAACTAGCCGGGCGAGGTGGCGGGCGCCTGTAGTCCCAGCTACTCGGGAGGCTGAGGCAGGAGAATGGCGTAAACCCAGGAGGCGGAGCTTACAGTGAGCTGAGATCCAGCCATTGCACTCCAGCCCCGGCGACAGAGCAAGACTCCGTCTCAAAAAAAAAAAAAAAGGCCGGGCGCGGTGGCTCAAGCCTGTAATCCCAGCACTTTGGGAGGCCGAGACAGGTGGATCACGAGGTCAGGAGATTGAGACCATCCTGGCTAACACGGTGAAACCCCGTCTCTACTAAAAAGTACAAAAAAACTAGCCAGGCGAGGTGGCGGGCGCCTGTAGTCCCAGCTACTCGGGAGGCTGAGGCAGGAGAAGGGCGTGAATCCGGGAGGCGGAGCTTGCAGTGAGCTGAGATCCGGCCACTGCACTCCAGCCTGGGCGACAGAGCGAGACTCCGTCTCAAAAAAAAAAAAAAAAAAAAAAATTGTTGTAAAATATATGTAACATAAAATGTACCATTTTAATCATTTTTAAGTGTACAATTCAGTGGTATTAAGTACATTCACACTGTTGTGCAACCCTCACCACCATCTACCTCCGTAACTTTTTAATCTTTTCCAAATGAAACTCCGTATGCATTAAACATGAATTCCTCATTCCCTCCTCCCCAGAGCCCCTGGCAATCATTATTCTAATTATTGAATTACTGTTTCTATGACTTTTATACTCCAGACACCTCATATAAGTGCAATCATGCAATATTTGTCCTTTTGTGTTTGGTTTTTTTCATTTAGCATAATGAGCTGAAGGTTCATCCATGTTACAGCACTGTCAGAATTTTCTTATTTTTTAAGGCTGAATAATAGTAGTCCATTGTATTCATACACCACATATTGTTTATCTATTCATCCATTGATGGACACTTGGGCTGCATCATTCTGATTTTTTTTTTAACCATCAGTAGTTATTTTGAAGTCACATACAAAAAAGATGAATGAACTTTATGTCATCAACTATTTTTTCTTTTCAAGAGAGAACAAAGTTTCACTCTGTTGCCCAGGCTGGAGTACAGTGATGCGATCATAGTTCACTGTAGCCTCAACCTCCAGGGCTCAAGCAATCCTCCCACTTCAGCCATACGCAGGTATATGCCACCATACCCAACTAATCTTTTAAAAATTTTGCCCAGGCTGGTCTCAAACTTCTGACCTCAAGTGATCCTCCCATTTAGGCCTCCCAAAGTGCTGGGAGTACAGGCATAAGCCACTGCACCTGGCCAGTTTTTCTTTTAAAAAAAAAAAAAAACAGTGGACCAACTTCTGAGCCACAAAGAACACCTTAACAAATTGAAAAGAATAGAAAGCAAACAAGGTATGCTCTAAGACCACATGTAATTAAACTAGAAATCAATAGCAGAAAGATAGCCAGAAAATCCCAAAATACATACTTGGAGATTAAACACCACACTTCTAAATAACAGATGGATCAAAGAAGTCTCAAGAGATATTTCTAACTAAATGAAAATGATAATATGACTTATCAAAATTTGTCAGATACAGAGAAAGCAGTGCTTACAGGAAATTGTATAGCATTAACTATAAACATTACAAAAAAGATCTAAAAATCAATAATCTCAGTTTTCACTTAAAAACTTAGTTTTCTAGGAAAACTAAAAAAAAATCCAAAGTGAGCAGAACTAAACCAATTATAGCAGAAATCAATTAAATTGAAAACAAAATTAACAGAGAAAAATCAGTGAAACCAAAAACTGGTTCTTTGAAAAGATCAACAAAATTGGTAAGCTTCTAGCCAGATTAAGAAAGAAAAAAAAAGGCAAAGATACAAATTACTAATAGAAAAAATGAAAAGGGGCATCACTTCTGAACCTGTGGCCATCAAAAGCAAAACAAAGAAATATTATGAAGGACTCTAATCCACAAATTTGATAATCTAGATGAAATGGAATAATTTCTTAAAAGACATAATGTATTAAAACTTACCCAAGAAGAAAAGACAATCTCAAGATACCTTTATCTATTAAGGAAATTGAATCAATAATCAATAATCTTCTAAAGCAAAAGGCACCAGGCCCAGATGGGTTCACTGGTGAATTCTACCAAACTGTTAAATGAGATATTATCTCAGGTCAGGCGCAGTGACTCATGCCTGTAATCCTAGCACATTGGGAGGACAAGGCAGGCAGATCACCTGAGATCAGAAGTTCAAGGCCAGCCTGGCCCACACAGTAAAACCCCATCTCTAATAAAAATACAAAAATTAGCCAGGCATGGTGGTTCATGCCTGTAATTCCAGCTACTCAGGAGACTGAGGCAGGAGAAGCACTTGAACCTGGGAGGCAGAGGTTGCAGTGAGCCAAGATGGTGCCACTATACTCCAGCCTAGATGACAGAGCAAGATTCCATCTCAAAATAAAAAAAAAAAAAATAGATATTATCTCAATTCTCTTTCAGAAACAGAAGCAGAGGAAGTACTTCCTAACCTATTCTATGAGGCCAGCATTACCCTAAACCAGACAGAAAAGAAACCAAAGAAAACTACAGAACAATACCTCTCATGAACACAGACAAATGCTAAATAAAATACTAGCAAACTGAATCTAACAATGAACATAGAGAATTATAGGCCGGGCGCAGCAGCTCACGGATGTAATCCCAACCCTTTGGGAGGCCAAGGTGGGTGGATCACTTGAGGTCAGGAGTTCGAGACCAGCCTGGCCAATATGGTGAAACTCCATCTCTACAAAAAATACAAAAATTAGCTGGGCGTGGTGGCGCGTGCCTGTAGTTTCAGCTGCTCAGGAGACTGAGGCAGAAGAATCGCTTGAACCCAGGAGGCAGAGGTTGCAGTGAGATGAGATCGCACCACTGCACTCCAGCCTGGGTGACAGAGCAAGACTCCATCTCAAACAACAACAACAAAAAAGAATTATTGGCATATATGGTTGACGCTGGAACAACACAGGTTGGATCTGTATATGTCCACTTATATGTGGATTTTTTATTACAAATACAGTTGTAGGCTGGGCATAGTGGCTCACGCCTGTAATTGCAGCACTTTGGGAGGTTGAGGCGGGCAGATCATTTGAGCTCAGGAGTTTGAGACCAGACTGAGAAAAAGAAAGACTCAATCTCTAAAAAAATTTAAAAACTTAGTTGGGTGTGGTCATGGGCACCCATAATCCCAGCTACTTGGGAGGCTGAGGTGGGAGGATACCTGGAGTCCGGGAGGCAGAAGTTGCAGTGAGCTGTGATCATGCCACTGCACTCCAGTCTGGGCAACAGAGTAAGGCTCTGTCTCAAAAAAAAAAAAAAACCGAGAATTATATTGGCTGGGCTGGGTGGCTCATGTCTGCAATCCCAACACTTTGGGAGGCCAAGGTAGGAGGGGCATTTGAGCCCAGGAGTTTAAGACCAGCCTGGGCAACAGGGTAAAATCCTGTCTCTAAAATGAATTTAAAAATTAGCTGGGCAGAGTGGTGGCTCACCTGTAGTCCTAGCTACTCAGGAGGGCTGAAGCAAGAAGATCGCTTGACCCCAGGAGGTCAAGGCTGCAATGGAGCCTTGATGGTGTCACTATACCACAGCCTGGGCAATAGAACAAGACCCTGTTTCAAATAAATAAATAAAACAAAAAACTGGCAGGGCGTGGTGGCTCATGCCTGTAATCCCAGCACTTTGGGAGGCTGAGGCGGGCAGATCACGAGGTCAGGAGATCAAGACCATCCAGGCCAACATGGTGAAACCCTGTCTCTACTAAAAAACAAAAATTAGCTGGGCATGGTGGCATGTGCTACTCAGGAGGCTGAGGCAGGAGAATCATTTGAACCAGGGAGTCAGAGGTTGCAGTGAGCCGAGATCACACGCCACTGCACTCCAGCTTGGCGACAGAGCAAGACTCCATCTCAAAAAAAAGAGAAATTCCAGACATAGATCTTACATCTTTCACATAAAAGTTAACTTAAAATGGATCATAGACCTAAATGTAAAACAAAAACTATAAAAATCCTGTAAGGTAAGGGGAACTCTAGATGACTGTAGTTTGGCAAAGACTTTTTAGACACAATACCAAAAGCAAAATCCATGAAAGAAGGAATTGGTAAACTGGACTGTGCTAAAATGTAAAATGTGTGCTCTGCAAAAGACACTATTTAAGAGAATGAAAAGATAAGTCACGGACTGGGAAAAAATATTTGCAAAACACATATCTAATAAAAGACTATTATCCAAAATATACAAAGAAACCAGACACAGAAAGAGGAATATTACATGTCTTACTCATATGTGGGAGCTAAAAAAAAGTTGATCTCATAGAAGCAGAGAATAGAATGATAGATACCGGAGGCTAAGCAAAGAGTAAGAGGGGCCGGGCATGGTGGCTCACCCCTGTAATCCCAGCACTTCAAGAGGCCAAGGCGGGTGATCAGGAGGTCAGGAGTTCAAGACCAGCCTGGACAAGATGGTGAAACCCCATCTCTACTAAAAATACAAAAATTAGCCGGGTATGGTGACATTCGCCTGTAATCCCAGCTACTCAGGAGGCTGAGGCAGAGAACTGCTTAAACCCGGGAGGCGGAAGTTGCAGTGAGCCCAGATTGCGCCACTGCACTCCAGCCTGGGTGACAGAGCGACTCCATCTCAAAAAAAAAAAAGAGTAGGGGAGATGGGGAGCTGATGAAGAATAGTTGGTTAATGGGTAAAAAAAACAAAGTCTGATAGAAAGAATAAGTTCTAATGTTTGGTAGCACAATGAGGTGACTTATAGTTAATAATTTACTATATATTTCAAAATAGCTAGAAGATTTGAAATGTTTCCAACATAAAGAAATGAAAAATGTTTGAGGTGATACTCTAATTACCTTGATTTGATCCACATTGTATGCATGTATCAAAATATCACATGCATCCCATAAATATGTACAATTATTTTATTAAGCATTAATTTTAAAAGAATCACAAAAAATACACATATACAAAGAACTCTTAAAACTTAACAATAAGCCGGGCATGGTGGCTCACACCTGTAATCTCATTACTTGGGGAGGCAAAGGTGGGTGGATCACTGAAGGCCAGGAGTCCAAGACCAGCTTGGCCAACATGGCAAAACCCTGTCCCTACTATAAATACAAAAATTAGCCAGGTGCAGTGGCACATGCTTGTAATCCCAGCTATTTGGGAGGTTAAGGCACGAGAATCGCTTGAACCCAGGAAGCAGAGGTCGCAATGAGCTGAGATCATGCCACTGCACTCCAGACTGGGCGACAGAGTGAGACTTTGTCTCAAAAAAACAAACAAAAAGAACCGCCGAAACAATAAGAGAATAATCTGATTCAAAAATGGGCAAAAGATCAGAACAGACACTCCGCCAAATAACATATACACATATCAAATAAGCAGATGAAGACAGGGCGCGGTGGCTCACGCCTGTAATCCCAGCACTTCGTGAGGCCAAGGCAGGCGGATTGCTTGAGCTCAGGCAGATCACGAGGGTCAGAAGTTCAAGACCAGCCTGGCCAACATGGTGAAATCCTGTCTCTACTAAAAATACAAAACTTAGCCGGGCATGGCAGCGGGCGCCTGTAAACCCAGCTTCTTGGGGAGCTGAGGCAGGAGAATCACTTGAACCTGGGAGGCAGAAGTTGCAGTGAGCCAAGATTGTACCACTGCACTCCAGCCTGGGCAACAGAGAGAGACTCTGTCTCAATAAAAAACAATAACAACAACAACAAATAAGCAGATGAAAAGATGCTCAACATTATACATCACTAGAGAATTGCAAAGTAAAACAAGATATCACTACACATCTATTAGAATGGTGAAAAGCCAAAACACTGACAACACCAAATGCTAACGAGGATGTGGAGCGACAGGAACTTCATTCATTGCTGGTGGGAATGTAAAATGGTACAGTCACCCTGAAAGACAGTTTGGCAGTTTCTTACAGAACTAAACATACTCTTACCATACAATCCAGCAATCGTGCTCCTTGGTATTTATCCAAATGAGCTAAAAACATGACCACACAAAAACCTACACACAGATGTTTATAGTAACTTCATGCATAATTGCCAAAACTTAGGAGCAACCAAAATGTTCTTCAGAAGGTGAATAGATAAACTCATACACCTATACAATGGAGAATTATTCAGCAGTACAAAGAAAAGAGCTAGCAGGGCAGGGTGACTCACACCTGCAATTCCAGCACTTTGGGAGGCTGAGGTGGGTGGATCACCTGAGGACAGGAGTTTGAGACCAGCCTGACCAATATGGTAAAACCCTGTCTCTACCAAAAATACAAACATTAGCCAGGCAGGGAGGTAGGCGCCTGTAGTCCAAGCTACTTGGGAGGCTGAGACAGGAGAATTGCTTGAACCCAGGAGGCAGAGAGTTTGCAGTGAGCTGAGATTGCGCCACTGCACTCCAGCCTGGGTGAGAGCGAGACTCCATCTCAAAAAAAAAAAAAGAAAAGAAAAGAGCTATCAAGCCAGAAGGAACATGGAAAGAAGCCAATCTATATGATTCCAACTATTTGACATTCTGTAAAAGGTAAAACTATGGAGACAGTAAAAGGATCAATGGATGCCAGGGGCTCAGGTAGATAGAAGGGAGGGATGAAAAGGTAGAACGAGGGGGATTTTTAGGGCAGTGAAACTACTCAATATGATACTATAATGGTAGATACATGTCATTATATATTTGCCAACACTCATAGAAACAGCAACACCAAGAGTGAACTCTAAACTATGGACCTTAGTTAACAGTGATGTATCAATACTTGGCTCTTCAATTGTAACAAACGTACCACACTACTTCAAGACGTTAGTAAGGGGGAAATGTGAGGGAGAGAGAGAAACTATGTACTCCTGCTCAATTTTTCCATAAACCTAAAACTGCTAAAAATAATAATAAATAAATTCTATTAAAATATACAGTCAATCCTCCATATACTCAGGGGATTGGTTTCAGGAATCCCCGTGTTTACCAAAATCTGTGCATACTCTAGTCTCCCAGTCAGCACATCATACAGGCGGGTTTCATGTCCTGTAAATACAATTTTTTTTTTCTCTTGGAGACAGAGTCTCGCTCTGTCACCCAGTCTGGAATCCAGTGGCACAATCACAGCTCACTGTAACCTCCGCCTCCCAATTCCCCTGCCTCAAGCTTCCCAAGCAGCTGGGATTACAATTCTCCTGCCTCAGTTTAGCAAGTAGCTGGGATTACAGGCGTGCACCACCATGCCTGGTTAATTTCTGTACTTTTGTTTAGTAGAGGTGGGGTTCTACTATGTTAGCCAGGTTGGTCTTAAACTCCTGGCTTCAACTGATCTGCCTGCCTTGGCCTCTCAAAGTTCTGGGATTATAGGCATGAGCCACTGTACCTGGCCTACACTGTATTTTTATTTATTTTTGAGACAGAGTCTTGCTCTGTCACACAGGCTAGAGTGTGGTGGTGCAATCTCAGCTCACTGCAACCTCCACCCCGTTGGCTCACTGCAACCTCCACCTCCCAGGTTCAAGCAATTCTCCAGCTTCAGCCTCCTGAGTAGCTGGGATTACAAGCGCACACCACCATGCCCAGCTATTTTTTGTATTTTTAGTAGGCACATGGTTTCACCATGTTGGCCAGGCTGGTCTCAAACTCCTGACCTCAGGTGATCCACCTGCCTTGGGCTCCCAAAGTGCTAGGCTTACAGGCATGAGTCACTGACCCTGGCCTATAACTATATTTTTAATCCAAGTTTGGTTGAAAAAAAATCCACATATAAGTGAACCCATACAGACCCATCCTGTGTTGTTCAAGCATCAACCACATATGCCTTGGGGAAAAAAATTGAGAAGGAGCTTCTTCCAAATAGAAAAATCCATGACTATTTGGCCAAGGCCCTTACTAGGAAGAAGCCCCCTCATCTGTGAACCCTTTATACTGACTTAGCAAGAACCACCATGTTTCCCAGCTTCCATTCTCCATTAATCCACTTTCCCCACCACAGTCAGAGCGACTTTTCTCACTCTGTTGCCCAGGCTGTTGTGACTTTTTTCACTCTGTTGCCCAGGCACAATCACAGCTCACTGCAGCCTCAACTTCCTAGACTCAAGTGATCCTTCCACTTCAGCCTCCCAAGTATCCGGGACTACAGGCGCATGCCACCATACCTGGCTATTTTTTGTATTTTTGTAGAGTTAGGGTTTTGCTATGTTGTCCAGGCTGGTCTCAAACTCCCGGGCTCAAGCAATCCTCCTGCCTCAGCCTCCCAAAGTATTAGGATTACAGGCATGAGCCTGGCACAGAGTGACTTTTAAAAACATGAATTCTGGGACCAGGCACAGTGGGTCAAACCTGCAACCCCAGAATTCTGGGAGGCCAAGACAGGAGGACGTCTTGAAGCCTGGAGTTTGGGAATAGCCCGTCAAACAAAGTGAGATCCTGTCACTACAATTAAAAAAAAAAAAAGGCCGGGCGCAGTGGCTCAAGCCTGTAATCCCAGCACTTTGGGAGGCCGAGGCGGGCGGATCACAAGGTCAGGAGATCGAGACCATCCTGGCTAACACGGTGAAACCCCGTCTCTACTAAAAAGTACAAAAAACTAGCCGGGCGAGGTGGCGGGCGCCTGTAGTCCCAGCTACTCGGGAGGCTGAGGCAGGAGAATGGCGTGAACCCGGGAGGCGGAGCTTGCAGTGAGCTGAGATCCGGCCACTGCACTCCAGCTTGGGCGACAGAGCGAGACTCCGTCTCAAAACAAACAAACAAACAAACAAACAAACAAACAAAAACGCTGGGTGCAGTAGCTCATGCCTGTAATCCCAGCACTTTGGGAGGCGGGTGGATCACCTGAGGTCAGGAGTTTGAGACCAGCTTGGCCAACATGATGAAACCCCATCTCTACAAAAATGGGCCAGACATGGTTGTCCGTGCCTGTAGTCCCAGCTACTCAGGAGGCTGAGGCAGGAGACTCACTTGAACCCAGGAGGTGGAGGTTGTGGTGAACCGAGATCGTGCCACTGCAATTCAGCCTGGACGACAGGGTGAGACTCCATCTCAAAAGAAAAAAAAAGTCCCTATCTTGCCCAGGCCTGAGAGATGGCCTTGTCTACTGACTTCCCCAGGAACTACTGCAAACTCCTAAGGTAGCTGTGACCTAGAGGGTGAGTGCAGCTCATCTTCTGGAGCCTTCCCTTAAAAGGGCCATACTGCTGTTTCTTTATACTGCTGCTACCATGCTTGTTACAGTTTTTACATGTAAATGGTGACTTTTAAAATATTTGATTGGGGGATATTTTGGGGGAATTACTGGGCAAATTCACTCCCAGTAGGAAATCTTCCTATAAGGAAGGCTGTATGAGTTATGTTAGCCTGAGGGCAGGAATGATTCACATCCTGTTAAGCATATTAGCACAAGTTGCCCGCGTGTGGTGGCTCACGCCTGTAATCCCAGCACTTTGGGATACTGAGGCAGGCAGATCACGAGGTCAGGAGTTCAAGTCCAGCCTGGCCAACATAGTGAAACCCCATCTCTACTAAAAACACAAAAAATTAGCCGGGCATGATGGCAGGAGCCTGTAATCCCAGTTACTCGGGAGGCTGAGGTTGCAGTGAGCGGAGATTGCACCACTGCACTCCAGCCTGGGTGACAGTGTAAGACTCCATCTCAAAAAATAAATAAATAAATAAAATAAATTTAAAAAAAGAGAATATTAGCACAAGTTGAAGAAACATGTAATTCACATTTCACTTCAAGGAAAAGCAAGCATCTTACTCCTGCTTACTGAATTGAGGCTGTGAGAACTTTGTCTACTAAGCAGAAGTTTGCAGGTCATAGGTCTGTTTTGGTTTCCTTCAGCTACCAAGAGCTAAAAGCAAAGGCCAGGTATGACTTTGGACAAAGGTCTTCATTGACAGTCCTGGCCACTGACAAAAAGCCAAGTAGAGTTCACTACAGGGAGGATTAACTTCCCTTCATGCATGCACGCATGGGGCGCCAATCATCCCAAGCCCACTTCAGTTTCCTATGGCCTGCCTTGCTTCTCTTTGCCTGGGGTGACAGCTCATTAACAGATTCAGTTAAAAACTATTTCCTTTTTCACCCTTAGCCTGTTTTCCCTATTAGAAGTGAACCCTTAAGACAACCAAGTAGCTTGAAGAGGAAAGGTTTCTCCTTTTAGAAGCATTACAGCTAACAACAGAAAAAGGATCAAGAGAACGAGAATATCAAACTTACAGTCCAAATAATGAATTAATAAATATAGGCAGTAATCATTAATAACTACTAATACCACAAAAAGACATTAAGATATGTGTCTTCTGCGATATCTACACATCACCATTTATGATGCATTTTTGGGAAAAAAAAAAAAAAAACCCACAAAATCTTAACAAATCACTAGACCTAATTACAAATTTATAGAAAATACAGGGGAAAAGGGATCATAGTAAACTGACGCCAGAGGAATATAACCAGCAAAATCCAGATAGTAAGAAAGTCCATAGGAAATAACACTTGATTTCTTTAACAAATAAATATGGGGGAAAAGAAATAGCAGAGAAATCTATAAATTAAGATTTCAAATGTATCTCAAACAATAGCAACGAAAGAATCTTGTTTGGATTTTGATTTAAGCAAACTTTTAAAAATTATTATGGGACAATTGAGGAAATATGAACATTGGATATTTGATACAACAAATGAATTATTTATTGCTCATTTCTTTTAGGTATTAATAATGGTATTATGATTATGTCTTCTTTTAAGTCCTTATCTAAAGATACACAAAGAAATATTTATATGAAATTATGTGATATTGGCCAGGCGCAATGGCTCAAGTCTGTAATCCCAGCACTTTGGGAGGCCAAAGAGGGCAGATCACCTGAGGCCAGGAGTTCAAGACCAGCCTGGCCAACATGTTGAAACCCCGTCTCTACTAAAAATATAAAAATTAGCCAGGTGTGGTGGTACATGCCTGCAATCCCAGCTACTGAGGAGACTGAGTCAGGTGAATCGCTTGAACCTGAGAGGCAGAAGGTACAGCAAGCACAGATCATGCCACTGCACTCCGGCCTGGGTGACAGAGCGAGACTTGGTCTCAAAACAAAAAAAGAAGAAAAAAAAGAAAGAAATTTGTTTCAAAATAAGGTGGGAGGTCCAGGCACGGTGGCTCACACCTGTAATTCCAGCACTTTGGGAGGCCAAAGTGGGTGGATCGCCTGAGGTAAGGAGTTTGAGACCAGCCTGGCCAACATGATGAAACTAATCTCTACTAAAAATACAAAAAAAAAAAAAAAAATTAGCTGGGTGTGGTGGTGGGCACCTGTAATCCCAGCTACTCGGAAGGCCGAGGCAGGAGAATCTCTTGAAACCAGGAGGCAGAGGCTGCAGTGAGCCAAGGTCACGCCACTGCACTCCAGCCTAGGCAACAAGAGCAAAACTCTATCTCAAAAAGAAATTGTATACATTTGCAAAATCTCTTACAAATTAATAAGAAAAAGACAAACACCTTCAAAAGAAAAATGAACAAAGGCAATAACTCAAAAGAAAAATAAATAGCTAAAGAATGTAAAGATATATGCAAATTGTCAGTAAATACTACAAAATTGGCAAAAACTGTTTCCTTCTGCATTCTTTTTTTTTTTTTTTTTTATGGAGATAGGGTCTCACAACATTGCTCAATGGGGAAACAACAGTCTTTTCAACAAATAGTTCTGGGACAACTGGATACCCACAGGCAAAGGAATGAAATGGGACCTCTACCTCACACCGTATTTTAAAAATGAACTCCAAATGGACTGGGCGCAGTGGCTCACACCTGTAATCCCAGCACTTGCGGAGGTCAAGGTTAGAGGATTGCTTGAGCCCAGGAGTTCGAGACCAGCCTGACAAACATGGTGAAACTCCCTCTTTACTAAAAATACAAAACTTAGTCAGGCTTGGTGGTGCATGCCTGTAATCCCAGCTACTCGGGTGCTGAAGCATGAGAATTGCTTGAACCGAGGAGGCAGAGGGCGCAGTGAGCCAAGATCACACCACTGCACTCCAGCCTGGGCTATAGAACAGGACTCTGTCAAAAAAAAAAAAAAAAAAAAAAAACCTCAAAATGATCAAAGACCTAAATATAAGAGCTAAAACTATAAAACACATAGAAGGAAACAAAGTTCACAAGTAAATTTTCAGCATTCTGGATTTAGCAACAGTTTCTTACATATGACAAGCAAACAAAGAAAAAGCAGACAAATTAGACACCATTGAAATAAAACTTTGCGCTTTAAACGACACTATCAAGAAAACAAAAAGATTAAAGCTTATAATCAGTTGAATTATTTAAGAAAAAAAACCTTAAAGGAAAAAAAAAGAAAGTAAAAAAAATCCACAGCATGAGATAAATAGCTACAAACCATCCATCTGATAAGGGTCTAGCATTTAGAATAAGCTCGTCCAACCCACGGCCATGAGGCCCACGATGGCTTTGAATGTGGCCCAACACAAACTTGTAAACTTTCTTAAAACATTATGAGATTTTTTGGTAATTCTTTTTTTAGCTCATCAGCTGTCATTACTGTTAGTGTATTTTATGTGTGGCCCTAGACAATTTTTCTTCCAATGTGGACCATGGAAGTCAAAAGATTGGACACCCCGATCTAGAACATAAAGAACTATTTTATCTGGGCATGGTAGCAACATGCCTGCAGTCCTAGCTACTCAAGAAGATAAGACGGGAGGATCGTTTGAGCCTAGGAGGGCAAAATGGCAGTGAACTATGATCATGCTACTGCACTCCAACCTGGGTGACAAAGTAAGGCCTCATCTTAAAAATAAAATAGACCAGGCACAGTGGCTCATGCCTCTAATTCCAGCACTTTGGGAAGCTGAGATGGGCAGATTGCTTCAGCTTAGTAGTTTGAGACCAGCCTGGGCAATATGGTGAGACTCCATCTATACTAAAATACAAAAAAAAAAAAAAAATCAGTCAGGCACAGTGGCATGTGCCTGTGGTCCCAGCTGTGGGATGCTGAGGTGGGAGGATCGCTTGAGCCTGGGGTCGGGGCAGAGGCTGCAGTGAGTCAAGATGGCATCACTACACTCCAGCCTGGGTGACAAAGCAAGACCCTGTCTCAGTAAAATAAAATAAAATAAAATAGAACTCCTATAGTTCAACAATAAAAAGATAAATAACCCAATTTTAAAATGGTCAAAAGATTTGAATAGATATTTCTCCAAAGATGTGTACATGGCCAACAAGCTCATGTAAAGATATTCAATATTGTTAGTTACCACTAACAATCAAAATCACAAATGAGACACTTACTCCATACCCACTAGGTTGGCTATAATAAAGAAGACAGATAATTAAAAAAGTGCAGGTTGGGCACAGTGGCTCACGTCTATAATCCCAGCACTTTGGGAGGCTAAGGCAGGTGGATCACTTGAAGTCAGTAGTTCAAGACCAGCCTGACCAACATGGCAAAATCCTGTCTCTATAAAAAATACAAAAATTAGGCTGAGTACAGTGGTTCACGCCTGCAATCCCAGCACTTTGGGAGGCTAAGGCAGGTGGATCACTTGAAGTCAGGAGTTCAAGACCAGCCTGACCAACATGGCAAAACCCTGTCTCTATAAAAAATAAAAAAATCAGGCCGGGTACGGTGGCTCACGCCTGTAATCCCAGCACTTTGGGAGGCCGAGGCGGGCAGATCACGAGGTCAGGAGATCGAGACTATCCTGGCTAACTCGGTGAAACCCCGTCTCTACTAAAAATGCAAAAAAAAAATTAACCGGGCATGGTGGCGGGCGCCTGTAGTCCCAGCTACTCGGGAGGCTGAGGTAGGAGAATGGCATGATCCCAGGAGACGGAGCTTGCAGTGAGCTGAGATCGTGCCACTGTACTCCAGCCTGGGCAACAGAGCGAGACTCCGTCTCAAAAAAAAAAAAAAAAAAATACAAAAATTAGCCAGGTGTGGTGACATGTGCCTGTAATCTCAGCTACTTGGGAGGCTGAGAGGCACAAGAATCACTTGAACCCAGGAGGCGGAGGTTGCAGTGAGCCAAGATCGTGCGACTGCACTCCAGCCTGGGCAATAAAGCAAGACTTCGTCTCAAAAAAAAAAAAACAAAAATGCTGTCAAGTATGTGGAGAAACTGGAAATTTAATTCATTGCTGGTAGAATATAAAATGCCACAGCCACTTTAAAAAATAATTTGGCAGTTCCTCAAAATGTTAAACAGAGAGTTAACATAAGACCCAGGAATTTCTTACCTAAGTATATACCCAAGAAAAATGAAAACACATTCACATAAAAACTTGTACGTGAACGTCTACAGCAGTAATATTCATAACAGCCAAAAAATGGAAACAACCTAAAAATCCTTCTACAGGTGAATGGATAAACAAAATGTGACATATATATGCAATAAAATATTCAGCCACAAAAAGGAATGAAGTACTGACACATGCTACGACACAGATAACCTTTGGAAACATTGCGCTAAGTTTGAGAAGCCAAGCACAAAAGGCCACAAATTGTTATGATTCCACTTATATGAAAGGTCCAGAATAAAGAAATCCACAGAGACAGAGAGTCTCTATGTGGCTGCCAGGATTAAGGGTGTGTGAGGGAGTGGGGAGTGATAATGGGTTCAGAGTTTATTGAAACTGTTCTGGAATTAGTTGCGATGGTACAACCTTCTAATATACAAAACCACTGAATTGTACACTTTAAAAGGGTTAAATTTATGGGATGTGAATTATTATCTCAATAAAAATAAGGAGAAAATAAAGGATAACCTTTTTTGCCTTTTAATTTTAATTTTATTACACGCATATTTTGCTGATAAAAAAGAAATAATGTTGTCTGGGGCAAAGGTTCAGCTTAATCCATGTCTGACAAAAAACAAAAGACTGGAAACAAAATAGTCAACAAGAAATTGGTAAGATAAATTAAGGTACATTAAATCAATGGAATATAACCAAAAATAAGACAAAAGAAAAATAAATAAATAAATGGAATATCACATACACCTGTACTATGAATACAAGGTCATTCTAAAGGCAATGAGACATTAAAAACGGTATAGAAATATATTTGAAATGAAAAGATGTTTGTCATACTAGTAAAAAAAAATTTTTTTTTAAGACGAGGTCTTGCTCTGACACCCAGGCTGGAGTGCAGTGGCATGAATTTAGCTCACTGCAACCTCTGCCTCTTGGTCTCAAGTGATCCTCCCAGCTAAGCCTCCCAAGTAGCTGGGACTACAAGGGCACGCCACCATCATGCCTGGCTAATTTTTTTTTTTGGTAGAGACTGGGTTTCACCATGTCACCCAAGCTGCTCTCCAACTCCTGGACTCAAGCGATCCACCTGCCTCAGCCTCTCCCAAAGTGCCAGGATTACAGGCAATTCCAAGTGAGCCACCATGCCCAGAGAAAACTTTTTTTAAGTCAAAAAAGTATATTCACAATATTCTGATGCCCTTCTCCCAAAGAAGAAAAAAAATCAGACTGAAAACCAGTTCTAAGTTCTGGCCTCCAGACTGTAAGAGAATAAATTTATTTTATTTAAACAACATTCTTTTATTTAAAGAACAATAGGCTGGGCGCAGTGGCTCACGCCTGTAATCCCAGCACTTTGGGAGGCCGAGGCGGGAAGATCACGAGGTGAGGAGCTCAAGACCAGCCTGGCCAATATGGTGAAACCCTGTCTCTACTAAAAATACAAAAATTAGCCGGGTATGGTGGCAAACAAAAAACAAACAAACAACAACAACAAAAAAAACCCAAGATGGGCTCACACCTGTAATCCCAATACTTTGGGATGCTGAAGTGGGAAGATTGTTTGAGACCACGAGTTCAAAACCCTTCAAAATGGTGAGACCCCATTTCTTTCTTTCTTTCTTTCTTTCTTTTTTTTTTTTTTGAGACAAAGTTTCACTCTTGTTGCCCAGGCTGGAGTGCAATGGTGCAATCTTGGCTCACTGCAACCTCCACCTCCTGGGTTCAAGTGATTCTCCTGCCTCAGGCTCCCAAGTAGCTGGAATTACAGGCGCATGTCACCATGGCCAGCTAATTTTGTATTTTTGGTAGAGACGGGGTTTCTCCATGTTGGTCAGCCTGGTGACCAACCTCACTGACCTCAGGTGATGCGCCTGCCTTGGCCTCCCAAAATACTGGGATTACAGGCATGAGCCACCGCACCCAGCGAGACCCCATTTCTATAAAATAAAATAAACAAATAAACAAAACCCAACTCTTTAAAGACATTAGAATTATGCCCACAGTAAGAGTCCATATTGATGAAAGAAAAAAAATAAAATATATACATAAAAAAATTAAAAAGTCAAAAAATCTTTACATCAAACTATTAACAGAAATTATATCCTGGTAGTGACATTACAGGGGTTTTCCTCCGTTATTTCAGCTAACACCCCAAACAAACACGAAACTAAAGAGTGAATAACTTTAAAGAACAAAGACACTAAAATTTCAAGCCTTATCACTAGTACTGTATTAAGTCCAAGTTCCTGGAAATTAGCTAAAAGTCACCTAATCATAGAATTAAAACACAATCCTATGTATTATTATTCTTGCTTTGGCAGGAATGTACAATACCTGACAGTGCTAAGAGTTAGGTTACTTTGACTAAATCAAAACAGTGACTACAAAGGGCCAGTAAGGGAAAACTAAGGCACTAAGTCCCAGTTCTCAGGTCACAAAGCTGTTTAGATGAAACAATTTATTCTAGGATAGATTTGAAGATCAAGTATCTATTCTATAGAGTCTAAAGGTATTATTCAGGTACAAAAATGCTGTAAGAAAACTTTACCACCACCACCACCACCAACAAACCACTAGCCACAGGTTTACTCTCTAAAATATAGCCAAGCCAACAGACTATAAAATATCCTCATATGAAAAGACAGGACTCTCAATTTTGAAATAAATCCTGCAGTTTTACTTTTTTATGTTTTTAGAAAATGAGACTAAAGATCTACTTCATGCTAATAACTAGTTTCTAAGAAAAAGCAACATGTAAAGGAAACACTGAAAATTACTTCAAAGACAAAAAAAAGTTAAAATGTTACTGCTAAGAGTAAAACCAAAGAAAAACTTGAAAATTCAAGCCTTTCAAGTCACAATTTTAGAGATTTCTCACTGAGAAAGTTCAATACTGCCAAGATGTTTTAAAATAAAAAAGTTAAAATTAGATGAGGCTATTTTTATTGATTAATATAACGCAAAACAGGCTATCACTACACATATCAGAACTGCTCAAATAAAAAAGTGGTAACACTAAATGCTAGCCAGGATGCAGAGAAACTGGATATCTCATACGTTGTTGATAGGAATATAAGAGGATACAGTCATTCTAGAAAACAAATAGTTCAGCAGTTTCTCTAAAAACCAAACATGCACTTACCATATAATCCAAACATTTGGGCATTTATTCCCTCAAAATGAAAACTTTAATTCATATAAAAATATTTATATACATGAATGTTTATAGCAGTTTTATCTGTAATAGTCAAAAAACTGGAAACCACCCTTCTGGTATGTCCTTCAACAAGTAAATCGTTAAACAAATTGTGTGGTTCAGCCATACTATGGACTACTACTCAATAGTAAAAAGAAATGAACTACTGATGCATGCAGCAATTTGGATGGCTCTCAAAGGAATTATGGTAAAAGGAAAAAGCCAAAGTTACATTCTGCATGATTCCATTTATATAACATTCTCAAAATGGCAAAATTACAGAGATGCAGAACAGATTAGTGGTTGCTGGAAGGGTGCATGCAGCTACAAAGTGGTAGCATGGGCAGCCCTGAGGTGATGGAGTAGTTCTGTATATAGAACTATAGACTGTTAGAGTGGCTATCCAGATCTACACATGATAAAATTGCATACTATTATATACACACACACACACAAATACATGTGAAACTGGTGAAATCTAAAAAAGCCTCATGGATTGTAACAATGATAATTTCCTGGTTCTTGACATTAAACTATAGTTATGTGAGCTATTACCACTAGGTGAAACTTGGTGAAGGGAACATGGACCCCGTACTATTTTTCACAACTCCCTATAAATCTACAATTATTTCAAAATAGAAAGTTAAAAAAAAAAATAGTAGGGCTATGTATGAGGAGGTTAATATAATAACAAATGGAAAAGGTTTAGCATAACATTTGAAACATGGTTATAAAGGCTTCCATTTTGTTGAAACTTTTATTACATTAATTTTTTTTGAAAACACAGGTTTCTGCACTAATTTATTTATTTATTTCAGCAAAAAGCATGACTTGAGCTAGAATTCCTCAATTTAATTACCAAATACTACATGAAATCTCTTGTGCATATGATAAGATTGTTTTCAGACTTAAAATTATCTAAGTGAATAGG
Source organism: Rhinopithecus roxellana (assembly GCF_007565055.1). Classification (NCBI taxonomy): domain Eukaryota; kingdom Metazoa; phylum Chordata; class Mammalia; order Primates; family Cercopithecidae; genus Rhinopithecus; species Rhinopithecus roxellana. The sequence goes on from NC_044568.1 coordinate 27,469,016, forward strand.
GAACCAGTACACAACATAAATGGCTCAACATTCAGCTTTTTTCCCAAAAATCTTTAACTCAAATGTCTTTTACATCATCAAGTAACTTATCAGATGGAAATAAATGTATCATCTGCTGTGTGGTTCCAAATTAAGGAAAAGTCTAGCTCAAAGCCATCCTCAACTTGAATATATATAATCTCTTACAAAAAACAATTACATGTAATCTTAAGAACAGTGAAAGAAACTTAAAGTCTTTTTGGCATTCCACAGCAGCTGAGTCCCTACCAAATATTCTGGGGTGGAAAGAACATTCTACTGGCCATCCTCTGAATTCCTCAGCAGACTCTAAGCTGTCCAGTCAGGTCTGTAGGAAACAGCAAATACCAGGTGCTGGTAACTAGTCTCTAATTCTTCAAAAAAGCATTATCTTTGGCCTACAGCCCCTTCAAGATTACTCTATACCTATGTGTGTGTGAGTGATTAATACAGTCTCTAGTGTTGTGGGTGTGATCCTGAAATAGTTTCCACCACTAAATGTTACTCTTAACAGAGTCAACAGAAGACAGAATAGAAAGCTGTGTGAAATCATATAAAAGCTTGATTTTCTACTTTCCACAGGAAAAAAAATGACTTTAATTTTCTCAGCTTCAGCAGTTGCAAGAATATCTAACCATAGCCATGATGTCTATACCCTTCCTGTGATATTCAGTATGCAGGTTATCTGAGAACAAGTGAGAACCATCTGATCAGTTCAGTATCACCAAGGGAGCCCTTAAATTCTGTTCCCATGGACCCTTCTGTACTTCCAACACTATGATTTGTTGGCAGGAATTTCACAGAAGAAGTTGAGATGTAAGGCCATCTGGCATGCCAGGATCAGAATTTTTCTAATACACACCCTCGTCCCTGACTTAGAATTTTCTAGTATCCCTTTCCCATCCTATCTTTCCTGTAATGTAGTAAGCCTTTTGTGTGAGCACTGGGTAGACAGATTCCAAAAAGTCACTCACTGTTTCTTTTTGCTTTTCAATAGTTAAAACTTTATGAGTGTTAAGAAAGAGTCCACAAAGACAAAGGGGGAAAGAAAAAAAAAAAGAGTCCAAACACTGAAATGTCAATGGTTAATGGTGACAGTGTTCACTGATCACAGATTTTGGATAAAAGATGGAAGCTGTGGAATGAAAGTTAAGTTAGTGGCCGGGCGCAGTGGCTCATGTCTGTAATCCCAGCCCTGTGGGAGGCCAAGGCGGGCAGATCATTTGACTCAGGAGTCTGAGACCGCCTGGCCAACGTGGCAAAACCTCATCTCTACTAAAAATACAAAAATTAGCTGGTGTGGTGGCAGGTGCCTATAATCCCAGCTACTCAGGAGGCTGACGCAGGAGAATCACTTGAACCCAGGAGTGTTGAAGTTGCAGTAAGTCAAGATCATGCCACTGCACTCCAGCCTGGGTGGCACAGCAAGACTCCGTCTCAAAGAAAAAAACAAACAAACAAAAAAAACAAATAAAGTTAAGTTAGTTGAACACAGCATACTAAATTTTGAGACATTCTTAAATATGAATTATATTGTTAGTGTACAATCTACACTATAGAAAACCTAACGTCTTCTTAAAAGCATATTTCAGTACCCAAATCAGTAAAATGCAATAACCTGAAGGTTCCAGTTCACTAAGAATTACTGTGGGCTATAATTGCAAATGCGCAGAAATTAAACAGAGCACAAATCATTTGGAACAAGGCCTCCAAATTATTTCATATTCAATCTACTTTACTATGTCTGATTGCTTTGGAGCCCAGCAGTAACACCAATCTCACTGATAATACTGTCCAGAAATAAGCAGAGATAGGCCGGGCGCGGTGGCTCATGCCTGTAATCCCAGCACTTCGGGCGGCCGAGGCGGGTAGATCATCTGACATCAGGAGTTTGAGACCAGCCTGACCAACATGGAGAAACCCCATCTCTACCAAAGATACAAAATTAGTTGGGCATGGTGGCGCATGCCCGTAATCCCAGCTACTCTGGGAGGCTGAGGCAGGGGAATCGCTTGAAACCGGAGGCAGAGGTTGCGGTGAGCTAAGATCGCGCCATTGCACTCCAACCTGGGCACCAAAAGCAAAACTCCATCTTAAAAAAAAAAAAAAAACAGAAAGAAAGAAGCAAGCAGAGATAAGCCTTAATGCAGCGCTGAAGAAAGGCATGAACATCTTGGGCTTACTACGATATGGTGAAAAATGGGCACTAGAGGATGGCACATACAGGACAATACTGCCCTACAGCAGTGAAGAGCACTACATCTCGGCCCTCCAAATCTCAGCTCCCCACTAGCGGGTCTACCTATACATCCCCCTACTATCTTCTTCCCCAAACCAATAGTCCTTCTGGCCCTTATTTCCAAAAACACCACAAACATTTCCCCAATCACTCAAGTTCAAAGCTACAGTGTGATTATTAAATCCACTTAACGAATCTGAATCCTCTCCATCCTTACCCTGTAATGCCTCTCACATTCATTCTCCCTTCACATCCCCATTCCCACCATCCTAGTTTAAGAAATTATACCTTAAACCCAAGTTTCCCAACAAGGTCTTGATGTCCCCAAGCCAAATTTGTACTCCAAAACATTGTTTTGAACAAGTCATCCAAGCCTTAAAAAAGCATCTACAGATCTGGCAGTACAGCCAACAGAAACCTATCCTCATGAGCTTGGACAAACACCAAGCACCTTCCACAAGAAGTTTCTGGATCCAGGGCTCAAGACCAAGTTCTGCAAATTCTCTGTATTTGCTACTTCTTGCCATCCCCTCTTTCTCCATAGCAATCAACAACTAAGTCTTTCCAAATAAAAGGGTTTATGGCTTGTTTTCATGGACAAGCAGCAGCAGGTGGACAGCATCCTACACCACAGCCAGTCTTGGAGGGCAGCAAAGCCCAAGAAAGAGAATCAATGGAAGCAACTGAAAACATAAAAGGCCAGGCCAGGCGCGGTGGCTCATGCCTGTAATCCTGACACTTTGAGAAGCCGAGGTGGGCAGGTCAGAAGTTCAAAACCAGTCTGGCCAACATGGTGAGACCCCATCTCCACTAAAAATACAAAAATTAGCTGGGCATGGTGGCAGGTGCCTATAATCCCAGTTACTCAGGAGGCTGAGGCAGGAGAACTGCTTGAACCTGGGAGGCAGAGGTTGCAGTGAGCCAAGATTGTGCCACTGCACTCCAGCCTGGGTGAGAGAGCAAGACTCCCTCTCATTCATTCATTCATAATTAAATAAATAAATAAGGCCAGGCACAGCGGCTCACACCTATAATCCCAACATTTTGCGAGGGTGAGGTGGGAGGATCACTTGGGCCAGGAGTTGGAGACCTGCATGGGCAACATGGCAAGACCCCATCTTTACAAAAAATACCAAAATGAGCCAGGTGTGGTGGCACTCACCTGTAATCCCAACTACTCAGGAGGCTGAGGTGGGAAGATCACTTCAGCTTGGGAGGCCAAGGCTGCTGTGACCCATGATCATGCCACTGCACTCCAGCCTGAGTGACAGAGCAAGACCCTGTCTCAAAAAAAATTTTTTAAATAAATTTAGGCCAGGCACAGTGGCTCACACCTGTAATCCCAGCACTCTGGGAGGCCAAGGCATGTGGACGGGTTGAGCCCAGGCAAAGGTTTCAGTGAGTCAAGATCACACCACTGCACTCCAGCCTGGGCAAGAGAGCAAGACCCTGTCTCCATAAAATTAAATTAAAATTTAAAAATAATAAAAAATATAAAAATTTTTTTAAAAGCAGACAAAATCCCTGGTCTGTAGATACATGAAGAAATCTGAGATGGTGAGCCCAAGAGTTTTATTTTGAAGACTTTAGATGAAATCCAATATCTTACTCTACATATTAAAAGAAATGTCCATGTCATGTGTAAGAGGGAAGACATAATAAAAGGAAAGTTAAACGTAAGTGGGCTATACCAAGAGCATGAAGTGAGTCCCTTTGAGAGTTCAGAGGAGAAACCAAAAACATCAAGGACTTAGGCAATGCAAGAGGTCAGAATTCTAAATAAGTCAACCAGTTTGGTTGAAGCAGAGAACACAAAAGACAGCTGCGAGAGACTATATAGCTGTCCCATAGTTCTAGTCCATTTTTCACATGCTTTCTGGTGTCCTCTCCCTATCTGGACTATCAGTTCAGAGGCCAAGAACCAACACAATGTGTTAACCTATTAGCTAACTATCAGTCACATCTTAAGAATTCAGACAACAATGGTAATAGTTTTAGTATATTTAATCTCAGAACAGCAAAACATCGAGGTGCACTCTCAATTCAGATATTTTTAAATACCTGTATCAAAAACAGAAAAATTTCCTTAAGTTAAGAAATAAGGATACTGGCGAGAATGGTGGCTCATGCCTATAATCCCAGCACTCTGTGAGGCCAAGGCGGGAGGAGTGCTTGAGGCCAGTTGAAGACCAGCCTGGGCAACAAATGGAGGCCTCATCTCTACAAAAAGTAAAAATAAAAAAATTAGGCAGGTGTGGTGACATGTGCCTGTAGTCCCAGCTACTCCAGGAAGCTGAGGCAGGAGGATCACATGAGCCCAAGAGTTAGAGGATACCATGAGCTATGATCACATCACTCCACTCCAGCCTAGGCAGCGGAGTGAGACCCAGTCTCAAAAAAAAAAAAAGAAAAAAAGAAAAAAAAAGAAATCAGGATAATGAGGCCGGCACGGTGGCTCATGCCTGTAATCCCAGTACTCTGGGAGGCCAAGGCGGGCAGATCACCTGAGATCGGGAGTTCGAGACCAGCCTGACCAACATGGAGCAACCTCATCTCTACTACAAACAAAAAAGTAGCCAGGCGTGGTGGCAAGCACCTGTAATCCTAGCTACTCAGGAGGCTGAGGCAGCAGAATCACTTGAACCTGGGAGGCAGAGGTTGCGGTGAGCTGAGATTGTGCCACTGCACTCCACCCTGGGCAACAAGAGTGAAACTTCATCTCAAAAAAAAAAAAAAATTCAGGATACATGAATCAAAGCAAGAATTTCTAAGCACCCAGACACTCTTAACACTCCTGGGAATTGTTTAATGTATTTTTTGAAACTAGGAGGTCTCAGAATTGAAATTCTTTTTTCAATTTTTTAAAAAAATTTAACTGCTGACATCCTCTAAGGGAGGAGGCAAAAGAATGGAAAATCTGGTGAAGTGATAAGCAGTTTTTAAAGAGGTTTACAATCAGTTTTAAAACAGTAATCCCTCTGAGAAATGAAAATTCCTCTCCTAATCCCTTTGAGGGCAATACATTTGAATCAGGAACAAGAACATCTTGCTTCTACTAGGTACAAATATGAACCTTTTAGAGTATCTTCTGCATTAAATAGCAAGCAGAGGAAAGGACAATTTCTAATTTATCAAAAAAATTAAGCATCTTGGACTTATATCTTTTGCTAGACACATGTAAAGAGGCTCCAGTAAAATGCAATTAAGGAACTTCAAGGTTTTCGTTGACAGTGATTACTTAACTGGAGCTTACTCCTATGAAATGAAACTACCAGAAACCCTCAACATCAAGTTGCTTGTCACTAAACCACAGGTTTACGCTTAGACTTGGAAATGCTAACAGGATGGAACCACAAGCCTTTAATAAAACGTGATGACCATGGAGAGCGCCCTTGAAGCTTAGCAACAGAGGACTCAATCCTCAAAGGGTTCCCTTTCTGGAATGTGAGGACAGGTTTGACATGTACCACAGCACCAGTCCTAAAACGCTTGATTGCATTTTCCACAAAAGGTGGGAGTTGTAATAGTAGCATAGAGCAGACACCAGCCCACTGGAAGCAGATGGAACCCACCAACTCATTTTATCTAGACCTTCAAAAAGTTACACAGAACTCTCTCTCTCAGCCAAAGCAGGACAGATCTGAATGAATAAATCCAGGAAAAGGTTCACATGGGATTACTAATTGGTAATTTCATTTGCATGCCAAAGCCCTCAATGTAAAACAGAATCTGAAAAATGAAAAGCAATTTGAAAGCCCGTTCTCCATACTCAAGCTAAACACACACACACACACACACACACACACACACACACACACACACACACGAGACCCAAAAGCTTTGTTTTGCAAAACAAATAAGACTCAGTAACCTATTCCAACACAGGGATTCTTCTGAACGGTGATCTAGCTGGAAACATTCCCTGCTTATGTACATAATTCACTAGGGGTCAGGTAAGATTCCATTTTCTAACAGCTAAACTTTAAACAGAAAGTCACTAGTGGTGCAATATTCACTCATTAGCATAAATCTCTACCCCCTAGAATGAAAAGCATTGGCTGCCTCTGCCAGGATGACAACTTTACAGTGAGAAGCTGGAGCCGCGGACCATGAACTCCTGGAAAGTTCTATCAGGGCCTCAGAAGAGCTCACCACCTTCCCCAGCCTAAACTTAGCGGTCACCCATCCCACGCCACCCTCTCCACAGACAGGGCATCTGTGATATGCGAATTTTTAAAAAATAAAAAGATGGGCCAAAGGGTCAAGAGCAGGCAATGCCTTACAGGGCTGACATGATTGCTGTCTGGGACTGGGGGAGGGGGAGGAGCATTCTGGATGTTTCTATTCTTGGCAAGGAAAGCACCTCCGGGTCCTGCACCATCAAAAAACACTCACATACCAATGTTCTCAGGGAATGAATGATATGCCCGTGCTAAGCGGTCTCATCTTGAGTTGTGATGATGGGGAAAAAGGTGTGGAGGGCTGGAGGCGGTGTGGTGGTCAGGGGTAGATGTGTTTGACTAAGGGGGATGGGAGGAGAGTGAATGGATAAAGCGGGGACCAGGGGAAGGTGTGGACGGTGAAGAGGGAGGGGAGGAAGGTGTGGACGACTAAGGGAGGACAGGAGAGCGGAGGGTGGCGACGGTTAAGGGGGCTGGGGAAAGGTGTGGACGACTAGGGGGGTGGGGATGGCCAGCAGCACCCTCGTGCACCAGAAGCAAAGGCAGGCCGTGGGGGTGGCCACTCCCAGACCCTCACAACCCCCAACTGTGGGCGTGTGCCCGGCTGCGCTTTCGCACCTCCCAGGCCATCGGGCCGCAGGGCCAGCACTCACCCTACGACTCCCTGGTTGTAGTTCCTCCGTTTCCACGGGGTACCGCTGTACACAACCCCGCCGCCGTCTGCTCGGCCGCCCCCCGCGGCCCGCACTCCGCTGGGCTGCAGCAGGCTGTAGTTGAGTCCATACGTGCTGGCCTTGTTGTCGCGCTTCCTCTTGTTGCTGCTGCCTGAGGCCGAGTCGGCGGGATCGGCGGCGGGGACGGCGGCCGAAGGGTGCGGGGACGAGGACGCCGAGGGGGACGAGGACGCCGAGGAGCCCGCCCGGCGGGCCCAGGCCCCGGGCTGGTGGTGGTTGTTGTTGTTGTTGGTCGTCTCTAGGGGCAGGAAGTCCCGCTGCTCCGCGGGCAGCGCGTGGCTGCCCAGCAGGCGCTCCCCGGAGCGGTACATGCCGGCCGGGGCCGGGGCCGGGGCCGGGGCCGAGGCCGCGCCGCCGGGGCTGCCGGTGCTGCTGCCGCTCCCGCCGGTGGCCGTGCTGCTGCTGCTGCCGCCGCCGCCGCTCGCGCCGCCGCTGCTGTGACAGTGGTGGTTGAAGTAGAGGTTCCTCAGCCCCTGGGTCGTCTCCCAGATCTGCATCCACAGACTGTTGGACGGTCCGAGCTGCTCTGGCTGGAACCAGGCGATCCTCGGATCCATCAAACGGCGGCGGCCGCTGCCCCCGCCCCTCCCGGCCGCCTGCAGGGCCGCCGCCGCCGCCTCAGGCGCACGCCCGGCCTCGGCTGCTGCTGCTGCTGCTGCTGCTGCCGCCGCTGCTGCTGCTGCTGCTCGGGGCCCGCCACCGGCGGCGCGGTCGCGCAGGGAGCCGGGCCGGCGCCGGCGGCGTCGCTCCCGCCCTCGGGGGCTCCGCGGGCCCTCCCCCCCTCCCTCCGCCCCTCCGCCGAGCCCCTGTCACTGGGGTCCCCGTGCAAATGGCGGCGGCGGCGGCGGCGGCGGCTCCACGGAAGGGCGAGCGGCGGCGGCGGCAGCGGCGGCGGCGAGACGCGCCTGCTCCGTAGCTTCCTCGCTGCTCCGGGGCGGGGCGGGGCCTCTGCCGGCTCCGCCCCGCTCGCTCCGCCCCCTCCCCAGCCCCGCCCCGCCCCCCAGCCCCGCCCCACCCTCTCGCGCTCGCCCCGCCCCCGCCGCGCGGCACAGCAGCCCCGGAGGCCGCGCCGTGCGTCACAGAGGCCGCGGCGCTACGGGGCCGCAACCGCCCGGCCCAACCGTCCCTGCGCCATCTGCGGAGGGGTCCACGTACCTGGGCGTCCAGGGGCCTCTGACGCGCGCGCGGCTCCTCTGCCTGGGCTTCACCGGCGCTGAGACTGGACGAGACCGCATGGAGGTCGCCGCCCGCCCCGCAGGGAGCGCGTTGTGGGAGGCGCCGCCCCGCCCTTCGCTCCTCCCATCCCTGTGGCCGCTGGACCCCGGGCCCTCCCAACTGCCCCTGACGTCTCGGCTTCTGCCTGCTTTCTGAAACACTTTCTTTTAAGAAAAACAGCCTATAACACTATTTCTGGTGGGGTGGGGACACGCCCCCTTGCCCGAGCGCGTGCCCCGGGGCGGGCTGCGCGAGACCCTGCACAGCTACCTGCGCCCCGCCCTGCTGCGCCCTGGCCGGGGTGGGGGACCCCTCATCCCGGCCCGAGGCCACAGAAACCTGCACCCCATGCATAGCCCTGGGGGAGGCCACTAAGACTGAGAGCGTGAGCCAAGGGCTGAAAGCCACAGCCACACACTCAATCCACTTTACACGGACACGCAAACACGTGTAGATGTACAGAGAAGCAGACAAACTCCTGCGCGGCGTAGCAAAGACGCTCTCCTGCCCTAAGGTGCACCAACAGCCTTAGAAAGTTCTTCTGAGTTCAGCATTAAATTTTAAGAAAACCCACAACCTTTTAAGACTAAAATGAAAATTTAGCATCAGCAAAGATTGTCCACTGGGTCGTTATTTGCATGTCTTTCAAATCTCTGTGGTTAAAAAGACAAGGAAAGGGGAATGTTAAGTATTTTAAATCAAGAGACAAAAAGTAAGTGAACAGCTTCTATGTGGGCCCGTTAAGGTTGATCTAAAGTCCAGAACAAGTCCCTGTTGGCTGATAATGGCCTTCTATTTTTTTAATGACAAATAATGGAAAACTATGAAAGAACTAAGTATTGCTCTACCTTTTTCTTTCTTTGCAGACTAACTCTTGCTCTGCCATCTGGAGTTCAGTGACTTTTTCACAGCTCACTGCAGGCTCGGCCTCTTGGGTTCAAGCTATCCTCTTGCCTCAGCCTCCGAGTAGCTAAAACTACAGGCACGCGTCAACAAGGCATAGAGACAAAGTCTCTGCGTTGCCCAGACTGGTCTGGAACTTCTGGACTTAAGCGATCCTCTCACCTCGGACTCCAAAACTGCTGGGATTACAAGGGGGTGAGCCACCACGCCTGACCTTACCTTTTTTTTTTTTTTTTTTTGATAAGAGAATAAATAGCGTGACCATAAATACAGAAAACACACAAAGACTCTTCAGCTGCAAACAACAGCTTCCTTGGTAGTGTATGCAGCCTGTTTCTTGTATGGGCTGCTCTAAGACAGGCCATTCAGATGTTTGTTCATGTCTCTGATCTTGCACTACGCCAGCATAGGCTCCAGTCAGGCATTCGAGGTGCCTTTGGAAAGCTCCAGAGCACTGTGGCCAGGGTTCACACTGGCCAAGTTATGATGTCCATCTGCAACAAGCTGTAGAACAAGGAGCATGTGATTGAGGCCCTGCGCAGGGCCAAGTTCAAGTTCCCTGGCTGCCAGAAGATCCACATCTCAAAGAAATGGGGCTTCACCAAGTTCAATGCGGATGAATTTGAAGACATGGTGGCTGAGAAGCGACTCATCGCAGATGACTGTGGGGTCAAGTACATCCCCATCATGGCCCTCTGGACAAGTGGCGTGCCCTGCCCTCGTGAGGGCTTCCACTGTGCTGCCCCCTCTTGATACTCACCAATAAATCCTACTTCCTGTCCACCAAAAACAAGCAAACAAACAAAAAACCCTTCGGAATTTTGTTCATTCTATTTTATTGTTGCTGTTACATTACTAGAAATCAGTATTAAAAGTTTTCTCTGTCTGGGGGCGGTTGCTCATGCCTGTAATCCCAACGTTTTGGGAAGCCAAGGTGGGCAGATCACCTGAGGTCGGGAGTTCAAGACCAGCCTGACCAACATGGAGAAACCCCATTTGTACTAAAAATACAAAATTAGCCAGGTGTGGTAGTGCATGCCTGTAATCCCAGCTACTCAGGAGACTGAGGCAGAGAATCACTTTAACCCGGGAGGTGGAGGTTGTGGTGAGCCGAGAGCTCACCATTGCAATCCAGCCTGGGTGACAGAGCAAGACTCTGTCTCAAAAAAAAAAAAAAAAAGTTTTCCCTGAATGAAATTTGCTATATACTAATTATTACATGACCAGGAAAATAACTAGCAGTATTTTTTATGTTACTGACACTGACAAAAACAAAACATTGTGTAGAAATAAATTTTGTTTGATGATCTCATATTTGTTTTAAAAATTCAATCTCCAGCTGGGCGAGGTGGTTCACACCTGTAATCCCAACATTTTGGGAGGCCGAGGCAGGCAGATCACAAGGTCAGGAGTTCCCGAGACCAGCCTGGCCAACGTGGTGAAACCCCATCTCTACTAAAAATAGAAAAAATTAGCCGGGCTTGGTGGCACATGCCTGTAATCCCAGCTACTTGGGAGGCTGAGGCAGGAGAATCACTTGAACCTGGGAGGCAGAGCTTTTGGTGAGCCGAGATCGCACCATTGCACTCCAGCCTGGGTGGCACAGTGAGATTACATCTCAAAAAAAAAAAAAAATTTTATATATATGTATATATATATATATATATGTATATATATATACATATATACATATATATATACATATATATACACATATATACATATATATATACACATATATACATATACATATATATATATATATATATATATGAGCAGGGTGCAGTGACTCATGCCTGTAATCCCATCACTTTGGAAGACTGAGGTGAAAGGATACTTGAGGCCAGGAGTTTGATAACAGCCTAGGCAACATGGTGAGACCTCTGTCTCTACAAAACATTTAAAAATGAGCTGGGCCTTTTCCTGTAATGTAGGATCAAGGTAATGAAAAAGAAAAAAAAATTCAACATGAAATTTGGAGGAGACAGATATCCAAACTATTATCAGATGCTAATTCATCAGTTACACCATAGTAATACCCTAAGTGTGTTAAGTAAAAGTCTTTCTTCAGCTGTAATCCCAGTAATTCGGGAGGCTGAGTCAGGCAGATCATTTGAGGTCAGGAGTTTGAAACCAGCCTGGCTAACATGATGAAACCTGGTGTCTACTTAAAAAAGAAATTAGGCCGGGCGCAGTGGCTCAAGCCTGTAATCCCAGCACTTTGGGAGGCCGAGACGGGTGGATCATGAGGTCAGGAGATCGAGACCATCCTGGCTAACCCGGTGAAACCCCATCTCTACTAAAAAATACAAAAAAACTAGCCGGGCGAGGTGGCGGGCGGCTGTAGTCCCAGCTACTCAGGAGGCTGAGGCAGGAGAATGGCATAAACCAGGGAGACGGAGCTTGCAGTGAGCTGAGATCCGGCCACTGCACTCCAGCCTAGGCGACAAAGCGAGACTCTGTCTCAAAAAAAAAAAAAAAAGGCCGGATGCGGTGGCTCAAGCCTGTAATCCCAGCACTTTGGGAGGCCGAGACCGGCGGATCACAAGGTCAGGAGATCCAGACCATCCTGGCTAACCCGGTGAAACCCCGTCTCTACTAAAAAATATAAAAAACTAGCTGGGTGAGGTGGCCGGCGCTTGTAGTCCCAGCTACTCCGGAGGCTGAGGCAGGAGAATGGCGTAAACCCGGGAGGCGGAGCTTGCGGTGAGCTGAGATCCGGCCACTGCAGTCCAGCCTGGGCGACAGAGCGAGACTCCGTCTCAAAAAAAAAAAAAAAAAAAAAAAATTAAATATATTTTCTTAAACTCTGCTTGAAAAAAAAAATTGGGAGAGGCATAGTGGATTACACCTATAATCCCAGCACGTTGGGAGGTTTAGGCTGGAAGGTGGCTTGAGGCTTGGAGTTTGAGACCAGTCTGGGCAATATAGGAAGACTGCCTGTTTAAAAAAAAAAAAAAAAAGTAACCAAAAAAATTTTTTAAATTCAATCTCAAGACATAAGATCAGGGAAACATTTTTCTTTTTAATTCAAACAAGAAAAATGGAAAGCCCAAAAAACTAAACATTATTGGCCAGGCACGGTGGCTCATGCCTGTAATCTCAACATTTTGGGATGCTGAGATCACCTGAGGTTGCAAGTTCGAGGCCAGCCTGACCAACATGGAGAAACCCTGTCTCTACTAAAAATACAAAATTAGCTTGGTGTGGTGGCACATGCCTGTAATCCCAGCTACTCAAGGGGCTGAGGCAGGAGAATTACTTGGACTTGGGAGGCGGAGATTGCAGTGAGCCAAGATCGTGCCATTGCACTCCAGCCTAGACAACAAGAGCGAAACTTGTCTGGAAACAAACAAACAAAAAACTGTATGACCAGGCGTGGTGGTTCATGCCTGTAATCTCAGCACTTTAGGAGGCCGAGGTGAGCAGATCACTTGAGGTCAGGAGTTCAAGACCAGCCTGGCAAACATAGTGAAACCCCCATCTCTACCAAAAGTACAAAAAACTAGCCAGGCGTGGTGGCGTGTGTCTACAATCCCAGCTACTTGGGAAACTGAGGCAGGAGAATCACCTGAACCCAGGAGGAGGAAGTTGCAGTGAGCCGAGCTCATGCCACTCCACTCCAACCTGGGCAATAGAGGGAGACTCTGTCTCAAAAAAAAAAAAAAAAAAAAAACTTTGTAGACTGTGATGTGTGGGCCGAAAGACAAGGCATTACTGTGCTCTTTCACCTGGAAAGAATGCATGTTGGTAACCGTATAACTTATCCTTGTTTCAAGGTCTTCAGCAAATCTTGGTGGAATGTCTATCATCCATGCAGAATTGAGCTAATTGCTTTAGAGGTGATAAATAAGCAACCAGGGCCTGTGGCTGCCTTCCATGAATTGCTGTCTGGTTGAGGAGGCAAAAAGAAGTAAATATTTAAACTCAAATTGCAATTCATTCAATTAATTCAATAAATACGGTCTTGAGCAATTATTAGATGCCAGATTCTGGGGATACAGCAACGAACAATTCTGATGGGGTCCCTGCCCTGGTGGACCTAGTTTGCCAGTGAGCAAGGGAAGCCTATAAAATCAGACAGTGGTAAATGCAATGAAGAAAAAGAAGGCAGGCTAAAGGACAGTGACAGTGTGCTATTTTTAGATGGGCTAATCAGGGAAGGCTGCTCTGAGGAAGCGATATTTGAGCCGAGCAGTAAGCGAAGGAGTGGGCTGTGACCATCTAAGGAGTGGTCCATTAGACAGAGGGGACGACAAACACCAAGGCCCTGGGTCAGGAACCTGCTCTGGGGGCAACAAGATGAAGCACTGATTGAGTGTCAGATGTGTGCCATGGTATAGAATTATAAAGCACATCTTCTGGAATGTACCTTAAAAATCATTCAGCTGGGGCCGAGCGCGGTGGCTCTCTTCTGTAATTCCAGCACTTTGGGAGGCCAAGATGGGCAGATTGCTTGAGCCCAGGAGTTCGAAACCTTCCTGGGCAACATGTTGTTTCTCCTAAAAATACAAAAAATTAGCCAGGCATGATGGCCTGTGCCTGCAATCCCAGCTACTTGGGAGGCTGAGGTGGGAGGATCACTTGAGCACGGGAGGCGGAGGTTGCAGTGAGCCGAGATCACGACACTGCACTCCAACCTGGGTGACAGAGTGAGACCCCGTCTTAAAATCAATCAATCAATCAGCTCCCTGGACATGGTGGCACAAACCTATCATCTCAGCTACAGGGGAGGCAAAGATGGGAGGATCCCTTGAGCCTAGGAGATCGAGACCAGCCTGGGCACCCCATCAATTTTAAGAAATAGTCAATTTTACTCAACCTTTTCATTTTGCTATTTAGAACAAAAGAACAGACATTTATTGGAGTCTTGAAAATCATCTAAGTTGATAAGTCAAAAAACACAGCTATTACAACCCCAGACATGTTCCTCTGTAATTTAGCATCCTATTCATTCCCAATATTTTTCTTCCTAGACAAGAAACATGTTGAATTGATGGTCTTAACTTGCAAGATTTACTGAAACACCAAAGTTCTACAGAGTAAAAATTTAGTAGAGAAATAAGAAGAAAGAAAACTACCCAAGAATCATGCAAATTTAAATGTGTTTTCATTTAGTTATTTATTATTTTTAGAACTGAAGTGTCACTTTGTCACAGGCTGGCGTGCAGTAGTGCGACCTTAGCCCACTGCATCCTGGAACTCCTGGGCTCAAGGGATCCTCCTGCTTCAGCCTCACAAGTAGCTGGGACTACAGGCATGTGCCACCATGCCGGGCTAATTTTTTCATTTTTTTGTAGAGATTTGGGGGGGGGGGGGGTCTTCCTATGTTGCCCAGGCTGGTCTCGAACTTCTGGCCTCAAGCGATCCTCCCACCTGGGCTGGCATTACTATTCTAGTCCAGCCTCCCACTTCCCTGGTAAATCTGCAGGATTTCCCAGGCTGGTCTTGAACTGCTGGCCTCAAATGATCCTCTCATCTTCATCTCCCAAAGTGCCGGGATTACAGGTGTGAGCCACTGTGCCCAGATTTGATTTATTAACTTGAACACAACAGAAGGGAAATTCTACAACAACTACCTGATATTATTAGTAACTGTCACTAAGGCAGGATGTGGTGGCTTATGCCTGTAATCCCAACACTTTGGGAGGCTGAGGAGGATAGCATTGCTTCAGCCAGGAGTTCAAGACCAGCCTGGGCAACATGATGAGACTCCCCATCTCTACAAAAAATAAATAGGTTGGGCATGGTGGCTCACGCCTATAATCCCAGCACTTAGGGAGGCCGAGGTGGGCGGATGACCAGAGGTCAGCA
This sequence comes from Rhinopithecus roxellana, assembly GCF_007565055.1. Lineage (NCBI taxonomy): Eukaryota > Metazoa > Chordata > Mammalia > Primates > Cercopithecidae > Rhinopithecus > Rhinopithecus roxellana. The sequence continues at coordinate 27,484,120 of NC_044568.1, forward strand.
GCTCGAGACCAGCCTGACCAACATGGTGAAACTCTGTCTCTACTAAAAATACAGAATTAACTGAGCATGGTGGCGCATGCCTGTAATCCCAGCTACTTAGGAGGCTGAAGCAGGAGAATCGCTTGAACCTGGAAGGCAGAGGTTGCAGTGAGCCGAGATCGTGCCATTGCACTCCAGCGTGGGCAACAAGAGGGAAACTCCCTGTCAAAAATGAAGGGGAAGAAAAGAAGAAGAGAAGAGAAGAAGAAGAAAGAAGAAGAAGAAGAAGAAGAAGAAGAAGAAGAAGAAGAAGAATAAGAAGAATAAAGAAGAAGAAGAAGAAGAAAGAAGAAGAGAAAAGAAGAGGAAGAGGAAGAGGAAGGAGGAGAGAAGAAGAATAAGAAAAGAGAGAAGAAGATGAATAGGAAGAGGAATAGGACGAGACGAGAAGATGAAGAATATAGGTGGCAGAGGAAGCGGAAGAGGATTATTAGGAGGATTAAGAGGAGGATGCGGAGCAGAAGATATAAAAGAAAGAAGAAAGAAGAAAGAAGAAAGAAGGAGAAGAAACAATAAGATAAATTCGCTGGGTGTGGTGGGTTGTGCACCAGTAGTCTCAGCTACTTTGGAGGCTGAGGCAGGAGGATTCCTTCAACCTAGGAGTTCAAGGTTATTCCTGGGTTGAGCTATAATCCTGCCACTGCACTCCAGCCTGGGTGACAGAACAAGACCCTGTCTCAAAAAAACAAACTGTCATTACAACTAAATTTTAGACAGTATGTGATTAATGTATTTTATTCTGGAGTTAGTAAAAACCATAAATAATAGTTTATTAATATTAGTATCTTCATCATTTACATTATGAAGCATTTGCTCCAGTTATTAATAATCTTAGGCCCCTTTTTGCACAAAATATACATTATAGTTTCATGTTATTTTCCTCCTTCATAAATACCAGGAGGATTCCAAGTAGGGAAATATTTTCCAGTGAGACTTAAAAATAATTAGCAATGATGAAGCTTGTATGTTGCTCAGGATAATCCAAATTTCTTTAATTAATTATTTATTTTTGAGACAGGGTCTTACTCTGTTACCCAGGCTGGAGTGCAGTGGCCCAATCATGGCTCACTGCAGCCTCCACCAACTTCCTGGGCTCAGATGATCCTCCCACCTCAGCCTCCCAAGTAGCTAGGACTAAAGGCATGCACCACCATACCTAGCTAACTTTTTGTGTGTTTTTTTTGTTTTTGTTTTTTTTTTTTTTTTTTTTGAGACAGAGTTTCACCACGGGCTGGTCTTGAATTCCTGGACTCATGCGATCCTCCTGCCCCAGTCTCCCAAAGCTCTGGGATTAGAGGCATGAGCCACATTGCCCAGCCAAAATGTCTTTTATTTCTACTGTTCTAGAAACAAAACTGCTCAGTTTACAAGCCACTTTGGGGTCTTTGGTGTGTATATATGTGTGTGATAGTTAATTTTATGTGTCAACTTTATTGGGACACAGCATGCCCAGATTAAACATTATTTCTGGGTGTATCTGTGACAGCGTTAGTAAAGCAGATTGCTTTGGAGCTTGTATGCAAGCCTGAAGAAGACTTCTATTTCCTATAGCCACAGAGCTGAGACTGCTGAAATTCAAATGCAGAACCTCATTCTGTGACTGACTGAATTATATCTAGTCTCACAGGGCATCTACTGTTAAAGTGAGCATATTGATTGGGAAACGACAGGATCCTGGAAATTGAAATAGGGATGTGTGGGAAGACCCTGATAAGATACATTGAGCCCCTAAAGTCTGATGTGTCTCCCTTGCCAGTGGAAGAGGCCTTCCCACCCCAGTGGTATGGGTCGCCCCATCACTCTCCAACCCCCATCTCAGGGAATTAACTCTGCATTGCCTGAGGAAACTCTCAAGGCCTCCACTGAGGCAGTTGACAGGCAAGACTATGCTGATTCTGTTACAGGACCACCCCAACATCCCCCTTTGGTTCTAGACCTGTAACTAGACCCAAGTACCAGTAGGCCCCTAAGGTCAAGTATAAGGTCAAGTACAAAGTGTGATCCAAGAGGAGGAATGCGATGCTCCAAAAGAACTACAGCAGTCCTCCCAATCCATGGCTTTGCTTTCCACGGTTTCAGTTACCCACAGTCAACCACGATTTAAAAGTATTAAATGGAAAATTCCAGAAGTAAGCAACTCATACTTTTTTTTCTGTTTTTGTTTTGTTTTGTTTTGTTTTGTTATTGAGACAGACAGGGTCTTGCTTTCCACTCAGGCTTGAATACAGTGGTGTGATCATAGCTTACTCCCGCCCCGAACTCCTGGGCTCAATCCATCTTCCCATCCCGGCCTCCCAAGTTAGCTAAGACTATAGGTGTGCACCACCAAACCTGGCCAATTTTTTTGTTTTGTTTTGTTTTTGTAGAGATGGGAGTCTCACTATGTTGTCCATGCTGGTCTTGAACTCCTAGCCTCAATGGAGCCTCCCACCTTGGCCTTCCAAAGCACTGGAATTATAGGCATGAGTTACCATGCCCAACCAACTCATAACTTCAATTGCGTGTTGTTCTGAGTAGTGTGATAAAATCTCATGTCATTGCTAAACGGTCTTAGGGTTGTTTAAAAGAAATAAAGAATAGAAATAAAATAATACAATACTTTAAAAAAAAAACAAACAAACAAAATTTTACACCATCCCACCCAGGATGTGAATCATCCCTCTGTCCAGCATACCTGCACTGTGTATGCTATTCACTCATTTTCACTTAGTAGCTGTCTCAGTTATCAGATTGACTGCCATGGTATCACAGTGCTTGTGTGCAAGTGGCTTTTATTTCACTCAATAGTAGCCCCAAAGTGTAAGAGTAATGGTGCTGGCTATTCAGATATGCCAAAGAGAAGCTGTCAAGTACTTCTTCTAAGTGAAGAGGTGAAAGTGCTCAACTTAATAAGGAAAGAAAAAAACTCATATGTTGAGGTTGCTAAGATCTATAGTAAGAACAAATCTTTTATCTGTGAAACTGTGAAGAAGGAAAAAGAAATGAAATTCATGCTAGTTTTGCTGTCACACCTCAAATTGCAAGTTAGACTACAGTGAGTGACAACTTTCATTACAGCATGTTTGTTATAATTGTTCTATTTTATTATTAGTTATTGTTAATCTCTTCTGGTGACTAATTTTTTTGTTTGTTTGTTTTTGAGACAGAGTGTCACTCTGTCACCTGGGCTGGAGTGCAGTGGCACAGTCTCGCTCACTGCAACCTCCACCTCCTGGGTTCAGGTGATTCTCCTGTCTCAGTCTCCTGAGTAGCTGGGACTACAGATGCACACCACCACGCCCAGCTAATTTTTTTTCTTTTCTTTTTTTTTTTTTTAATAGAGACAGGGTTTTGCCATGTTGCACAGGCTGGTCTCAAACTCCTGACCTCAGGTGATCTGCCTGCCTTGGCCTCTCAAAGTGCTGGGATTACAGGCTCAAGCCACCATGCCCAGCCTAATTTTTTTTTTTTTTTTTTAGTAGAGTCAAGGTCTTGCTGTGTTGCCCAGGCTGCTCTCAAAGTCCTGAGCTCAAGGGATCCTCTCTTCTCAGCCTCCCAACGTGCTGGGATTACGGGCATGAGCCACCACACCTGACCTAGAGCCTTTCTAATCCCTAAACTGAAGAATTAAAGGCAGAATCTCTGCTTAGTGGGCCCAAATCAATTAATTTAGCCTGACCCAGCCTTATGTTCTTCCCGCCATTATCCCATACCCTTTGTATCCATTCTCACACATGCTTTCCCATTTCTGTCCATATAAATTAGAAAACTCAAGTAGAGTAGTCACCTCTTAGCCTAAGGAAATATGTTTCAAGACCCCCAGTGGAAGACTGAAACTGTGGATAGTACCGAACCCTACATATACTATGCTTTTTCCTATATACACATACCTATGGAAAAGTATAATTTATAAATTACACACTGGGCACAGTTGCTCATGCCTGTAACCCCAGCACTTTGGGAGGCTGAGGTGGGCAGATCGCTTGAGGTCACGAGTTCAAGACCAGTCTGGCCAGTATGGTGAAGCCCCGTCTGTACTAAAAATACAAAAATTAGCTGGGCATGGTGATGTGCACCTGTAGTCCCAGCTACTCAGGAGACTGAAGTGGGAGAATCACTTGAACCCGGGAGATGGAGGTTGCAGTGAGCTGAGATCGCACCATTGTATGCCAGCCTGGGTGACAGAGTGAGACTCCATCTCAAAAAACAAAACAAAACAAAACAAAAACAGCCAGGCATGATGGTGTGTTCCTGTAGTCCAAGCTACTCAGGAGGCTGAGGTAGGAGGACCATTTGAGCCTGGGAGGTCAAGGCTGCAGTGAGCTGTACTCTGGCTTGGCTGACAGAGTGAGACTCTGAATGGAAAAAAAAAAAAAAACACGGCTGAGTGTGGTGGCTCATGCCTGTAATCCCAGCAGTTTGGGAGGCCAAGGTGGGCAGATCATGAGGTCAAGTTTGAGACCAGCCTGGCCAACATGGTGAAACCCTGTCTCTACCAAGAATACAAAAATTAGCCGGATGTGGTGGCAGACACCTGTAATCCCAGCTACTCAGGAGGCTGAGGAAGGAGAACTGCTTGAGCTCGGGAGGTGGAGGTTGCAGTCAGCAGAGATCGAGCCGCTGCACTCCAGCCTGGGTGACAGAGCAAGACTCTGTCTCGGGGGTATTAAAAAAAAAAGAAGGAAAAGAAAAGGCTCTAACATTTTGGTTGGTTGTCTCAAACATGGAAAACATGGACCGAAACCTGGCCCATGGTGAGCAAATTGGAAATGCCGTACCTGCCTTGGTTTAATGTAGGGAAAGGAATTCAGAAGCTTAGGGAGATTGGCATGCTAGAGTGAATTTGTCATTTAAGGCCTATTCAGCCACACTGGGAAAGTTCAAAAGACACACCTTTCACCAATACAGTGAAACATAACATCGTGAGGGGAGCACATACTTGGAGAGCTCTGTTGTGACGGAGTCTCACTCTGTCGCCCAGGCTGGAGGGCAGTGGCGCGATCTCCACTCACTGCAAGCTCCGCCTCCCGGGTTCACGCCATTCTCCTACCTCAGCCACAGGTGCCCGCCACCACGCCCGGCTAATTTTTTGCATTTTTTAGTAGAGACGGGGTTTCACCGTGTTAGCCAGGATGGTCTGTATCTCCTTGACCTCGTGATCCGCCTGCCTCACCCTCCTAAAGTGCTGGGATTACAGGCGGGAGCCACTGCGCCCAGCTGGCCTGGCCTTTCAGTGGAAACTGAGCTCACAGAATCAGGAAGCCTAAATGCAATGGGAGTCATTGGATCCCACCCCTGCCCAGAGTGGCAGGGGCCAAGTTTTGGCACTCGACCAACAGAGGAAAGGGGGGTGTGCTTGCCATGATGAAGAGCAGAATCAAGGCAGCAATCAAAATGGTCTGACTCATGAAGACCTTTGGCATTGGTAAGTTTATCAGGGTGTTCCTAGAAGTGAAATATTTTCTTACTTGATCTGTATATACAGAACATTTCTAGATCAGATGAACAAAAGTTTAACATGAATCATAAAGATCGAGTGAGAGCCCCTCAATGAATTGCTGGACATCAGCCACTTTACTGATCCAGGACCACTTGAATGAAGGGGAGACCTCGTCCTGTTGAAGAAGAATCCAAATACTCCTAAAAATGTATCTTTGTGTGTGTGTGTGTGCGTGTGTTTTGTTTTTGTTTTTGTTTTTTGAGACACAGTCTCACTCTGTTGCCCAAGCTGGAGCATAGTAGCTGGGATTACAGGCGCCCGCCACCACACCCGGCTAATTTTTGTATTCTTGGTAGAGACGGGGTTTCACCATTTTGGCCAGGCTGGTCTCGAACTCTTGATCTCATGATCTGCCCACCTTGGCCTTGGCCTCCCAAACTGCTGGGATTCCATGGCTCGCTGCAGTCTCAAACTCCTGGCCTCAAATGATTCTCCTGCCTTCGCCTGCCGACTAGCTGGGACTACAGGCATGAACCCCTGTGCCTGGCTAATGAAAATGTATGCTATTAATCTTTTTCCCAGTCTTCCCCAAAGGGACCTATAGCCAGGGACCTGTAACCACAGTAGTTGTGCATTGGGAAAAGGAAATAATCAGAACCTTTGGGGACTACTGGACACCAGCTCTGAGCTGATACTAATTCTGGGGTACCGAAAATGCCACTGTGGCCTACCAGTGGGAGTAGGGGCTTATGGAGGTCAGGTGATTAATGGAGTTTTGACTCAAGTCTGCCTCACAGTGGGCCCAGTGGGTCCCAACCCATTCTGCAGTTATTTCTCCAGTTCCAGAATGTGTAATTGAAATAGGCATACAAAGAAGCTGGCGGAATCCTAATATTGTTTCCCTGACCTGTGGAGTGAGGGCTATTATGGGAGGAAAGGCCAAGTGGAAGCCACTAGAGCTGCCTTGAACTAGGAAATAGTAAACCAAAAACATAACACCTTCCCAGAGGGATTGCAGAGATTAGTGCCACCATCAAGGACATGAAAGATGCAGGGGTGATGATTCCCACCACATTCCCATTCAATTTACCCATTTGGCCTGTGCAGAAGACAGATGGATCCTGGAGAATGACGGTGGATTAGCACAAGCTTAACCAGGTGGTGACTCCAATTGCAGCTGCTGTATCACATGTGGTTTCATTGCTTAAGCAAATTAACACATCCCCTGGTTCCTGGTTTGCAGCTGTTGAACTGGCAAAGGCCTTTCCCTCGAATTCCTGTCCATGAGGCCCACAGAGGCAGTTTGCTTTCAGCAGGCAGGGCCAACAATACACCTTCAGGTCCGGCCTGGGGAGTATATGTCAACTCTCTAGCCCTATGTCAAAATTTACACAGAAAGACAAACGTTGCACTTTCTCACTCATTTGTGGGATCTAAAAATCAAAACGACTGACCTCATGGACATAGAGAGTAGAAGGGTGATTATCAGAAGCTTGGAAGGGTAGTTGGGGAGGTGGGAAGTAGGGATGGTTAATGGGTACGAAAACAGTAGTTAGAAAGAATTAATAAGACCCGCTATTTGATAGCACAACAGGGTAACTATAGTAAATAATAATTGTACATTTTAAAATAACTGAAAGTATAATTGGATTGTTTGTTACACAAAGGATAAATGCTCAAGGGGATGGAACCCCATTCTCCATATAATCATTATGCATTACATGCCTGTATCAAAACATTTCATGTACCCCATAAATATATACGCCTACTATGTACGACAAAAAATTATTAAAAATAAAACAAAATTAAATTCCCAAGGAATTGCCTTTCCCTTCCACAAGACATCACACAGATCCATTACATTGAAGCCACCGTGCTGATTGGACCCAGGAAGCAAGGAGTCTCAACTACTCTACACTTACTGACATGGTAAGATGCTTGCATGTCAGAGGGTGAAAAATAAATCCAACAAAAATTCAAGGGCCTTCTACCTCAGTGAAACTTCTAGAGATCCAGTGGTGTGGGGCATGTTGAGATATCCCTTCTAAGGTGAGGGAGAAGTTGTTGCATCTGCCCCCTCCTACAGGCAGAATACAGGCACAATGCCCAGTGGGTGTCTTTGGATTCTGGAGGCAACATATTCTTCATTTAGGTGTAATATTCGAATCTACTTACTGGGTGGCCCAAAAAGCTGCCAAGTGTTGAGTGGGACTCAGAACCGGACAAGGCTCTGCAATGAGTCCAGGCTGCTGTGCAAGCTGCTCCACCCCTTGGGCCATATGATCCAGTAGAGCCAATGGTGCTTGAAAGGTCAGTGGCAGACAGGGGTGCTGTTTGGAGTCTTTAGAAGGTTCCTGTAAGTGAATTACAGAACAGATCCTTAGAATTTTGCAGCAGAGCCCTGCCATCCTTCTGCTTACTTTCTTTTTGAGACAGCTCTTGGCCTGCTACTGAGCCTTAGTAAAGACTGAATGCTTGGCAGGACACGGTGGCTCACGCCTGTAATCTCAGCACTTTGGGAGGCTGAGGTGGGCGAATCACGAGGTCAGCCTGGCCAACATGGTGAAACCCCATCTGTACTAAAAACACAAAAATTAGTTGGGCATGGTGGCATGCACCTATAATCCCAGCTACTTGAGAGACTGAGGCAGGAGAATCACTTGAACTCTGAGGGCAGAAGTTGCAGCAAGCCGAGATTGTACCATTGCACTGCAGCCCAGGTGACAGAGTGAGACTCCATCTTGGGGGAAAAAAAATACTGAATGCTCAACCATGGCCACCAAGTTACAATGTGACTTGAGCTGCCCATCACAAACTGGGTGCTATATGACCTCCAATGCCGTAAAGTTGGATGTGCACAGGAGCACTCCACCATCCAATGGGAGTAGTATACACATGATTGAGTTCAAGCAGGCCCTGAAGGCACAAGTAAGTTAACGAAGGACTGGCCCAAATACCAATGGTTCCCCCCGCCCCACCCCCCTACTACACTGCCTTCTCTCTCCCGTTCTGTACCTATGGCCTCTTAGGGAGGTCCTTACAATCAGCTGACAGAGGAAGATAAGACAGGCCTGGTTTACAGGTGGTTCTGCACAATACGTGTGTGCCACCTGAAAGTGGACAGCACTACAGCTTCTCTCTGAGACATCCCTTAAGGACAGCAGTGAAGGGAAATCTTCCCAGTGGGCAAAACTTCAGGCAGCATGCTGTGCTTGGAGGAAGAGATGGTCAGACATGCAATTATACACCAACTCCATGGGCTGTGGACAGTGATTTGGCTGGATGTTCAGGAACTTGGAAGGAATATGATTGGAAAACTGGTAACAAGGAAATTTGGAGAAGAGGTATGTGAATAGACCTCGCAGAATGAACAAAAATCATAAGATATTTGTCTCCCATGTGAATGCTCACCAAAGGGTGACCTTAGTAGAGGAGGACTTAAAAAATCAAGTGGATAAGATGACCTGTTCTGTGGATACCGATCAGCCTCTTTCTCCAGCCATCCCTGTCATCAGCCAGTGGGCTCATGAACAGAGTGGCCATGATGGCAGGGATGGAGGTTAATCATGGGCTTGAGAATATGGACTTCCACTCACCAATGCTGACCTGGCTGTGGCTACTGGCAAGTGCCCAATCTGTCAGCAGCAGAGACCAAGACTGAGTCCCTGATATTCCCCGGGGGGTAATCAGCCAGCTACCCAGTGGCAGGTTGATTACACTGGACAGCTTCTATCATGGAAGGGACAGTGTTTTGTTCTTACTGTAATAGATTCTTAAACTTTTTTTCATTCTTATTTTTTATTTTTAGAGACGGGGTCTTGCTATGTTGCCCCAGCTGAAGTGCAGTGGCTATTTGTAGGCATGATCACAGCACACTACAACTTTGAACTCCTGTTCTCAAGAAATCCTCCCATTTTGCCTCAGCCTCCCAAGTAGCTGGAACTACAGGTGCGCTCCACTGTGTGGGCTTGTAATAAACTCTTACTCTGCATATTAATTTGCCTTCCCTGCACACAATGCTTCTACCAAAACTACCATTTGTGGACTTATAGAATGTCGAATCCATCATAATGGTATTGGTATTCCACACAGCATTGCTTCTCATCAGTGAATTCATGTCATAGCAAAAGGAATGCAGCAATGGGTTCAAGCTCATGGAATTCACTGGTCTTTTCCCACCATTCTGAAGTAACTGGTTTGGTGAAACAGTGGAATGGTCTTTTGAAGACTTAGTTACAGTACCAGGCAGGTGACAATATCTTGCAGGGCTAGGGCAAGGTTCATCAGAAGGCTGTATATGCTCTGAATCAGCATCCAATATACAGTGCTGTTTCTTTTTTTTTCTTTTTTCTTTTTCTTTTTTTTTTTTTTTTTTTTTTTTTTTGGAGATGGAGTTTCGCTCTTGTTGCCCAGGCTGGAGTGCAATGGTGTGATCTCGGCTCACTGCAACGTCTGCCTCCTGGGTTCAAGCAATTCTCATGACTCAGCCTCCCAAGTAGCTGGGATCACAGGCACTTGCCAACACTGGATAATTTATATATTTTTTAGTAGAGACAGGGTTTTGCCATGTTGGTCAGGCTAGTCTTGAACTCCTGACCTGAGGTGATCCACCCGCCTCAGACTCCCAAAGTGCTGGGATTACAGGCATGAGCCACTGCGCCTGGTCACGGTGCTGTTTCTCTTACAGCAGGAAATCACAGTCAGGAATCAAGGGTGGAAATGGGAGTGGCACCATTCACCAATTTTTTTTTTAGACAGAGTCTTGCTCTGTTGCCCAGACTGGAGTGCAGTGGCATGGCCATAGCTCCCTACAGCCTCGAAGTCGAGGGCTCAAGCAATCCTCGCACCTCAGCCTCTCAAGTAGCTAGGACTACAAGTGCTTGCCACCATGCCCAGCTAGTTTAACAACAACAACTATATATATATATGTATATATAGTTGTAGAAACATTGTCTCCCTGTGCTGTTTGGGCTGGTCTCGAACTCCTGGCCTCAAGCAATCCTCCTGCCTTGGGATTACAGGCATGAGCTACTGTGCCCAGCTGAACCACTATTACTCCTGGTGACCCAGTAGCAAAATTTTTGGTTCTTGTTCTCACAACTTTATGCTCTGCTGGTCTAGAGCTCTTAGTTCCAGAAGAAGAAATACTTCCATCTGGAGACACAACAATAATTGCCTTCAACTGGAAGTTAAGGCTACCACCCAGCCACTTTGGGCTTCTCTACACCTTGAATCAATAAGAAAATAAAGGAATCCTCTAGTGGCTAGATAAATGGATTCTGACTACCAAGGGAAACTTGGACTACTACTCCACAATGGAAGTAAGAAAGAGTATGTCTGCAATTTGTGAGATCCTGTAGAGCACCTCTAAGTATGACCATGCCCTCTGATTAAGTGGAATGGAAAAATATACAACAATCCAATCCAGACAGGACTATATATGGCCCAGATCCTTCAGGAATGAAGGTTTGGATCACAACACCAAATAAAGAACCATGACCACCTGAGGTGTTTGCTGAAGGCAAAAGGAATACAGAATGGGGTAGTGGAGGAAGGTAGTTATAAATAAACACACAGCCATGACCACATGACTGGTTACAGAAATGAGGACTGTAATTGTTATATTTCCTCCTTATTTTATTATGAACACATTTGGGTAGCAAATATCTTTGTTTTCTTTCCTCTCATTTTATCATGTAACATAACATGTAATGACTTTATATCATAGGATTTAAGTATTGTTAATTTTGTATCTGTGGTAGTTCATGTCTGTAATCCTAGCACTTTGAGAGGCTGAGGTGGGAGGATCACTTGAACCTAGAAGATTGAGACCAGCCTGGGCAACACAGGGAGACCCTGTCTCTACAAAAATTAAAAAAAAATAGTCAGGCATGATGACACTTGCCTGTAGTCCTAGCTACTTGGGAGGCTGCAAAGGGAGGATCTCTTGAGCCCAGGAGGTAGAGGTTGCAGTGACCTATGATCGTGCCACTGCACTCCAGCCTGGGCAACAGAGTGAGACCTTCTCTCAAAAAGGCTGGGCATGGTGGTTCACACCTATAATCCTAGAACTTCGGGAGGCCAAGGCAGGCGAATTTCTGGAGCCCAGGAGTTCGAGACCAGCCCGAGCAACGTGGCAAAACCTCATCTCTACTAAAACAAAACAGAAAAAACAAATCAACAAACAAACAAAAAACAGTAGCCAGGTGTAGTGGCACGCACTTGCAGTCTCGACTACTCAGGAGGTTGAGGTGAGAATCGCTTGAGCCTGGGAAGATGAGAATGCCGTGAGCTGTCATTGCACCACTGCACTCCAGCCTGGGCAACAGAGCCAGACCTTGTCTCTATAGAAAACAAACAAGAAAACCAACAATAACAAGAAAAATTTTACAGCTGTTCTATGAAAATGTCATATATGCAAAGCAGCCCTCAAATGCCAAAGGAGCAGAGAAACCAAGGAATGAGGCAGATGAACCAGTTTGTCAATGAAGAGTGATTTATGAGGGAACTTATATGCAGAAGTTTAGTCTTGAGCATCAGCAAGACAGGTAGATCTCAGCATGATTCCTCCCCAGACCCAAGGCTCACCTACGAAAGGGAAAGGGGCTATATGCTCTATAGAGACAACTTAAGGCAACTGATATAGTTTAGATTTTTGTCCCCTTCAAATCTCATGTTGCAATATGATTCCCAGTGTTGGAGGTGGGGCCTGGTGGGAAGTGATTGGACCCTGGGGGCAGATCCCTTATGAATGATTCAGCACTATCTCCTTGGTGATAAGTGAGTTCTCACCTGACTGCATGCGAGATCTTGTTGTTTGTAAGTGTATGGCACCCACCCCTTCCCTGTCTCTCCTGCTCCCACTTTCTTTACGTGACATGCCTGCTCCCCCTTCAGCTTCGCCAAAAGCAAATTCTAGAGCCATGCTTATATAGCCTGCAGCCTGCAGGTGGGAGAATCGCAATCTCAGCTCACTGCAAGCTCCGCCTCCCAGGTTCAAGAGATTCTCCTGCCTCGGCTTCCCGAATAGCTGGGATTACAAGCACCTGCCACCACGTCTGGTTGATTTTTTATTTTTATTTTTTGTATTTTTTAGTAGAGACAGGGTTTCACCATGTTGGCCAGGCTGGTCTCAAACTCCTGACCTCAGGTGATCCGCCAGCCTTGGCCTCCCACGGTGCTGGGATTATAGGCATGAGCCACGGCGCCCAGCCCAAACCTCTTTTCTTTAAGAATTACTTAGCCTCAGGTATGTTTTATAGTAATTTTATAGTAATGCAGGGATGGCCTAATACAGCAGCCCTCCAGAACAGGCAAGAATGCTATGTGCGTCATAGCCTGTGATTTGTGTGGTAACATCAAGGTTGCCTTGACCTAAAGGCAGGATTTATAGTATGTACATGCTCTTACACCAAGGACAGTAAATAAAGTAGGAATCAGAAGGCATTCACAATTCTGGGGTTAGTAAGAAGTCAGTATGGCAGATCAGCATTCAAGATGGAGTCACTTTTGTCTCTGCAACATCACAGTATTTAAGTTTCAGAAGAATATCAAAGAGAAGAGTAAACATCACTCATTCCCATCCTTTTCTGGGAAAGAGTTTGTGCATTTTCGGTGGTACACGGGATAGATGTATCGTATTAGGCAGAATTATGACCTTGTTATTGTTGTTATTTGGAAACTAAGTATGGTTTCAGGAGATGAGGATGAGTGTCAGGTTGACAAGGGTTAGACTTGTAATGGTTATTTTTATGTGTCGACTTGATTGGGACATAGGGTGCCTAGGTAAAACATTATTTCTGGGTGTGTCTGTGAGAGTGATTCTGAATGAGACTGGTATTTGAATCAGGGCTGAGTAAAGCAGATGACCTACCCAGTGTGGGGGTCCTCATCCAGTCCTGTCATCCAGTCCATTGAGGGCCTGAGTAGAACAACAGAAGCAGGGGAGGGAGAGTTTTCTCTGTCTGCATGATTGGTTGAGCAGAGACATCAGTCTTCTGCCCTCTCCCGGGACTTACACCATCAGATCTCCAGTTCTCAGAGTTACACCACCAGCCTTCTCGGGTCTCCAGTTTGCAGAAGGAGAGTGTGGGATTTCTCAGCCTCCATAATCACATGAGTTAATTCCTTAAAATACGTCAAAGATGATAATACAGTGACAGAGATAGAGGTAGACAGACAGATAGACTGATCAATCATATTGGTCTATTTTTCTGGAGAACCCTGACTAATGCAGTGTGTGTTTTAAGAGTTCTATTGGTGGGGGGTGGCAATGGGGAGATGTTGGTCAAAGGGTATGAAGTTTCAATTATACAGAAGAATAAGTTTTCAAGACCTATAAGAGAACTGATTTTATTTTATTTTATTTTTAAATTTTATTTTATTGAGACAGTGTCTTGCTCTATCACCCAGGCTGGTGTGCACTGGGATGGTCTCAGCTCCTGCAGCCTCGATCTTCTGGGCTCAAGTGATCCTCCTACCTCAGCCTTCCAAGTAGCTGAGACGACAGGTGCATGGCACCACACCTGGCTAATTTTTGTACTTTTCGTAGACACAGGGTCTCACTATGTTGCCCAGGCTGGTCTCAAACTCCTGGCTCAAGTGATCCTCCTGCCTTGGCCTCCCAAACTGTTGGGATTACAAGCGTAAGCCACTGCACCTGACCAAGAGAGCTGATCTTAAATGTTCACACCGCAAAAAAATAATTATGTGAAGTGATGGATATGCTTGATTTAATTATTCTACAGTGTGTACATATATCAAAAGATCACATTGCATCCCACAGAGATATATTATAGTTATTATTTGTCAATTAATTAATTAATTTTTTTGAGACAGGGTTTCACTCTCCTTACCCAGGCTGGAGTGCAATGGTGCGATTTTGGCTCACTGCAACCTCTGCCTCCCAGGCTCAAGTGATCCTCCCACCTCAGTCTCACGAGTAGCTGGGACTATAGGGGCACACCACCACGCCCTGCTAATTTTTGTATTTTTGGTGCAGACAGGGTTTCACCATGTTAGTCAGGCTGGTCTCGAACTCCTGAGCTCAAGTGATCAGCCCGCCTTGGCCTCCCAAAGTGCTGGAGTTACAGGCATGAGTCACTGCACCTGGCTGATTAAATATTTTTAAAAAGAGCTGTATTTTAATTTACATACTGTACAATTTGCCTATCCTAAGTGTATAATTCAATGATTTTTAGTGAATGTACAGAGCTGTGCAATCATCACCACATTCCAATTTTAAAATACCTCTGTCTCCAGAAAGATCTTTAAGGTTCCTTTGTAGTCACTCCTTTTCCTGCTTGAGCCCTAGGCAGCCACTAATCTACTTTCTATCTTGATAGTTTTGCCTATTCTGGATAATCTCTGTTTCTTTTTCTTTTTTTTTTTTTTTTGAGACGGAGTCTCGCCCTGTTGCCCAGACAGGAGTGCAGTGTGCTATCTGGGCTCACTGCAAGCTCCGCCTCCTGGGTTCATGCCATTCTCCTGCCTCAGCCTCCCAGTGGCTGGGATTACAGGCACTCGCCACCACGCCTGGCTAATTTTTTGTATTTTTAGTAGAGACGGGGTTTCACCGTGTTAGCCAGGATGGTTTCGATCTCCTGACCTCGTGATCCGCCCGCCTCGGCCTCCCAAAGTGCTGGAATTACAGGCGTGAGCCACCGCGCCCAGCGATAATCTCTGTTTTGAGTGGTGTTTCTATAGAACTTGACCATGGCGGGCACTAAGGCCCCTAAAAAGAATTGGTAGCTCAGCCTAATGAGAGTGGAAAAAACCCACTCCCAGAATGAGTTCATTTTCTCAAATTTTCGGACCGGTCTGTAACAAATTCCTCAGATTCAGGTTTTCACAAGGTCATGTAGGCAGCTCCTCCCACCATCTTTCCTGTTACTAGAGGAAGCAGTGCCCTTGGCCAGAAGCATGCAAAGCAAGTGTTGGTCTCTGGGCAGCCACTCTAGTGGAGAGAAAGCCCAGAAACTCAACCAAGATGCAACACTCTAGCAGTGCTGTGCATTTTACCCTTTTTTTTTTTTTTTTTTTTTTGAGACAGAGTCTCACTCTGTCGCTCAGTCTGGAGTGCAGTGGCATGATCTCTGCTCACTGCAACCTCTGCCTCCTGGGTTCAAGCGATTCTCCTGCCTCAGCCTCCCATATAGCTGGGATTACAGATGCCCCTAACCACACCCGGCTAATTTTTTTTTTTTTTTTTCTGAGACAGAGTCTAGCTCTGTCGCCCAGGCTGGACTGCAGTGGCGCGATCTCGGCTCACTGCAAGCTCCGCCTCCCGGGTTTACGCCATTCTCCTGCCTCAGCCTCCCAAGTAGGGACTATAGGCGCCCGCCACCTTGCCTGGCTAGATTTTGTATGTTTTAGTAGAGATGGGGTTTCACCGTGTTAGCCAGGATGGTCTCAATCTCCTGACCTCGTGATCTGCCCATCTCGGCCTCCCAAAGTGCTGGGATTACACGCCTGAGCCACCGCGCCTGGCCAATTTTTTGCATTTTTAGTAGAGACGGAGTTTCACCATGTTGGCCAGGCTGTTCTTGAACTCCTGACCTCAGGTGATCCACCCACCTCAGCCTCCCACAGTGCTAGGATTACAAGTGTGAGCCACCGTGCCTGGCCCCATTTTACCCTTTCTTTTTAACCCATCCCTGCCATATAGTCTGTGGATAAAGGAGAAGGCTTCAGACAAGGTGGTCTTGCCTTAGAAGGTGCTCACTGACAATTGCTACCTCACCTGTCATTAAACAATCCAACCAGGCAAATTCCGTTTTGAAAGACAAAGGCTCTTTTTTTTTTTTTTTTTTTTTTTTTTTTTTTTTTTTTTTTTTTTTTTTTTTTTTTTAAGACAAAGTCTCGCTCTGTTGCCAGGCTGGAGTGCAGTGGCGCGATCTCAGCTCACTGCAACCTCTGGCTTCCTGGTTCAAGCAATCCTCCTGCCTCAGCCTCCCCAGTAGCTGGGATTACAGGCACATGCCACCACGCCCAGCTAATTTTTGTATTTTTAGTAGAGATGGGGTTTTGCCATGTTAGCCAGGATGGTCTCGATCTCCTGACCTCATGATCTGCCCACCTCTGCCTCTCAAAGTGCTGGGATTACAGGCGTGAGCCACCACGTCTGGCAGACAAAGGCTCTTTTGTCAGAATAGCATGAAAAAAAGAAAAGAAATAAAAAGACAAAGGCTCTTACTAAATGTCAACACTTCATTCCAGAATGTTCTCTTAGCAGTGCCTATATAGCTTGAAACACAGTCCAGGCCTTCTTGAAAAAGAGTCACTTGGTCACAAAAGAAGTTTCCAAGGCTCTTTTCTGGAACTCAGTTTTACTATTGTTCTTGTTTTGTTTTGAGAGTCACTTTCTGCTTTGTGCCTAAGAGACAAGTATGACCTTCCTGTTTCTCCTACATTAAAAAAAACCCCAGACTTTCCCTGTTGGTCTAGAATCATCCACACCAACGCTTGGAACCCCCTCTGCCTGTAATCCCAACATTTTGGGAGGCCAAGGCCGAGGAATCTCTTGAGCCCAGGAAACTGAGGCTGCAGTGAGCTGTGTTCACACCACTGCACTGTAGCGTGGGTGACAGAGCAAGACCCTGTCTCAAAAAAAAAAAAAAAAAAAAAGAAAGAAAGAAAGAAAGAAAGAAAAGAAAAAAGAAAAGAAACAATGACAATGCCACTTTGTTTCCAGCACATGATAAAATCAGACTCTAAGCAGGATGGTAGCCATGGAAGTCAGAATCCACTAAGGAGTGTAAGTAACAACTTGCCTGCCAGAAAAAATACAAAAAGAAACAAGAAACAAACGAAACTCCAGATTTTTTTTTTTTTTTTCTGCTCAAACCCACTTCTCTCACTGTCTTCTGCATCTCAGTAAATGATGACCCCATCCTTCAAGTGACTCAGGCCAAAATCCTTGGCATCACCTTTAACATTTTCTTCACTCCTACAACACATCCAAACCACCATTGATGCTGCAGGCTCTTCCTTTAGATGGCAGCTGCCTACTTTCCAGGAAATGCACGACTTGGGTCCAAACCACTAGTGTTTCTTGCTGAAATGATTAAGACTGGTTTCTTTCCTTCTAGCCATGCCTCTCTTCCATCTGTTCTTATCCCAGGATCAAAGTGATTCTTTGCAATGGAAAGCCAGTGTTTCTCCTCTGCCCCATGTTTCCTAATGGCTTTGTATCACACTCAGATACCTAACACGGCTGCAAGGCCCTATCTGGTCCAACCCCATCTCCTCTCTAGCCTTGCATGCTGCTACTGGATCACTATGCTGCAGTCACATGGGTCTCTGCATTGCTACAGAACCCTCCAGCATGCTCACTCGGCAGGGCCTGTGCACGTGCTCATTGGAGGCTGGTGCCTCTTCTCCCAGTAATCTCTGTGCCTTCCTCATTTCCTTCAGGTCTCTGCTCAAATGTTGCTGCCCCAAAGGCCTTCCCTGACTGCTCTCTTCTATAGTAACACTTCTTTACATCTGCTCCATTTACCCAAATTTATTGTTTGGCTTTAGCACTTATTTTTAGCACCCAACATGCACTTATTTTCCTATTCATTGGTTGTCTGTTTCCCCTACTAGAACGTAAGCTCCATGGGAACAGGAGCTTGGTTTGCAAGGCAGACAGTCTCTAACATAGTCTCCTTTCCCATGATCCCCACTTCCTGCTGCTCAAGTCTTTATGTAATTTCCTCTCCTTCAGTGTGGGTGGGACCTGTGATTTGCATCTAACCAAAAGCATGTGACAAAGTGATAGGATATTTTTCCCATGATTGTGTTGCTTTATAAGACTCAATCTTGGCCAGGCACAGTGGCTCCCTCCTGCAATCCCAGCCCTTTGGGATGCTGGGGTGGGAGGGTTGCTTGAGGCCAGGAGTACAAGACCAGCCTGGGCAACATAGTGACACCCTGTCTCTATAAATATAAAGTTTATTAAAGATTAGCTGGGCAGGCCAAGTGCAGTGGCTCACGCCTGTAATCCCAGCACTTTGGGAGGCCGAGGTGGGCAGATCACAAGGTCAGGAGCTCGAGACCAGCCTGGCCAATGTGATGAAACCCCGTCTCTACTAAAAATACAAAAATTAGCCAGGCATGGTGGTGGTTGTCTGTAATCCCAGCTACTCAGGAGGCTGAGGCAAGAGAATCACTTGAAACTGGAAGGCAGGGGTTGCAGTGAGCTGAGATTGCACCACTGCACTTCAGCCTGGGCAACAAGAGTGAAACTGTCTAAAAAAAAAAAAAAAAAAAAAAATAAGCTGGGCATGGTGGTGCATGCCTTTAGTCCCAGGTACTCAGGAGGCTGAGGCAGGAGGATTGCTTGAGCCCAAAAATTCGAGGTTACAGAGAGTGATACAAAAATAATTCCATCTTTTTTTTTTTTTTCAGTCTTGCTGTGTCACCCAGGCTGTAGTGTGCACTCACTGCAACCTCCGCCTCCAGGGCTTAAGCGATTCTCCTGCCTCAGCCTCTTGAGTAGCTGGGATTATAGGCGCCCAGCACCATACCCGGCTAATTTTTCCGCTTTTAGTAGAGATGGGGTTTCGGCATGTTGGCTAGGCTGGTCTTGAACTCCTGACCTCAGGTGATTCGCCCGCCTCAGCCCCTCAAGGTGCTGGGATTACAGGCATGAGCCACTGCACCCAGCCAATAAGACTTCCATCTTGGCCGGGCACGGTGGCTCAAGCCTGTAATCCCAGCACTTTGGGAGGCCGAGACGGGTGGATCACGAGGTCAGGAGATCCAGACTACCCTGGCTAACACGGTGAAACCCCGTCTCTACTAAAAAATACAAAAAACTAGCCGGGCGTGGTGGCGGGCGCCTGTAGTCCCAGCTACTCGGGAGGCTGAGGCAGGAGAATGGCGTGAACCCAGGAGGCGGAGCTTGCAGTGAGCTGAGATCCGGCCACTGCACTCCAGCTCAGGCGGCAGAGCGAGACTCCATCTCAAAAAAAAAAAAAAAAAAAGAAAAAGACTTCCATCTTGCTAACAGATATGCTGTCTCCTGCTGGCCTGACCTGAAGCAAGCTGCTGCTTGTCAACTGCACAGGGGCAGCCTCCAGGAACTGAGGACCTCTGGACAACAGCTGGTAAAAATCCAAAGCTCTCCATCCTATTCTTACCAGAAAATGAAGTCCACTAACCACTGGAGTGGGCTCAGAGGCAGGTTCTTCTCCAGTTGAGTTTCCAGATGAGAACATAGCACTGTTGATAGCTTGATTGCAGCCTGGCAAGAACCTGAAGCAGATAACTCAGGGAAACAGTGCATGGACTCTAGACCCACAAAAACCGAGAGAGAGTAACTGTGTGTTTCTTTAAACTGCTACATTTGCAACAATTTGTTACACAGCAATAGAAAACTAATATGGATTGGTTTTTTCATTGCTCTATCCTGAGTACATAGGACAGGATTCAAGCATTCATTAGGTACTTAATAAATATTTGTTGAATGAGTATATTGTTACAGAAAAGCAAAATAGCAAACAAAGTGCACAAATGTTATAATATGTTACCAGTCATAAGAGTGCCGTGTCTATCTGCATACACATAGTCTATCTCTAGAAGGGTATACAAGAAAGTAACAGAAGACTGGGGAAGGAAAACTAGAGAATAAGAAATCCATGAAGAATTGAGACTTTCACTTTATACTCTTCTGAACGTATTTATTTATTTATTTATTTATTTATTTATTTATTTATTTATTTGAGACAGGGTCTCACTCTGTCACCCAGGTTGGATCTGCAATGGTGTGATCATGGCTTGCAGCAGTCTCCAACTCCTGGACTCAGGCAATCCTCCTACCTCAGCCTCCTGAGTAACTGGGACTATAGGCATGCACCACCACATCCAGCTACTTTTTTTTTTTTAGGGACGAGGTCTTGCTCTGTTGCCCAGGCTGGTCTCGAACTCCTAGGCAAGGAGGGAAAAATAAGGGAAAAGCCTGGCCCCCTTGTTTTGCATTTTACCTTGGAAAAGGCCCATATGGCTTGGCTTTGCACACGTCTGGGAAAATAATTCATGAAACAGAGGAAATTTTTTAAAAGAGGAAAATAAGAATGTACCCTTCTGTTGCTTTTGTTGTTGTGGCTTGTTTGTTTTGGGATTTTTTTTTTTTTTTTTTTTTTTTTTTTTTTTTTTGAGATGGAGTCTCACTCTGTCACCCAGGCTGGAGTACAGTGGCACAACCTCAACTCACTGCAACCTCCGTCTCCTGGGTTCAAACTATCCTCCTGACTGAGCCTCCTAAGTAGCTGGGACTACAGGTGCAGGCCACCATGCCTGGCTAATATTTTTGCATTTTCAGTAGAGATGAGGTTTCACCATGTTGGCCAGGCTGGTCTTGAGCTCCTGAATTCAAAAGATCCACCTGCCTCAGTCTCCCAAAGTGCTGGGACTACAGTCAGGAGACACGGCGCCTGGACCTTTTCTGCTTCTTTGTGATGTAGTCAAAACATAATGTGCTATTGACTCTAAAATTCTTTGTTTTTTGGGGAGGCCAAGGCAGCACGGACTCCACAGGCACTGGGATTACAGGTGTGAGCCACTGCACGTGGCCTGAATTTTGTTTTTACTCTATAAATGTATCACTTAAACATCCACCCCCCAAACCAAATAGCTCCTATGACTTCCAATTTCAAGTAAAGTCCCTTCTTCAGCACTTACTCCTTTACTTGGCGGTCTGCCTTCCCCATCCAGGAAACACCCTAGTCTGTTGCACCTGCCCCGTAATCCCCTTTCAGGATGTTTTGTGGTGAGTACCTTCAACAAAAGAATAGCTACAGAATTAACTGTGTTTGGAACCACATGCACATCGTGCTTTGACTACCTCACAAAGGAGCAGAAAGGCAAATTCTGTTTCCAGAAATGTGCAAAGTCAAGCCACGAGGACCTTCTCCAAAGTAAAATGCAAAACGAAAGGGCTAAGCTTTTCCCTTATTGTAATTGTGTAACCAGCCTAACAGACATTTAATCTGAGAGAAAATTTGAATAATAATATGGAGTTACCCTGGAGTTTGGGGATAGTCTAAGAATAAGCTTTGAAAAATGTGACCAAAATGATTATAATCAGGGTGGGGGGAGAAATTTCTGTATTTATTTGGCTGACATGAAAAAAAATCCAGCTGAAAATCTACAGGCTGACAAATGGGCAGAACCCATTACAGAGCAAGAAAAACTGAGTCAGAAAGAACAGGCTAGAGCTCTGGGAGGTCATACACCTTGCCAGATATCGAAGCTGCCAAGCTTATCACTTACAAACCTTGTCATATCATGTTAGTGGAACGGTTTCAAATGCATAGTCCCCGATCTGTTTTGAAACTAGCCAATATAGCTGGATACGATGACTCACACCTGTAACCCCAGCACTTTCGGAGGCCAAGGCAGGTGGATCACTTGAGGTCAGGAGAACGAGACCAGCCTGGACAACATGGTGAAACCCTGTCTCTATCAAAAATACAAAAGTTAGCCAGGTGTGGTGGTGGGCACCTATAATCTCAACTACTCAGGGGGCTGAGGCTGGAGAATTGCTTGAACCTGGGAGGAGGAAGTTGCAGTGAGCCAAGATCGTGTTATTGCACTCCAGCCTGGGTGACAGAGCAAGACTCCATCTCAAAAAAAAAAAAAAAAAGAAAAAAAAAAAAAAAGAAAAAGAAAAAAGAAAGAAACTAGCCAATACAACCAACTTAAAATATGATGAAAGTCATTTCTCTTAGGGCTATAGAGAATATGTGAGACACAGTGAGTGGACTGTTCTTGTGATCACATCTTATTTACCTTTGGTAATTAGCAAGGGACTGTGACCACAGCAATACAAGATTATTAACCTTGTTCAAAGTTCTAAAACTGGACTTGAAAAACACAACCATAATTAATGTTGAATGATTAATCAACATCTATGTGCTGATGGCTAAAAAACCTTGAATTATAAGATATCTCTGTCTAGCTTTTTAAATCTTAGTTTTGTGTGTGTGTGCGTGTCTATAAGACATTACAATTTTGCCTAGCACAGTGGTGAGTCCCTATAGTTCCAGCCACTCAGGAGGCTGAGGCGAGAGGGTTGCTTGAGTCTGGGAGTTCAAGACCACCCTGGGCAACATACTGAAACTCCATCTCAAAAAACAAACAAAGCAGCTATAAAATATTGCAGTTTCTCACAGGTAACACTATAGCTATGTCTGCTTGATCATTCAATCTGTTCAAGTTGGACAAGTTGTCAATGTGGCTACAAGTTCATGACTTTGGATCCTATGAAGATCAAGTCATGCTCAGGCCAGGCATGGTGGCTCACACCTGGTAATCCCAGAGCTTTGGGAGGTCAAGCTGGAAGGATCACCTGAGGCCAGGAGTTAGAGGCTGCAGTGAGTTATTATTGCATCACTGCATTCCAGTCTGGGTGACATACATAAATAAATAAGGTGGTGCACAGCCTCTGGGCCACAATAACATCTTTTTCAAGAAATATCTGGGTACTTGACTAAATAGCTGTCTTTGCCATTCATTCATTCATCCATGCATTCATTCTACCAATATTTAACACTGGGGTGCAAGGAGGCATAAGTAAGGACCGGTACTCACAGTCCGGTGGTCCATGGGTTTGTGGGTGTGTCTTCCAGCCAATGTGTCATTGTAGCCAAATCTTTTCTCAGTTGGTTGGAGTGTGAGCTCCTAGAGAAGAGACACAAAGGATGGGTAACTCAAGTGGGGAAATTGGTGTTCCTGGAGCAGAGCATCCTGGTGCCATATCCTCAGATTCCCAAGTGAAGAGAAGGAGAAAAGAATGATCAGGAAGAATCTATCTCAACACATTTCTTTCTTCCCTCCCTTCCTCCCTCCCTCCCTCCCTCCCTCCCTTCTTCTTCTTTTCTTTCTTTCTTTCTTTCTTTCCTTTCTTTCTTTCTTCTTTCTTTCTTTTTTTTCTTCTTTTCTTTTTTTCTTTCTCTTTCTGTTCTTATTTCTTCTTATTTTCTTTCTTCTTTTTCTTCTTCTTTTCTTCTTCTTCTTCTTTTTCTTGTTCTCTTCCTTCTTCTCCTCTCTCTCTCTCTCTCTCTCTTCCTTTTTTGAGAGGGTCTCTCTCTGTCACCACGTTGGAGTGCAGTGGTGCAATTTTGGTTCACTGCAGCCTCTGTCTCCTGGGCTCAAGCAATTCTCCCTCCTCAGGCTCCCAGGCAGCTGAGACTATAGGCACACGGCACCACACCTGGTTAATTTTTTTTGGTTATTTTTTTGTTTCACCATGTTGCCCTGGTGGGTCTTGCACTCCTGGGCTCAGGTGGTCCACCTACCTTGGCCTCCCAAATTGGTGGGGTTACAGACGTGAGCCACCACACCCAGCCCCTATCTCGGCACATTTCAAAGAACAAAAATCACACATCCCTCCCATCACTACTTTTATTTTTATTTATTTATTTATTTTTATTTTTCAGAGACAGGGTTTCACTCTGTCACCCAGGCTGGAGTGCAGTATCATGATCTCAGCTCACTGCAGCCTTGACCTCCCAGGCTCAAGCGATTCTCTCACCTCATTCTCCAAGTAGCTGAGACTACAGGTATATGCCACCATGCCCCACTAATTTTCTTGATTTTGTTATAGAGATGAAGTCTCACTATGTTGCCCAGGCTGGTCTCAAAGTCCTGACCTCAAGCAGTTGTCCCACCTCAGCTTCCCAATGTGCTGGGATTACAGGCACGGGCTACAGCGCCTGGCCCCTTCACTATTTCTTTTCTTTTTCTTTTTTCTTTTTATTTTTTTTGAGACGGAGTCTTACTCTGTCGCCAAGGCTGGAGTGCAATGGCGCATCTCAGCTCATTGCAACTTCCGCCTCCTGGGTTCAAGCAATTCTCCTTCCTTGGCCTCCCAGAGTCCTTGGGATTACAGGCATGAGCCACTGCACCCGGCCCTCCTTCTAGCTATTTGAAACTGTAGAATATATTATTGTTAACTGCAGTCATCCTATACAGGTGTAGAACATGATAACTTATTCCTCTTATGTAGCTGAAATTTTGTATCCTTGACAAATGTCTCCCTATCCCTCCATTCTCCCTACCCTCCCTAGCCCTAGTATCCTCTGTTTTACTTTTTACTTTTATGAGATCAACTATTTTTAGCTTCCACATATGAATATGAACATGCAGACCGGGTGCAGCGGCTCACACCTATAACCCCAGCACTTTGGGAGGCCAAGGCAGGTGGGTCATTTGAGGTCAGAAGTTTGAGACCAGCCTGACCAACATGGTGAAACTCTGTCTGTACTAAAAATACAACAAACAAACAAACAAACAAACAAACAAAAACAAAAAAACATTAGCCGGGTGTGGTGGCACGCACCTGTAGTCCCAGCTACTTGAGAGGCTGAGACACGAGAATTGCTTGAATCTGACAGGCAGAGGTTGCAGTGAGCCGATATTGCACCACTGCACTCCAGTCTGGGCAACAAAGTGAGACTCTGTCTCAAAAAAAAAAAAAAAAAAAAGAATGTGAACATTCAGTGTTTATTTAACTTTCTGTTCCCTGCTTATTTCACTTAAAATAATGTCCTCCAGTTCGATCCCTGCTGCCACAAATGACAACATGGCTGAATAGTATTCCATTGTGTAAATATACCACATTCTCTTTATCCGTTCATCTATTGTTTCCAGATGACTGGAAAAAAGTTGATACCATATCTTGGTTGACTCTATATCCTGGCTATTGAGAATAGTGCTGCAATAAACAAGGGGATGAGATGTCTTTTTTTTTTTTTTTTTTTTTTGAGAGATGGAGTTTCACTCGTTTCCTAGGCTGGAGTGCAATGGCGCAATCTCGGCTCACTGCAACTTCTGCTTCCTGGCTTCAAGGGATTCTCCTGCCTCAGCCTCCTGAGTAGCTGAGAATACAGGTGCACACCACCACACCTGGCTAATTTTTGTATTTTTAGTACAGATGGGATTTCACCATGTTGGCCAGGCTGATCTCAAACTCCTGACCTCAGCTGATCCACTGGCCTCGGCCTCCCAAAGTGGTGGGATTACAGGCATGAGCCACAGTGCCCGGCGGACATGTCTTTTTGGTATACTGATTGCCTTTCCTTTTAATAAATATCCAGTAGTGGGATGGCTGGATCATATGGTAGTTGTAGTTTTAGTTGTTTCAGGAACCTCCCAATTGTTCTCCTTAGTGGCAGTACTGGTTTACATTCCTACTAACACTGCATGAGTTCGCTTTTCTCCAGATCCTCACCAGCATTTATTTATTTATTTATTTTGTCTTTTTGGTAATAGCCATCCTAGCTGGGGTGAGATGATGCCTCATTTATGGTTTTGGTTTGCATTTCCCTGACGATTAATGATTTTGTTCATTTTTCCCTTATATTTGTTGGTCATTTGAATGTCTTCTTTTGAGATCATTTGTCCTTTTTTTTTTTCTTTTGAGATGGAGTTTTGCTCTTGTCACCCGGGCTGGAGTGCAATGGTGTGATCTTAGCTCACTGCAACCTCCACCTCCCAGGGTCAAGCAATTCTCCTGCCTCAGCCTCCCTAGAAGTTGGGATTACAGGTGCGCACTCCACACCTGGCTAATTTTTGTATTTTTAGTAGAGATGGGGTTTCACCCTGTTGGCCAGGCTGGTCTCGAACTCCTAACCTCAGGTCATCTGCCCATCTCAGTCTCCCAAAGTGTTGGGATTACAGGCATGAGCCACCGCACCTGGCCAGGAGAATTATCTTCTATCCTAAGGCAAGAAATCTAATATAATTGCCCTATATATTGACAAGCACTACTCCACAGGTGTGACTAATGAATAGAACTCTCACACACCCAGAATGTAAATTTATGAACTTGCATATCTTAGACACAGAGACATTTCCCCCACTTCAAATAACAACTTAAATATAACTTAAAAGCTGGGTATCGTGGCTTACGCCTATAATTTCAGCACTTTGGGAGGCCGAAGTGGGCGGATCATTTCAGGCTAGGAGTTGAAGACCAGCCTGGCCAACGTGGCGAAACCCCACCTCTACTAAAATACAAAAATTAGCCGGGAATGGTGGCACAGGCCTGTAATCCCAGCTACTCGGGAGACTGAGGCAGGAGAATCGCTTGGACCCAGGAGAAGAAGGTTGCAGTGAGCCAAGATTGTGCCACTACACTCCAGCCTGGTGACAGAGCAAGACTCTGTCTCCAAAAAAAAAAAAAAAAAAAAAAAAAAAAATTAAAAATTAAAAAATTTAAAATGTGCCAGGCATGGCTGTGGGCACCCATAGTCCCAGCTACTTGGAGGCTGAAGCAGGAGGTTCTCTTGAGCCTGGGAGTTTGAGGCTGCAGTGGGCTATCATTGCACCACTCCACTGCACTCCAGCTTGGGTGAGAGGCAGACTTCAGTGCTAAAACAAAACAAAACAAAACAAAACAAAACAAAACAAAACAAAACAAAACAGAACAGAACAAACACTCTCTCCCTCTGTCTGTCTGTCTATCTATATAACTCAAATATGTCTTGTGTGGCCTTGAGTTCTCCCAAGGTTTTGAGTGCAACCAGTTGTGTGGGAGGTAGGTGATC
This sequence comes from Rhinopithecus roxellana, assembly GCF_007565055.1. NCBI lineage: Eukaryota > Metazoa > Chordata > Mammalia > Primates > Cercopithecidae > Rhinopithecus > Rhinopithecus roxellana. The sequence goes on from NC_044568.1 coordinate 27,511,114, forward strand.
CCAAGAAACACCAGCGGGCAGAGGGGAAGTCCAGTAGGGAAGGGATGGGAGCAACAGTGGGTGTGTGTTCCAGCAGGGTCCCCTGGGAGCCTCTAAAACCTAATCTACTAGAGAACTCTGGGAGCCAATGTAGAATGCACACCTGATCCTCCTGCCTAAGGGGCAGGAGTGTGGGGCCTTTATGCACCTCCACCTGTCAGTCATCCATAGAGGGAATGGGGCAGGTTAGTCTACTCCCTGCACTTCTGACCTGTCATCCTGTGGCAAAGGAGGATCTGGGGGCTCAAGGAAGTCCTCAGGCAAGGAAATGCAGCAGGTGCCAGCTGAAAGTCAGGCTGGTGTCACCAGAGTGTCAGGATGAGGGCAGGAATATGGGATTCCAACTGCACAGGCCACATTCTCTTCCTCAAGCTTCTACGTGGGCTTTAGTGCCTCTTTTCTCCTGTTTCTTTCAGAATTCATTGGGTGGTGTCTTCCCACATACCACAGAGACTTCTCAGGCTTCTCATTCTTGTCAGCAAACCTTGGAAGGCAGGAAGGGACAGGGACTTTCTCACCTCCCAGCACCTGCGGGGAACCAGCGTGGTGAGCGCTGAATCACGTGCGCCTTCCAGATACCCAGTGACCCATTCTTTCTAAAGCCCTCTTTAAAGCAAGGAGAAAATCCAGAATGCAAGAGGGATACTCAGGTTTCTGGTTCTTATTTTTCTTTCCAAATGTAAAGAGAAGAAATCTAGGCTGGGTGCAGTGGCTCGTGCCTGTAATCCCAGCACTTTGGGAGGCTGAGGCAGGTGGATTGCTTGAGCTCAGGAGTTTGAGAACAGCCTGGGCAACATAGTGAGACCTTGTCTCTACAAAAAATACAAAGATTAGCCGGGCGTGGTGGCACGTGCCTGTGGTTCCAGCTACTTGGGAGGCTGAGGTGGGAAGTTGGTTTAAGCCCAAGAGGTGGAGATTACAGTGAGCCGAGATCACACCACTGCACTCCAGCCTAGGTGACAGAGCCAGACCCTGTCTCAACAAAACAAAGCAAAACAAAACAAAACTTTTCTTTTTTTTTTTTTTTTTTTTTTTTTTTTTTGAGACGGAGTCTCGCTCTCTCGCCCAGGCTGGAGTGCAGTGGCCGGATCTCAGCTCACTGCAAGCTCCGCCTCCCGGGTTTACGCCATTCTCTTGCCTCAGCCTCCCGAGTAGCTGGGACTACAGGCGCCCACCACCTCGCCCGGCTAGTTTTTTTTTGTATTTTTTAGTAGAGATGGGGTTTCACCATGTTAGCCAGGATGGTCTCGATCTCCTGACCTCGTGATCCGCCCGTCTCGGCCTCCCAAAGTGCTGGGATTACAGGCTTCAGCCACCGTGCCTGGCCAAAACTTTTCTTTAAAAAAAAAAAAAGAAAGATATAGGTTCTTGTTGAGTTGGCCTCAAACTCCTGGTCTCAAGCTATCCTCCCACCTTGGCCTCCCAAAGTCCTGGGATTACAGGTGTAAGCCACCATGCCCAACCCAAAGTACTTTTCAAGAGTTATCTTCTAGGCTGGGCGTGGTGGCTCACGCCTGTAATCCCAGCACTTTGGGAGACTGAAGTGGGTGGATCACCTGGTGTCAGGAGTTTGAGACTAGCCTGGGCAACGTGGTGAAATCTCATCTCTACTAAAAATACAAAAAATTAGCTGGGCATGGTGGCGGGTACCTGTAATCCCAGCTACTTGGGAGGCTGAGGCAGAAGCATCGCTTGAACCAGGGAGGCTAAGGTTGCAGTGAGCTGAGTTCGCGCCATTGCATTCCAGCCTGGGCAACAAGAGCGAGACTCCATCTCAAACAAACAAACAAACAAACAAAAAAAAGAACTCTCTTTTAATATTGTTTTAACTGTTTATAAGGCATGGGTATTACCTGTTTTATTAAACACAGTTTTAAGAAAATACAAAGGAACTATACCTTCTTTCAATACAGCAATGGAAAATGTCATCTGAAATTTTCAGAACTTATTTTACCTTATTATTTAAGATGAAAGTGACAGATCAAAAGTGAACATTTCTGTATCTTTCATATGGCGTTAAGGCTTTTTTGGTAGTTTATGAGAATATTTTGTCAAATTGTGAAATGCATTAAATTTATGTGCAAATTTTCATGAAAATAATTGTGCAACATTCAGTTGTCTATTTCATTGGATGGTGTAAAGTTTTAAAGATTCTAATGATTTTAAACTTAATTTCCATTTTTGTACATTCATCTTTGAAAGAAAAAAGGAGGCTATACATGCTGGCTCATGGCTGTAATCCCAGCGCTTTGGAAGGCTGAGGCAGGTGGATTGCTTAAGCCCAGGAATTCGAGACGAGCCTAGACAACAAAGGGAGATCCTGTCTCTATATCTTTTTTAATTAAAATTCTTTTTAAAAAGGAAAAAAAAAATGAAGGTGATTATTTGAAACAGCTTTGTGAAAATCATTTCAGCTCCATGTTCAGTACCTGTTCCATTATATGTAATTTAAAATCTGATGGGTCTAAAAGCAAATCCATTATTCCTTTATTTATCTATGTATTTTCACTACAGCCTCAAACTCCCAGGCTTATGCAATCCTCCTATCTTGGCCTCCTGAACAACTGGAATCACAGGTGCAAGCCACCACGCCTGTCCATTATTCCTTTAATGCAAGAACATTCATTCAAAAATATTTTCATTTCAGGCCAGGTGTGATGGCTTATGCCTGTACTCCCAGCACTTTGGGAGGCCGAGGTGGACAGATCACCTGGGGTCAGGAGTTCGAGACCAGGCTGGCCAACATGGAGAAACCCTGTCTCTACTAAAAATACAAAAATTATCCAGGTGTGGTAGTGGGCACCTGTGATCCCAGCTACTTGGGAGGTTGAGGCATGAAAATCACTTGAACCTGGGAAGCAGAGGTTGCAGTGAGCTGAGATTTTGCCGTTGTACACCAGCCTGTGCAACAAGAGTGAAATTCCATCTCAAAACAAAACAGAAAAACTTCATTTCTTCTTATTTTACTTGAATAATTATCTTTGTTAAGTAAACTCATGATATTTGTTTCCACAAATGAGAGTAGAAAAGTGTTTTTCCTGGTTTTGCTTTTTTTTTTTTTTTTTTTTTTTTGAGATGAGGTCTCACTATGTTGCCCAGGCTAGTATCGAACTCCTGAGCTCAAGGAACCTGTTTGCCTCAGCCTCTCAAAGTGCTGGGATTAGAGGTGTGACCACTGCACTTGGCCCTGGTTTCACTATTACTAAATGGAAGTAATTGAAGATAGTAGATTCTTTATTCAAAAAGAATGTGTTATTTTCATGGGCAAGCATACATTGCTGAAAATGTAAAAATTTTAGGGCAACTGTGTTCTCATAATTAGGACTCCTATATAAGAGTAGGAGGAATAAGAATACATTTAAGCAAAACTCTTGAAACCACTTGTTTATAATTCTCACTCTGCATAGAAAAAAATGACTCAAGTTAATTCTGTTCACTAAAAGAAGAAAATGCTTCAAGTAAGTGGACCAAAATAGTCCCAATTAAAGATATACATTTCTCTGATGAGCAAAAATTGAGAATCTTCCACAATATGAAGACATAACTTTTTTTGTTCTTAGATAATTAATATGTACTTTTAACTCACAGAAGGGACAAGATAAAAAGAGCATTAGGCCAGGCACAGTGGCTCATGCCTATAATCCCAGCACTTGGGGAGGCTGAGGCGGGTGGATCACTTGAGGTCAGGATTTCGAGACCAGCCTGGCCAAAATGGTGAAACCCCATCTCTACTAAAAAACACAAAAATTAGCTGGGTGCGGTGGTGTGTGCCTGTAATCCCAGCTGCTCTGGAGGCTGAGGCAGGAGAATCACTTGGACCCCAGAGGCGGAGGATGTAGTGAGCTGAGATCATGCCACAGCACTCCAACCTGGGTGACAGAGTGAGACTCCATCTCAAAAAAAAAAAAGATAAAAAGATAAAAAGAGCATTAAAACTAAGACCTTGTGGCCGGGCACGGTGGCTCACGCCTGTAATCCCAGCACTTTGGGAGGCCGAGGCGGGTGGATCACAAGGTCAGGAGATCAAGACCACGGTGAAACCCCGTCTCTACTAAAAATACAAAAAATTAGCCGGGCGCGGTGGCGGGCGCCTGTAGTCCCAGCTACTAGGGAGGCTGAGGCAGGAGAATGGCGTGAACCCAGGAGGCGGAGCTTGCAGTGAGCCGAGATCGCGCCACTGCACTCCAGCCTGGTGGACAGAGTGAGACTCTGTCTCAAAAAAAAACAAAAAACAAAAAACAAAAAACTAAGACCTTGTTAGACACAGTGGATCATGCCTGTACTCCCAGCACTTGGGAGGTGGAGTGGGAGGATCACTTGAGCCCCAGAATTTGAGACCAGCCTGGGCAACATAGCAAGACCCTGTCTCTACAAAAATAAAAAAAATGAGCTGGGCATGGTGGCACGTGCCTGTGGTCCCAGCTACCTGGGAGGCTGATGTCGGAGGATTGCCTGAGTCCAGGAGGTCGAGCCTGCAGTGGTCCATGTTCATGCCACTACACTCTAGCCTGGACAAGAGAACAAGACCGTGTTAAGATTTTGAAGCTCTTGATTGTATGTGTGTGTGTGTGTGTGTGTGTGTGTGTGTAAACCAACAGAAGCAGTAGGCAGTCTTTGAGGTTTGGGAGAAAAGAACCCAAAAACTTCCTTAAAAAGGAAATAAAGATTTCGTAGGAAAATGCTTTCTCATCTCAAACTACAGGAGTGTTCTACCCAACTTAGGCCTTGTTTCCCCATCTCAATAGACCACTATTCAGTCGATTACCTAAGTGGGAAACCCAAGCATCATCTTAGCATTTTCCTTTGCTCCATCCTTCAAATCCTCTGCATCACCAGTTCATCCATTTATGCAGGAAGGAGGACATTAGCAATTGTGACTCCTTCATTCAAATGCGGCTGTCTGTTTTCTCCTTCATACATTTCTCTGAAGACTGCTTTGATTTCACCAGCTCCATCTCCTTCCCTCTCACACTCCCACTCCCTCCAACCTGACGTCTGACCTGGTCACCATGGAAATATCCCCTGCTAAGGTCTCCAGTGATATCATGCCTCGAAACCAACAGACATCCCTCATCCCTCCTTGCATCTCTCAACTGCATCCATGCTCATGGCCCCTTCTTCCTTCTGAAGCCACTCCCTTCTTTTTAAATTTTTTTTTCTTGAGATAGGGTCTCACTCTGTTGCCCAGGATGGAATGCAATGGCACAATCTCAGCTCATTGCCATCTCTGCCTCCCCATGTTCAAGCAATTTTCATGCCTCAGCCTCCCAAGTAGCTGGGACTGCAGATATGCGCCACCACACCAGGCTAATTTTTTGTATTTTTGGTAAAGACGGGATTTCATCATGTTGGCCAGACTGGTCTTGAACTTCTAGCCTCAAGTGATCCACCGCCCTGGCCTCCCAAAGTGCTGGAATTACAGGCCTGAGCCACTGCACCTGGCCACTCCCTTACTTCTTGACTGCACTCTTCTGTTTTTTTTTTTTTTTTTTTTTCTTTTAGAATGTATAAAATGAGGCCAAGAGCCGTGGCTCACATCTGTAATCCCAGCACTTTGGGAGGCAGAGGCAGGAGGACCACTTGAGGTCGGGAGCTCAAGACCAGCCTGGCAAACATGGTGAAACACCATCTCTACTAAAAATAATAAAAATTAGCCAGGCATGGTGTCACGTGCCTATAGTCCCAGCTACTCGGGAAGCTGAGGCAGGAGAATTGCTTGAACCTGGGAGGCAGAGGTTGCAGTGAGCTCAGATCGTGCCATTGCACTCCAGCCTCGGGGACAAGAGAGAAACTCTTTATCAATCAATCAATCAATCAATAATCAAATGTATAAAATGTAGAGGCGGGGTCTTGCTTTGTTGCCCAGGCTGGTCTCAAACTCCTGGCTTCAAGTGGTCCTCCTACCTAGGCCTCCCAAAATGCTAGGGCTACTGGTGTGAGTCACTGTGCTCAGCCTTCTGGTTTCTTCTACATCTCAGAAGACTCCTTCTGTGTTTCTTTTCAGGTTCATTCTCCAACCAGGCCAGCACTTACTAGATTTCTTCACAACTTTGTCTCAATCCTCCTTATTTTCTCTTTCTAGCTCTTTCTAGACCAGTAGTTCTCAAAGTGTGTTCCACGGATCCTTTTCAGGGGGGTTCATGAGGTCAATACTATTTTCACAGTACTAAATGTGACTTGCCTTTTTTTGCTGTAGTGGCACATTGGGGCTGTGGACACTAAAGTGATGGGATGAAACTGCTGGTGTCTAGTATGAATCAGGGCATGGGCACCAAACTGTACTAATTATCACTGCATTCTCCCTAGTCAATGAACTTATAGGAAAAAGCAAGCAAGCTGCACCCAAGACTGTACTTGATGAATTAGTAAAAAAAAAAATTCATAGTTATTAAATTTTGACCCCAGTATGTATTTTTTCATATAGATATCCGTTATTCTAGCACCATTTATTGAAAAGACTATTGTTTCTCCATCAAGTTAACTGGGCACCTTAGTGGAAAATCAATTGATCATATAATTATGGGTCTGTTTCTGGACTCAATTTTGTTCCATTGATCTGTATGTCTTTACTTATGCTAAAACCATACTGATTTGATTGCTTTAGCTTTATACACAGTAAGTTTAAAATCAGGTCGCATGACGCATATGCACAGCCAAACACACCCAGGCCGGCTTACCAATTTTTTTTTTTTTTTTGAGACGGAGTCTGGCTCTCTTGCCCAGGCTGGAGTGCAGTGGCGTGATCTCCGCTCACTGCAAGCTCCACCCCCCAGGATTCATGCCATTCTCCTGCCTCATCCTCCGGAGTAGCTGGGACTACAGGCGCCCGCCACCACGCCTGGCTAATTTTTTTGTATTTTTAGTAAAGACGGAGTTTCACAGTGTTTGCCAGGATGGTCTCGATCTCCTGACCTCGTGATCCACCTGCCTCGGCCTCCCAAAATGCTGGGATTACAGGCGTGAGCCACCGCACCCGCGCTCACCCCCTTTTTTTTTTTTGAGACAGAGTCTCGCTCTTGCCGCCCAGACTGGAGTGCAGTGGCACGATCTGAGTTCACTGTAACCTCTGCCTCCTGGGTTCAAGCAATTGTCCTGCCTCAGCCTCTGAGTAGCTGGGACTACAGGCGCACGCCACCATGCCTGGCTAATTTTTGTATTTTTAGTAGAGACAGGATTTTGCCGTGTTGGCCAGGCTGGTCTCGAACTCCTGGGCTCTAGTGATCTGCCTATCTTGGCCTTCTAAAGTGCTGAGATTACAAGTGTGAGCTACCGCGCCTGCCCCCCACTCCCCCTTTTTTTTAAAGAAAGGTTTTGCACTGTTGCTCAGGATGGAATCATGATTCACTACAGCCTCAATCTCCTAGGCTCAAGCCATCCTCCTGCCTCAGCCTCCCAAGTAGCTGAGACTACAGGTGTGCACCACCACACGGCTAAATTTTTTTATTTTTAACAGAGACAAAGTTTCCTTATGTTGCCCAGGTTGGCCTCAAACTCCAGAGCTCAAGTGATTCACCCGTCTTGGCTTCCCAAAGTGCTGGGAGTACAAGTGTGAGCCACTATGCCTGAACAGCTGAACAGTGTGTGTGTGTGTGTATATATATATATATATATATATTTGAACAGAGCTCACTCTGTTGCCCAGGCTAAAGTGTAATGGTGCAATCTTGGCTCATTGCAACCTTCACCTCCTGGGTTCAAGTGATTCTCATGCCTCAGTCTCCTGAGTAGCTGGGATTACAGACATGGGCCACCACACCTGGTTAATTTTTTTTTTTTTTTAGGTGGAGTCTTGCTGTGTTGCCCAGGCTGGAGTGCAGTGGTGCAATCTTGGCTCACTGCAACCTCTGCCTCCCAGGTTCAAGTGATTCTCCTGCCTCAGCCTCCCACGTAGCTGGGATTACAGGTGCATGCTACCACACCCAGCTAGTTTTTGTATTTTTGTAGAGATGAGGTTTCTCTATGTTGGCCAGGCTGGTCTCAAGTTCCTCACTATACGTGATCCGCCCACCTCCACCTCCCAAAATGCTGGGCCCCCAGTGTGTATTTCTAATGGGCTATTCTGGGTGATTTTCAAGTAAGTGTATTTTAAAGCAGACTTTTTTTCCCCTATGGTCATACAGAAAAAGCTCTCCATTATACTGTGCCATGAATAATACTTGCATGCTCGATTGAGCTATTGTGTAAATAGTTAAAACTGTATGCTGTATTTATTAGTTGTTTTCCCTTCCTCTGTGTTGTTAAAGTTGAATGGGAGAAATCCAGACCCAATTATCCATGCCTCAGAATCTAAGAGATTTTTAGGATGGCACATCTTCAGTGTCATCTCATCTTCTACTGTGTTTAAGGATTCTGCATTCAACAGCCACTTTAAAGCTTGCTTAGTAAAACAGAAAATTACACACAAAACGACGAGAAAATCACCCGCATTTATTTACTCAACAAATATTTATCAAGAGTTGACTATATACTAGGTCCTGTGCTAAATATCCTGCAGATTGTCTATAGGTCAGAAACTGTGGGGAAGAACAAACTGAATGAGAAACTTTCTTCTCCTTGAAAATAAGTATATTTTATAAATAATTGAGGCAGAGAAAATGCTAATACTTCCTTTTTGGGAAGAATCATTCTCCAGGGAGACATGCTTGGGCCAGTCATTTAGCTGAAATGATCACTAAACATACAAACATACCTTAAAATTCATGAGCAAGGACCATAATAAAGTGAGGTGTTGTATATGGTATACGATTTCCGTTTTCCCACCATATATACAATTTGGGTCATTTTACTTGGTGCCATGGGCTAGGAACTCTAAGGGCTGGGAAACAATCTTGGTTTCCCAACAATCTATATCATATAGGTAAAAACTGTAAAACATATCACAGTGCAGATGAAATCTAACACTACTAGCTCATTTTATGCTGCTATGGAAGCAGTGAATTAAAATTAAGTCCTATACTGGGGATTGGGTCTTTTATCAGGGCAACTGAGATCAACTGTAAAGAAATTTTCAAATTTCCCTTCTTATCAGGCAAACGGATGGACAATGAAGCCAGTTCAGAGGCCCAGCCAAGACAATGATGCACAGGGAAGCTCCCTCGAGCTCCAGCTGTCACCTAGTACTTCGAAGACACTGAGCGGTAATACTGCAAAGTCGTGCTGTCATTTTTTTAATGTCTCACATATATTCCAAGCAATATCCATTAGCAAACAAACATCCAGGAATAGTGTCATCTCATCTTCTACTAATAACCCTTTATTTAGTATCTTAAAAAAGATTTTGTAAGACACAAAACTTTCCATCAAAAAGTTGTTTATTTAAAAATACCGTCTCCCAATTCTGATTCCATATCAAATTAAATCAACAAGTGATATTACAGCAATAAATCATCAAAGTCATGAGTAGGGAGGATGGCAATGACCCCATTAGCTCATTCGTATAATCTAGTAAGTGAAATACAAATTCAACTCATTCACTTCTTCATAAAAGGCAGACATAAGCAGTATACTTCATATAAAAAAACTAGTTTATAAAGCTTGTCTTCATATTTCAGTTTAAGGTTCAGCTGATATAAAATGCCTTAAAAGACCATCCAAGCGATGCTTTGGATTTTCTTTTTTTGCAAAATTCAAGGAAAACATGATTGTTTGAAGTTTCTTCACTGCTGGTGAATTAGTTAAGAGCTACCTGAGATTCCTTTGCACTTTCACTCTTCCACTCTTTGAATTTCCGGTGATTAAAATATGTCAGAGACATAATTTAATTGAGAGCGCTAGAAACGGCACACAGATCTCAATGCTTAAAAACGTTTCTGGCCAGGCACAGTGGCTCATGCCTGTAATCCCAGCACTTTGGGAGGCCAAGGCGGGCAGATCACTAGAGGTCAGGAATTCAAGACCAGCCTGGCCAACATGGTGAAACCCAGTCTCTACTTAAAAACAACAACAACAACCAACAAAAACCCAGGTGTGGTGGTGGGTGCCTGTAATCCCAGCTACTCGGGAGGCTGAGGCAGGAGAATCGCTTGAATCTGGAATGGCAGAGGTTTCAGTAAGCCAAGATCGCGGCACTGTGATACAGCCTGGCAGCAGAGTGAGACTCCATCTCAAAACAAACCAACAGCAACAAAAAGAAAAAAATCAACAACAGAGTTTCTGACAGGTTTTGCAAGTTTTTTTTTTTTTTTTTTTTTTTTTTTTTTTGGAGACAGAGTCTCCCTCTGTCGCCCAGGCTGGGGTGCAGTAGTGTGATCTCAGCTCACTGCAACCTCCGCCTCCCAGGTTCAACCGATTCTCCTCCCTCAGCCTCCCGAGTAGCTGGGATTACAGGCATATGCCACCATGCTCATGCATGGAGTTTCACCATGTTGGCCAGGCTGGTCTTGAATTCCTGACCTCAAGTGATCCACCCACCTGGGCCTCCCAAAGTGCTGGGATTACAGGCGTGAGCCACCACGCCCGGCCAGGTTTTGAAGTTTTTACAGAATATACAGAATGTAAGCATTAACAGATGACCTTTAGAAACATATACATTCAAAGAAAACCTTTTAGTATTCTGAGCATTGAATAGTTTGGGGGAGGAACTGTTTCTTTTTGGGATTAAGAAGTCAGTCTTTTCTCAACAGTTTCTTGATAAGCAATAAATCTTCTCAAATTCATTTTCACATTGTCAAGAACACACAGCTGATCTGTGCTATAGTTACCTCTCCCTTCTTTACGTATCTGCAAAAAAACCAAAACAACAACAACAACAACAAAAAAATCATATGTGACTTGGTAGATATTATTAATTCATTTATATAAAGTATTTAATCTAGGGTGTATTTAACTGTTTGCTGACCGAGACAGCTGCAAGAATTTGGAAAAAACGTTTTTACTTCCAAAGTAAATGGAACTCGGTAAGTAATGAATAAACTGAGAATGTGCATGTTAAAAATGATAGTTACAAAGGTGACTGAATGGCAGGTGTTAAGAGTTATATAAACTATAGAAAGGAATTATGTAAACTATGAATTGGGAAAATAACCCCTAACCTCTGACAGGTCTGCTGTTCAGACTGATTTTCCTAGTTAGTATGCATTGCTATGGTAATAATATTTAATTATTTTTCTTCTCTCAAAGGTATAAAGCCTTAATTAAATTCCTTTGTTAGGCTGGGTGCAGACTCATGCCTGTAATCCCAGCAGTTTGGGAGGTCAAGGCAGGTGGATTACTTGAGTCCAGGAGTTCGAGACCAGCCTGGGCAACACGTGAGACCCCATCTTAAAAAAAAAGAAAAAATTCCTTTGTTAGCCAGAGGTTAGTCTGTAGTGTTGTGGTTTTTTGTTTTTGGAACAGGGTCTCTCTCTGTCACCCAGGCCAGAGAGCCGTGGTGCAGTCATGGGTCACTGCAGCCTCGACCTCCTGAACGCAAGTGATCCTCCTGCCTCAGCCACCACAGTAGCTAGGACTACAAGCGGCGCACTACCATGCTGGAGTAATTTTTTAAAATTTTTAGTAGAGGTGGGGTCTCACTATGTTGCCCAAGCTGGTCTTGAACTCCTGGGCTCAAGCAATCCTACAACCTTGGCCTTCCATAGTGCTGGGATTACTGGAGTGAGCCACCATGCCCAGCACTGGTTTTGTTTGTTTTTAATAGAGATGGGTCTTGCTTTGTCACCTAGGCTGGAGTACAGTGCTGCAATCACAGCTCACTGCAGCCTCCAACTCCTAGGCTCAAGCGATCCTTCTGCTCAGCCTCCTGAGTAGCTGGGACGACAGGCATAAGTCACCACTTAATGGCTAACTTTAAAAATTTTTTTGTAGAGACAAGTTCTTGCTATGTTTCCCAGGCTGGTCTTGAAATTCTGGACTCAAGTGATCCTCCCGTCTGGGGCTCCCAAAGTGCTGGGATTACAGATGTGAGCCACTGCACCTGGCCTGTGGTTTTTTATAACAATTGTATGGAATCTGAGTTTGATCTCACCTCTAGTCTAGAGCAGTGGCTCTCAGGTTTTAGTGTGCAACAGCATCACCTGGAAGGCTTGTTAAAAAACAGACTGGTAGGCCCATCCATAGAGTCTGTGACTCAGTAGGTCTGGAGTTGGGGCCAAGGACCTGCATTTTGAACAAGTTACCAGGCGGGGCTGATGCTGCTGATACAAGGAGGGCACTTTTGAGAAACACTGCTCAAGAGAAGTTCTTGATTGTACATAAATGCATTTTGTAGCTAAATATACACTTAACAGCCTTTAATACAAATTGTGGCTTCATTTCGCAAAAAAAGTTTCATATAAATAACTACAGGCTAGCCTCTGGCTAGTAAGAAATCTCATTAGAGCTTTATACCTTTGATAAAAGAAAAACATTATGTTATTACCACAGCAATACATACTGAGTAGGAAAATCAATCAGAACAAAGACCTTTCAGAAGTCGGGGGTTATTTTCCCAGTTCACTGTTTAACCTTTTCTAAGCACCTGCTTCTGCAGACTTTGATGACTCTAACTATTAATATATCTTCTTTCCTTAAAGTTGCAGGGAAACAGGGGATATTTTTTCCTTATCTTGCAAGCTCTTTATCCAGAAATTGAAAGGACTGTAACCTTTAAAAACAATATGGTTGGGCATGGAGGCTCACACCTGTAATCCCAGCACTTTGGGAGGCCAAGGCGGGGGAACACCTGAGGTTGGGAGTTCGAGACCAGCCTGGATGACAAGGCGAAACCCCGTTTCTACTAAAAATACAAAAATTAGTTGGGTGATGTGGTGGACACCTGTAATCCCAGCTACTTCGGAGGCTGAGGCACAAGAATCACTTGAACCGAGGAAGGAGAGGTTGCAGTGAGCCAAGATTGCACTACTGCACTCCAGGCTGGGCAACAGGCAAGATTCTGTCTCAAAAACACACAAAAGTAAAATTAAATAAATGCAAAGTGTGTACGAAAGTGCTTTACAAAATACAGAGTATAATACTGACATATATGAAGCATTGTCAAAATTACTGAACTGTTAAAAAAAGAAGAACTTGTCAGATACCATTTTGGCTTCAGTTTCAATAATTCAATAGTCACACTGTTAAGCTATGATTCAGTCAATAAACATTTTACAAAGTACTGGGGATGCTGTGCTACGTATGGGGATTTGTCATGCACATGCTTCTGAATTGCACAGCGGTAACTACACACACCTTCATCCCCACAGAATGTTCAGACTTATGCATTTATAAGTTAAATGGCTACAAACCTTCATTTTAAAGACCAGCTGGAATTCTTTCAGAGCAGATAATAATTTAATTTGAATCGAGGCTCTTTCGGCTTCTTTACCATCTGCAAAAACATCAAAGAGGGCATCCAAAGCTTCTCCTGCTACCACCCACAAGGGAAGGATCTTTGGTGGTAACCTCAAGCAGAAAGCACCCAATATTCTGGAAACAACAAAACACATTTAATATGACTAACACCAGTCTCCAAAACAAGTACCAACTTTGAATGTGGCAATAACTCATGCATACTATTTTATATACAAATGCCAGGGAAAAATTAAAACTTTAAGAGATTAGACTTAAATACTTATAAACATACCGAAGTATAAGCAAGATAAATTCAACCTATTATAGTTTATATTCATAAAGTGAATTAAAAACCATAAATGACGTATGATTTAGGAAATCACTAAATTTTCCTCTCTACCTCTCTCAAAAAGGCTTGCTCTATGATGTCAAGATGCATAGAAATCTTATCTGTAACAACGACAACAAAAAATCTGCTTTTAAAAGCATAAGAAAAACACTTTAGGGCCAGTCGCAAGTGGCTCACACCTTAAGTTCAGCACTTTGTGAGGCCAAGGCAGGAGGATCACTTGAGCCCAGGAGTTCGAGACCAGCCTCAGCAATGGCGCAAGACGTAAAAACATAAAATAGGACTGATCTGAATCTAATCTAGTCTGTAGATCTAACTGTCAGTGTGCAAGACATAAAAGGATAAAAGAACAAATTTAACACCACAAGGTAGCAATCAGACAAATCCAGAAGGCTGGACACTATATAGGACAATTGATCCAGGAGCTGAGAATAACCAGGTGATGCCGGGGAGGAACTGTTCAAGATTAAGAGAGAAAGAGAAGACCCCACAAGAAACATAACACGTGGACTTCAGCAGTGTAAACAAGCTCTATGTAAACAGATAATTTTGAGGCAACTGTAAAATTATGAATATGGACCAGGAATTAGACACACTAAGAAATAACTGTTGCCGGGTGCAGTGGCTCATGCCTGTAATCCCAGCACTCTGGGAGGCTGAAGGGGGCAGATGGCTTGAGCCCAGGAGTTCAAGACCAGCCTGGCCAACACGGCAAAAACCCACTTCTATTAAAAATAGAAAAATTAGTCAGGTGTGGTAGGGGGCACCTGTAATCCCAGCTACTTGGGAGGCTGAGGCAGAATTGCTTGAACCCAGAGGAGGAGGTTGCAGTGAGCTGAGATCGCACTACTGCACTCCAGCCTAGGTGACAGAGTGAGACTCCATCTCGGGGCCGGGGAGGGGGGGAAACCTTTGCAAGTATCATTTTTCAAAAATAGATTCTTAAAAACATCAGTCATCACTGTAAAGTTCTTAGCAGGTGAAGAGGTACTTCATAATAATGAGTTTACTATCCATCAGTCTCACACTTCAGCAATTATTAGCACACCAAAGGGTAATTTTACTATGACTGTCCTTTTAATTACTAGTGACGCTGTACTCCTAACAGTGCAGTTTGTAAGCAACTACGCCAAGTGTTAAGAGTAAATATGCTGAGGGAATTCCTAGTATATTGGCACTACCAGGGTTGCTGCTTAACATTCATGGAGTGGTATTAGAATTAACTGTGTGGTATTTTTCAGAATATATGTTGCCTGATGTGCAAGGAAAATGGTGTAGATTGTTCCTTCATCAGCAGGAGAATGTAACATGCATACATTGGATCCAACAGCAAAGGCAGAAGGCATCTTTTAAAATTCTGAATTTGCCCTTTCACTAAAGAGAGATTTATTTTTTTAAAAAAAGTACCTCTGGAATAACATTAAATTGTAAAATGTGGCTCAACTTTTCAAGTACTTACCTAATTAATACACATGGTTAGATCAAGCCAAAGGGTACATTCTAATAATATAACTCAATAAAGCAACTTGATATGACTTCTCTTCATATCCACACAAGTTTTAGGAAATCCTACACCAACAGTTCTTCTTCTCCCATTTCTAATTATTTAACATGTTAGGTCAGAAGCAAATTGTTTTACCTTAAGAGTTTCAAGTGTACCATCTTCTTTGGCAAGGACGCTGCCAGTGATTCCTAAAATGCTAACGACATTCACTCTAACCCCGACATTACTACTATGAATGCCTGCTTTGCATAATGTCATCAGCTGATCAGGAGGCATGCACTGTTGAAAGAGAAGAGGAGGGTATTTATAATGTTAAACTCAATCAATTATATCAGCATGCGAAAACTGGACTGACAGGAATCTCCTCTATAGGCTGCAGGATTTTAAGACTGACATAAACTCCTGGCAGGTAAGTTACTATTAATATATACTCCAGTTCTCCCAGACAGAGCTGGTAATTCTTAACTAAGGTGAGCCCTGCTCATGTCGCTATTGTTATCTTAATATCAAAGGGGTTCCAGGTCCTATTCATTTAATTTGATGAAGACTTTCATTCCAGATGTACACAGACTAAAGAGATTCCAATTTCTTTTTAATATTAATAGTTAAAAAAAAAAAAAGCTTTGAAAGCATAAACAGGATTGTGCAGCTTTAAAAAAACTGGCTGAGTCTATACAAGGTAAGAACTTACTTTGAGATGTTTGTATTATCATAATTAAACATTGTAAAAACCATTACATTATATGGTGCTTCTACCATGCAGTGGATAATTTTCAGTTTAAGGCTGGGTGCAGTGGCTCATGCCTGTAATCTCAGCTACTCGGGAGGCTGAGGCACAAGAAACACTTGAACCCGGGAGACAGAGGTTGCAGTGAGCTGAGATCATGCCACTGAACTCCAGCCTGGGCAACAGAGTGAGACTATCTCCTACAAGCAGTAGCACAGTGTGGTGATGAAAGGCTTGGAATCTGGAGCCAGACACCCTGGGTTCAAATCCTAGCTTCACTACTTAGCACTCGTGTGTGCCCCTACACTAGACTAATTTATTTTTAGTTTTTGTAGACATGAAGTCTCACAAAGTTGCCCAGGCTGTTCTTGAACTCTTGGGCTCAAGCAATCCTTCCGCCTCAGGCTCCCAAAGTGTTAGGATTATCAGCATGAACCACTTCACCTGGCCCTGAGCATGGGCTTTGAGTAATTTTCCTTAACCATCACACTGATCCCATAAGCTGCTGCTTACATACCAGGGGAAATCTAATAAAAATACTGCTATTCCTATAGGCCCTAGAGTATAAGGTTTTCTGGTCCATCCAACAGCCACACGGCATGCTATGCATCCCACTACCATTCCCATTTCTTAGAAACTGAGGGTCAAATTATGCTCTTCAAAAAAATTCTTAGCTTTGGAAAGCTGAGGCAAGAGGATCACTTGAGGCCAGGAGTTTAAGACCAGCCTGGGCAACATAGCAAGACCTCATCTCTATTAAAAAATAAAAAAATAAAAATAAAGTATAAAAAAATTTAAAAGCATTAAGAAAAAAAGTATATAAAGAAGTAAAAAGAAATAGTGTTATTGTTAGCAATAACAAGGGCACTGTTATTTTGATACTATTAAGTACATTCTGTAGGATAAAGCAAATAATAGCTTTAAAGTCACTACAATTTTAATGTTACTACAGCAAACAATTTTAGTATCACTGTACAGCAAATAATTTTAATGTCTTTTAATGTCACTACTACAAAGTACATTCTGTAGGAGAAAGCAAATAATAAAATTTTTGAAAAATCTTTTTTCTTTTCTCTAATTTTAATTTTTAAAATTATGTATCATTATTATTATTATTATTATTATTATTATTATTATTTCTTGAGATGGAGTCTCGCTCTGTTGCCCAGGCTGGACTGCAGTGGCGCAATCTCGGCTCACTGCAAGCTCCACCTCCCGGGTTCACGCCATTCTCCTGCCTCGGCCTCCCAAGTAGCTGGGACCACAGGCACCCGCCACCATGCCCGGCTAATTTTTTTGTATTTTTTAGTAGAGACGGGGTTCCACCGTGTTGGCCAGGATGGTCTCGATCTCCTGACCTCGTGATCCACCCACCTTGGCCTCCCAAAGTGCTGGGATTACAGGTGTGAGCCACTGCACCTGGCCTATTTTTTATTTTTTAAGCCAGTCAAACTTAGCATGGGGGGGTTGTATACCAACTTTAGTGACACTAATGTTAATAAGCTCTGATAACCCACTACAATCAGACCAGTTGCAAGTAAGAATTTTAATGTCACTAATGTATCTTTTTGGGTACAATGTATCTTTTTGGTTACAAATGTACAACATGGTAGCAATAAGCACTCCACAATTCACTTTCCCAACTAAAGACATCAGAGCTTCTTGGAGAAGTAACTAATTCCAGGGTTTTTTTTTTTTGTTTTGAGACAGAGTTTCACTCTTGTCACACTCTTGAAACCCAGGCTTGAGTGCAGCGCAATTTCGGCTCACTGCAACCTCCACCTCCTGGCTTCAAGCAATTCTCCTGCCTCAGCCTCCCAAGTAGCTGGGATTACAGGTGCGTGCCACCACGCCCAGCTAATGTTTGAATTTTCAGTAGAGATGGAGTTTCGCCATGTCAGTCAGGCTGGTCTCGAACTCCTGACCTCAAGTGATCCGCCCACCTTGGCCTCCTAAAGTATTGGGATTACAGGCATGAGCCACTGTGCCCAGCCAGATTCCAGGTTTTAAGCAAGAAAATCTTATGCTTGGAAGCAAAAGTGATCAAAAACCTAAAATTCTTGTCAAAGAGACACAAGAGCCAATTTGAAAGGACTCCTACTATCCAAAGATGGGATGAATTTGGCAGCAAAAAGCATGACTGTAATGGAATGAAATACAAATATATTTTAAAAACCCTAAGTTCAAAATGATACTAAAAAGGAAAAAAAAAAAATCACTGGCCACTTACAGAGATTGCTAGGATACCTATTCTGGAAAAAAAAAAAATCATAGTTAATAAATGTAAAAAAAAAAAGACAAAATTAAGATATCTCTATTCTGCAACCCACTAATGACATAATGGAGCCAGGCAACTACAATCACTGGTTATGAAACCATTAATGTGAACTCACTAATTAATCTCAGCTTCACTATTTTATGATACCACATGATTCGTGATATAAATGTAGGAAATATATATAGCACTATAAATTATTCTTGCCAAAAAATCTGGACCTGTCTAGATTACTTATTATAAATATAAAAAAAAAAACAAAAAATAATCTGGACCTGGATCTAATTAAGGCTCTAGACCTAGCTCCCAGCTCACAGGAAACACAGGGGACAGAGGACTGCTGAATGATGCCATCATGATGAGTTGGCCAAATCTGCCAGTGTGGAAAACACTACGGAACAAAATGAGAGTTTCTTCAATGGGTAAGTGTATGGGGAAAGCAGGGGAGTGAGGGAAATGTTATAGATTAAGAGATTTAAGAATCTAAAACCAATGAAATCACTGAATTGTACACTTTAGTTATTTATTTATTTTTGAGACAGTCTCTTTCTGTCACCCAGGCTGGAGTGCAGTGGCGCAATCTCAGCTCACTGCAACCTCCACCTCCCGGTTCAAGCAATTCTCCCTGCCTCAGCCTTCCAAGTAGCTGGGATTACAGGCGCCTGCCACCATGCCCCACTGATTTTTGTATTTTTTGTAGAGATGGGGTTTCGCCATATTGGCCAGGCTGGTCTTGAACTCCTGACCTTACGTGGTCCACCCGCCTTGGCCTCCCAAAGTGCTGGGATTACAGGCGTAAGCCACGGCAGCCGGCCTGAATTGTATACTTTAAATGGATAAACTGCATGGTATGTGAATCAAATCTCAGTAAAACTTTTTTTTTTTTTTTAAAGAGATAATGGCTGGGCGTGGTAATTACAGGAGTGCACCACCATGCCCAGCTAACTTTTGTATTTTTAGTAGAGATGGGGTTTCACCATGTTGGCCAGGCTGGTCTCGAATTCCTGACCTCAGGTGATCTGCCTGCCTCAGCCTCCCAAAGTGCTGGGATTACAGGTGTGAGCCACCGTGCCTGGCCACGTTAAAATACATTTTTTTTTTTTTTTTTTTGAGACGGAGTCTCGCTCTGTCGCCCAGGCTGGAGTGCAGTGGCCAGATCTCAGCTCACTGCAAGCTCTGCCTCCCGGGTTTATGCCATTCTCCTGCCTCAGCCTCCCGAGTAGCTGGGACTACAGACGCTCGCCACCTCGCCCGGCTAGTTTTTTGTATTTTTTAGTAGAGACGGGGTTTCACCGTGTTAGCCAGGATGGTCTCGATCTCCTGACCTAGTGATCCGCCCGTCTCGGCCTCCCAAAGTGCTGGGATTACAGGCTTGAGCCACCGTGCCCGGCCTAAAATACATTTTTAAGGCAATCTGGGAAAACTGAATTCAGACTGCAACTAGGAAAACTCAATTCAGAGTGCAAACCAAAGGATAATAAGAAATATCCGTTAATTTGGAGGCTTGGGGTAATGGTACCGGGGTTAAGATTTTTAAAAATTTAATTTTCTGTCAGACATGCATACTGAACTACTTAATAAAATACTGATGGGTCAAACATGATTTGCTTTAAAAATACTCCAGGAAACAAAAATAAGGACCCAGTGAGATGAATGAAACCATGTCACAAGAATGACAGGATGCCAATAACCTGCTGAGGCTTGGTGACGGTGCATGCAGGCTCATAAGGTTATCTCTGCTTTGGGCATCGTAGCTCACACCTGTAATCCCAGCTACTTGGGAGGCTGAGGTGGGAGGATTGAACCCAGGAGACTAGCCTGGGCAACACAGTAAGACCCCGTCTCAAAAAACAAAGCAACGGAATTATCTCTGCTTTTAGGAATGTTTGAAAATCTCCTTAGTAAAAAGTTAACAGAAGTGGTAAGGCACCTATGGGAGATGAAGTGCACATGGATTGCTGTGAAGGGTGAGGAGGACATGCTTGCAAAATCTGTAATGAAATGTTGGGAAAAAAAAAAAAAAGAGCTGGATATGGTGGCTCACACCTGTCATCCTAGCACTTTAGGAGGCCAAGGCGGGTGGATCACTTGAGGTCAGGCATTCAAGACCAGCCTGGCCACACGGCAAAACCCCATCTCTACTAAAAAAACAAAAATTAGCTGGGTGTGGTGACGCATGCCTGTAATCCCATCTACTTGGGTGGCTGAGGCACGAGAATCATTTGAACCCAGGAGGCAGAGGTTGCAGTGAGCTGAGATCGCGCCACTGCACTCCAGCCTGGGCGACAGAGTAAGACTCTGTCTCAAAAAAAAAAAAAAAAATAAAAAAAAAGACCAATGATAGATAAATTATTTACAACATATTTATCAATTAAGTTGTATTGATTAAAAAGCACTTGTTTAGCTAGTAAGCCTATATATTTAAAATTTTTTAAATTAAATTAAAAGCACCTGTGTGTTGCTGACGGTAGGGCCAGAAAGATATTACTTTTTATTTTAATCACTTTTGTTTTCTTTTTTACAAATATAACGTATTACTCTTGTAACAGAAATATGTATTTTTAAAAATAGTGAAGTAATGAATTTTGCCTCCATAATACAGAATCTTTACAAGTTTCATACAAAAAATTTTAAAACTCTTACCTGGGAAATGTTCTTGGAGGTCATTGTTTGCAAAAGGGCCCTCAAAGCACTACTTATGGCTTCTAGAAAGTCAGCATGTTTAGCAAAATCTAAAACATAAAACTGAAATATAAAATTTGCATTTCTCCAAGATAGGCTATTTTGTAGAAGCAGCAAACGAAACAAAGCATGCTAAATGTGAATAAATGCTGTTCTTAATAAAACAAACAAAAAAACCCTCGATATTTAAGCCAAAATATTTAGTTAACAGTCCCCTGTACACTCCAAACCTAAGTCTGAAAGATGATCATGGTTGAAATAATCACAGCAAGGAGGTGTTCTACAGACAGTCCTTGACTTCAGACACTGGGTTTTCATTTGACTCACACGTTAGCACATAATAAACCTGAGCTAGCTTTTGCAGACTGAATTCTGTCATTCATAGATCTCCATCACGGTGCTGGGTAGACCTACCTTTGGTGGAGTCAGAATGTTTCCTTGCCAACCCAAACTCACTGCCTAGCCACAAACTGTTGCTTGTGCAGAGCCAGGACATGACGGCACCATCATTTTAACTAACCCAACATCCCCTTCCCACTCCTACTCCTTATTCGCACACTTTTCCTATTGTCCCTTCTTCCCACACAGGACAAACAGAACACCAGGAGTAAGCCATTACTCTGGCAAAGGCACGGGCAAGGGACAGTGAGGGTCACCCAGGGGAGCTGGCTCCTTAACCCCTTTGATGGGAAGAGATTTGCTTGATGTGGTAAACTGTATTTTCTAAAAATGGCCACAGCAATATTTCAAGTCCTGTGTGATCTTCAAGAACCTTGCCACTTCCCATAAAGATATGAAATCTGCTTCTCCTTTCCTTAAATCAGGGTAGGACTTTGTGACTTCTTCAACCAACAGAATAAAAAGTGACGGTCACAAAAGGCAGTATGACTTCCAGCCCTGACGCATGTGTGCAAGCTCTTTTTTCTCTCAACTTCTACCCTGGGAACCTAGCCATCCTGTTATGCAGAAGCCCATGTCACATGAAGAGGTCACCGTGGGTGTTCTACCTGACAACCCCTGCACCAAATGCCAGGCACATGAGTGAACAAGACTTCGGATGATTCTGGCCCACACTCTGCAAGTTTTCCAGCAGAGGCCCTAGACTAGTATTTCTCAGCCTCTGCACTACTGACATTTTGGACCAGATAATTCTTCATTTTGTGTGTGTGCAGGGGTCTCCTGGGCACCATAGGATGTGAAGGAGCATTCCTGGCCTCAACCCTCTAGATACCAGTTGCAATTTCCAAGTTGTAAAACCAAAAATACCTCCAGATGTTGCCAAATGTCCCCAGGTGGGAGGTGAGAGGGGATAAGTGGCTATGGTTGAGAACCACTGGCCTAGACATTGTGGAGTAGGAACAAGCCATCTCCACTGTGCCCTAAATTCTTGACCTAAGGAAACTTTGAGAAATAATAAATGATTGTTGTTAAGTCACAGAGTTTTGGGGTAACTTGTTATGCAGCAATAGATACACTCACTTCCTGCCCCACAGTGCCTGGGACTCGATGCCATTCCGATCCCCCGCTTTTAGGTTACCTGGGTGGAAGAGAGGCAGCTTCTGTTCAAATTTTAATCCCGGTTGATTTTATTTTTTGGCTCTTTCATTTTCAGATATATAAAATGTGCCAAAATAGGGGATTTCCCGTAATGATCACAGAACAATAGGAGAGCTGGGATAGAGTAATTATGTGACTCCTCCCGCCTTCATTTTAGTCTTGGTTTAAACGTTACCTCCTCACAGAGGCCTTTCCACACTAACTGGCCTAGTGCAACGCCTCATATCATTCTGCTTTTATTGTTTTCTTCATAGCTAATATCACATAAAACATTTATTTCTACTAGAATGCAAACTCCACAAACATGGTGACCTGGCTTATCTTGTTCACGCCTGCAACCCTAGCATTTAGAACAGTGTATGATATAAAGCGTTCAATAAATACAAGTTAAAAGAATGAATGACCTTGGGCTGGGTGTGGCGGCTCACGCCTGTAATCCCAGCACTTTGGGAGGCTGAGACAGGCGGATCACAAGGTCAGGAGATTGAGACCATCCTGGCTAACATGGTGAAACCCCGTATCTACCAAAAATACAACAAATTAGCTGGGTGTGGTGGTGGGCGCCTGTAGTCCCAGCTACTCAGGAGGCTGAGGCAGAAGAATGGCATGAACCCGGGAGGCAGAGCTTGCAGTGAGCCGAGATTGCACCACTGCACTCCAGCCTGGGCGACAGAGCAAGACTCCGTCTCAGAAAAAGAAAAAAAAAGAATGAATGACCTGGAAGAGATTCCTTAACTTCTCAGCTAAGGTTCCTAAATCTCAGTTTCCTCAGGAGGAGGACGAAGTAATAAGGCCTGTCTCTTAAAACACGGTACCTAACAGGCACTCAAAAATCAGCATGAAGTTGTTAATATATTTGAGTTTTTTTTGAGACAGGGTCTTGCTCTGTCACCCAGGCTGGAGTGCAGTGGTGTGATCTAGGCTCACTGCAGCCTGGACCTCCTGGGCTCAAGCAATCCTCCTGCCTCAGCCTCCCGAGTAGCTAGCACCACAGGCACGTGCCACCATGTCCAGCTAATTTTTCTTGTATTTGTAGAGATGGGGTCTCATCATATGTACAGGCTGGTCTCAAACTCTTGAGCTCAAGCAATCCACCCGCCTCGGCCTCCCAAAGGGCTATGATTACAGGTGTGTGCCACCCTGTCCAGCCAATTTGTTGCTATTAAACTTCAAAAAGTTACCACATTGACTGTGAAATGTATATTTGATTAAAGGTCTAAATATAGCCCTATAAATTTATGAATTGTACACAAAGAGGTGATCCAAAATGTCTTTACTCTTAACAACTTTGAACAGTATTTAAGAATTTGTAGCATGTCTAAATGTAGGTACATAATCAACGCAGGAGTAATTATACTCACGTGAATTTTTCAGACTGATTTTAGTATTTTTTTTTGAGACAGAGTCTCACTCTGTTGCTGAGGCTGGAGTATAGTGGCAAGATCTGGGCTCACTGCAACCTCCGCCTTCCAGGTTCAAGCAATTCTCCTGCCTCAGCCTCCCAAGTAGCTGGGATTACAGGCGTGCACCACCACGCCCAGCTAATTTTTGTATCTTTAGTAGATATGGGGTTTCACCATGTTGGCTAGGCTGGTCTTGAACTCCTGACTTCAGGTGATCTGCCCGCCTTGGCCTCCCAAAGTGCTGGGATTATAGCTGTGAACCACCACGCCCAGCCTGAATTTTCTTTTTTTCTTATTTTTAATTAATTAATTTTTTTTTTTTTAGACGGAGTCTTGCTCTGTCACCCAGGCTGGAGTGCACTGGTGCAATTTCGGCTCACTGCAATCTTCACCGCCTGGGTTCAAGCAGTTCTGTCTCAGTCTCCCAAGTAGCTGGGACCACAGGTGCACGCCACCATGCCCGGCTAATTTTCGTATTTTTAGTGGAGACAGGATTTCACCATATTGGTCAGGCTGGTCTCAAACTCCTGACCTCAGGTGATCCAACTGCCTTGGCCTACCAAAGTGCTGGGATTACAGGCGTGAGTCACCACGCCCAGCCACCCAGTCTGAATTTTCAATATTCTGATATAGAATGGAAAATATATCCCAGAATGGGATACTACCATTTTAATTATAACTAAAAAAGAATGTTCTGATTCTGAAAATCTGGAAAAACAGAATCCTAAATGATTTCAGAACTCATGTAATACAGCCGAATGACAGACTGACCCAACATGAAATAAAACATTGCTAAAAAACACATTGATGTTCTGAAAACCAATAGCTTTTAACGAAGGAGACAAAGATAATAGTGCTTTTGAATGCAAGGACCAGATTGTACTAAAACATCCTCCTTTTATCTCTGATATCAGACACAAACATAAATGTAGGTATGTACAGAGTATCACAAACATCATAACTACTGTATTCAGAACTGTATTTAGCATTAAAATTAAAACAAGTTAGATAGAGCAGTAGAACCATCATACCTTTAACTCTCAACCATAACACAAAACAGCAGAGATATTTAGCCCCATTCTCCCCACTAAATTCTCCTTTTTTTTTTTTTTTTAATTGAGACAGAGTTTCACTCTGTTGCCCGGGCTGGAGTACAATAGCACAATCATAGCTCATTGCAGCCTTGACCTCCTGGGCTCAGACAATCCTCCCACTTTAGCTTCCCTAGGACCACAGGCGCAAGCAAGCTACCACTCCTGGCTAATTAAAAAACTTTTTGGTGGGGACAGTGTATCACTATGTTGTCCAGGCTGGTCTTAAACTCTTGGGCTCATGTGATCCTCCCAATTCAGCTCCCAAAGTGCTGGGACTTCAGGTGTGAGCCACCGTGGCCAGCCTCCACTAAATTATCTTGTAACAGTTCCCACTATCCATATAGAACCCATAGGATTACATTATTAATAAATCCCAAATGCTTAGAAGGACTGTATTAGAATATCACCTCTAGGACAAGCACGGCAGCTCATGCCTATAATCCCAGCACTTTGGGAGGTCAAGGCGAGTGGGTAATAAGGTCAGGAGTTCAAGACCAGCCTGGCCAACATGGTGAAACCCGTTTCTATTAAAAATACAAAAATTAGCCAGGTGCTTATTCACCAAAGCTGAAACGAAGGAAAAAATGTTAAGGCCAGAGAGAAAGGTCGGGTTACCTACAAAGGGAAGCCCATCAGACTAACAGCAGATCTCTCGGCAAAAACTCTACAAGCCAGAAAAGAGTGGGGCCAATATTCAACATTCTTAAGGAAAAGAATTTTCAACCCAGAATTTCATATCCAGCCAAACTAAGCTTCATAAGTGAAGGAGAAATAAAATCCTTTACAGACAAGCAAATGTTGAGAGATTTTGTCACCACCAGGCCTGCCCTACAAGAGCTCCTGAAGGAAGCACTCAACATGGAAAGGAAAACCGGTATCAGCCACCACAAAAACATTCCAAATTGTAAAGACCATCGATGCTAGGAAGAATCTGCATCAATTAACAAGCAAAATAACCAGCTAACATCATAATGACAGGATCAAACTCACACATAACAATATTAACCTTAAATGTAAATGGGCTAAATGCTCCAATTAAAAGACACAGACTGGCAAACTGGATAAAGGGTCAAGACCCATCACTGTGCTGTATTCAAGAGACCCATCTCACATGCAGAGACACACAGGCTCAGAATAAAGGGATGGAGGAAGATCTACCAAGCAAATGGAAAACAAAAAAAGGCAGGGGTTGCAATCCTAGTCTCTGATAAAACAGATTTTAACCAACAAAGATCAAAAGAGACAAAGAAGGCCATTACATAATGGTAAAGGGATCAATTCAACAAGAAGAGCTAACTATCCTAAATATATATGCACCCAATACAGGAGCACCCAGATTCATAAAGCAAGTCCTTAGAGACCTACAAAGAGACTTAGACTCCCACACAATGATAATGGGAGACTTTAACGCCCCACTGTCAACATTAGAAAGATCAATGAGACAGAAAGTTAACAAGGATATCCAGGAATTGAACTGAGTTCTGCACCAAGTGGACCTAATAGACATCCACAGAACCCTCTACCCCAAATCAACAGAATATACATTCTTCTCAGTACCACATCACACTTATTCCAAAATTGACCACATAGTTGGAAGTAAAGCACTCCTCAGCAAACGTAAAGAACAGAAATTATAATGAACTGTCTCTCAGACCACAGTGCAATCAAACTAGAACTCAGGATTAAGAAACTCACTCAAAACCACTCAACTACACCCTGATCCTGTATGACTACTGGGTACATAATGAAATGAAGGCAGAAATAAAGATGTTCTTTGAAACCAATGAGAACAAAGACACAACATACCAGAATCTCTGGGACACATTTAAAGCAGTGTGTATAGGGAAATTTATAGCATTAAATGCCCACAAGAGAAAGCAGGAAAGATCTAAAATTGACAACCCAACATCACAATTAAAAGAACTAGAGAAGCAAGAGCAAACACATTCAAAAGCTAGCAGAAGGCAAGAGATAACTAAGATCAGAGCAGAACTGAAGGAGATAGAGACACAAAAAACCTTTCACAAAATCAATGAATCCAGGAGCTGTTTTTTTGAAAAGATTAACAAAATTGATAGAACGCTAGCAATACTAATAAAGAAAAGAGAGAAGAATCAAATAGATGCAATAAAAAATGATAAAGGGGATAGCACCACTGATCCTACAGAAATACAACCTACCATCAGAGAATACTATAAACACCTCTACGCAAATAAACTAGAAAATCTAGAAGAAATGGATAAATTCCTGGACACATACACGCTCCCAAGACTAAACCAGAAGAAGTTGAATCCCTCAATAGACCAATCACAGGCTCTGAAATTGAGGCAATAATTAACAGCCTACCAACCAAAAAAAGTCCAGGACCAGACGGATTCACAGCCAAATTCTACCAGAGGTACAAGGAGGAGCTGGTACCATTCCTTCTGAAGCTATTCCAATCAATAGAAAAAGAGGGAGCCCTCCGTAACTCATTTTATGAGGTCAGCATCATCCTGGTACCAGAGCCTGGCAGAGACACAACAAAAAAAAGAGAATTTTAGACCAATATCCCTGATGAACATCGATGTAAAAATCCTCAATAAAATACTGGCAAACCGAATCCAGCAGCACAACAAAAAGCTTATCCACCATGATCAAGTCAGCTTCATCCCTGAGATGCAAGGCTGGTTCAATACACACAAATCAATAAACATAATCCATCATAAAAACAGAACCAAAGACAAAAACCACATGATTATCTCAATAGATGCAGAAAAAGCCTTCAACAAAATTCAACAGCCCTTCATGCTAAAAACTCTCAATACATTAAGTATTGATGGGAAGTATCTCAAAATAATAAGAGCTATTTATGACAAACCCACAGCCAATATCACACTGAATGGGCAAAAACTGGAAGCATTCCCTTTGAAAACTGGCACAAGACAGGGATGCCCTCTCTCACCACTCCTATTCAACATACTGTTGGAAGTTCTGGCTAGGGCAATCAGGCAGGAGAAAGAAATGAAGGGTATTCAAGTAGGAAAAGAGGAAGTCAAATTGTCCCTGTTTACAGATTACATGATTGTATATTTAGAAAACCGCATCGTCTCAGCCCAAAATCTCCTTAAGTTGATAAGCAACTTCAGCAAAGTCTCAGGATACAAAATCAATGTGTCAAAAAATCACAAGCAATCTTACACACCAATAACAGACAAACAGAGAGCCAAATCATGAGTGAATTACCATTCACAATTGCTTCAAAGAGAATAAAATACCTAGGAATCCAAATTACAAGGCATGTGAAGGACCTCTTCAAGGAGAACTACAAACCACTGCTCAGTGAAATAAAAGAGGACACAAACAAATGGAAGAACATCCCATGCTCATGGATAGGAAGAATCAATATGGTGAAAATGACCATAATGCCCAAGATAATTTATAGATTCAATACCATCCCCATCAAGCTACCAGTGACTTTCTTCACGGAATTGGAACAAACTACTTTAAAGTTCATATGGAACCAAAAAAGAGCGCGCATTGCCAAGACAATCCTAAGTCAAAAGAACAAAACTGGAGGCATCACGCTACCTGACTTCAAACTATAGTACAAAGCTACAGTAACCAAAACAGCATGGTACTGGCACCAAAACAGAGAGATAGACCAATGGAACAGAACAGAGCCCTCAGAAATAACACCACACATCTACAGCCATATGATCTTTGACAAACCTGAGAAAAACAAGAAATGGGGAAAGGATTCCCTATTTAATAAATGGTGCTGGAAAAACTGGCTAGCCATATGTAGAGAGCTGAAACTGGATCCCTTCCTTACACCTTATACAAAAATTAATTCAAGATGGATTAAAGACTTAAATGTTAGACCTAAAACCATAAAAACCCTAGAAGAAAACCTAGGCAATACCATTCAGGACATAGGCAAGGGCAAGGACTTCACGTCTAAAACACCAAAAGCAATGGCAACAAAAGCAAAGTTGACAAATAGGATCTAATTAAACTAAAGAGCTTCTGCACAGCAAAAGAAACTACCATCAGAGTGAACAGGCAACCTACAGAATGGGAGAAAATTTTTGCAATCTACTCATCTGACAAATGGCTAATATCCAGAATCTACAAAGAACTCAAACAAATTTACAAGAAAAAAACAAACAATCCCACCAAAAAGTGGGCAAAGGATATGAACAGACACTTCTCAAAAGAAGACATTTATGCAGCTAACAGACACATGAAAAAATGCTCATCATCACTGGCCATCAGAGAAATGCAAATCAAAACCATAATGAGATGCCATCTCACACCAATAGAAAGGCGATCATTAAAAAGTCAGGAAGCAACAGGTGCTGGAGAGGATGTGGAGAAATAGGAACACTTTTACACTGTTGGTGGGACTGTAAACTAGTTCAACTACTGTGGCACATATACACCATGGAATACTATGCAGCCATAAAAAAGGATGAGTTCATGTCTTTTTGTAGGGACACGGATGAAGCTAGAAACCATCATTCTCAGCAAACTATCGCAAGGACAAAAAATCAAACACTGCATGTTCTCACTCAGAAGTAGGAATTGAACAATGAGAACACTTGGACACAGGAACGGGAACATCATACACTGGGGCCTGTCGTGGGGTGGGGGGAGGGGGGAGGGATAGCATTAGGAAATACACCTAATGTAAATGACGAGTTAATGGGTGCAGCACACCAAACAACATGGCACATGTATACATATGTAACAAACCTGCACGTTGTGCACATCTACCCTAGAACTTAAAGTAGTAAAAACAAACAAACAAAAAATTTAGCCAGGCACGGTGGCAGGTGCCTGTAATCCCAGCTACTCAGGAAGCTGAGGCAGAAGAACTGCTTGAACTTGGGGGGCAGAAACTGCAGTGAGCTAAAATTGCACCACTGTACTCCAGCCTGGGCAACAGAATGAGACTCTGTCTCAAATGAAAAAAAAAAAAATCACCTCCAAATACAAGCAATTATCCTTTATCAAATTCATTCTGATAAGAAAATATTCTGTTACTCCAAAATAAGTAACAATGATACTACTTTTCGAGTCATTTTGATTCTCCATTTCTCCGAATGCCAGTGTCGGGTGATATGAAGGCCATAGATGGGATATGAGTATGGGCCCCAAGCAAGCTGGATAGCCCAGAAGTATTGTAATGGCCCTCTTCCCCCAGCAGTAACCATCCAAACCCATTACACAGGCAAGGCCAATTCAGACTACCAATCCCTGGAAGTAACTGAGCCCATGTCGTTAGGTGAATACATTTTCAAAATTACTGTTGTTGACAGTAATGTGTGGTAGGTGATTTCTACATAAATAACATCATGGCCCTCAGGATACATAAAAGCATTCTTAACCTAGCAGCATGTCACATTCCTGAACCTTAAAAAAAAAGATGATGTCAAGAACAGACATGAAATGGGAATTTATTTAAAATCAAAGTGCTCAGTTATATTTTCCCACAATTCAGAAACGTTCATTATTTCTCCAGGACTCAGCTTGGGATGGTTTTCCTGTGATCTTTGCAGTTAATAAATGTGCTGGCCTCAGTGACCACAAATAACCAGCAGAACCAGGAGAAACATACCTAAGTGCTTTCACTATAGCACAGGCACACAGGGAGTTTGTGTCAAGTGAAATAAACTTTGCATGCTGCCTGGGGATGGGACCTGGGATACCTGGACCAGACTCTCACTGAGAAATGGCCCAGAGCTGAGGGATGGCAGCTTGTGGAACTAGGGCTGCCAGGGTTACCTAGAGCTTAGGCAGGGCTTGGAAGCAGTGAGAGACTTGGGGTCCTGCTCACCTGAGACTCTGGCTGTGGTCTCCCTGCCTGGGTCTGCCCCTTGCCTCTACCCAGGGGAATTGGTGGGGGTGGGCATGAGCAACAGCAGCCCTCTCACTCCCACCCCACAGGACATCTTGCTGGGCTGATGGGAGCCAGAATGCTTGCAAAAGTGGGGGAAAGTTCCCTCCCCATTTATCATCCAGATCTCTTCCAGGTTTAGAAGGAGGTTGGGAGACACATACAAAGCTACAGCCATCATCTGGTCTGCTCACACTGACGAGCTGCCTCTGTACTCCAGTGCTTGTCCCGTCCTGCCTTGGAATGGGAATGGGACTAGCACTGCCCATATCCTGACTATATCCTGTCCTGGGCATGGCTGGGCGCAGCTTTCATGGGATCATTCCAGCCAGTGAATGCACAGCCAGGAAGTACTTGAAAGCTACACCTGTTAACTGATCAATGTTGAAAGGGCGGCAGAGACAGCTCAGTAACCATATATGGGTTTCTGAACATTTAATTACTTAATTTTTAAAGATTAATTTAGAACTTGAAAAACATGTACCATTAAACACACAGCACCTCTTAGGAACTTGATGGAATGTAAAACAGATGTCTAAAGAACTGGGGACCAACATTTAAATGGATGTTGACACAAAAACTTGTATTAGTAAAAAGTGACTCTCTTTTGATCTTTTTTTTTTTTGAAATGGAGTTTCACTCTTGTTGCCCAGGCTGGAGTGCAATGGCGCAATGTTGGCTCACCGCAACCTCTGCCTTTAGGGTTCAAGCGATTCTCTTGCCTCAGCCTCCCGAGTGGCTGGGATTACAGGCGCCTGCCACCACGCCCGGCTAATTTTTGTATTTTTAGTAGAGACAGGGTTTCGCCATGCTGGCCAGGCTAGTCTTGAACTCCCTGACCTCAGGTGATCCACCCACCTTGGCCTCCCAAAGTGCTGGGATTAGAGGCGTGAGCCACTGCACCTGGCCTGATCTTTTAAGAGTTCAGTTCTTGGACTTAATGTTGTGTCTAAAAAGGAGGATAAAATATATAAACAATACACTGCATGTAACACAATGGAATTATCTTATTTGTCAGCATAGAAAGCAAATATTTTCGCGTTTACCCTTAAGTCGGCGTAGAAAGCAAATATCTTCACGTTTACCCCCAAAAGTCCTGAAAGACACCTGGAACCTCAGCAGCTGAGAGAGAGAGGCAGATTCCCACCTCCCAGGCTACCCTCGCTCCAGCAATGGATGCTGGGTGGAGTAACGTGGAGAGTTTTCCTTTAGTATAGAAAACACCACTTGTTCTTCTCTCTCAGTCTCTATTGTTTTTGTTTGTTTGGTTTGAGCTCCTATAGTTTAATGTAGTCAAGTTAAGTAAGATTTTACTATGAGGAACTATGAAAATCTGTTAGAAGAATATGCATCGGACTTTGTACAGCTATTTTTTTTTTTTTCCTCCAAGTGAAACCTACAGCTAGGTCATTTAAAAGAATATTTAACTCCTGTATCTCTATAGATCTCTGTGTGCACATGAAATTAATCCATATCAGAGACCTGTAACTTAGAGATTCAGCTCCTGTCATGCAAATGTGTTTGAAGAAAGATATATATTAGATGATGGCAAGGTGTAGAATTGTGTGGACGGTATTCTACCATTTGCCTTACACACACGCATGCATGCCCACATACACATGCTCTCTTACATATGGAGAATCTCTCTGGAAGGATACACAAGTAACTGGTGTAACTGTAACTTGACTCTGAGAGAGGAACTGGGTGTGGAAGAAAGGAGGGAGGCTTCCAGTTTCTGTCCTCTAATAAACTTTTGAATTCTGTACTACATACATAATCAAATTTAAATGCTTATAACTGGCAAGAAAATAATAGAAAACTACCCAATTATTATTATTATTATTTGGAGATGGAGTTTTGCTCTTGTTGCCCAGGCTGGAGTGCAGTGGCATGACCTCAGATCACTGCAATCCCCGCCTCCTGGGTTCAAGCCATTCTCCCGCCTCAGCCTCCCGGGTAGCTGGGATTACAGGCATCTGCCACTACGCCCAGCTAAATTTTTGTATTTTAGTAGAGGGGTTTCATCATGTTGGCCAGGCTGGTCTCCAACTCCTGACCTCAGGTGATCCTCCCGCCTCAGCCTCCCGAAGTGCTGGGACTACAGGCATGAGCCACCGTGCCTGGCCAAGAATTACCCAAGTACCTTAATGAGGCCTTTATGATATTTATGATTCAGTCTTGATTGGCCTGATAAAACTGGATGCAAACAATTTTAATAAAAAAGAAAACTATAAGCCCAGGAGCTGCTTGCATACCTCGTTTTGACTCTGTACCCCCGGGCAACTATAAATATGTGATTCCTGTGTCTGGGAAAGGTTTCTGCAGACTGGATGACAAACAATATACATTTACAAAATCCAAGTTCCTGCCCCTTCAAAATTCTGTTCCGTCTGCGTAGTCTTTCACAATAAAGCCTAAATATTTACCTGGTTGGGAAAAAAGCAGCTGTGACAGATGCTGTGCAAGCGTCTGAAGGGCTGTGGCTCCTCCCAGGTGCTCCACATCCAGGAGGGACACAAGACTCTGGAGACAGAAGAGGGCTCTGCACTGAATAGTGTTCATTCTGGAAAGGAAGTGAAACAATGCTGTCTGTTTCTCCAGAAGTTGCCCATCAGAATTCAGTATTAACTTTTAGTCTAAGCTTCAGGTTCTGACTGGAAATATCTATAAATACAAGGGTATCTATGGCAGTTAGCAAAGAATCACAAGGTGAACTATTTTTTGTGTTTTCTAAAATGTATTATCATTTTTCAGATAGGGTCTTGCTCTATTGCCCAGGCTGGAGTGCAGTGGTGTGATCACAGCTCGCTGCAGCCTCAACCGCCTGAGCACAAGTGATCCTCCTGCCTCAGCCTCCTAAGGAGCAGGATTACATGTGCACGCAACCCCACCTGGCTAAGTTTTTTATTTTTTGTAGATAGGGGTCTTGCTATGTTGCCCAGGCTGGTCTGGAACTCTTGGCCTCAAACAATCCTCCTGCCTGGACAAGTGCTAGAATTGTAAAGTAACTGTTAATGTGCCAAATCAAACTGCTTGAGTATTCACACCCTCTGATACACAACTCATTAATGAGTCATGAGGAATCTGTTTTAGAAAAATTTCTATGTAGGGTAGCATCCTTAAAATTATAATTTTCTTCAGATGGGAAGAATTCTCATTCTGTTTCCCAGGCTGGAGTACAGTGTCACCATCATAGCTCACGATAGCCTTGGACTGCTGAGTTCAAGCAATCCTCCCACTTCAGCCTCCTGAGTAGCTAGGACTATGGCTGAGTGCCACTATGCCAGGCTAGTTTTTGTAATGTTTTTTTTTCTTTGTAGAGATGGGGTCTTGCTATGCTGCGCAGGCTGGTTTCAAACTCCTGGCCTCAAGTGATCCTCCCACCTCGGCCTCCCAGAGTACTGGGATTATAGGTGTGAGCCACCACGCCAGCCTAAAATTATTTTTAATTGTGAAATGTGACATATATATGGTTAAGTACACAACATATATAGAGAGTTTAACATATAGTCTATGAAGCCAACACCCATGCACCTGGGAAAGAAAGAAACACTGCCGGACCCTGAAAGCCCCTGTATCTCTTCCTTATAACATCCCACCTCCCTGACACCTACAGGTAACCACCATACAGACTTTTATGGTAAACATTTCCTTGCCTTTTTTTTTTTAATAGGCTTATCACCAAGGTATGCATCCCTGAACAAAATAGTGCAATGTTGCCTGTTTCTCAACTTTGTAAAAACTGAATCACAGTGTGCGTATTCTTTTATGTCTTCCTTTTTTGGTTCAACAATGTAAGCTCCATCCAAGTTGTGAGCAGTTCTAATTCAGATCCCTTTTACTGCTGCATGTATTGTACTGAGTGATTTTGTCAAAATATATTTACCATTCTAACTCTGATGGACAACAAGTTTGTTTACGGGTTGGGGCAACTGTGACATACACTGCTATGAACATGTATTCTAGGGCACGTGGGCACTATTTTTCTGGTATATATACCCAGGAACAAAACTTTTGGGTCTGAGGGGGAGTCAGCACCTTCTATTTAATGGCCCATCATTTCATAAAATAAAATAATGACAAATGTTTTTGAAAGTAGAAAAGTTCTTACTTTCTAATTAAAGGTTTCCAAGTAGGGTTCCTAGAACATAGGTCAACTGCAATGCTGTTTGGAAAGGCAGTTTTCTCAAAAATCTAGATTTAAAAGAGGCAGTAAAGCAAAAGTTAAAGAGTAGTCATTTAACACGATTCCCTTATATAATTCCAAAATATTACTCCTAAGTGAAATGGCTAGGCTTCATACAGAATGACCTTTTCGCCTATTTCCAGTACTGTTAGCTCAGCTTTGTCTCAGATCTTACCACCATCTACAACCTGAAAGTGTGAGCTTGCTTCTTTTGTACACAGAATGAACACCTTGCTTAAGCCTTTCCCACGCTCCACGGTAAGCCTAGAATGAAAACGGATTACCTTCTTTGGGATGAGGTAGTTGGTGAGAGCAGTGTGAACCTCATGGGAGAGGCAGAGGGGAGAGAACAGCTGCCCCCCGCACTCACTGAAGGAATTCTCCATAAATGCATCACTTTCATCACTGCTAGAAAGTTCTTCCCATTCATCATCAGAGGGATCTGGGAAGTGGGCAAACCACGCAGAACTGGAATAGTTAAGAAAATCTCCACGGGAGTTCCCCTCTTGGCCCAGGGGGAAAATGTCTAAATGTAAACTGTTAACAAACCTTCATTGCAGCACATGTTGACGATAATTTCCAGAGCAGTCTGTTGAGCTGTCAGTAATGCTATAGTCTCTCTCAGCTCCTTGTCAGTGGGCTTAAAAAAAAAAAGAAAAAAAAGTAAATGACCAACTCTCAATGGCTGGGAAAATGTTTTTGGGGAATTTCCTCAGTGAAAGCCTACTAGATTTTTGTACTTGGAATAGAGCACATGGAGAATGGGGTAGGTAAAAGAAAAGTCATGAAGTGCCAAAAGTACAAACGAGCATTATAATTCCTCTTGGTACAGTGGAGCATGCCCCCATTAACTGGGTTCCCATCCATCATTGCATGGCTATTCCCCAAGTGTCGCTTAGTTAGCTGGAGAGAACAGACAAATATCCAGGAATTCTGAACAGAATTCACCCTGAAACATAATCTACTGTGTCAAGAAGTAGCTGGGCATACTAAGATTTAAACAAGAGTTCATTTCAGACACCAGGCACTTATAAACAAACCTGCTTTTAGATGCTCAGCTTAGATGTCTTTCTTGGAATGGCTGCGTTAACAAACACTACTAAGGAGTCCTTATATGACCTGTAGAACTTGCTATGGAGCAGACGGACCTGTTTCCTGACTTTCTTTAAAGACTATAATAAAGCATTTCTCTAAGACTAAAGAAAGCAGGAAGGTTTTTTTTTTTTTTTTTTTTTTCTGAAAATACGTAACGCCAACTTAAACTTAACATTATCAACTAACATTTTAAAAATGGGTAATATAAATTTATATAACCTTTATTCTCAAATTGTATATGAAAAGTGAAATAACCACATTGATATTCCAAAACAGTACATGGGCTAAAAATAATGTATATTTTACTATTTGAATATTTCCCAACTTCAGTTTTCAACTGTTTTTTTTCCCCCTGCTTAGAGACAGAGTCTCACTCTGTTGCCTAGGCTGGAGTGCAGTGGCACGTTCATAGCTCACTGCAACCTCAAATTCCTGCGCTCAAGCAATCCTCTTGCTGCAGCCTCTGAGTAGCTAGGACTACAGGTGCACACCACCATGAATGGCTAATTTTTTTACTTTTTCGTAGAGACAAGGTCTTAGCCAGGCATGGTGGCGCATGCCTGTAATCCCACCTACTTGGGAGGCTAAGGCAGGATAATCCCTTGAACCTAGGAGGCAGAGGTTGCAGTGAGCCGAGATTGCACCACTGCACTCCAGCCTGGGCGACAGTGACACTCCGTCTCAAAAAGAAAAAAAAAAAGAAAAGAAAAGAAAAAAATTTACCTGCTATTTTTTTTTTTTTGAGAGATGGGGTCTCAGTATATTGCCCAGGCTGATCTTGAAATCCTGACTTCAAGTAATCCTCCCACCTCAGCCTCCCAAAGTGTTGAGATTATAGGCGTGACTACCATGTCCAGCCCCAGTGACTTCTTTTTTTTTTTTTTTTTTTTTTTTTTTTTTTTTTTTTTTTTTTTGAGACGGAGTCTCGCTCTGTCGCCCAGGCTGGAGTGCAGTGGCCGGATCTCAGCTCACTGCAAGCTCCGCCTCCCGGGTTTACGCCATTCTCCTGCCTCAGCCTCCCGAGTAGCTGGGACTACAGGCGCCCGCCACCTCGCCCGGCTAGTTTTTTGTATTTTTTAGTAGAGACGGGGTTTCACCATGTTAGCCAGGATGGTCTCGATCTCCTGACCTCGTGATCCGCCCGTCTCGGCCTCCCAAAGTGCTGGGATTACAGGCTTGAGCCACCGCGCCCGGCCCCCAGTGACTTCTTTGTGCAACAATTTAACTGTAACTTTTAATCATATTATTTTAAAAAAAAGAAAAGCAAATTGCTAATTTAATAGATGTAGCTCAGGGATCCCTAAATTTGAATTCTACTTATTGGCATCAAGAATATATATAAAAATCATTTCTATTTGCTTTGTGTGTGTGCTAATTCAACTAAATATATATTTATTAGACGAGATTCAAAGCTAAACAAGACATGTTGCTGCTGGACTGTCATCCACTTAAAATATATGAAGATCTGGCTTATTCTTTTTTATTCTTCTTTTTTTTTTTTTTTTTGGAGACAGAGTCTTAATCTGTCACCCAGGCTGGAGTGCAGTGGCATGATCTTGGCTCACTGCAATCTCCGCCTCCTGGGTTCAAGCCATTCTCATGCCCCAGCCTCCCGAGTAGCTGGGACTACAGGTATGCACCACCATGCTCGGCTAATTTTTTGCATTTTTAGTAGAGACAGGGTTTCACCATATTGGCTAGGCAGGTCTTTAACTCCTGGCCTCAAGTGATCCACCCACCCCGGCCTCCCCAAGTGCTGGGATTATAGGCGTGAGCCACCATGCCCAGCCGAAGATATGGCTTAAAAGGAACTCTGAAATTAAACTCCACCTCTTTATGTAACTCTCTTGCTCAGAACTTTTCTCTGCTTCTCACTGCTATCGAGCTGACATAAAGAACCAATTTAGATGAAATGTTATGACATCTGAGATTTGCTTCAAAATAATTAGTAGAGAAAAGACAGTGTGAGGGGAACTAGATGAAATCAAATAGAAGAGAATTTGAAAATTGGTAACTGTGGAAGCTAAGCAGAGAGTACTTTACTTTTGCATGTGTCCCCACAAAAAAACGGGTTAAACTGATCTTCTTTTATATCTCTGTGGTTATACCTTCTTAAGTTAAGTGATGCAGTTTTGATTCTGAAGGAGTGCTGCAGAAGACACTGGATAGTGCGGAAGACCACAGCTGAATATAACTTGTGTTCCTGGCACCCTACTGGCACTTAAACACCGGCTGGCTGACCAACTAGCATGTTAATCATCCAGTCTAGTCAGTTAAGAACATTTTATTTTCCTTTTCTTCTTTTTTTCTCCTCTACCCCGCCGCCCCACCACCGCCCATCATTACAATCTTAAGGAAGACTTTATTTCTATTTTCATTTAGTTTTGTTTTTCTGAAACAGAGTCTCGCTCAGTTGCCAGGCTGGAGTGCAGTGGTGTGATCTTGACTCACTGCAACCTCTACCTCCCAGGTTCAAGTGATTCTTGTGCCTCAGCCTTCCAAGTTGAGTGGCTAGGACTACAGGCACATGCCACCACACCTAATTTTTGTATTTTTAGTAGAGATGGGGTTTCACCATGTTGGTCAGGCTGGTCTTGAACTCCTGGACTCAGGAAATTTGCCCACCTCAGCCTCCCAAAGTGCTAGGATTACAGGCGTCAGCCACCACACCTGGCCAGAAGACTCTAAAAAGCCAGTTTTTACTGTAAGAAAACACTGCATTTTTATAAGCACCAAAATAAAAGTAATAAGAAAATAAATCTCTACATAACAGTTAAGTATCAATAGTTTTTCAACAGTGGCACTTCTATCTAAACCTTGTTAGACTTGGGTCTCACCCCCAACCTTACTCCCTGGAGAAGGTCCTTGGAAGCAAGGCTGGAGGTGGGGACAATCACACAAGAATGCCATTCTCTCATTCCCAGCAAGGGATTTCAGATCCTTCAAACACAGTATATCTGCATCAGATAGGATCAACAGAAACCTGAGTACCATGGTGCCCACAGCTGAAAATGACCCCATAAGCCCTGATTTATCACATCCCCTCTTTCCACATACAGGTATGAAACAGGTTGGATACCACGGTGCACGCCTATGATCCCAGCACTTTGGGAGGCCGAGGTGGGAGGATCGCTTGAGACCAGGCAGCATAGTGAGATCTCGTCTCAAAATAAACCAATAATAATAAAATAAAAAGATCTAGGCTGGGCACGAATCCCAGCACTTTGA
Organism: Rhinopithecus roxellana; assembly: GCF_007565055.1. NCBI lineage: Eukaryota > Metazoa > Chordata > Mammalia > Primates > Cercopithecidae > Rhinopithecus > Rhinopithecus roxellana. The sequence goes on from NC_044568.1 coordinate 27,550,400, forward strand.
GAGGCTAAGGTGGGCAGATCACCTGAGGTTGGGAGTTTGAGACCAGCCTAACCAACATGGAGAAACCCCATTTCTACTAAAAATGCCAAGTTGGCCGGGTGTGGTGGCACATGCCTGTAGAGGCCAAGGCAGGAGAATTGCTCGAACCTGGGAGGCGGAGGTTGCAGTGAGCCAAGATTACACCACTGCACTGCAGTTTGGGCAACAAAAGCAAAACTCTGTCTCCAAAAAAAAAAAAAAAAAAAAAATCTGTGAGCAACTCAAGGACACCGTGGCCTTCCCACTTCTGTTATTTGTGCCAGCACTTAACACAGTGCTTTGCACCCACAGGTTGCTCATATGACGGGAAAAGTGGTTCTATCCACATTTTGATTTCTTTGAAACACCATCAATTTATGCTTCCTGAGACATCATGAACACAGGTAAGCATGAGAGGACATGATTGCCTCCTCCCAACTCAGCCTTCGTTGTCCTTCGGCAGCCTCCTGACTGGTCCTCCTGCTGCCAGGCCCCTTGTGCTCTTCCTTCCTCCAGCTGCCTGAGTGATCTCTCCAAACAATAACCTGCTTTTTCTTAACCCCTCCTTTATGACGCCCCAGATGTTGTGTCCAAAAGGCTCTCTCTGACAGCCTCTTCCTTAGCTCTCCCATAAAGGCTGAGTCACAAGGGCCTACTCTACAGATACCATTCCCTTAGAAATCTGCGCAGGGCCACAGTACTGTTCTCGGCACAGGACTTAGAGCCATGGTTTTATGTGTCTGTCTTCCCAACATGGAGGAAGTTCCTGAAGGCTGGAAATTACGTCTTAATCATCTTTTTATGACCAGTGTCTAGCACAGTGCCTGGCATACATTAGGAGCACAGTAAATGTGAACCTGAATGAATAAAGCCTCACTGTGTTCCCTGTTTTCCTATTTGCTCTCCTCCTTAACAAAGTATTCTCCCCAAATATGGCTCTCTCTCTGCAGACTGTCAGGTGAAATGCTTCCTGCACCCCAGATTGCTCCCCTTTACTGCAATATCACACCACCAGTACAACTATACCACCATCACCCACTCCAAGAAAACTACAAACCATCATTTATCTCACAGTCACCCAACCTCTGCGGATTAGTAGTGGATAAATGAAGATTTGGTTTGCCACCTTGATAAGGCTAAATACTAAAATAAGAGGCAAGAATGCAAGAGACAATTCAGGCAAAGTACAAATTCCTTTAGTCTGAAGACAGTCTGGCAAACAGTACGTAACAGAAGTGTGGAGATGCAAGATTTACAAAGATGATCATCTATTTCTAAAGTGTTCCAAAAGGATAGGTTTATCCCATCTCTGAAATCTTCTCCTGTGTATAAAACTATCACATTAGATAAAAGACTTTTCCCCCTTTAGGAGATTTTTAATGACATAAAGAGAATCAACAGGAAAATACGACTCATTTTTACCGAAACGCCCTTTATAGCTAACTTTACTACAATATTTTTCTGCAAAGCCAAGGATAACTGCTGGAAAAAAAAAAAAAAAACAGCTGTATTAATCCATATTTGAAAACATCAACCTGACTTACTGGAAGTAAATCTGAAACGAAAGTTTTCCTTCTAATTTTTCTCTTATGAGAAATTCCTTCCATTTCATCATCTTCAATCAAATCATCCCCATTAGTGTTCTCTAATATTTCCTCAGCCTCTGCAGCAGTTTTTAACCTTTGCGTTTCAGTCTCTTTCATTTGAATAACTGTTTCACCAGCATCCATTCCCAAAACTTCAGATAAGATCTTCAGTAAGGCATTTATGATTTCTGCTTGACTCTTGCATGGAATAATGTCCTTTAGATTCCAAATTGTGCCTGGGAAAAAATAAGCATAAGGAGAAGAAATGCCTGTGAAATATTTTATTAAGTTTAAATTTTCACAAGACTTTTAAGGCCAGTGTAATTTCAAAAAATCTCAGCCCCACTGCTTTTGTTCATTATTTATTAAATGTCAATGAGTTCTGCACTGAGGCAGTGCCCTTAGCTATTTATTTATTTATTTATTTATTTATTTATTTATTTATTTATTTATTTTTTGAGGCGGAGTCTCGCTCTGTCGCCCGGACTGGAGTGCAGTGGCCAGATCTCAGCTCACTGCAAGCTCCGCCTCCCGAGTTTACGCCATTCTCCTGCCTCAGCCTCCCGAGTAGCTGGGACTACAGGCGCCCGCCACTTCGCCCGGCTAGTTTTTGTATTTTTAATAGAGACGGGGTTTCACCGTGTTAGCCAGGATGGTCTCGATCTCCTGACCTCGTGATCCGCCCGTCTCGGCCTCCCAAAGTGCTGGGATTACAGGCTTGAGCCACCGCGCCCGGCCAATGCCCTTAGTTATAACCCTGCACAATCATCTTCCTTCCTTGGCACACAATGCCTTTCTCTGATACACTGCATTATCAGGAGACCCAGAGAACACTCATCAAGTTTCTTTTAAAATGACAAAGTGAGTGGCTTCACTTTCTCTCGTTGTAACCTAAGCTGCTCTCCTCAGCAGCTTCTTATATTCCATGAGTGGAATGGAATGTACTAAAATTGCAACGTCGGTCTCACATACAAACATGAGAGCAGGTTCTTAGTTTTCTGATTATCAAAAAAGAACAGGAGCTATCATTAAGTAGTCAGAGTAATTTTTTTTTAAGTTACTACAAAAATAAAAACACCTCCTGGCTATACACCCAAAAGAACTGAAAGCAGGGACTTGAATAGATTATATCCATTTTTGCTGGGTGCGGTGGCTCACCCTGTAATCCCAACACTTTGGGAGGCCAAGGTGGGAGGATCACTTGAGGTCAGGAGTTCGAGACAAGTCTAGCCAACATGGTGAGACCCTATCTCTACTAAAAATACAAAAATCAGCCAGGCATGGTGGTAGGCGCTTGTAATCCCAGCTACTTGGGCGGCTGAGGCATGAGAATCACTTGAACCCAGGAGGCAGAGGTTGCAGTGAGCCGAGATCTTGCCACTGCACTCCAGCCTGGTTAACACAGCGAGACTCTGTCTCAAAAAAAAAAAAAAATTACATCCATTTCACAGCAGCCGTATTCACAATAGCCAAGTTGTAGAAGTAACCTAAGTGTCCATCAACAGATGAACAGATCAACAAAATGTGGTATTACACCTACAAGACAATATTATTCAGCATTAAAAAGGAAGGAATTTCTGACACATGCTACAACACGGATAAACCTTGAGGCCACTATGCAAAAAGAAATAACCCAATCACAGAAAGACAAATTCTGTATAATTCCACTTCTGTGAGGTATTTAGAGTAGTCAAGGAATGGTGGCTGACAGCAGCTGGGGGAAGGGGAAATGGGAAAAATTGTGTCTAAAGGGTACAGTTGCAGTTTTGCAAGATGAAAAAAAGTTCCGGATTTTTATTGCACAACAATATGAATGTACTTTACACCACTAAATTATACATTTAAAAACAATTAAAGGCTGGGTGCAGTGGCTCACGCCTGTAATTCCAGCACTTTGGGAGGTCAAGGTGGGCATATTATAAGAGCTCAGGAGTTTGACACCAGCGTAGGCAACGTGGTGAGATGTCATCTCTAAAAAAAAAAAATACAAAGAATTAACTGTGGCTGGGCACTGTGGTTCATGCCTGTAATCCCAGCACAGGGAGGTCGAGACGGGCCAATCACTTTAGGTCAGGAGTTTGAGACCAGCCTGGTCAACATGGTGAAACCCCATCTCTATTAAAAAATAAAAAAATTAGGCCAGGCGTGGTGGCTCACGCCTGTGATCCCAGCACTTTGGGAGGCCGAGGCAGGCGGATCACGAGGTCAGGAGATCGAGACCATCCTGGCTAACAAGGTGAAACCCCGTCTCTACTAAAAAAATACAAAAACTTAGCCAGGCGTGGTGGTGGGCGCCTGTAGTCCCAGCTACTCAGGAGGCTGAGGCAGGAGAATCGCTTGAACTCAGGAAGCAGAGATTGCAGTAAGCTGAGCTTGCACCAATGCATTCCAGCCTAGGTGACAGAGTGAGAGTTCGTCTCAAAAAAAAAAAAAAAAAAAAAAAAATTAAATGGGCCTGGTGGCATGCACCTGTAGTCCCAGCTGCTTGGAAGGCTGAGATGGGAAGATCACTTGAGCCCAGGAGGTGGAGGCTGCAGTGAGCCAACATCGCACCACAGCACTCCTGCCTGGGCAACAGAGGAGGACTCTGTCTCAAGAAAACCCAAAATGATTAATACGGTAAATTTCATGTGCATTTACCACTATTAAAATAAAAAAAAACAGGCCAGGCACAGTGGCTCATACCTGTAATCCCAGCACTTTAAGAGGTCAAGGTGGGCAAATCACCTGAGGTCCCGATCTCAAGACCAGCCTGGCCAACATGGTAAAACACTGTCTCTACCAAAAATACAGAAATAAGCTGGGCATGGTGGCGCATGCTTGTAATCCCAGCTACTCGGGAGGCTGAGGCATGAGAATCACTTGAACCTCGGAGGTGAGGTTGCAGAGCTAGTCACTGCACTCCAGCCTGGGTGAGAGAGCCAGACTCCATCTCAAAACAATAAAAAATTTTAAAAATTAAAAAAATAAAAAATAAAAAAACTCTCAACATAAATTATCTCTGTAAGGCCAAAGGGCAAGAAGAAAATAGATACAGAAACTAAATAAAGTACATACTAAACAGACCTTCAGATAATTTCTTACTTCTGTATTCAGAGATTCTGGAGAGAAAAGAGTTGGTGAAAAAAAAAAAAAACTTACGGAAAACTAAGTGGTCAATTTCTGAAATCACTGGTTCATAAATAAGTGGGGATCCTGACAATAGCGTCTCTTTATCAGGTTAACAGTAGTTTGTTAAATTCAAAACAAATCTATTCCACAAGGCTTTACAACTATAGACAACTGCTTGAAGTAAGGGTCTCTTCTCAAATATTAAAATTTTCAAAACAGATAAAAGCACAGAAGGCCCGACGTGTTGAAATGAATGATTGAATTTTGCTGCCACGCATCCATATCAAAAGCTACTAAAACAATATACTATGCCATAAGGCTAAATTTTACCTGCTACCAATGTCTTCAATAGAAGGGATTCCATGGAACTGACAGGAGAAAGCAGTGCTGATTCCAGCACGTTCAATGCTGTAGCACTGAAAGACTTCAGCAGCTCTGGGTTATCCTCAGTCACTGTCTGCAAACAATATGCTATAAGGCAAAACATAAATATTTAGAAACAAATGAATTCTGCTTTGGATAATTTATACCAGTATAATTCATCAACAAAACGTTGTATCATTACCACTTCATTAGATTCATGTAGCTTTTGTAGAATATATATGCTTTATCTCAGGGTGATATGTACAAATGAGGCTTCCCAAACTATTAGTGCTGGAAAAGACGTTTCTTTTCTTTTTAAATTTCTAATGCTGAACAGATGTATACCTTTTTTTTTTTTTTTTTTTTTTTGAGACAGTCTTGCTCTGTTGCCCAGGCTGGAGTGCAGTGGTGCATCTCAGCTCACTGCAACCTCCGCCTCCCAGGTTCAAACGATTCCTGTGCCTCAGCTTCTCAGGTAACTGGGATTAAAGGCATGCGTCACAATGCCTGGCTAATTTCTGTATTTTTAGTAGAGACGATATCACCATGAACGCCAGGCTGGTCTGGAACTCCTCGTCTCAAGTGATCTGTCCATTTCGGCCCCTCAAAATGCTGAGATTACAGGCATGAGCCACCACGTTCAGCCAGATCTACACTTTTTTACAAAATACAATTACAAAGACTCTTTTTTTTTTTTTTTTTGAGACAGAGTCTCACTCTGTCGCCCAGGCTAGAGTGCAGTGGCACAACCTCGGCTCGCTGAAAGCTCTGCCTCCTGGGTTCACACCATTCTCCTGCCTCAGCCTCCCGAGTAGCTGGGACTACAGGTGCCCACCACCATGCCCAGCTAATTTTTTGTATTTTTACTAGAGACGTGGTTTCATCTTGTTAGCCAGGATGGTCTCAATCTCCTGACCTCATGATCCGTCCGCCTTGGCCTCCCAAAGCGCTGGGATTACAGGTGGGAGCCACCACGCCCGGCCTAAAAGACTCTTAAATGTGGCAATGTCGTTACTATAAATGTTTATAAAAGTTTATCCTCAGGCCGGGCGTGGTAGCTCATGCCCGTAATCCCAGCACTTTGGGAGGCTGAGGCAGGAGGATCATCTGAGGTCAGGAGTTGCAGACCAGCTTGGCTAACATGGTAAAACCCCATCTCTACTAAAAATACAAAAATTACCTAGGCATGGTAATGTATGCCTGAAATCCCAGCTACTTGGGAGGCTGAGGCAAGAGGATAGCTTGAACCCTGGAGGCGGAGGCTGCAGTAAGTCGAGATTGTGCCACTGCACTCCAGCCTGGGTGACAGATCTGAGACTGCATCTCAAAAAAAAGGCCAGGCGCGGTGGCTCACGCCTGTAATCCCAGCACTTTGGGAGGTTGAGGCAGGTGGATCACAAGGTCAGGAGATCGAGACCATCCTGGCTAACATGGTGAAACCTCGTCTCTACTGAAAATACAAAAAATTAGCCAGGCGTGGTGGCGGGTGCCTGTAGTCCCAGGTACTCGGGAGGCTGAGGCAGGAGAATGGCGTGAACCTGGGAGGCAGAGCTTGCAGTGAGCCGAGATCGCACCGCTGCGCTCCAGTCTGGGCGACAGAGCGAGACTCCATCACAAAAAAAAAAAAAAAATTTACCCTCAATTTATGTACTTATCAAGGACCAGTAGCAAACAGTCCCAGGTTTTGGGATGTCTGGCTTCCTTTAAATTTATCATGACCTTCAAAGTTAGGGTTATCTCTGGTGGAGCAATAATTCTTTTTTTTTTTGAGACGGAGTCTCGCTCTGTCACCCAGGCTGGAGTGTAGTGGCCGGATCCTGGCTTACTGCAAGCTCCGCCTCCCGGGTACATGCCATTCTCCTGCCTCAGCCTCCCGAGTAGCTGGGACTACAGGCGCCCACCACCTCGCCCGGCTAGTTTTTTGTATTTTTTAGTAGAGACGGGGTTTCACCATGTTAGCCAGGATGGTCTCGATCTCCTGACCTTGTGATCCACCCGTCTCGGCCTCCCAAAGTGCTGGGATTACAGGCTTGAGCCACCGCGCCCGGCAATAATTCTTTAAGAAAAAAAATAGTTTATATAAAAGTATGAGCAAATTAAGACATGTAAAATAATAAATCACGCCCATCAAAATTACTTTAAATGCATGCAACTGCTGTGATCGACAATACATTTATATAGAAATCCATATATATGCATCTCTCTACATATATTCAAATGTAGTATCTTTGTCATTAAGAAACTAATTTACTTTAGCTAACAGCCATGATTGCTAACATACAAGTTCAAAAAAAGTTATATGAATACATGGGACGGAATCTTGTAGTTCCTTTTACTATATGTAAGCATTGCTTGACTTCAGAAGTAAAAGTAATAATGTATTTTAAAAATCATTAATTTAGCTACATGCAGAAGGAAAACACTATTATGCAATGCAAAATGACTTTATTCTAATCCATTTCAAAAATGCCCATTAAGGGGAAGAAAAGCTAAAAACAGAAATAAATCTGTAAGACTAAAGGCAGAAAAATAGAAGTGGTTTTTCTTTTAAATCATATGAACTAACTTTCCTGAAATTATCTTATTGTAACAAAAACTGTCCTCTGAGATTAAGTCACAAATTCCTAAAAATGGCTGAATTGTTTTTAAAATCCCCATTTACTCACAACTCCCCAAACCCACCAAGATTCCATTTGGAGAAATGATTTTTAAAATTTTCTCAGTAGTATTTATTCTACTATTTCCCCCCAATTCTGTTCTCTTAAAAATATCCATTAGAGTCAAGAGAAACAGCAGTAAGGGGAATACACTTCTTTCTCCCCAGAAGAAATGCAGTTCCACAAAGGGACAGCTGGAAACCTGCCATAATGATGGGGAGAAAAGAAATGCTCTCCCTCAATTGTTTCTCCACTCCCACCCAGCATTCTGCTGAGCTGCCCATGCTCTGGTTTCTGCCTCCTGCCATTGAGCTGAGGGTCCCTAGTGGCTCCTCAGTCCAATAAAGAGAAGGCAAGGGAGCCAAGGCCACTGAAGTTGCTGGACTTTGCCTTCCCTGTCTCATGGAAGGCACGCAGGCCTAAGTGGAATTTCAATCACTTCTTTTTCTCTTTCTCTCTCAACAAAACTCAGGCTGTCAGTTTTCTGCCAGAAGTATGAGATAGTAGCACAATACATTTAAGTAAGTTTAGATTCCAATTAACTGGCTTAAAGGCCTGGTAGTTGTGGGTTACTGTTTCTTAGTAAATGGAGATGAAAACTTTAAGAATTAATAAAGGCTGCTAAGAATGGAAACAGGCCAGAAACCACATATCTTCACATAATTACCTTTCTCCCTTTCAGAGCCAAAAGCAGAAAAATTGAATGAGCAGGTAAAGAATTAATATTAATCACAGATTTAGAGACCCAGAAAAAACAGGTGCTGAGCTACATATTCACATACAATGAGAAAAAAAATCACTCCAGTGGAATACACACACTAAAGCTGCATGAAAATTTTTGAACAAGGCTACACATTCTTAATAAGTCATCACCTTTTCTTCACTTACCTACTGAAATAGCCAGGTCAACATTGGTAGGAAACCTACTTAAATACTTTAACACAATCTCCAAACACCCTTCTTTGTTGAATATAGACACTGCTCTACTACTGCATTCACTAAATTGAAGGGGGAAAAAAAAGTTTTACTATTCACATTTTAACAGTAGGAAATCAACCATAGCAATCCATAAAAAAACAAATCAGGCTTTATAAACCAAGGAGTTGGAATCAAACACCCACCATTTTTATCGATGAAGGAACTAACACCCATTCATATTCACTATACATGAGAACTGGCTATCTATATTTTATCTCTATCACAGTGGGACCTTTTCATCAATCTCTTTGCCATGATGCCAGTTTCCTTATAGAAGGTTAAAGCTGGAAGAGATCTTGTAAATCATTTAATTCAACTCCCCGTTTTATAAATGTGAAAACCCAGGACCCAAGTGGTAATGTGGCCCATCAGAGAGCAAATATTTTGTCAGTGGTAGAGCCAGGCCCAGTACCTAGGTTCCCTGGGTCCAGCCTACTGTTTTGTCTTCCCTCTATACCACAACGATAACAAGTTCAAGGAGGATAAAAGGCCTCTATATTTATCACACAAAAACACAAATTTATATTTTTTTAACCTACTATATTTTAGATCATTAACAAAAACACAAATTTAAAGGAAAATAAAATTACATTTTATTCAAGCCTTTTAGAGTGCAATCATAATTTCATCAAGCAGAATTTGCAGTCTACAATAGAGAAATTACTGTAAGTATTTTTAAAATTATACTACCTTTTAATAAAAGACTCAGACAGCTATCAGTGTTATGAATAAGCAAACACAGTAAATATGAGTAAACAAGGCTAATTATAATAATTGTATCCATGTTTCCAGAGGAAATATCCATGTTGTATGTTTCCTCCATACATACAACATACACACGTGACATGCTAACAGCTAAGAGAGCTGATTAAATTATTAAACTAAATCTGTTATGTAATAAAAGATTTCATATCTTCTATCTACCTACCTACCTACCTATCTAGTTATGGCAGCATTAAGGAGACCACTGTCTAGTCAGGAAGATAAGCCATACGTGTGTAAAGATAATTTGAAATATAAATTATGAAACAAGAATGTTAAAAGTAACTCAGTGATACATACAGGGCTCACAGGTATTCAGAAAAGAGAAATCACCTTGGAGATATATTCAGACTCTTTTCAAGGCAATTTTTAAAAAATTTCCAAATGCAACAATTTCTATGACTCAAAGTTATCTGGTGCACGGAAAAACAGCACCCATCAGTTTTTGCTCAAATGCCATTTCCTCAGATCTGATCTCTCTAATATTTCTGGTGGAATGCATTCATTACAATGAAATCACAGGCAAGGACAGATTGCTACATAGGCATTTCAGGATCCAACTTAATCTTATATTCTAAGAAACATCTGTGCTTTTAGGTCAGCCACTGTAATTGCTGCTGACTGAAGATAAGAAACTGTGACAGAGTCTTGCTAGAAATGTGGGACATAAAATGGGGCAGAAAAAAGTAAATCCAGGTTGGGTTTCTAGCCATTTCCATTCCTAGTAGCAAGTCCACTCCACCCTCACCACTGCTACAATCACAGAATGGAGAGTGGCCTTCTTCCTCCAGGGGCCAAGGGAGCTCTTCTTAGGCATCCACTTCCCACTCAGATGGTAACCGCCAGGGGAGAGGAAGAAAAGCACCAGCCAAGGTCTGTGGTCCCCATCTCAGTCTAGAGGCCAAACCAAAGCTGCACCTGCATCTGGGCCTGACCAGCTTAAAGACAAATTTTTCTCAGGGTGCGCAGGAAGTCGGGGGAAAGGAGGAGCCACAGGTGCTAGTGGTCATGAGTCCTCCTATTTTTTGTCAGGTGCAATGACTGGAAAGCCGTAAAACAAAAGATGGAATGACGCAATGAGGAAAGGGATTGGGGAGGAGGGTTGATCTTAGGTCACCTGATCCTACCTCCTACCAAGTCTTTTTTTTTTTTTTTTGAGATGGAGTTTTGCTCTGTCACCCAGGCTGGAGTGCAGTGGCATGATCTTGGCTCACTGCAAGCTCTGCCTCCAGGGTTCAAGCGATTCTCCTGCCTCAGCCTTCCGAGTAGGTGGGATTACGGGCATGTGCCACCACACTCGGCTAATTTTTTTATAGTTTTGGTAGAGACGGGGTTTCACAGTGTTGGCCAGACTGGCCTCAAACTCCTGACCTCAAGTGACCTCCTGACCCGCCTCGGCCTCCCAAAGTGCTGAGATTACAGGCATGAGCCACCACGTCCAGCTCCTACCAAGTCTTAACATTCCAGATTAACAGGCCTACTAAGGGGAACAGAGATTCCCACACAGTATAACTGAGAATAGCAGCCTGGGTACTGCTATAGCAGTAGGCTGTGTTTGGAAGGCACCTTACCATATATTCCACAGCACGTTCACAGCCTCATTGGCTATGTTCTCAATAGAATTTCTGTTCTGGTCTTTTTTCTCCTGCAGGGACATCTCATTTGAATCCAGTCCAGCACTACACTGTAACCAAATACCATGATTAGCACCCTGGTTCCAAAGAATAATTAAATAAATAGGGTAATGATGGTGATGAAGCACAAAGGCTAGATAGACATCAGAAATTACAGTGGTTAACAAGTCAATCGAACCCTTACAAGCAGTAGTACAAAATCAATACAAAGTGTTTTACCTAATAAATGTAATAAAAGACAGTAAGAAGGCAACAAAAGATGAAATAAGAGCTTCTACCTAGCGCCTTCCGTTTTTTTATTACATAGCACCTTCTAAGGTACTATTCTAAGCTTTTTACATGTATCAAATAATTTAATCCAAACAATAAACCTATGAGGTAGGATGACTATTATTATCACCAATCTCTAGCTGCAAGTGGGAAAGTGAGGTACAGGGAGGCTGCTGAAGGTGTTAGATTAGCATGTGGTGAAGCTGGGATTCAGGCCCCAGCATTTGGCTCCAAAGCTGGTGCTCTTAAGCCCCTCTAGTACAGCCCAGGAGACACTGTAAAGTAAGGTTGCTCAATCCAGGTACTACTGAAATTCTCCACCAGAAAATTCTTTGTTGGGGAAGGAAGGGCTATCATGTTCATTTGGGGATGTTTAGCAGCATCCCTGGCCTCTACCCACTGGATGCCAGTAACAACTTTTACCCCACAAGCTCTGTAACAACCAATGTCTCCAGACATTGCCAGTTGTGCCCTGTGAAGCAAGATCATACCCAGTTGAGAATCATTGCTCTAAAACGACTGATGCCTCTTATCAAAACTGGATATCCTTTATGTAGCCTTAACTGAAAATTACCCATCAATACAGAATAGCGGACCAGAGGCACTCCAGCAAGAGAGCTCCTTAACCTCTTAACTATGTCATGCAATAAGACTGGAATGAGATCAAACATGAGAACTTACTGTAATCTTCACAAGTTCCTAATGTCTGTGCCTCGGCTTTGTCATCTGTAAAATGGGAATAATACCTGCCTCATAGGATACTGTGAGGATTAAATTATGTAATATCGAAAACATGAAAACAATACCTGGCACATAAATAAGCAATGACTAAATACTAATTATTTTTATTGTAATAAGTTTAACATCTAAAGGAGTGAGTCTGTACAGTTTTAGGCAGGTCTTTTCTAACTATCATAAAAACAAAGCTACAAAATAATAGAGATAAGTATCAATTAAGAGAGTAGATTGGTGTTTCCAGGAAAAGGAATGAAATTTCCACATGATGTTTAGATAGAAGACAAAGTCACTAACACCAAAGTAATACAAAAACTCTAAGTTTGCATCCCAAAAGCTACCATCAAGATATTGTAAAAACTGCATACCTCTTTTAGCAGCACAACCAGAGGGGTCATGATATCCTTAGTCACCATGTCATCACAAACTTCAAAACCTCCACAAGCACTAAGATTTCTACACAAGAAATTTAAAACATGTTTTACTTCCACATCACATGTCACAGAACACTTCTACCCTCTCACATTTCTATTTTTAGCCATATTTAAGGTTTCCTAGAGGAAATAGCTTATTGTTTCTGTCATATGCTACAGAACCAATCCAGAGATTTCCACCTGTTCTGATCCTTGTTCTACAAGATATAAACAGATGACGCTGTCATATAACAACTTAGTTCTGAGGTTTGAGACAGTATACAGGTACATGGCTACAAGAAGGGAAGAGGGGAGACTTTTCCCCTGTGAATAAATCACATCATGTAAGAAGGGACCTTTTCTTGGAATCAAGACTACAAGGGCAAGGCTAGGTGCTATAGCTCACATCTGTAATCCCAGCACTTTGGGAGGCCTAGATGGGAGGATTACTTGAGCTCAGGAGTTCAAGACCAGCCTGGGCAACACAGGGAGACTCTGTTTCTAAAACAAGAAAAAAAAAAGAAAAAGTGAACTGCAAGGGCAGCAAGGTGGGGCTACTGAGAATGATACCCCCTAAAGCAGCCCTGGGTAAATTTAATTGGAAAGACATGACTTCCGAGTACACAGCACTGTGCTAGCCTAAGGATATAGAGATAGTCAGAAGATGCCCTCACAATCCGCCAGGATCCCCTAGCCTGTGTATGCTGTGGGAGGAAGGGAAGGGCTTTTCCACATGCTGTTTCCTCCCTAGAGGAAGAAGAGCGTCTATCTCCCCTCCAGCAACTGGTGAATGCCCATTCATCCCTCAGAGCTCACCTCAAGCACCACTCACTCAGAGTCTTCTTCCCTAAATCCTTTGTTTGTAACCTCCTGTAGCATCCTTTGTCACTACCATTCATTGTAATTATACACTTATGTAACTGTTTGGTTAATGCTTGTCTCCCTCAATAACTTTAAGATTTCTTAAGGAGAGACGTTGCCTCGCTCATTACTCCATGCCCACAGCCTAGCTCAGTGTCTAGCACACAGGCACTTTATACATATTTGCTATATCAGTGAATGAAATATAAATAACAAGTAGAGACAGAGCAACAAGAACTACAAATACTAACTTCTACTCTTGCCCCCTCTGCAGTCCATTCTCTGCACAGCCAGCAGAGTGGTCTTCTCAAAAGGTGAGTTACAGCATGTCTCTTCCCTGCTTAAAGTCCTCAGCCCTACACCATCGTACAGCTCATCCCTCTCTCCAGCCTCATCTCCTGTAATTACCCACCCCTGCTCTTTTCAGTCACCTATCTACCCGCTCTGCTCTTTACCCACATCAAGCCGCCTGCTGCTTTGCATCTTTGCTGCTGCTCCCTTTGTGGGAAATGCTCTTCCCCCTATTTTCCCATGTCTCCTGGCTCTCTCACCCTGCAGATCTCCGTTCACAAGCCATCTAAAGAGCATTTTCTTTTTTCTTTTTTTTGACACAGGGTCTTGCTCTGTCACCCAGGCTGGAGTGCAGTGGTGTGATCATGGCTCACTGCAGCCTCGAACTCCTGGGCTCAAGTGATACTCCCACCCTAGCCTCCTGAGTAGCTGGGATTACGGGCACCCACCACCATGCCTGACTAATTGTTTAAAATTGTTCTAGAGACGGGGTCTTGCTGCTATGTTGCCCAGACTGGCCTTGGACTCCTGGCCTCCGGTGATCCTCCTTCCTTGGCCTCCCAAAGCAATGGGATTACAGGTGTGAGCCACCGCGCCCGTCCCAAGAGCACCCAATTCAAACTTCCCACCCCCAACTCATCATCATCTCATTTTCCCACAGCCAATTCTCACTATGTAATATTATGTTTTATCTTTTTACTAGCTTCCTGTCTGTCTACCCATAAACATGACTTGTGCCAAGAGAGGGGATCTTGGCTGTCAACAGATCTCGCTCAATATTGTTGGCTGTTCAAAATCCCCTGCATCTAGAAAGATTCCTGACACATGAATTGAAGAATTCATACAACCAAGGGACCCTAAGGAGGGCTTTTGGAGAGGGTAAAACGTGCGCAGGCGTGACGCTTGAGCAGGTGGACGCTGCAGGTGAAGCAGCCAGGTGGACAGATGAGATGCGTGTGGTTCGGGGATACTGGGGTTCTCTGGAGACTGGCTTCAAATCTCTGCAAACGGGAGACCGGGCCAGGGCCTGGTGGCACACAGAAGGCGCTGGCTGACCGCTGCGACCGGCCGCAGCCCAGGCGCGGGGGAGGCTAGAAGTGGGCACCGCCCTGGACCCTTCCCGGCTCACCTCAGCGCGCCGGCTGCAGTCTCCCTGACGGCCAGGCTGGGGTCCAGCAGCAGCGGCCCGAGGCGGCGCACGGCGTCTCGGCGCGCCAGGCCCGCGAGTGCCGGCAGCTGCTGCACCAGCCGGGCCAGCCCCGCGCAGGCGCACTCGCGGACCTCGGCGCTCGGGTGCTGGAGCTGCGGAGAGCGAGGAGGGTCAGAAGGAGAGCAGTGCGCACGCGCGCGGGGCAACCTCGTCTCGCCCTCCCGGCCCGGCGGAGCCCTCGCCTCACCTTTTCCAGCAGCTCCGCCGCTGGCCCGTCGTCCTCCTCGCCTCCGGTCCCATTCGCCGCCGCAGCCGCCTCGGCCTGACAGTCGCCCGTAGGGGAGAACTGAGGTCGCTTGAAGCGCTTCGTCCGGCTCTTACCCATGGCGACGTGCGCTGTGCTGACAGACCACCGAGAGAGGAGGGCAACAGCAGGCGGTGGAGGCTGCCGCGCCGGTGACAAGCAAGGTCCGTTGCTGCTGCTCAGCTGGGGCGGCTGACGGCTGGAGAACACATGGGGAAGCCGTGCGCAGGCGCGCGGCGCGTCGTCTGCTGGGTCGGGGTCGGGGGAGGGGGTTGGGGGGGGGTGGGGCTGGTGCGCGGAGTGCGCAGGCGTGGAAGAGGGCATAGGCGGGGCTAGCTTCTGCAAAGGGGCGGAGTCTTGTGGGTTTACCGGGAAAGTAGGAGGCTGGACTAGAATAGTAACGCCGACCCAGGCGGGAGGATCACTTGAGGCCAGAATTTCCAGACCATCTTGGGCAACATAGGAAAACACTCCACCCCCCGACCCTTCCCCCGAAAAAAATTAAAAATTAGCTGGGCATAGTGGCGTGTGTGCATAGTCCCAGCTACTCGGGAGGTTGAAGCGGGAGGATCACTTGACCCCAGGAGTTTGAGTCTACAGTGAGCCGTGATCCTGCTACTGCACTCCATCCTGGGCGACAGAGCGAGACCCTGTCTCAATCAATCAGTCAATCAAGCAATCAGTAAGTAACACTGAGTACAAATAATCAAATGTGATTAAGGATATTGTAAAGTTCATAAAGTTCTATAAAGTGCCTAACACCAAGCCTGACATATAGTAGGTACTCAAAAAGTATTAACCACGATTTTATTTTGTGTCCACAGCACCTCCCATAGCTCCTGTCATAGACAGAGCCCAGTTAATGTTTTGGAACGAATGTGTGTCTATATTTGATAAAACAGAATCACTTAAGAACCTAATCTCGCTGCCTTAGTTTCCTCATCAGCGAAGTGAGGACATTGATAGTATATACCTCATGGAGTTGTTACGAAGACTAAATGTGTTCGTATGTTTAAGGTGCTAAGAACAGAGACTGGCAGATAATAAGCACTATGGAAATGTTTGAAAACTTGTATTTAACAAAGATTCTTTTGCAAATATTTGTTGAGTACTAGGTACAGTGCTGGGCATTGGAATAAAACAATAATCATGACAGTTTGGTTCCTGTTCTCTCTCCCTGTCCTTATGGAGTTTACAATCCAGGGAGAGAGCTGTTGAATATATAATCATATGAATAACTTTGTGGTAAATTGTGGTAAATACTAAGCAGAGGGAAAAGTACAGGAGAATCTTAGGTGGTCTTTACAATTAGACATGTAACGAGTGAGTACTCAATATATGCATAACTTTGGGTCAACTTTCTTTTTTTCTTTTTGTTTTTGAAACAAGAGTCTCACCTATTGTCCAGGCTGGAGTGCAATGGTGCCATCCTGGCTTATTGTAACCTCCGCCTCCGAGTTCAAGCAATCCTCCTGCCTTAGCCTCCTAAGTAGCTGAGATTACAGGCATGTGCCACCATGCCCAGCTATTTTTTTTTTTTTTTTTCAGTAGAGACGGGGTTTTACCATGTTGGTCAGACTGGTCTCGAACTCTTGATCTCAAATGATCTGCCCGCCTCAGCCTCCCAAAGTGCTAGTATTACAGGTATGAGCCACCACGCCTGGGCTCAGGTCAGCATTCTACTGGAGAAAAGTTCCATTCCATGGCAACCCTACCATCAAAGAGTTGACTGTCCAGTAAGGGAAATAACATTAGTAACTATGGCATATTTTAGAGAGTTAACAGAAGTGTAGCTCGTATTGCATTTGGGCCTATCAAAGATCAATCTTGGGCTGGGCACTGTGGCTCACACCTGTAAACCCACCACTTTGGGAGGCCGAGGTGAGTGGATCACCTGAGGTCAGGAATTTAAGACCAGCCTGGCCAACATGATGAAACCCCATCTCTACTAAAAATACAAAAATTAGCCAGGCATGGTGGCGTGTGCCTGTAGTCTCAGCTACTTGGAGGCTGAGGCAGGAGAATCTCTTGAACCTGGGAGGCAAAGGTTGCAGTGAGCTGAGATCGCACCACTGCACTCCAGCTTGGGTGACAGAGCAAGACTCCGTCTCAAAAAAAAAAAAAAAAAAAAAAAAAAAAAAAAAAAAAAAAATCAACCTTGGAGCCACTAAATACATGTTGGTGGGTTTTCCTTCCTGTATATCTTATCAGGCCATCGATCTGCCTGCCACCTACCTAGTCCAGGCAACCGTCTTTATTTTTTGAGATGGAGTCTCTTTCTCGTTGCTCAGGCTGGAGTGCAATGGCATGATCTTGGCTCACTGAAACCTCCGCCTCTTGGGTTCAAGTGGTTTTCCTGCCTCAGCCTCCTGAGTAGCTGGGATTACAGGTGTGTGCCACCACACCCAGTTAAATTTTGTATTTTTAGTAGAGATGGGGTTTCACTATGTTGGCTAGACCAGTCTCGAACTCCTGTCCTCAGGTGATCCACCTGTCTCAGCCTCCCAAAGTGCTGGGATTACAGGCGTGATCCACCACGCCCAGCCTAGGCTACTGTCTTTTATCTTGAGCTTTCTGGTCTCTCCATTTCCACCCTGCCTGTCCCCCATCCATTGAGCAGCTAGAGTGATCTCAAAATATCCCTCCACCTTTCTCCTTGTATTGTATTCACTTCCTCACTTAAAACTTTTCAGTGGCTGCCGGGCATGGTGGCTCACCCCTGTTATCCCAGCGCTTTGGGAGGCCCAGGTGGGTGGATCACTGAGGTCATGAGTTCAAGACTGGCCTGGCCAAAGTGGTGAAACCCTGATTCTACTAAAAATACAAAAATTAGCTGGGTGTGGTGGCGCCGGCCTGTAATCCCAGCTACTTAGGAGGCTGAGGCAGGGGAATCACTTCAACCCGGGAGGCGGAGGTTGCAATGAGCCCACATCGTACCACTGGTCTCCAGCCTGGGTGACAAAGCAAGACTCTTTCTCAAAAAAAAACACAAACTTTTCAGTGGCTTCCCTTTCTCTTTGGATAAAGATCAAAATCTTACCAGGGTTGCAGGGTTGCAGGGTTTCACCCTGGCCCCCAGCGTCACCTCTTCATTTTGCTCTTTTAGCCAACATCTATGGGGCCTCAGGGCTTTGCACAAACCCCGGCCCCTACCCTATGAACTAGTGAACACAGTCTCCATAGGCAGGGACAGGGAATTCATAGTGAGAGACAGGTCTCCCTTGAGACCTGCATGTACCTCGTTTCTTTGCTTCAAAGCACGTATCAAAATTACAGTTGTAATTTTCAATTTCTTTGTGAACAGTTATACAATTGCCTTTCTCCCCAACTGAACACTACGCACCTATAAAGACAAGACAGTGCCCATTTTCACACATCGCGGTATCCCTAACACTAGCCTAGAGCCTGGCAAGATAGTCATGCAATTTCTTGAATGAATGGAGAGACCACATAGGAAAGAGTAGGGCATGCAATTTAGATGGAATAAGATGATAAGAATTTAGATGAGGTAGAAACAGATTCCTCCTGTTTCTCTCACTGTGGCGATAAACAAGAAAAAAGTGGTTCAAAACCCAGGCTAGGCGCAGTGGCTCATGCCTGTAATCCCAGCACTTTGGGATGCTGAGGCGGGCAGATCACCTGAGGTCAGGAGTTCCAGACCAGCCTGGCCAACATGGTGAAACCCCGTCTCTACAAAAAATACAAACATTAGCCAAGCGTGGTGGCACATGCCTGTAGTCCCAGCTACTCGAGAGGCTGAGGCAGGAGAGCCATTTGAACCTGGGAGGTGGAGGTTGCAGTGAGCTGAGATCGTGCCACTGCACTCCAGCCTGGGTGACAGAACGAGACTCTGTCTCAAAAACAAAACAAAACAAAAACCTTAACTAGATGAGCACAGAGGAATTTTAGGGCAGTGAAAATACTCTATATGATATAATGGTGGATACATGTCATTGTACATTTTTCCAGACGTCTAGAATGTATAACACCCAGAGCAAACCCTAATGTAAACTACAGATTTGGGGTGATAGTGACGTGTCATTGTAGGTTCATGGTGTAACAAATGCATCACGGTGTAAGATGTTATCATGGGGGAGGCTGTGCATATGTTGGGGCTGGGAGTGTGTGGGAAATCTCTGTACTTCCCTCTCAATTTTGCCATGAACCTGAAACTATTCTAAAAAATAAAGTCTTTGGCCAGGTTCAGTGGCTCTAACCTGTAATCCCAGCACTTTGGGAGGCCGTGGCTGCTGGATCGCTTGAGCCCAGGATTTCAAGACCAGCATGGGCAACATAATGCGACCCCGTCTCTACAAAAAATTAAAAAATTAGCTGAGTGTGGTGGTGTGTGCCTGTAGTCCCAGCTACTTGGGAGGCTGAGGTGGGAGGATCACTTGAGCGTGTGAGGTGAAGGCTTCAGTAAGCCGAGATCACACCACTGCACTCTAGCCTAGGTGACAGAGTGAGACCCTGTCTCAAAAAATAAAGTCTTTAAAAAACATAAATAAATATAAATACCATAGCTAGAGCAGAACTTTGTGGTCTGTTATCGTTAGTTACTCTTTCCAGTGATAAATTACCATTGCTGCTAAAATGAATAATTAGCTTTATTTAATGAGCTTAAGAGCTCTTCTGGGAGCCACCCTCAGTCGATTGTCAGTCTTAGAAGGAGCCCAGTGATCTTTAACCAGTCTAATCTTCCTTCACCAGTCATTTTTTAAAATGCAGTGAAGTAATGATTATCTAACCATCCCTTTTTCCTGCAAATTATCTTTGTCAAGAGGGAATTTTTGAATTAGACTGCTTAGAAGCCTCTTCCCTTGAGACAAGTTGGAAATAAGCTTGTCATCAATTATTGGTCTGACAAATTAAAAAAAAAAAAAAGGAATTAGGCTGGGTGCAGTGGCTCACCTGTATTCCCAGAACTTTGGGAGGCCAAGGTGGGAGAATCACCTGACCGCAGGAGTTTGAGACCAGCCTGGACAACATCAAGAGACCATATCTCTACAAAATGTTTAGAAATTAGGCAAGCACAGTGGTGTTTGCCTGTAGTCCCAGCTATTTAGGAGACTAAGGTGGGAAGATCACTTGAGCCCAGGAGTTCGAGACTGCAGTGAACTATGATTGCACCACTACACTCCAGTCTGGTCCATAAAGTGATACCCTGTCTGAAAAAAAAAAAAAAAAGAGCTGCTCTACCAGACTCCTGTTTCTCCCCCTTCGAATTTTGATAATGTAATCTTCCTACAACACACTCAGATCAATATTTTCTAGAACATTTAGACAGTCCCATGGTCCTATACAGTCAGGTTCAGCCCTTTACATAACATACAAGATGTGGCCACAGCCCTCTGCCATGTGCCTCCAACACCACATTTCCAGCCCTGGGAGCCTCCTTAGTCTTCCCAGAAACTCCGTGGGACTTTGCTTTCCTTAGGCCTGGAGGACTGTAGAGCTGGGCAAGCTTCCGTAGCTCACGCTGGTGTTAATCATCGCCATTCTCCTAGTACACAATCTCTGATCCACTTACAGTTCCTGTGAGCTTTAGGGACTCATTGTGGGAAGAATGAGAAATATAAACCCAAAAGATGGCCAACCCCTGGGCCCTGGCCTACTGTCCTCCATTTCCTACTGCCCCAGCAGATGCTGCACCCTTGGGCCAGCCGTGTACTTTGTGTGCCCTGTACCTCTCTCAGAAGTTTTCGTGAAGCCAGGTGTGGTGGCGCACGCCTGTAGTCCCAGCTACTCATCAGGCTGAGGCAGGAGGATCGCTTGAGCCCAGAAGTTGGAGGCTGTAGCAAGCTACAGTCATACCACTGCACTCCAGCCTGGGTGACAGACCGAGACCCTGTCCCTAAAAAAAAAAAAAAGTAATTGTCCATGAGTTGTCATCAAAGGTATACATGTGAGGCCAGGCACAGTGACTCACGCCTGTAGTCCCAGCACTTTGGGAAGCCAAGGTGGGCAGATTGCTTGAGCCCAGGAGTTCAAGACCAGCCTGGACATTGTGGCAAATCCTGTCTCTACAAAAAATACAAAAAATTAGCCAGGCATTGTGGCACAAGCCTGTGGTCCCAGCTACTCCGGAGGCTGAAGTGGGAGGATCACTTGAGCCCAGGAGTTTAAGGCTGCAGAGAGCTGTGATTGCACCGCTGCACTCCAGCCTGGGTGATGGAGTGAGACCCTGTTTCAAAAACAACAAAAAAAAATATACACATGAGCTGCCCACACTAGCCTCTGAATTAGCAGTGCCTGGCACTTCGCTGAATTAATGTCCCTAGAATGTCTACTCCCTCTTCACGGTTACTGTCCTCTTCTCAGCTGACTCTACATAGAGTGACTCAGTAGTCAGCAACAAGGAATGTCACTGCTGGCAAAGTCATCTGCAAGGTGATTAGACACTGGGTCTCTAGTTGCAGTTCTGCCACTAACAGGCTGTATGTACAAGGGAAGTTTTCTTTATTTACATAGACTTGGTAAGGGTTTTTGAAATATTAGAGGGCTGGGAACCATTTTGATGATTTCAGGAAAGGAAGGAAAATCGCCTGTTGGGTGCCTCCTGAGCGGGTGTCAGAACCTGGGATAGGCACTGTTGCCGGTCATCCCCCACTTGGTCCTCAGAACTTGCTGAGATAGGTGTGACAATTGCATAACTGCTGACAGCCAACCCAAGGAAGTCACTGCAAAGGGACCTGCTACCCACTGAATTTCACACCATTCATTCATTTATTCATTCACTTAGTAGATATTGGTTATTGAGTGCTTGCCAGGTATCAGTCCCTGCAGCAGGTGCTAGCGATAATGAGAGAACTAAGCCCCAGTCCATGACGTCGTGGCGTTTACAGTCTATCTAGCCTTGCAGCTTTATGCTGCCTTTAACAAAGGTCCTGTAGAAGAAATTATTGCTCACTCGCCGCCACTAGCCCGAACACTGCATCCTCCTGCTGCTCAGCCACCCTCTTCTCCATGATGGTGATGGAAGAAGAGATCATCATGCTTATCATTGACAATGGCTCTGGCAGGTCCAAAGCTGGCTTTGCTAGGGATGATGCCCCCCGAACCATGTTCCCCTCCATTGTCGGGTGCCCCGGGCACCAGATCATGATGGTGGACATGGATGGGCCAGAAGGACTCCTATGTGGGTGACAAGGCCCAGAGCAAGTGCAGCATCCTGACCCTGAAGTACCCCATTGAGCAGGGCATAGTCACCAACCGGGATGACATGGAGAAGGTCTGGCACCACACCTTCTACAACGAGCTGCGTGTGGCCCCAAGGACCACTCATTGCTGCTGACCAAGGCCCCCCCCAAACCCCAAGACCAGCAGAGAGAAGACAATTTGGATCATGATTGAGACCTTCAACACCCTGGCCACGTGTGGCCATCCACGCCGTGCTGTCCCTCTAGTCCTCTGGGCACACCAGTGGCATTGTCACGGACTCTGGAGACGGGGTCGCCCACATGATGCCCATCTCCCCTAACCAACTACCTCATGAAGATCCTCACCGAGTGTGGCTACAGCTTCACCCCCACGGCCGAGTGGGAGATAGTGCGTGACATCAAGGAGAAGCTGTGCTACGTTACCCTGGACTTCCAGCAGGAGCTGGCCACCGCTGTGTTCTCCTCATTCCTGGAGAAGAGCTATGAGCCACCTGATGGCCAGGTCATGACCATCTGCAACGAGTGGGTCTGGCGTCCAGAGGCAGTGTTTCAGCTTTCTTTCCTAGGCATGGAACCCACGGCATCCACGAGACCACCTTCAGTTCCATCATAAAGTGTGACATGGACATCCACAAATACCTGTAGGCTGAGATGGTGCTGTCCTGTGGCACCACTGTGTACCTGTACATTGCAGGCAGGATGCAGGAGATCACCAGCCTGGTGTCCAGCACCATGAAGATCACATCATCGAGTACTCTGAGTGCAAGTACATGGTGTGGATCGGTGGCTCCATCCTGGCCTCCCTGTCTACCTTCCAGCAGATGTGTATTAGCAAGCAGGAGTACGAGGACTCGGGCCCCTCCATCATCCAGCGCAAATGCTTCTAAATGGACTGCGAGCAGATGCCTAGCATTTGCTGCATGGGTTAATTCAGAAGAATAAATTTGCTCCTGGCAAATGCATACACCCCATGCTAGCCTCATGAAACTGGAATAAGCCTTTGAAAAGAAATTTGTCCTTGAAGCTTATATCCAATATCAGCACTGGATTGTAGAACTTGTTGCTGATTTTGACCTTGTATGCAAGTTAACTGTTCCCTTGCTATCTGTTAAGTACCCTGTACATATCTTGGATCTCAGCCCTTAGTGTATGTGGCTTGGTCACTTTGTGGCTGAGGTAAGAACGTGCTTGTGGAAGACAAGTCCATGGCTCGGTGAGTCTGCGTGGCCAGCAGTCTCCCACCAGTGCAGGGTGTTAATGTGTTAGGGTTGAGTGTTCTGGGATTTCTTTAGAGGCTGGCAAGGGCTCCTGAACCACTTGTGTCTGTCCTGCTGGTCTGTCAGGATTGGAAAGTCTAAGCCATAGGACCCAGTTTCCTTTCTTAGCTGATGTTTTCCTGACAGAACACCATGGCTGTTACTTGCCTTGAGTTGGAAATGGTTTGCATTAATACCTGTAAATGTATTCATCCTTTTAATTTACATAAGGTTTTTTTTGTGTGTGTGTGTATGTGTGTGTGTGTGTGTGTGTGTATGCAATTCTCAGTTCTTCAAGAGATGACAAAAAATTTTGGTTTCTTACAGTTATGTGAGAGCATTAGGCCCCAACAACACATGAGTGTGTAAGGAAAAATAAAAGTGCTGGTGAAAAAAAGAAAATTTATCCAAAACTTGGAAATAAGGAAAAAGGATAGCCACACATTTTTTCTTTTTCTTTATATATATATATTTTATATATTTTTAAAATCTTTTTTGAGACAGGGTCTTGCTCTTGTGTACAGGCTGGAGTGCAGTGGTGTGGTCTCGGCTCCCTGCAACCTTCACCCTTCACCTCCTGGGCTCTAGCCATCCTCCCACCTCAGCCTCCTGAGTAGTTAGGACTACAGGTGCCCACCACCGTGCCTGGTGATTTTTTTTTTTTTTTTTTGTAGAGACAGGGTTTCACCATGTTGCCTAGACTGGTCTCAAACTCCTGAGTTCAACTGATCTGCATGCCTCAGCCTCCCAAAGTCCTGGGATTAAAGGCCTGAGCCACTGCGCCTGGCCTGCATATTTTTTCAATATTACATTGTCCCAATGTCTAACAGACCCGTGAAATGATTATT
Source organism: Rhinopithecus roxellana (assembly GCF_007565055.1). NCBI lineage: Eukaryota > Metazoa > Chordata > Mammalia > Primates > Cercopithecidae > Rhinopithecus > Rhinopithecus roxellana. The sequence goes on from NC_044568.1 coordinate 27,574,797, forward strand.
TATCTAAGGCAATACCATCAAGCAGAATTTTCCACAAAGAGGAAAATGTTCTGTGCCTGCCCTGCCCAGTAGAGTAGCTACTAGCCAAACATGGCTATTTTGTTGTTGTTGTTTTATTTTTTTATTTTCTTTTTTTTGTAGAGATGGGGTCTCTCGCCCTGTTGCCCAAGCTGGTCTTAAACTTTTGCCCTCATGCAGTCCTCCTGACTTGACCTACCAAAGTGCTGGGATTACAGGAATGAGCCACTGCACTTGGCCCACAATTGGCTATTGAACACTTGAAGTAAACTAAATTTTCAATTTGGGCTGATTGTAAACATTTTGTTGTTGCCTGCCCAATTTTCCAACAAGCCAGATGTCCACAGAACTGAAGCTTGAGAAATGTACATTTCTTCTGTGGGATGACCCTGCTGCCTATTGACCAACTCCTCTTCCTTGCTGCTCCTGTTATCCTCCCATGATGTGTAAACACCTAACTTTAGTCAGGGAGGAGGAATGGATTTGAGGTTTATTTCCTGTCTCTCCCACTGATGTCACCTGAAGAAAGCTTTCTTCCCTGCAATACTTGTTGTTTCAGTGATTGGCTTTCTGTGCATCAAGCAACAATACCTAGACTGAACCCCTGGTGTTCATTAACATTATGACATAAAAAAGTAAATAAATAAAAATAAAATAAAAAATAAAAATAAATGGCTACCTATGACTAGAGGCGATGGATTTGTAAAGTGCAACTCTAAAGCAGTGCATCTGACCTGGGAGCAATTTTGCCTCTCTGTGGAACATTTGGCAATGTCTGGAGACATTTTGGTTGTCACAACCATGGGGGTGCTACTAGCATCTAATAGGTAGAGGTAGGTACCACTGACAGTGTGGGCTGGATAATTCTCTGTTGTGGAGGTTGCCAGTCTAGCCTGGATAATTCTTTGTTGTGGAGGCTGTCCTGTGCATTGTACAAGGTTTAACAGCACCCCTGGCCTCTGCCCACCAGATGCCACTATCAGTCCTCAATGGTGACAACCAAACATGTCTTTGGCCATTGCCAAATGTCCTCTGGGAGGCAAAATCACCTTTAGTTGAGAATCATTGCTCTAGAGAAATATGTTTTTTTTGTTTGACCATTTACTTAGGGGCCTAGACTCTATGAAATTAGATGTGAATTTATGTATGAATAAATTGCAAATGATTTTGATTGTGTCTAGTTGAGATGCAAATTATTTCTGTCCAGCAGAAAAGATAACCCCAAAGGATAGAATTTCATTGCCTTGTAGAATATTAACCAGTTTCTTATCTAACCTAGAAATCCCATTTAAATACATTTTTCCACACTGACTATATACATTTCTGTTTCTCTATTGAACCTGTTTTACCATCCTCCCAGTTCCTTCATTAAAGAACATGTACATGCTCACCCTATGTGGATGCAAAGGTCAGAATTTTAACTTGAAAACCATCCTTTGATACTGTGTATCCGTAAGGAAAGAAAGGTGTTCATCAGGCACTAGGAAGTAAAAAGGTTACAAAGCAGCATAAATAACATAATCACACTTTTGGAAACACACAACACAGAGAAAAACTCATGGAAGTATAGATACCTGGACCTTTCACATTTGTAAAACAAAACAAACAAAACAAAGTGCATATACCAAAATGTTTCCTGTGTTTGCCTCTGGGCAGAATTAAAGGCGATATATATACATACACACACACACACACACACACACACACACACACACACACACACACACACACACATATATATATTTTTTGTTTGTTTGTTTTCTTTTTTTAGATGGAGTTTTACTCTTGTTGTCCAGGTTGGAGTGCAGGAGTGCAGCGGTGTGATCTCAGCTCACTGCAACCTCCACCTCCCAGGTTCAAGCAATTGTCCTGCCTCAGCCCCCTGAGTAGCTGGGACTACAGGTACGTGCCACCACGGCCGGCTAAATTTTGTATTTTTGGTAGAGACAGGGTTTCACCATGTTGGCCAGGCTGGTCTCGAACTCCTGACCTCAGGTGATCCACCCACCTCGGCCTCCCAAAGTGTTGGGATTACAGGTGTGAGCCACCATGCCCAGCCAGATATTTTTTTTAAAAAGTCTTATTATTGCCCTGTTTGTATTTTCTGGGTTTTCTAAAATGATTGGGTAGTATTTGCACAATTTTTTTTTTTTTTTTTTTTTTTTTTTTTTTTTTTTTTTGAGACGGAGTCTCGCTCTGTCACCCAAGCTGGAGTGCACTGGCCAGATCTCAGCTCACTGCAAGCTCCGCCTCCCGGGTTCACGCCATTCTCCTGCCTCAGCCTCTCGAGTAGCTGGGACTACAGGCGCCCGCCACCTCGCCTGGCTAGTTTTTTGTATTTTTTAGTAGAGACGGGGTTTCACCGTGTTAGCCAGGATGGTCTCGATCTCCTGACCTTGTGATCCGCCCGCCTCGGCCTCCCAAAGTGCTGGGATTACAGGCTTGAGCCACTGCGCCCGGCCTGCATAATTTTTTAAATTATGAAATATATATATATATATATATATATATTTTTTGAGACGGAGTCTCGTTCTGTCGCCCAGGCTGGAGTGCAGTGGTACGATCTCAGCTCATTGCAAGCTCTGCCGCCTCCCGGGTTCACACCATTCTCCTGCCTCAGCCTCCCGAGAAGCTGGGACTACGCCCGCCACCACGCCCGGCTGATTTTTTGTATTTTTAGTAGAGACGGGGTTTCACCATGTTCACCAGGATGGCTCGATCTCCTGACCTCGTGATCCGCCCGCCTCGGCCTCCCAAAGTGCTGGGATTACAGGCTTGAGCCACCGTGGCCAGCCAAGATATTTTTTAGAAGAAATACAATGTAATTCTGGCCTCCTCCACACAGTCCCCATCCTTTTCTATTTCCCACATGCCCACCTATGACCCCCCCAGTGGCTGCCTTTGGCTCTCAGAAGACTCATTTGGTATCTGGACACCGGGTTAGTTGTAGCACAAGTATTTCGTGTAGTACAAAGATCTTACATTTCTAGAACTTTTTTACTTTTTCTTTTTTTTTTTTTTTAAGAGACAGGGTCTTACTCTGTCACCCAGGCTGGAGTGCAGTGCTATGATCATAGCTCACTGCAGCCTTGAACTCCTGGGCTCAAGTAATCCCCTTGCTATAAGCCCACACCACCAGGCTAGGACCTTTTTTTTTTTTTTTTTTTGAGACAGGGTCTCACTCTGTTGACTAGGTTGGAGTGCCGTGGTGCAAACATGGCTCACTGCAACCTTGACCTCCTGGGTTCAAGTGATCCTCCTGCTTCAGCTTCCCATGTAGCTAGGACCACAGGTGTGTGCCACCATGCCTGGCTAAGTTTTTTATTTTTGTGTAGTGACAGTCTCTCTTTATTAACCAGGCTGGTCTTGAACTCCTGGCCTGAAGCAATCTTCCTACCTCAGACTCCCAAAATGACATTTGTGGAATTCTTTTTTTTTTTTTTTTTGAGAAGGAGTCTCGCTCTGTTGCCCAAGCTGGAGTGCAGTGGGGCGATCTAGGCTCATTGCAACCTCTGCCTCCCAGGTTCAAGCGCTTCTCCTGCTTCAGCCTCCCATGTATCTAGGACAACAGGTGTGCACCACCATGCCTGGCTAAGTTTTTGATTTTTTTTTTTTTGTAGAGACAGGGTTTCGCAATGTTGACCAGCATGGTCTCGAACTCCTGACCTTGTGATCCACCCACCTTGGCCTCCCAAAGTGCTGGGATTACAGGCGGCATGAGCCACCGCACCCGGCCGACATTTGTAGAATTCTTATAACATTTTCCACTTAAAAAAAATTATTTTCTGGCCGGGCGTGGTGGCTCACGCCTATAATCCCAGCACTTTGGGAGGCCGAGGCGGGCAGATCACAAGGTCAGGAGATTGAGACCATCCTGGCTAATATGGTGAAACCCCATCTGTACTAAAAATACAAAAAATTAGCCGGGCGTGGTGGTGGGTGCCTGTAGTCCCAGCTACTTGGGAGGCTGAGGCAGGAGAATGGCGTGAACCCGGGAGGCGGAGCTTGCAGTGAGCCGAGATTGCGCCACTGCACTCCAGCCTGGGCGACAGAGTGAGACTCTGTCTCAAAAAAAAAAAAAAAAAATTATTTTCTGCCGGGCACAGTGGCTCATGCCTATAATCCTAGCACTTTGGGAGGCTGAGGCAGGTGGGTCACTTGAGGTCAGGAGTTCCAGACCAGCCTGGCCAACATGGTGAAACCCCATCTCTACCAAAAATATATTTTTTAAAAATTAGCTGGGTGTGGTGGTGGGCACCTGTAATCCCAGCTACTTGGGAGGCTGAGGCAGGAGAATCGCTTGAACCTGGGAGGCAGAGGTTGCAGTGAGCCAAGGTTGTGCCATTGCACCCCAGCCTGGGCAACAAGAGCGAAACCCTGTCTCAAAAAATTAATTAATTAATACATTAAATTAAAAATTATCATTTTCCAAGTGAACTCACTTAATATTGCAGTTTCTTTTCTTTGCTCCCAGGTGGGCAGCATTTCCTTCCTATTTGTAGTTTCTTGTTTCCTTTGCTTAGCTCTCAATGAGCCCACTGTCAGTCTAGGAACTTCTAGCTTTCGGCTGAAGAGCTGGTACATTCCCATCTAGTTTTTTAAAAAATTGATACACAATAATTGTACATATTTATGGGGTACATGTGATACTTTGATACATATAGTACATACAATGTAATAATCAAATCTGGGTAATTAGCATATCCATCACCTCAAACATTCATCATTTCTTTGTGTTGGGAACATTTGAAATCTTCTAGCTATTTTTTATTTGTTTTGTTTTAAATTTTGATTTTTTATATTGACAAGCAATAATTGTATATATTCATGGGGTACATAGTGATGTTTCAATATGTATAATGTATAGTGCTCAGATCATGATAATTAGCATGTTCATCATCTCAAACGTTTATTTTTTCTTTGTGTTGGGAACGTTCAATATTCTCCTTCTAGCTATTTTGAAATGTATGATAAATTGTTGTTCATTACAGTTACCCTGTTGTGATACTGGACACTAGAACTTGTTCTTTCTATTTGACTGTGTGTTTGCACCCATTAACCAAGCTCTCTCCACTTCCTTCTAGCCGCTGGTAACCATCATTCTACTCTCCACTTCTATGAGAGCAACTTAGCTTCCACATGTGAATGAGAACATGCAATTATTGTCTTTCTGTGCCTGGCTTATCTCACTTAAAATAATGACCTCCAATTCCATCCATGTTGCTGTGATAGGATTTTATTCTTGTTGTGGCTGAATAGTATTCCACTGTATATATATACCACATTTTCTTTATCCATTCATTGGTTGATGAATACTTAGGTTCATTCCATAACTTGGCTATTGTGAATAGTGCTGCAATAAACATGGTGGGGGCAGGTATACCTTTGATATACTGATTTCCTTTCCTTTGGATAAATACCCAGTGGTGAAATTGCTGGATTGTACAGTAGTTCTATCTTCAGTCTTTTGAGGAAACTTCATGCTGCTTTCCATAATGGCTGAGCTAATTTACATTCCCACCAACAGTGTGTAAGAGTTTCCTTTTCTCCACATCCTTGCCAGTATTTGTTATTTATTTATTGTCTTTTTGATAATAGCCACTCTAACTGGAGTGAGATGATAGTTCATCGTGGTTTTGATTTACATTTATCTGATGATTAGTGCTGTTAAGCATTTTTTCATATAGCTGTTGGCTATTTGTGTGTCTTCTTTTGAGATGTGCCTATTCATGTGTTCTTTGCCCCTCCCCCCACTTTTTTTTTATTGAGGTGGAGTCTCACTCTATCACCCAGGCTGGAGTGCAGTGGCATGATCTTGGCTCACTGCAACCTCCACCTCCCAGGTTCCAGCGGTTCTCCTGCCTCAGCCTCCAGAGTAGCTGGGACTACAGGCACATACCACCATGCCTGGATAATTTTTTTGTGTTTTTAATAACGACAGGGTTTCACCATGTTGGCCACGCTGGTCTCGATCTCCTGACCTTGTGATCTGCCCACCTCAGCCTCCCAAAGTGCTGGGTTTATAGGCATGAGCTGCCACGCCCAGCCTTTGCCCACTTTTTAATGGGATTTTTTTTTGCTGTTGGGTTGCTTGAGTTCCTTGTATATTCTGGATATTAGTCCCTTGTTGATGAATGGTTTGGAAATAATTTCTCACATTCTACAGGTTGTCTCTTTACTCTGTTGATTGTTTCCTTTTCTTCTTAGTTTAATATAGTCTCTTTTGTCCGTTTTTGTTGCCTGTGCTTTTAAAGTCTCAGGTATAAAATCTTTGCCTAGACCAATGTCCTGAAGCATTTTCACTATGTTTTTTTCTAGTAATTATAGTTTCAGGTCTTGCATTTAAGCCTTTAATCCATTTTTAGTTGATTTTTGTATGTGGTGGGAGAGGGGTCTAGATTCATTCTTCTGCATAGGGAGATCCAGATTTCCCAGCACCGTTTATTGAGAGTGTCCTTTCATCAATGTATGTTGTCATCACCTTTGTCAAAAATCAGTTGATTGTGGGAGATTTCACACAGAAAAAAAAAATATATCAGTTGGCCATAAATATGTAGATTAATTCTGAAATCTCTATTCTGTTCAGTTGGTCTATGTGTCTGTTTTTATGCCAGTATCATGCTGTTTTGGTTATTATGGCCTCGTAGAATCTTTTGAAGTCAGGTAGATGCCTCTAAACTTTGTTCTTTGTATATTGCTTTAGCTGATTGCATTCCCATCTGACTTTAATTATGTCAAGGCAAGCCCTGATTCCTCTAAAGGTCACTCTATTTTTGTACTTGTTTTATTTATTTTAACTGATCAATGGGCTAATATCACTTCAATTTTTAAATAAGTAACAATTAATATTAGTGATTATGTAATTTTGTTTTTGCATTACCTTCCATGCTACATCAAAATCAGGATTTATCAAATTTTCAAGTAACAATGGAGGTAAGAAATGTTTATTTGTATTTTTTCTTTTTAATTAATATTTTTGAGACAGGGTCTGACTCTGTTGCCCAGGCTGGAGTGTAAGGCATGATCGCAGCTCACTGAAGCTTCCACTTCCCAGACAGAAACCATCGTTCCACCTCTGCCTCCTGAGTAGCTGGAACTACAGGTGTGCACCACCATGCCTGGCTAAGTTTTGCATTTTTCGTAGAGACAGGGTGTTGCCATGTTGCCCAGGCTGGTCTCGAACTCCTGGGCTCAAGTGATCCTCCCACCTTGGCCTCCCAAAGTGCTGGGATTACAGGCATGAACCACCACACCCAGCCTGGAAGTAAGGATTTTTAAAAAGCAACTGATGGAGTGACCAGGCATGGTGGCTCATACCTGTAATCCCAGCACTTGGGGAGGTCAAGGTGGGTGGATCATTTGAGGTCAGGAGTTCGAGACTAGCCTGACCAACATGGTGAAACCCCGTCTTCACTAAAAATACAAAAAAATTAGCTGGGTGTGGTATCTTAGCTACTTAGGAGACTGAGGCAGGCGAATCACTTGATCCTAGGAGGCAGAGGTTGCAGTGAGCTGAGATCATGCCACTGTACTCCAGCCTGGGTGACAGAGTGAGATTCTATCTAAAAAAAAAAAAAAAAAGTAACAGATGACTTGTTTTATATATCTCAAATAAATAAATAAAATGTTTACAATTTATTATTTAGGGAATCTGTGTCAAATGTGATAAAACATGCAAAGTTAGGTAAACTCTGAAGAATTGTGTCTGTTGATGCCACATTATACTTGCAAAAGAAGTGGATAATGTTGGTTGGCTCACACCTGTAATCCCAGCACTTTGGGAGGCTGAGGCAGGCCGATCACAAGGTCAGGAGTTGGAGACTCATCTGGCCAACATAGTGAAACCCTGCCTCTTCTAAAAATACAAAAACTTGGCCGGGTGTGGTGGTGTGCACCTGTAATCCCAGCTACTTGGGAGGCTGAGGCAGGAGAATCACGGGATCCCAGGAGGCGGAGATTGCAGTGAGCCGAGATCACACCACTGCACTCCAGCCCGGCGGCAGTGCGAGACTCTGTCACAAAAAAAAAAAAAGAAAAGAAAAGAAAAAGAAATAGATAACCTCTCTATAAAACATTCGGACTTACGATTTTCATTTCACTTATTTAACCAATAGCAAAAGGGACAAAAATAAACCAATTGCTGATACAGCCTTTCCATTATTTATTTTGTACTAAGAGGTTAAACATTTTTTCAAGTAGAGAACTAATATTTAAAAAGACTTTTTGGCCAGGTGTGATGGCTCATGCCTATAATCCCAGCACTTTGGGAGGCCAAGGTGGGTGGATCATTTGAAGCCAAGAGTCTGAGAGCAGCCTGGGTAATATGGCAAGACCCTGTCTCTATGTAAAAAAAAAAAAAAAAAAAAAAAAAAGGCCAGTGTGGTGGCGCACACTTGTAGCCCCAAGTACTCAGGAGACTGAGGCAGGAGGATCACTTGAACCCAGGGTTTCAAGGTTGCAGAGAGCTGTGATCGTGCCACTTCCCTCCAACCTGGGCAACAGAAATTCCATCTCTAAAAAATAAAAATACAAAAGTAAAAGTTTTTTTTTTTTGGACAAAGCCGATAGTGAGCATTGCTTGAGCCAGATCAATTTTGTGTTGTAGAATATTTACATCTTTACCTTTGAAATCTATTGCCTGCTTTGTTGACTGTTTAGCCAAGATGAACACTAAAAAACAAACAAACGAACAAAAACAAAAACCACCTAGGTTTCAACACCAGCAAGTCACATCTACTTGGTACGAATTTTTTTTTTTTTTTTTTTTTGAGACAGCGTCTCCCTCTGTCACCCAGGCTAGGAGTGCAGCGGCATGATCTTGGCCACTGCAACATTTGTCTCCTCAGCTCAAGCGATTGTCTTGCTTCAGACTCCTGAGTAGCTGGAACTATAGGTGTGTGTCGCCATGCCTGGCTAATGACCTCCATGTTTAATAGCAAATGATCAGTCTCTAGGGAATATGGAATCAAAGGCACGGAGACAGAATCCATACTTTGTTTGGGGAAAAGGGGGATAATCTTTGTTCCAACATAAGATTATGTTGAGACATTTAGTCTCATCTACAATCCAGTCCTAACTATACCAAAATAAAGCCTCAACCAACTCTGATTGGTTTTTCTCCTTTAGGAATTACATAGTATACAGTGATTAGACAGTGAAGAAAATAAAGAAAAACAATTGAAAATATATGAAGAAACAGAAACATGAGATTTCTCACAAGGCCCTGGATAAAAAAAAAAAATTACCAAAAGACCTTTTAAAAATAATCACTATTTGTGAGCTTATTAATACACACAGATCATCTTTTTTTTTTTTTTTTTTTTTTTGAGGCAGTCTTGCCCTGTTGCCCAGGCTGGAGTGCAGTGGTGCATCTCGGCTCACTGCAACCTCCACCTCCTGGGTTCAAGCGATTCTCTTTCCTCAGCTTCCCAAGTAGCTGGGACTACAGGCATGTGCCACCATGCCCGGCAAATTTTTGTATTTTTAGTAGAGATGGTGTTTTGCCATGTTGCCCAGGCTGGTCTTTAACTCCTGACCTCAAGTGATCCGCCCATTTCGGCCTCTCAAAGTGCTGGGACTACAGGCCCAGCCCATCACTTTGTTTAAACGAAGTCATAGGTCAGGTGCATGCCACTGTACTCCAGCCTGGATGACAGAACAAGACACTGTCTCAAAACCCCACCACCCCAAAACTAATTCATGCTAACTTACCAAGAAAATAGTAAACACACCAACATTTTAAACATTTTTACTGATTGTCATTTCTTGTGCTAGTGTTTCTCTCTCAAAAATATGCAAAAATACCACTACAGGACTATCCACCTGTCTCCACCTCTTGCAGTCTTGGGACCAGGAAAGAACCTGGTCCATTAATCTTCAACATAGATGTCCCTGCAAAGGGCAGGTGCATGCGGCTGCCAGTGACATTGGGTAATCGAGATTAGTCTGTCAGGCTCTGGATCAGGGACCTGAATTCTTTGCACATCAGGGAAACTCTGGCTCACTTGCACTTGTATTCTTCCAGTTTATGCTTTCTGTGCAAGGGCTTCCATTGGACAATGAAGAAAATGTGCTAACATTCGAGTGAGTTGCTTCCTCTCATCTATTTCTGCTACCATTCTGCCATTGTAATCTCCTGGCAACATACATGCATCCATCACTTTAGAAAGCCTTTCTCCAGGTTCTTTATCTGCTATTCTAGTAGAGATACTTCTTGGTCTACAGCAGGCAAAAAAGTGATCCTCTAGTGAACTGCTGCATCACCCAAGGCTGCATTTTCTAGATTTTATAATGCTCTCATGAGATTTAGAGTCTGTGGTGGTGGCTCACTTGCAGATCCCAGAGAGGAAAAGTTTTCATTTTCATTCATCTTTATCTGTCTATAAATTTACTTCGTAGGCTTCTTATTGCCTCACAGAGCTTGTTTAATTTGCTCTAATACATTACTTCATTGTTTCTTGTTTGTTTGCTTGTTTGTGGTTTTTTTTTGAGACAGAGTCTTGCTCTGTTGCCCAGGCTGGAGTACAGTGGTGTGATCATGACTCAAAGCCTCAACCTCCTGGGCCCAACCAATCCTCCCACCTCAGCCTCCCAAGTAGCTGGGACCACTGGAGCACACCACCATGTCCAACTGACTTTTTTTTTTTTTTTTCTTTTTTTAGAGATGGAGTCTATCTATGTTGTCCTGGCTGGTGTCAAATTTCTGAGTTTGAGTGATCCTCCCACTTTGACCTCCAAAAGTGCTGAGATTACAGGCGTGAGCCACCATGCCTGGCCTCTAAATACATCATTTGCACAAACAGACCTTTCTTCCCAAATAGACAACAGTCTTCCAATATGCTTCTTTTTTTTCTTTTTTCTTTTTTCTTTTTTTTTTTTGTGAGACGGTCCCGCTGTGTTGCCCAGGCGGGAGTGCAGTGGCTCCATCTCGGCTCATTGCAAGCTCTGCCTCCCGGGTTCACGCCATTCTCCTGCCTCAGCCTCCCAAGTAGCTGGGACTACAGGCGCCCACCACCGCGCCCAGCTAATTTTTTGTATCTTTAGTAGAGACGGGATTTCACCGTGGTCTCGATCTCCTGACCTTGGATCCGCCTGCCTCGGCCTCCCAAAGTGCTGGGATTACAGACGTGAGCCACCGTGCCCGGCCTCCAATATGCTTCTTACAACTCTCATCAGTATCACTTGAAACATGCTTAAAAGCCTCCACTATGACTGGTGCAAATCTTTTGTAAGCTCCGGCCCCTTCCTTTTGCTTTGTATTTTAGTAGGGGCAAGGTTTCACCATGTTGCCCAGGTGGTCTCACTGGCAAGGTGAGAAAAGTAAGCCTCCTGTTTGGCTTTGCTCTCTGCAGCTCCAGCTACCACGTGGTGACCATAGGCCCGGCTGCTTGCTGTGGTGAATGAGCCATAGGGACCAGGTCTGCATGCTCTGCTGTGAGTTGCTCAACCCCAAGCTCCTGCTCCTGCGCCCCCTCAGAGAAGACTGACATCCCTCCCACCCCACATTCACGCCGTCCCACTCTGTGGGGTGACAGGAGGAGAGTTTTGTTGCCCTCTCGCAGCCTTGCCGCCTCACCCTACCCTTTCCACACCCTCAGTACCACCCTGCTTGGTAGGATTTAATCCTGATACATATTACCCTAAATCCCATCGAACTCATCCGAACTTTGGAAAGTGACACACTTTACATGGTTGTGATCAAAACCGGCATTAACTTCTTTTGCTCCAGTGTGCCAAGATATCCTTTTGGGTTTTTTTGTTTGTTTGTTTTGAGACAAGGTCTCACTCTGCCGCCCAGGCTGGAGAGCAGTGGCGCCATCATACTCACGGCAGTCTCAAACTCCTGTGCTCAAGTGATCCTTCCATCTCAGCCTCTTGAGTAGCTGGGACTACAGGTGCACACCACTATGCCTGGCTAATGTTTTTAAAAATTTTTTGTAGAGATGAGGTCTCTCTGTGCTGCCCAGGCTGGTCTCAAACTCCTGGTCTCAAGCGATCCTCCTGCCTTGGCCTCTCAAAGTGCTCGGATTACGGGCATGAGCCACTGCAGCTGGCCAAGGACATTCTATTTACTTGAAAGTCAACAAAACAGCCGGGCATGGTGTCTGGTCTGGAATTCCTGACTTTAGGTGATCTCCCGCCTTGGGCTCCCAAAGTGCTGGGATTACAGGCATGATCCACTGCACCTGGTCAGTTTGGTGGTTTTTGATAAAGCTACATGCATAGGCAGCTCATGACCCAGCAATTCGACTCCATGGTATTCCCAAGGAAAGTGATGTATCCACGCAGACTTGTACATGATTATTCATAGAACCTTTATGAATTATAGTCCTAAACTGAAAACAACCCAAATGCCCATCGACCTGTAAATGGATAAACAAAGAAAGGAGCAAATTGCCAACATGTGTGTTAACATAGATAAAATCTCAAGAGCATGTTGACAAAAAAAAAAAAATCAAAAGCATGTTGAACAAAAGAAGCCAGAGACAGGATTATTGTACTGCATAATTATACTATGATGTCATTTGCATGAAATTCTAGAAAAGACAAATCTACAGTGATAGAAGCAGGACAGTAGTTTCCCAAGGCCAGGAATTGGGGGATGGGACCTGACAAAGGAAATGTTTAAGAGGATAACAATATTCTGCGTCTTGCTCGTGGTGATTGTTACACAGGGGCCACATTTACTAAAATTCACACTGTACAGCTTAAATGGATGAATTTCATTATATGTAAAGTTGTTTTTTCTTTTTCTTTTTTTCTTTTTTTTTTTTTGAGACAGAGTCTCACTCTGTCACCCAGGCTGGAGTGCAGTGGTGCAATCTCCCCTCACTGCAACCTCCACCTCCCAGGTTCAAGTGATTCTCCTGACTCAGTCTCCTGAGTCGCTGGGATTACAGGTGCATGCCACTGTGCCTGGGTAATTTTTCTATTTTTAGTAAAGACCAGGTTTCACCATGTTGGTCAGGCTGGTCTCAAACTCCTGACCTCGTGATTGTGATCCACCTGCCTCGGCCTCCCAAAGTGCTGGGATTACAGGCGTGAGCCACTGCACCCGGCCTAAAGTTGATTTTTTTTTTTTTTTTTTTTTTTTTGAGACGGAGTCTTGCTCTGTCACCCAGGCTGGAGTGCAGTGGCGCCATCTCGGCTCACTGCAAGCTCCGCCTCCCGGGTTCACGCCATTCTCCTGCCTCAGCCTCCCGAGTAGCTGGGACTACAGGTGCCTGCCACCATGCCCGGCTAATTTTTTGTGTTTTTAGTAGAGACAGGGTTTCACCATGTTAGCCAGGATGGTCTCAATCTCCTGACCTCGTGATCCGCCCGTCTTGGCCTCCCAAAGTGCTGGGATTACAGGCGTGAGCCACTGCGCCCGGCCAAGTTGATTTTTTTTAAAGCCCACAGAGCCGTCTCTGTTTTGATCAATTCCCCAGATTCATTGTTTTCTCTCTTTTTGAGTTTCGCTCTTGTCACCCAGACTGGAGTGCAATGGTGTGATCTTGGCTCACTGCAACCTCTGCCTCCCGAGTTCAAGCAATTATCCTGCCTCAGCCTCCTGAGCAGCTGAGATTACAGGCGTCTGCCACCACGCCCAGCTGAGTTTTGTATTTTTAGTAAATATGGGGTTTCACCATGTTGACCAAGCTGGTCTTGAACTCCTGACCTCAGGTGATTTGCCTGCCTTAGCCTCCCAAAGTGCTGGGATTACAGACATGAGCCACGGTGCCCAGCCTCCAAATTCACTGTTAATTTTAATGGGTTGCACTCCCTATTTGGAGAGTGAGCTTCTTGCTGATGGTCAGTATTTATTTATTTATTTATTATTTATTTTATTTATTTTATTTTTTTTGAGAGCAGGTCTCAGTCTGTTGTCCACAGCTCGCTGCAGTTTCCTGGACTCAATCAATCCTCCGGCCTCAGTCTCCTGAGTAGCTGGGACTACAGACATGCGCCACAACACTCAGCTAATTTTTTTGTATTTTTTGTAGAAATGGGGTCTCACCACATTGTCCAGGCTGGTCTGGAACTCCTGGGCTCAAGCGATTCTCCTGCCTTGGCCTCCCAAAATGCTGGGATTACAGGCATAAGCCGCTGCGCCCAGCCAGTCACTATTTATTGATCCCTCGATATGTGCCAAATGCTGGTCTAAGAGCTTTGCATATATTAAGCTAATAAATCCACCAACAATACCACAAAATGTCAATAGCCCCATGTTAGAGATGGGAGAACTGAGGCATAGAGAGGGCAAGCCTCTTGCCTAAGAGCACAGCACATGATTCGTAAGTGACACACAGAATTTAACCTACATGGTCAGGCTCCAGAGTTTAGTTTGTAATAACTGCAATACACTGTCTCCTACTGAATTTGCTGATAGATACCTAAGAGCTAGTAAATTGAGGAAATCAAAGTTTTAATTAATAGATAACACCAGGTAAAAGGAGGAACATAGTAAATGACTAAATATGAGAGCAGGGGAAGGGTTCCCAAATTGGTCAGTATGCTTTCTATACCTGTTTGCCCACTTGTGAAATAAATTACTCCATCTAGCAAACTCACACTTAGGCACCTCACTGAGAAAGAAGTATTTCATGTGCATACACAATTTAAAAAGTTAAGGGCCAGATGTGGTGCCTCATGCCTCTAATCATAGTACTTGGGGGGCGGGGCAGGAGGACTGTTTGAGTCCAGGAGTTGAAGACCAGCCTGGGCAATATAGCAAGACTCAGTCGAAGAGAAGAGGAAGAGAGGGAAGGGAAGGGAAGAGGAGGGGAGGGAAGGGAGTCTGGAAGGAAGAAAGGAAAGAAGAAAAAGAAGGAAGAAAGAAAGAAGGAAAGAAAGAAAAGAAAAGAAAAAAGAAAAGAAAAGAACAGCAGGTTCTTGCCTTCTCTAGAATCCCAAGCCCTCTATGGGAAGTAAACAGTCCAGCCCCTTCTGTTTCTCTTGTTATCTCTGTATTCCCAAATGATACGCTATCACTCTTTCTAATTTATCAGTATCATGTGTTATCTCTTGACTTGCTGGTCTGATGGGTAAGGTCTGATAGGTAAGCTCTCCAAAACTCTCTCCTCCATTTCTCCTTTGCCCAACAAAATTGTACCGGAATTCTCTATTACATCAAATCACACTACATTTGTAGGACAATGCAAATTTTGCTCACTGCTGAACTAAGAAGCCCACTAAACCACAATTCCTTCCTCTGTTCTTGGAGTTAGTAATTGCCTTTTTTTCTTATCCTGGTTTCCCATCAATTTGTCATTATTTTTTCCCTAATGTCCAACATCTTTGTCTATCGCTGCATACATTTAAACATACCCATTTCACTGTCTTCCCGAGGTCTCCTTCCTAACCCCGTGCTGTCATCGGGACTGGGTGCTCTCTCCCTAAGGATGCGTTGTGGCTTGCGTGCTGGAGTCCCATTTCCTGTGTGGCTGTTAGCACATGAAGCGATGGTAGTGATGTTCACCGTGATAATGCTGCTGGTTTATTGTGGAAGCTTTCAGTGGAAGTCACTGTACGTCATTTTGTTATCTCCTTTTTAAAAAAAATTTCTGTACCCATCCATCCATTAATTGTATGTCATTTATTGAAAATGTATTCCGGCTGGGCGCGGTGGCTCAAGCCTGTAATCCCAGCACTTTGGGAGGCCGAGATGGGTGGATCATGAGGTCAGGAGATCGAGACCATCCTGGCTAACACAGTGAAACCCCGTCTCTACTAAAAAAATACAAAAAACTAGCCGGGCGAGGTGGCGGGTGCCTGTAGTCCCAGCTACTTGGGAGGCTGAGGCAGGAGAATGGCGTAAACCTGGGAGGCGGAGCTTGCAGTGAGCTGAGATCCGGCCACTGCACTCCAGCCTAGGCGACAGAGCGAGACTCTGTCTCAAAAAAAAAAAAAAAAAAAAAAAAAAAAAGAAAATGTATTCCATATGCATAAATTGAGGTCACATATGTAATCAGATAGAATTCAGAAACAGGGATTTCAGAAACCTAGGTCCTAGGTTATGAAACTGCTACTATTCAAGTATCCTTTTCTGGATCTCAATTCAAATAACCCAACTCTAAAGGATATGTTTATGAGACAACTGGAGGAGTTTAAGCGGAATATTTGGTATAAAATTGCTACAAAGTTATTAGCGTTTCAGGTATGATACAGTGTTGTGGTTATATGTAAAATTTTTCTTAACTTTTGGAGATAGTTACTGGAATATTTCTATATCAAGTGATGTCTGTGATTTACTTCAAAATAATCCTTTGTGGGGGTGAGGGAGCAAGTTGAAATAGGGTAGGCTGAGCATCTCAAAACTGAAAATCAAAAATCTGAAAAACTCCAAAATTCAAAACTTTTTTTTTTTTTTTTTTTGAGACAGAGTCTCACTCTGTCGCCTAGGCTGGAGTGCAGTGGCGCGTCTCAGCTCACTGCAAGCTTCACCTCCCAGGTTCAAGCGATTCTCCTTCCTCAGCCTCGCAAGTAGCTGGGATTACAGGCACCTTCCACCATGCCCGGCTAATTTTTGTGTTTTAGTAGAGACGGGGTTTTACCATGTTGGTCAGGCTGGTCTCAAACTCCTGACCTCAGGTGATCCACCTGCCTCAGCTTCCCAAAGTGCCGGGATTACAGGCATGAGCCACCACGCCCAGCCTATTTTTTTAATATTAAAAAAATTCCCCACTTGCCAAAGCTGACCTATCATTTGCCTTCTAAGAGGTTTTTAGGTAAGCCCAGGCACAGATTTTTTATTTTTTTAAGGTTTTATTTCCGATTCCACTTCCTGAACTCTAGTTCTGGGGCCCACATATCTCATCTGAGCTATAGCAGCCACTCCCAGCTGGCCTCCCAGGTCCTGCCCTGTCAGTCATCACAAATGCAAATCCAGTTGTCACTTCCTTAACTGAAAACACTTCGATGGCTTCCCATTGCCCTCATGAAATACCATGTTCTGGTTCCTACTTCCTTCCCGTTTTCTCTCGTCACAGCCCCCTCCCCGGCAAAACTTCTCCCCCTGCTGGCAACACACACCAGATGTTTGCTAATCACCTACTTTGTAAGGGCTGGTCTGGCTGGGTCCTCTTCCCATGGACTCCTGTCTTGCATCTTTACTTTCCGTAGCACTTAAACCACATGGTAACTGCTTGACCACTTGACCACAGGTCTGTACTACCCACCAGATAACAAGTTCTGAGGTTCTGAAAGGGCAGAAATTCATTTTGCTTTTTTTTTTTTTTTTTTGAGACAGTCTTGTTCTGTCACCCTGGCTGGAGTCCAGTCACACAAGTCATAGCTCACTGCAGCCTTGAACTCCTAGGCTCAGGCAATCCTCCCACCTTAGCCTACTGAGTAGCTGAGACTGTGGGTGTGTGCTATGCCCAGCTAATTTTCTCACACATTAATAACCCAGCAAAACATTTGCCATGTAAAAGGGAGTCTATAAAGTGATGAACACACTTTAAAATAGGGTAACAAATATCCTTTTATTTTTCTCATACAGTCAGACTGGCATAGCAGGTATCAGTGGTACACTAAAAACATCAGATTTTAACGTGTTCCATGATGAAGCAGACAAGATGCACTTCCTATCTTTGGTGGGAAAAAAAGAAATTATACTTACCCTTTGTAAAAGCATAAAGTTTAAGAGTCTGAAGAGTAAGACTCAAATTTCTATGGTTTCAACAGGACAGGGAGCGAGAGACACCTCAGTTGCTGACGGCAGGGTATTTGTCAGGATTGTTAAATCTTTATAAAATGCCAGTCAAGATGGCTAGTTCTAAATGAAAAAAGAGCGTCTCAAAAAGCAGCACTATCAGATAGTCATGAGCTTGAATGTTTTCAGAGAGGTTCCTCAGGAAGAGGAAAACACCGAACACCATTTTCTGAGTAAGGCCAAATATCCTGTTTGCCTTTAGTCCAGTTTTCAGGAGTTTGCTTGGTTCAAAAGATTAGGTGAAATTTCCTCATGGTTATCTCAACTAAGATGTTGACTTTGGGCAAAGTTGTAACAATAAGTGTTTTTTTTCCCCCTTAAAAATTTGGGTTAACAAACTTACTGAGGATTGACTCTGCAGCTAGGTACTATTTAAGTGCTTTACATGAATTAACACTTTAAGACTTGAAATAAGCCTGGAAGATTAGCATTATGCCTATATCCTATATATTATCTCAATGTACCAAAGAAACTGGCATTATGCCCATTTAATAAATGAGGAAACTAAGGTTGCATAATTTAGCTAGAATTACAAAACTACCAAGTAGCAGATCTGAGATTCAAATCCAGGCAGTTTGGCTTAACAGTCTACATTCTTAACAGTAATATTATAATGGCTCTTGAATAAATTCACTTCACACACATATGTAAAGATCCATTCAATCTGAGTCAGAGATTTGGATTTTGGTGCTGGCTCTGTCTTTAGTAAGTTGTGGGGATTTCATATAGACTCTTCGCAAATCTGAGACTGTCTACCCCACCTGTAAAATTAGATGATTGGATTCTATCAGTGACCTCCTAACAACGTGCGAGAAGGGATGAGAAGGTAAGAGGTAGTGGTTAGACACTAACGTCACAAGGATCTTTGGACCATTCCAAATGAAGACTCTTTAGAAAAATGAGTTGTTCTGCTAGAAGTTAAGGTATTTTTGAAAAGTCTCTGGACTATAACAGATTGTTTTCTTTTGAAGCCCATGGAATCCAAGTAATGTGGCATCTGAAGTTCCCTCCAAGTGCATGCAAAGACACAGGTGGGTTTTCCTAGAGGAGGAATCAAAGTCTTTTATTAAACCCTCAAAGGAATTCATGACTCCAAAAAAGATGAAGGGCCTATAAAATATTTCTTCAGCTTTATGCTCTTGGAGGAAACTGGCAATCCAAGTTTGTAAAGAGCAATATGACAAAACCTGTGTTTCCTGATTAACAGCCAAGTGTTATTAGACTATGATGAATAAGACATATTAAAAGTAATCATAACCTGATAAACTGGGTAGCTACACGTGCTACTTAAAATTTGCTGTCTTGGACACAGAGCTAAAGTAATATATCTCATCTGGAACTAGCTTATATCTGATACAGACAATATGTTTTAACATTTTTTTCAGAGTTACAAACTTACAATAAACCAAAGAAAAAGTCCAATCACGAGTTATATATAAAGTATTTATTTTTTATGCACATATTTACCTACAAAATTTACAGAAAATAAAACAAAGCAGAATATATAGAATACCCTCTTAAGACTTCTTAGGAGCAGAGGGTTTTATTGCTGCAGGTCAAAGAATAAAATTTTATACATGTGAAAGCTAAGATGAACACATTTAAGTTAAATGGCAGCCTTGTTAAAAAGTTTTTTATCCTGTTACTGAATTTTCAGCTTTATGTTAAATGAAATTTAAAAGATTGCTCATGAAATAATTTAAACCTTTTCAAAATCTAATAAACAGGTAAAAGGCACCTCCAGTACTTTAAAATATTTACAGCAATCCCAATAGTTTAATTTTAAGGGCTATTATAGTACATGTGGCTATTATGCATACACAGTATGTCATTAACACTCTCTAAACAGTGAGAATTGTAGACTCTAGTTTGTGGCACCGCTCCCAAGTTATTCTGGTGAAGGTGTAGAATGATCAATTATACCTGTGCAACACTAGTGTCACAGCCTGTCTATCACAGCGTAAAATCCAGTTATCTAAAACAGTGACTATCAAATTCCCAGACAATACATAATTTATCAGTAGACTTGTATATTCACAAGCCTTTAGGGTATTTTAAAAATTATTAAAGAGGCCAGGCACGGTGGCTCATGCCTGTAATCCCAGCATTTTGGGAGGCCGAGGCAGGAGGATCACAAGGTCAGGAGATCGAGACCATCCTGGCCAACGTGGTGAAACCCTGTCTCTACCAAAAATACAAAAAAATTAGCCGGGCATGGTGGCATGTGCCTGTAGTCCCAGCTACTCGGGAGGCTGAAGCAGGAGAATCGCTTGAACCTGGGAGGCAGAGGTTGCAGAGAGCCAAGATCATGCCACTGCACTCCAGCCTGGCGACAGAGCGAGACTCCGTTAAAAAAAAAAAAAAAAATTATTAAAGCAATATAAAGGATATTTAGCATTTAAATGAAAACAATGAACTAAAAATAAAACCACAATAGTTGGAGTTCAATATCTGGTTTGACAAAAAGTGTTTCTCAAAACATCTATAATTTCTTACAACATAATGGAGAGTTTTCCTCAGTCTAAGCTGAATCCAATGTTTTTCCTGCAGTATGATTAGAAGTGTAAGAATGAAAGGCACACATAATAGCCAGTTTTAAAGAGCTGTGGGGATGGCAAGCAGATGTTCCTGAAATACCGGTGCAGGAGAACAAAGTCCACACAACGTTTTCCTCTTTGTTTAACATTGGCATTGATTTGCTATTTACAGTAGTTTGCAAAAATACATTATAAAAACTGAATGAGGTTCTGTTTCTAAGTTTAACTTAGTAACATACATACATACTTCATCTGCAAAAATCTTTGCAGGATCTGAAGTACTAAAGTGACACTAATACTGAAACACAGGTAATCAAAAGTACCAAAGCACTGATAATGAGTCACCATCATCAAGATAATCCAGGTAAATATTGCACACTTCTTGTCAGTTGCTGCTATGACCTTTACATATCCAACACAAAAGGAATCCTTTATGGCTTTTTGCTGTATCACTTATTTGAAGAAAGGCTATTTTAAGTCCCAAAACAATGAGTGAAGATTGTCATTGAACATGAGGCCTAGGTTTCAAAATTAGTTTTCCTGTCTGTAAAAATGAAAAGACAAAATTTTTTCAATACACAGTTCTAGTAAAAATAACACTGCTTATTTATAAACCTTAAATGGTATGTGCAAGGAATATGAATGCTTCTCTATAGTCAAGACTAAACAATTAAGTTATGCTTTCAATGCTTCCTTTGTGTGGAGCTTCCTTCTGAGCTCTTTATTTTAAAATACTACATACATCTTTTTTTCTCCTCTTTTCATTTTTTGTAGAGACGGAGTCTTGCTCTGTTGCCCAGGTTCATCTCAAACTCCTGGACTCAAGTAATCCTCCTGCCTTGGCCTCCCAAAGTGCTGGGATTACAAGCGTCAACCACCATGCCTGGCCTCCTTATTCTAATTTCTGTAATGAATAGGTATTACTTGTTTAATGACTTTTTAAAATGAAGGCTAAGACACTTTTATAAATAAAATAAGCAAATCAAAATAGAAGCTACCTATCAAAATTGTGCGACATCCTTATTATACACTGGTACATGATAGTTTTTAATTTACTTAAAGACAGGGTCTCACTGTCGTCCAGGCTAGAATGCAGTGGTATGATCACAGCTCACTGCAGCCTCAAACTCCTGGGCTCAAGCAAAATTCTCCTGCCTCAGCCTCCCAAGCACTGGGACTACAGGTGTGCGCCAACCACCTGGCTAATTTTTACATTTTTTGTAGAGATGGGGTCTTGCTAATGTTGCCCAGGCTGGTCTCAAACTCCTGGACTCAAGAGATCCTTCTGCCTCGGCTTCCCAAAATGCTAGGATTAGAGGCATGAGCCACCATGCCCAGTCTCCCATCATCTACTTTTAAAAACACAATAGGTTCATATGTCCATATTCCACAAATTAATCTATGACTCTATTTACAAATAACATATATAGCATATCACCTGATAAATAACAGTAGTTTATAAAACCAGTATCTGCTGAGCCATTTTTGGTCAATAACAACTACTGTACTTTACTGACTCTAAGATGCATCAGTTATAAGATGCATCATGATTTTATGCCATTAAGAAAGATTGTCAACTCTCCCAATTTGTCAGATCTCACTGATTGTAAGATAGATCTCAATGCCAAAGATGTTAAATGTAAAAGATTCTTAAAATCAATGCTCTAAGTATATTCTCATTATTCATTCCACAGAGAAAATTTATTGCTAATAAAACATCTACCTTTCTAAAGCCAAAAATTTCAGTGTTTTCATGCAGGTTTATAATTTTCTAACTAAAAAAACATACTTACATCATCACAAGACATATTGTATTCTGCTAATACCGTCCGACATCGAGCAGCTATACTGAATACATGTAGTCAAAGGAAAATTTCTTATTTCAAGAGTAAGCTTTATGTTTTTTTTTTTTTTTTTTTGAGACAGAGTCTTGCTCTGTAGCCCAGGCTGGACGCCAGTGGCATAATTTCAGCTCACTGCAACCTCTGCCTCCCGGATTTAAGCGATTCTCCCACCTCAGCCTCCCAAGTAACTGGGACTACAGGCACAGACCACCACACCTGGCTAATTATTTGTATTTTAGTAGAGATGTGGCTTCACCATGTTGCCCAGGCTGGTCTCAAACTCCTGAGTTCAGGAAATCTGCCCACCTCGGCCTCCCAAAGCGCTGGGATTACAGGCATGAGCCACCGTGCCCAGCAAGAGTAAGCTTTTAACCATTACCTACATCAAGAAAGCACTTCAGAGAATGAAACTTAATCCTTGGTAAAGGATACATTGATGGTGCAACTACTCTCTTGTGTATTCCAGCAAAGAACAAGCCTATTAGAGTGATACAGCTAATGGTGAAAAATGGGTGATTCCATAATGATGTGAAGAAGGACACCTGTAAAAGAAGAGTTGAAAATATAAAAATGTTAAAAATCTTAGGATGGCTGATTCCTACCTCCCCATTTGTACATAAATATATATAATTTTTTTTTATCATCTAAACTATGAGGATTTGAAGACTTCTAATAATCTTAGTTCTCTGTATTGCTGTGTTGTAAAAATAAAAATGTATAGACTTTCTTTCTTCTATAAAGATAAATAGAGCAGTATTCCCTCCATCCATTTCAAATACTTGAACTATTACAAATTCATTCCTATAATCAAAAAACAACCCTATCAAAAATATTTACTGAACTCTGCATAGAACGAGTGACAATGAGGCCTCTGGTCTCAATGAAAACACAAATCAAACATGATTTAGTTACCTTCCCTGTTTTTTTTTTTTTTTTTTTTTTAGAGACAGAGTTTCACTCTTGTCACCCAGGCTGGAGTGCAATGACACATTCTCAGGTTACTGCAACCTCCACCTCCACCTCCAGGATTCAAGCAGTTCTCCTGCCTCAGCCTCCCAAGTAGCTGGGATTACAGGCACCCACCACCATGCCTGGCTAATTTTTGTATTTTTAGTAGAGATGGGGTTTCACCATATTGGCCAGGCTGGTCTTGAACTCTTGACCTCAGGTGATCCACCCACCTCGGCCTCCCAAAGTGCTGGGATTACAGGCATGAACCACCACGCCCGGCCTACTTTTGCTGTTACAAAGCTTCCTTAGAAGAGTTGAGCAAACTGCCATTCATAACCTGGTCCCAGTCTAATTTTCATCTCCTGCCATATTTCCACACATACGCTGCCTTGTTCACTTCTCTCCCTCCACCTGGCTAACTCTTACATAACCTCGTAACACTCAATTCCAGCATCACCCCTTCCTCCCTGCAGAGGCAAAAAAACAGATTTGGTTTTGAAGCTACTGAGATCTAAATGACCACAGGACATTCAAGAAGGGAAAAACGATTAGTAGCTATCCATAAAGAACTAAAATGAAAGAGAAAGAAAGGGCTGATTTCAGATCTGGACATATCAAATGATAGCAGAAAACAGGCCAATCCACAAGTCTAAGAATATGTAGAGGGACAGGGTCCAGGATCCATGGCTGGAACAAGAGTAGGCACCGAAATGGAAATGTTGACTGGGGACACAGAGAAGACAAGCATTTAGAGCCTGTGTAGAAAGAAATCAAGTGGATTAGTAACTAGATGGGAGCAAGAGAATCAAGTTACACACATCCTCACTCCACTCTCACAGCAGGAGATGCGCAGCTACGTGTTTCAAGACAGAAGCACCAGGTATCAGATGGCCCAGCATGGTACTGGTTACAGAAGTTTGTCAGATGAAGAAATGAGAGTCTGAAAATACCAGGAAAGAAGTTCCCAGAAAGATGATGACCCAAGGAAAAGTTAATATTCCAGAAGAATGTCTTCTTCAAACCTCCGAGGACAGTTTCTCACAAGCCAGCTCTGTTGTGTGTGGCCTGCACCAGGTTAGCATATACAGTGCTTTATGTCTTCATTTTAATTAAGCCATCAGTTTCAGCCTTCCTCCCTCCGTGGCAACATTCCAGTGCATCGAAACAGCGGTTCTCTCCACGCCAGGCAGTCAGGTACTTCCTGTCTGCCATATTCTTTCTCTCCCTAGGTTCTTCCAGCTAGCCACTGGCTCCTGAGTTTGCAACTCTTGCTACAAATACAATTGCTGGTTAAAACTCTTGTCAGGTTTGGGGTTATTAAATACTGAAATATAAAGAGTCAACCCTTAGGTGAATAGTTATATTCTTACCCAATTTAGAAAATTATATTAACTACATAGTTTTGGGCCTATTTCAAATTACATTTAATTTTGTGTTTTATTAAGATCTCAACTAGCTGAAATCAGCTTATATTTTTTCCAATTAGAAGTCAGACTCATTTCCCAAGATGGATCTTTTTCAATCTTCTTGCCAGCCTCCTTCCACTCTTCCCCTAAAGATGACTACCAAATGCAGCCTTAAGATCGGATTTTTATAAATGAACACACAAGAGAGTTTCCTGTCTGCCATAAAAATCCTCTATTAACATAAAATTCCATCACCAATTTCCCCTTGCCACCTATCCTTTTATATATCTCCACCTCAGCAGATAAAGTTAGGGAGACTATGTGCGAAATAAACCTCTCTGGCTGTCTGAATTGCCATAGAGACTGATGACAAAAGCCTTCTCTTAGGCTTTTCTTCTGTAAAACAAATAACAAATAGAGCTACTGAAAGTAACCTACTTGGCTAATTGCAGCTTAAAGTGGGGAGGGGATTTTTAAGATTTGTGAAAATTACATCATTACTCCCTAAATAAAACTGCACTGGGGGAAAGAAACTTCACTGAAAAATTAGAGACTAACTACTTCCCTAATAAAAAAAAGCCCTGAGTTTGAAATTAAGGCAGAAGTTAGTAGAAAGAGGTGGAAATGTGAGAAACATGCTATCAGCTTTCATCAAAGGATGCTTCAAGGAATAACATTATGAAATCAGTTATTGCATTTGGTATAGGGATATTTTTGCACAGTGCCCAATGGGAGATCCCTCAGTGTTTTCTATATTAAACTTCAGGCAAGAAACTTTTTTTCAGAGATAAATGTTGGGAAAGAAAAGCTTTGCTAGCCCAAGGAACTGATATATGTGTTATCTTACAGACAATGAAAATCACATAATTAAATGTGACTTCACTGATTAGGTAACTCCGAGACTAATTTATAATCCAATTTTGGCAACTGTGTTGGGCTACATGGCCTATACATCAGTGAGCTGGTTTCCTTTCTGGTTTTGACCTCATGGTCCAACTTGTTTTTATCCAGTCCTGACTTTTTATTATACTTGTATTTTGCTATTTTATCATATGTTTCCTGTAAAGTCATCTCCAGTGCTTTATGGGATGAAGAAAGGTACTAACAGAGATAACTCATAGAAGAAAATGTTATAATTTTTTTCTCTCCCTCTTTTTTTCTGAGACAGGGTCTCGCTCTGTCACACAGGCTGGAGTGTAGTGGCACAATCATAGCTCACTGCAGTCTCGATCTCCTGAGCTCAAGTGATCCTCCCACTTCAGCCTCCAAAGTAGCTGGGTACAGCATGCGCCACTACACCTGGCTGATTTTTAAATTTTTTGTAGAGATGGGGTCTTGCTATATTACATTGCCCACGCTGGTCTTGAACTCCTGCCTTGGCATCCCAAAGTGTTGGGATTCCAGGTGTGAGCCACCATGCCTGGCCTATTTTAGAACTTTTAAAAGCTGGCACTGATGACACTCAATGAACAAAGCAGAATGAAGAGAATACTCACACTGGAGTAAAAATGAGAGATAGATAAAAAATGTAAAAATGATAAATTCAGAAGTGAATGACAAATAACTAAATGTCTAAGAAATAATAGCATCTCTTAGACCTTTTCCCTGTAAAGACACTTAATTCACAACAGCCAGCCAAAATCTTCCTTGAGCAAATTAATAAAAGGCATATTTTTAATACGACAATATCACTAGTAGTAGTGTTTGAATACTTTATCATTAACAAAGCACTACAATATCCATTATCTCATTTAATTATGCTAATGATTTTAAAACAAAACTTCTACCTTTTGTGTCTCAGGGTCTATTAACCAGTTCCAGGCACCAGTAGCTGTACAGACAGATACCACTATAAGAAGCACTGATGAAAGATAAACACGAAATTAGTAAGCAAATACATACTTAATATGTGATACTATCACCAGAAGTTCCTACTAAATGACAACCAAAGAATATAGCACTTTATTAAATGGAAAATGCACTAACTAGACTCAGGAATTAGGAGGCTTGCCATATGGCTTTGAGGAATTCTCTTAAACATTGTGAACCTTAGTGATTAAGGATACTGTTTCTCTTATGATTTGGTTAGAACTCATGAAGATCAATGAAATAAAAAGTAATTCGATGGTGACACTTCAGTAGAAGAGTCTATGCTATGTAACGGTCACTGTGCTTAGTGAAGATTTTGCAGATCTTGTAAACTCAAATTAAAAAAACAACAAACTCATTTTCTACTGTAAAGAAACCATCAAAGACTCCTTTTTGAATGTACTGAGAAGACTGACTAAAGGATTTTGCTTTGCAGATGACTGCCATGATTACATTAAAGTCAGTGCAGGAAGTATGGAGCACACCAGTTAGTATCGGATTTTCTTTAAGGCACTTAAAGGTAGGGTAGAAATTACTGCCAGTAAAACTCAGAAAAGGTCTTTCTCTCCACTGAGCTAGCATGATTTTAGAAATTCTAAATAAATCGTAAGTAACACTTAAGAATGGTATTAGTAAAAAATAATAAAGGGGCATCAAGACCCAGTTAATATTCTGGAGATGATGACCGTTGCCTGTCTTTCAGTTAGGATGCATACATTTTTCAAATGTGGAAATCCAGTTTCCAAGAGCAACAGAAATATAGCAAATACAGAAAAACAGGATCAAAATATCAAAACTATGTTCTGAACTCAGAACACTTAACTCAATTTCTTACAATTCTGTATTTGCAGAAATACACGCACTATATTACACATGTATGTTTTAAAAAAATAAGCAAAAGCAAAATCAATACACTAGAAAGGACCTCATACACATGCTTTATTTGGCTGGTTCATTAACCAAGTAAGTGCTAAGACCATGAGTCAGAGAAAAAGTAAGTATATTTATATCACCTTTTATAAGATAGGGCAGTATCATACACATTTTAAAAGATATTCAATTAACAGTGAAACATAGGTTTTGGGGATAATTCCTAGGTAAACCAGAGAACCTAGGAAAATCATTACCTGTAAATTCTGACCAACCAAAATTCTCACAGCATACTAATAAAACTTTGCAAATAGATTTAATAAAAATTACACAAAAAATCTTGCCAGATCCTTAGCTTCAATAGTGCTTTTTTGGTCCAGCACACCGATTTACGCTTTGAAATAAAGTAAATCCTCAATGTGTGCTACTACACTTCCTTCTTGATAGGAATTAAATTTAAATAATGACCATCCAAGAAATTAAAACTATTTGGCCCGGTGTGGTGGCTCACACCTGTAATCCTAGCACTTTGGGAAGCCTCACCTGTGGTGAGGAGTTTGAGACCAGCCTGGCTAAAATTGAGAAACCTCGTCTCTACTAAAAATACACAAAAAAATTAGCTGCACATGGTGGCGGGCACCTGTAATCTCAGCTACTCGGGAGGATGAGGCAGGAGAATCACTTGAACCCGGGAGGCAGAGGTTGCAGTGAGCCGAGATGGCGCCACTGCACTCTAGCCTGGGCAACAGAACGAGACTCCATTCCAAACAACAAACAAAAACTATTCCAAACACATACTAACAAAGCATTTTGTTTGATGATCTCATGGCTCCTATATTTGTCCACATTTCCTATATATTTCCATGGACAAGTAATCACTGTTCAAATTATATTTTGTAGCACTCACGATACTCATGAATAGATACTAATAATGTGAATTTCTTTTCTAGGTCAGACTTCAAAGCAGCCGTTATGCTTTGTTAAAAATCAACTAAGGGTAATTTTGTAACTTTTCCAAGTATACATTAAATAACATGACTTTACTTTTTTTTTTTTTTTAAAAACACGGGGTCTCCCTCTGTTCCCTAAGCTGGAGTGCAGTGAACATAGCTCACTTAGCTCACTACATAGGTCACTACAGCCTCAACCTCCTGGGATCAAGTGATCCTCCCAAGTTGCTAGGACCTCGGGGTGTGCCACCATTCCTGGCTAAATTTTTTTTTTTGAGATGGGGTCTCTCCATGTTACCCAGGCTGATCTCAAACTCCCATGCTCAAGCAATCCTCCCGTCTCGGCCTCCCAAAGCACTGGGATTTTTTTTTTTTTGGAAACGGAGTCTCGCTCTGTCGCCCCAGCTGGAGTGCAGTGGCCGGATCTCAGCTCATCACAAGCTCTGCCTCCCGGGTTTATGCCATTCTCCTGCCTCAGCCTCCCGAGTAGCTGGGACTACAAGGTGCCCGCCACTTCGCCCGGCTAGTTTTTTGTATTTTTTAGTAGAGATGGGGTTTCACCATGTTAGCCAGGATGGTCTCGATCTCCTGACCTCGTGATCCGCCCGTCTCGGCCTCCCAAAGTGCTGGGATTACAGGCTTGAGCCACCGCGCCGGCCAGCACTGGGATTTTTATGCGCGTGACTCACTGCGCCCTGCCAATATGATTCTTCTTACTAAAATTTTATTCCAATAGTTTGTAGGCAAATTATAAAACTGCCAAACGGGCTAGTGAAATTTTTATTAGGTATGTCTTTATCAAAGTTGTAAGTTATTTAAAAATTTAAATATTTTTATTATTTATTTATTGAGACTGGGTTTTGCTCTTGTCGCCCAGGCTGGAGTGCAAAGGCGCAATCTCGGCTCACTGCAATCTCTGCCTCCCGGGTTCAAGCGATTCTTCCACCTCAGCCTCCTGAGCAGCTGCGATCACAGGCGGTGCCACCATGACCAGCTAATTTTGTATTTTCAGTAGAGACGGGGTTTCACCGTGTTGGCCAGGCTAGTCTTGAACTTCTGACCTCAGGTGATCCGCCTGCCTGGGCTTCCCAAAGTGCTGGGATTACAGGCATGAGCTACAGCGCCTGGCCAAAAATATGTTTTTTAATGCAAAAACAAAAACAACCACACGACACAAGACTGTCCTTTTGAGAAGGCCAGTTACAATTTCCTTTTCTTAAAAATTTCTTCATAAGGCATTGTTCACAATGTTAAATAAATTTACGCAAACATTTTACATAAAAGCAAATCATTCCTACATAAGGATAAAATTATCAATTGTTAGTTTTCCCTTAAAATAACATTCAGGAACTTACTTCTCCAACGTCCAGTAGCAGGTTGCAAACAATGAATATATTCAGTAAGTCTCCTCTCAAAAGCCTTGAGATCTAGGTAGAAAGATGTCATTTTTCCAATTAGCCACTCTTACTCATCTGACGAAATGTCACACAGTATTTACCTAACATTAAGACAACATGTGAGATACTCTTAACTGCTTCAGGTCTTACACACTAACTTCCATGTATCACTGCACTGTTTATTTCATTTACTATGACAGCTTTTTAAGCACTTAACAAAAACATTAGAGTTCTTTAATTCCAATTTCTCATATAAGAAAACTTGCTGATTCACTTTTAGAAGCTTCATAAAAATGGTATGGGGAGAAATTAAGCAGCTGCCTCAGCCAGCGCCAAAAGCGAACATTTTCAGGGTTGCAAATAAAATTAAAATACAGTTTTAGCTCTCCGGGAACCAAGAACTTCCTATTAGAACCACGTAGTGCCTAACATCAAAGTCTTTGAGGTCTACCTGACTGCAATTATCCGCCTCCTGTTTCCAGCTCTTATATTTAATTAATGGCTACGCTGTCTGGCCTTACCAGACTTCTTGACACTGATAGCGGGTGGGTGTGGAAAGACATTCCCCTTGCCCCCTCCGAAGGGGGTACAGGTGATCTTCGTGGCGCCTAGGCAGCGCCTAGTTCTAGAAGACAGGGGCGTCTAAGCTGCTCCGAGTGGTGTGCTTTCAACTTTAAAAAAAACGAGCAGCACTTCCTAACCTTGGCAGTTACCGGAAACCACCGTAGGAATCAGGGATACAACTCGCGGGGCTGTGAGAATGAAATGAAATGAATTAGCAGGCTGCAATGCACGGAGTGCAAGTGTCTGCCAATGAACAGAAAATAAAAATAGTAGCTGGCAAGGAGCTCGACCCTCTAGGCTTGTGGGGACAGAGGAAGCTGAGGCGCCGCCCCCCCGGGTCCGGCCAGGTACGGCTGCCTCCGTGCCCCCAAGCTCCGGGCCCCGAGCTCCATCCTCTGCGGCCTCCTCCCGGGGCGGGGGTCTTCACGACGCCGGCACCTCCGGAGCGACGCCAGCTTCCGAGAGGAGACGTGGGACAGGCCCGGGCGGCCCACCCTACCTTCCGCCTGCTCCAGCGAGTTCATGTCTGGCGGCAGCTCAGCTCACCGCCGCGGCCCCGTCCGCATCGCAGCTTCCGCGGCCCCCGCCCGGCCCGCAGCGCCAACTCCCACCTCTAACCGCTCCCCGCTGCCCCTCCCCGTGGCACCGCCTCTTGCCTATACCCGCTACGCTCATTGGGTTCCGCTACTAGACCGCCAACTAAGACGGCTTTCTATTGGCTCTCTCTTGCACCGGCCTCGGAGCCTAGCGTTGGACGGTCAGCCGGAGGGACCAAGAACTGCCTGCGGCCAGGTGGGCGTAACGCTGGCGCCGCCTCCTGCCCCGGGGAGGAACTGCAGCCCTCCGGAGCCAGTTCGTTCATTCATTTATTCCCCGTTCGCCGCTTGGTTCTTTCATTCCTCAAATGTTAATTGAGCGCCCACTACCTTCCAGGCATTATTCTGGTCGCTAGCGAGGGATACAGAAATCAAAGAGCTGGTTCTGTCCTCAAGGATCTCAAGGAGTAATGAAATCTGTACAGAACTAACTGGAACCCTAAATAACCAGCTTCCTTAATTATGGTATCCTAGATAACCAACTCCTTAAGTAAACACTTCTCTCTTGGTTACTTTCTTCTCACGTCACCTAACTTTCATAATTCACAAATGAGGCAAAGTATAAGCCCAAATACCTTTAGCTTAAGAAGAGATCTGTAAGGGTTTGACTACATTTATATTAGATCACAAGGCCTTCATTTATTGGTGGCATTCTTTCGTTCAAAACCATTTTATTGCCTAACATGCTAGACACTGTATTGATACGGGTATAAGCCAGATAGACAGGATTCCTGCCCACATAGAGGAAGGGTTACAGCAGGCAACAAACATGCAAATAAGAAATTTATTTCAAGTAAGAATAGTTCTGTGAAAATGGAGATCCTGGCCGGGTGCGGTGGCTCACGCCTGTAATCCCAGCACTTTGGGAGGCTGAGGCGAGTGGATCACTTGAGGTCAGGAGTTGAGACCAGCCTGGGCAACATGACAAAACCCTGTCTCTACTGAAAATACAAAAAAATTATCCAGGCGTGGTGGTGCATGCCTGTAATCCCAGTTATTTGGGAAGCAGAGGCATGAGAGTCACTTGAACCCAGGAGACAGAGGTTGCAGTGAGCCACTGCACTCCAGCCTGGGTGATGGAGTGACACGGTCTCAAAAAAAAAAAAAAAAAAAGATCCTAAGACTGATGGACTAGATTTTTTTGTGGCAGTAACATACCAACTTATAAACAAGACCTAAGGTCCTGCCAGGCAAGGGTTAAATCACTCACCCAGACGCTTAAAGAATAAACTATGTTCTAACTGCCACAATGTTCGTTTTTTTCCTCTAGCAGCTAAACAAGTAATATTAAAACAATTGCAGCTTACCAGCTACCAGTCACTGACTAACTGATCCCTTTGTTCCACAAGCCATAACTCCTGCTTTGATTAGACAAGAGACTGATTTCAGTAACTTTCTCCTGATAAGAGACCACTCACCATAGACTGGCCCTAGCCAGTTTGCAGAGGCTGCACACTGAGTGCCTTTATGTTCTCTACTTTGCCTTTTGACATAATTCATTTAAATGTTAAGTCTCTACCCCACAGTGAACATGTGACCCACGTAACATACATGTTTGTTTATTATGCATGTGTGCACCCCTCTTTCCTGAATATTCATAGCTTCTCCTATAACCTGTTAAATATGTATACTTGGCCAACCCATTTGGCATAAGTTCCTGCTTCACCCTTCTCTCCTTCAAAGTGCCTGCTTTTGTCTCTGCCAGAGACCATACTTCCCAGCTTATCAGGATGGCCAGCCTGCAGGCTCCAACCCTTCAGAAATAAACCTCTTCAGGCCGGGCACAGTGGCTCATGCCTGTAATTCCAACAATTTGGGAGGCTGAAGTGGGAGGATCACTTGAGTACAGGAGTTCCAGACCAGCCTGGGTGGTCTCTGCAAAAAACAAAAAACACAACATTTAAAAATTAGTTGGGCATAGTGGCATGTGGCTGTGGTCCCAGCTACTCAGGGGGCTGAGGAAGGAAGACTGCTTGAGCCCAGGAGTTCAGTGCTGCAGTGTTTTGATTGCACCACTGCACTCCAGCTGGGGCAATAGAGCAAGACCCTGTCTCAAAAAACAAACAAACAAACAAACAAACAGAAATAAAGCTCTCCTCCCCAAATTTATGAACCTCATAATTCTTTAGTTGACAGTTCTATGGAGGGAGTAACAGTAATAGGGTACAGTGAGAAAAAGGAAGGTTAGCAGGAGCTCATGCTCTGGGAGGGCTTCATGAGGCAGAGGCATTTGAGGTGAGAACCAAAAGATGGATGAGAAGAATCCAGCCATGCAAAGATGAGGGCTAGGAAGGTTCTAAGCAGCACTGCAATTTCCCCCCATTGGTATTTTGTGTATTTAATTCATCCTCAACCTTCCTCCTTCCCCTTTGTCAGCGGAATTAATTGACATTCCCTACCACTTCATTTTGAAGGTTCCTCTACTATAGCACTTTTCAGTTTTCCATTTAAGGAGCCTTCCTTGGGACCAAACCCTTAACCATTTCAGGTGATATTTTTTTAAACTGTGGGTTGAAATCTATGAAATCTATGAGAGGTTGATAAAATCTATGTACTGAGTCATGACTATTATTAATTTTTTGTGGGTACATGGTAGCTGTTTATGGGGTACATGATGACTACTTTTTTTTTTTTTTTTTTAATGAATTAAGGCCAGACACTGTGGCTCACGCTTGAGACCAGCCTGGGCAACACGGCAAGACCCTATCTCTACAAAATATACAAAAAATTAGCTGGGCATGGTGGTGTGTGCCTGTGGTCCCAGCTACTTGTGAGGCTGTGGTGGGTGAATCATTTGAGTTCAGGAGGCAGAGGTTGCAATGAGCTGAGATCACACCACTGCACTTCAGCTTGGGTGACAGAGTGATACCCTGGCAAAAAAAAAAAAAAAAAAAAAAAACACTAAAAAGAAACTTAATTGGAAGTTAGGATGTGTGGTTTCATGGCCCGTTGTTTCTGTTGTGTGTGGGTATGTGTGCATGCTCACCGTGTTCTCATCACAGTACAAAGCATATACCTGAGAGTTCCAGTTAAAAAAAGTTTGAAAGTTCGAAAGTCATCAAGGCCCATTTCACAACAGAGAAAGTAAAAATCAGTTTGCCCGGATCTCACAATTATTGTCATAGCCTGAATTTAAGCCCTAAGTCAAACTACCCCTTTTGACTCCTTGCTCAATGTTCCATTTCTCCATCTCCAAGTCTAATTCATCACATTTCCCTTCGGCACGCAGCAGTGCTTAGAGAATGGCTATTGAACATCTGTTATATGACAGGCTCTCCTGGGCTAGATCCTGGGGAGGTGAGGAGTGAAGACAGACTGATGAATAGGGCATTGCAAAGCATTATGGTGAGTGGAAGCTTTGCTAACTTGCCTTCAAAACGGACAGTTCTGTTAACTGCAGGGCTTTTGTTTGCCTGAAGGGGGTGTGCAATTTTCTAGCAAGAGCTTGGGACAACAGAGGGAACAGTAAGAGCTACCTCCTGGGGTGTTGCCTCTCTATCCTTCACTCTCAACTGTGCTAAAATAAGTGTTGAACATGCTTTTGAAAGGGCGTATGTTATTCACCTGTCATTGGCATCTACATTTATGGATAGAGGGATTGGGGAACATAGGGGAGGGAGACAGGAAAATACGGTCTTACAGTCAGGTTAAGGAATTTGGACCATGAGGTAGGTGGAGAGATGAAAAGGAACGGATTTCAGAACTTCATATACATGAGACTTGGCAAGGAGAAGATAGTAACACATATTTAAGGAAGACATGTTCCAGGCACTAGGGTATGAGCTGAGGGTGCAAAGATCTGTAAGACTCACTCCTACTGTCTATAAAGGCAGAGTTTATTGTAAAAACAAAAGAAGACAAAACACTAATGACCCTTAAAACAGCAGTGATAAGATGAAGATGAGTTGCTAAGGGGGACAGTCTATAAAATAGCTAAAGTCGGTTATCTTTTACTAGGGGGTTGCCACTCTGCCTTTTATTAGTTCAGGAGCATTAAATCTTCTTTAAACCTCACAACAACAGCCATATGAGCCAAAGGGTGCTATCAAATTCATTTTAGAGATGAGTTTGTAGATGAGTAGATGAGTTGATCAACCCTGAACCCTGTAGCTGGAGATATATTCTTTCTCTGTCGTTCTCTCTTTCCACGTGGTACATCAGATCACATAGCAAACCCTATTAGCTCTACCCTCAACATATATTAAACATTTCAGCCTGGACAACACAGTGAGACTGTGTCTCTGAAGAAAATAATAGCTGGACATGGTCCCAGCTACTGGGAAGGCTGAGGTAGGAGGCTTACTTGAGCCTGGAAGGTTGAAGTTGCAGTAAGCTATGATCACACCATTGCACGCTAGCCTGGGTGACAGCAAGACCTTGTCTCAAAAACAACAAAAACAACAACAAAGAATCACTTCCCACCACCTTCACTACTACCTGGCCCACAGCACCATTTAGGCTTGATTACTACAGTGGACTCTAACTGGCTTCCAGCTTCTGCTCCATCTCCAACAGTGCTTTGTAAAACATTAAAAGATAGCATGGCTGTCCTGCTCAAAACCCTCTGGTGGCTCCCTAAAATGACCATAACAGTGACAGTGATCATCAGACAGTTTCTCTTGCTGTACCTTGTAAAATAATTTTGACAAGATTATATACCACATCACATGTTTTTAAAATGACATCACAAATCTTCATCATGGGTTTAAATACTTGGAAAATATGTAATTTCTGGTAAGTTGTAGATGTTGACATTTGGAAAGAAAGCTATTGCATCATTCCCTTTTTTTTTTTTTTTTCTTGAGATGGAGTCTCACTTTGTTGCCCAGGCTGGAGTGCAGTGGCCTGATCTCGGCTCACTACAACCTCTCCCTCGCCGATTCAAGCGATTCTCCTGCCTCAGCCTCCCTGAGTAGTGGGACTACAGGCACGTGCCACCATGCCCGGCTAATTTTTGCATTTTTGGTAGAGATGGGGTTTTGCCATGTTGGCCAGTCTGGTCTCCAACTTCTGAACTCAGGTCATCTGCCCGCCTTGGCGTCCCAAAGTGCTGGGATTACAGGTGTGAGCCACTGCACCTGGCCCGTTGCATCATTCTTTTAAATGTATTCAATGGAATAGAAATACCACAGCAGGTTGATATTCACTACCATCCTTTAAAAAATATATGAATATCTCAGCTGGGGGTGGTGGCTCACACCTGTAATCCCTGCACTTTGAGAGGCCAAGCTGGGCCGATCACTTGGGGTCAGGAGTTCGAGACCAGCCTGGCCAACATGGCAAAATCCTGTCTCTACCAAAAAATATAAAAATTAGCCAAGCGTGGTGGGGTGTGCCTGTAGTCCCAGCTACTTGGGAGGTTTACACACAAGAATCACTTGAACCCAGGAGGCAGAGGTTGCAGTGAGCTGAGATCACGCCACTGCACTGCAGCCTAGGTGACAGTGTGAGACCCTGTCTCAAAAAAGAAAAGAAAAAAAATGAATATCTCTTATGAACATAGACAAAAAATTCTCAAAAAAAATTAGCAAATCAAATTCAGCAGCATATCAAAAATATTATACCCCATGATGAAGTGTGATTTATCCCAGGAATGCAAAGTTAGTTTAGCATCAGAAAATGAGTTCACATAATATGTCATATCAGTAGAAAAAAGGACAAAAACCACACAATTTGATAAGGATGCACTCATGTATTGCTAGTAGGAATTTAAAATGGTGCAGTCACTTTGGAGAATAGT
Organism: Rhinopithecus roxellana; assembly: GCF_007565055.1. Lineage (NCBI taxonomy): Eukaryota > Metazoa > Chordata > Mammalia > Primates > Cercopithecidae > Rhinopithecus > Rhinopithecus roxellana. Next base: position 27,611,234 of record NC_044568.1, read on the forward strand.
TTGGCAGTTCCTCAAAAAGGGGAACATGAGATAAACATACAGTTACTATACAAACCAGCAATTCTTCTCTTAGGTATATATCCAAGAGAATTGAAAACATACATTCAAGCAAAACCTTATGCACGAATGTGTGTAGTAGCATTATTCATAATAGCCAAAGAGTAGAAACAACTCAAATGTCCATCAAATAATGAATGGATAAACAAAATGTGAGGTAAATACACAATGGCCTATTACTCTATTTTGCAACAATGAAAAGGAATTAAGTACTGAAATGTTGCAAAATGAATAAACCCTATGTTTCCATTCATATGAAATATTCAGAATAAGTAAATCCATAGAGGCAGAAAGTAGAATTGTGGTAGCCAGGGAAAAAGAAAATCAGGTGTGACTATCAATAGATACAGGATATTTTATGAGGGTGATGAAAATGTTGTGGAATTAGATGGGGATGATGGTTGCACGACATTGTAAATATAATTAAAACACTGAATTGCATACTTTCTTTTTTTTTTTCTTTGAGATGAAGTCTCACTCTGTCACCCAGGCTGGAGTGCACTGGTGCGACCTTGGCTCACTGCAACCTCTGTCTCCCAGGTTCAGGTGATTCTCCTGCCTCAGCCTCCCAAGTAGCTGGAATTACAGGCATGCGCCACCACGTCCAGCTAATTTTTGTATTTTTAGTAAAGACAAGGTTTCACCGTGTTGGCCAGGCTAATCTCAAACTCCTGGCCTCAGGTGATCCACCCACCTTGGCCTCTCACTGTCCTGGGATTACAGGCAAGAGCCACCCAGCCCAGCCTGAATTGTATACTTTAAAAGGGTTAATTTTTTACTTAAAAAAAATGTATTTCAATAGGTTTTTGTGGGAACGGATGGTGTTTGGTTACACAAATAAGTTCTTCAGTGGTGATTTCTGAGATTTTGGTGCACCCATCACCCGAGCAGTGTAGACTGTATGCAATATGTAGCTTTTAATCCCTCACCACCTCTACTTTTTCCCTGAAATCCCCAAAGTCCATTGTGTCATTCTTATGCCTTTGCATCCTCATAGCTTAGCTCTAAAAGGGTTAATTTTATGGCATGTAAATTATATCTTAATTTTAAAATATACCTCTAACTTCTGTGCTTCAAAAGATAACACTGAGAAAGTGACAAGACAGCACACAGAGTTTAAGAAAATATTTGCAAATCATATATCTGGTAAGGGACTTGTATCCAGAATTTATTATTTAAAAGAAAAAAACCTCTTATATCTCGACAATAAAAATATAAGTAACCAGGTGGCTCATGCCTGTAATTCCAGCATTTGGGAGGCTGAGGCGGGCAGATTACTTGAGGTCAGGGGTTCGAGACCAGCCTGGCCAACATAGTGAAAACCTATCTCTACTAAAAATACAGAAATTAGCCAGGTGTGGTGACGCGCGTCTGTAGTCCCAGCTACGCAGAAGGCTGAGGCAGGAGAATCGCTTGAACCTGGGAAGCAGAGGTTGCAGTGAGCCGACATCATGCCACTGCCTCTAGCCTGGGTGACAAAGTGAGACTCCATTTCAAAAAACAAACAAACAAACGAACAAACAAAATACAACAACAAAAAACCAAACATATAAGTAACCTAATTTAAAAATGGACAAAGGGCTGGGTGTGGTGGCTCATGCCTGTAATCCCAGCACGTTGGGAGCCCCAGGTGGGTGGATCACTTGAGGTCAGGAGTTCAAGACAAGCCTGGCCAACATGGTGAAACCCCATCTTTACTAAAAATACAAAAATTAGCCAGGTGCAGTGGCACGTGCTTGTAACCACAGCTACTTGGGAGGCTGAGGTGGGAGGATCAGTGGTGCCCAGGAGGTCTTGGCTGCAGCGAGCTATGATTGTGCCACTGCACTCCAGCCTGGGCAACAAAGTGAGAACCTGAAATAAATGAATAAATAAAGTAAAACAAAATAAAAAATGGACAAAGGATATGAATAAATACTAGTGCAAAAAAGACATACGAATGGCCAAGAAGCATAGAAAAAGATGTTCATCATTAACCACCAAGGAAATGCAAGTAAATTATCACACCACACAGTGAAATACTGCTCACATCTATTAGGATGATTATAATAGGAATCATGATAATATTAAAGCATAGTAACAATTGTGGTAGAGGATATATATAAATTGGAATCCTTATCTATGACTTATGGTATGTAAAATGATGCAGCCACATTGGCAAGCAGTTGGGCAGTTTCTTAAAAACATAAAGTCGTCTGGGTGAGGTGGCTCACACTGATTTGCTTTAATGCAACCCCCAGAGCAAATGCCAGAGAAAAGGCAAGTAGGCAAGGCAAAAAAAACTTTATTTACAAGCCAATGTGAGGGAGGGAGTGAGGTTCACCGGTCTCCAGCGGTGGAGGCCGACGAAGTCGTTCCAGCGTTCTCGGGCGAGGTTCCCGGGTCCCGCGCACGAGGAGGGGCCGAGGAAGTTCGCTCCGGCGTTCTTGGACGAGGTTCCCGGGTCCCGCGTACGAGGAGGGGCTGAGGAAGTTCGCTCCGGGCGTTCTCGGAGGGGGTTCCTGGGTCCCGCGCAGGAGGAGGGGCCGAGGAAGTTTGCTCTGGGCGCCCGCTGGGAGCGGCTTTTATGTCCTGGGCCCGGGAGTGGGAGGGCAGTGGGCGGGACATAGGCAGGTTGGGGGCGGGTCAGTAGGCATGGCTAGGCGGGTTCCAGTTTTTCTCTGTCGGAGGTTGGGTTGCGCCTGCACAGTCCACCCGTGTCTTTCCCGGGCGCGGGAAAGTTGACGGTGAAGAACCCGGAACTGCGCCATCTTGCCTCCGTTTGTCCAAACAGTCCAACCTTTTATTGATAATAGTGATAAGGGGTGGCGTGGTCTGTCTGGCTACTTCCTGCTGTTAAGGGACGTCGTTAAGGTTGGGGTCTGTGGTTGGTATTTGGATGTACAGATGAAGAAGCATCTGGTTGAAGGTGACGCGCGTGATCTCTTGAACTTTGGCTCGGAGAAATTTGATTAAAACAGGAGCGAGACATAAGACAAAACAGAGGATTAGTATGGGAATTAGGAACGGGAGCATCTGCTGTATTACGGGCAGCAGCCATACCAGTGGTCCGGGGGTGAAGGGGGTATTGTAGGTTTTTAATTCTGCTTTAATCCTGTTTAGGGTTTGGATGTTAGTGTCTACTAGGCCTGACTCGTTTACGTAATAGCAGCATTCTTCTCCTAAGAAGAGACAGGTTCCTCCTTTTTCGGCAGTAGGTAAATCTAATGCTCGCCTATTTTGTGCTGCTACCTGGGGCACTGAGGTAATTTGACACTGCAGAGAGGCCAGGCTTTCAGCTGAAGCCTCTATGGCCTCTCGGATTTGAGCTGCTAGAGATTGGGTAGACTGTACCGAGTGGGCAAGTGCCCCAGTTCCAAGCCCTGACGCCACTAAGGAGGCGGCCAGGGAGACTCCGATGACTAGGGGAAGGCTGCTATGTATGTGGATAGGAGGACAGTATAGGGGCCTTTCCACCTAGGCTGAAGATCTTTGGCTTGGATATCTTTTAAATATACTTGGTCTCCTGGGCTGAGAGAGAGATGTGGGCTATAGGTGTCTGTTGGAGAGGGGTGTGCTAGTTCTGCATGTTGTCTCAGGAGTTGTCTCAAGAGGGTGAGGTATGGGAGATAAGTTGCCAGCGGGGAAGAAAGGGTGGGCAACTGCTGGAGGGTGAGGGGCCGGCCGTAAACTAATTCAAATGGACTGAGGCCTGTTGGACTCCGTGGGGCTGCTCGCAGCTGGGTTAGGGCCAGGGGAAGGAGAGTTACCCACGATTGTCGAGTCCCGAGGGAGAGTTTGGTGAGTTGCTGCTTAATGAGCCCGTTGGCCTTCTCTACTTTACCAGAAGACTGAGGTCTATAAGGGATGTGGAGTTTCCAGGTGATGTGTAGGAGGGCTGCCACCTGTTGGACTACCTTGGAGATGAATGCTGGGCCGTTGTCAGACTGAAGAGTGAGCGGGAGGCCAAACCTAGGAATAATGTGTTCAGTGAGTATGGAGGCAACTATATTGGCGGTTTCTCCTGTAGTAGGATAGGCTTCTATCCATCCTGAAAAAGTATCAACGAGGGTTAAGAGATATTTGAATTTTTTATGCCTTGGCATGTGGGTAAAGTCAATTTGCCAATCTTCGCCTGGTTGGTGCCCTCTGAATTGATGGCTCGGATGGGGGTTGCGCAATGCGCCTTGAGGGTTTGACTTGAGACGTGTGGAACACTGTCGGTTGATTATAATTAGGTGTTTCATGAGTGTGGGGCAGTGAATGACGGGGCTTAGGAGGTTATATAAAGCTTTGGGTCCTATGTGTAGGGAATTATGTATGTCTTTTAGAATGGTGTGGAGTTGAGTTTCAGGAATAACTAATTTATTATTGAGGTAAATCCAATTGTCTGCAGCTAGTTTGGCTGTTGAATCCTGTAATAGTTTGGTCTTTTCCTCTTGGGTATAAGTAGGGGTATATTGAGGAGTGAGAAAACAAATAGAGGGAAGCGGGGGAGTGGAGAATCCGGCTACCGACTTGGCAGTGGTGTCGGCAAAGTTATTGCCAGCCGCCACCGAGTTAGATGGAGTCTGATGACCTTTACAGTGTATGATGGCTGCTCTGGAAGGTGCTGATAAAGCGTCTAGCAGTTTGAGTATCTGTTTTTTGTTGACTATAGGGGTACCACTGGTGGTTAGGAACCCTCTCTCTTTCCAGATGACAGAGTGGGTGTGTGCAATCAAGAAGGCATACTTGGAGTCTGTGTGTATGTTTACCGTTTTTCCCCTGGATAGGAGGAGAGCCCTGGTTAGTGCGATAAGTTCTGCCTGCTGTGATGTTGTTCCTTGTGGTAAAGGCTTAGCTTCTAGGACAGCAGAAGATGTAACTACCGCGTATCCTGCCTGTCTATTTCCTAGAGAATTTATAAAAGAACTGCCATCTACAAATAGGGTTAACTGTGAGCCTTCCAATGGCTGGTCATGTAAATGTAAGTGACTAGGTGGTTGGGCCTCCAAAAGTTCTGGACAGGAGTGTTCAGTACTAGGTTGCTTGAGAGGGTCAGGAAGTAGGGTTGCTGGATTCAGAGAGGAACAGACTCCTAGGGCAATGGTGGAGTCCTCTATGAATAGGAGGTGAAAGAGTTGGAGTCTGGACGGGGTTAGATGGCTAATACTTCTGTGGGCAATAAGATCTTGAAGGCGGTGAGTAGAGAAGACTGTTAGGTTACCACCCCTAATGAGTTTCTTTGCTTCTTGGGTTAGACAGGCTGCTGCTGCTAGGGCCCGAAGACAGGGCTGCCACCCTTGTACGGTGGGGTCTAATTGTTTAGATAGATATGCCACGGGGCGGTAGGTGGCGCCTATAGATTGGGCTAAAAGACCCACTGCAACTTTTTGTCTTTCATCTGTGAAAAGCTGGAAGGGGCGTTGGAAGTCTGGGAGTGAGAGAGTAGGATGTGAGAGAAAGCAGTTTTTCAGGTGAGTGAAATGTTTATAGATTAACTTTGGGTTAGACAAAGGTCCTTGGGGAGTCTCCTTGACAGCTGCATATAGAGGCTTAGCCAAGATTCCGAAATTAGGAATCCAGTGTCTGAAAAATCCTACTAGGCCTAGGAAGGATTGAATTTCCTTAGCGTCTTGAGGAGGAGAAAGATTTTGTATTAGAGTTAAGCGGTCTGTAGTAAGTGAGCGTGTCATAGGAGTGATCTCAATACCTAAATATATGACACGTTGTGCGAGTTGAGCTTTGTGTTTGGATATTCGGTAACCTTTGGATCCTAGATGATTAAGGAGGATCGCAGTGTCTAAAAGAGAGTCCTGTCCCGTGAGACTACAGAGTAAAACGTCATCTACATATTGGAGAATTTTACTATTGGTAAGAGGACAGGAGGCTAAGTCTTTTGCTAGGGCCTGTCCAAAGAAATGGGGGCTGTCTCGGAACCCTTGGGGAAGCACTGTCCATGTCAGTTGGGTGGAGGTATGGGTGTCTGGGTCTTCCCATGTAAAAGCAAAAAGAAACTGACAATCTGGGTGCAGGGAAATAGTGAAAAATGCATCTTTTAGATCCAGTACAGTAAAGTGTGTTGTATTAGGTGGAATGAGAGAAAGAAGGGTATAGGGGTTGGGAACTACCGGATGGGTGGGACAAACAGCTTCGTTGATAGGACGAAGATCCTGCATTAACCGAAAAGTTCCATCTGCCTTCTTTACAGGTAGGATTGGGGTGTTACAGGGAGAATGAATGGGGATGAGGATGTGTTGGCTGAGTAACCTAGTAATGATTGGTTTTAGTCCTCGTAAGTGCTGTGGAGAGAGAGAGAACTGTGGGCGGGTTGGAAATTGAGATGGTTTCTTAAGTTTTATAAGTATTGGTGGATGATGGTCCGCCATGACAGGAGTGGAGGTGTCCCACACTTGGGGGTCGATAGGAATGGGGAAATCGGGGAAAGGGTTAGTAGGATTGTTGGAGTCATTTGAGTTAGTCAATACTAGAAGCAGATGGCGGGTAGGGTGGGGGGCGCTAGTAGGGATGGAGATACAGGCTTTCAGTTGACTTAAAACATCTCGGCCCAGTAGGGGAGTGAGGCATGAGGGGATAATGAGGAACGAGTGTGCAAAATAGTTGTTGGCCAGGCAGCAATTAAGGGGTGGGGTGTTTCGAGGGCTGGACGGGGAGCCATTGACTCCTACAACAGAAATATTGGAGGGAAGGCTAGGCCCTTCGAAAGACGGCAAAACAGAGTAGGTAGCCCCGCTGTCGATTAAAAAATTAATTGTCTTACCCGCTACCAGGAGAGTTACCCGCGACTCAGTGAGGGTGATGGGGGTCCCTGAGTCCCGGCACCTTCAGTCGTCATCCAAATGTAAGAGCTGGAAGGAGCTCCCAGGGTCCTGAGAAGGGACATCACGTTGAGGCGCCATGCCGTTTTCAGGGCGGGGCAGTCAGACTTCCAGTGCCCTTCTTCACGGCATGCTGGACAAGGAGTTGTTGGCAGACGAGGGTTAGGACACTTTTTAGCCCAGTGTCCAGCTACTCTGCACTTGTAGCACGGCCGCACTGGCTCAATCGGTTATGGACTCTGGGGACATCTATTAGCCCAATGCCCTGGGTTACCGCATTTATAGCAAGCCCCTTTTATTGTCTTTGAGCCTCCGGGGGGTTTTGCTCTCCAGTTTTGGGTTACGGCTAGGCTGCAAAGCAGCAACTAAGGCTTGAGTCTGGAGCTGTACCTTCTGCCTTAGGCGGGCCTGTCATTGGGCCTCAGCCGTTTCCTCCCTTGAATTATAGACCTTGAAGGCCGACTTGACTAGGTCTTGAATAGGAGTTTGAGGTCCATCCTCTGCCTTTTGGAGTTTTTTCCGAATATCTGAGGCCGATTGTGAAATAAAATATGATGCTAGAATAGTGGCCCTGGCTGGGGAAGCTGGGTCTAACCGAGTGTACTGAATTAAAGCCTCAGTTAGCCTGTTTAAAAATGTGGCCGGGTTCTCATCTGGACCTTGAATAATTTCTTTTAGTTTATTAAAATTTACTACCTTATTTGAGGCCTCCTGCATACCAGCCAGAAGACGTTGAGTCATCATATCTCGTCTTCGGTGGCCTGGCTGGCCTACTTGATAGTTCCAGTCCGGGTCTATAGAGGGGACTGCTTGTTCCCCTAGTGGGAACGCAGGGTCTGTTAAGTGTAATTGGTTGGCATGCTGCCTGGCGGCCACTAGGATGCGCCCTTGCTCCTCAGGGTTTACAGTAGAGGTAAGAATAACCTGGAGATCATGCCAGGTTAAATCGTAGGCCTGGCAAAGGTATCTAAATTCTTTGGTATAAATTGTAGGGTTGGCAGAAAAATCTCCTAGGCGTCTTTCAATCTTTGAAAGATCTGCTAATGAAAAGGGAACATGAACTCTAACTACGCCCTCTGGCCACCTCACGCAAGGGTGCAAAGACCGCAGGGGGGTTGGATAGGGTGGGAGTAGGAGCGGGGGCAGTCAGGCAATCTTTAGAGCGGGTATGAGCAGAGATAGGCGAACTAAGATGACCAGGCAGAAGTGCCGAGGGGTCGGCGGGAAGTGTAGCCTCAACAATGGTGGGAGGGGCTGAGGAGGGAGGCGGAACAACCGCCAGAGCGGGAGGGGGAGGTGGGGTATACCGCGGGAGTGGAAGGGAGGGAGGGGAAGTAAGGTCTTCGGGCAACTCAGACAGGAAAGATGACTTCTCTTTTTCGGACTTTGTTAGGCCTGCGTCCCTAGCCAACATGACTTGAGCCAAGGAACACCGGCCACACAGGTCTGGACGAGAAGGCAAGGCCCAAAATCCTTGTATATAATTAATTTTGGACCACTTGCCTAAGCGTTGACAAAAACTACTGAGGTCGGTCAAAATGTTACGGTCTAGAGTGCCCTCAGGCGGCCATTGAGACTGATTGTCTAATTTATATTGTGGCCATGCCACAGTGGAGAGGAACACCAGTCCCTTTCGCCCGAGATCTTGTTCTAATTGCAAAGTTTTGAGGTTTTTTTAGAAGACACCCTAAAGGGGAGTCTCTAGGTATTTTGGATTGGGGGTTTCCCATTGCCTTCCTCTCGCCAATAGGCGGAAACGGAAACCGAACTCTACCTGGCTACAATGCGTCCTTTGGAGCCACTATAGACTGGTGAGAGGCTCCTGGAGCCGGAATGGAGATTACCTCCAGGCGGACATCTCTGTCCTGGACGGGTCTCCCACGGAACGGAATGGAGTTCCTTTGGGCAGACATCTCTGCCTTTGGGAACTTCCCTGGGTCACCTGGTGACCGGAAAAAAAAAGCCTTGGGCCTGCACAGGACTTCTGGCCAAGGGCTATGAGAGGGAGGCAGAAGGTACTCACCCCTAGGAGACTTGGAGGTGGGGAAAGCGATGTCCAGGTCCTGGTCCGTCTGGGGCGTGGAAGGAGGAGGCTCCTCGGACCTTGGGGGGCCCTGAGGAGGGGTCTCCTCTCGGGTTTCGGCACCAGCTGATTTGCTTTAATGCGACCCCCAGAGCAAATGCCAGAGAAAAGGCAAGTAGGCAAGGCAAAAAAAACTTTATTTACAAGCCAATGTGAGGGAGGGAGCGAGGTTCACCGGTCTCCAGCGGTGGAGGCCGACTAAGGCGCTCCAGCGTTCTCGGGCGAGGTTCCCGGTCCTGCGCACGAGGAGGGGCTGAGGAAGTTCGCTCCGGCGTTCTCGGACGAGGTTCCCGGGTCCCGCGCACGAGGAGGGGCCGAGGAAGTTTGCTCCGGCATTCTCCGACGAGGTTCCCAGGACCCGCGTACGAGGAGGGGCCGAGGAAGCTCGCTCCCGCGTTCTTGGACGAGGTTCCTGGGTTCCGCGCACGAGGAGGGGCCGAGGAAGCTCGCTCCGGAGTTCTCGGACGAGGTTCCCGGGTCCCGCGCGCGAGGAGGGGCCGAGGAAGTTCGCTCAGGAGTTCTCGGAGGTTCCTGGGTCCCGCGTACCAGGAGGGCCGAGGAAGTTTGCTCCGGCGTTCTGGGAGGATGTTCCTGGGTCCCGTAGGAGGAGGGGCCGAGGAAGTTTGCTCTGCGTGCCCGCCAGGAGCGGCTTTTATGTCCTGGGCCCCTGAGTGGGAGGGCAGTGGGCGGGACATAGGCGGGTTGGGGGCAGGTCGGTAGGCGTGGCTAGGCGGTTCCGGTTTTTCTCCGTGGGAGGTCGGGTTGCGCCTGCACAGTCCACCGGTGTCTTTCCGGGGCGTGGGAAAGTTGACGGTGAAGAACCCGGAACTGCGCCATCTTGCCTCCGTTTGTCCAAACACACACCTGTAATCCTAACACTTTGGAAGGCTGAGGTGAGAGGCCTTCTTGAGCCTAGGAGTTTGAGACCAGACTGGGCAACATAGGGAGATCCCATCTCTGTAAAAAAATAAAAAAAATAGCAGTGCTTGGTGGTGCAGGCCTGTAGTCCCAACTACTTGGGAGGCTGAGGTGGGAGGATAGCTTGAGCCCAGGAGATGAAGGCTGCAGTGACATGTGATCACACCACTGCGTTCTAGCCCGGGCAACAGAGCAAGACTCTGTCTGAAAGAAACAAATAATAAACAAATGCGGATGTTGCAGTAAGCTGAGATGGCACCACTGCACTCCAACCTGGGTGACAGAGCAACACTGTCTGAAACAAACACACAACAAATGAACCCATAAAAATCACCATATGGCCCAACAGTTCAACTCTCATCTACCTAAGAAAGATGAAAACATATGTCAATACAAAGGCTTATATGTGAATGTTCATTGAAGCATTATTTATAATAGTAAAAAAATGGGAGCAAATGTCTAGCAGCTGACGAATGGGTAAGCAAAAGGTGATAATATATCTGTACAATGGAATATTATTCAGCAATAAAAGGGAAGGAAGTTCTGCCACATGCTACAATGTAGATGGGCCTTGAGGCTGATGTGCTAAGTGAAATCAGCCAGTCACAAAAAGACAAATACTCTGAGTCCATTTATATGAGGCACCTAGAGTAGTCAGACTCATACAGATGGAAAACAGAATGGTGGCTTCCAGGGGCTGGGGGTGGAGAGAATGGAGAGTTGCTGTTTAATAGATATGGAGTTTCAGTTTTGCAAGACTGAAGAGTTTCGTTTCATACATGGATGGTGTTGATGATTGCACAGCAGGATGAAGGTATTAATATTGAACTGAATTGAACTGTACATTTTAAAATGGCTAAGATGGTAAACTTATGTGTATTTTACTACAGTTCAAAAAAATTGAAGTCATATAGTGACCTATTATCAAAAAAAAATCTTTGTCTTGCTCTTTCTAGATAGATCTTCCTGCAGTATTGTGGAAACTTGCTGGTTTGCTAAAGGTTTCTTTCTTTCTTTTCTTTCTTTTTTTTTTTTTTTTTTGACTGACTCTCGCTCTGTCACCAGGCTGGAGTGCAGTGGCGCAATCTCCATAATCTCCTCTCACTGCAACCTCCACCTCTTGGGTTCAAGCGATTACCCTGCCTCAGCCTCCTAAATAGGCTGGACTACAGCTGTGCGCCACCACGCCCAGCTTTTTTGTATTTTAGTAGAGACGGGATTTCACCATGTTGGCCAGGGTAGTCTGGATTTCCTGACCTCATGATCCGCCTGCCTTGGCCTCCCAAAGTGCTGGGATTTCAGGCCTGAGCCACCACGCCCGGCCTTGCTAAAGGTTTCTTACTTGGTCATTCGACTCTTACACCCTCAGTTTCTGGAAAATGTGTCAAAAAGGCTTTACTAAAATGTGTCAAATTGGAACAAATGTTACCTGTTCTTTCTTCACTTAGAGACAACTTGTTTAGCTCAATGGCTCAGAAACAACTGGGGAAATTGTAATATTGGTGATATAAGATACATCTTTGCTAATGTTTTTTGAAAAATAGAAAAGTTTTTATCTTACCACATATCTTAAATATATTTTCATCAAAACCTCAAAGGAGTCAGTTTAGTTCATTTGATTTGGAGACACTATTGACCGTTTTCTTTAATGCACAAAGTCAGTTCTTATTGTCAAACCAATCAGTAAGATCAGACTTCATTTCTCTCAAAAACTTTACTTCATTTTTCAATGCAAATCCCTGTGAAAACTCAACATGAGCTAAAATTGTTTGTATTCAAAGCAACGCTTTACTCTTTTTTTTTTTTTTTTTTAGACGGAGTCTCATTCTGTCACCCAGGCTCTAACTCCCAGGTTCAAGCAATTCTCCTGCCTCAGCCTCCTGAGTAGCTGGGATTACAGGCATGCGCCACCGTGCCCAGCTAATTTTTGTATCTTTAGTAGAGATGGGGTTTCGCCATGCTGGCCAGGCTGGTCTCCAACTCCTGACCTCAGGTGATCCGCCTGCCTTGGCCTCCTAAAGTGCTGGGATTACAGGCGTGAGTCGCCACATCTGACCTTTGTCTTGAGACAGGGTCTCATTCTGTCACCCAGACTGGAATTTAGTGGTGCGACCACAGCTCATTTCAGCCTCAACCTCCTGAGCTCAAGGGATTCACTCGCCTCAGGCCCCCAAGTGGCTGAGACCACAGGCGGGTGCCACCACACCTGGCTAATTTCTAAATTATCTGTAGAGATGGGGCCTCCCTTTGTTGCCCAGGCTGGTTTCAAACCCCTGGGCTCCAGCCATCGTCTGCCCTGGCCTCCCAAAGTGCTGGGATTACAGGCATGAGCCACCGTGTCCAGCCAGTGCTTCACTCTTAACTGAGAATCTAAACAAGACAAGAAAGCCAAGAGTGCAGGATGGATTTGTTGCATCGTGGTTTGAGGAGGCTTCAAGCATGTCCTTGTTTCGAATAAGATGTCCTTCTTGTTCCTGCAGCCAGTGCTGTCTTCCATGGACCTGGGCACAACCCCATTATAACTCAGCGGGGCGAGAGGTGGGTCCTTCTGTAGACTGGGGTTAAGGGTGATGGTGAAGCAGGGGAGGGAAGTAGGACCAAGGTCTCGGAGCAGTACAACTGGGAATTTTAGCCCTCGAGAGGCTCCCTCCCTCCTTCCTCAGTCTGGGGATCAGAGGAGGCTTCTCAGAGGACATGGGGCTCAAGTTGATTCTCCCCAGACCTGCTCTTTATCCATGGTCACCATTTTAGTAAATGGCCCTGTGTCCACCCACTATTTGCTCAGGCAAGAACTGGGGATCATCCTTGCGTCCACTTCTTAATCTCACATCCATTATCCAATCCATCAAGATCTGTCACCTTACTTCCAGAATGGATCCTAAATCCAGTCACCTCTTACCCTTACCATGGTCACCCAAGTCCTGGCCATCATCACAGTTGCCTGGAAGGTGGCAAGCATCTCATCACTATCTCACTGCTTCACCTCTTGCTCTCCATCTGGTCCTCCTTGGTACAGTAACCAGAGAGGGCCTGTCCCTCCTTATGTAAAACCTCCCCATTGGTTTCCTTTACACTTAAAATAAAATCTGAGTAATATTCCATCTTGTAGGGTGACCAACTTGTCCCAGGCAAACCAAGACAGTTGGGCACCCTACACAAGACGCTGTAGGCTTGGACCTTGCCTACCTCTGCAGATGCTTCTCACCGGTCTCCTTCCCCCCATCCCACCTCTACCCTCACTCCCCGCACCCTCCCAGGCTTACTTGGCTCCAGCCCCATTGGATCCTTCAAAGAGCCTTGCTTGTTTTAGGATTTTTGCATTTGCTGTCTCTTCTCACTGGAACTCTCCTGTCCTAGCTTCCTCTTGCAATGTCAGGCTTCAGCTCAATTCCCTTTCTGCAAAGAGGCCTTGGATCACTCCAGCTTAAGTACTTACCTCTTTCTCTCTATCTCTCTCTCTCTTTTTTTTTTTTTTTGAGACCCTTACTATTGCCCAGTAAGGAGTGCAGTGGTGTAATCTTGGCTTGCTGCAACCTCCACCTCCTGGGTTCAAGTGATTCTCTTGCATCAGCTTCCTGAGTAGCTGAGATTACAGGCACATGCCACCATGCCTGGCTCATTTTTGTATTTTTAGTAGAGATGGAGTTTCACCATGTTGGCCAGGTTGGTCTTGAACTCATGACCTCAAGTGACCCACCTCAGCCTCCCAAAGTGCTGGGATTACACCCCCGCCACCCCGGCCATAAGTATTCCTCTGCCATCACCACCTGGACCACTGCATCTTGCTTACTCGCTGTGCAGTTTGAAGCTCTCAAGTGCTTTCCCTTCTTACCCATGACTGAGGCAGGTGCTGTCCTCAAAGAACTGTAGAAGGGATCCTGTGAGATAATTCTTGCCAAGCCCTAGGATCACTGCTGTAACATAGAGAGTGCTCCATACAAACACTCATAATTACCCTGTTCTGTTTTCTTTCTAGCACCTGTAATATCTGACAATCGTATTTGTTGATATTTCTTCCATGTTTATTGTCTGTCTCTCCAACTAGAATGTGACCTGCATTAGGGCAAAGATCTCTTTTGCTTTTCTCAGTGACTATAACCATGCCTGATGCATATCAGGAGCTCAAGGTATATGTTCAAAGAATGAAACTTAATGGTTGTGCAGCAATGTGAATGTACATGTGCCACTGAATTGCATGTGTAAAAATGGCTAAAATGGTGAAATGTATGCTATATATGTATTTTAAGGTTGTGTATATTTACCCCCATAAAAAAGCACACTGATGTCACATAATAAATATTTAATAACTTTCCTAGGTTAAAGCAAAAGTGAATGAAGCTAAGTCTGGGCACTCTTGGAGGAATTAGCTGCTCAGAGAGGGCGCTGCCTGGGCTTGTGACTTTCTGGGACCCATTTTACCTAACATCCCTCCTTTTCATGACCTCTCATTGGTACGCACACCTTCCTGAGGTGGCGAAGGTGGGAACCGGAAATCCCAGGAGGCCCTGCCGAGGCTGAAGTGCTCTGTCCAGGTGTGTCCACAGCAGGCTGAGCTCCACACATCTGGTGGTGGAGCTCTTCCATGGTGGTGTCTCTGCAGCTGATCAGTGCTGTGCCAGTTAACAGCTGTGTGATCTCAGGCAAGTTACCCAAACCTCCTGTGCTTCAGTTCTTCACCTGTAGAGTGAAATAGCAAGAGAAGCTTTCTCATAGGATGACTGTGAGGATTAAATGGATAGTGCCTGAAAAATGTTTATAAAAGTGACCCGCCTACACCCACAAGTGCTATATAAATATTAGCTATTATTATTCATATTTTTGGCCTGGAGTTGGTGGTTCATACCCGTAATCCCAGCACTTTGGGAGGCTGAGGCAGGAGGATTGCTTGAACCCAAGAGTTCAATGACCAGCCTGGGCAATATAGTGAGGCCCTGTCTCTATCAAAAAATCAATGTTTGTATTACCCATTCAGTTGCTTAGGCCAAAAATTTAGGAGTTACACGTGCCCTTCCTTTCTCCCCATTTCCTTTTTTTTTTTTTTTTGAGGCGGAGTCTCGCTCTGTCGCCCGGACTGGAGTGCAGTGGCCGGATCTCAGCTCACTGCAAGCTCCGCCTCCTGGGTTTGCGCCGTTCTCCCGCCTCAGCCTCCCGAGTAGCTGGGACTACAGGCGCCCGCCACCTAGCCCGGCTAGTTTTTGTATTTTTAGTAGAGACGGGGTTTCACTGTGTTAGCCAGGATGGTCTCGATCTCCTGACCTCGTGATCCACCCGTCTCGGCCTCCCAAAGTGCTGGGATTACAGGCTTGAGCCACCGCGCCCGGCCTCCCCATTTCCATCAGCAAATCCATTCTTCAAAATGTATCTTAACTTCTTCCACTTTTTCTCCTAAATGTTCTCAAGTTTTGCCTTCCACACTGAAGCCTTTAGACTGGTCAGGAATGTATTCAATCTCTTTTTATTTCCATATGGACTACCAGTTGTGCCAGCACTGTTTATTTACCAAACCCTTTTTTGTTGCCCTGCTTGGCCAGTGCCATCATATGCTGTAGCCAGTTTCTACGTTTGCGAGGGTCTGTTTTTGGACTCTCCTCTGTTCCACTAGGAAGTCTTTTTCTTTTTCTTTTTTTTTCTTTTTGAGACAGAGTCTCTCTCTCTCAGGATGGAATGCAGTGGCATGACCTTTGCCCACTGCAGCCTCAACCTCGTGGGCCCAAGTGATCGTTCCACCTCACCCCTCAAGTAGCTTGCTTTCTCTCTCTCTTTCTTTCTTCTTTCTTTCTTTCTTTCTTTCTTTCTTTCTTTCTTTCTTTCTTTCTTTCTTCTTTCTTTCTTTCTCTCTCTCTCTCTCTCTTTCTTTCTTTCTCTTTCTCTCTCTCCTTCCTTCCTTCCTTCCTTCCTTCCTTCCTTCCTTCCTTCCTTCCTTCCTTCCTTCCTTCTCTCTCTCTCTCTCTTTCTCTCACTTTGCCACTTAGGCTGGAGTTTAGTGGCATGATCTCAGCTCACTGCAACCTCTGTCTCCTGGGTCCAAGTGATCCTACTGCCTCAGCCTCCTGATTAGCTGGGATTAAAGGCATGTGCCATCAGGCCCGGCTAATTGTTTTGTGTTTTTAGTGAAGATGGGGTTTCACCATGTTGGTCAGGCTGATCTCGAACCCCTGGTCTCAGGTGATCTACCTGCCTTGGCCTCTGAAAGTGCTGGGATTACAGGTGTGAGCCACCATGACTGGCTAATTTTTGTATTTTCTGTAGAGACAGGGTCTCACTTTGTTGCCCAGGGTGGTCTCAAACTCCTGACTCTGGGGCTCAAGCAATCTGCCTACCTTGGCCTCCCAGCATACTGAGATTATAGGCATGAGCCTCGGCCTCCCAGAGTGCAAGGATTACAGACTGTGCCTGGCCTGGGCAGTCATTATTGATCTTCCCTCCTCCTCACTCCTTACATGCAATCCATCAGCAAGTCCATCCTCCCTCCAAACACAGTGAAAGCCCTTCTACTCCACTCCTCATCACTGCTGCTGTTATTTTTCTTTTTCATTTTGAGATAGGGTCTTGTTCTGTCACCCAGGCTGGAGTGCAGTGGTGCGATCACAACTTACTAAAGCCTCAACCTCCCTAGCTCAAGTGATCCTCCCTCCTCAGCCTCCCAAGTAGCTGGGACTACAGGCATGGGCCACCGTGCCTGGTTAATTAAAAAAAAAAAATTATAGAGATGGGAGTCTCACTATGTTGTCCAGGCTAGTCTCAAATTCCTGGACTCAAGTGATCCTTCGACCTCAGCCTTCCAAAGTGCTGGGATTACAAGCATGAGCCACTGCACCTGGCCTACTGCTGTTCTTTTTTTTTTTTTGAGACGGAGTCTTGCTCTGTCACCCAGGCTGGAGTGCAGTGGCCGGATCTCAGCTCACTGCAAGCTCCTCCTCTCGGGTTCATGCCATTCTCCTGCCTCAGCCTCCCGAGTAGCTGGGACTACAGGCGCCCGCCACATCGCCTGGCTAGGTTTTTGTATTTTTTAGTAGAGACGGGGTTTCACCGTGTTAGCCAGGATGGTCTCGATCTCCTGACCTCGTGATCCACCCGTCTCGGCCTCCCAAAGTGCTGGGATTACAGGCTTGAGCCACCGCGCCCGGCCCTGTTCTTTTTCTTTTTAAACTTTTATTTTAGATTCAGGGGTACATGTGAAGGTTTGTTACCTAGGTGAATCCGTGTCATGGGAGTTTGTTGTACAGATTAATTCAGCACCCTGTGTATTAGTCTATTCTCACTTCTATAAAGATATACCTGAGACTGGGTAATTTATAAAGAAGAGGTTTAACTGACTCACAATTTTGCATGGCTAGGGAGGCCTCAGGAAACTTACAAGCCTGGTGGAAGGTGAAAAGGGGAAAAGGGAAGAAAGGCATGTCTTACATTGTGGCAGGAGACAGAGTGAGCAGGAAGGGAAGTGCCACACATTAAAACCATCAGCTCTTGTGAGAACTCACTCCCCATCATGAGAACAGCAAGCGAGAAATCTGCCTGCATGATCCAATCATCTCCCACCAGGCTGCTACTCCAACATGTGGGGATTACAATTTGAGGTGAGATTTGGGTGAGGACACAGAGCCAAACCATATCCTTCTGCTTCTGGCCCCTCCCAAATCTCATGTTCTTTTCACATTTCAAAACACATCATGCCTTTCCAACAGTCCCACAAAGTCTTAACTCATTCCAGCAAAAACTCAAAAGTCCCAGTCCAAAGTCTCATCTGAGACAAGGCAAATCCCTTCTGCCTATGAACCTGTAAAATCAAAAACAAGTTAGTTACTTCGACGATACAATAGGGATACAGGCATTGGAGAAATGTTGCGGTTCCAAGTGGGGGAAATTGGCAAAAACAAAGGGGCTACAGGCCTTATGTAGGTCTGAAACCCAGCAGGGCAGTCATTAAATCTTAAAGGTCTGAAATGATCTTTGATTCCATGTCTCACATCCAGGGCACGCTGATGCAGAAGGTACGCTCCCTAGGCTTTGGGCATCTCTGTCCCTCTGGCACTGCAGGGTATAGCCCCCATGGCTGCTTTCATGGGCTGGCGTTGAGTACCTGCAGCTTTTCCAGGTACACGGTGCAAGACGTAGGTGGATCTACAATTCTGGGATCTGAAAGACTGCCCTCTTCTCACAGCTCCACTGGGTAATGCCCCAGTGGAGACTCTGTGTGGGGGCTCCAACTTTACACTTCCCCTCTGCCTTGCCCTAGTGGAGGTTCTCCATGAGGGTTCCACCCCTGCAGCAAACTTCTGCCTGGACATCTCAGCATTTCTATACATCCTCTGAAATCTAGGGGGAGGTTTTTAAAGCTCAACTCTTGTCTTCTGTGCATCCTCTGGTTCAACACCTTGTGGAAGCCGCCAAGGCTTGGGGCTTGCATCCTCTGAAGCAAAAGCTGGAGCTATACCTTGGCCCCTTTTAGCCATGGCTGAAGCTGGAGTAGCTGGGATGCAGGGTGCCATGTCCTAAGGCTGCACAGTGCGGTGGGGTCCTGGGCCTGGCCTACCACGAAACCATTTTTCTCTCCTAGGCCCCCAGGCCTCAGATGGGAGGAGCTGCTATGAAGATCTTTGAAATATCCTGGAGATATTTTCCCCATTGCCTTAGCTATTAACATTCAGTGGCTTGAATTTCTCTCCAGAAAATGGGTTGTTCTTTTCTACCATGTGGTCAGCCTGCAACTTTTCCAAACTTTTATGCTCTGCTTCCCTTCTAAACATAAATTCCAATTTCAGACCATCTCTTTCTTCAAACATATGAGCATACACTTTTTGAAATAGCCATGTCACATCTTGAACACTTGACTGCTTAGAAACTTCTTCCTCCAGATACCATAAATCATCTCTCAAGTTCAAAGTTCCACAGATCTCTAGGGCAGGGGAAAGATGCTGCCAGTCTCTTTGCTAAAGCATAGCAAGAGTGACCTTTACTCTGGTTCCCATTAAGTTCCTAATCTCCATCTGAGACCACCTCAGCCTGGATCTCATTGTCCATATCACTATCAGCATCTTGGTCAAAATCATTCAACAAGTCTCTCAGAAGTTCCAAACTTTCCCACATCTTCGTCTTCTTCTGAGCTCTCCAAACTGTTCCAACCTCTGCTCATTACTCAGTTCCAAAGTCACGTCCACATTTTCGGTTATCCTTATCCAGTACCCTACTCTTGGTACCAACTTTCTGTATTAGTCCACTCTTACACTGCTATAAAGACTTACCTGAGTCTAGGTAGTTTATAAAGAGAAGATATTTAATTGACTCACAGTTCTGCATGACTGGGGAGGCCTCAGGACACTTAAAACCTTTTTTTTTTTTTTTTTTTTCTGAGATAGGGTCTTGCTCTGTCACCCCAGCTGGAGTGCAATGGCACAATCTCGACTCACTGCAGCCCTGACCTCCCAGGTTGAAGTGATTCTTGTGCCTCAGACTCCAGACTAGCTGGGACTACAGGTGCATGCCACCATACTCGGCTAATTTTTTTTTTTTTTTTTTTTTTTTTTTTTTTGAGACAGAGATTCACTCTGTCACCCAGACTGGAGTGCAGTGGCACAATCTTGGTTCACTGCAACTTTCACCTCCCAGGTTCAAGTGATTCTCGTGCCTCAGTCTCCTGAGTAGCTGGAACTACAGAGGTGAACCACCACACCTGGCTAGCTTTTTGTATTTTAGTACAGACAAGATTTCACCAGCTGGCTAATTTTTAAATTTTTATTAGAGATGGGGTTTCACTATGTTGGCCAGGCTGGTCTCAAACTCCTCACCTCAAGTAATCCACCTGCCTGGGCCTCCAGAAGTACTGGGATTACAGTTGTGAATCACCACGCCCAGACAGGAAACTTACAATCATAATGGAGGGTGAAAAAGGAAGGAGGCATGTCTTGCATGGCAGCAGGAGAGAGAGCGAGCAAGGGGGAAGTGCCACACTTTAAAACCACCAGCTCTAGTGAGAACTCACTCCCTCTCATGAGAACAGCAAGGGAGAAATTCACCCCCATGAGCCACTCATCTCCCACCAGGCCCCTACTCTGACATGTGGGGATTACAATTCAAGATGAGATTTGGGTGGGGGCACAGAGCCAAATTGTATCGCCCAGGAATAAAGCCCAGTACCCAATAGTTATTTTTTCTGCTCCTCTGCCTCCTCCCATTCTCCACCCTCAAGTAGACCTCAGTGTCTTGTTCCCTTCTTTGTGTTTAATTTTATTAAAATAGTGTCACATTGTGAATATTCTTTTGAAATTGGTTTGTTTACCATTATTAATTCTAAGATTCATCTGTGTTGATGTATGAGTTTTCATCATTTAGCTTGCACTTATAAGTGAGAACATGTGGTATTTGGTTTTCTCTTGCTGCATTAGTTTGCTGAGGATATTAGCCTCCAGCTCCATCCGTGTTCCCACAAAAGACATGATTTTGTTCTTTTTTATGGCTGTTATTTTTCAACTAAACAGTTGCGATGGTTTCCACTCCCCACTTCCACTCTGGAACCCCTGCACCCCCAGTAATTCTCCATAGTGCAACTCAAGAGGACATGTTCCCCTTTTATCCCTTTTAAAATGACAAAATATTTAATATGTACAAAAACATGTAAGTACATATATGTAAGCATATGTAGGTGGTAAGGCATGGACATTAAACAGCCCCTGTAAGCACCCCTTGCACCCTAGGAAATGGAACAGTAGCAAATCCTCTTATGCCTCATTTGCCCTTCTCAATACTCTTGGAAACTGGTTCTTTCTTTCTTTCTTCCCTCCTCCACCTCCTCCTCCTCCTTCTCCTTCTCCTCCTCCTCCTCCTTCTTCTTCTCCTTCTCCTCCTCCTCCTCCTTCTCCTCCTCCTTCTCCTCCTCCTTCTCCTCCTCCTCCTTCTTCTTCTTCTTCCTCTTCCTCTTCCTCTTCTTTCTTTTTCTTTCTTTTCTTTCCTTTTTTTTCTTTTTTGAGATGGAGTCTTGCTCTGTCATCCAGCCTGGAGTGCAATGGCATGATCTCTGCTCACTGCAACCTTCACTTCCTTTGTAGCTGGGATTGTCCTGCCTCAGCCTCCTGAGTAGCTGGGATTACCGGTGTGCACCACCATGGCTGGCTAATCTTTGTATTTTTAGAAGAGACAGGGTTTTGCCATGTTGGTCAGGCTGGCCTTGAACTCCTTGCCTCCTGATCCGCCCGCTTCGGCCTCCCAAAGTCTGGGATTACAGGCGTGAACCACTGCGCCTGGCCTTTTTCTTCTTTTCTTTTCTTTTTTTTTTCTTTTTTTTGAGATGGTGTCTCGCTCTGTCTCCCAGGCTGGAGGGGAGTGGCGCGATGTCGGCTCACTGCAACCTCCGCCTCCCGGGTTCAAGCGATTCTCCTACCTTAGCTGGGATTACAGGTGCACACCACCACACCTTGCTATTTTTTTGTATTTTTAGTAGAGATGGGGTTTCACCATGTTGGCCAGGATGGTCTCAATCTCCTGAACTTGTGATCCACCTGCCTTGGCCTTCCAAAGTGCTGAGATTACTGGTTCTTTCTAAAATTATTCCCTTGCTTTCCTTTAGAGCTTTACTATACATGTAGTATTCCTAAGCAATTTATTATTTGGTTTTGCTTGTTTGTAAATTTTATTAAAATAGTGTCATGTTGTGAATATTCCTTCGAAATTGGTTTGTTTACCATTATTAATTCTAAGATTCATCTGTGTTGATGTATGTAACCATCAGTCAGTCATTTTCACCACTATTGAATTATCCATTGTAAAATCCGTGATTATACATACATTCTACTGCTGATAGCCATTTGCTTGTTGCTTCTTCTTTTCGTTCTCCTTGTTTCTCTTATGCATAATGCTTGTACCTGTCTCCTGGTGTACTTGTACAGGAGTTTCTCTTGGGTAGTGGCTAAAAAATAGCACTTTTCTCTCCCTCTACTCTCGGTAAGCAGTGTCTTTAATGACCCAGTACACACAGACACATGTAATTATTGTGACTTTTAGCGATGCACTTTGGCTGCATTTTCTATGCTATTCTATTTAGTTTTTTTTTAGAAGATGTTAGCCAGGTACACTGGCTCACACTTGGAATCCCTGCATCCCTGGTAATTCTTTATAGTGCAACCCTATAATATATATAGAATTATATATAATATATATAGTATATATAGAACCCATGTTCCCCTTTTATCCTCTTTAAAAAGAAAAAATATTTAATGGGTACAAAAATATATGAGTACATATATGTAAGCATTTGGAGGTGACAAATGATACATCAGAGGATTTGCTACTGTTCCATTTCCTAGGGCGCAAGGAGGGCTCACAGGGACTGTTTTATAGTCATGCCTCACCACCTCTGTATGCTTACATATATGTACTTACATGTTTTTGTACATATTTAATATTTTGTCATTTTAAAAGGAATAAAAGGGGAACATGCCCTCTTGGGTTGCACTATGGAGAATTACTGGGGGTGCAGGGGTTCCAGAGTGGAAGTAGGGAGTGGGAATCATTGCAATTGTCCATTGCATTGCTATTCGGGAGGCTGAGGTAGGAGGATTGTGTGAGCCCAGGATTTCGGGGCTGCAGTAAGCTATGATAACACCACTGCACTTCAGCCTGGGTGACAGAGCAAGACCCTATCTCTACAGAAAAAAAAAAAAAAAGCTGATACAGGTTACAAAAGGATTTCATGACTAACAAATTCATAGTGTGAAAAATCTTGAGTGCATATACTTACACATACAGAGATGATGAGGCATAGGGCAGTTTGGGCATATACCCAGGAGTGGAATTGCTGAACCATGGGGTATATATGGACATGTTTAACTTTATCAGATAAGCCAAATGGTTCTGCAATGTAGTTATAATAATTGACCCCTCCCCAAACCAGAATAAGAATTGACATTTGCTCTGCATCCTCACTTCTTAATTTGTGCCTGTCCAGTCCATGTAAGATGATATCTCATTATGATGTAGTGATATGCCTTTCTATGTCTTTTGCCATTTTATTAGTGGATTTTTTTTGTCTTCGTGATTTGTTAAAGTTCTTTATAGTAAGTATCATCTCCCAGCTTATATCTCATTTTTTTCACGTCCTTTATCAGCAAAGGATGATGAACAGAATTCTAAATTTTCATTTAGTCAAATTTGTCAATAGTTTCCTCTATAGTAATTTTTGGATCTTGTTTAAAAAATTCTTCTCATTTCTGAGGTCATAAAGATATTGCCCTAAGTTTTCTGCTAAAGAAAATTTTAAAACTTTGAATCTTTTAACACCAGGCATGTATGCAAGTTCTCTTTATTCCCATACGGGTTACCAATTGTCCCAGTACCATTTACTAAATAGCCCATCCTTTCCCCACTGACCTGCTGGGGCAAAGCTGTCATGATCAAGCTTCACCAAGCGTATGAGTTCCTTTCTGCCCTCCCCTAAGTTCCCTTTGTCAATATATCTATCCCTGTCAATACCACACCATCGTGGTTAAGGAGTGTCTTGAGTGTTCTTGGCCCTTTGTTCTTCCATATCCACTTTAGACCCAACTGCTTTTATGAAAAGCTCTGTTGAGACTTTGGAATTGCATTGACTCTAGAAGTCATTTTGGAACATCTTGATAATACTGACTATTCCATCAGAAACGAAAGACAGCTTTTCATTTATTTACACACTCTTTAATGTCCTTCAATAATGATTTGTCGTTTTATCCATACTGTGGATTTAAGAGAGGGCTTTACAAATGTTAATTAGCCTAGGATGGTGGCTCACTCCTACAATCCCAGCACTTTGGGAGACTGAAGTGGTAAAATTGCTTGAGGCCAGGAGTTCAAGACTAGCCTGGGCAACAAAGTGAGATCCCATCTCTACCAAAAAAAAAAAAAAAAAAAAAAAAAAAAAAGAAAGAAACAGTAAGCATGGCAGGAGAATCCTTTGAGCCCAGAAGTTTGAGGCTGCAGTGAGCTACGATCACGCCAGGCCACTCCAGCCTGGATGACAGAGTGAGACTATGGCTCTCAAAACAAACAAACAAAATATAAGTTAGATCTCCCTTTCATTGCTCTTGAAATAAAGCCCAAATTCCTTACCTGGATGTGCCACCTAGCCCCAGCTACTTCTTCAATTTTATCTTATAAAACTGGCACCTCATCCAAGATTGGCCAGTCTCATGACTCTGGTAAGTACTTCTGGTAGGAAGGGCTCCCACCCTCTGCCTGAATAACATCTATGTCAAATGCCTCTACTGCTTCACTTCTTCTTCCTTTTTTTTTTTTTTTTTTTGAGATGGAGTCTTGCTCTGTTGCCCAGGCTGAAGTTTAGTGGCATGATCTCAGCTCACTGCAACCTCTGCTTCCTGGGTTCAAGCAATTCTTCTGCCTCAGCCTCCTGAGTAGCTGGGATTATAGGCGTGCGCCACCATGCCGGGCTATTTTTGTATTTTTAGTAGAGACAGGGTTTCACCATGTTGGCCAGGCTGGTCTTTAACTCCTGACCTCAGGTGATCCACCGACCTTGGCCTCCCAAAGTGCTGAGATTACAGCTGTGAGCCACCATGCCTGGCCAAATGCTTCTACTTCTAAGAGACCTTTCTTGAACATCCAATTCAATATCGTCCAATCCTGCCTTTTCACAGCCAGAAGGAACACCCTGTTCTCTCCCTTCCAACTGTTAATCACTTTTGGCAGTTTATGATTCACTAGTGTGTGTTTGTTTAATATCTGACTTCCTGAACAGCCTGAAAGCTCCCTAAGGGATCTTGGCTGTTTGTTTCACCAAGCCACCTGGATCATTGTTTAGCACATAATATATGCTCAATAAATGCTTGTTAAAGGAAGGATGGAAAAGAGGGAGGTAGAGAAGTGGGGAGGGATGTAGGGATTTCCATCCTATCCTATAGTAAGGAAAGAATAAACAAAGCCAAATTAGGGACATTAGGAGCAAAAATGAGTGAATTTAGCATGGGCTTTGATATAGTTTGGATGTTTGTCCCTCCAAATCTCATGTTGAAGTGTGACCCTCACCATTGAAGAATAGGCCTGGTGGGTGGGAGGTGTTCGGGTTGTGGGGATGAGTCCCCCATAAATGGCTGAGTGCCATCCTCACAATAATAATTGCATCCTGACTCTGTTAGTTCACCAGAGAGCTGATTGTTTAAGGAGTCTGGTGCCTCCCCTCTCTCTCTTGCTCCCTCTCTTGCCATGTGACATGACTGCTTTTATTTTACCTTATGCCTTGAGTAAAAGCTCCCTGAGGCTTCACCAGAAGCTGAGCAGATTCCAGTACCATGCTTCCTGTACAGTCTGCAGAACTGCAAGCCAAAGTAGCCTCTTTTCTTTATAAATTACCTAGCCTCAGGTATTTTTTTTTTTTTAATTGCAATGCAAGAATGGACTAACACAGGCTTTAAAAAATTACATCATAAGGCCAGGTGCCCTAGCTTCTGCCTGTAATCCTGGCACTTTGGGAAGCTGAGGCAGGTAGATTGCTTGAGCCCAGGAGTTCAAGACCAGCTCGGGCAATGTGGCAAAACCCTGTCTCTATAAAAAATATAAAAATCAGGCCGGGCGCGGTGGCTCAAGCCTGTAATCCCAGCACTTTGGGAGGCCGAGACGGGCGGATCACGAGGTCAGGAGATCGAGACCATCCTGGCTAACACGGTGAAACCCCGTCTCTACTAAAAATACAAAAAAATAGCCGGGCGAGGTGGCGGGCGCCTGTAGTCCCAGCTACTCCGGAGGCTGAGGCAGGAGAATGGCATAAACCCGGGAGGCGGAGCTTGCAGTGAGCTGAGATCCGGCCACTGCACTCCAGCCCGGGCGACAGAGCAAGACTCCGTCTCAAAAAAAAAAAAAAAAAAAAAAATATAAAAATCAGCCAGGTGCCGCGGCATGCACCTGTAGTACCAGCTACTTGGGAGGTTGAGGTGGGAGGATTGCTTGAGCCTGGGAGGTTGAGACTGCAGTGAGCCGTGCTCGTGCAACAGAGCAGGACCCTCTGTCAAATAATAATAATAATAATGTAGTGTAGAATACATTCTAGTTGTCAAAGATTCAAACGATATAGAAATATAAGGGATATAAATTTAAATTTCATTTCATCACTCCCTCTTCAAATGCATCCCCTTCTCAAGGATAACCACTATTTTTCATTAGTTTGGTGGAATATCTTTAAAAATCCTTTCTATAACCAAAACAGCATGGTACTGGTACCAAAACAGAGATATAGACCAATGGAACAGAACAGAGTCCTCAGAAATAATACCACACATCTACAGCCATCTGATCTTTGACAAACCTGAGAGAAACAAGAAATGGGGAAAGGATTCCCTATTTAATAAATGGTGCTGGGAAAATTGGCTAGCCATAAGTAGAAAGCTGAAACTGGATCCTTTCCTTACCCCTTATACGAAGATTAATTCAAGATGGATTAGAGACTTAAATGTTACACCTAATACCATAAAAACCCTAGAAGAAAATCTAGGTAGCACCATGCAGGACATAGGCATGGGCAAGGACTTCATGTCTAAAACACCAAAAGCAACAGCAGCAAAAGCCAAAATTGACAAATGGGATCTAATTAAACTAAAGAGCTTTTGCACAGCAAAAGAAACTACCATCAGAGTGAAGAGGCAACCTACAGAATGGGAGAAAATTTTTGCAACCTACTCATCTGACAAAGGGCTAATATCCAGAATCTACAAAGAACTCAAACAAATATACAAGAAAAAAGCAAACAACCCCATCAAAAAGTGGGCAAAGGATATGAACAGACATTTCTCAAAAGAAGATATTCATACAGCCAACAGACACATGAAAAAATGCTCATCATCACTCGCCATCAGAGAAATGCAAATCAAAACCACAATGAGATACCATCTCACACCAGTTAGAATGGCAATCATTAAGAAGTCAGGAAACAACAGGTGTTGGAGAGGATGTGGAGAAATAGGAACACTTTTACACTGTTGGTGGGATTGTAAACTAGTTCAACCATTATGGAAAACAGTATGGCAATTCCTCAAGGATCTAGAACTAGATGTACCATATGACCCAGCCATCCCACTACTGGGTATATACCCAAAGGATTATAAATTATTCTACTACAAAGACACATGCACACGTATGTTTATTGCAGCACTATTCACAATAGCAAAGACTTGGAATCAACCCAAATGTCCATCTGTGACAGACTGGATTAAGAAAATGTGGCACATATACACCATGGAATACTATGCAGCCATAAAAAAGGATGAGTTTGTGTCCTTTGTAGGGACCTGGATGCAGCTGGAAACCATCATTCTTAGCAAACTATCACAAGAAGAGAAAACCAAACACCGCATGTTCTCACTCATAGGTGGGAACTGAACAATGAGAACACTTGGACTCGGGAAGGGGATCATCACACACTGGGGCCTATCATGGGGAGGGGGGAGGAGGGAGGGATTGCATTGGGGAGTTATACATGATATAAATGATGAATTGATGGGTGCTGATGAGTTGGTGGGTGCAGCACACCAACATGGCATAAGTATACATATGTAACAAACCTGCACGTTATGCACATGTACCCTAGAACTTAAAGTATAAAAAAAAAAAAAAAAAAAAAAAACAGTAGGATGGACAAATACATCCCAGTATATTCACACTGCAGCACACTATACAGCAAGGAGAAGGAAGAAGCTACCACTACATGCAACAGCAAGGACACATCTCAACCATAATGTGGACATAAGAAAACATACTAAACTATTCCATTTGCAGAAACTTCAAAAATAGGCAAAGGTAAACAATGGTGTTAGAAGTCAGGACAAGCGACTCTGGGGAAGGGCAAAGTGACTGCAAAGGCATGCAAAGGAAACTTCCGGGATGCTGGTAAATTCTGTCTCTTGATCAGGTTCTAGTTACATCAGTGGGTTCAGTATGTGACAATACATCAAGTTAGACATACACTTCTGTGTTTTTCTGGATATAAATCTTACTTCAATAAAAAGTTTAAGAAAGAGAAAAAAAAATCCTTTCTATCTACTTATATATTTTTGTATACATACAAATATATATCTGTATACATATAGATCTATTTTTCTTTTTAAAAACCATTAATAGACTCATGCTTGGCTAGTTGTTGTGTGCAAAGCTTTCTTCTCTTAATATGACATGGATATCTTTCCATTTCAGTTCTGTTAGATACTTAAATGGTCCCCCGGTTGATAGACATTAGTTTGCTGAAATAGTTTATGATGATAAATAAGGTTGAAATGGATGTTCATTGTATTAGTCAGGGTTCTGTAGAGTAACAGAATCAATATGATCTGTTTGTGGTATGTATGTGTGTACATGTACAGTTGACCCTTGAACAATGTGGGGGTTGGGGTACCTACCCCTCAAGCCGCCAAAACTCTGTGTATAACTTTTGACTCCCCAAAAACTTAATTGCTAATAGCATAGTGTTGACCAGAAGCTTTACTAATAACATATCAATTAAGACATATTTTGTATGTTATATGTTTTATATACTGAAATCTTTTTTTTTTTTTTTTTTGATACAGGATCTTACTCTGTCACTCAGGCTGTAGTGCAGTAGCATGATCATGGCTCACTGCAGCCTCGACCTCCCAGGTTCAAGCGATTCTGCCACCTCAACCCCCTGAGTAACTGATATTACAGGCACACACCACCAATGCCTGGCTAATTTTTTATTCTCCAGAGATGGGGTCTCATCGTGTTGCCCAGGCTGGTCTCGAACTCCTGGGCTCAAGTGATTCTCCTGCCTTGACCTCCCAAAGTGCTGGGATTATATACGGTATTCTTACAATAAAGTGAGCTAGAGAAAGGAGAATGTTATTAAGAAAATCATAAGGAAGAGAAACTGTTTACTATTCATAAGTGGAAGTGGAGCATCATAAAGGTCTTCATCCTTGTCTTTATGTTAAGTAGGCTGAGGAGGAGAAGGAAGAGGAGGGGTTGGTCTTGCCGTCTCAGGTCTCAGAGGTAGCAGGGACAGAAGAAAATTCGTGTACAAATGGACCAGCACAGTTCAAACCTGTGTTGTTCAAGGATCAACTGTATACATATTGTGATGGTTAGTTTTAGGTGTTAACTCGATTGGATTAAGGATGACATAGATAGCTGGTAAAGCATCACTCCTGAGTGTGTCTGTGAAGGTGTTTTCAGAAGAGATTCCAGTGTGCGAGTCAGTGGAATGAGTGACCAATGAGGGTGGGCACCATCTAACTGACTAAGGATTGGAATAGAACAAAAAGAGGAGAGAAAAGCATTTCCTCTCTCTCTCCTGGAGCTGAAACACTCTCCTCCTTTTGTCCTTAGACATGAGAACTCCAGAATCTCAGGTCTTGGGACTCTAGGACTTATATGGGCATCCCCAGCAACTCCTTTACCCCTCTGCCCCCAACTTCCTTTCAGGCCTTTACCCTTGGACTGAGAATTACACCATTGGTTTCCTTGGTTGTGAGGCTTTCAGACTTGGGCTGGGCCATGGTACCCAGCATCCCATGCTACCCAGTGTCCCATGGTCTTCAGTTTATAGACAGCCTGCTATGGGACTTCTCAGCCTTCATAATTGTTGTGTGAGCCAATCCATCTCTCTCTCTCTCTCTCTCTCTCTCTCTCTCTCTCTCTCTCTCTCTCTCTCCCCTCTTGGTTTTGTCTCTCTGGATGGAGAATCCTGACTAATATATATATGTATAAAAATCTGTGTGTGTGTGTGTGTGTGTGTACTGAGAGACAGACACACACAGATATTTATTTTAAGTAAATGGTACACATGATTATTGAGGCTGGCAAGTCCAAAACCTACAGGGTAGCTGTGAGGCTGGAGACCCAGGGAAGAGTCAATGGATGTTGCAGTTCAAGTCCAAAGGCCTTCTGCAGGAAAATTTCCTCTAGATGGGGGGAGGTCAGTCTTTCATTGGATTCAAGCCTTCACTTGATTGCATGAAGTCCGCCCACATGGTGGAGGGCAGATCTCTCTTGGTTGCCTAGGCTACAGTGCAGTGGCATGATCACAGCTCACAGCAGCCTCGAACCCCTGGGCTTAAGCAATGCTCCTGCGTCAATCTTTGGAATAGTTGAGACTATGGACACATGTCGTCTAGCTGGGCTAATTTTTAATTTTTTTGTAGAGACAGGGTCTTGCTGTTGCCCATGCTGTTCTCAAACTCCCGGGCTCAAGTGATCCTTCTGCTTCGGGCTCCCAAAGTACGGGGATTATAGGTATGAGCCACCACGCCCGGCCCCTTTCTATTCTCTTCTGAGGATACTTGCCATTAGATTGACATCCCAACCAGGGAATCTAGGATGATCTTATCTTGAGATCTTTAACTTAATCATACCTGCAAAGCCCCTTTTCCAAATAAGGTCACATTCGCAGGTTCTGGGTGGACATATATTGCGGAGGCCCACCATTAACCTTATCTATACACTCTATCACATTATCTTCTTTCATTTTTTGATGTTCAGAGTAATTACACATTTGAAATGATCTAGTTTAGTGATGTTTTCTAGTTGCTGGTTATCACTTATTACTGGGTTTTGAAATCCAGTGGGCCTGGACAAGTATTTAAAAATTTTAGATAGAAATTTATTAAAAAATGAAATAGAAAACATGAGAGCCTACCACATTTAATAAGAGTGATGGCTGAGACTACTTCCATTCATACTGCTTCAATATCAGGACTGAGAGCTGAGACCACTTGGCTTAATTATTTGTTCCAGGGAAATCTTGTCCAGGAAG
The DNA here is from genome assembly GCF_007565055.1 of Rhinopithecus roxellana. NCBI lineage: Eukaryota > Metazoa > Chordata > Mammalia > Primates > Cercopithecidae > Rhinopithecus > Rhinopithecus roxellana. The sequence goes on from NC_044568.1 coordinate 27,641,826, forward strand.
ACAAGGTGAGAGAAGAAGGTGGAGAAACTGGAACCTTTGGGTACACTGGGTTGGAAGGTAAAATGAGGCAGCTGCTGTGGAAAACAGTGTGGTGCTTCCTCACAAAACTAAGATTTGATTACCATGTGATCTAGCAATTCCACGTCTAGGTGTATACCCAAAAGAATTGAAAGCAGGGTCTCAAGGAGATACTTGTTTTTATTTTTATTTTTATTTTTTATTGTTTTTGAGACAGTCTTGCTCTGTTACCCAGGCTGGAGTGCAGTGGCACAATCACGGCAGGTCTCAAACTCCTGGCTCAAGTGATCTACTTGCCTTGGCCTCACAAAGTGCTGGGATTACAGGTGTGAACCACTGAGCCTGATCTCAAAGAGATAACTCACGTTCACAGCAGCATTATTCACAGTAACTAAAAAGTGGAAGCAACTCAGGTGTCCATCAACAGATAATAGATAAAGAGAATGTGGTATATACACACGTGTTAGTCTGCTCAGCTTGCCATAAAATATCTTACATGCCTTAAATACCTTAAACAACAGAAATTTACTTTGTCACAGTTCTGGAGGTTAGGAAGTCCCAAGTAAAGATTCCAGGCAATTTGGTTTCTGATGAGGGCTCTCTTCATGGCTTGCAAAAGGCAGCCTTCTTGCTGTGTCCTCACATAGCCTTTCTTTGGTGTATATCTATGGGAGAGAGAGCACAAGCTCTCTGATGTCTCTTCTTATAAGCACACTAGTCTTGTCCAATCAGGGCCCACACCTGTGACTTCATTTAACCTTAATTACTTCCTTAGATGCCCCATCTTCAAATACAGTCACACTAGGAATTAGGACTTCAACATATTAACTTTGGGGGAACATGAATATTCAGTCTATAACAATACACAATGGAACCTTATCTTCAAAAAGGAAGGAAATTCTGACACACGCTACAACATAGATGAAGCTTGAGGATCATATGAGATATCTAGAGTAAGTCAAATTCATAGAGATAGAAAGTAGAACAGTGGTTGCCAGGGACTGAAGGGGAGTACTGTTTAATGTGTAAATATTTTGGGTTTTGCGGGATGCAAAGAGTTTGGGAGATGGACGATGGTGATGGTTGCACAACATGTGAACGCATTTAATGCCGTAGGACTGTACACCACTTTCAGTTTTACATTTATTTATTTATTTATTTATTATTATTCTTCAACAGATCTCAAGTGGGATGCTTTCACTTCTTTTGTGTATATACCCAGAAGTAAATCCATTTGCTTCTTTTTTATAGCTTCTGGTTCTTTGCTGAAATTTTTCATTTTTCATGTTTTAGGAGGACTTGTAATTGATAGTTGGAGAATTTTTGTGTTGGCTGTTTTGAAATCTTTGTCAGATAATTCCAACATCGGATTCATCTTCTCAGTTGATTGCATCTTCTCATTCAAATGGTCATTTTTTCCTGGTTCTTGGTACGACAGGTGATTTATTTATTTATTTTTTTGAGACAGGGTCCCACTGTACTGCCCAGGCTTGAGTGCAGTGGTGCAATCTCGGCTCACGGCAGCCTCTATCTCCAAGGCTCAAGAAATCCTCCCGCCTCAGCCTTCCAACTAGCTGGGACCACAGGTGCGCACCACCACACCTGGCTAAGTTTTGTATTTTCTGTAGAGACGAGGTTTTGCCATACTGCCCAGGTTGGTCTCGAACTCCTTGGCTCAAGCGATCCACCCACCTTGGCCTGGGAAAGTGCTGAGATTACAGGCATGAGCCACCGTGCCCAGTGACAGGTGGTTTTGGATTGTAAATTAGATATCACGTTAGGATACTCTGGGCTCTTTAAATCTCTTATTTTAGCAGGCAAACATCCTTTTTAGGTTTGGTATGGAGGTCCTAGCCACTTTTGTGGGCTGTGGTTCCAATGACAGTTTGATTTTCAGTGTCTTAGAGGCCTGCTTGGTTTTCTGTGCCTCTGGGGCTCCTGCTGGTCTCTGCCCATGCTGCCTGAGCGGGTGGAGGAGGGGAGTCTCAGGCCCATGGGACAAAGAGGCTCTCCTGGCTGGCGCCTTGTATTGGGGATGGAGAGTATTTCCTGAACTGGGTATTTGTCATGCTGGGATCTTCCCACCAGTGACCTCCAGCTGCCTCAGTGCTTATTCCAGTCAGGGGAGGGGAGGGGAGTATCAGGCCCACAGGATCAAAGAGGCTCCCAGAGCCACGTTGCTCATCCTGGCCATGTCCCTCTTACAGTTCTTGCTCAGATGTGGGGAAATGGAGTCTTAGTTCCACGGGGACAAAGAGGCTCCTGTAGCAGGCTACTTTCTCTGTGTGGATGGGTGCCTCCTGCCAGTTCCTCCTGTCTGCTTTGGCACGTCTTGGCAGGGGAGAGGACTCTTGGGCCCAGCGAATGCTCACCCTGGCTGCTTAGTGTTGGTGGGACTTCCAATCTGTCCCCCAGCTGGTGGTGTTGGACTCCCCTGATGTTGTCAGAGGTCCTGTTCAGTCTGAGGGAGAAACGACCATATCTGGGCTGATTTCTGTAACAACAGTGTGGGTTGGGAAATGCCAGGTCTGGGTTGGGTTTGGGGGGAATATAATATGCCCTCCTGCTTCGTTGTTCTTCCAGTCTTGGGCCCCCAGACCAGTTTGCCTTCTTCTTACTGTCTGTCAGAGTTCTCTCTTGGTTGCCTCTTGTATTTTTCCAGGGTTTATAGTTTTGCTTTGAGGGGAGAAGTAGGGAGAAACTGTTCTGTGCCACCTTGACCCACCAGGTACTTTGAGCACGGGCACAGTGGTGAAGCTCCAGGGTACCCATTCCTGGATTCATGTCTCTCAGCTGGAAGAACACAGACTTTCATCCTCTGCCAATTAGACAGCCATCAGAAGATGCTCAGAGTCCTCTAGAAACAGACAGTAACAGGAAGAAAAACAGCTACATGAGACTATGAGATCAAGTAGATGACATGTGAAATAGACAGCTTCTACTCCAAATTCCAAATCAAAACCGCACCTTGCTTTTCTTTTTTTGCCTTTTAAATCTTCTTTGATATAGTCTAGTCACTCTGTTCTCCATTCTTTGCTCATTTACTTGAATGTAAAGATGGAGATAACTTTTTTTTTAAGAGATAGGGTTTTACCGTCACCCAGGCTGGAGTGCAGTGGTGCAATCATAGTTCACTGCAGCCTTGAACTCCTGGGCTTAAGCAATCCTCCTGTCTCAGCCTCTCAAATAAATGGGACTACAGGTGCACATCACCACATTTGGCTAGCTTTTAAATTTTTTTGTAGAGACAGGGTTTTGATATGTTGCCCAGGTTGGTCTCAAATTCTTGGCCTTAAGTGATCCTCCTGGCTTGGCCTCCTAAAGTGCTGGGATTACAGGTGTGAGTCACTGTGCCTGGCCAATAATTGCTTTTGTTAACTTTTTTCTAGATTTATGAATTTTGTTGCTTATTTCTGAGTATGATATTAATAGGTGGTTATAAATGGCGCAATCAATAGCCAATGTTCAAAGGAAAAAAATGATTGCTATGTATGTTTCCAGCTTTGTAGGCTGGTCACCTCATTATTCCCCATTCCATACCCTGAACAAGTGGAACACCCTTTCAGAGACAAGAACTTGGGAAAAAGACTTCCTTAAAAACTTTTCTGAAAATTGCTATAATCATAGACCCAAGGAACAGCCTAATTCACCTTATGATGTGGTTCCCAAGAAAGGAGAGAGAAAGTGTCTAGGAAGACTACAGCCAATCCTGAGACCCAAAGGCGAGACTGGCAAGGGCAGGAGAAGTCACATGTAGTTTTCCATGCTGGAAGGAAAGTTCCACTGGCCATGCCCAGCCAATCCATGCTGCCTGCCTCTCCTTGGTTCCTCTTCTTTCTTTAGCTCAGAAGAAGGAACTCCTTATTTTCCAAATAATCCCAGCATGGAGAATTTAAGATGGCTGTAAATTATTTAACATTCCTTACATCACAGAGTCTAAGTCCCCTTCTCTTGAATCGGGGTTCTCTTTGCTATTGCTTGGATCTATAGAATACAGCAAAAATAATGCTGTGTGTAGTAAGATAAGGCTGTAAACCAGGAAGAACCGATTCTTTTGCTTTAGGGAATTCATCTAAGACACTTTATCTGGACAGTTTGCTGAATGAGCTCTCCCATCTGGATAATAGATTGCTCATCTGGGAAAACAGCTTGCCTATCAAATAGCAGTTTCACTGATTGAGACTGGTTTTAAGACCCTTGCCTTGATGCGTTCACCAATCCTCAAGTATTATGTCATGAAATGTGCCCAATCCCAATCAATTTCTGTCTTGAAAGACCTGCCTTGAACCACTTGAGCCCAGATCCCAATAATATACATTTCCTTTCCTCGCCTTCCCCTTTCTGAGATACTACTAAGGTTGTCAAGGTGGTGGTCTCCATGACTGCAGAACATCTAACAAAGTTAGCTTTGCTTGATGGCTGGTTTTTTGGTGGTCTTTTGAGGAGCTAACAGGCTATGAGGTAAGCATTGTTTTGTAAAACTTGAGTTTCCGTTTTATATAGATGTGTCTGTGTCTGTGTGTGTACTGAGAAGTGATGTAAAATGAATCTCAGCTGTGGGTGATAAGCTGGGTTGGTTCATTGTTGTCTTCTCATACTAGAATGTAAGCTGAAGACCACAGAAATGTTGTCTTCTCTGCCATACTCCCAATGTTTTGAACAATTTCTGGCACACAAATGTCTCTCTCTCTCTCTCTCTCTCTCTCTCTCTCTCTCTCTCTCTCTTTTTCTTTGAGACAGAGTTTCGTTCTTATTGCCCAGGCTGGAGTGCAATGGCATGATCTCGGCTCACTGCAACCTCCGCCTCCCAGGTTCAAGCCATTCTCCTGCTTCAGCCTCCTGAGTAGCTGGGAATACAGGCGTCTGCCACCATGCCCGGCTGAATTTTGTATTTTTGGTAGAAAGAGGATTTTGCCACGTTGGCCAGGCTGGTCTCGAACTCCTGACCTCAGGTGATCCACCCACCTCGGCCTCCCAAAGTGCTGGGATTACAGGCATGAGCCACCACACCCGGCTTCCTTTTTTTTTTCTTTTTCTTTTTCTTTTTTGAGACAGGATCTTAACTCTGTCACCCAGACTAGAGTAGTGAGGCAATCATAGCTCACTGCGGCCTTGACTTCTGCAGCCCCTGCACCCCTACCACCTCACAGAGGGGGAGCTTGGGGTGGCCCAGGGGTACCTTAGATCCTCAGTTTTCCTACTCCTTGTGGGCCTCAGTTTCCCTAGCTAAGAAATTGGCATGTTGACCCCAGAACTCGGGGAGATCCAGCAGCTGCTCAGGGTCCCTCCAGCCTCCCCTGTGGCCTATGGGCTTGTCTGCTTGATTTCCCAGCTTGACGCATGCTCCCCACATGCAGGCTGGTGCCATCTGGATCAGCCCTTGGTAGAATATTTATGGAGGCAGTGAATTTGGGGATTTTACCTGGCTTCTGGAGTCAGACATAGATGTGAATCTGGTTGGACCACTGCTGAGCTGTGTGACTCAGGGCAAGGCACTTTACTTCCTTGTGCATCTGTTTTCTCATCCCTAAAATGGGGATAAGAACAGAACGTACCTGTAGGACCATTTGGTGGTTAAATGAGTTAATATGAATGAAGGTTTGGACCAGAGAGAACCTTCTGATGCACTGTTATCCACCTGCCTTCACTTCCCTGCCTGTCACCACCGTTAAAATCTTGCTTCTGTGTTTACTTAATTACTATTCTGACTGCTTAACATTTGATGAATACTTTTTCCCCAAGACGCAGGACAGAGTAAAGACAACTTTGCTCACCCTGTATCCCAGCACCTAGCAGGTGTCTGAGTGGAGGAGTCTGAGGCAAGTTTGGTCAGGCTAGGGGGTAAGAGGTGAGTTTGACGGTTCTACGTCAGTCTGAAAGAAGGATTTCAACAAGTACTGTAGTCCCTCTTATCCACGGTTTTGTCTTCCTCCGTTTAAGTCAGTCAACCTCGGTCTGAAAATATTAAGATAATTTGGCTGGGTGCAGTGGCGCAAGCCTGTAATCCCAGCACTTTGGGAGGCTGAGGCAGGTGGATCACCTGAGGTCAGGAGTTTGAGACCAGCCTGGCCAACATGGTGAAACCCCCTCTCTACTAAATACAAAAAATTAGCAGGGTGTGGTGGCGTATGCCTGTAATCCCAGCTACTTGGGAGGCTGAGGCAGGAGAATCACTTGAACCCAGGAGGTTTCAGTGAGCCGAGATTGCACCATTGCACTCCAGCCTGGGCAACAATAGCAAAACTCCATCTCAAAAAATATATATAGATAGATATAGATATAGATATAGATATAGATATAGATATAGATATAGATAGATAATTTGAGAGAACACATATTCACATAGCTTTTATTATAGTATATTGTTATAATTCTTCTCTTTTATTATTGTTGTTAATCTCTTACTGCACCTAATTTATAAATTAAGTTTTATCATAGTTATGTGTATATAGGAAAAATCCTAGTATTTTTATTATTTTATTTTATTTTATTTATTTTATTTTTTTACAGAATCATAGGCTTCAGTACTATCCATGGTTTGAAGTATCCACTGTGGGTCTTGGAACATATCAGTTTGGGGGGCTGCTGTATAGGAGGGTTGGGTCTGATATGGAAGCTCAGTCTCTAGGGAAAATCAGCTAAGGTCAGTATTATCATTGAAGGACGTGGGTTCTTGAAAGCCTCACACTTTTTTAAAATTTTAATTTATATATATTTATTTATTTTTGGTTATCTTTGTATTTCAGCTTTGTCCCAGTCTCAGGGGCAGCGGAGGCCAAGAGTTGTTTTGCAAGGTAAATGCTTCCTGTCGGGCTTTCCCATAATGGAAGGATGAGAGAAAAGATGCAGCCTGACATTCGGTGTTGGCTGGCTGGCTTGCTTTCTTCTCTTCTCTCTTTCTCTTTCTCCTTCTCTTCCCGTAAACTAAATGAGCTGCATCTGCTACCCAGGCTGCAATGCAGTGGCACGATCATAGCTTACTGCAGCCTCTACCTCCTGGGCTCAAGCGAGCCTCCCATCTCAGACTCCTAGGTAGCTGGGACCACAGGCATGAGCCACCATGCACAGCTAATTTATATGTGTGTGTGCATGTGTGTGTGTGTGTGTGTGTGTGTGTGTGTAGCTGGGGTTTCCCTGTGTTGCTCAGGCTGGTCTTGAACTCCTAGCTTCAAGTGACTCTTCCTCCTTGGCTTCCCAAAGTGCTGGGATTACAGGCATGAACCACTGTGCCCACCCTAGTGTTGGCCATCTAATGGTTCTCTCAGTTAATATTGAGAATGTGCTGAAATCCCCAGCACTTGCTCTGGGGCAGGTGACTTCTAGCTCCTAGACTGAGATGTCATCCTCCCAGTACATGGCAGTGAACTGACACGGGTGGGGACCCTATTCCCAAGCTCTTGGTGGAAAAACGAATTTTCCTCTTGCACCTTTGTAAGTCGACAGTAAAGTATTTTTCATTATACTTCCAAAGAGTTATAAAGGATATCATTACCATCCTATCTTGTATTAATTGTATGTATGTTTTAACTATATTTTAAGCAAAATCTAGGAGTTATAAATTGTTCATTTAGTTTATGGAAGTTGTCTGGCAAAGCACCTCACTGGCCAACGTGGGCCTCAGTGTGTAATCCAGAAGTCTGACTTCATTTTATTAAAAAAGTTTTATGCTTTAGTGAGGTATAATTTACATATCACAAAATTCACTCATTTTAAATTTAACAATTTTTAGTAAACTTACATTTACCATTGCCATGATCAATTTTAGATTATTTTCTTTATTATTATTAATTTTTTAAGCACCAGTTTGTTATTGAAAGAATATTTTTATCACACCAAAAAGATGCCCTGAGCCTATTTTCAGTCAGTCACTCCCCATTTCACCCCAGGCAACCAATGATCTGCTTTCTTTTTCTCTGAATTCGCCTTTTGTGGCTATTTCATATAAATGGAATAATAAACATATAATACGTAGCATTTTATGACTGGCTTTCATTTCAGCACAACGTTTTGAAGTTCAGCCATCTGGCAGCATGTATCAATACTTAATTCCTTTTTATTGGTGAATAGTATAATATTTCATTGTATGGATATACTACACGTTTTTTCTTTTCTCTCGGCCTCTTCAGTAGCTGGGGCTAAGGTGCATACCACCATGCCTGGCTAAATTTTTAATTTTTCATAGAGATGGGCTCTCACTATGTTGCCCAGGCTGGTCTTGAATTCCTGGCCTCAAGCAATCCTCCCAACTCAGCCTCCTGAGTAGCCGGGACTATAGGTGTGAGCCACCATGCCTGGCTATGTTTAACATTTTAAGAATCTGCCAAACTACTTTCCAAAATGGCTATGGCATTTGACATTCCCACTGGCAATGCATGAGTTCCAGTTTCTCCACATCTCACCAACACTTGTTTTTATTGTAGCCATTTTAGTAGGTGTGAAGAGGTATCTTATTGTAGGTTTTTTTTTTTTTTTTTTTTTTTTTTGGTCTCTTTGTGAATTTTTATTTTGGTGAAATGCACAGAACGTAAAATTTGCCATCTTAACCATTTTTTTTTTTTTTTTGAGACAGACTCTTGCTCTGTTGCCCAGGCTGGAGTACAGTGGTGCAATCTCAGCTTACAGTAACCTCTGCCTCCCGGGTTCAAGTGATTCTCCTGTCTCAGCCTCCCGAGTAGCTGAGATCACACCCAGGTAATTTTTTTTTTCTTGTATTTTTAGTGAAGATGGGGTTTCACCATGTTAGCCGGGCTGATCTTGAACTCCTGACCTCAAGTGATCCACCCGCCTCGGATTGCAGGTGTGTAATCCACCGTGCCTGATAGTCTAAAATGCGGGGATTACAGGTGTGAGCCACTGTGCCTGGCAATCTTAACAACTTTTAAGTGTACAGCTCAGTAGTGCTAAGTATACTCACATTGTTGTGAGAGATCACCAGAACTTTTTCATCTTGCAAAACTGAGGCTTGTCATTCATTAAACAACTCCCTTACCTCCCTTCCCTTCGGTTGCTGGCAGCCACCATTCTACTTTCTGTTCCTGTGATTTTGACTACTCTAGATATCTCATATAAGTGGATTTTTAGTTCCTAGTTACTTCTTTTCCTTCTCTCCAGTCTAAGGAAATATTCTGCCAGTACTCTCTTGATCTTCTGTAGATGATTTTATTGACTTAAACTTTTTTTTTTCTTTTTTTTGCAGAGAAATAGAATTGGGGTGGTGTCTCTGGGTTGTCATTAGTTGGTCTTCATTGTTGTGGTTGTTTGAAAATTGGCTAAAATGGGTGTGGGGGGTTTGGAAGCAAGCATCGTGACTTGTAAAGCTTTCTGTGTTATTAATATTGTGAAAATGGTCTTCTAATTTAATCCTAAAAAATAACCAATTTGTTTCTTTAGGACTTAAGATGTCTTCATCGGTCAGGCTTCACAGAGAACAACATGGAAGGCTTCAGTAGCTAAAGTGAATTTTTTTTTTTTTTTGAGATGGCATCTCTCTCTGTTACCCAGGCTGGAGTTGAGTGACATGATCTCGGCTCACTACACCCTCCACCTCCTGGGTTCAAGTGATTCCCCTGCCTCAGCCTCCCTAGTAGCTGGGACTACAGGCTTGTGTCACCACACCTGGCTAATTTTTATATTTTTTAGTAGAGATGAGGTTTCGTCATGTTGGCCAGGCTGGTCTTGAACTCCTGACCTCAGGTGATCCACCCATCTCAGCCTCCCAAAGTGCTGGGATTACACGTGTGAGCCACTGTGCCCGACCTATTACAGCATTTCTGTTAGTGACGGACTGCATCTATGCCGGTGGTCCCGTAAGATTATCATGGAGCTGAAAAATTCCTATAACCCAGTGACTTGACTGCCTAAAGTTGTATTGCAACTCATTACTCGTGTGTTCATGATGATGCTAGTGTAAACAAACCTACTGTGCTGGCAGTCGTATGTAAGTCTAGTATATACATATAATCTAGTCTAGTACAGTGTATAATACTTGATAATAAACAGCTAAGTTACTGGTTTATGTATTTACCATCTTATACTTGTGATCATCACTATACACTTTATCATTTAGAGTGTACTCTTTCTACTTATTAAAAAACATTAGCCATGGTCAGGTGCAGTGGCTCACATCTGTAATCCCAGCACTTTGGGAGGCCAAGGTGGGCAGATCACTTTAGGTCAGGAGTTCAAGACCAGCCTGGCCAGCATAGTGAAACGTTGTTTCTACTAAAAATACAAAAATTAGCTGGGCATGGTTGCGGGTGTCTGTAGTCCCCAGCTACTTGGGAGGCTGAGGCAAGAGGATCACATGAACCTGGGAGGTAGAGGTTGCAGTGAACCGGGACTGTGCCACTGCACTCCAGCCTGGGCAACAGAGTGAGACTCCATCTCAACTAAAAAAAAAAAAAAAGTTAACTGTAAAACAGCCTCAGGTAGGTCCTGCAGGAGGTATCCGGAAAAAGGCAATGTTACTCTAGGAGACAGCTGCATGTGTGTTATTTCCACTGAAAACCTGCCAGTGGGATAAGATGTAGAGATGGAAGACCATGATATTGATGATCCTGATCCTGTGTAGGCCTAGGATAATGTCTGTGTTTGTGTCTTAGTTTTTAACAAAAAAGTTTAAGAGGTTATAAAAAAATAAAAACCTCATAGAATAAGGATATAAAAAATATTTTTGTACAGTGTGTTTGTGTTTTAAGCAGTTATTACAAAAGAGTCAAAAAGTTAAAAAAACGAAAAAGTTTTTAAGTTAAAAAAGTTACAGGAAGCTAGGCCAGGCCTGGTGGTTTACGTCTGTAATCCCAACACTTTGGCAGGCTGAGGCAGAGAATCACTTGAGGCTGGGAGTTCAAGATCAGTCTGGGTAACATAGCGAGACCCCCATCTCTACAAAAAAAGTTTTTAAAAATTAGCTGGGAGTGGTGGTGTGTGCCTGTAGTCCATGCTACTTGGGAGCCTGAGGCAGAAGAATTGCTTGAGCCCAGGAGGTCGAGGCTCCAGTGAGCTACGATTGTGCCACTGCACTCCAGCTTGGATGACAGAGTGAGACCCTGTCTTTAAAAAAAGTTACAATTAGTTAAGGTTAATTCATTATTGAAGGAAGAAAATTTTTAAAAATGTAGTATAGCCTAAGTGTCCGTGTTTATAAAGTCTACAGTAGTGTATAGTAATTTCCTACGAAGCTTGTCCAACCTGCCTTATTTTGTTGCTGTCATTGGTCAGTTTTGTTTTAGCTTTTAGCAGCCTGAAGCCATAGTTTTTAGTTTCTGTTTCTAGTGATAAGCAGAAAAGAGGGGCGAGGAAGGGGCTTTACTGGCCCAGCCAGAAATGGAAGCCAAGAAGTCATGACTGTGTTCTCTCCCTTGTACAGCCCTGGAGGCCTTCACATTTACTCACCACTGACTCACTGACTCATCCAGAACAACTTTCAGTTATGGCAAGTTCCATTCTTGATAAATGCCCTATACGGGTTGTATTGGTCTGGTTGAGTTGCTATAAAGGAATACCTGAGACTGGTGATTTATTCATATAAAGAAAAGAGATTTATTTGGCTCATGGTTCTGGAGGCTGTACAGGAAGCATAGTGCTGGCCTCTGCTTCTGGTGAGGGCCTCAGGAAGCTTCCATTCATGGTGGAGGTGAAGGGAGGCCAGCATGTCACACGGCAAGAGAGGGAGCCAGAGAGAGAGGATGAAGTGCCAGTATTCTTTTAAACAACCAGTTCTCACAATGAACTAATAGAGAACACACTTATCACCAAGGGGATGGTGCTAAGCCATTCATGAGGGATTTGCTCCCATGATCCAACACCTCCCACCAGGCCCCACCTCCAACCTTGGAGATCACGTTTCAACATGAGATGTGGAGGGGACAAGCATCCAAACCATATTGCATGTGTACACTTTTTATCTTTTTGAGACCGAGTCTCGCCCTGTCACCCAGGCAGGAGTGCAGTTGCACAATCTTGTCTCACTGCAAACTCTACCTCCTGGGTTGAAGCGATTCTCCTGCCTCAGCCTCCTGAGTAACTGGGACTACAGGTGTGTGTCACTACAGCCGGCCAATTTTTGTATTTTTAGTAGAGATGGGGTTTCACCATGTTGGCCAGGCTGACCTCAAGTGATTCACTCTCCTCAGCCTCCCAACGTGCTGGGATTACAGGCATGAGCCACCATGCCCAGCCTGCTTTTTATCTTTATACTGGCATTTTTACTGTCCCTTTTCTATATTTTGGTACACAAATACCATTGTGCTACAATTGTCTATGGTATTCAGCACAGTAACATGCTGTACAGATTTTTAGTCTGGGAGCAATAGGCTACACCATATAGCCTAGGTGCGTAGTAGGCGATACCACCTAGATTTGTGTAAGTGCACTCTCTGATGTTCACGATTTCACTACAACGGTGAAATCGTCTAGGGACACATTTCTCAAAAGTGCTGTATCCCTGCTCTTAAGTGATGTATGACTGTCTTTGCTTTTAAATATTCAAACCACATCGAAGTGCATAGTACAAAAAAGTGCAAATCCACTAAAACCCCAACGCTGAGCATTTGCCAGTGTTTATGGTTTGATGTGTGTTCTTTAAACTTTTTGTTACATTGCGGGAGAAATCTATAAACAAAGTATACTCTCGGTTTTTTGGTAGTTTGCAGACTTAATTGCTTATGAGCTGTCATTAATATTTCACCTCTGCAAGCACCAAAATAGATACCCTCAAATTTTTGCACTTTTTCCCTTTCATTGTTGTTTTCATGCGTTATTTACAAGTTCAGTGGTTCTCACTCAGAGCTGGTTATACCCAAAGAGCCTGAGTTGGGCCCCCCACTCATTGTGGCCTTGCTTCTCAAACTTCCGATGCCTAAGAATCACTTGAAAAGCTTGTTAAAATGCAGTTTCCCAGGCCCCATCTCTGCTGTTTTTTAAATGCTAGGGCCCAGGGTACTCAGCTCAGGCAACTCATGCTAGTAGTCTTGGAAACATTTTAAAATTCTGCACCAACGAATTGCTGGTACCAATGAGGCAAGAGAATAGGGTCTGGAGGCAGGGAATCTAAGGCCGTTTCACGCCGACTTCCTAGAACTAAATCGAAAGGAAAACCCTAACTTTCCATGCCTAAGTAACCAAAGGACCAGAGGGTACTCCCTTTGCAAACCCTCACCTTCTCTGTGCCGCAGATGGGAAATTGAAAGTATCTCTGATTGGTTGTTTTCTTCAGCCAATCAGATTGATTGGAGGCCGCTACTGTATTTACATGGGGTGAACACCAAGTGGCCAATGGGAACACTCTAGCGGGTATTTGGACTCTAGAAGATTCTGCATTCAGGTCCTTGAGCGGAAGCTTGGGCCGCTCCCACCCTGTGGAGTGTATTTTCGTTTTCAATAAATCTCCGCTTTTGTGGCTTTATTCTTTCCTTGCTTTCTTTGTGTGTCTTGTCCAATTCTTTGTTCAAAATGCCAAGAACTTGGACACCCTCTACTGGTAACACCAATTCTCTGGGCAGCCTTGCAGCATGCTAACCCCAGCTGCAGCCAGCATGCCACACCTAGCTGGATGCTCTTGGTCATAGTCAGGCTGCCTGTAATAAAAGCCTGTGGGGGACCAGGCGCAGTAGTTCACGCCTGTAATCCCAGCACTTTGGGAGGCCGAGGCGGGCAGATCACCTGAGGTTGATAGTTCGAGACCAGCCTGACTAACATGGAGAAACCCCGTCTCTGCTAAAAATACAAAATTAGCTGGGCATGGTGGTGCATGCCTGTAATCCCAGCTACTCGGGAGGCTGAGGCAGGAGAATCGCTTGAATCCGGGAAACAGATGGTGAACTGAGATCGCGCCACTGCACTCCAGCCTGGGCGACGAGCGAGACCCCGTCTCAAAAAAAAAAAAAAAGCCTGTGGGGTGTTGCTCTAGATCGGGGTGTGCACACCCGACTCTGGCTGACCCCGTGACAGCCCTGGTCATTAGCCTGCTGCCTGCCTGGTATGGAACAGTAACTCCTGCTCGCTGTTGCTGAGGGAGCGAGCCAATGCTATTTGCTTTTCCCTCCCTTCACACATTTGAAATAGTAAATAAGCAGCATTCATATACACTGAAATAGTCCCTCCTTATCCACGGTTTCATTTCACAGTTTCAGCTACCCATGCCATGGTCAACTGCAGGCCTAAAATAGGTAAATACAGTACAATAAGACATAAATATATAAAAGCATATATATATAAATATATAAATATTTATAATTATATATAAATACTTATATATTATGTAAGTATAAATATATCTAAATATTTATATATTTATGAATATATTTATATAAATATATAATATTTGTGTTCTTTTAAGAAAGTGAATATGTGGGAACTTGTTATAATAATGGAAAATTAATAAATGGTCCAAATGCCTTATGGTTTAGAATATTTCTGTCTGCAGCCTTGGCCTTCCAGGCTCAAGCCATCCTCCCACCTCAGTCCCCTGAGTAGCTGTGGCTACAGGTGCACACCACCACATCTGGCTAATTTTTTGTGTAGATGGGGTTGAGACCAGCCCAGGGTGGTCTCAAACAATCTGCTCACCTTGATCTCCAAATATTTAATATTATATATGATATTTATATACTATATATAAAATACATATATATACACACACAGACATATATTTATATATAAAAAATATATATATTTTTTGAGACAGGTCTCGCTTTGTCACCTAGGCTACAGTGCAGTGGTATGAACATGGCTCACTGCAGCTTCAACCTCCCAGGTTCAAGCCATCCTCTCACCTTAGCCAGCCAAGCAGCTGTGACTATAGGTGCATGCCACCATATCTGGCTAACTTTTTTTTGTATTTTTTGTAGAAATGGGGTTTTGCCATGTTGCCCAGGCTGGTCTTGAGCAATCCGCCCTCCTCAGCCTCCAAAGTGCTGAGATTACAGGTGTGAGCCACTGCACCTGGTCCAGTAAGATCTTTTAAGAGAAGGAGAGAGAGAAAGATAGACCACATTCATATAATTTTTATTACAGTATATTGTTATAATTATTCAACTGTATTATTATTGTTGTGAATCTCTTACTGTGCCTAATTTATAAATTAAACTTTATTATAGGTATGTATGTATAGAAAAAAGCATAGTATATATAGGGTTTGGTGCTGTTTGAGGTTTTTCAGGCATCCTTTGGGGGTCTTGGAACATGTCTCCTGCAGCTAAGGGGGAACTATTGTATAGGCTCCTACCAAAAGAGAATAGAAAAAAACCCTGTAAAATGCAGATAGAAACATTCAAAACCATAAGGCATTTGGGCCATTTGTTTGTTAGTTTTCTATTGTTATAACAAATTCCCACGCATTCATATTCTTTTTTTTTTTGGAGATGGAGTCTTACTCTTCACCCAGGCTGGAGTGCGGTGGCGCAATCTCGGCAACCTCCACCTCCCAGGTTCAAGTGATTCTCCTGCCTCAGCCTGCCAAGTAGCTGTGACTACAGGTGCGTGCCATCACGCCTGTCTAATTTTTGTATTTTTTAGTAGAGACGGGGTTTCACCATATTGGACAGGCTGGTCTCGAACTCCTGACCTCTTGATCTGCCCTCTTCAGCCTCCCAAAGTGCTGGGATTACAGGCGTGAGCCACCATGCCCTGCCTCATAGTCTTAAAAGGACACAAATTGATTATCTTACGGTAGTGTGGGTCAGAAGTGTAACATGGGTCTCACTCGATTAGAATCAAGGTGCATTCCTTTCTGGGGAGATTGTGGGAGAGGATCCATTTCCCTGCTCATTCAGGTTGTTGGCAAAGGGCAGTTCCTCTATGAGGACCGAGGGCACCATTTCCTTGCTGGACATCAGCCGAGGGCCATTCTAGAGCCTACTTGCATTCCTTGGTTTGAGGCCCCCTTCTCCCGTTTTCAAAGCCGGCAACAGCATGTCCATCTCACACTTCCATATATAGTTATAATTGCTCTATTTTATTATTAATTATCGTTGTGAATCTCTTACTGTGTCTAATTTATAAATTCAACTTTTTCATGGGTATGTATGACACCTATGATCTCTCCTCCTCCTCCAACTCATGTCTCATTGCATCCTGGAAAGATTCTCTGCTTTAAGGACCCCTGTGATTAGATTTGGCCCATCCAGATATCCGGGACAATTTCCATCTCAGGGTCTGTAACTTTAACCGCACCTTCATAATCCCTTTGCTATATAAGTTAACATAGTCACAGACCAGGGATTTGGGGTGGGAGACATCTTTGGGAACCATTACTTTTTGCGTATTGTGGGTCATTTAGGACAGATGATCTCATTAGCCCCTGAGAGCAGCACTCCATTACGGCACAACAGTTATCTTCTTTCTTTCTTTCTTTCTTTTTTTTTTTTTTTCTGAGACAGGGTCTCCCTCTGTCATGCAGGATGGAGTGCAGTGGTGCAATGTTGACTCACTGCAGCCTCTATTTCCCAGGCTCACCTCAGCTTTCCAAGTAGCTGGGACCATAGATGCGTGGACCTGGCTAATTATTTGTAGTTTTTATAGAAACGAGTTTTGCCAAATTGCCCAGTCTGGTCTGGAGCTCTTAGGCTCAAGCGATCTGCCCACCTCACCTCCCAAAGTGCTGGAATTACAGGCCTGAAGTTACCCTATTTCTTTGATTCTAAGATGTCATTCATTAAAGAACAAAAAACTTTTTGTTATGGAAAATTTCAAACATAAACAGAAGTAGAGGAACAGTACAATTTACCCCATGTGCCCATCACTTTGCTCCTGTAATTACCAGCTCCTGGCCAATCTTGTGTCCTCTCTACTTTCCCTGTTTCTCTAGTTTGAAATTATTTTGAAGCGAATCTTGGCAAATATATTTTTGTCTATATATGTTTCAATATGTATTGCTAGAAGTCTATGTATGATGTAGTCACAGTTTACTAATGCACCTCCTCCAAATTACTAATTTCATATCATCAAATATCCAGACACTGTATTTTCTTGTTAAGCTGTACAGTCATATGTAGTTTATTTGAATTTATAGTTTATTTCAATAAAGCCTACATATTGCATTTGTTAGATGTCTCTTAAAAATTGTAGTAAAATATACATAACATAAAAATTATTATCATAACTATTTTTCAGTGTAGAGTGTAGCAGCATTAATACTTTCACATTTTTGTGCAACCATCATCTCCATCCATATACAGGACGTTTTTCATCTTCTCAAACTGAAACCGTGTGCCCGTTAAATAACAATGCCTCCTGTCCTCCTTCCAGGCCCTGGTAGATATCATTCTACTGTCTGTCTCTGTAAATTTAGCTATTCTTGGCATTTCGTGTAAATAGAATCATATAGTATTTGTCCTTTTGGGACTAGCTTATTTTGCTTAGCCTAATATCTTTGAGGTTTCTCCATGTTGTAGCATATAACAAAATGTCCTTTCAAAAAAAATTACCATTTTAACCGTTTTTAAGTATGCAGTTCAGTAATAATAAATACGATCATATCGTTGTGAAACAGATCTCTAGAACTTTTTCATCTGCAAATTTGAAACTCTATATCCATTAAGCAACAACTCTCTTATGCCTCATCCTGACCACCCCCGGTAACCATCATTCTACTTTGTGTTTCTGTGAATTTGATTACTTTCAGTTACATCATATAACTGGAATCATACAATATCTGTCTTTTTGCAGCCGCCTATTTCCCTCAGCATGTCCTGAAGGTTCACCCACATTGTAGCGTGTGACAGGATTTCCTTCCTTAAAGGCATCAGAGTATTCCATTGTATGTGTGATGGTTAATTTCATGTGTCATCTGAGATTAACATTTGAAAAAAATCTTTAAAATTGATATATAATAGTTGTGTGCCTTTCCTTCTTCCTTTCTTCCTTCCTTCCTTCCTTCCTTCCTTCCTTCCTTCCTTCCTTCCTTCCTTCCTTCCTTCCTTCCTTCCTTCCTTCCTTTTCTTTCTTTCTTTCTCACTGTGTCCCAGGCTGGAGTGCTGTGACTACTCACAAGTGCCATCCTAGGATACTCCATCCTTAGACTCCTGGCCTCAAGTGATTTACCTGCTTCAGCCTCCCAAATAGCTGGGACTGTAGGTGCACACTACTGTGACTGGCTTTGTATGCTTTTCTGAAGGCTAGAATTTTACAGGACATGTAAACTTGTCTCTAGGCAAATATGAGATCAGTTTTGATTTACTCTCTTATTCGAGGAATTGAAGACTTTCCATGCATTCTGTAAATATTTATTTATTTATTTCTGTTTTAGAGACAGGGTCTCACTCTGTTGCCCAGGCTAGAGTACAGTGACATGATCATGGCTCAATGAAGCCTTGAACTCCTAGGCTCAAGTGATCCTCCTGTCTCAGCCTCCCAAGTAACTGGGACTCTAGATGTGCACCGCCACGCCTGGCTAAATTTTTAATTTATTGAATTTATTGATAGAGACAGAGTCTTGCTATGTTGCCCAGGTTTTTTTTTTTTTTTTTTTTTTGAGATGGAATCTTGCTCTGTTGACCAGGCTGGAATGCAGTGGTATGATCTCATCTCACTGCACTCTCTGCCTCTCAGGTTCAAGCAATTCTCCTCCCGAGTAGCTGGGATTACAGGCACCTGCCACCATGCTCGACTAATGTTTTTTGTATTTTTAGTAGAGTCAGTGTTTCCCCATGTTAGCTAGGTTGGTCTCAAACTCCCAACCTCAAGTAATCTGTCTGCCTTGGCCTCCCAAAATGCCGGGATTACAGGCCTGAGCCACCGTGCCCAGCCTATGTTGCTCAGGCTTCTATAAATATTTAGAGCATGCTGTATATTGGGCATTGGGTGAGCAAGAAAGCACTCATTTTGAAGCACATGCTTAGCCAATTTTTAGTGCTCCATAATTACTTATGAATAAATGAAATTGGATTCCCAGCTCACACAGGTGTCCCTAAAGCACGTACTGTAAAGTTGCCAAGCAGGTATAATGAGCAGGGAATTCTTGGTGTGTCTGTTTCTGAAAAGATACTAGGCAACTAAAGAGGACAGAGCAGAAAGTAGAACTGTCATTCTGCCTAACCTGGTGAGGTATTCTGAGAGGGAGAGGAAACGCTATCCAGTTCCTTACCACGTCTCTCCATTTACACACAGCTCTGATAGGGTTTCTAGCACTTTGGGCAGGTTTCAGATCATTGGCCGGGGCCTAGGAAGCCTCTGATGCAGCCTGAAATATTTCACTCCTGTTCGCCATCCGCATTCCTTAGATAACTTCTCCCAATGACTAGGGTCAGCATTTTCTGTCTTCAATTTTTTTCCACTTACATTTATAAAATAATAAGGGCAACATGCAATCAAATATTAAAGTTGTTGACCCATTTAAACACTTTACACAGAAGAAGCTGTCAAGGTGCTGAGAACGCAGATCAGCTCTGAAGTTTCCCCGTGGGACCGCCGGAAGTGTTGGCCCGAAGGTGGTTGAGGGGCCCTGAGGTACAGCGAAGTGTGGGTGTTCCAGATGTGGCAGTCACAAAGCATCAAGGAGGTTCCGGTGCTGGTTCCTCAAACTAGAGAATTACTTAATTACTGGAGACCTAATTGTCTTTTTTTTTTTTTTTCTTTGAGATGGAGTCTCGCTCTGTCACCCAGGCTGGAGTGCAGTGGCGTGATCTTGGCTCACTGAAACCTTTGCCTCCCAGGTTCAAGCGATTCTCCTGCCTCAGTCTCCTGAGTAGCTGGGACTACAGGCACCCATGATCAGTCCTGGCTAATTTTTGTATTTTTAGTAGAGATGAGGTTGCACCATGTTGTCCAAGCTGGTCTCAAACTCTTGACCTCAGGCAATCCACCTGCCTCAGCCACCCACAGTGCTGGGATTACAGACATCAGCCACCGCACCCAGCCCATAACTGTCTTTATGTACAGCATGTGAAGGACTGGGCTCTCTGAAACCCAGAGATATAAACTATTTGCTTGGCAAACTCATCTGGGTGGCAGTTACTCATGGAACACCTACGCTGTGGCAAGCACCATTCCAGTTGCTGGGAAATGGCAGTGAACAGGCAGGCAGAAATCCCTGTCTTCTAGGGGCTTACCTCCTGCTAGGGATTAGAGAAAACACAAATAAGGGAAGCACACACCTGTAATCCGAGCACTTTGGGAGGCCGAGGTGGGATGATACCTTAAGGCTAAGAGTTTGAGACCAGTGTGGCCAACACAGTGAGACCCTGTCTCTACAAAAAATGTAAAAACTTAGCTGGGGTGGTGGTACACACCTGTAGTCCCAGCTACTCAGTAGGCTGAGGTGGGAGGATTGCTTGAGACCAGGAGTTCAAGCCTGCAGTGATCTAAGAAGGTGCCACTGTACTCCATCCTAGGCAGTAGAGTAAGACCCCATCTCTAAAAGTAATAATAATAATAATAAAATAAAATAAACCAAATAAACGAAAATGCATGGTATGTGACCAACATTCCTCCAAGCTGTCCAGGTCATCAGAAACAAGGAAAACCTGAGAAGCTGCCACAGCTAAGAGGAGCCTAAGGAGATGTGAGGATATTATAGGTAAAAATCAGGGAAACCTGAATGAAGTTGGACTTCTGTTGATAATAGTAATGATGACAACATGTATGTGTGATAATAGTAGTGATGATGTGTATGTGTGTGATGATACTAACGATGACATGGGCGTGATAATAGCAGTGATGATGGTGTGTGTGTGTGATAACAGTAATGATGATGTGTATTGTGATAATAGTGATGATGATGTGTATGTGTGTGATAATAGTAATGATAATGCTGTGTGTGTGACAAAAGTAATGACACGTGTGTGATAATAGTAATGATGGCACGTGTGTGTGATAATAGTTGTAATGATGACATGTGTGATAAGAGTAATGATGATAGCGTGTATGTGGGATATTAGTAATGATGACGTGTGTGTGATAATAGTAATGATGACGTGTGTGTGATAATAGTAACAATGGCATGTATGTGTGATAATAGTAATGATGATGATGTATATGTGTGTGACGATGACGTGTGTGTGATAATAGTAATGGTGATGTGTGCGTGTGATAATAGTAATGATTATGATTTGTATGTATGGTAATAGTAATGATGGTGATGTGTATGTGTGTGATAATAGTAATGATGATGTGTGTATGTGATAATAGTAATGATGATGGCATGTATGTGTGATAATAGCAATGATGATGATGTATATGTGTGTGATGATAATAATGTGTGTGTGATAATAGTAATGATGATGTGTGTGTGATAATAGTAATGATGATGTGTGTGTGATAATAGTAATGATGATGATGTATATGTGTGTGATGATAATAATGTGTGTGTGATAATAGTAATGATGATGTGTGTGTGATAATAGTAATGATGATGACATGTATGTGTGATAATAGTGATGGTGACGCATGTGATAATAGTAATGATGACGTGTGTGTGATAATAGTAATGATGATGGTATGTATGTGTGATAATGGTAATGATGATGTGTGTGTGACAATAGTAATGATGTGTATGTGATAATAGTAATTATGGTGATGTGTGTGTGTGATAATAGTAATGATGATGGCATGTATGTGTGGTAATAGTGATGATGGTGACGTGTGTGATAATAGTAATGATGATGTGTGTGTGATAATATAATGATGGTGACATGTGTGTAATGGTAATGATAATGACATGTATGTGTGATAATAGTAATGATTATGACATGTGTGATCATAGTAATGAGGGTGATGTGTATGTGTGTGATGATAGTAATGATGACGTGTGTGTGTGATAGTAATGATGATGACGTATATATGTGTGGTCATGTATCAGATGTTGATGAATGTCCTGGAGAAAAGTGAAGCTGAGGCAGAGGGACAGGGAGTGCAGGTGGGAGTTGGGGGAAGGCAAGGAGGGCCCAAATGGGAAGATGGCCTTTGGACAGAGACCTGGGTGGAAGGAAGGAGCATGCCATGTGGTTATCTAGGTGACAGCAAGGGGCAAGGCCTTGTGGGAGAGAGCAACTATAAGCCCATTAGAGAACAAGGTCAAGGTGGGGGGCTGGGGGTGGGGTGTGGAGCACGGGAGCCCCAGATCATGGGGAACCTTCTAGGTCCCAGTGAGGACTTTGGCATTGACTCTGGACCAGGTGTCAGTAAAGGCATGGGTCTGGCCTTATTTGCAGCATGGAGTCCACATTACCATAGCCGTCCTTCCATGGGCTTTTGAGTTACCCCAGAGGTCGTTGCCAGGCTTTAGAGCAGAAGTCCACCACCTGCAGCCTTGTATCCCTTGGGCCAAATCCTATCCACTTGTTTTGCTGCAAAGCTGTGCACAGGTGAGCCAGCAACTTGCCTCTTAGCTGGTCAGTGAGGTTTCTTTATACTTTTGTGATGCCATTTGTAATTGTTTTGTCACATTGTATATTCCATCCTTGGATCTTCCTAAGTTCCTAAATGACTTTTTTTTTAAGGTGCATACTTTGAGATTCACTCTTGATGCCGTAAAGGTCAATGGGTTTTGGCAAATGCACAGTGTCATGTACCCACCATTACTGTGTCACACAGAAAGGTTTCACCACCCTGGAAAAACTCTGTGCATCACCGTTCATCTCCTCCCTTTCCCTTTAAACCCCTGGCAACCATAGACCTTTTTACCACCTCTGTGGTTTTGCTTTTTCCAGAATGTCATCTAATTGGAATCATATAGTATGTAGCCATTTTAGACTGGTTTCTTTCACTTTGCAATATGTATTTAAGGTTCATTTGCGTCTCTCTTGTCTTGATATCTCATTTCTTTTTGTTGTTTAATAATATTCCATTGAATGGATGTACCACAGTTTATCCTTTTGCCTATTGAAGGGCATCTTGATTACTTCCAGTTTTGGGTGATTATGAATAAAGCTGCTATAAACATCTGTGTGCAGGTTTTTGTGCACATACAAGTTTTCAGATCAGTTGAGTAAACACCTAGAGGTGGGATTGGCATGATAAGACTATGTCTAGCTGTGTATGAGCCTCTGCTTTTTAGAGTATTATGGTAAAGCTGTGTCTGGCTGTGTATGGACCTGTGTGTTTTGTTTTTGTTTTTTTTTTGAAGCAGAGTCTCACTCTGTTGACCAGGCTGGAGTGATGCGATCTCGGCTCGCTCCACCTCCTGGGTTCAAGTGATTCTCATACCCCAGCCTCCTGGGTAGCTGAGACTACAGGTGCATGCCGCCACACCCGGCTAATTTTTGTATTTTTTAGTAAAGATGGGGTTTCACCATATTGGCCAGGCTGGTCTCAAAATCCTGACTTCAGGTGATCCGCCTGCCTTGGCATCCCAAAGTGTTGGGGATACAGGTGTGAGCCACCACACCCAACCGGACCTCTGCTTTTAAGAGAATTATGGTAAGGCTGTGTCTAGCTGTCCATGTACCTCTGCTTTTTAGAATATGATGGAAGGAAACTGTGACTTTTTTTGGTCTGTGTCCCTTTTACAACGCCATGTTACTCTTTTTCTATTTCTGGAGCCTTGATTGGAATTTCTCCAGAGGAGTGTTAAAATTCAAATTGTTTTCAGTGAAATTTAAAATTATGATGGAACTTTTAAGAGTAGATTCTTAAAAATCTTTTTAATTTTAAAATTTATCCCCGGTGGGTTCTACCCTGAGAATTTAATAGATCGGCTGACTTAGAAGTTGAGGTAATTGAGATACAACAGTAAAAAGTTAAAAATAATCATACTAGCATTCCTGGAGGCTTTGGGAGTGACAGGTACATTTAATTTGAAATTGCAAGGAAGGTGTTTCAGTGGACTTTATTTCCGGAGATATTTAAGGTTCTCTCTATGTAAGGACATTAGAATCTAAATTATTTCTGACCGGTGCAAAAACTTGAAACATGTCAGAAACCTATTGCTATCAAAGAAGGAACAAAATGGAACAGGAAAGAGGCTTGGATTTTTTTTTTCAGCTTTATTTCTTGTCATTTCAATTATGAAATTACAGTTTTATAACTATTGATTTATAATACTGACATGTAATAACATGTGCATAAAGTGTGCAAATTAGAGATTTGGCTTGTGGACGTCAGACTATCCATACAATCAAGATAATGTACACATTTGTCATCTCCTAAAGTGTTCTCCAGCCTCTCTGTAATCCATCCCCTCGTCCCTGTCTCCAGGCAGCAACTTATCTGCCACTTTTAATCGCTACAGATTAGTTAGCATTTTCTAGAATTGTATGTAAATTTATATATTACATATAATTTTATATAAATTATATAAATGGAATCATACAGAAAATACTCTTGGTCGGGGGTAATTTTTTTGCTTTTTGGAATAATTACTGTGGGACTCACACATACTGTTGGGTGGATCAGCCCTTTATTTATTGCTGAGTAGTGTTCATTCTATTCTATGATGTTGTGGACTGAATTGTGCCCCCCCACCCCCAAATTCATATGCTGAAACCCTAGCACTCAATGTGACTGCATGTGGCAGTAGGGCTTTTAGGAAGTAATTAAGGTTGACTGAGGTCATAAGGGTGGGTCATAATTCGTTAGGATTGGTAGCCTTACCAGAAGAGGAAGAGAGAGAGATCTCTCCTTCTGCCATGTGAGGACACAGCAAGAAGGCAGCTGACTGCAAGCTAGGAAGAAGGCCCACATCAGACCCTGGCCATGACAGCACCCTGAACTTGGACTTTCAGCCTCCTGAACTGGGACAGAAGAAATATCTGTTGTTTAAGCTATGATAACCCAGTCTATGATGTTTGCCATGACAGCCCAAGCTGACTGAGACGTGGATACACCACAATTTGTTTTTCATTTACCTGTTGATGGACATTCTATTTATTTACTTATTTATTTTATATTGAGACGGAGTCTCACTCTGTCGCCCAGGCTGGAGTCCAGTGGCGCAATCTCGGTTCACTGCAATTTTGCTTCCTTAGTTCAAGCGATTCTCCTGCCTCAGCCTCCCGAGTAGCTGGGATTACAGGCGTGCACCACCACACCCAGCTAATTTTTGTATTTTTTGTGGATAGAGATGGGGTTTCACCATGCTGGCCAGGCAGGTCTCAAACTCCTGATCTCAGGTGATCCGCCTGCTTCAGCCTCCCAAAGTGCTGGGATTACAGGCGTAAATCACCGCGCCCGACCTGATGGACATTTTAGTCGTTTCCGGTTTGACTATTACAGAGAATGCTGCTCTGAGCAGCTGTGTTCAGGTCTTTGTGTGGACATGTGCTTTCATTTTTACTGGGTGAATATCTAGGAGTGGACTGGCTGGGTTATATGGTAGGTGTATGTTTTACTCTTTAATAAACGGCCCAACTGTTTCCTAAGGCACCTGTACCATTTTATATTCACACAAGCAGTGTGTGAGCGTTCTGCTTCCTCCACATCAGACTTGAGGTCTGAATTTTGAATTGCTCTTCCTTAGATGGTCCACTCAGAGGGCTCAGCGCTGGTTTATGACATGGCCAGGAGAGGCAGGGCAGGCAGCTGCTTCCCTCTGGAGCCCTCCCTCATACTCTTAAATGTTGTCATATGAGAATTTTTAGGTTTCTTTTTCTTTTTTTTTTCCTTACCTGCAGTCCAAAGTCACATGAGAATTGTTTTATGCCTGTGTTAAATGTGCTTTCCATAAAAATTTCGAATGACAATATATGTATGCTCTGACTTGTCTTTCTTACGTTGCTTTTCCTAATTATTTACTTGCAGACATCCTGGAGAGGGTTTCTGGGCTGTAATGTATTAAAATAAATCTAGGTTTTAAAGTCAGACCAACCCGGATTTGAATTTAGGCTTCACGGCTTAGCTGTGTGGCAAGTCACATGAGCTGAGCCTCAGTTTTGTCATCTGTTTAAAAACTTTTCTTTGTTTGTTTTAGAGGATGGGGCCCGCTGTGTTGCCCAGGCTGCAGTGCAGTACAGGAGCAATCACAGCACACTGCAGCCTCCAACTCCTGGCCTCAGGTGATCCTCCTGCCTCCGCCTCCTGAGTAGCTGGGACTACAAGCATACCACCACCACTCCCGGCCCCTCCTCTGTTTTTAAAAAGTATGTGTGGACAGGTTGATATTACCCAGCTTGCATGGTTGTTATAAAGCTTAAATATAATGCATTGAAAACATCTTCATTCATTGAATATCTGGGATAATGTATTAATCTTCCAGGGTTATACTTGTAATTATAAGTTGCATTTTGTATTTAACAGTGGTTGACCTACTACCCACTAAGTGACTAGGAGAAGAAGTGACATTTTCATGGGTGCCACCGTTAGAGGGAGGCCACAGAGAATATGGTGAAATGCAGTGGCTTTGCCAGGACTTAGGGTAACCTTGCAATGTTTAACAATGTCTCAGGCCAGGTGCAGTGACTCATGCCTGTAATCCCAGCACTTTGGGAGGCTGAGGTGGGTCGATCACAAGGTCAGGAGTTCAAGACCAGCCTGGCCAACATGGTGAAAGTCCCGTCTCTACTAAAAATGCAAACATTAGCTGGGCATGGTGGCAGCTGCCTCTAATCCCAGCTGCTCTGGAGGCTGAGGCAGGAGAATGGTTTGAACCCAGGAGGCAGTAAGCCAAGATCATGCCGTTGCACTCCAGCCTGGGCGACAGCAAGACTTGATCTCAAAAACAAAAACAATGTCTCAGTCCTGCTTTAGCCATTTGCACTGTGGTGGGGATGTATTTCATATGCATATTTATGTACTTCCACTAAGGCAATTGCTGCCTGAATGTAGTTCCTCGACGTGACCTGTTTGGGAATCCCCAGCCTCCTCAGGGACTGCTTAGTCTGTTTTTAGGGAGAACAGGAACACACTTTGGCCCCAAGAGGCAGGTTTCCCAGGCTTCTGGGATTCTAGCTGGTGAGTGTTGTCTGCCTTTTGCAGCACTTGGGCCCACGGGTGGTAAGGATGCTGCCTCTTGGCCTGCAGAATCCTTTGTCCAGCTGTGTGTTGAAAGTGCATGGAGCCTTCCCTCACATGGAGAAGTGGGGGCGTATTCTTTGATGGCTGGGCCAGATTGCTCACTGATGTTGCTGGAGTTTGAAAGGTTGTCGCAAAATGGACAGTCAGGAGACTGACGTTAGCATGGGCAGGTAGGCTGGCGCTGGAACTGTGAGGGGAGTATGAAGGGTGGGTGTTGGTAGGCAGGGGATTTGCTGTGCCAGGTGGGGGTGTCTTGAGGCCTTCTCTGTTCTGCCCGACCGCTGGGTTTCAAAACCCCTGCAGTGTTCCTCCTTAGAGCCGGCTGGTTTTCTTGGCATCATTTGGTTTAGTTGCTAGGAAGCGGAATAAGGCAAATGCAACTTCCTTTTGACTTACTCACTTTGAACCATCTGCTTATTCCTTCTCGTGGCCTTCAAACTTGGCGAGGAGCATTGAGAAGAGGGTCGAGCAGAGCATCTGTGCTTATCCTTTCTGGAAACGGAATGCTTTATAATAACTCTTTAACCCTCTCAGTCCAAATTCGTTGCAGTTCGTCTTGGACAGCTCCTAGTCTCTTTCAGCTAATGGTTTGGAGCAAGCATTTTATTCTTCGGTTTTGCCCCTTATTTTTGTCTTAGATTTAGAGCTATGTTAACCGTATAGCTCTTAAATGAGGAGGATGGTGGCTCCGTATGTCAAAATATATTTGGCAAGTAAATATTGATAAAAACGGTCTTACTTGAGGTTGTTTAACACTTGGAATGGATGCACATGGATTGTGTAGGAATTTTCTATCATAAGCTCCATTGTGAAGTCAGTGTCAGATACATTAAAGGTGGCAGATGATCCACAAAAATTTATAGTGCTGTTGAGGGAGCATCTATCAAAGAGACATTTTAAACAAAACCAGTGATGCTTGTTGTTTATAATTGCCAACTACTACCGGCATTTACCTATTTACTTTCAGGTTGAGTTTCGTTCAGTTGGGCAAATCAGGTGTATTGTGTGGAAGCTCTTTTCTGCTGGTGAGTTTCCTGCCTCTCCCTGTGCCAGTGTCGGGCGTTCAGTTGTTAACTCTGCGAAAGTAGTTGAACAAACAAGCTAGGCAGAAATAGAAATAGGCATTACAAAATAGAGTTAGAGCTTCTAAAAAAAAACCTTGAGAAAGGCCATTGTTTGAAATTTTAAAAACCAGTTTAACTGAGGATTTAATCACCCCTGAGTGTACCAGAACTGTGGAAACTAATGTAGGAACTATGGGAAGTAATCTCTTCTGAAGTGTAATTTTGTCTTTTTTTTTTTTCCAGTAAGCCATATAAACCTTTTCTGCCAACTTCTTATTCACCCCAAGAGGGCTACTTAAAGGAAGATGAAGACATGCTAAGGTAAAATTTTATTGTTGTGGCGCAATTTGCTAAAAGCATTAGTAGTAATTCAAATGCTTTCTTTCTGTGCAGACTTAGATGTTTGTTAAAATTGATGTCATTAATATTTGCTTTTGGGACGTCCCTCAGTTCAAGTTGATCAGATTAAGCCATGCTGCTTTAACTTTTGCCTTTCTGTAGTCACTTAGACTTTAGTGGCTAAAATATACCTACAGACTGAAGGACTTAGTGCCCCAGGCCCTTTTGTTCTTCCATTGTCTTGGACTGGGTCATGTACCTTGTGGATTATTCATAGCAGACCCTTGAAGGCCTTCCTCCACACCCTCACACCTCACCCTCTTGATTTTGCTACCCTCAAACCATCGGTATATGCTCAAAAATGCAAATGTATTCTGTTGTGATACAAATCAGAACTCCAGAGGCAAATATAAGTGACTTAAAACTGTATATATATATTTTTACCCCAGGAATGGATAGATACATAAGAGCAGGTAATAATAAAAAGTGGGTTATCCATAGCAGACCCTTGAACAAAAAGGGTCTGAACAAAAATGAAAAAGGGAAGATCAAAAGCTAGGTGTCTGAGACCAGTCTGGGCAACATAGTGAGACCCTGTCTCTACAAAAAATAAAAAGATAAAATAAAAATCCCTTTTCAGAACTCTCCCACTCTCCCATTTTTTTCCCTTGTTTTTTTAAACTGAAATGGCTGGCCCTGGCATATTGTCCTGAACTTGTTTCTTTCACTTAACCGTGTATCATGAAGGAGTCTTCATCCTCATTCTTTGTAACCACTGCGTAGCATTCTCGAGTATGTAAATCACTTTTTTTTTCTTTTTTAAATTGAGACGGAGTCTCAGTCTATTGCCCAGGCTGGAATGTGTGGTACAATCTCGGCTCACTGCAACCTCCTCCTCCCAGGTTCAAGCTATTCTCCTGCCTCAGACTCTTGAGTAGCTGGGATTACAGGCATGCATCACCACCCCTGGCTAATTTTTGTATTTTAGGAGAGACAGGGTTTCCCCATGTTGGCCAAGCTGGTCTCAAACTCCTGACCTCAAGTGGTCTGCCCGCCTCAGCCTCCCAAAGTTCTGGGGTTATAGGCATGAGTCACCACATCCAGCCCGAAGTATGTAAATCACTTTTGAAGGCAACTTTATTTCATTTACTCTGGCTTTTATATTCAGCAGTGAAGTTCCTTTAAGTAACTAAACGGGTAAATCAACATGGCAGTTCAAGATTCTTGCCTTGAATCTTTCTCTGTAGTTTTGGTAAAAGCAGTTTTCCTTGAACTGTATTTGAATTGATTTTTATATATATGAACCTTGACAGGGCCTCTCTCTTGCTTGCATTAAAGATGAGATTTGTGTCAGATTAGATTAATAATTCAGAATTGAAAAATGCTTTCCTCAACTGCGGAAGCGCTTGGAAGTGTAGAATTTAGGAATGACTGTTCATGGAGGTTAGTTTTCTCAGTAACATTTCCTAAAGATGAGACCTGGAATACTGCACTGTTGGGTGGTCTTCTGAAGGAGATTTTCTTAGCCTTGACCTGAAAGAAACCTAAAGGCAGAGATGGATCACAGCGACCAACATTGACTCAGCGTCCACACTGCATCAGGCACCATTCTGAGGATATCGCCTGTATTAGTTCATTCAATCTCATAACAGCACTAAGAGGTAGGATCTATTAATAATCTACATGTTACAGGTGAGGAAAGAGTCATGATGATGTCAAATAACTTAATCAAGGCTACCCAGCTTGTAAGTGACAGAGCTGAGATTCAAACCCCGACAGTTGCATTGTCAACATTAGGCTGCCTTCTCTGGATGACCAGATACTGGCTTCCCAGGCTCCTCCCAGTCACCTCTAATTATTTGGTGGTGGTGGTGTTTACCTACCACTTCATTAAAAGAAAGTGTCTATGGCCAGGTATGGTAGCTCATGCCTGTAATCCTACCACTTTGGAAGACTGAAGTGTGTGGATCACTTGAAGCCAGGAGTTTGAGACCAGCCTGAGCAACGTAGTGAGACCCTATCCCTACAAAAAATAAAAAGATTAGCTAGGTATGGTGGTGGGCACCCATACTCCCAGCTACTCGGGAGGCTAAGGTGGGAGGATTGCTTGAGCCAGGAGTTCTGGGCTACAGTGAGCCAGGATTGCGCTACTGATGGTGCCCAGGCTGTGGGCAACAGAGCAAGAGCCTGTCTCTAAAAGCAATGACAACAACAAAAGAAAGTGTAGAAAGTGTGAGGGAAAGCCAGCAAGAACAAAAGGCAGCACGGGTTAGGAAGAGCAGGTGGCTTACAGAACGGCCTCTAGAATCAATGGCTGGTGTTGGTCAAAGACAAATAGACAGACGAAGCCTGCTCTGGAGAGGGAAGCATTGTGTGCAGCTCAGGATTCTCAGGGCGGTAGGGGGAGGCATGGACTCAGGCGAGAGCTTTGCTTGGAAACGTCTATTGGGAGGCTGGCTGTGGACAGCAACCCGAATAAACATTGGAAAGGGGAGAAGCACAGGGACGAAGGCTCGCAGGCAGCTTGCTGTGTAGTCGTGGTTTGCGGAGTGCACTCGCCTGCAGCCTGATGCCTTTTGTGAGAAAACAGCTAATTGCTGCCTGCTAGTGTGGTTCAGTCCTTGTCAGGACATTCCTTGTGGACAGAAACATTGGTGACTGGATCCTGGGGAGCCACAGTAAAAATGCTTGATTTAGGGTACAGCGTGCATCTACTTCTCCCTTTCTTCTGTTAAATCACAGCAAAAGGGACTATTTAGACGGCTGATAGATGATCCAGCATCTGTGCAAGGAAGAGGGCTTGCTCACAGGCGCTGTGGAGCGTTTATAAGTAAAGGGAGCAGATCTTGTTCATTCATTCTTTACCCATATCCATATCCAGTGAAGACCTTCCAAGACGAGGACCCCCAATTTTAAAGATGAACGCTTCTGATAAAATTATCTCAAATCCTTTGGACTAAACACCTTAAAGTGTGAATATATAGCTCTAGCTATCTTTCTATCTGATCTATAACAAGGATCAATGGCTCCGTATAGCACTTTTCATCCCCGTGGGCAAGAGGAAACAAATGGAAAGGGCAGAAAATCCTAGAAATTTATAAAACACTAAAATGAGAGCAGAGCAGACTATGGAGCGACCTGCAAATAGACACAGGCTTTAGTGACTATAGATTGCACTGGTGATCTAGTATTTGCTTTTTGGCTTTTGGGGGTACATTTAGAGGGGAAAATACATCTGCACAATATTTGAAAAAATATTTTCATGCATCTAACAGCATTGAAGGATTACGGGGGAAATGCGGCAGATTCTTCAAAAGAGAATGAAGACAACCAGGGGTGGTGACCCTGGTGCTCTCCCTTCAGTAAGAATCCTGTTGGCCAGGCGCCATGGCTCATGCCTGTAATTCCAGCACTTTGGGAGGCTGAGGCAGGTGGATGAGGACTGAGGCAGGTCAGGAGTTCGAAACCAGCCTGACCAATATGGTGAAACCCCGTCTCTACTAAAAATACAAAAATTAGTTGGGTGTGGTGGTGGGTGCCTGTAATCCCAGCTACTTGGGAGGCTGAGACAGGAGAATTGCTTGAACCTGGGAGGCAGAGGTTGCAGTGAGCCGAGATAGCGCCATTGCACTCCAGCCTGGAAGACAGAGCGAGACTCCGTCTCAAAACAAAAACAAAAACAAGCAAACAAACAAACAAACAAACAAAATGAATCCTGTCGCACTTCTAGTGAGTTCCTTGTCTGTTCTTGGTAGCAGTGTTGTCTTTCATTTACCCTTTTGGAAGGAGACCCTGAGAACCTTCAGCAACTGCTTTTTGGCTGTGCAAAAACACAAACGCATCGATGTTTTTCAGATGATGCCCTCCAGCCCTTTTATCACGTGATTCAGAAAAAGTGGGAGTGAGAGAGGCCTTTGGATCGTGTTATCGTTTGTATCGACAAACAACCGAGGTAGTGTTATTTCTTTGTAGTGTGTCAAGTGAGATTGTGTACAAACCGAATAATTTAGTGTCCAGCTTTGAGCACACGAGTCACTGAGAGCTGGGCCTCCCACAGTGCTCTGTCGCTGCTTTAAGAACTGCGAGAATGATGCTCTTGGCGTCACTGGTGGTAATGTCACTGGTGGTGCTGGAGTGACCTGAGGGTGGGGATGTTTCTGAAGATTACTGTCTTGTGCATCTTTTCTGTATTGCTTGAAGGTTGTTTTCTTTTCCAATGAACATCTATCAATTTTTAAATCAGAAAAAAAAACCCAAAGCTATTTTGGGGGATGGGGAGTAGGTACCATGTGCCAGGCACTATTCTGGGCTCTGGGGATACTTCGGTGAACACAACAGGCAAAACCACTGCCCCTGGGCACTGGCAGCTGCTGAGCTTTCAAAGAAGGGTTCCTCTCTTTTCTGAACTGTTTCTCCAACTCCTCTCTGCCTTTATCTGTGCGGGTTTATCTTTAGTCTGGGGTGCCTGTTCCCTCCTCTCCACCTGCTGAACTCATGTGGACAACTTGAGCGCAGTGGAAGGCTGGTCCTATGGGAGTCCTGCCCCACTGCCCCTGCTCTCTAAGCTGTGTTCAGCTTGTCCCCTGGGCCTCTGTAGTGTCCTGGTGTCAGGCAGCATTGGCTGGCACTCGATCTGCTGCGTTAGACATGTTGGTTTGCTTCTGTCCCCTATCTCGAGGACAGACAGACTTACTATGTGATAATAACTGTGTCTCTGGGTGATGTCAGGTTTCATTGTGCTTGGCAAACAGCCTGGTCTGTAGACAAATGGCTGGGTTGGGGGATGCACACTTACTCCGAGCTAGCAGCTCAACAAGGGATGCTGACCCAGGCGTGATGAGCACGGACAGTCCCAGCACAGGAGACCAGGCACACACGGGACACAGCTCTGCACTGGGTTTTCTCACCTTTTTAATATGAAAGTCTGCAATCTTAAATTAAGATGACTCGAATGTTTATCGTGATATCCCCTTTGCAGAAATTGACTTTATTTGTAGCTAGCATCTTTTCTTTAACAGTTTTTGAAAGCAAAAATACAGCTCCATCTCATTTGGAGGATATTTGGGTTGGACCTTGGGAGACAGTGTACTAGAAGAAATGAGGTCAGTCACAGCATGCGGGTGGAGAGGACAATTCCTTTTACATTCAAAAATGATGGAATTTCTTTTTAATAATTGAAAGACAACCAGACATGCCCAGGATTAATTTGATCATATAGTAATTTAAACCAATTTTGAACCCAGAGGCAGTAAAGACCCAGCGTGCACAGTAGCTTTATTTCCTGCAAAGCTGCAATACTTGGCTATAATACTGTTCATCACCCAGGGTCACTGCATTAATGTTTGACCAGATTCACTTTCTTAAGACTTGTGGCAACCATCACATCGGACTCGTAGCATCTTACGCTTTAAAAAAATTTTGAGACAGAATCTCACTCTGTTACTCAGGCTGGAGTGTGGCGGTGCAATCTCGGCTCATTGCAACCTCTTCCTATGGGGTTCAAGTGATTCTCCTGCCTCAGCTTTCTAAGAAGCTGGGATTACAGGCGTGTCACCACACCCAGCTACTTTTTGTGTGTGTGTGTTTTTAGTAGAGATGGGGTTTCACCGTGTTGGCCAGGCTGGTCTTGAACTCCTCGCCTCAAGTGATCCACCTGCCTCACCCTCCCAAAGTGCTGGGATTACAGGCATGAGCTACCGTTCCTGGTCCTTCTTTTACTTATTTTTATTTTTTAAATTTAGAGATTGGGGGGGTCTCACTATGTTGCCCAGGCCAGTCTCGAACTGATGGCCTCCTGCAATCCTCCTGCCTTGGCCTCCCAAAGTGCCGGGATTACATGTGTGAGCCACTGAGTCTGCCATGTGATTCTTTTAGAATTGTGACTGACACCAGCTGCCATTGGACTTACACAGCCCTGATATTCTTGCCACCTTCCCATCTACAGAGCAGGGCCAACTGGTGTTGATTTGAAGGCCACCTTTTGTAGTGGAGGAGTGGAGATTGTGTTTCTTCTCCCCCTCCATCTGGAGTGGTGTTTAGAAAGGACTCCTCAGATGTCACCCAGCCTAGTGATCTGGGTTCTAGCAGTTAGCCATAGATCAGGGGACTGGATGGAAGCAGCTTTAGAACTCTTTGGCCGCCATGTAGACTGCAGCCACCTGGGAAGCATTGAGCTGGGGTATGTTGCTGGCTCTGCTGTCACTCTGATGTCAGGAAGGTGTGTGGTGATAAATTAGTTGGCTAATCCATCCCTTTATACTCCAAAACAGTAATTAATTTTCGAATCATGCCATCCAAATGTGACTTGCTTTTGTCATCATTTTGAATCATGGGCTGTCATGTCACTCCGTAGATATGAACCATGTCATGTTTTTCTTGCTTTCCTTTTGGATTTATTTTCTGGAATCATCCATCCTTTTCTAAATTACCAGAAAAGCATTTTTCCTATTATCATATTAATTTGTAATTCACAAAACATACATTTAATATGCACCTGTTATATGTAGAGCTCTGTGCTTGCACAGGAAGGAACATAATTAAGTAATAATTCTTATTCGTAGGACATGTGGTCTATTAAGATAAATCATGTACATAAATAACAATAGAAGTCCTGATATGCTAAGAGAGTTTTTCCACTCTAAGAAGATGGTACAATTGAGGAAGAGTGAATTTCCATTGTATGGGGTTCAAGGAGATAAATCAAGGAGGTTTCAGGGAGTAACATCATTTGAACTGAGCCTTTGAGGGAAGGGCTGGTACGTCTCCAACAAACAGACAGGCAGAGAGGACACAGCTGGAAGAAAAGGATGGAGAGAGTCCAAGGATCACAAGAAATTACATTTGGGAAGACAATAGGATGTTTGGAGCCCAGTAGGTTACAAAGTGTGTGAAGATAGGTTGAAGCCACGTCTTGCCAGGGCTGTGAGTGCTAGGATAAGACATTTAGGATGCCGAGCAGTTACTGTGGTGTTTTTGAAAGTAATACTTTCAACAAGATTACTCAGAGGCTGAAGTGTAGGATGGATTGGAGTGGGAAAAGAAATTGTGGTAGAGGCCTTTACAAGTTTCTTTTTTTTTTTTGAGACGGAGTCTCGCTCTGTCGCCCAGGCTGGAGTGCAGTGGCCGGATCTCAGCTCACTGCAAGCTCCGCCTCCCGGGTTTACGCCATTCTCCTGCCTCAGCCTCCCGAGTAGCTGGGACTACAGGCACCCGCCACCTCGCCCAGCTAGTTTTTTGTATTTTTTAGTAGAGACGGGGTTTCACAGTGTTAGCCAGGATGGTCTCGATCTCCTGACCTCGTGATCCGCCCGTCTCGGCCTCCCAAAGTGCTGGGATTACAGGCTTGAGCCACTGCGCCCGGCCGCCTTTACAAGTTTCTAAGCAAGCGTTGGGCAAGAATGGAGGCATGAACCTGGTAGAGAGGCCTAGGACAGATTCCCTGGGACTAGGGGACTGGGGCTGAGGAAATGAGAGATGAGGTGACTTCAGATATTGATCCAGTATTAGTTACAGGATGGGTGATGTTGGCTGAAGTGGCTTCCGTGTCATTCCTTCACTTTTACATGTGTATATGTGTATGGATGAATAAATGAGGTAGGGTCTCACTGTAGCTCACTGCAGCCTTGAACTCCAGGCCTAAAGTGATCCTCCTGCCTCAGCCTCCTGACTTTTAGGACTATAGGCATGTGCCACCATACCTGGCTAAAGTTTTAAATTTTTTTTTTGTAGAGACAGGGTTTCAGTATGTTACCCAGGCTGGTCTCAAACTGCTGGCCTCAAGCTATCTTCCCATCTCAGCCTCCCAAAGCATTGAGAGGACAGCATAAGCTCATTCTTTTACTCTTTAGCAAGAAATCATCTTGGTGGAAATGGCCAGAAGTTTGGGTCTGTGCTGGGAACTAATTGTGGATGAGCCTTCTCTCATTTTTCTGAATATAATTTTCTCATCTGTTCTTTAAAACAATCTTTAATTTTCTTTTGTGGTCTTTCAATTGAAATGACTTCATCAAATAGCACTTGAATGTTTCCATTTTGAAGAAGGACATTTTAAAAATGTTTTCATTTTGAGAAAGAACATTCATGGTGCTTATCCAGTGTATCATGCCATACAAAAACACATCTCCTGCTTTCTTTATACAATCATGGACATAGTCAACCCTATGGAGACACTACATCTTCAAAAAAGTAGGTTTCCTGTTAGCCAGAGTTGCTTCCAGTTCTCTTAACTGATTCCATCAGACAGACTGCATAGCCTTAAGTGTTTCAGTATGTCTAAGAGTGAAAAGAAGTTGTGGGACTTGCGTGAAATTTTTTTTTTTTTTTTGAGGCAAGGTCTTGCTGTGTCACCCAAGCTGGAGTACAGTGGTGTGATCATAGCTCACCATAGCTTCAACCACTTGGGCTCAATGATCCTCCTGCCTCAGTCTCCAGAGTAGTTGGGACCACAGGCACATGCAATTATGCTCGGCTAATTTTTTTAAAAAATTATTTGTAGAGATGGGGGGCTTTTTACTATGTTGCCTAGGCTGGTCTCGAACTCCTGGGCTCAAGTGATTCTCCTGCATTGGCCTCCCAAAGTGCTAGGATTACAGGCGTGAGCCACAGTGCTGAGCCAATGCATGATTTAAAAAAATGTATAGCATCTTATACCTCACTTACCTAAATACAGTAAAAATACAGGATCTTATCCCTTACTTAAATTTGTGGGTCAAACTATCTATATAACAGCTGCTTGGTGACATTGATTCTTTTCTTTTGTCGACTGACAGTAACCTGCCTTTTTCTTGTGTGTGTGTGTTTTAAGGGAATATGCAGCAGTTGTAGGTCATCGTTTGTGCGATTATTGCCTCGTGGTGGAAACAATCCACCTTACCTCTGACTGGGTCTTACTTGTGCACTCCAAGGAGTGAAAGATGATGGTTCCCCATTATGTATTCTTGTCGAACAGTCGAATATAAAACTTTTTTTCTTGCACCATAATTGTGCTTCATGAGTCTATCACATCACTTAAAATATATCCTACTTAAAAAATGTAATGTTTTGGCCGGGCGCGGTGGCTCATGCCTGTAATCCCAGCACTTTGGGAGGCCGAGGTGGGCGGATCATGAGGTCAGGAGATCGAGACCATCCTGGCTAACACGGTGAAACCCCGTCTCTACTAGAAATACAAAAAATTAGCTGGGTGTGGTGGGGGCGCCTGTAGTCTCAGCTACTCGGGAGGCTGAGGCAGGAGAATGGCGTGAACCCGGGAGGTGGAGCTTGCAGTGAGCCAAGATTGCGCCACTGTACTCCAGCCTGGGGGACAGAGCGAGACTCAAAAAAAAAAAAAAAAGGTGTAATGTTTTTTCTTTGTACACCAGTACACTTTGAAGGGTCATGCTGGTCAATAACTAATCTGAATTTAATTGAGGAAAAAAAAAATCACAAAGTACTCTCCTGTGTGTTACTAATAATTGAAACTTACATCATCTTCATTGCTTCTTACTTAAGAATCCAAAACATCTCAGCCAATATATTATGTAATTAATTCAGTTCTCTTATCTGGATTTTTTTTTTTTTTTTTTTTTTTTTTTTTTTTTTTGAGATGGAGTCTCACTCTGTTGCCTAGGCTGAAGTGCAGTGGTGGGATCTAGGCTCACTGCAACCTCCACCTCTTGGGTTCAAGCTATTCTCCTGCTTCAGCCTCCCAAGTACCTGGGATTACAGGCATACACCACCACACCTCGCTAATTTTTGTATTTTTAGTAGAGACGAGGTTTCACCATGTTGGCCAGGCTGGTCTCAAACTCCTGAGCTCATGTGATCTGCCTACCTTGGCCTTCCACAGTACTGGGATTATAGACTTACACAGAAATTTTGACCAAATTCCACCCCCAGCTTTTCTACCCTTAGCAATACCCTGCGTTCTCTTAGACTTCCTTTATCAGCTTTGCCTTGTCTACAAGATCTCATCCATTCCATTATTGTTAGGCTCACAAGAATGCACAAAAATGACCACTCTTCTCCTCCCTAGAATATACAGACTTAGGCAGATGTCTGTATATTCAAGATCACCCTTCGTCTCCTTCTTCCTGGTCACACCTGCTGCTTCCATCTGTCTCAGCCCCATCTCCTGCCCTGGACAGTAGATGGACACTGGGAATGGTATTCCTCCAGCTGCAGGCACTTAAACTGCTGTTCCTCTCCCTTTCAAGAGGGGAGGGGGCTGCCTTGCAGAGAGCCTCCTTTACAGCTCACCTGCTGTCCCATCCCGACAAGCATGGGTTTTCCATTCCTTTCTTCTTTGCAGAAGCTCCCAGTACTGTTCTAGTCAGTTCAGACATATTGAGTGCCTCCTATATGCTAAGCACTGTGAATGCTGTCAGGCCAGTGCTGCTTCTTTTCTCTGCAGGTAAGCAGCCGTCAGGTAGACTTCTCCAACAGGCCCTGGATCATCCGTCCCGGCTCATGTCTTCTTAGCAGTGTTGGATTTTCATTGCTAGGTTGGGTGAACCTTCCCTTGAGTGTAGAGAGCACCAGTAGCTAGATTTATATCATGCCTGTAACTTCCAGAGCCTGCAGAGAAGGGAATGCAGGGTTAGTGTTCTAAATCCAGCCATAATATTGGGTCTGAAGAGTGAAAAGTGAAGGACATTTGTCCCCCATCATCTCAGGGATACCAGGACAACTCTATTCCCACCTTTCTATGTACTGTGCTTCTGTATCTCCACCTGGCCAGCTCTTGCTCCACACTACTCTCAAGAGTGTGAAATCATGGTTTTTCTAAGCTAATAATGGCTAATTTATAAATCTAACCCACATTTATGTCATACATAAGTTCTGGAAATGTGAAAGAACACAGACTTCCACAAAGTACAGATCCCAGTCTCCTGGGGTAAGGAACAGTTTAATTTGAGCTGGTTGTGAACAGGACTAATTATGTCTAGTTACTTAAGTGTTTACATTCATGCAAGATCATTTAGGAAATTATCACTAAAGTAAGTAGGTTGAATAATTTGTTGACTACTAAAATACTTTAACAAAAACTACGCTACTTCAAAAAAGCATATAATTTACTTTTAACGTATTACAAATTCAGAAAACAGTTTCTTTTTCGTGTCCAGAATAGTATTGTTAGGGACACATTTCATTTGTCATCCATTAATTTAATTATTGAACTCAAATCATAAATAAAAAGAGTACTGTTTTCTCCAGAAAGCTGCATCTATTTTAGTAAATTACTCTTAGCTGGGTTCTCTTTCACAATGCTTTGTGGCCAACAGTTCGGTTCATACTTTGCATGCAGCCATTATTCAGAAGCACGTGCCAAGACAAATACTTAAAACAGTCAAACAATGAAACCTCAGAGCCTAAAGGCAAATACGTATTCCTGTTTCTTCCTGAATGTAACCTTAATAGACACAGTTTAAGATTTAGCCAATGCTGTAATCTCCACTGCAGCTCTGTATGCCTTTTGGGTCCTAAATTTGTTCAGAACTTGATGATCTATGGCAAGCCAGGGTAGGGGGCTACCATCTAAGATTAAACTTTTATGAAGTCTTATTCTCAGCAGATAAACCTGGGAGAGATTACAAGACATCTCTGTGTTGACTACAATCATTAAGTTATGGGAAAGCCACACTTGGTGTCTCAAGTTTATTTTATACGTAGTATTCAGAGCCTGGAGCATTCCCAGCCTGACCTGGAAAGGCCTTTCCATGGCTTAAGATCCCACAGGGCTGAGCTGAAGACAGCAGAACCACGCAGAGGAAGTGGGTTACCCTGCACTCTGCAGTGAGGGTGCTTGAAGCCCAGCATTAGCACGTCCATCTGTCTGTCTGTCTGTTTTATTAATGCATTGCCTGTACAAAGTTAGAAGAAAAATGAGCGGTACAAGGTTCACAATGAAAAACATTGGTCAAGCCGGGCACAGTTGCTCAAGCATGTAATCCCAGCACCTTGGGAGGCCGAGGTGGGTGGATCACCTGAGGTCAGGAGTTTGAGACTGGCCTAACCAACATGGTGAAATGCCGTCTCTACTAAGAACACAAAATTAGCCATGTGTGGTGGCGCATGCCTGTAATCCCAGCTACTCAGGAGGCTGAGGCAGGAGATTCACTTGAACCCAGGAGGCGGAGGTTGCAGTGAGCCGAGAGCTCACCATTGCACTGCAGTCTGGGCAACAAGAGTGAAACTTCATTAAAAAAAAAAAAAAAGAAAAGAAAAGAAAAGAAAAAGAAAAATAGTGGTCCCTTGCCACACTCTCTCTCGTCCCCACTCCACTCTGGAAAGGCTGTCATTCCCAGCCCCTGGCTCTTTCTTCTGTGAATCACACGCATCTCAATTGTGCACCCTGATGCTGGAACCAAATAAAACACCTTCCCTTTTCGAGTTTTATTTTTTTAGTCTTTGAGTAGCCAGCAGCATTCACCCTTTTTTCAGGCCAGGTTTGTTTAGACATAAGAATTCCCACTGACATACAGCACCTCCATCCCCCCGACCCCACCCCGTCAGCCTAGCCTGGAGGTGTCCACTTGTAAAATGAGGGTTTGTGTGGAAGTGGGGAGCCACGCTGCCAGTTGTTATGGTTTTGAAACAGAATGGAATGTTTGATTTTGAAACCCAACAGGGTCCCTGCTGCTGCGGGTCCCAGTCACTCTCATCCATAGACAGTCACAGTTCCACCAAAAAGCAGAGACAGTTGAAACAACTTGTGGCTAGATTAACTGTATTTTCTGATTTTTTTTTCTCCTTTTTTTGTAAATATGTTTTTAAAAAATCAGGGCGCCCGTGTGGTAAAACAGGCTTTTCTTGTCCCTGGTACATCGTCCCGAGCCCCTTGAGGATGCACTGGGGCTGGTGGCTGAAGCACTTAGGAGGTTTCTAACTGGGGGCAGCAGGAATGTGCTGCAGTTTCTCAGAGGGCTGGAGAGCAGGCAGATGACATTCCAGGACAGGAGTGCCGCTGCAGCCACCCTGGCTTCCATGCACTCGGCACCTTCTCTTCCTGTTAAATTTGGGGATACATTTGTACAGGGATGAGTTGAGCCTGATCACTGACTGCCTGAAGACCAGAAAAGGACAGCTGGGAGGTATTTTGTGCTGTCCCTTTTCCCTCCCATTTCAGATCCCAGAAAGTCCTTTTTCTGCACACCCATGTGTGAAGGAAAACCAAAAAAATTTTCCTTTATGAGAGAGTGTGCCTCTGTAATGTGTGTATCATACAGAGGCATTGGATTTGAGTGTGTTTCAGATAGGAATAGACTGTTTCAGTATTTCACTTTTATGGACTAAAATGCTTCTTCTGAAGCTAAATTTTCTTTTGAACCAGATTTTAAATATATAAATAGAATGACCTCTATAGATAGATGGGTATGTAAGAAATAGTTCCAGTTCCCTATCAGTTTATTTTCCTGATTCTATATTTCAGTTTTTGTTTTTATTTTTATTTTTTTAATAGTTTATTGTTGTTTTTTTTTTTTGAGATGAAGTCTTGCTCTGTCACCCAGGCTGGAGGGTAGTGGCATGATCTCGGCTCACTAAAATCTCCGCCTCCCAGGTTCAAGCGATTCTTCTGCCTCAGCCTTCCGAGTAGCTGGGATGATTACAGGCACGTGCCACTGTAGTCAACTAATTGTTGTATTTTCAGTAGAGACAGGGTTTTGCCATGTTGGCCAGGCTGGTCTCAAACTCCTGACCTCAAATGATTCACCCCACCAGCCTTGGCCTCCCAAAGTGCTGGGATTACAGGCGTGAGACCCTGTACCTGGCCTAGATTTCAGTTTTTAATTGAGACATTTGTAAGGTTACTTTTAAGTGCATGGTAAATGTGAAGAAGCAACTCCTAATCTTGAGGGTTTTATTTTATTTTTTGAGACAGGGTCTTGCTATGTTATCCAGGCTGGTCTTGACCTCCTGGGCTAAAGCGATCCTCCTGCTTCAGCTTCCAGAATAGCTGGGACTACAGGCATCAGCCACCACTCCTGCGTAATCTTAAAGACTTTTTTTTTTTTTTTTTTTTTTTGAGACGGAGTCTCGCTCTGTCGCCCAGGCTGGAGTGCAGTGGCCGGATCTCAGTTCACTGCAAGCTCCGCCTCCCGGGTTTATGCCATTCTCCTGCCTCAGCCTCCCAAGTAGCTGGGACTACAGGCGCCCGCTACCTCGCCCAGCTAGTTTTTTGTATTTTTTTAAGTAGAGACGGGGTTTCACCGTGTTAGCCAGGCTGGTCTCGATCTCCTGACCTCGTGATCTGCCCGTCTCGGCCTCCCAAAGTGCTGGGATTACAGGCTTGAGCCACCGTGCCCGGCCAATCTTAAAGACTTTAAAGAGCGTTCCAATTACAAGCTAAACTCTTGAAGTAGTGGCTTTTTCATTTGCTTGTTTTGAGTTAAGTGGGTGAGAAGAAAATAATAATCACTTGTCCCTTTTAGGAAAAAAGCAGCAGGCTGTGTTATAGGACCACGTTAAAGCTGTAAAGAAATTGTTCGTCTTACAAAACACAGAATGTGATTGATTTTGGCGCAATTTTATTGTACCTGCTTTCTCGGGGCAGGTGGAACCCATGAATTTAAAACACAGCAGTCATGTTTCTTTTTGATTATAGAAATCTCAAAGTCAGTAAACGTGAAGATCTTTCTTGAGTAGCCTGAGTTGTTCTTTGTGTGGCTTGCTAACTAGGACTGCAGGCTTCTGCTAACCATTTGTTTTCTTCCTTTTTCCAGGCTTGGAGATGCTGGATCCTTTAGCCAGCAGTGAGCATTCCTCATTTCAAGGCAGGAACCGCCCCCACTGTGGGCAAGCCGCCTCCACTTCTTCCAACTCCTGGCAGGAAGTCCTTCCTGGGTGCCCCTCCCCCAGTTCCTGTCAAGTCCCCTTTGTGATAGGTGATAGGCCTGGGGGACACCTCCTTCCACTGCCAGCTCAGTGCTTCCCCCTAGGGACACAGCAGATGAGTAGCTCTTCTGCTTCTCAGCTCCCCGGAGAGAGCGGGCAGTTTAGAGCGATGGCAGCGTGTGCTGTTTTATATATATGTATATATATATATATATATTTTTTTAATCGGGTCTCACTCTGTCACCCAGGCTGGCTGGAGTGTGGTGGCACAGTCTCGGCTTTCTGCAGCCTCCACCTCCTGGGTTCAAGCGATTTTCCTGCCTCAGCCTCTGGAGTAGTTGTGGTTACAGGGATGCACCACCACGCCTGGCTAATTTTTGTATTTTTAGGAGAGACAGGATTTTGGCATGTTGGCCAGGCTGGTCTCAAACTCCTGAGCTCAAGTGATCTGCCCGCCGTGGCCTCTCAAAGTGCTGGGATTACAGGTGTGAGCCACCGTGGCTGCCTGAGAATGTGTTTTCAATCTGCCATGTTAAAAAGCAAGTTGCAAGTGAAGTCTTTATGGAAAGGTGGCTTTCATCTGGACCCTAAATAAAATTTAGATCTGGGGATGTCTTTGTAAAAATGAGTCAAATACTGCTTTGACCTTTTATGGTAGCAGGGAATTTTTGAGACACAAATCTTTCTTATGAGCACAACATTTCAACCTTGACTGCTGTTGGGGATTCAAATAGAGGGAATATGCCAGCTTGCTTTGGAAGCTGTACATGTGCACGCCTTTGATTGTCAAGGTCAGCCCGTATTGAAGATCCTCAACCCTGTGAGTGAACATTTCTGTGCCCCACCCCCTTTTGACCTGTTGCCTTTGGAGATGAATGAGGATCCAGTTCTGCCTCCCACCCCGCCCACCCCATACCCTCCTATTTGGGTTTCCTTGCTCTTGTGCCTTTGATTTTTCTCTTCTTTCCACTGGGTCCCGCCTC
The DNA here is from genome assembly GCF_007565055.1 of Rhinopithecus roxellana. NCBI lineage: Eukaryota > Metazoa > Chordata > Mammalia > Primates > Cercopithecidae > Rhinopithecus > Rhinopithecus roxellana. Next base: position 27,685,927 of record NC_044568.1, read on the forward strand.
ACTCCCTGGCCCTCTGGACTCAACCTCCCAGCTCCCAATGGGCTCAAGCCTCCCTGAGACTGGGTGTGTCTCCTGCTTCAGGCCCCTTCTTGGCTCACCCACAGGCCCATTGTGAATATCTGGACTTTTCCTGTGAGGAGTGAGTGGAGAATGGGGAGAAGGGCTCAGGAAGAAATCTTTCTGTTCTCATTTGCCTCCTATCCTTGCCATTAGTTCAGGAACAAAACTCTTTCTGACCTTCACAAAGGGCCTGGTTCAGGGCCTTTATGGTAAGCACTTTGAGGAAATGTCTTGTGTAGCAGGGTGAGGGCTGTGCCGGACAGCCTGCCTGTCCAAGAGGGACAAGACTTGGTGCTGGGTGGTGTGCCAGGCCGGTGTTCTGGATGGGTGGAGGGAGGCCAGCTTCTGAGGAGCAGAGGATTTCAGCCGTTATGGCGCATCTGGGAACTTTACTGCTTTGAATGTTTAAGAATATGTGTTCTAGGCCGGGCATGGTGGCTCATGCCTGTAATCCCAACACTTTAGTAGGCCGAGGTAGGTGGATCATCTGAGGTCAGGAGTTTAAGACCAGCCTGGCCAACATAGTGAAACCCCATCTCTATTAAAAATACAAAAAATTAGCCGGGCATGGTGGTGGGTGCCTGTAATCCCAGCTACTCGGGAGGCTGAGGCAGCAGAATTGCTTGAACCCAGGAGGCAGAGGTTGCAGTGAGCTGAGATTGCGCCACTGTACTCCAGCCTGGACAACAAGAGTGAAACTCTGTCACACACACACACACAAATATGTATTCCAGGTATCGAAAACAAAAAACGAAAAACAAAAAACCGAAAACCTTCAAAACAGAACGTTTAGAACAAAATCCCCTTGTACAAAGGAGAATGGAAGACCAGGACATCATGACAGGCTCGGACTAGACCAAAAGTTTTCAAACTTTTTTGTTGTTTGTTGTTAAAGAGACAGAATCTTGCTCTGTTGCGTAGGCTAGAGTTCAGCCATGCAGTCATAGCTTACTGCAGTGTCAATGGCCATCATGCATGGTTAATTTTTAAATTTTTGTTTTGCAGAGATAGGGGTATCACCCTGTTGCTCAGACTGGTGTCAAACTCCTGGACTTAAGTGATCCTCCCACCTCGGCCTTCCAAAGTACCGAGATTACAGGCATGAGCCTCTATGCCTGGCCACAGACTTCTTTTTATAAAGGGTCAGAGAGGAAATATTTTAGGCTCTGTGGGCCAAGAACCAAACTCAAGGATGTTATGTATATACTTATGTAACTGTTTAGAATGTAACCATTTAAAAATAGGAAAACTGGTGGGGGACAGTGGCTTACACCTGTGATCCCAGCACTTTGGGAGGCCAAGGCGGGGGAATCATTTGAGGTCAGGAGTTTGAGACCAGCCTGGCCAAATGGTGAAACCCCGTCTCTACTAAAAATACAAAAATTAGGTTTGCTGGCGGGCGCCTGTAATCCCAGCTACTAGGGAGGCTGAGGCAGGAGAATCGCTTGAACCTGGAGGGGCAGAATTTGCAGTGAGCCAAGATTGTGCCACTGCACTCCAACCTGGGTGACAGAGCAAGATTCTTTGTCTCAAAAAAAAAAAAAAAAAAAAAAAGGTGGCGGTAGGGTGGAACCATTCTTAGCTTGAAGGCCTCACCAGGCAGCAGGGCTGATCTGGTCCCAGATTCTGGTTTGCTGACCCCAGTGGCTTTCTCTGGGTCTAAAGAAGACTTGGTGGAGCTTGTAGGGCTAAGACAGAGCCTGGCAGGAGGGGCAGGTTACTCCCTGCTTAGCTCCTCTCTAAAGATGAGGAAAAATCCTTTTGGGGAGGGCAGCCAGAACTGGATTTATCATGTGTACCCCTGTCTATATTTTTGTTTTTGTTCTCTGCAGGACTAGTCAACCCCAAAGGTCTGTTTTCCTCTCCCCTGCTTGTGGCAGGCTTCTTCAAGAGGCATAACCCTTTGGGGTGCCCTGAAGGATACCCTAGCCTTTCCCAAGTCTGCCAAGCACCCAGTACTTGAGGACGACCATAGTCTCATGCGGCCACTGGCTACCATGCCGGACAGCACAGTTCTAGGCTCTTGGAGGTCTCAAGAAACTCTAACAATGGGTAGGAATGGTGTGATGTTTTTACCAAGAAATTCGTTACTTAGTTTCTTCCCCCTCCTCCTTCTTTCTTTCTTTTTTAGAGTTGCAAATGCACTTAAAAAAGGAAATGTATCTCTTTCACAAATGGGTGCAATTGTTTTGTTTTTGTTTTTGAGACGGAGTCTCACTCTGCCGCCCAGGCTGGAGTGCAGTGGCCGGATCTCAGCTCACTGCAAGCTCCGCCTCCTGGGTTTACGCCATTCTCCTGCCTCAGCCTCCCGAGTAGCTTGGACTACAGGCGCCCGCCACCTCGCCCGGCTAGTTTTTTGTATTTTTTTTAGTAGAGACGGGGTTTCACCGTGTTAGCCAGGATGGTCTTGATCTCCTGACCTCGTGATCCGCCCGTCTCGGCCTCCCAAAGTGCTGGGATTACAGGCTTGAGCCACCGCGCCCGGCCGGGTGCAATTGTTAATTGCTATAAAGTAAGAAGGTAACTTAAAGCACAAAACAGTGTTACTAAATTCCTGCCCAGTAAGCTTAAGGGTTGCTCTTTGATGGTTAAAAATGGGGGTTACTAAGGGTCAAGGAGGTGTTGGGGCATACCGACACTGCTAGAAACTCTCTCTTTGACTTGTTCAGAAGGGTTGCAAGAGGTTGGCAAAGGGAATATCTTCTTTTTTGTTTGTTTTTGTTTGTTTGTTTTTAGAGATGGAGTTTCGCTCTTGTCGCCCGGGCTGGAGTGCATTGGCGCGATCTCAGCTCACTGTAACCTCTGCCTCCCGGGTTCAAGTGATTCCCCTGACTCAGCCTCCTGAGTAGCAGGGATTACAGGCACCCACCACCATGCCCATCTAATTTTTGTAATTTTGGTAGAGATGGGGTTTCACCATGTTGGCCAGGCTGGTCTCAAACTCCTGACCTCAGGTGATCCGCCCACCTCCGCCTCCCAAAATGCTGGGATTACAGGCATGAGCCACCATGCTCGGCTGGCAAAGGGAACATCTTCTAATGATGTTCTGATGTCTGGATCATGGGCCTGTGAATCCTTAAGTCCTTTGGAGGTGTGGATGCCCTGTATCTACTGGCTCAGGGAAGCACACAGTTCCTCCCTTGCCTGGGAGGACGACAGGGGTCTGATCTGCCATGTTTAAGGTACCGACTGGAGCCTGCAGGGGAATCAAGGCTTTTTCTCTATCTTCCTTTTCAATGCAGACCTGGAGAGCTCTCACCTCCTCAGGTGCTGCCTTTTCTCCTGTGCAGCAGAGAAAATGAGGCTAGAGGAATCACCCAAGGCACAGAGGGTATTAACTTGCCCAAGTTCATGCAGTAGTGTCTGGTGGAGCTAAGACTGCACACCGGCCCTGTGACCCCACCGCCTGGGCTCTTTACCACCACACAGTCCCAGTGGCACATCCATGTTATCAAGTTGATGTTACTTTCAAAGAAAATCTTAGATTTTTGCTTGGATTTCAACCACATCCACAACCCACCTTCCTTCCTTCCTTCCTTCCTTCCTTCCTTCCTTCCTTCCTTCCTTCCTTCCTTCCTTCCTTCCTTCCTTCCTTCCTTCCTTCCTTCCTTCCTTCCTTCCTTCCTTCCTTCCTTTTTTCTTTCTCTTTCTTCTTTCTTTTCTTTATTCCTTCCTCTCTCTCTCTTTTTTTTTTTTTTTTTTTTTTTAGACGAGGTCTTACTCCATTACCCGACTGGAGTGCAGTGGCTCAATTTCTATCTCGGCTCACTGCAACCTCCGCCTCCTGGGTTCAAGTGATCCTCCCACCTCAGCCTCCCAAATAGCTGGGACTACAGGTGAGCGCCACCACACCCGGCTAATTTTTGTGTTTTTTGTAGAGACGGGGTTTCACCGTGTTGTACAGGCTGGTCTTGAACCGCTGGGCTATGGAGATCTGCCTGTCTCGGCCTCCCAAAGTGCTGGGATTACAGGCATGAGTCACCATGCCTGGCCAGCACAGCCCCCCTTTGACAAAACACCGGAAGTGTTTTCATGTCACTTGTATCTTCTGATTCATCATAGTGTAGAAGTTCAGAGGGAAGGAGCGAAGTTGTTAGTGCGGGTCTGGGTGAAGCCACAGAAGCCTAATGGAAGAGCCAGTCTTAGAGGAAGTCAAGTATTTGGGTGCCTGGAGGGGAGAAGGCACCATGATCTCCTACTTAGAGAGGGACCTTCAGGTGACAAGGGTTTAGGACTCATTGAAGGTAGGGCGATGGTAGGGTAGATGTCCCATATTCTTTGGCTGTCATCAGGATTAAATTAGATTTTTTTGTTTTGTTTTGTTTTTGAGACAGATTGTCGCTCTATTGTCCAGGCTGGAGTGCAGTGGCACAATCTCAGCTCACTGTAACCTCTGCCTCCCAGGTTCAAGCAATTCTCCTGCCTCACTCAGCTTCCCGAGAACCAGGGACTACAGGCACCTGCCACCGACCCCCGCTAATTTTTGTATTTTTATTAGAGATGGGGTTTCATCGTGTTGGCCACGTGGATCTTGACCTCCTGGCCTCAGGTGATCTGCCCACCTTGGTCTCTCAAGTGCCGGGATTACTGGTGTGAGCCATGGCGCCTGGCCTAAATGAGATCATATGAATGAAAATATTCTCAACTCTCCAAGAATTGCACAGATATCTGTCTGTTGCTGCTTGGTTAATCCGATTCTGCCTGCAAAGTCTGGTTGGTGTGGTTGGGCGAACTGGCTCGGGCTGCTGGTTGGATGTGAGCCGATGCTGCGGTTTCCTCCTCTTTGCAGTTCTTTTGCAGTTGGAGCCACAGGAGTGGGCAGCTCAGCCCGTGTCTCTGCTGAACTAAGGGAAGCTCCACTGAGCCTGGAGAACAAGGTGGTTTCTGCCCAGATGGTGGTGTCACCCTCCTTGAAGGCCCCTGCCTGGCCTGCAGCACTGATATCCAGGTTATGGGTACAAATGTGGCTTCCGTCTGTCTGATACGTGGTCCCATGGAAACTTTTTCACGTTTGGGGTCTGTGCTGAACTAGATATTTGTGGAAAGTCATTTTGTAGACAGTAGGCCTCGAAGTTGTTCAATTATGTGCATATTAAAATACAATAAAAAATGTAACTTTTACATACTGGTTACCCCTGTTTAAAACCTTTTTATTTTAGAATAATTTTATATTTACAGAAAATATACAGAGATAGTACAGGGAGTTCCCTTTATCCAGCTTCCTCCAAATGCCAACATTTTATATAACCATGGTACGTTTGTCAAAACTAGGAAATTAACATTAGTACAGCAATATTAACTACACTACACACTTTATTTGTATTTCACCAATTTTTCCACTAATGTTTCTGTTTCAGGATCCTATTCTGGGTACCACTTAGATTTAGACCCATTTTTATTTTATTATGTTCCAGTTTATTTTAACTTTTTTTTTTTTTTTTTTGAGACAGTCTCCCTTTTACCCAGGCTGGAGTGCAGTGATGTGATCTCGGCTTGCTGCAGCCTCAACCTCCTGGGCCCAAGCGATCCTCTCACCTCAGCCCCTCAAGTAGCTGGGACTACAGGTGCATGCCACCATGCCTGCCTAATTTTTGGTACTTTTTGGAGAGACGGGGTTTCGCGATGTTGTCCAGGCTGATCTCAAACTCCTGAGCTCAAGCGATCTGCTTACCTTGGCCTCCTAAAGTGCTAAGATTACAGGCATGAGCCACCGTGCCTGGCCATTTTTTCTTATGAAATTTTTTTTTGTAAATTAGAGACTGAGTCTTGTTTATGTTGTTGAAGCTGGTCTTGAACTCCTGGCCTTAAGCCATATTCCTTTCTCAGCCTCTCTAGTAACTGGGACTATAGGCACACACCACCAAATCTGGCTTGAAACATTTTAAATATAAAGAAATTTGAATAAATAGTATAGTGAACATCCATATATCTTGTATCTAGATTCAAAAGTAAACATATTTTTGTAAAAGCTTATACATATGTCTGTGTAAATTTAACTTTTTCCTCAACCGTGAAGGTCAGTTGCAGAGTTCATGACCTTTCACTTTTAAATACCTTAGCATGCATCTCCTAAGAATGGGAACATTCTCCTATGTAATTAAGATACTATTAGCACACCTTAAAAATTAATGACAATTCTATAATCTCTAATATCTAGTTCTAATATTTGAATTTCCCCAGTTATCCCAAGAATGCTTTTATGGCTTCTTTTTAAAACTAGGATTTAATCAAGGTTTGTGCATTACATTTTGTTTTTATATGTCTTCAGTTTCTTTTAATCTAAAACAGCCTTCTTATCTCTCTTTTTGTTTTCTCATGATACTGATTTGAGTCCACACTGTTCCCTTGTTTTGTAGAATCTACTGCATCTGTTATGTATCTGATGGCTTCCTCCTGGTGTCACTTAACTGTTCCTCTGTTCCCTGTATTTTCTGTATCCCAGAAGTTTGGCCTACAGGCTTGATTAGTCAGGCTATACATTTTTGGCAAGGGGATTTCACAGGTAGTGCTGCCTATTTATATGGCTTCATATCAAAACATACATGACTGTTGTCCTGCTGGGAGGGCTCCTATGCTTGGTCACTTGGGTAAGGTGGTGACTGCCTGGTGCAGGTAGGTTTTTTTCCTGGCATCAAGCAAATATCCAGTTCCCCACCAACCAATACCCACCCCGTTTTTTTTTTTTTTTTTTTTTTTTTTTGAGACGGAGTCTTGCTCTGTCGCCCGGGCTGGAGTGCAGTGGCCGGATCTCAGCTCACTGCAAGCTCCACCTCCCGGGTTTACGCCATTCTACTGCCTCAGCCTCCGGAGTAGCTGGGACTACAGGCGCCCGCCACCTCGCCCGGCTAGTTTTTTGTATTTTTAGTAGAGATGGGGTTTCACCGTGTTAGCCAGGATGGTCTCGATCTCCTGACCTCGTGATCCGCCCGTCTCGGCCTCCCAAAGTGCTGGGATTACAGGCTTGAGCCACCGCGCCCGGCCTTGTTTTTTTTTTAAACAAGGTCTCACTCTGTCACCCAGGCTGGAGTGCAGTGGCATGATTTCAGCTCACTGCAATCTCTGCCTCCTGGGCTCCGGTGATCCTCCTGCCTCAGCCTCCTGAGTGGCTGGGACTACAGGTACATGCCATCATGCCTGGCTAATTTTTGTATTTTTTTTTTTAGAGATGGGGTTTTGCCATGTTGCCCAGGCTGGGCTTGAACCCCATGTTGGCCTCCCAAAGTGCTGGGATTATAGGAGTGAGCCACTACTCCTAACCCCCCACCAGCTTTTACCTAATTGTGTCCATTGATTTTCACCTGACTCAATTGTTATCTTGGACCTGCCCTACTCCTGCTTTTATTTTTTTTTAAAGGCAGTGTTTTACTCTGTCACCCAGGCTGGAGTGCAGTGGTGTGATCTCAGCTCACTGCAACCTCTGCTTCCCAGGTTCAGGCGATTATTGTGCCTCAGCCTCCCAAGTAGCTGGGACTACAGGTGTTTGCCACCAACCTGACTTATTTCTGCCCTCCCTTTTAATTGAGGTGTTTTGTTTTGTTTTTGTTTTTGTGTTTTTGACAGGGTAGAGTGTAATGGTGTGATCTCAGCTCACTGCAACCTCTGCCTCCCAGGTTCAAGTGATTCTCCTGCCTCAGCCTCCCGAGTAGCTGGGATTACAGGTGCCCACCACCATACCCGGCTAATTTTTGTCTTTTTAGCAGAGACGGGGTTTCACCACATTGGCCAGGGTAGTCTCAAACTCCTGACCTCAGATGATCCACCTGCCTTGGCCTCCCAAAATGCTGAGATTACAGGTGTGAACCACCTCACTCAGCCAGAGGTGTGCTATCTTAAACGTTCAGTTTAGTGAGGTTTGAAAATTATACCCATATAACTTGCACCCAAAACGAGGTATAGATGTTTGACTCACTTCATAATGTCTTATTGTGTCCCTTTCCAAGCATGCACCATCTCCTGCCAACCTTTTTTGACTCCCATCACCTTGGTTTTGTCTGTTCTTATATTTTATGTAAGTGGAATCATGCAATGTACATTTCATTGAGACTAGTTTCTTTTAATAGAATGCTTTTGAGGTTCACCCATCTTGTCACATGAGCCTGTAGAGTGTTACTTTTTGTTGTTAAGCAGGAGGTTATTGTATGGTTGTGCCAACCTGTTTGTCTTTTCACGTGATGGCGGACTTTGGAGTTGTTTATACTTTTTGACTATTATAATTATGAACACTCTTGTACATGTCCTTTTGTGGACATACATTGTCATTTTGCTTGGTAAATACCTAGGAGTAGAATTGCTGAGTCATAGGAGAGATGGACGCTTAGCGTAATGAGATTCACCCAACTGGTTCTACCATTTTCGCTGTCACCGGTAGTATCTGTGGCTCCATATCCTCACCCACTTCTGTGCTGTCAGTGTTTGATTTTAGCCTTTGAGTGGGGATGAGACATTTGTCATGGTTGTCATTTGCATCTCTCTGATGATTAATGATGCTGAGCACCTTTTTCATTTTCATTGTTTTTCTGTTTAGGAAATGGCCTGGGGAAGACTTACAAAGACACCTTTGTCAGTGTGTTAGTTTCCTAGGGCTGCTGTAATTGAGTACTACAAATTAGGCGGCTTTGTAGAAATGCATTGCCTCACAGTTCTGGAGGCTGGGCAGTCCAAGGTCAAGACGTGGGCCAGGCCATGCTCCATCTGAAACCCATGGCAGAGAATCCATCCATGGCTTTTCCAGCTCCAGGTGTTGCCAGCAGTCCTTGGTGTTCCTGGGCTTGTAGATGCACCGCTCCCATCTCTGCCTCCGTATCACATGGCCATCCTCCTTGTGTGACCTCATGGCATCATTCTTCTGTGCATGTGTTGTTGTCCACATTTCCCTCTGCCTTTAAGGACATTCATGGTTGTATAAGAGGCCCCATCCTACTCCAGTATATCCTCATCTTAACTAGTTACATCTGCAGTGACCCTATTTCCAAATGAGGTCATATTTTGACTTAATAGGGATTAGGACTTCAACATGTTTTTTGGGGGGCACAATTCAACCCATAGCAGTCAGTAATAAGGACACAGATTCATTCGCTTCTAATTTGGGGATTATGGAGGATTGGTAAGAATATATTGTAGAGGCCAGGCATGGTGGCTCACACCTGTATTCCCCAAATGTTTGGAGGCTGAGACAGGAGGATCACTTGAGGCCAGGCTGGGCAACATGGTGAGACTCCATTTCTACAAGAAATGAAAAAAAAAAAAAAAAAAAGGTCAAGCATAGTGGCACATGCCTATAGTTCTAGCTACTTGGGAAGCTGAGGCATGAGGATTGCTTGAGCCCAGGAATTTGAGGCTGTAGGAAGCTATGATTATGCCACTGAACTCCAGCCTAGGTGACAAAGCAAGATCCTGTCTCTACAAATATATACATTTAGGCCGGGCGCAGTGGCTTACCCCTATAATCCCAGCACTTTGGGAGGCCGAGGTAGGCAGATCATTTGAGGTCAGGAGTTCAAGATCAGCCTGACTAACATGGTGAAACCCTGTCTCCACTAAAAATACAAAAAAAATTAGTTGGGCATGGTGGCACATGCCTGTAATCCCAGCTACTTGAGAGGCTGAGGCAGGAGAATCGCTTGAACCCGGGAGGCAGAGGTTGCAGTCAGCTGAGATCACACCTCTGTACTCCAGCCTGGGTGACAGAGCGAGACTCTGTCTCAAAAAAATGTATAAAGTAATAAAAATACTATATATATATATATATAATTTTAAGGATAAGGATGAGGAGCTTGGGATGGATGCCTTTTTACAACTTTCAAAAGAAATGTTCTTTCCTTTGGCTCAAGGCATCTCCTGAGATTACGTGAACCAAGGTTTTTCCTTCACATGGTGAAGTCTTTCCATTGGCCTGAGAGTGCTTCAGCTTGTTCTGTTGATGTTTCATTACGTGTCCTATCATTCTACAAAATGGGTGACGTGGTAGGATGGAGTCCCTAGTCAGGGGTCACAAACCAGGTGATAGAGGGACAGGATGGTGAGAAACTCATCCTGATGGAGTCCTTGTGTCCTGTCCTGAGGTCCTGTCACAAACCTGGTGATAGAGGGACAGGATGGAGAGAAACTCATCCTGATGAAGTCCTTGCGTCCTGTCCTGAGGTCCTGTCACAAACCAGGTGATAGAGGGACAGGATGGTGAGAAACTCATCCTGGTGAAGTCCTTGCATCCTGTCCTGAGGTCCTGTCACAAACCAGGTGATAGAGGGACAGGATGGCGAGAAACTCATCCTGATGAAGTCCTTGCGTCCTGTCCTGAGGTCCTGTCACAAACCAGGTGATAGAGGGACAGGATGGAGAGAAACTCATCCTGGTGAAGTCCTTGCATCCTGTCCTGAGGTCCTGTCTTCAGGTGCTGGTGTTTGCTAGGTGTTAGTCACCCAGCCCTTCTCGTGTCTTACAGAGATTTCCTCAGGGACTCTTGAGCCCTCCCTTGCACATAAATATTCAGAAACTTTCTAGGGGTTTTCAGAGTTGGATGAATCAGTAACATCTATAGGGGGAAATACTTTTTTTTTCTTTTTCTTTTCTTTTTTTTTCTTTTTGAGACGAGTCTCACTCTGTTGCCCAGGCAGGCTGGAGTGCGGCAGCACGATCTTGGCTCACTGCAACCTCTGCCTCCCAGGTTCAAGCAATTCTCCTGCCTCAGGCTCCCAAGTAACTGGGATTACAGGTGGACTCCACCTCGCCCAACTAATTTTTGTCTTTTTAGTAGAGACAGGGTTTCACCATGTTGGCCAGGCTGGTTTCAAACTTCTGACCTCGGGTCATCTTCCTCCCAAAGGAGGCCTCCCAAAGGGCTGGGATTACAGATGTGAGGTGTGAGCCACTGCGCAGGGCCTGGTTTGTATATTTTTAAAAGCACAGATTTCTGGGATGATGGATTGTTTCCTTGTTTTTTGAAAAGTTGTCTTTTAAAAAATAAGTGATACATACACATGATACAACATTTAAAAGAAACAAAAGGTAAACAGCAAAAAGTAGTTCTTCCACTTCCATTTCGTAGCTTAACAGTCTGTGTGTCCTTCTAGAGATATTTATCCACAGGCAGGTGTATGTAAACTCATACATAAATGGTAACATATTATAAACACTATTCTACCCCTTTATTGTTTCCATTATATCTTGGAAATGATTGTATGTCAGATACACTATTGCCTCTTTTTAATGACTGCAAATTACTCACTAGTATTAGATGTGCCATAATTTACCTCATTTGGTTTTTAAACATTTTGTTTTACACTTATTCATTTCTTTATATATTTTTTTGCTTTGTGTTACTTGATTTACCAAGGAAGCCAGTTAGGTCTTTATTGATAGACATTTTAGGTCATTTCTAATCTTGCTGTTTAAGCAAAAGGGAGTTTTATTTTGATGTAAGTTGGTTTTGTTTTTCAGTTATAGAGCAACAAGATTTAGAGCCAATTTCATCATTCCCGTTACCCAATAAGAAATAACACAATTGGGTTTCTGCTATTAGATGGGAATAAAATGAAAACTCATGGTGTGAATTTTACAAATAAAACTATTTTGTAACTTGGCTAAACACTCATGCTCGTCTTCAAGCTATACATTAGAAGATGAGGCTAACATTTGGAAAGTAAGTCCAATGAGATGCTTTCTTGCCTAGAAAATTTGGGGTGTCATTATAGACACTGATTTGGATAAGAAAGAATTTACTGGATTTCTCTAGCCTACTACTTACATTTTCATTTTCTGCTTTAGCAGATTTGTGTCAAATCTCTTTGAGCACAAAGCAGGCTTGAGCTGCTGTGTAAGCCTTGACAAGAACCTGGCCAGGACCTCTGTCCAGATCATTCAGAGTCCTTTGATATGCAGATGTTTTAGTTTCCTATTGCTGTGTAGCAGATGACCACAAGCTTAGCAGCCTAAAGCAACCCAAATTTATTATCTCAAGGTGTCCATGGATCAGGAGTCTGGATACAGATTAGCTGAGTCCTCAGTCTCACCAGACTGAAAATCAATATATGGCAGGGCCTGTGATACTCCCTGGTTGTCAACAGAATTAATTCCCTGTAGCCAGATGACTGAGGTCCCCATTTTCCTGCTAGCTGTCAGCAGGAAACCCCGCTCAATTCCTAGAGATCATCCTCAGGTCCCTTCCATGTGGACCTGTTCTCTCCCTGTGGCTGTTTGCTTTCTCCCAAGTCAGAAGGAGTCTCCGATGCTTCACCTTTTAAAGAGCTTGCCTATGTCACGCTCACCCATGCAGCATTTTTATATGTGTGTCAGTGTGTGTGTGTATCTAATTAACATGTGTTATCTCACATACTTATTTTTTGTGTAGATACACACACATATATATACGCATATACACACACATATATATTTATACATTATATATATCTATATAATTTTACTACTATTTTTTGAGGCAGGCTTGCTCTGTTGCCCAGGCTGCAGTGCAGTGGCGTGACCTTGGCTTACTGTAGCCTTGACCGCTCAGGCTCAAGCAATCCTCTCACCTCAGCCTCCTGAGTAGCTGGGACCACAGGTGTGTGCTATCACAGTCACCTAATTTTTGTATTTTTTTTTTTTGTGTGGAGGCAGGGTTTCTCCATGTCACCCAGGCTGGTCTTGAACTCCTGGGCTCAAGCTATCTGCCTGCCTCAACCTCCCAAACTGCTGGGATTACTGATGTGAGCCACCACACCTGGCCCTGTTTTTAAAATTATACATATTTATAACGTACAACATGATGTTTTAAAATATGCATATATTGTGGAATGGCTAAATTGAGCTAATTAATGTGTTATTTCACATACTTATTTTTTGTGGTAAGAACACTTAAAATCTACTCTCTTCATGATTTTCAAGAATACAATACATTATTAACTACAGTCACTGTGTTATATAATACATCTCTTAAATATATTGCTCCTAACTGAAATTTTGTGTTGTTGATCAATATCCACCCCTCATTCAAGCCCCTGGTAAGTGATATCCTTTTTTGTGTGTTTTTTTTTTTTTTTTTTGGACGGAGTTTTGCTCTTGTTGCCCAGGCTGGAGTTCAGTGGCACAATCTTGGCTCATTGTAAACTCTGCCTCCCAGGTTCAAGCAATTCTGCCTCAGCGTCCCAAGTAGCTGGGATTACAGGCATGTACCACCATTCCTGGCTAATTTTTTTTTTTTTTCTTTTGGTAGTTTTAGAAGAGACGGGGTTTCACCATGTTGGTCAGGTTTGTCTTGAACTCCTGACCTAGGTGATCAACCTACCTCGGCCTCCCAAAGTGCTGGGATTACAGACATGAGCCACTGTGCCCGGTCCTGGTAAGTGATATTCTATTCTCTGCTTCTATGCTAAGATTCTCCTATTATTCTACTCTTTACTTCTATGAGATCAACTTTTTTAGATTCTGCATATGAGTGAGAAGATGTGGCATTTATCTTTCTGCGTCTGGCTTATTTCATTTAACATAATGTCCTCCAGGCTCATCCATGTTGCTATGAATGACAGGATTTCATTCTTTTTGATGGTTGAATAGTATTCCATTGTGTATATATACACCACACAGGTATCCCTTTGATATAAAGATTTTCTTTCTTTTGGATAAATGTCCAGCAGTAGGATTGCTGGATCTATGGTAGTTCCAGGTTTAGTTTTTTGAGAAACCTCCATACTGTTTTCCACAATGCCTGTACTAATTTACATTCCCACCAGGAGTGTATGATTTCCCTTTTCTCTACATCCCTTCAGTATTTGTTATTTTTTTGTCTTTTTGATACTAGCCATTCTAACTGGAGTGAGGTGATATCTCATTGTGGTTTTGATTTGCATTTCCCTGGTGATTATGATGTTGAACATTCTTTCATATGCCTGTTGGCCATTTGTATGTCTTCTTTTGATAAATGATATGTGTTCAGGTCCTTTGCCCATTTTTTAAGTAGAAATGGGATCTCACTATGTTGTCCAGGCTGGTCTTGAACTCCTGGCCTCAAGTGATCCTCCCACCTCAGCCTCTCAAAGTGCTGGGTTTACAGGCATGAGCCACTGTGCCCGGTCTCCTTTGACCATTTTTAAATTGAGTTAGGTTATTTCCTTGCTATTGAGCTTATTGAGTTCCTCATGTCTTTGAATGCTAACCCCTTATCAGATGTGTGGTTTGCACGTATTTTCTCCCAATCTGCGGGTTGTGTCTTCACTCTGTTGATTGGTTCCTTTGCTGTATAGAAGCTTTTTCATTTGATGTAATCTCATTTGTTGCTTCACTTTTGTTGCCTGTGCTTTTGGGGTCATACATAAAGAAATCATTGCCCAAGTATCGTGGAATTTTTCCTTTATGTTTTCTTCTAGTAGTTTTATAGTGTTGGGTCTTACATTTAAGTCTTGGATCCATTTTGAATTGAATCATCTCTCTTTTGATGAACTGAAAGTGATATCTCATCGTACTAATTGATACGACTTACACTCAAAGAGAGAGGAAAGCCCATGAGATTTGGAGGGGCTGCACCTCCAAACCGTATCAGCATCTTACAGAGCTGGCAGTTTTGCTTGCTATTGCGATGTAAAATAATGGTGAGTCTCACATTGATCTCAGAAATAAGCCACACCTGGCCTATTTCTAGATTAATGAGTTCTCATTGGTGACAGATCAAGAATTGACAGCAGGCACCTGGATTTCTGCTTGCCAAAGATTCCCCTTGAGAGTGGGAAGAGGCAGGAGCCAGCGATGACCTTGTCAGGTCTTCCTGCTTGGGTGCTCTCACCTCACTTCATTTTATAATGACAGCTTGATTATGCTCTTCCCCACCAAAGTAGCAATTACTCTTTTTTTTTTTTTTCTTCTTAGAGACAAGGCCTTACCCTGTCACCCAGGCTGGAGTGCAGTGGCATGATCATAGCTCACTGCAGCCTTGAACTCCTAGGCTCAAGCAATCCTCCCACCTCAGCCTCCTGAGTAGTTGGGACTATAGGCATGCACCACCATGCCTGACTAATTTTTAATTTTTTGTACAGATAAGGTCTCACTATGTTGCCCAGGCTGGCCTCAAACTCCTGGCCTCAAGCGATCTGTCCACCTCAGCCTCTTGAGTTGCTGAGATTACAGGCATAAGCCCCTACACCCAGCCAGCAATTACTTTTCGTTGGAGTTGAACTTGCTGAGCTTCACACACTATCTTCAGCCACTGCCTTGGATTGGAATGTTGGTGTGTGTAAGAAGAAAACAGAAACACCCCTTCACTGCACCCCTGCTATGCTCAACGTCGTGCCTTTGCCACACTCCATTTTCTTGTAGTGCTTTTCATCTCCAGGGGAGGGAGCTCCTGGGGTCTGCTTATCCTATCTTCTTCTTTGGTGGAAGAAGTGGGCACAGGAACGCCCTTTGTCCTGGAACAGCCCCAAATGCTGCTTTTCACCCTTCCCTGTGGCTTGTCTCTGCAAGTGGTTTCTCCAAGCCCCTGTCTCTCGACACAGTGGGTTCCCCAGGTGTGGAGTGTGAACCACTGGTGATTATGTGAGATAATTTTAGGGGGTACACAGACACACATTTTTATTATTAGGTTGGTGTAGAACTAATTGCGGTTTTTGCCATTGAAAGTAATGATAAAAACCACAATTACTTTTGCATCAGCCTCACTCAACAGTGAACATTTGCTAAGCACCTCTCCTGTGCTTGCTGTGGTTGTGGCTCCATTCATAGGTGTGGACACATGTCTTTTGTAATAGCTCTTTTTTTTTGAAACATACTTTCACTCTGGCACCCAGGCTGGAGTGTAATGGCACGATCTTAGCTCATTGCAATCTCCATCTCCCAGGTTCAAGCAGTTCTCCTGCCTCAGCCTCCTGATGAGCTGGGATTACAGGTGCCCACCACCACACCTGGCTAATTTTGTATTTTTAGTAGAGATAGGGTTTCACTGTGTTGGTCAGGCTGGTCTCAAACTCCTGATCTCAGGTGATCCACTGGCCTTGGCCTCCCAAAGTGCTGGCATGAGCCACCACACCCAGCTGTAGTAGCTCTTATTTTGGAAATTTTCAGCCTACAGAAAAATGCTAACACTGCAATAAATTCCCGTATAATTTTCACACACATTCACCGATTATTGACATTTTATCTCCTTTGCCTTAAGTCTCTGTCACTATTTTACATATACATAAAATAGACATATATATTAAATATATGTATGTAAAATATCTGAATTCTGTTTGCTTGTTCGGCCACTTGAGAGTAAGTTGTAGTAGTGTCCTTCATGCCTAGATACTTCAGAGGCACTTAAGAAAAAGGGTGTTATTCTATTAACCATAGTGCAGTGATCAAAATCAGGAAATTTAATGTTGATATGGTGCTATTATCTATGTATGTGTATTTCACCAATTCTCCTAGTAGCATTCTTTAAAAGCAACCTTTTCCCTACTCCAGGATCCAATTCAGGGTTGCATAATATATTCATTATTATGTCTCTTTGGGTTCTTTTACTTTTATTTTTTAAATTATCTTTTTTAATTTTTATTTTATTTATTTATTTATTTATTTATTTATTTATTTATTTATTTATTTATTTTTGAGATGGAGTCTCACTCTGTCACCCAGAATAGAGTGCAATGACGTGATCTCGGCTCATTGCAACCTCCATCTCCTGGGTTCAAGCGATTTTCCTGTCTCAGCCTCCCAAGTAGCTGGGATTACAGGCGCTCACCACCACACACAGCTAATTTTTTGTATTTTTAGTAGAGATGGGGTTTCACTATGCTGGCCAGGCTGGTCTCGAACTCCTGACCTCAGGTGATCCAAGTGCCTCGGCCTCCCAAAGTGCTGGGATCACAGGCATGAGCCACCATGCCCGGCCCCCAATTACTTTTCTTTTGTGACAAGTGACACCGGTTTTCCAACCATGGTCATGCCAAGTTTCTTTTTAAAATAGACTTATTTACATTTCAAAAGTGAATCAACTTAAAGAAAAATAGGACATAAATAATAGTACAAGAGATGCAAGGATCTGGCAAAAATGGTGAAGGTTGTGTAGGAATGACCTAAATGTGGAAAATCTACTAAAATCTGCAGAACTGGCCTTTCGGAATTCAGGCTGCCTTCATCTCTTGGTCCCTGATGGTGAAGGAGGTCAGGTCAGGCCAGGCCACAGTCCTGCTCAGGCCTTGGGTCTGTGAGCTGGAGGTGCCCACGCCAGCCCTAGTGGTGCCTCTGCTCCCACCACTGGCAGCTGGGTACCTCTCGGAGCAGGACTCATTCCTTTGTTTCCACACATCCTCTGTTGCTCCTCTTGCTTCCATCCTTCAATCTTTAAAGTCTTCAAGTCTTCTGATATGGTTTGACTGTGTCCCCACCCAAATCTCATCTTGAATTCCCACGTGTTGTGGGAGGGGCCCGGTGGGAGGTAATTGAATCGTGGAGGCAGGTCTTTCCTATGCTATTCTTGTGATAGTGAATAAGTCTCATGACATCTGGTAGGTTTATAAAAGGGAGTTTCCCTGCACTCTTTACCTGCCGCCATCCACGTAAGATGTGACTTGCTCCTGCTTGCCTTCTGCCATGATTGTGAGGCTTCCCCAGCCAGGTAGAAAGGTAAGTCCATTAAACCTCTTTCTTTTGTAAATTGCCCAGTCTCAGGTTTGTCTTTATCAGCAGTGTGAAAACGGACTAATACATCTTCCCTCTCCTTAAAGGCTTTCTTTCTCATGGGTAGCAGTCTAGACAACTCAGCTACCATCTGCCCTCAATAGAATACTTTCTAGTGGGCTTTTAAAATGATGTATTCAGCCTCTTATTTGGTGAGGTTCATGTCTTAGGTCTCCAAACAGGATCCGGGTTCCAGGAGGGCAGGGTCCCACTCTCTGTTCAGTCTCTGCAGCAGGGAGCTGCTGGCCTTGAACATGGAAAATGTCCAGGAACCACACTCCAGGCCCCTCCAGACTGCTGTCAGCATCGTTTTTTATACAACTGACTCAGTGTCCTGGAAACATTGGACAGCTAATCCAGTCCCCGTGCCTTCCCCGCCCCCTACACTTAAGCCTTCCATTGTCTATGGAAGTGTTTTTCAAATTTCCAGACCCCTGGGGGTCTAGGAACATGTGTCAAGGTGAGTGTGAGTTCTATACGGATCTTTTAATTTCGTGCTTCGGTTTTAATGATCACCTTTGAGACATTTTTAATAAAAGCTTATCCTGAATTGGCCAGGCATGGTGGCTCACGCCTGTAATCCCAGCACTTTGAGAGGCTGAGGTGGGTGGATCACTTGAGGTCAGGAGTTTGAGACCAGCCTGGCCAACATAGTGAAACCCTGTCTCTACTAAAATTACAAAAGCTAACCAGTCGTGGTGTCACATGCCTGTAATCCCAGCTACTCGAGAGGCTGAGGCACAAAAATTGTTTGAACCTGGGAGGCAGAGGTTGCAGTGAGCCAAGATCGCACCACTGCAATTCCAGCCTCTGGGTGACAGAACAAGATTGCATCTCAAAAAAAAAAAAGAAAGGAAGCTTACCCTGGATTATCTGGATCACTACTTGATACTGACACGGTCGTGCAATTTCAGTGTGTGCATTTCTGTTTGGCTTGCTTTGGGGCCAAGAGCACATCCAACATGGTAGGGTTCTAACTGTTCATGCAAGGTTTTTATCATACTTGGTCTATGGACGCATTTGTGTGTGTGCTTTGGGAAGCAGTGGTCCTTGGGCTAAAGCCACGTTCCTAAGTCCAGCTTACAGGGACCTCTGCACTCAGCATCATGTCCATCTCTCCAGCCTGGTCTTGTCCCATTCATGTGGGTCCCATGCTGCAGTCTCCTCCCTGCTGCCACTTAAAAAAAAATTGTAATTTTTCCCCCTTAGTGCATTCCCCTTCCCATTCCAGACACAGTGCGTTCTCCCAGGGTTCCTTGGACTTCCCAGAGGTGGATGTTGCCTCCTAAGTTTGCTTAGTTCCTAGAATGCCCTCGGTGACAGCATCTCTGGGATGCCATCAAGAGTCCACCTGCCCATCTCCCCAGCAGACTGTGAGCTCCCAGGGGACATGACTGCTCTCTGCCTTTTTGTGTTCCCAACACCCAGCACAGTACCTGGACCCCAAAAGGTGCCTGATACACACTTGTCACATGATTTTTATTTTATTTTATTTTTTAATTTTTATTTTTTATTGCTTTTATTACTATTATTTTTTGAGACGGAGTTTCACTCTTGTTGCCCAGGCTAGAGTTCAATGGTGCAATCTCAGCTCACTGCAACCTCCGTGTCCTGGGTTCAAGTGATTCTCCCATCTCAGCCTCCCAAGTAACTGGGATTACAGGTGCGTGCCACCACGCCCAGCTAATTTTGTATTTTCAGTAGAGACAGGGTTTTGCCATGTTGGTCTGACTGGTCTTGAACTCTTGACATCAGGTGATCCACCTGCCTGGGCCTCCCAAAGTGCTAGGATTACAGGCATGAGTCACTGCACCCCGCCTATTTTATTTTATGTTATTTTTTAGACAGATTCTCACTCTGTTGTTGCCCAGGCTGAAGTGCGGTGATGCAATCATGGATCACTGCAGTCTCCGCCTCTGGGGTTCAACTGATCCTCCCACCTCAGCCTCCCGAGTAGCTGGGACAACGGGCATGCACCACTATGCCCAGCTAATTTTTGAATTTTTTGTAGAGGCAGGGTTTTGCCATGTTGCCTAAGCTGGTCTTGAATTCCTGGGCTCAAGTGATCCGCCCTCTTTGACCTTCCGAAGTGCTGGGATTACAGGTGTGACCCACCGTGCTCGACCTTCCCATGATTTTTCCAGGCCCAGAAGTCTGTGGTTGCACCAGATGCCCTTTGAGTTCCTTTCCCGTGATAGCCCTGACTCCCGTGTCCTCAGGAGCTGGGAGATTTGCTGCTGTGTGTGATTAGCTAACATTGTCTGACTTCTCTGCTCCAGACTGTCAGATCTGAGAGTAATTTTCTATGGGCAACCGTTTTACAATTTTTTTGTTTTATTTTATTTTATTTTTTGTTTTGAGATGGAGTCTCACTCTGTCACCCAGGCTGGAGTGCAGTGGCCAGATCTCAGCTCACTGCAAGTTCCGCCTCCTGGGTTTACACCATTTTCGTGCCTCAGCCTCCCGAGGAGCTGGGACTACAGGCGCCCACCACGTCGCCCAGCTAGTTTTTTTTCTGTATTTTTTAGTAGAGACGGGGTTTCACCATGTTAGCCAGGATGGTCTCGATCTCCTGACCTTGTGATCCGCCCGTCTCGGCCTCCCAAAGTGCTGGGATTACAGGCTTGAGCCACCGTGCCCGGCCCAATTTTTTGTTTTAAATCAGAACTGTCCATTAAGATTCTAAAGCAGCATTGCTGGCATGTTATTTTGCAGTTCTTGTTAAGATTTGCCTCACTCGAATATAGCCTTGGAGTGTTCATGAAAATATACTGAATGCATCACTTGTGGACAATGCTGGACACATTGAGGTTTTTCTTGGATTATTTTCCCAGTGGAGGCCACTCCTGTGTTCAGTTGGCATTTCACTTAACCTTTTTCATGTGATTGTAGTTATACTTATTCCACAGTATTTTTAAAGTCTTTTGATTTTTATTACCCCAAATAGCTTCACTTTTTCAATTCAACTTTCTGTCTGTGCTTGTGCCTTCAATACCTTTTTTTTTTTGAGACAGTCTCGCTCTGTTGCCCAGGCTGGAGTGCAGCGGCATGATCTCAGCTCACTGCAAACTCTGCCTCCTGGGTTCAAGGCTGGGACTACAGACATCTGCCACCACACCTGGCTAATTTTTGTATTTTTAGTAGAGACAGGGTTTCTCCATGTTGGCCAGGTTGGTCTTGAACTCCTGATCTCAAGTGATCTACGCGTCTTGGCCTCCCAAAGTGCTGGGATTACAGGCATGAGCCACCACATCCGGGCCTGTGCCTTCAATACTTTTACAAAGATTTTCTGCTCCCTGATAGGGAAAACATGTCGGCTGCTGTCACGAATACCTCTAGCATCCATGGACCCACCATAGGCCTTGCTGACGGGTTTTTGCTTTGAAGGAACTCGTAGGAACTTTGGGTCTCCCAGCAGGAATCCCTTAACATCCGCCTGGGCGCACACCATGTGTAGATTCAGGTGCCTTCCCAGCCTTGTTGGTGTAGGGATGGATGGTTTTGTTACCAGGGACTCGGGACAGTCTTGTTTTGTTAGCAGCTGCATTGTGGGAAAGCCTACCACGGTATGTCAAACACAGGGCTGTTCCCGGTGCCTCTAGACAGCGTCCCCGGAAGAGCTCCACAGTATTTTTCACAGCCAATCCACAGAGTTGCGCCAGCCTGCTCCTCAGTTGCTGAAGGGAACCACCCCCAGGGCCTCTGTGGTCGACTCACTGTATGATGCTTGTGTTCCCTGGAGCCGCTGGGCAAATGAGTTGGCTTGAACTTGAACCCTCTTCTCTCTCCTGTGCTTGTTTGTGTATGATAAACTTTCCAAAGATGTTTGAAAAGTAAATGTTTGAATTGCGCATCCTTATTTGATCAATGTTTTGTACCTGTCAGCGCGTCGGACTGGTGCAGAGCTGCCTGGTCGTCTGGACTGTGGCAGGAGGGACAGGGAAGGAACGTGCCTCGGATGGCACCTAAGGGCTCTTTGCATCCTGACTATTTCCCTCTGGCAGAGGCTGTCCTTTTAGGTACAAATTAATTTAATTTTTTTTTCTAGTAGAATCTTGCATAGTCTTTCCTGAGAATCACAATGACAAGGACACCATAACCCTCAAGGATTCTAAGATCTTATACTTGAGTAGGGTGATAGTGACAGCCGTTTTATAAGAATAACATCTTTTTGCTATTGGAGGAGTAATATGCACTCAAGGCAGACAACTTGGAAGATTAAAAAATATCTCAAGTGAGAAGGTACAGCCTCAACACCCCAAGGTGGCCGCAGGCCCTCTTTCTTCTGTTTCCCTCCATGCTTTTCCTCCGGATATACGTAGTTTCATTTTTCAACTGTAGCTTACTGTCTCTTTCACTCATCAATAGAGCATAAACATCTCACCATGTCAATATTTATTCTTTTACCATATGTAGGTACCACATTTAATCAATCCCTTGTTGAACATCTTGTTTGGCACCAGTGTTTTGTTGCTAGAGTTTTCCTGTGATAAGCATCTTTACTGATCCATCTTTGCTGACATCTGTTTAATAATTTCCTGAGGAAAAATTCTGAGAGATCAGAGTTTTTGAATCAAAGAGAATGTACACTTTTCCTAAAAACCAAAATAAGAACAGATTTACTTAATCAGTGTCATTCATGTAGAAAATTAAAACTGAATCTGCAGTCCTACAATCTGGAAGCAACGTTAACAGCCGGGTGAGTCGCCTTTCAGTTTCTCAGGGATGGGGTTGTGGGGTACATGCTGGGAAGCAGTGGTTGAGAACACAGAACTGAGCTACATGCCTGGACTCGGGGCTCTGCTTCACCACTCAGCAGTTACGTGACCTTGGCGAGTCACTTTGATGCCCTTGGCTTCGGTTTCCTCCTCTGCAAAATGGGGACAATAAAGGTACCTACCTCATAAAATTGTAATAAAAATGAAATGGATTACCATATATAAAGAGCTCAGAGGAGGCCCTGGCACATAGCAAGTACCATGTAAGTACTTACTATTATTTTATATCCATTTTTTCACTTAACTCACTTTTTGCATATCAGTAAATATAGATCCAATTATTCTCTAGTATCCTATAATAACAGTGTGCCTTAATTTTTTAAACTGATCTTGAGCCTCTTGCTAGTATCTCCCTGCAATACACTCTTAGAGCTGCAATGGATGGGCCCCCTTTTAATGGCCTTTAGATAGACATTTCTAAATCACTTCTTCAGAAGGAGGACTTACTGTGCCTGTCTGAAAGTGAAGCCACTGTTTTCCTATGACTGTGTCCAAGAGTGTTGTGCTTTGATGGGTGGCTTCGTCCTATCACCTGGGCAGAAGTGAAATTGTGAAAACAATTGGGAGCCTAGCCTTTATGGTTAAACTCAGTAACTGAGACTCCTACAGCTGTGAGGAGCTGCCACTTTGGCCCAGAGGCCAAAATGCACGTCAGCAACCAGGAATTCCAGAACTGTCCCTTACTGTTACCATCTCCGCCTCTCTTTTATAGGACAGAAAACACAGGGACTTTTAAGAAGGAAAATTATCTAACAACTGACAGCTAGTCAGGACCCACAGCAAAGAAGGAATTGTTTAATTTATTGTTTTTGTCTTAATTTGCCTCATCCTTTAGAATGTTTTAACTGGAAAAATAATTCACGGAAAAACTTACTAACAGTTAACAAAAATTTAGAATGAAAAGTAAATCCCTCTCCTCCCCAAGACCCTGGTCTCCCAGAGGCAACCACTGTTATGGGTTTTGTATGTTCTAGAAATTCTACTCCTATACAGCTGTGTCCTTATTGGTTTTCCAGGAATAAGAGTATACTACAACATTGTTCAATCTTTTGCTTCTTTCACATAACAGTGTAAAATGGCTTTCATTTTTCTTAACCTGTCTGCAGAATGTTTGGCGTTAACATCCGTCAGTGGTGAATGAGCCTGTGACGAAATGATTGAACAGAATGCCTCTCATCACGTGTAGGGGCAATTATTTTCTCTCCAGCTGCCAAACCTTTCTAAAAGGTCTTTCTAAAAGGACCTCTCTAAAAGTTCCTACAAAAGTTAAATAAAACCGCTTCTTCTGCCCATCACCTAATGCAAACCGATCCCCTGCAGAACTTGGTGGAATGCGACATCTCAAGGCCGAGTTTGGCAGCTTAACTGTGCAGCTGTGGGTCCCCGAAGGGACAGAGCCTCCCTTCTTGGGCCGCAGCTTCATTTTTAAAATGAGGAATTCAGGATCTAAGGGGAGACTCACAAGGTCAAGGCCTGTGTCTCAGCCTCCGTCATGTCACCCACTTCTGGAACAGCATTCAGGAACGCAGAAGGCCACCGTGACTTACGAGCTCCCTCCCTGTCCCGCATCCCATCCTTCTGTTTCCTCTTTTCTGCCCTACGCAGAGTCCTTCAGCAAGGAGACCTGGGCTCTGCCAGGATGGTGGTCCCTCACTGCATGGCGGTCACGGTCACCGACAGGACCAGGAAGAGGGATGGGACACTGGCCAGCAGGGCCCACGTACTGAGGAGGGGCTTCTAGAACCAGGCCCTATCCTTTCACAGCCGCAAACCAGCTGGTTTCTGTGTCCACCTCCATTGTAAAATGACCCATTTCATTGCAAGGAGAGGTGCCCATGCCAGTCATTTTCACCCTGCAACTGACAGACCTCAGTACAGAAGTATCTTGTGACAGCATGACAGCTGCTAGTTAAATGTATAAACGTGTAGGTGCTTACGAACATTATTTCATTTAATCCTCACAATGACACTCTGGAGTGGGTACATCTTATGATCTCAGGTTAGGACACTTGGACAAGGCCACCCAGCTAACAAGGAGCAGAACGGAGCCTTGAGCCCAGGTCTGTGTGATGGTAAACCCCAATGTTTAACCCCCGTGCCATGAGCAGGGGGACTTTGAAGGGGAGGGTTTACTTCTCACTTTGGCTTTGTCAATAAACCACACTGTGTGACCTGGGCAAACCCCTCTCCTCTGGGCCTCAGTTTTCCCATTTGAGCAATTAGAAAGGATTCGTGTCATTTCTAAGACTTTCAGAGCTTTGCATGTTCCAATTCTGGGATATTTGAGCTGCCTTGATGTCAGGAGACACATGGCATAGTCAAAGGCTGAGGCAAGAGGAGGATGGCTTGGGGCTGGAAGTTTGAGACCAGCCTGGGCTAACACAGTGAGACCCTATCTCTTAAAAAAAAAAATTAGCTGAGCATGGTGGCATGCAGTTGTAGTCAAGCTACTTGGGAGGCTCAGGTGAGAGGATTGCTTGAGCCCAGAAGTTGGAGGCTGCAGTAAGCAGTGAACCCACCACTGCACTCCAGGCAGGATGGAGACCCTGTCTCAAAAAAATAAAGACAACGGAGGGGGATAGCCACTACTGGTACCTGGGAGCTGCTCCATCTTTCCCATCTGGACCCTGTGTGTGCTCCTACATTGCACCACCTAGGAATGGCAGCTGGGCAGTGTGCTCATGCCCAGGGCACGGAGCAGACAGAGTAGCACAGATGTTGCTGGGCTTGTGGCTTGTCCTCTGAGGGAGAGAGGCAGTTACGCAGACCAACAGGCACCTGCTGATGGGCACAGAGCAGTGAGAACCCCCCCCTGCTGCCTGCCACAGGGCCGAGGAACCAGCAGGCACCCCCATCCAGGCTTTCCTTTACAGGATGGACAGAGAAGCCGGCACACCCAGCCCTGCCCTGATTCATGTGACCTGTTCTCATGCTTCTAAATCACATTTCCAGCTGGTGTCCCCTCGTTGGTGAGTACCATTGCTTTCAGAATTTCCCTAGAAATAAATGTCCTCACACATTGAGAATTTGTTTAAGGCTCTTGGTTCTTGGGAGAAAAAGATTCTGGATGCCTCCAAAAAGTCGACCAAAAAGAGTTAGTAGAGAAGGAGAAAGACCCATTTTGGGGAGCTGCAGTTTGTGATTGTCAGCAGAGTGATTTGGTAAGAGGCTTCTGGGAGCTATTGCTTCCCAGCCCTACCCAGCCCATGCACCTGCCTTTCAGGTCCCCCTTATTCTACCCATGATGCAGCCATGGCTTCAGGGTCCCCTTGGAAGCAACCTCAGGCTGCTGGAGCCCTTCTCGCCCAGCCCCATGTGCCTGCTCTAAGCTGCACCACCCACCACGCTGGGCAGCTGGAAGTCGCGTTTTTTGCCTGCCCCTCTGGGTCACTGCGTTCCAGTGTGGCTGTTTCTGAACATGCAGAGGGCACGCTGGGAGCAGCACCCCATGATGCTTGGCAGGGGCTTCTCTCCCTGCTCTGTAAGGGAGGATCGATGGTCAGAGGCTTTCTGGAAAACAAACAGTCTATCAGTGCATCGTAGGAGCTTTATAAACATTGTGCTTCGATCCGTGATTTCTTCTTTGGGGTCCACCTCTTAAGGAAATGAAGGATTTGAACTGTGGACAGAAATGCTTCTGACAAATCTGTCAAAACTTGAGGGTCAGAAACCCAATGCAAACAGAGACAGGCATAGGAACATATTAGCTAATGTGACCGAGAAATGTCAAGGCGTATTTGGCCTTCGGCACAGCTGGACCCAGTGCTGCTGTTTGCTCTCCTGGTGGCAGAATGCCTGCCAGCGGCTCGGGGCCTTCCTCTTAACTGAAGGAGCCCCAGTAGATGGGAGGAGAGAAGGGTTCCACACTTGTCCTAGAACGAAAGCACTGGCTCTGATTGGGCCACTTGCTCATCCTGACCTATTGCTGTGTCCAGAGGGATGGAATAAGCCAATTGGTCAGGCTTCAGCCATTCCCTCTCCTGGACCTGAGGAGGCAAGGCATCCCCACGTGGGCCACACTGTGAGGCAGGGATCCTGGAGGGTACTTGGAGTGCTCCTGTCAAAAGAAGGGTGAGACCTTTCGTGGTGGCTTACTCCTGCAATCCCAGAACTTTGGGAGGTTGAAACAGGAGGATGGTTTGAAATCAGGAGTTTGAGACCAGCCTGGGCAACATAGTGAGACCCAGTCTCTACAAACAGTCTTAAAAATGAGCCATGCAGGGTGGCACATCTGTAGTCTCAGCTACTCAGGAGGCTGAGGCAGGAAGATCACACTTGAGACCATGCGCAAGGCTGCAGTGAACTGTGGTTGCAC
The DNA here is from genome assembly GCF_007565055.1 of Rhinopithecus roxellana. Lineage (NCBI taxonomy): Eukaryota > Metazoa > Chordata > Mammalia > Primates > Cercopithecidae > Rhinopithecus > Rhinopithecus roxellana. The sequence continues at coordinate 27,712,717 of NC_044568.1, forward strand.
CACTGAAGTCCACCCTGGGTGACAGAGTGAGACCATGGCTCTTTTAAGGAAAAAAGAAGAAAAAGGATGAATACCAGACAGGCAAATGTTGCTGAAACCCATGATTTCCACATAGCATCATGCAAAAAAGTGAGAAGTGCAACCCACAAGCAGCTCTGGAAGAATGCCTTAAATTGCAGCTTATTCCTAAGGTGGAATATTATGCAGCCATTAAAATATACATTAGAATTAAATTTATGGAGAAAACCTCATGGTTGGATTTATGCTAGAATGTGTTAAAAAAATAGGCTACAAAGTACATATGCTGTATAGGTTCAACAGTGTAAAGTATATTTGTGCTTTGAAAAATGCTGAAAGAAAATATGTAAAAACTTTCATAGTAATTATGGCAACAGGCATGAATTTTATTCTACAATCTTTTTTCTTTTCTTTAAAATGTTAAAGTACCCATTATATGAATGTCTAAGGAACAAACATTAATTTAAAGAATCCAGCCTGCAGAATGATTTCCACTTGAGCAGCATGAAGTTAGGCTGCAGCCACGTGGGAACCAGAGTTGGGGAGGGGTGAAGACAGGCGGGGGTGTGGAGAGGGAGGAAAGAAAGCAGCTCTGCCAAGTCTACACATTTCAACCTTAAAGAAAGCTGCAAGCAGGTCTTGGCCCAACTGGAAGCAAATTGTGGGAGGTGTGGCTGCGAATGGGTTCCCTTAGTTTCCCAAGGCTTAATTCATAAGCCCTCATCCACGGGTTTGTTTGTTCATTCAGTCAGGCACTCCTTCATGCAGTAGATGAGTATCCCTGTGTGCTAGAGAATGCGGAAGGAAACAAGGCATGTCCACATCCTCCAGAAGTTCGCAGTGTAGTCTGAGGACATGCATGCACATGATACTATCATTGGCTTTCCGTGTGTTGTGGGCTTGATTGGTGTCAGTCATTGGCAGAGGGGCCTTTGGGAGGATGCCTGGACACCGTGTGGACACAGCAGCTGATTTTGAGGGAGAGATGGTGGGGCAACCCCTCGTGAGCTTGGCATGAGAGGGACTGGTGGGCAATTGGCCTGACTCTGTCTCCCAGGCCCCGAGCAAGGCACTAGTTGTTATCAGGTTCTGGACAGAAACTGACATCTGACGGGTGGTCAGATAGTGTGGAGTGGGGATGTGGAGGGCCCATGGGAAGAACTGAAGTGGACACATAGGCAGAGGGAAGAGCAGGGGGTCCTTCAGGCAAGGCAGAGAGCAACACAGCAGGTAGAAGGGAGGTGGCCTCATGCTCAGGGACCCAGCTTTCCTAACGCAGCAAACAGTCAGGCCCGAGCTCTGAGACCTGCGGAAGCTACAGTGTCTCTCCTAGAAAAGGGGAATGTATCGTACTCTGCTTGGGGAGTCTGATGGGGACCAGAGCTAATAAACGGAGGCACCTGGGCTGGAGTCAGGTAGACAGCGGGAGCGCAGTTCCCAGGAGGAGGGTAGGAGAGAAACCTGTGACCCACTCAGCTGGCACCTTGACCTCAGCCATACCAGAAGGTAGATCAGTGTGGCAGATTTTATTTTTTAAAGAGAGCCACGACTGTCTTCTGTCCATCATGTTCTCTTGTAATGTGACCTTGCCACTCTGCACTTCTGAGCATAGGTCATACGCTTCCACCAGCTCCCCACACGCCTCCTCCCACCTCTCCCTCCCTCTCCAGGGGTGCTCACCTTTGGAAACTGGCCACCATGCTTCAAGGAAGCCCAGGCCACATGAGGAGGTCATGTGTAGGTTTGCCCATAGGGAGGTCGTGTGTAGACATGTGTATGCGGAGGTTGTAGACATGTATGGGGAGGTCATGTGCAGACATGTGTATGCGGAGGTTGTGTGTAGACATGTATGGGGAGGTCGTGTGTAGACGTGTGTGCAGAGGTTGTGTGTAGACATGTATGGGGAGGTTGTGTGTAGACATGTGTATGCGGAGGTTGTAGACATGTATGGGGAGGTCATGCGTAGACATGTGTATGCGGAGGTTGTGTGTAGACATGTATGGGGAGGTCATGTGTAGACATGTGTGTGCAGAGGTTGTGTGTAGACATGTATGGGGAGGTCGTGTGTAGTCATGTGCATGGGGAGGTCACGTGCAGATATATGGGCTGACAGCCCCTGCTGAGGTCCCAGTGGACCCTAAGGCATCAAAAGTGAGTGAAGGAAACTTGCAGATGACTCCAGCCTCAGCTGCCACCTGAGTGCAACCACCAATAAGACCCTGAGTGAGAACTGAGCTGAGCCCAGTTAAGCTCCAGAACCATGACAGATAGCAAAAACGACTGTTGTTGTTTTAAGCCACTAAATTTTGGGTGGTTTGCTGTGCTGCAGTAGATAATCAGAACAATTAGCTTTTCTTTTTGCGATAGACTTGTTTTTTTAACAGCGGTTTTAGGTGCACTGGAAAATTAAGCAGAAGGTACAGAGATTTCCCATATGTTCCCAGTTTGTACACATGCACAGCCTCCTTCATTATCAACATCCTCCACCAGACGGGTGCATTTGTTACCACTAATGAACCTACACTGACACATCATTATCACCCAAAACCCATGGTTTACATTAGGGTTCACTCTTGGTGCTGTGCATTCTATGGGTTTGGACAAATACATAATGACATCTATGCACTATTCTGGTATCATACAGAGTAGTTTCACTGCCCCCAAAATCCTCTGTGCTCTGTTTATCCTTTCCTCCCCCAACCCCTGGCAACCACTGATCCTTTTGCTGCCTCCATAATTTTGCCTTTTCCAGAATGTCATAGAGTGAGAATCATACAGTATGTATATATCCTTTCAGCTTGGTTTCTTTCTCTTAGTAACATGAATATAAGATTCCTTCACATCTTTTCATGGCTTGATAATTTTCTTTTTTTTCTTTTTTTTTGAGACACAGTCTCACTCCAGGTGGGAGTGTAGTGGTGCCATCGCGGCTCACTGCATCCTTGACAGCCTGGGCTCAAGTGAGCCTCCTGCTTCAGTCTCCCAAGTAGCTGGGACCACAGGTGTGCACCAACATGCTCAATTAATTTATTTTTATGTTTTGTAGAAATGGAGTCTCCCTATGTTGCCCAGACTGGTATCAAACTCCTGGCCTCAAGTGATCCTCCTGCCTCAGTCTCCCAAAGTGCTGGGATCACAGATATGAGCCACTGTGCCCGGCTTTATTTCTTTTTAGTACTGAATAATATTCCATTTTCTGGATGTGTCACAGTTGATTTATCCATTTACCTACTGAAGAACATCTTGGTTGCTTCCAAATTTTGGCAATTATGAATAAAGTTGCCATAAGCATCCATGAGCAGGCTTTTGTGTGGACCCAAATTTTCAATTCATTTGAGATAGATACCAAGGAGTGTTATTCCTGAATCATATGGTTAGAGTATGTTTCATTTTGTAAGAAACCGCCAGACTGCTTTCCAAAGCAGCTGCACCATTTTGCATTCCCACCAGCAACGAAGGAGAGTCTCTGTTGTTGCACATCCCCACCAGCATTTGGTGTTGTCAGTGTTCTGGATTTCAGCCATTCTAATATGTGTGTAGTGGTATCCATCGTTGTTTTAATTTGCATTTCCCTAATGACAGTGATATTGAGCATCTTTTCATATGCTTATTTGCCATTTGTGTATCTTCTTCAGTGAGGTGTCTGTTTTGGCAAAAGATGGTCATTTGCTCATTTTTTAATCAGGTTGTTTGTTTTCTTATTGTTGAGGTTTTAGAGTTATTTGTCTATTTTGGATAACAGTCCTTTATCACATATGTGTTTTGCAAATACTTTCTGTATGGTATCATACAGAGTCTGTGGCTTGCCCTCCCATTATCTTGACAGTGTCTTTCAGAGAGCCAAAACTTTTCCATTTTAATGAAATCCAGCTTATCAATTATTTCTTCCATGGATTATGCCTTTGATGTTGCATTTTAAAAGTCATTGCCAAACCCAAAGTCAGCTAAATTTTCTCCTATGTTATCTTCTAGGATTTTTATAGTTTTTCATTTTACATTTAGATTTCTGATCCACTTTGAGTTAGTTCTTGTGAAGGGTGTAAGATCTGTATTGAGTTAATTCTCGTGAAGGGTGTAAGGTGTGTGTCTAGATTCACCTTTTTGCATGTGGATGTACAGTTGTTCCAGCACCATTTGTTGAAAAGACCATCTTTACTCCCTTGAATTGCCTTTGCTCCTTTGTCAAAGATCAATTGACTATATTTATGTGTATCCATTTCTGGGCTCTCTATTCTGTTCCATTAATCTAGTTGTCTGTTCTTTCATTAACACCTCAATCTTCATCACTGTAGCTTTACCGTAAGTCTTGAATTCAGGTAGGGGCAGTCCTCTGACTGTTCTTTGGTATAAGTTAGCTATTCTGGTCTTTTACCTTGTCATATAAACTTTAGAATCAGTTTATTGATATCCATAAAATAACTTGCTGGAGTTTTGTTTGGGATTGTGTTGAATCTATAGAATTTGGGAAGAACTGACATCTTGATACTATTAAGGCTTCTTATCCATTAACAAATAATATCTCTCTATTATTTAGTTCTTCTTTGATTTCTTTCATCAGAGTTTTTTAGTTCCCCTCATATAAATATTCTTGCATATTTTGTTAGATTTATGCCTAATTCATTCTTTTGGGTGCTAATGTAAATGGCATTTTGTTTTTAATTTCAAATTCTACTTGTTCATTGCTAGTATATAGGAAAGTGACTGACTGACTTTTGTATAATAACCTTATATCCTGCAACCTTGCTATAATTGCTTAATTCCAAGAGGAATTTTTTTCTATTCTTTTGGATTTTCTGCAGTCAGAACAGTTTTTTAAAACTTATACCCTACTTCTTTGCTACTAAGATCTCATCTACCTAGTGATAGATTTTGTTGGGGAATGGGTAGGAGCTGAGAGGAGAAAAAGAGTGATCCTGCCGTTAAAGGTGCACAATAATTGTAAAACAGATACTAATTTAAGGAACTTTAAAATATGTGAGAAAATATGCATCTTAGATCAGTCTCTTTCCTAGGAGCACAGCGCACCCTGAACTCCTTCTTAGAGTAGAAGATGCATTAGTGTTGGGGCTTCATGGCTCCAGGTTGCCAGGGGTGGGATGCCAGGAGCTAAGACCCAGGCTGTCCGGGGAGCTATGGGTGTCTGGGCAGCCCCAGATCTGCATGGGGCCAAAAGCCTGGTGTTCTGGGACTGGAGATTCAGTGGTCCAGCTCTTGTCCACCCTGGGGCCTTTTCCAAGCAGCCAGTGTCAGGGGTCTCAGTCCACAGGTTACCAAATTGGTGCTTGTACTTTTTTCTGGGTTTGGCATAACATATCAACTTCTAGGCAAGGAAGAGCCAAACAAATGAACAAAGAACAACCCAAGGATAACAAAACACCACTTTTTGCAGTAGACATGTGTAGGTTTCCTTCTGCAGGGATTTTCCGCTCGCACCCCCTTGACAGCCCCTTGGAACATCTCAATCCCAGGGACTGACTTCTCAAGCCCAGGGCTACAGAGACCGTCATGTGACTTGGGCCTGGCCAATCAGCATATTCCGTTGGCTTGGCCTTGGTGATTGGTTCAGGGATGGTCCCCTGACTCCAGCTAGTCCAATGAGAGCCCTCCTCAGGACTTCTGCCAGGACTTCCCGGGAAACCGGCAGGTGTACCCTCTCTGGTGGGACTGCCAAACCCTTAGGATGTCATCCTCGAGCTGGGATGGGGTAGGGAACAGCCTAAGGGAGGGGATGGCAAACCTGCCTGAGAGTGAAGCCACCACAGGGGACAGCGCAGGCAAGGAGCAGGTTCCTGATACGATTGTCTGAGGCCCTGGGTCCTGATGCTGGAAGGCAGCCACACCCTGGCATTTTCAGATACTAGAACCAGCACCCCCCTTTCATACTGAATCCTGTTTGACTGGGTGTTTATCACATGACTGACATCCTCTAAGAATTGTGCAGTGGGCCGTGTGCAGCCAGCCACCTCCTTCCGGAAAGACAAACTCTCAACTCTCTCAGAAAACAGGCTATGTCTGTGCCTCTCTCTCTACTTCCTAGAACCTGAGGATGTCCCTCCTGACTCCCCACACGTGGGGCTGACCTGCATGCCCTCCGAGCTACATTACCCATGCAGCCTTGCCTGGCGATCACGTTGAGCAGCACCTCCCTGGTACGCAGCTGCTTGGGCATCCATCTTTCTGTCTTCTCTTCCAGAGAATATGAGTCCTGGCAAGCTGTAGCCCAATTGGTCCTTCCTCCCCTACAAGCCTGGGCACCCTGCCTGGCACTTGCCCAGTGTTCTGTGAACTGAATGGGAAAAGGAAAGCAGACCAAGTCACCTGGAAAGCAGGCATGGGACGAGGAAAGATCACTGGTCTTGTAATCCAAAAGTAAAGGGCGGCATCGTGGCACTGCAGCTATCCGGCTATTTGCTTGGGCAAATCCTGACTTTCTTCATCGTCAGCTGCCTCGTCCATGGCAGAGAGATCATGGGGCTAACCCTCGTTGTGTCACAGTGAAAGCATGCTCAGAGCCAGTGTGTGGGGCTCTCACAGAGGTTCATCCTATTCCCTAGGCACTCGCCCAGAGCTGGGTGCTTTACACTTGCAGTCCCCTCCAAGCCTCCCTACTACTGGATCCGGAAGGCTCCATTTTACTGATGAGCAAACTAGACAAAGGAGGCTGAGTCAGTTGCTCAATGCCACACAGCTGGTTATCGAAGAAGGCTGCCCTTGAGCCCAGATCTGCTCACCCCAGAGCCCTGGGTCCTAGCTTTTAGGCTCTGGGCTCTCTGAGGCTGGAAGGGCTTCCCTGAGCAGAGGCCAAGCCAAGGGGTGCCTCAGGGGAACATTTTTGTTGTGGTTGTAGAGCAGAGTCAGGGTCTCCCTGTGTTGCCCAGGCTGATCTCAAGCTTCTGGGCAAGTGATCCTCCCACCTTGGCCTCTTAAAGTGCTGGGATTACAAGTGTGAGCCACCACACCTGGCTGGCCTAGGAAAACTTAAACCCATCTCACATCTCCCCCAGCCCCTCCAACTCCTGAGTTAAATTTACGGTTTAGGTAAAGACGGTGTGCCTGTTCTTCAGCTTCAAGACCAGCCCCAGCCCCTGCTTGGGGAGACTGCCAGTCTCCTAGCTTGTCCAGCCTGCCCCTACTCGGTGAGCTGATGAGACAAGGAGTGGGGCTGGGATCCTCTGAGCCAGACCACACCTGAAGCTTCTGGAGAGCCAACACAGGGAGATCCTGCCCTGGGCTCCAGGCCTTTCTGAGACAAAGCCCCTCCATCTGCACATCTCAGTTGGTGTCTGGTCCTGGGCGGGGTGCAAGGCCAGGCTGTTTCCCGTTGTGAGGCTTCCTATATGATAAAAGGGAAGAAGCATCAACACAAATTCCCACCGTTGTAGTGTACTTACATAAACAGCTTTCACAGATTGATACTCCTAACACACAGTGTGATTAACTATGCTAGGGGCCTTAGTATATTATTTTAAAGATTAATTTATAGGTCACTGAAGGGAGCCTGACCTGGCAATGGGCCCCAAGATTCAAGGTGGAGAATGTCCCTCGTTTCCATCCTGTTCCTGTGACTTGTTTATGACAGTGTTTAGGGAAGGTGAAAGGCATACCTTTGAGGCTCTTGTCCTGGTAAAGTAGGCACCAATTGCCACAGTCAGGGTTGGGGAGGGGCACGGGGAGGTGGTGGAGCCCTGCACCTTTACCCTATCACCTGTGCTGGAGTTCCTGCCATCAGAGGCTGCCTGAGAATTTCCAGCCACCAGAAGGGGGCAGACGGTGACTTCTGAAGCTAGGACACAATGGGTCTGTGAGGAGGCAGGCAAGAGGGGGCGGTGGGGCCAGGCTGCAACCACCACCTCCTCCACCTTGGGACAAGCTGGGCCCCCATCAGCTGGGCTTGGCTGTCCGGAAGCTTCAGGTGTTGGCTAGCACAGAGCATCCCAGCCCCACTGCTTGTCTAGTCAGGTCACCGGGTAGGGGAGGGCTTAACAGGCTAGGGCGCTGGTAGTCTGCCTTTAGGAGCAGGGGCTGGGGCTGGTCTTGAAGCTGGAGAACAGGCACACTGTCTTTACCTGGATCGTAAATTTAACTGGGGGATTGGAGGTTGCTGGTGGAGATTTGAGGTGGGTTTAAGTTTTCTGAAGTCAGCCAGGTGCAGTGGCTCACACCTGTAATCCCAGCACTTTAGGAGGCTGAGGTGGGAGGATCACTTGAGCCCAGGAGTTTGAGACCAGCCTGGGCAACACATGGAGACTCTGTCTCTACAACAACAATAGAAATGTTCCCCTAAGCCACCCCTTGGCTTGGCCACTGCTCAGGGAAGCCCTTCCAGCCTCAGAAACCCCTTGAGCCACCAATCATCCTGCGTGGAAGACAGACACAGATGCAAATGTCTAAATGCCTTTGTGCATCCTGGTTCTAGGTGGGAGGTGCTGGGAGATGGGGGCCTGTCACTTAGAAACTGCCTCCCCTCCCAAACCTGGACACAGGGCCCACTGCTCCACAGGCGTTGCAGGACGCCAAGGGCCCGTGGTATGTCTGGAGCTTCCTCGTGGACCGGCCTTTCAGCAGTATGTCCTGCTGGGCCCGGTCCCTCCTGAAATTGAGTCCTTTGTGGATTCCCTAAGCCACAAAGCAACCCCAGCCCTGGGATAGCTCAAAGAGAATTTTTAAATGACACGAGCTGGACATGCAATCACAAGGTATCTGCCCAGATTAAGGCGAGCTCCAGCATGGGCCTTTGAAGGGCACTCGATTTCCCAGGGTGAAGATGGATTTCCACAACAGAATTCAGAAAAGCCTCCCCAGCCCACACTCATCCACTGGGACAGGCCTCACTGTCCCTGGGGGCTGCAGGGGAGGTTCTAGGACAGCAGGTATTTTTCACATCCCAATGTACACTGCTGCCCAGGCAGTGGTGCCGGCACCAGAGTCCCCAGACCTGTGTCTGACCTGAGTGTCCTGATTCCACGCTGTCCCTTCTCAGCACAAGACCCACTGTGTGTCTAGCCCCCAACCCCACTGGTTACATGTCCATGGCTCCTGCAGCCTCAGAGCAAAATCCAGACCTTTATTGTGTTTCTGTGTGGCCTCTGGCCTCTCCACTTCCTCCCTTCACATACTACCAGCCACCTGGATGTCCAGTCTCTGGATCCCTGGGCTTGCCCTGGGACCATCCCACGTTGCCGTGCTCTGTCCACACTCTCTCACCCCCACTTTATGCAGCTAACTCCTCTTCATCCTTTGAGAGTCAGCTAAAATATGGCCTTCCCTGCCCACCAGGACCCTCAGTCCTGTCCTGCTCGGTGCTGTCACAGATCTCATCATCACTTATTTGTGTTACCACAGTCACAAGCCCAGCTAAATGCCCGGCACATAGTAGGTGCTCAATAAACATGTGTTATGTGAACGCAGGAGCCCATATATGCCCTCATATGTGTCTGGTCTCTCTGGGAGAGGCATACCTTGAGGGGGCTTTGACACTAAATCGAAGGGTATCCAAGAGGGACATCTGAGCCAACCTTAGGCCTCCACCTGCCCATGACTCCGCCCTTCCCTCCCCTGAAATGCACTTTGTTCATTCACTACAGATCTAGAACCGTCTGCAGGAACTGAGTTGAGCTGGCTAGCTGCAAGCTTCTAGGCAGGGAGCAGGCATAGACATTCTGGAGGCTGCCTGAGAGACTGGGGCTTTACTTCTCAGGACTCACCCGCACCACCCTCCTTAGCTCACTTTCTGAAGCCCACCTTCCTGGAAAAGCAGGAGCCCCAGCCCCACCACTCCACTAAGCTCCCACCTCCAGCCTCTTGTTGGAAGCCCCTTGGCTTCCGGAAGGAAAAGTGTCTCTTCCTCTAGACAAGGCCCAGGTCCCTCTGTGAGGGCTTTGAACTTAGCAGATAGCGTTGGGTGCATCAGTTACCATTCAGACTGGTTTTTTGAGCCACGCACAGTGCTCAGACCTGGGGGACACGAGGAGTAAATGTGGCCCCTGCTTCCATAGCCCCAAGCCTATCCCAGGAGCTCTCATCCTTTCTGTTCAGGAAAGACTTTTGAATACATTTTAGTGGCTCATGAGAAGGGATTAAAGGACCCTAAGCCAGCAAGAATGACATGTCACTGGCAGAAGAGGATGATGGAGCCTACTAGAAGCCCACTCTTATGCTGTCTGCTCAGGGGATCCTTTGGAAGCAGGACATAGGACAGGCACCCCAGGAGCGGTTGCCAGAGTTAAGGGGGAGTGGGGCACAGCAGGCAAGCAGCACCCTGGCAGATGGGAGGCCCCGTCCCAGCTCCCACCAGCTCCTCTGTGTTCCTGGACAAACCGTTAAATCAAGGTGGTGAGTTATGTGGCCACAGGGGCCAGGCGGCAGCATAAATGAGTCCCACATGTCCAGTAGATAAAGCAAGACCCCCACCTGAAGGGGTGGCTACTCTAGCTTCTGGTGCTTCACAGAAATATGAGTTGTCAGATTTGATGATTGTTTTAAAAAAAAAAAACAACTTCCCACTTTATTATTTTGTTTAGAGGCAGGTCTCATTCTGCCACACAGGCTGAAGTGCAGTGGCGCAATCATAGCTCACTGTAGCCTCGAACTTCTGGGCTCAAGGGATCTACCTACCTCAGCCTCCCGAGTAGCTGGGACCATAGGCATGAGCCAGCATGCCTGGCTAATTGTTTTATTTTTATTTTTTGGGGGGGGGGGTTGGAGTTTCACTCTATGGCTCAGGCTGGAGTGCAATGGCATGATCTCAGCTCACTGCAGTCTCTGCCTCCTGGGTTCAAGTGATTCTCCAGCCTCAGCCTCCTGAGTCTCAGCTGGGATTACAGGTGCACACCACCATGCCTGGCTAATTTTTGTATTTTTAGTAGAAACGGGGTTTCACCACATTGGCCAAGCTGGCCTCAAACTCCTAACCTCAGGTGTTCCACTTGCCTCAGCCTCCCAAAGTGCTGGGATTACAGGCGCGAGCCACTGTGCCTGGCCTATATTTATTTTTTTTGTAGAGAGGAGGTCTCGCTATGTTGCCCCAGCCTAGTCTCAGATTCCTGGGCTCAAGTGATCCTTCTGCCTCGGCTTCCCAAAGTGCTGGGATTATAGACCTGAGCCACCACACCTGGCTTAAATTTCCCATTTGAAATGTTGGCTCAATTATAAAACAGAAAAATAACCAGAGCAAGGCAGACAGTGTTTCTGCAACCCATACTTGACAGGGCAGTCTCTCAATTAGGCTCTCAGAGGGGCCACCTGTAAAATGAGGGCACTACTGGGGGGTGAGAGCCATCAACAGCCCCTCCTAATGGATCAGCTCTGCCCATAGGCCACAAGACCTCATGGCTACAGCTGATTGGGCCAGGAGTGGGCACCTAGCCCAAGGGCAGCCAATCCCAGGCTAGCAATAGTTTATGCTGTGACTTGGGGCAAATAGTTTATTCTGTGACTTGGGCCACCGCCGTCCTCACTCTTCTTACTCCAGGTCCTTCCCTGCCTAGCCCCTTAAGTCATTCAGAGCTGAGCTCAGATGGTACCTCCATGCCAAGGCCATCTCTGATCACGTCTGTTTAAAGTGCCTCCTACTGCAGGGCAGATTTTTTTTTTCTTTTGCATTTTGTTCTGTGATGTATCTACAGGACCCCGAACGATGTCTAACACATCATAGACCCTCACCAAATATTTGTTGAAGCAACTAGTAAATTCCCACACAAGTCCTCCCTTGTTGCGCCACAGCCCCTCGCATGTCTTGTGCTAGCTTCAGCGAGACTTCTGGCAACCAAAAGAAGTAGATTGGGCCTGGCGTGGTGGTTCATGCTGGTAATCCCAGCACTTTGAGAGGCTGAGGTGGGAGGATTGCTTGAGCTCAGAAGTTGGAGACCAGCTTGGCCAACATCACTAGACCCTGCCTCTACAAAAACTTTTTAAAAAATTAGCTGGTTTTGGCCGGGTGCAGTGGCTCACACCTGTAATCCCAGCACTTTGGGAGGCCAAGGCAGATGGATCACTTGAAGTCAAGAGTTCGAGACCAGCCTGGCCAACATCATCTCTACTAAAAATACAAAAATTAGCTGAGTGTGGTGGTGTGTGCCTGTAATCCTACCTACTCGGGAGGCTGAGGCAGGAGAATCACTTGAACCCAGGAGGCAGAGGTTGCAGTGAGCCAATATCAGGTCACTGTACTCCAGCCTGGGTGACATAGCAAGACCCCATCTCAAAAAAATAAAAAATAAAAATAAAAATAAAAATTAGCTGGTTGTGGTGGTATGTACCTATAGTCCCAGCTACTCAGGAGGCCACAGCAGGAGGATGGCTTGAATTTGGAGGCTGCAGTGAGCTATGATCATGCCACTGCACTCCAGCCTGGGTGACAGAGACCCCGTCTCGAAAAGAAATAATAAATGCAGCTAAATTTAAAAAATAAAATAAAACAAGAAGTAGATTAACATACTTCCTCACTGGCTATTATGCAGAGTAAATGAGGAGGGTCAGCAACAGTGCCAAGCTCAGACCCGGCTCATAGTAGCTCCTCAGTACACATGTGGATGTTTTCTTTTGGGTCTTTGCTCTCTTTCAGTTGTGGTGAAGATGTCTCAGTGTGGACCTTTCCATGGCCTCCACAGGCAGATGGGAGCCCTGTCGGTCATTTGGGAAAGTCCCTGGTCAGTCCCAGCCCCTCATACTCCCTGGGCCCCTCACACTCCCTGGGCCCCTCACACTCCCTGGGCCCCTCACACCCCCTGGGCCCCTCACACTCACAGCCTTTCTGGAATCCTGCATCTGGGTCCATTCCAGGCCTGCTCAAAGAGCATCCAGACACGGGTGGTGAGCATCATGCTGGAGTCTATGGCTAATAAAGAGATCACTGAGCAGCCCATTCATATTGTGTGTCATCCAAAGGAAAATCAACTTTAAACATCAGATAAAATATGACAGGCATTTTAAGATTGTATTTTCCAAGCAATGCACTGTGATGGGAACAGGGCTGGTCAGCAGGTTGAGGCTGCGCTGCTGAGACGTGCAGTGAGGCCTATTGCAGACACTTTAGTGGGTCCACTGTCTCTGGCTCAGCATTGCAGCCTTGTGGATGCCTAGACTGGAGGGGTCCTTCAGGCCAAGCTGCTGGCAGCTGGGGAAACCGGCCAGTGGGGGTGTCACACTTGAGGGTAACTGTCACGCTGATGCTGGAACCCCTTCCTGATGGAGAACCAGGAGGCTGCTGGTCAGTCCTGGCTAGAATCTTCCTGGGGACCCTGGGTCTGTCACTCTGCTTCTCTGGGACTCAGTCTTCTTTTCTTTGAAATGGGGATAACTATACCCACTGTATTAGGCCATTCTTACATCACTTGAAAGCAATACCTGGGGCTGGGTCATTTATAAAGAAAAGTGGTTTACTTGGCTCATGCTTCTGCAGCTTATATAGGAAGCATGGCACTGGCATCTGCTCGGCTTCCGGGAAGGCCTTGGGCAGCTTCTATTCATGGTGGAAGGTGAAGCAGGAGCAGGCTGTCACATGGCAGAGTGGGAACAATGAGGGTAGGGAGGTGCCATACACTTTTGAACAACCAGACCTTGTGAAAACTCAGGATGGCAAGGATAGCACCAAGCCACAAGGGATTCACCCCCATGACCCAAACACCTCCCACCAGGCCCCACCTCCAACATTGGGGGTTACATTTCAACATGAGGTTCAGGTGGGACAAATATCCAAACCCTGTCACTCACCCACAGGGAGGGATAAACAACATTTGGAGGGGTTAAAGCACTTGGGATTTTTTTAGAGGCAGGGTCTCACTCTCTTGCCCAGGTTGGAGTGCAGTGGCGCAATCATAGCTCACTGCAGCCTCAAACTCCTGGGCATAAGCAATCCTCCTGCTTCAGCCTCCTGAATAGCTGGGACTACAGGCAGGCACCACCATGTGTGGCGACTTCTTAAATTTTTTTTTTTTTTTTTTTTTTTTTTTTAGTAGAGTTAGGGTCTGACTATATTGCCCAGGCTGGTCTTGAACTTCTGGTCTCAAGTGATCCTCTTCCCTTGACCTCCTAAAGTGCTGGGATTCCAGACCTGAGCCACCCTGCCCAGCCTTAAAACACTTTGAAAATGAGTTTATTATTTAAACAGGCAAAAGTCCCAAAAGAAAAAATTTTCAAGCCATGCAAAAGGCTCTAAGATACAGAGTAAGTTTCCCTGCTGCCCTTGGACATTGGCTTCTTCCTCCCGTCGCCCAGAGCGTGTCCCTCCAGAGATGTTGCTCCCATGCACACACACACGTGTACGCACTGTCCTGGACTTGGCTTTTTCACGAGAGCCTATATATACCTTGGAACTTTCCACACTGGTTTAGAGAGCGTGGCCTCATCCTTTTCAGTGGCTGCCGTGGATTCTGCCATGTGGCTGTCCCATGCTCTGTTAGCAGTCACTCACCTACGGGCATTTGAGTGCTGAAATCTAAGCTGCGGTGAATAGCCTGGTTCGTGTGTGCAAAAGCTTTGGAGAGTGGGAAGCACCCTGTAACTTAAGAGGTTTTGTTGGGGACCTGAACAAAGGATGGGGAAAAGGCTGGGACTCGAAGTCAGTAGGTTCAGGATTTGGCTTTGCTGACTGACTATTCACAAATCTTCCTCAACCAAAACCTGATTTTGTATCTGTCCATAATGTGAGCTGAACCACGTATAAAGATGAGTTTTACAGGCATCCAGCCCTTCGTTACCCTGGAGGAACATCTGTAAGGACTCTGCCATCACGCTGAGTGAAGAGACTTCTGAACTCCCAGGGGTCTACCTGAGGGAGAGCAGGTGGGAGGTACTAGCCCCTAAAGAGCCTCCCATGCCTTGAGATTCTTGTGCATTTGGAAACTCTTGATGTCATAGATACCTTAGGAGGCTGTCCAGTTTGTAAAGCTCCTCCAGGGGCTCTGCCCTACCACTTCCTCCTCTGCTGGGACAGATGCTGTACCTCAGGCTACAGACCTGCCCCTATCAGCCAAAGCCAGACAGTTCCTGTTTCCTCCCTGGCCCCGCCTCTTCTGCAGATTATTGACAGTGAGGTGTTCATCTCCTCAAAGGAGACCTGCTTCACTGGTGGGAGTGTGGCCTCACCCATGGCCCCTGTTGGATAAACTGCAGCAGGACTCCACCAGATCACCATGCAGGAGCCCTCCCCACTAGGGACTGGGAGAAAGTTGGAAAGATATTCTAGTACGGTTTCTAGTCCCCATGAAGAACTAGTAGAGTCCTGTTTCAAGGGATAAGACTAATATTTGATGGACTTACAGGCCAGCTAAATGCTAGTCACATAATCACAGGATCTGCTATGCTGTTTTCACGTCTATTTTCTCATTTCACACAGGGAAGTAGATAGAGCAGGTGTTATTTCCATTTGACAGATGGGGGAACTGAGTCTCCAAGATACTATGTGGGGGACAGGCTGTTCGTTGCCTGTCCCACAGCCATTCTTCCGCCCCTCACACACAGACCCTTCTTCATCCCCATTTTGCTTGTCTTTCTTCTTCCCAGGAGCCTGTTCTTTCCAGGGAGAGTGGGCCACTCCACAGACCAGAGAGTGATTTTTGACTGATCAAGCCCTGTTGACCTCTTCTTCTTGCCAAGGATGGATAAACAGGGCATGAGATCCGGTACTGGCTGAGAAGCCGGTTGGGTGCTGGTGGGGAGGTTTCCCTCGCTCTGATAAAAGGACCCAAGTCAAGAATACTCCCTTTCATTTTTTGCCTTTGATCGTCGTCGGCTGCATGTGATTTCTAGAACTACTGTAGCCATCTTGGAGTCAGGAGGAGAGTTAGTCCAAGGTGCAAGTTGTTGTACTAAGGATATGTATCTGTTATCTATGGCCATGATAATACTGTGTAACAAGCAACCTCAGAATCAAATGGCATTCAGCAAGAAGTGTTTATTGCCCACGTGACTGGAGTCAGCTGAGCTATTAGGTTGGTGCAAAAGTCATTGCGGTTTTTGCCACTACTTTTTCGCCAACCAAATAGGTTGCCTCAGATGTGCCCTTTGTGTCTCTCATCCTGCAGCAGGTTCTCAGGGAAATGGCAGAGGTACAAAGGACAAGCCCCAGCATGCATCATGCCCATTTCAAGCCTCTACCTGTATCCGTGTGCTAGAATGCATGGGTCAAAGTCAGTCCTATGACTGAGCCCCGTGTCAAGAGATTGGGGCTAATGGGTACCCAGGGATGTGGTTACTGAATGAATTTGGGAGTGGGGATGAAAAATGGGGGCCATTGTTCTAACCTACCACAGATGGCAGGGCAGAAAGATCAAAGGAATCTGCTCCCTGATAATGTGGTTGACTTGCTGAATTAATCAAGCCTGGAGCTGCCCTACCTTGAAGCCATTGGTTATTCAAGAATAAAGCTGGGTGCAATGGTTCATGCTTGTAATCCTAAAATTTTGGGAGGCCAAGCAGGAGGATCATTTGAGGATTCACAAGTCTGACACCAGCCTGGGCAACAAGCAAGACCCTGCCTCTATAAAAAAAATAAAATAAAACAATTAGCCAGGTGTGGTGGCACATGTCTGTAGTCCAGCTACTGGCGAGGCTGAGGCAGGAGGATGGCTTGAGCCTAGGAGTTTGAGGCTGCAGGGAGCCATGACTGCGCCACTGCACTCCAGCCTGGGTGACAGAGTGAGACTCTGTCTCTACAAAAAAAAGAAAGACAAAATAAGATTTATTTTTGGTACCAAAGATATCAAAAGAAGAAAAAACAGTTCTTATTTTTTTAAAGTCATTTAGTGGTTAGTCTTCTGTATTCGTACCCTGAATTGCTAACGTGCCCAAGATCCCCTGGCTGGAAATGGGTAGAGCTGAGGCTGGATCTGAGCCTCTTGCAGTGCCTTGGTGTCCTGGGCCTTGGTTATGTTTCAGAGGATGTGACTAGACCTCCTGCTCTGCAACCCCAGACCACAGGAAGCTTTGTCATGCACAGGGCTGGCCTGGCCAGGGATGCAGAGAGAGACTCCTGCTCTGTGCTATGGCCTTACGCATCTGAAGTGCTACCCACAACCCTGGGTGTGGTCTTGGGGAAAGGCTCAGGCCCTGAGGAGCTGGGCTGGTTTCCTCTGGGAAGACTGATACCCCACTGGGGAAAGGGGCCCATCCAGTGGCTTTTGTCTTGGGCTTTGAGGGTCACTGCATATGAAGGAGTCTGCCGGACCAGTCTCTCCACTCTTACAGAATGGTTCCATCCAGAGCCATCTGGTCCATCTCCCAACTCCATGCAGGCACATACTTAAGCCATGCCAGGCTGATCAGTCAAAGTCATGACTGGATTCCTACCAAAGACAGCAGCTTCCCTGGGCATCCTGTGAACAGAGGACCCAGAAGGATCCCAAAAGGTCTGCAAACCATCTTTAGTCTCCTCTTCAGCCCATTCATGGGATTTGCTTGCAAAGGGGACATCTACTGGATTGGATTCTCCCCATCTTTCTCCAGGTTCTGAATGGTGGAAGTGGAACTGAGCAGTCGCCCTTTGGAAAAGGTTGTATAGGCTAGGAACAGGTCAGCTGCACATAATAGAAAACTCAAAATAATAGTGCCTTAAAGAAGGTAGTTTATCACTCGCCTATAAAACAAGCCCAGATATAGGCAGTTGAGGGTGGTAAAATAGCTCTACCATCAGTGACATGCTTCTCCTCTTCTACCCCACCAAACAGCACTGGTGTTCATCCCCAAGGTCACTGCATGGCCCAAGATGGCTGCCAGAGCTCCAGCCATCATGACCAGGATCACAGGAAAGTCATAGGTACAGGAAAAGCAGAAGAGCAAAAAGAGGCCCCTCCCAGCTCTGGCAGTTCCCTTTCAACATCCTTCCCAGAAGTCCTGCTCAACAGTTATGCTCGCTTCTCATGGGCTGGGACTATCTTTGGCTGCAAGGGAAGTAGAGAAATATGCAGGCTAAACATCAGCATTTGATAACCTCAAGGAGGAAAGGAAAACTGGGTGCTGGGGAAGGCCAAGAACAGCTTCTGCCACAAGGATTTCAACCTACCTCTTAGGCCACCACAGATCTATTGGTCACCTAGTGTATGCCAGGCACAGGGCTGGGCTGTGCCACACAGAGATAATCAAGATATGGTCCCTACTCTCAAGGAGCCAGCAATCAAGGGCGATGGTGGACCACAGGTAAAGTGGCTCTCATAGTTATGAGTTTGTTTGGAGACAGAGTGTTTTTTGTTTGTTTGTTTTGGTTTTGGTTTACATAGTCATCTTCGAAACCTGGGAGAATTCACACATGCTCTGGAATTTTGAAGTCTCTTCTAACATTTGAAGCTCTGGCAACACAAGGCCTGCATTCTTTCATCATGGCAGCAGTTGACTGGAGAAGTGGCTGCCCTTTCTAGGAAGGCCCCTCTCCTGTTGACCACAGTCCCCACCCAAGTCTGTTGCCTCACACCACTGAGGATACCTATGTGGCCATGGTGGGGACACTGGTGGGTGGCTGGACAGTGAGCTGATACTGTAAAAATCACCCTTGCAGATGAGAACTCACTGGAATTTGTGCCTCTCAGGGAGAAAAATGGCTCTGGAAATAAAAAAGCAAACCAAATCCATTCACCTTCCCAAAGTCCCATGTTCTTCTCTAACAGAGAGAGGGAAGATGTGAAAAAAATCCTTTTTCACCTTCTCTTTTCTTTGAGAAGGCATCTCCGGCATGTGGAGACAGGGAGGGCTGACAGAGGCAGGCATTTCCCTCTTCCTAACAGGCGACCCCTGTGTCAGGCCAAAGGCGGCCCTAACTCGCTGAAGGGGGAACAGCTGTTGGGAGCTCCTCTGAATTCAGCAGGGACCCTGGCTCCCCACTCAGCTCACCTTGGAGCAGAGGCCCCTCATTAGTGCTTGGCGCCTTCTTCGCAGGCTGCCCCCTGGAAACCTTTCTCCCAGGCCCAGGACTGGCGGATCTTGCTGGAACCACCCTCTGTCTCGCTTCAGCGCGTCCGCCTGGCAGCCCCAGAGCCCGTGCAAGCCACGGGGAGCTGCGGCCCATTCTGGGTGGCCTCCCCTCTTGCCCAGCCCAAGGGCGTCTTGCAGCTATAAATTGAGTAAATTGAAAATGTTACTGAGGGTTGGAGATAAAAGAGAGAGCTGGGTATCTCCATGAATAAAACATGGGAGGGAGGCCATTTCTTGGAAAAATAGAGAGAATAAATTGCGGTGGATCAATTTTATCTAATTTCTTGGCCGAGCTTCTGACATGCAAATGAATGTGCTCATAATTTATGAGTGAGCTATGGAGATTACCAGAGGGAAGGGATGCCTGGAGTTCTGCTGGAGGAGCAGGGAGGGGGCACATGGCCGAGGATTTAGCAAAAGTCCAGTAGCCATTTTTTCCTTAAAACCGAAAGACTTAGAAATCCTCCCAGGGAAGGTAAAAGCCAGGCAGAGGAAATGCTAGATTCCTGCGCCTGTCTTTGGGGCCAGTTCCTCTGATCACCTCTGTTCTGTCCTAACCCCACCGCTGGCCAGTCCTGATCACAGCAGATGTGGTTGTTAGGCCACCAGGCCTTTGCTCAGTAGGTCTTCACCTCCCTACACCAGTTTTGCCTTCTGGATTCACCCCTGACCTTTGGTTTCCAGCCTGAGACTTGCCTGATAGGTCCCATCTGAACTCAAGCTTCCTTCTGAACGCCAAAACCCTCTGGAGGAAAGATGCACCTGTCTCTTTTCCTTAGAGATGGCACATTGGCCCAATCCTGCCTACTGCCATGTTTTCTTTGGCCTAAGCAATGGCCACAAAAAGTCTGAATTGGTTGCCAACATTGAAAAAATTCATAGATGCGTCACACATTTTAAGATGTCTGGCTTCTACTGAAAGATCAGGACATCTGGTTACACAGGCTTTTGTTTTCAGTGGCAACAATAGTCTAGAATCAAGGTAGCCCCTGGCCTTTTGAGGCAGAGGTTGCAGGCCCCAATTTGTTCAGACCTTACCCCTTCCTATTGCCTCTCTGCCCTGAAGTCAAATGGCAGTTGCTATTGATGACTGGATTTGCACTGTTGTTTTCCTTACAGTGAAGTTAGTGGGAAAGTGAACTATCTCCTTTCCTCATAACTCTAAAAACATGGGAGAGTTACAGGGACAGAAAGACAGAGCAAGTTTCAGGAGGGAGAGGGTACACTTTGTGGGGTTTTTGGTGGGAGTGATGGATGACATTTATGGTAGGTATGGTGGGATCTCACTGTGTTGTCCAGGCTGGTCTTGAACTCCCGTCCTCAAGCAATCCTCTTGCCTCAGCTTCCAGAGTAGCTGGGAACACAGGTGGGAGCCACCATGCCCAGCTCATCCCTTCTTTTAATAATTATTGAGCACCGACTATGTGTAGAGTATGAGGGCATAGCGGCATAAAATTAGATCTCTGCCCTCAGGGAGCTTAGTTTCCAGGGGTGAAAGAGAGAGAATACACACAAAAGCAAATAAATAAGCAAGGATGATTCCAGAGGGACACGAGTGCTATGAAGACCGGGTCACATGTGACCAAGGAGGCTACTTGGAAGAGGTGACCAAGCCCCTGCTGATAAGAGGGAAGCAGGACTGTGAAGATCTGGGGGAGAAACAGCAGTGCAGAGGCCAGAAGCAGAGTTGCTGAGCTTCTGGCAAAGCTCTGCAGGGGTTTGAGCTCAGAGCCCCTGCTTCTCGATGGTGATGGGGAAGGAGTGCACTGGGTTGCATGATCACTGAGCTCCCAGCAAAGCCCTGTACAGGCTTGAGTTTGTAGCCTTCGTCTTGTCATTCCAGTTCTCTGTTCCTAGCACATGGTGACTCAGGGCTGGAGGAGCTTGAAGAAGGAGTGCAAGTGGCCCAGGGCAGTCGCTGGGGGCTGCTCAAATTCTCCCAGTGGGTGTACTCTTACTGAGAGCCTGTTATGGACAGAGAATGTCTCCGTGAAGTTCTCGTGTTGAAGAGTAACCCTCAATGTGATGGTATTTGGAGGTGGGATCTTTGGATGGTGATTAGGGTTAGATGAGGTCATGGAGTGGGGCCTTCGTGATGGGATTAGTGCCCTTCATGGGAAAATGAGGATACACCAGCTTCCTCTGTCCACTGTGTGAGGACACAGTGAGAAGGTGGCCATCTGCCAACAAGGAAGAGAGCCCTCACCAGAACCTGACCATGCACCCTGATCTCAGACTTTCCAGCCTCCAGAACTGTGAAAAATTGATACCTGTTTAAGCAACCTTCCAGTCTATAGCGTTTTGTTATAGCAGTCTTAGCTGATAAAGATGGAACCCATGAAATAGGCTCCACTCCCACTCTACAGATCAGGACACTGAGGCACAGAGGGTTTGGTAGGTTGTGCAACACAGGTGATTAACTGGAAGAGACCAGCTTTGAACCCATGTCTAGCTGGCTCCAATGCTCAACCTCACTAGTGCCCTTTGGCCCTCTCTAGCTGTTTCTTTCTTGGTCTGCTAGGATGACAAGTTTTGTAGTCAAAATAACTTACCAACCACTCCCTGTCTAAAACCTTGGATGGGCCAGGTGTAGTGGCTCACATCTCTAATCCCAGCACTTTGAGAGGTAGAGGCAGGAGGATTGCTTGAGGCCAGGAGTTTGAGACCAGCCTGGGTAAGATAGCGAGACCCTGTCTCTACAAAAAATTTAAAAAATTATCCCAGCACTTTGCGGGGCCGAGGCAGGTGGAACACGAGGTCAGAAGATCAAGACCATCCTGGCCAACATGGTGAAAACCAGTCTCTACTAAAAATACAAAAATTAGCTGGGCATGGTGGCGTGCACCTGTAGTCCCAGCTACTTGGGAGGCTGAGGCAGGAGAATCAATTGAACCTGGGAGGTGGAGTTGCAGTGAGTCAAGAGACTGTGCCACTGCACTCCAGCCTGGTGACAGAGCGAGACTCCATCTCAAAAAAAAAAAAAAAAAAATTAAAAAATTAGCCGGGCATCATGGCACACACCTGTAGTCCTAGCTACTCCAGAGGCTGAGGTGGGAGGACCGCTTGAGCTCAGGAGTCCAAGGCTGCAGTGAGCTATGATTACGCCACTGATCTCCAGCTTGGATGATGGAGTGAGACCAAGTCTCAAAACAAACAAGCAAACAAACAAATTAACAACAACAAAAAATACTCGTACAAGCTGCATGCAAGGTACCATATGATCTGATATTCTCTCCTTTCCCTCATAATGCTCCTTTCTGTCCCTCAACCTCCTCCAAGAAGCAGGGCCTCTGAGCTCAGTCCCCTGCAGAGCTTTGCCAGAAGCTCAGCAACACTGCCTCTGGGCTTCTGCGCTGCTGTTTCTCCCCCAGATCTTCATGGTCCTGCTTTCCTCTTATCACCAGGGACTTGGTCACATGTGACCTGGTCTTCACAGCACTCATATTCCTCTGGAATCATCTTGTTTATTTATTTGCTTTTGTGTGTATTCTCCTCTTTCATCCCTGGGAACTAAGCTCCCTGAGGGCAGAGACCTAATTTTATGCCGCTATACACTCATAGTTTGCACATAGTAGGTGTTCAATAATTATTAAAAAAGGGATGAGCTGGGCATGGTGGTTCCCGCCTGTGTTCCCAGCTACTCTGGAAGCTGAGGCAGGAGGATTGCTTGAGGCCAGGAGTTCAAGACAAGCATGGGCAATGTAATGAGATTCCATCTGTATAAAACGTATTTTAATGAGCTGGGCACAATGGCACATGCCTGTAGTTCCAGCTACTTGGGAGGCTGAGGTGGGAGGATCACTTGTGCCCAGGAGTTCAACATCAGTCTGAGTAATAGAGCAAGAATGAAATAAAATAAAATACATGACGAATGAAAAATGGCACATCCAGGTATCTGATCCTTAGGAATTCACAGAGGAGGGGTGACGAGAAGGAGGTTCTATGATAGTGAGGTGAGGCAGAAGGGGAAGGGGTGCTGGCACAGCTGCCCTCTGGAGCCCCAGGTCGGAGGAAGTCTCTCGGCTTACCCTGAAGGGAATCCATACGTACAATGATTTGCAAGGCCACCAGTGCAGGGAGGAGAGGCTGCATGCTGGCAAGAGGGTGTCATTGGCTGAGTGGGCTCAGGGTAGAGCCTGCGGTGTGTGTTTCACCACTCCCAGAGCACCTTCATGGTAGCAGTGAGAATCAAGGTCCTGGAATGTTGCAGCTGAGAGTGAAACTGATGCTCAGAGAAGGGACACCTGGCCCAGGTCACAGCAAGTCCACGTGGACACAGGAGTCTTCTTGGGGTTAGAGCCTGCACCTTGGGGCCTCTGAGAGTACAGAGAGATGTAGGCACTGTCATTTCTGAGTCTCTAGATAGATGAAAACAGACAAATGCCCAAACAGGGTTTCAGAAATTGGGGTAAATTTTAAATGTTTGCATTGAACAAACTAACATTTTAATACATTAAAAAATTATCAGGCAATGTCATCATGCTCTTCAGAAGATAATCATAATTTTTAGGAAAAATGATCAACTCATATGTCCTGTAGGGGTGATCTGGGAGCAAATGGATGTTGCTGTAAGATAAACATTGTCTTTTTTTTTTTTTTTTTTTTTTTTTTTGAGACGGAGTCTCGCTCTGTCGCCCAGGCTGGAGTGCAGTGGCCGGATCTCAGCTCACTGCAAGCTCCGCCTCCCGGGTTCACGCCATTCTCCTGCCTCAGCCTCCCGAGTAGCTGGGACTACAGGCGCCCGCCACCTCGCCCGGCTAGTTTTTTTGTATTTTTTAGTAGAGACGGGGTTTCACCGTGTTAGCCAGGATGGTCTCGATCTCCTGACCTCGTGATCCGCCCGTCTCGGCCTCCCAAAGTGCTGGGATTACAGGCTTGAGCCACTGCGCCCGGCCGTCTTTTTTTTTTTTTTTTGAGATGGAGTCTCACTCTGTAGCTTAGGCTGGGGTGCAGTGGTGTGGTCTTGGCTCACTGCAACCTCTGCCTCCCAGTTCAAGCAATTCTCCTGCTTCAGTCTCCTGAGCAGCTGGGACTACAGGTGCACACCACCACACCCAGCTAATTTTTGTGTTTTTAGTAGAGACGGGGTTTCACCACGTTGGATCAGGATGGTCTTGATCTCCTGACCTCGTGATCCACCGGCCTCAGCCTCCCAAAGTGCTGGGATTATAGGCGTGAGCCACTGTGCCTGGCCAAACATTGTCTTTTCTATTTATTCATGAAGCGGGTCCCTATGACTATATGTGGCAGTCCAGTGGGAGACTCTTCAAAGCCTGAAGTTGTGGCCAAGTCCATTTTCCTTGAAACAGGCCAGGGTTAGATGGTCCAGGGTGTGGGTCCCACTTGGGGAGCGTTTATGAACTAAGTTTTCTGATCTAGAAATGGGCACACTTTGTATTTCACAGAGCTGATTTCAGGATGGATGGGTGTGAAATGCTTTGCACTGACTAAATACTGGCTGCCAGGTTCACCTGCAGAGCTGGAGTCCAACCCCAAAGGTTCTGCTCTTTGTATACCACTCCTCTGCCCCCATAAGCTCATCTCTTGGAAAGGTTTCAGAACTCTTTACTGAGAGACCTATCCCTTGAAAGCAGAAATGGGATTTTTTCTCCCAAATCTGTTCCTTGGGGGAAGTCTTCAAAGCAAATTCTTATAATTTCCCATTATAAAATTTTATGTGCAATTACAAACAATGAACTGTGTGCATTAATTGGGCAGACTGGGAGATTTTCTGTTTTTAAATCACAGTCTATTTTAAATCCTTCCAGACCACAAGAAAATGACCTGAGAAAATGAGTTGCTCAAGGGCATCCCAGGCAGCCAGTCATCTCTGTAGTTCTCCTTGCTGCATCTTGGATTCTCCAGGAAAGGTGGCCACTGTGCACAGAAGAGCAATGGGGCAATAGGCTTCCCAGTTCTCTCAGCACACAAGAGTGTTTGTGTGTTTAAATAATGGCTTTCTACCAAGTCATTCAGCCTGATCAGCACATAGTAGATCTGCATCCATCTATTCATTTAACCACCCACCTATCTAACCATCATCCATCCATCCATCCATCCATCCATCCATCCATCCATCCACCCAACCACCCAACCACCCATCCATCTATCCCTATCCATTCAACCATACATCCGTCTATTCACTCATCCAGCAATTCATCCATTCACCCATCTAACCCTCTATCCATCTATGCCTCTACCCATTCATTCATCCATCAACCGTCCATCCACCCTTCCAACTATTCACCCATCCTACCATCTATCCATCCATCCATCCATCCATCCATCCATCCATCTATCCATCCATCAATTTATGCAGTCACCAATCCATCCATCCACCAATCATCCATCTACCCATCCAACTATCCATCCATCCAACCATTGATGCATCCAGCCATCCATCCATTCACCCAACCAAGCAATATTTGTTAAGTACCTACTATGTGCCAAGCACTGGGCATACAGAAATGAACAAAACAAACAAAAATCCCTTCCCTTCTAGAGCCAATGTTTAAACAATAGAGACAAAGACAGTAAAGACAATACATAAGAACATTATACATTATATTAGAAAGCATTAAGTGCTTTGGAGAGAAACTAATTGGGATGGAGAGGGATAAAGTAGAGGGGAGCTGCAGGTTAAACAGTGTGGCCCAAGCAGCCCTCCCTGAGAATGTGACATTTGAGCAAAGATTTGAAGGAGGCCAGGAAGCAAACCAGGAGGAACCTGGAGTGGGAGTGTTCCAGGCAGAGGGAAAGAGCAAATGCAAGGGCTCTGTGGGAGGCAGACGGGAAGAGGGCAGCATGGGAGCTGGTTCACCCTTATCAGGACTTTGACTTTTACTCTGAGGAAAATGGGGAGACTTTGCAGGTTCCAAGCAGAGAAGTGACATGCACTGATACACCTTTTTTTTTGAGACAGGGTCTCGTTCTGTCTCCCAGGCTGGAGTGCAGTGGTGTGATCTCAGCTCACTTCGCAGCCTTGATCTCCTGGGCTCAAGCAATCCTCCTGCCCCAGCCTCCTGAGCAGCTAAGACCATAGGCACATGCCACCACACCCAGCTAATTTTTGTATTTTTTGTAGAGACAGGGTTTTGTCATCTTGCCAGGCTGGTCTGAAACTCCTGAATTCAAGCAATCAGCCAGCCTCAGTCTCCCACAAGTGCTGGGCTTACAGGCATGAGCCACGTGCCTAGCTGGTCCACTTTTTAAAAGAACTGCTCTGGCTGCTGTGATGGGAATAGAGCTACTCTGTTCGTTATCAAAACCATTGGCCACGTGTGGCTGTTGAGTGCTTAAAATGTGGCTTGCCTGAATACAGCTGCACTGTATGTATACATACGGTCTGGGTGTTGAAGACTTACCATGAACAAAAGGGAAACTAGCAATGTAAAAACATTGATTATACATTGAAATGATAATCTTGTGGACATATTTGGTTAAAAATACATTATTAAAATTAATTTTATCCATTTCTTTTTACTTTTTTGGGTATGGCTACTAGAAAATTCCTTACATGGTTCATATTATGTTTCTAGTTGACGGCACTGCTTGCAGACAGGACAGGCCAAGGGCAGAAACTGAAGACAGTTAGGAGGCCGTGGTCAGACAGCTGAAGAGGATGACAGCTGTGCCAGGTGCCAGACATGGTTGAATTCTAGGAGTGTTGGAAGCTGTTTGTGTTGGGCATGGGGCATAGATGTGTGTGGATTGGGTACTTGGGGCAGGCGCTATCTGTTGAGCTGGGATGGCGAGGTGTGTGGACTGAGAGATGAGGGGCAGAGTCAGAGGCCTCTGACACCCTCTGCCTGTGACCCAGGGAGGCTGGAGGGAAGCTGAGTGTCAGTAAGGTGCAGTGTAAGCCGAGGTCTCGGATGACAGGTGATTGAGTGAATTCAGGGCCTTTACTTCCTCATCTGTAAAATAGAGGCAGTAGGACCCAAGCTCTCAGAGCTGTGAAAACTAAATCAGTGGAGATATGAAAGGCCTGGCATAGGCGAAGTGTGTAATTGATGAAGCCACTGCCATTATTCCAGGTACAGGGACCATGGGCAGGAGGACCAGGGGTTGGGGAGCGTCTGTCCCCCTTTGTTCTACTTCTTCAAGAAGTCCCACAAGCTGGGTACAGTGGCTCATGTCTGTGGCCCCAGCACTTTGGGAAGCCAAAGCAGGAGGATCCCTTGAGGCCAGGAGTTCCAGACCAGCCTGGGCAACATGGCAAGATCTCATGTCTACAAAACATTTTTAAATTAGCCAGGTGCAGTGGCACAAGCTTGCAGTCCAAGCTACCCGGGAGGCTAAGGCAAGAGGATTGCTTGAGCCTGGGAATTTGAGGCTACAGTGAGCCATGATCATGCCATTGCACTCCAGTCTGGGCAACAGAGCCAGACCCCATCTCTAAAAAAAATAACAAACAAAAAGCAGGCCCACAATACTACTCTACTTGTTTTATTATCAGTGCTCAAATAAGTTGACTGGTCTGCTGAAGAGGAAGGGGACTCCCATTCTCTTCCCAGGGCATTGCCAAGATTGCAGATGGAGGCCTGGTGGCCGTGGAGGAAGTAGGATGGGAGCACAGTCCCTGTACCCTGCAGCCTCCTCACCAGTTTGGAGGCAGAGGGGACATAAGCTAGGGGATGAAAGGACACCTGGAGGCGGGATACTGGGGGAACCCTGTGGTCTAACGGGAGGAGGACGCTCCTGCAGGCGGTGCAGAAGCTGGGAGTGAAAGCTGTCTGGCATGTGAGGCTCTGCCCTTTGGTCTTTGCTGGTAGGGTGAGGCAGAGGCAGTTTCTGTCTTCTTTCACCACCAATCCCCTTCCTACCCAGTCTAATGCGGAGCCTTGCATACAGTAGGTCCTGAATAAATATCCATTGCATTGAATGAGCAAGGTACTATTGGGATGCACTAGGGTAATGTCTGCTTAATGTACAGCAGGAAGAGTGCTGGGAGGAAGTACTGATCCCGCCTCCTGTTGACTGAGTCATGTGTAACCTACATCTGCCCACCCAGGGCCTTCTAGACCCGGCCTCCAACACCTCTCACCCCTCACCTGGACACCCACAGCAGCCTCCTCCCTGGGTTCCTTCCTTCCACTCTTGCCCCCTCAACCCCTTCACACAAACAGCCAGTGGGAAGGTTTATATATATATATATATAAAATAACGTTCTCATATATATATATATGAGGTCTTGCTCTGTCATCCAGGCTGGAGTGCAGTGGTGTAACCGTGGCTCACTACAGCTTTGATTTCCTGGGCTCAAGCGATCCTCCCACCTTAACCTCCCAAGTAGCTGGGACTAGAGGTGCACGTTACTGCACCTGGCTAATTTTTTTTTTTTTTTTTTTTTGGTAGAGATGCAGTCTTGCTATGTTGCTCAGGCTGATCACAAATTCCTGGCTTCAGGTGATCCTCCCACCTCAGCATCTCAGCCACCTAAAGTGCTGGGTTTACAGGGGTGAGCTACCACGCCTGGCCAACAATGGGATATTTTGTTTTTTTGTTTTTTTGTTTTTTTTTGAGGCGGAGTCTCGCTCTGTTGCCCAGGCTGGAGTGCAGTGGCCAGATCTCAGCTCACTGCAAGCTCCGCCTCCCGGGTTTACGCCATTCTCCTGCCTCAGCCTCCGGAGTAGCTGGGACTACAGGTGCCCGCCACCTCGCCCGGCTAGTTTTTTGTATTTTTTAGTAGAGACGAGGTTTCACCGTGTTCGCCAGGATGGTCTCAATCTCCTGACCTCGTGATCCGCCCGTCTCGGCCTCCCAAAGTGCTGGGATTACAGGCTTGAGCCACCGCGCCCGGCCACAATGGGGTATTTTGAAGATGTAAGTCAGATTATGCTGCATCCCTGGTTAAAAGTGTCTACAGGCTTCCCTTTCAACCAGAATAAAAAATGCCATGAGGCCCTGCACGATCTGGCCCCAGGTCTCTGGCCAACTTCAGGCTTTAATGCTCTTGTTTTCCATGCCTTGTTGTCCTAGATCTTCTCAAGCCAGTCCCTGCCACAGGGCCTTTCCACTGGCTGTCCTTCTGCCTCGAGTGCTGCTTCCTCCCAACATTACCTGGGTTGTGTCTCATTATTCCTGTCTCAGTGCAAGTGTCTCATCCTTGGAGAAGACATCCTTGAGCCCCAGCATCTAAGAAACTCTCAATTACTTTCTATTTAAATATCGGTTGGCTGTAGATCACCATCTACAACATTCTTCTCCATGAATTTGGTTACCTATGTCCTGTTTCTCCCCCACCAGAGTGCAAGCTTTCTGAAGCTTCATCCATCTTGGTCCACTTCTCACTTCAGCTCAGGACCTGGAACATAGTAGGTACTCAATAAATGTCCATCAAGTAAATGAAGGCCCTTATTTATGCTGGTCTCAAGCACTCTGTACGCATCATTTTGTTTAGTCCTTGTAAGGCTCCTCTGTCATCACCCTTCTGGAGACAAGTGACCTGCCGTTGTTAGGACTGAAACTGAGTATGTCTGACCCTAAACCTTGAGCTGTTGAACACTGCGTGATGCTATCCCACTGACCTGGGGTCTGGCCCTGTGATCTGGGTCATGTCCCATTCCCTCTTGGAGCTGTACTCTGCCCCTCTGATGCGGAGGGTGCTGGCTGAGTGCTTCTGAATTCTGCAGCTCTAACCATCAAGGGTGTGGTTCTCCATAGGGGTATAAGTGCCTTCTCCAGAGGTTTAGGTCTGGGATATTCCCATGGGGACACTGACATCCTGAACTACTGTACTTGTTTCATTATAAACACATATGCATGTATTATACTTTATCTTCTTAATTCATGTTAGGGCCAGTCTATGAATTTCATGTTAGGGTAGTAGAAGGGGTGTTATACAAATGTGTTATGAAAGGGGGCATCCTGTCCTCTAGGGTGATGGAAGCTGGAGGAGGGTTGCCTGGGGGTGGGGGCACACACTAGGAGCAGCAGGAGGGGCCTGCTGGAAGCTGATGGAGTCCTACATCTCCACCCAGGAGGTGGTCCCACGGGTGTGCATGTGCATAAAAATTCTGTGAGCTGCACCCCAAAGATGGGTCACTGGACTATTTGTAATGCCAGTTTTTAAACCTTAAATAAAATATATTAATATATGTAAAATACATAAACAAAAAAATGGGCCTTGGGACAGGAACCACTGGGCCAAAGGTCTCTGCCTGCAGCCTGGGGGTCCTCCCTTGCGCCCCTCATCTAATGAGGTTCTCTTCAATCTCTCAAACTCAGCTCCAGTAGCAACTCCACCCTGACCCCATGCCTTGAAGTTTTTCGGTGGAGCCCCCGAGCCCCACCCCATGCTCCCTTCCTAGCCTTTCTCACCTGGTGACCTGGTGACTTGCCAGTGGCCTCCTTGGTGAGTCCCAGCTGGCGAAAGTGGCTCCCACTTTGGCACCTGGGACACAAGCTGATTGCAGTGGTGTCTGTTGAATGAATAAGCGCCCACTGTGTGGGAGAGGAAGAGAGAGGGTGGCTGCTCTTCCTTTCCCCAGCCTCCACACTGTCTTCTCTAGCTGCGGAGAAAATGCACATTTAGGCTCTGTAAGCCCAGAGGAGGGAGAGGAGGAAGGCCTGGCCCCCTGCACACTCTTTGCAGGGCAAAGCTTGCCTTGGAGGATGTGCTAGTGGCTACGTTAGTAGCAGCTACCTCTGGACTCAAGGCTCACTAGTTGTCCCATGTAATCCCACCCTTGAAATGAGTACCCAGATGCCACCCTCGTTAGAGATGTGGACCTGCAGGCTCCGAGAGCTCCGGTCCCTTCCAGAGGCCACACAGCAGAAGGAGCAGGGTGGCAGCCATACTCCAACTCCAGCTCCCCACCCTTCCATTCCCTGCTCAGTCTTGCTCAAGTAAAAAGACAAGGAAGGAGGGAAGACAGCACCTTCCAGTTTTCTGACACTTCCTTACCTCCAAACACTGGGTCCTCGAGTGTCTGGTCTTTAAAGCAGACTTCCTTATCACCCAAGATACAGATATGGCCTGACCTTTGGATACCACGTTTGGAGAATATACCTTCATGAAAGCAGAAGGGGCGGCAGTCAGACCTAAGGAAGCACTTCCTGACTGTAGATGATAAAATACTGTCTTGGGAGGTTGGATAAGGTGGGCCTCCACCCAGTGAGATCTGGGCTCTCTCAGGCCTAGGGTCTAATTCTCCTTGAGCTCTTGGCTTTTGAGACCCTCCTCGGAAAGAGTGAGGCCAGCCAGGCATGAGGCCTCAGGGGACCCATGTTTCTGTCCTCCTTGGAGAAGCAGGGACCCAGGGGCCCAGAGGCCCAGAGGGCACCTGGGGGACAGTGCTGGCAAACTTTTCCCAGCAACTTTCCAGTGACTTGAGGCTTCCTCTGACAACACAGCCTGCTGCCTCCCTGGGCTCAGCCCCGTGGGTGCGGGGCCCTGGGGATGGGTCTCTGCGTGATTGGAGCTGGACAACTCCCAAGCAAACCTCCCCTCCCTCCGAGTTCCTTCCTAGGAGGGCCCTGACCCCGGAGTCTCACTTTCCAGTCCCTTCCCTCAGGGACCTGTCCCCTCTCGGGCTGGGGCTCGGCTCAGGTTGCTGAGCAGAGGCCACCAAAGACCCAGGGGACCAGGAGGAGCTGGAGAGAGCCCCGAGGACCCAGTGCTCCCAGGACCCGTTGCCAGGGCCACCACTTGGAGACTGGAGCTGCCTCCCAGAGGTTCCAGAGGATGGGCCTCCTTGGGGGCCATGAGAAGCCTTGGTTAAAAAAAAAAAAAAAAAAAAAAAAAAAAAAAAAAATGCAATATTCACGTGGTTAATGATGACACAAGGATCTGCAAGCAGCAGCTTACAGGGGCGTCCTCGACACACGTTTGCTTCTTAGGATTCCCAGTGGAAGGAGGGAGCCCACGCTCCCCGGGGACACAGGTGCCAAGAAGCAGTTCCTGTTGTCTATTTCATTCACCTTCTCTTGCTGGTTGCCCCCAGTGGAATTTACTCATTCATTCAGCATATATCTACTGGGCACCCACTCCGTGCCAGGTGCTGAAGCTACAGCACTAAGCAAGATGGACAGAGGCCCTGATCTCAAGGAGCTGACAAGCAATGAACAGAGAAATCAGAAACAAATGCAGTGGCTTTTAATTGTGATAGGGGCTGTGCTGGCAGGAATCAGAACGATGTGACGGAAAGCGAGGGTAGGAGAACATTAAACCAGGCCATCAGGAATGGCCTGTGTGAGGAAGAGACATTTCCTCTAAGGCTTGATGGATATACTGAGGTCCTATAAGGGAAAAGGCCCTCAGGCAGATTCCAGGAACAGTGAGATGGCCCGAGTGCCGGGCGTGGCAGTCAGGGGGCATCTGAAAGGTGCGATCAGCAGGGGCCCATCGGGCTGGGCTGGCAGTGGGTGTGTGTTGGATTTTACTCTGATAGTCAGGGAAGCCACTGGAAAGTTTTAGCTGGGACTGATGTGATCAGCTCTGCATTTGGAGGGCACTGTCCTAGAGGCCACGAAGGGAGCAGGTTGGAGGGCCAGTAAGGGCGTACAGAGGATGGATCAGAGGGACTCCTTAAGAGCCCTGAGGCCTCTTAGGTGGGTGAGACACAGTGCTGGCTTCCACTTCAGTCTTCGAGGTAACAAAAAAGTGGCCTATGGAGGCATTTGCAACTATAGGGGTTACCCTGGTATTTTTTTGTTTTTGTTTTTGTTTTAGATACAGAGTCTTGCTCTGTTTCCAAGGCTGGAGTTCAGTGGCACAATCATAGCTCACTGTAGCTTCGAATTCCTTGGCTCAAGCAATCCTTCTGCCTCAGCCTCCTGGGTAACTGGGATTACATGTGCCACCACCATGTCCAGTTAATTTTTAATTTTTTTGTAGAGATAGAGTCTTGCTATGTTGCCCAGGCTGGTCTTGAACTCCTAGCCTTAAGTGATCCTCCCACCTCAGCTTCCCAAACTGCTAGGCGTAAGCCACTGTGCCTGATCTTACCCTGCGTTTTAATTAACCATCTGTGGCTGCTGTATGGTTAGAAGAGGGTTTCAGGCTATTGTTTTAAAATGTATAGAAGGGCTGGGCATGATGGCTTACACCTATAATCCCAGCAGGTGTGGGAGTCTGAGGCGGGAGGATCGCTTTAGAACAGGAATTCAAGGTTACTGTGAGCTACGATCAAACCACTGCATTTCAGCCTGACTGACAGAGTGACACCCTGTCTCTACAAATGCATGCGCGCGCGCACACACACACACACACACACACACACAAAGATTCTGCTTTTGTGGAGCAAGAAGGGACCTGAGTTCAACAGTGGCCTGAGAAGGCCAGGGCAGACCAGGCAGCTGGTCACTGGGCACCGTGACCAGCCCACCCCCGGGGCAAAGCCCAGTGAAGGAGGCATGGGAGGCTGATTTCATCTCTGCCCCTAAGAATGAAAAGGGAGTACTTAGCTGGGGCCAGTGCAGAGGGCAAACGGAAGCTTGCTGCCCAGCTCACGTTTCTTTCTGGTAATAATCCTCTCTGCAGGATTCACTTGGGGACCAGCTCGTTTCAGGCTCTGCAGTCACCAGGATGGTCCCATCTCTGATCATCAGTGGGCAAAAGATACCTGCTTGTGAGTTCTAAAGAGGAAATCTCAAGTTAGGTCTGGTGAAAGGCAGAGAAATAGCAGGAAAAAGTAGTGGGGCCTGCCAAGCTTTTGCTCTTCCGAAGGTTCTGGAAAATAGGGATGGAATAACTATCTTTCCGGAATAGCATGCAGAAAGAGTCCCTTATAGTTGCTTAAAATCCTAACTGCAGGCTTCTCTGTTCACAAGTCTGGATGGTGCTCCCGGGGAGTGTGGAGAAGTCAGCCAGCTCTGGAAGCTCTGGCTGGAGAAATCTGAGGGTCACTGAGTGAACTCAGGGTGGCATGGGGCGAAGACTGGGTGCTGAGTGAGCACTCCTGTGTTTAGATCTACAGTGTGACCCTGGGAGCTGCTCCATCAGAAGCCATCTCAGAGACAAGGACACGAATCCAAGTGTTTGTATAGAGGGGATCTCAGAGAGCACCAGAGGGGAGACAGGAAAGAGCAGGGCAGGAAGGAAGCCAGTAAAGAGTCTGTTTCTCAGCAGGTCTGTTTCTGAGCAGCTCTGGGAGTCAGCACTTGGCTGCACCCAGACGAGTGGGGGAGCCAGGGCATTTATATGCCAGCCCTTGCCACCATTGGCTGAGGGCTGCATGGGGGCATATGGGTGCGGCATCCACTGTGTCTGCTGCAGGGAGTTATGTAGCCCAAGCCTCCACCGCTTCATCTATAAAATGGGGATAATAAAAGCAACCTTGTTTTAAAAAAATAAGTAAGAAGCCTGTCTCCTCAGGTGACTGAGACCGAATGAGAATGCCCGTAAGGCTTGTGCTTCAGGGTGGGGCACAGGGCATGTGCTCTTTCCTTTGTTTGATAGATATTTACTGTGGGTCTCACAGTGCCAAGCCCTGGGATTCCACAGGGAACACAAGTGACCTGTAGCTTATCCCCGTGAAGCTGGATTCATGAGCAATCCTTGAGTCAGCGACAGCAAGTGTGACGAACCCACAGAAGGGCAAGGCAGGGTGGGGAGGCACCCCAAAGCAGGCAGCAACTCCCCTTAGAGAGGCACCATGTGAGACGCCCCCACCCCAGTGTCTCCCAGAACAGTAACATAGCCTGTTCCTTTTTTCTTTTCTCTTCCTTCCTCTTTTCCTTCCCTTTTCCCTTTTCCCTTCCTTCCTTCTTTCTTTTCCCTTCCTTCCTTCTTTCTTTTTCCTTCCTTCCTTCTTCCTTTTCCTTTCCTTCCTTCCTTCCTTCCTTCCTTCCTTCCTTCCTTCCTTCCTTCCTTCCTTCCTTCCTTCCTTCCTTCCTTCCTTCCTTCCTTCTTTCCTTCCTTCCTTCCTTCTCTCTTCCTCTCTTCCTCTCTTTCTCTCTTTCTCTCTTTCTTTCGAGTCTTACTCTGTGGCCCAGGCTGGAATGAGTGGCGTGATCATGGCTTATTGCAACCTTGACGTCCTATACTCAACTGATCCTCCCGCCTCAGCCTCCCGAGCAGCTAGGACTACAAGGGTATGCCACCACGCCAGCTAATTTTTTATTGTTATTTATTTATTGATAATTTTCATTTTTTAGAGGTGGGGTCTCACTATGTTGACCAGGCTGGTCTCAAACTCCTGGGACATGGTCAGTTTCTATGAGTAAGGACTGGGTGACATTTTGGTTTGTGTTCAGGGGTCAAGTGGTAGGAAAAATATACACTAAAAACACTGGAGTGGTCCCCAGTGCAGGGAGGTGGTTGCATTGTGAGAGAAACGAGTACCCCAAGGCCAACCGAAGGAGGAGGGGCTGTGCTTCTATTTCACACTCACTCATGGACGGAGCGGTGGGCAGAGCAGCCTGCCTGTTAAGATGAGACCAGCCTGGCCAACATGGTGAAACCCTGTCTTCACTAAAAATACAAAAATTAGTCAGGCATGATAGCAGGTGCCTGTAATCCTAGCTACTTGGGAGGTTGAGGCATGAGAATCTCTTGAACCTGGGAGGTGGAGGTTGCAGTGAGCCAAGATCCCATCACTGCACTCTAGCCTGGGCGACAGAGCGAGACTCTGTCTCAAATAAATAAATAAATACATACATACATAAATACATAAAAGGTGACCCTTTTCCTCTCTTTCTTCCCCCACCTCACATCCTGAGAGGTGGTCCCATACCTGAAATGAGTTGGGATGGAATTCCACTATTGTCACCAACACTGTGGGCCCCTGCTGTAGCCCCGCAGCACTCCCCATGGCAGGGGTGCTGATGGCTTTTGCTGCCAGCCCATGAGTTTCTCTGGCCCCTGTGCAGGAGGCAGGTCAGGGTGGTGGGGAGTGGGAGCTCCCCAGAGCAGCTCCCAGCCAGCGCCGAGCAGCTCAAGCACCCTACTATGTCTCCCAGGATGCCCCAGCCACCACAGCGGCCAACAGGACAATTGCATGCTCTGCTTCCACTTCCCTGCCCTGCCTGGACTGTCTTTCCCCTTTTCCTCCCCTTGGCAAATTCAGGGGTCCACTTCCAGAGACTTGTTGACATCTTGCCCAGCAGCTGGTCCCTTTTCCTCTAAGCTCACCTGATAGTTTCTCAAACTTCCTTTGTCACAGATGTACACAGGGGCACTATTACATACGTGGCATTTTTATTTAAATCAATGTTTTAGCATTTTTTATTAGATTTTTAAAGGCAGGGTCTTGATCTGTTACCCAGGCTGGAGGGCGGTGGCAAAATCACAGCTCACTAGAGCCTTGAACTCCTGGGCTCAGGCGATCCTCTCACCTCAGCCTCCTGAGTAGCTGGGACCATAGGCACATGCCACCAAGCTGGCTAATTTTTTTTTGAAGTTTTTGTAGAGACAGGGGTCTTACTATGTTGCTCAGGCTGGTCTTGAACTCCTGGACTCAAGTGAACCTCCTGCCTCGGCCTCCCAAAGTGTTGGAACTACAGGTGTGAACCACTGCACCTGGCCTAAATCAATGTTTTAATTGACTCACATTTTTTATTATGACAAAATACATATAATCTAAAATTCGCCAGTTTAACCATGTTTAGGTGTATGATTCAGTGGCACTAAAATTATGCAATCATTACCACTACACATCTGCAGAACTTTCCCATCACCCCAGACAGAAAGTCCGTCCCCACTAAACACTGACTCCCATCCTCCCCTCCCCCAGCCCTGGTACCCTCTATTCCACCTTCTGTTTCTATGTTTCAATTCTAGGGACCTCCAATCAGTGGAACCACACACAGTTTGTCTTTCTGTGTCTGGCCTATTTCACTTAGCAGAATGTTTTCAAGGTTCTTCCATGTTGTAGCACGTATCAGAATTCATTTTTTTTCATGGCTAACTGACATTCCACCATAGATATATTCTACATTTTGTTTATTCATCTGTTGATGGACATTCAGATTGGCTCACTTTTTTTTGTTGTTTTGTGTTTTTTTTTTTTTGTTTTTTTTTTTTGAGATGGAGTCTCACTCTGTCACCCAGGCTGGAGTGCAGTGGCACAATATCAACTTACTGCAAACTCTTGGGTTCTAACGGTTCTCCTGCCCCAGCCTCTCGAGTAGCTGGGATTACAGGTGTGCGCCACCAAGCCCAGCTAATTTTTGTATTTTTGGTAGAGACAAAGTTTCGCCAGGCTGGTCTCGAACTCCTGACCTCAAGTGATCCACCCACCTCAGCCTTCCAAAGTGTTGGGATTACAGGCGTGAGCCACCACGCCTGGCTAGGCTGGCTCACTTTTTAAACTCAGCTATTCCCTAAGCAATAATATCCATGAAAGCAAGAATTGGATAGTAAACTTTGTTTTCAGTACTTATTAAAGTAAATATATAACTAGCAAAGCAAAAAAGAAACAAGCGTTTCTGCAACCATTGGAGTGACCCTGCCTGTCACCAGGGCTTCATATGCCACTCTGGGTAGCATAGAGGTCCCAGACTACCTACATGTACAGGATAAAGCCAAGTGTCACCCACAGCTGAGGCTCCAGATCTAACAAGTGTCTAGTGCCTTACCATTGCTGAAAATTACTTGCTGAATGGTTTAGGTCTAGGGGCTTAGAGTCTCCTCTGGCCAGGAGAAGCTAGGGCTGAAGTCCTTCAACACATAGCACAATCCAGGAACTAATGGCCCCACCAACATGTGCCGGGACCGGATGTTGTGCCCAGGGTCGTTGGATGTGGGCTGTATCACCGATGCCTGTGCTTCTCACAGGTTCCTTCACACAGGTTCCTTCACCCGGGCCACTTCAGTACACACCAGACTGATTTTCTTTTCTTTTCTTTTTTTTTTTTTTGAGGCGGAGTCTCGCTCTGTCGCCCTGACTGGAGTGCAGTGGCCAGATCTCAGCTCACTGCAAGCTCCGCCTCCCGGGTTTACGCCATTCTCCTGCCTCAGCCTCCCGAGTAGCTGGGACTACAGGCGCCCGCCACCTCGCCCGGCTAGTTTTTGTATTTTTAGTAGAGACGGGGTTTCACCGTGTTAGCCAGGATGGTCTCGATCTCCTGACCTCGTGATCCGCCCGTCTCGGCCTCCCAAAGTGCTGGGATTACAGGCTTGAGCCACCGCGCCCGGCCACCAGCCTGATTTTCAACTGCCGGGTCCTGCGTTCCTTCGCCTGTGGATGCTCTCTGGGCACTGGAGACCATTTTGCCATTGTAGGGGAGTCAGAGATAAGCCCCCACTCTTCTTTTAGCTCTTAGTGAGCTCTGCAGCTGGAGTTAGAAACCAAATTGACACCTGGCTTCTGTCCTGAGTCCCTCTGGCTAAGAGTCTCCTCATTACATCCTTTTCTCTCTTTTTCTTTTCTTTCTTTTCTTTTATTTTTTTATTTTTTTATTATTTTTTTATTTTTAAGTGTTCAGAGGAAATTTATTTTATTTTTATTTATTTATTTATTTATTTATTATTTTTTTTTATTATTATACTTTAAGTTCTAGGGTACATGTGCATAACGTGCAGGTTTGTTACATATGTATACTTATGCCATGTTGGTGTGCTGCACCCATCAACTCGTCAGCACCCATCAATTCATCATTTATATCATGTATAACTCCCCAATGCAATCCCTCCCTCCTCCCCCCTCCCCATGATAGGCCCCAGTGTGTGATGTTCCCCTTCCTGAGTCCAAGTGATCTCATTGTTCAGTTCCCACCTATGAGTGAGAACATGCGGTGTTTGGTTTTATCTTCTTGTAATAGTTTGCTAAGAATGATGGTTTCCAGCTGCATCCATGTCCCTACAAAGGACGCAAACTCATCCTTTTTTATGGCTGCATAGTATTCCATGGTGTATATGTGCCACATTTTCTTAAGCCAGCTTTTCTTTTTCTTTTTAAGACAGAGTCTCCCTCCGTCACCCAAGCTGGAGTGCAGTGGCACAACCTTGGCTCACGGCAACGTGTGCCTCCCAGGTTCAAGTGATTCTCGTGCCTCAGCTCCTGATTAGCTGAGATTATAGATGTGTGCCATCATGCCCAGCTAATTTTTGTTATTTTAGTAGGGACTGGATTTCACCATGTTGGCCAGGCTGGTCTCAAACTCCTGATCTCAAATGATCCATCCACCTCGGCCTCCCAAAGTGCTGGGATTACAGGTATGAGCCACCGCACCCAGTCACTTTTTGTTTTTAGAGATGGGGTCTCTCTTTGTTGCCCAGGCTGGAGTGCAGTGGCATGATCATAGCTCATTGCAGCCTCAAACTCCTGGGCTCAAGCAATTCTCCTGCTTCAGTCTCCCAAGTAGTTAGGACCATGGTGCCCAGCTCATTTCTTCTTTCTTTCTTTTTTTTTTTAATTGCAATTTGGGAATGGAGCTGGGGAAGGATCTGAAACTGTCTCCCTTTCCAGTGGTCTGTCGTCCACAGAGGGTAACCTCAACTGGATAGAGCTTCTCAAAGAAAGGGAAACATTGTAATTAACATATAAATTCTTACTTCCAATATTATTAAATTTGTTACGCTCATACAGTGCAGAACATATTTGAAAGGCAAATTAATATGTTATGTGTTAATAAGCTTGGATTAAATTGGGCTTTGAGAACTCAGGGAAGCAACGTTAGCCCCACATAGATGCTACGAAGGGTCTTTAAGGCGCTGTTCCCTCCCCCTGAAGTTGCTACCACTGCAATGACTCAAGAAGACACGGGATCTTAAGAGGAACCCCAACCTGAAAGTGTAGATTTGTGAGTGTGTTTCTGTTAAGTGTCTGTTTAAAAGTGGGTTCCTCTAAATTTAGGTCCCCTGACAGGTGTGTGGAGAGAGGAGGAGGAAATTAAGAAAGCTCTTGAAAAAAACAGGGAAAAGCCTGGCAGAGCAACCCCAAGGAACTGGAGCCACCTACACAAACACCCCTTCCTCCCATAGGCAGTTGGTAACTGGCTTCCCAAGCTTGGAGAACATGAGGGAACAATCTTGGTCAGGGTTGTGCTACTCCAGATCCACGGAAGGATGGAATGAGGACACTCTTAGCCAGTGTGACTCAGGAAAGAAGCCAGAAAACATGAGCTGCTCTCTCGCTACAAGGTCCGTCCTGGGGTCCTGGCCACATCCCAGGGCTTCAGAGTCCTCATGCCAAGGCCGGTTGCATTTTAAAGCGCTCTTTCTTTGCAAATGCCACATTCTTCCCTGATCTCCTCCTACCTCACACTCCCTCCAGTGGTGCTCCTCCAGTGACCCCTTCCTCCACCATTTGCTCTTTTTACACCACAAACCCTTCTGTTTACGGAAGGGTACCCTTTTCCACTTCCCAAGTTTCTCTTTGCACCTCCTCCTCTGCTGATCCTTCTAGGTCTCTCTCCTCCGTCTAGATCTTCCCCTCGAACCTTTTTGTTTGTTTTGTTTTGTTTTGTGAGATGGAATCCTGTTCTGTCACCCAGGCTGGAGTGTAGTGGCACAATCATGGCCCACAGCAGCCTGCAACTCCTGGCTCAAGTGACCTCCTGCCTCGGCCTCCCAAAGTGCTGGGATTGCAAGCATGAGCCACTGCACCTGGCCCTCCAAACTGTTATGCCCAGTGTACACAGGTCATCTCCATATAGGACCCCTAAGCTCAACATCCCCCAGTGGAGACTACGCTCTTCCCCCATGACAGTGCCCTACCTTGTGTCTCATCTACCCTAATATCCCAGCTGGAATCCAGGGGACGACCTGCCTACAGAGAGGAGCTACCCACTGCCGGTCTCCTCTGAGCTGTTCTATTTTATTTTTTATTTTTTATTTTTGAGACGGAGTCTCGCTCTGTCGCCCAGGCTGGAGTGCAGTGGCGCGATCTCGGCTCACTGCAAGCTCCGCCTCCCAGGTTTACGCCATTCTCCTGCCTCTGCCTCCCGAGTAGCTGGGACTACAGGCGTCCACCATCTCACCCGGCTAGTTTTTTGTATTTTTTAGTAGAGACGGGGTTTCACCGTGTAGACCAGGATGGTCTCGATCTCCTGACCTCATGATCCACCCGTCTCGGCCTCCCAAAGTGCTGGGATTACAGGCTTGAGCCACCACGCCCGGCCTCTCTGAGCTGTTCTAACCGCAGTAAAGCTCCTCTTCTTCTGGCTCACCCTCCACTTGCTTGCATACCTCATTCTTCCTGGATGTAGGACAAGAACTCGGGCAAAGGCACCACTGGTCACAGAGGTTTCCAGCCAGAAAAGGAACACCCAAAGATCCTGTAACAATATAGTATGCATAAATCTATATACTATACTATATAGTAAATATATATATGTATTTTTAGATATATATAAAATATATAAATTATATTATATATAAATAATATATAGTATAAGATATAGTACATGTTATAATTTGATTCAATTGCTGATTCATCTCCCAGCACTGGCTTTACTTCATCCAGTCAGTCTCTACCAGCCTCTGAAGGGGTAAGACCCCTCAGTGGCCCCCACTGTTCTTAGTTGAACTCCAGACTCTTCCAAGTGACTGGCAAGGGCCTCTGGGCCTCTGCACTTCCATCTCCCCAGGTGACGCTCCAGCCCCTCCCCACAGGCACCGCAAGATCCAGCCACACTGGTCTCTGCAGCTAGGAGGCAGAATAGGGTAGCAGCTATGTTGGGCATTGGAGGCAGGCTGCCTGGGTTTCAGTCTCAGCTCTTTCACTCGTCAACTCTGAGTTTGCAGAAGGTCTCCACTTTCCTTAGGCAGTGGTGGGGACTCAATGAGTTACTATATGAAGAGAATTTAGAATGATGTCTGGCACATGTAAGTGCTCAATATCTATGTAAGGTGTTACTATCATCATCATTATCATTACTTTCTGAACACACTATAGCAGATCTCGAACATCGTTTCCCATCAAGAGCCAGAGCTCATGGCTCCCATCCTTGAATCTGGGAGGGCTTATGACTGCTTCAACCAATAGAAGGCAGTAGAAGCCGGGCGCAGTGGCTCAGCCTGTAATCCCAGCACTTTGGGAGGCCAAGGCGGGCGGATCACCTGAGGTCGGGAGTTCGAGACCAGCCTGACCAACAGAGAGAGGCCCCATCTCTACTAATACAAAAATTAGTTGGCCTGGTGTTTTGCCTGTAATTCTAGCTACTTGGGAGGTTGAGGCAGGAGAACTGCTTGAACACAGGAGGTGGAGGTTGTGGTAAACAGAGATCATGCCATTGCACTCCAGCCTGGGCAACAAAAGTGAAACTCTGTCTCAAAAAAAAAAAAAAAAAAGAAGAAGAAGGCAGTGGAAGTGCTGCTTTATCACTTCCCAGGCTGGGTTATAAAAGGCAGCTTTCATCTTTTCCACTGGAATACTCATGATTACAGCCCGGAGCTTTGGTCCGGCTACCCTGAGACCACCATGACGTGAGGAAGCCCAAGCCACATAGACAAGCCAGGTGGAGACACCCTGGCTGGCAGTCTTAGTCTCTGAGTCGCTCTGGTCTGGAGCCAGACATGTGAGTAAATGAGACTTCAGATGATTTCAGCCCTTGGTTTTAGTTGCATCAGCCTCAAGTTTTTCAGCTGAGGCCTCAGACATTGAGGAGTACAGACAAGCTGTCTCCTCTCTGCCCTATCAAAATTTCTAACCTACAGAGTCTGTGAACTTAATAAAATTGTTGTTTTAAGCTGCTAAATTTTGGAGTCATTTGTTACACAGCAAGCGATAACTGATATGCACACGATGCTCTTCTTCTTCTCTGGCAAACTCCCATACATTCTGCAAAACCCTGCAAAAATGTCACCTCCTCCTCCGTGAAGCTTTCCCCAGTTCCTCTATGCCCTGGAAGCTTCTTGTGTGCGTGACTCCCATGGCCTTTTCTTCCCTGTGTGGATTTGCTTTGCGTTCGTCTCTCTCCTTAGACCAGGCATCCCGCAGGGTGGGAACTTGGATCCCCCTTTATGTCCCCAGCGTCTGATCAGGGCTGCACAGCATAGTCGGCTACATTTGCAGAATAAATTAATGTGGCCAGAGCTGGCCTGCAGGACAGAACCATCTGGAAGATATTAGCATAGTTTCCGCATCATGGGACTGGATGGTTATTGGTGCAGTGAAGAAAAATCCTGACTTGCCAGGTGCGGTGGCTCAGGCCTGTAATCCCAGCACCTTGGGAGGCTGAGGCGGGTGGATCACCTGAGGTCAGGTGTTCAAGACCAGCCTGTTCAACATAGTGAAACCTCGTCTCTACTAAAAATAAGAAAATTAGTTGGGTGTGGTGGAGCATACCTGTAATCCCAGCTATTTGGGAGGCTGAGGCAGGAGAATCACTTGAACCCGGGAGGTAGAGGTTGCAGTGAGCCGAGATTGTGCCACTGCACTCCAGCCTGGGCAACAGAGTGAGACTCCATCTCAATGAAAAAAAAAAGAAAAAGAAGAATCCTGACTTATTCAAATCCTATAAAATCACCTGCAGAGCTTTAAAAATTCCCAGCCCCAAGCCCCAACCCAGGTCAGCTGAATCAGACTCTCTTTGGGGGAAGCTCAGGCCACTGAACTTAAAAAAATATTTGCTAGGTGATCCTAATGTGCAGCCAGGTGGAAACCACTGCCGTGTATCCCCGACAAAACCATCAATGATGGGGTTGGGTAGTGCTTTCTGAGCACTTACCACCTGCCAGGTATTGCCCTGTGGTTTTTCATGAATTAACTCCTTTA
This sequence comes from Rhinopithecus roxellana, assembly GCF_007565055.1. Taxonomy (NCBI): domain Eukaryota; kingdom Metazoa; phylum Chordata; class Mammalia; order Primates; family Cercopithecidae; genus Rhinopithecus; species Rhinopithecus roxellana. Next base: position 27,756,240 of record NC_044568.1, read on the forward strand.
ATCTATACCACAACCCTATGCCGAAGACACTGTCATCAGTTTATCAGTTCCCCCTATTTTTTATTGAGACAGAGTCTCACTCTATCACCCAGGCTGGATCGTGCAGTGGCGTGATCTTGGCTCACTGTGACCTCTGCCTCCCGGGTTCAAGTAATCCTCCTGCCTCAGCTTCCTGAGTAGCTGGGACCACAGGTGTGTGCCACTACTCCCAGTTAATTTTTGTATTTTTAGTAGAGATGGGGTTTCACCATATTGGGGCTGGTCTTGTACTCCTGACCTCAGGTGATCCACCCACCTCGGCCTCCCAAAGTACTGGGATTACAGGCATGAGCCACCGTGCCCAGCCGGTTCCCATTTTTTAACAGCTTTACTGAGGTATAGTTGACACGCAATAAACTACACATTTTAAAGTGTACAGTTTGATAAGCTTTGACATGTATACGTACACCCACAAAACTGTCAACACAGTCAGACAAGGACCACATCTGTCACCCTCAAAAGTTTCCTTGTGCCCCTTGTCATTCCTGCCTCTAGCCACAAGTAATCACTGAACTGCTTTCCATATCTATAAATTAGTTTGCATTTTCTTTTCTTTTTTTCTTTTTTTTTTTTTGAGATGGAGTCTCGCTCTGTGGCCCAGGCTGGAGTGCACTGGCACAATTTCAGCTCACTGTAACCTCTGCCTTCTGGGTTCAAGTGTCTCAACTTCCTGAGTAGTAGCTAGGATTATAGGCGTGCACCCCCATGCCTGATTAACTTTTGTGTTTTTAGTAGAGATGGAGTTTCGCCAGGTTGGCCAGGCTGGTCTCGAACTCCTGGCCTCAAGAGATCAGCCCACCTTGAGCTCTCAAAGTGCTGGGATTACAGACGTGAGCCACCTTACCTGGCCCAGTATGTACTTTTTTTGGTCTGGTTTCATTCTGTCATAGTACTTTTGAGATTCATCCACATTGCTGTGGAATAGCAGCAGTCCATTTCTTTTCATTGTTAAGCAGTATTCCACTGTATAGATGTATCACATCATCTCCCAATATAGCTTGTTTTTTGTTTATCTATTTGTTTTACCAATAGGGAGTCCTCACCCTGTCTGCAGTGGCAGTGGTACAATCATAGCTCACCGCAGCCTTGAACTCCTGGGCTCAAGTGATCCTCCAGCCTCAGCCTCCTGAGTAGCTGTCACCACAGTGCATACCACCAAGCCTAGCTGATTTTTAAATTTTTTGCAGAGATGGGGTCTCACTATGTTGCTCAGACTGGTCTCCAACTCCTGGCTTCAAGAAACTCTGCCCTCCTCAGCCTGCCAAAATGCTGGAATTAGAGGCGTAAACCACCGAGTCTGGCCTCTGGCCTCATGTCCCATTTACACAACAAGGAGACTGAGGCTCAGAAAGTGAAGTGAAGTGAGTTGCCCAAGGTTCCACGGCTGGTGAACTTGAACCCTGGTGATTGCATCAGGACCCACTCTCCTAACTACCACCTGTACCTTCTTTCTGTCTCTAACTGGGCCATGATGCCTTTCACTGGGGCAGAATGATGGCTCCCATACATGTCTGCATCCGTCTCTGGAACCTGTGGGTATGTTATGTAAAATGGCAAGCGGGAATTAAGGTTGCAGATGAAATTAAAGTTGCTATCAGCTCACCTTAAAATAAGATCCTCTTGGTCATCTGGGTGCCCGATGGAATCACAAGTGTCCTCTAAAGCAGAAGGAGGAGGAAGAGGGGAAAGTGTCAGAGATTTGAAGGCAGTGCAGTGAATTCTGACTCTGAATATGGAGGAAGGGACCATGAAGCAATGGATGTAGGTGGCTTTTGGAAGCTAGAAAAAAGAAGGAAATGGATTATCCAGAAAGAACACAGTCCTGCCAACACCTTGATTTTACCCTCAGCGTGGCCCATTTCAGACTTCTGATCTCACAGATTGTGTGATAATAAGTTCATGTTGTTTTACATCGTTAAGTTTGTGATAATTTGTTACAGCAGCAATAGTTAACTAATACAGTGACTTTGACCAAGCCCTTCTGGAAGGTATGTCTGAACCTCTGGAAAGCAATTAGGGGGTGTAGGGCGTCCAGGGAAAATGGGGATAGACTGAGCCTATCAGAGGATAGGGATTCCCAGGCAGGTGGTTACTCCCCCAGACCTCTGCCCCAAGCTCACGCCCAGGCTCTGGCTGAGATATTCTCAAGGTTGCAGTGGGGCAGCTAGGGACTGGGAGGCCCCAAAACTCAGAGATGTCTGCACCAAGCCAAACATTCCCAAGTTCTCTGCATTCCTAGGGTGAATGCAAGAGGCAGGCTTTCTTCACCAACCGAGCCTGGCAGACCCAGGCCCGAGCTGCCGAGGATGCCAGCCTGGCCCAGGGTCAGCCCTGTAGTGGGTGCAGAGAAGCAGAGATGATCAAAGCCCTTGGAGAAGGAGTGGGGCATGGGAGCCAGTGGGAGCTGCAGCGAGTGGGAGCATGCTAGTGCTTACAGAATAGGAAAACAAACTGTTTCTCCCATACACTGTCAACCCTCAACACAGAACACTTCTGCAACCAGATGTCTAGGGTTTTTCCCTGCACCAACCAATTCTCCAATTGTCTGTGGACATCGACTGGGTGTCTACAGTTCATTTCAATTCTGACACTACCCAGAGCTACCGAAGACTCCACCCGTTAAGGGCTTAGTTCCGCAATGCTACCCCCCAGTTCAGATGCCAATCACAAGTCCCAGGTTTTCACCTGTACCTCTTTTTTTTTTTTTTTTTTTTTTGACAAAGTCTTGCTCTGTCACCTAGGCTGGAATGCAGTGGCACAATCGTAGCTCACTGCACCGTCGAACTCCTGGGCCCAAACAATCCTCTCACCTCAGCCTCCTGAATAACCACGACTACAGGCACATACCACTACATCTGGCTAATTCATTTTTATTTTCACTTTCATTTTGTAGAGGTGGGGTCTCACTATATTGCCCAGGCTGATCTCAAACTCCTGGCCTCAAGTAATCTTCCCACTTCAGCCTCCAAAAATGCTGAAATTACAGGCGTGAGCCACCTTGCACAGCCTCTGTCACCTGTACTTCTGATGGACTGGCTGTAAATCAGAATTACCACAACCCCCTCACTGGGTTTGCTAATTTGCTAGGATGGTTCAGGGAACTCAGGGAAACACACTTGCCAGCTTATTGGTTATGAAGGATGTGATAAAGGGTGTGGATTGAACATCTGATGAACAGGCACATAGGGTGAGGTCTGGGAGAATGCTTAGTGTAGCAGCCACTGTCTCCATGGAGTTGGGGTGCACCACTGTCCCGAAATGTGGATGTCTTCAGCAGCCTGGAAGCTCTCCCAGCTCACGTAGTTCTGGGATTTTGATAGATGTCATCATTTAGGTATGATTGATTATTAACTCACTCTCCTACCTCTTTCCCTTACCCAGAGGATGGGGGTGGGGGATCCAAGCTTCTAGTCGTGGCTTGGTCTTTCTGGTGTCCAGTCCCAGTCAGGAACCCAGGAACCCACCAAGATTCACTTCATTAGAATAAAAGACACTCCCATCACCCAGGAAATTTCAAGGGATTAGGAATTTCTCCAGTACCGGGAACTGGGGATAAAGACCAAAATACAAATATGATTCTTTTTTTTTCTTTAGAGACAGGGTCTTGTTCTGTCACCCAGGCTGAAGTACAATGGCTCAATTATAGCTCACTGCAGCCTTGAATTCCTCGGCTCAAGTAATCCTCCCACCTCAGCTTCCTGAGTAGCTAGGACTACAGGCGCATGCCATCCTCACCCAGCTGATTTTTAAATTTTCGTTGAAACGAGGTCTCACTATGTTACTCAGACTGGTCTCGAATTCTTGGGCTCAAGCGATTCTCTTGCCTTGGCCTCTCAAGTAGCTGGGATCACAGGCACACAGCACTGTGCCTGGCTCTATATTTCATATCATAAATCACAGTATCACAGCCACCTTTCACTCTTCAGACACGGATCCCTTACAGCAGAAGGACATATAACAAAAAATACTGGCATGTTACTAGAATTCCATTCAGTCATTAATAATTCATCCAGTCCACCACCACATCATATGAAAATGTCTCCCAGGGAGGGACCACTCGGGTTTGCAGGCTTGCATTGATCTTGTCAGGTTCCAAAAGCAGGAGTGGTCTTGGCAGACATAGCCTCACCCTTTCAGGCATCTGCTATGATTGAGCTAAGATACACTCGCATTTCTTGCTCTGTGCCTCTTTCAAGATGTTAGTGTATATTGGATTTCCCTCATTATGTAACCCCTTCATTCCTGCCTTTATCCTCAGCTACTCTTTCTCCTTCTCTCCATTTATGCCCAAGCTTTTCCCTCTATGGAAGGGACGTTAGTTTTGGCCACCATGCTCATCCAGATTGCAGGCAGTAGAGCTAGTCCAATAAGCGCCTCCCGCTGAGTCCACTCCCATTCAGAAAAAGTCAGATTACCCAGGTGTGGAGTTAGTAGGCTATTTTTAGCACCAGTCAATATAGCTGCTTTCACTGTGAACCTCGATTTTGCCAGAGGGTGTGAAGGCACAACACGCCCCCTCAGGCCCTTAGGAATTCCAACAAAGTTTAAAAACACTTACAGTTTATTACCTAGGAATCATCCCAGTGTCCAGTACTTGGAGTTGCGGCCCTGGTCCTGACCACTGCATCAGGTAAGAAAAAGGGGACAAAAAAGTTTGACGGGATATGGGGAAGGCAGAAAAAAAGGACAGGCATTACACAAGCGTCCTCCTCCTCTGGCAACAATTGCGTCATCACACCAGAGTGATATGATCAGATATGAGCAGGAACCTATGGTGCAAAGGTCCCTCTGGCTGTTTTGTGGCCAATCCACAGGAGAGGAGCAAGACAAAGGGTCACCTAGGAGGCAAATTGCAGTTAGTGTGAGAGCAATGCAGGGGGGGCACTGGGGTGGTGACCGCAAGCTGGACGGGACTGGGACAACTTTGGGAGGAGGGGTAGCTGAGAGCCAGTGGGAAGCCCCTTCCTGCTAGGATGAGCTCAGGCCCGGCTTTGTTTGTGGCTTCAGGATTTGCATCCTGGAAAGTTTTAAGACTGGCGCTGTGGCTGGTGGGGTCCTGGGACTGGGGTCGGCGCACATTCCAGGGCCGGCCAAACTCAGCCACGTGTGAGGCCAAGAATAAAAATGAATGCTGCAGAGCCCTGAATCCCTGAGTGTGTTTACGGAATCTTTTCATTGTCATTGTTTCTTTCCAGGCAGAATTTCCGAGGAGGAGGTTTAAGAAAGCTTTCCTGAGCTGGGTGTGGTGGCTCATGCCTGTAATCCCAGCAACCTGGGGGCGGAGACAGGAGATCACTTGAGGCCAGGAGTTTGGGAACAGTCTGGGCAACATAGTCAGACCCCATCTCTAAAAAATAAAAATAAAAAAATTAGCTGGGTATGATGGCGTATACCTGTAATCTTAGCTACTTCGGAGCCTGGAGTGGGAGCATCACTTGAGTCTAGGAGTTTGAGGCTACAGTGAGCCATGAAGGCACCATGGCACTCCAGCCTGGGCCACAGAGTGAAACCCAGACTCTCTCTCTTAAAAAAAAAAAAAGAAAAGAAAAAGAAAAAGCCTTCCTGAGGAGCGTGAGCTGGAGGCAGCTTCCCAACTCGGTGAAGCATGCTCTTGCTCCATCTGGGCAGGAGGAAGGATGATTGGCGAGCTGTCCAGATGGTATTTGGGGCCCAGGTGCCCTCTCTGGCTCTGGACACAAGGCCCTTATCCACACAGGGCCTGGGGAGACTGTCCTCAAAGTGCTGGGGCACAGAGCCCCAGTGATGGCCTGAGTGTGTGAAGGCTGGAAAAGGGGGTTCTGCCCTGCAGCCTCCATCCTTATGGAGGTAGCCCTGACCCGCTTCCAGAGCTGAAGCCTGCCCTGGTCCTCCTCCCACTGACCAGGGCTCAGGGGCACTGATGGCCAGGCATTCAGGATAGGGGGCGTCTGGGCAGCCACCATGTCTCCTCCAGCCTGTTCTGTCTCCAGCCCTGCCATGGTAACAGGCAACTCTCTCTCCCACTGTTAGGGGCTCAACCGTGTCGCCCTAAATTTCATGTGCTGAAGCCCTAACCCCTAGCACCTCAGAATGTATTTGGCAGCAGGGCCTTTAAAGAGGTCATGAAGTTAAAAGGGGGTCATTAGGTTTGGTCCTTGTTCAGTATGTCTACCAGCCTTATAAAAAGAGATGAGGACACACAGGTGGGGCGCAGTGGCTCATGCCTGTAATCCCAGCACTTTGGGAGGCCAAGGCAGGCAGATCACTTGCAGTAAGGAGTTCAAGACCAACCTGGCCAACATGGCAAAACCCCATCTCTACCAAAAAGTACAAAAATTAGCCAGGTGTGGTGATGTATGCCTGTACTCCCAGCTACTCGTGAGACTGAGGTGGGAGAATGGCTTGAACCCGGGAGGCGGAGGTTGCAGTGAGCCAAGATCACACCATTGCACTCCAGTCTGGGTGACAGAGCGAGACCCTGTCTGAAAAAAGAGAGAGAGAGAGAGAAAAAAAAAAAAGAGATGAGGACATAGACTCGTGCTTAGGGAAGACCACGCAGGCTGGGGAGAGGACAGCCTCTATAAGCCAAGAAGAGAGCTCGCACAAGAAACCACCCTGCTGACAGTATCTTGCCCATGGACTGACGGCCTCCAGAATCGTGAGAAAGTAAATTTCTCGTGCCAAAGCTGCGCAGTCTGCAGTACTTTGTGACGGCAGCCCTAGAAACAAATGCAGCCACCCTCACAGCAATAACACCAGCCAAGACACACTGCAGGCTTACCGGGTGCCAGGTGCAGTGACAAGCCTGATCCACGTGTCACCATTCATGATCCTCACTAACCCTAGAGGTCAGGGACCTTGTGGCCAGCCTGGCTCTGCCACCTGCCAGCTGTGTGCCCTGGTGAAATTACTTTGCCTCTCTGGGCCTTCATTCCTTCATCTGTTCTCCAGGGCTGGAGTAGTACCTATACCCCAGGGTGGTTTTAAGGAATGCTTTGGGTTTGAAAAGGGTTTAGAGAAGTTCCTGGAACATGGCTGGTGCTCACTAAGTGTTGGCTTTTATTTTTCTCATTTCACAGTTGTAGAAATGGAGGTTCTGAGAAGTTAAGTAACTTGTTCAAGGTCACACAGCTAGCAGGCATTGGCAGTGGGGCCACGTTCAAGCCCAAACAAGGCTGACTGCAAATGAACTCAACTATGCTGCTCCACTGCCTCCTGCTCTGCTTCCCAGGCACATAGTGGCCACCTCTGTAACTTAGCCTGCCATACTCCTGGACTGCAGCTGGCCACGCCATGGTCAAGATCTGTTTGGGGTCTGCCTCCCCTGCTGCCTCGAGCCTCTCCTTGGGACCGGAGCAGCCCCAGCTCTGAACACAGGGCTCTGGATGTTTGTTTGGGAACTGCGTTCAAGTTGCCCTCAGCCTGAGGTTATCTCCAGGCCTTACCCTCTTCTGTTCATTTCTGCCTCGAATGCTCCCTGTAGCCCTGAGCACTGGGCGGGGCAGGGGATGTGAGGTTCAGAGAGGTGAGTCACTTGCCCAAGGATACACAGAATAGGGAGGAGACCTCTGCCCTTCCGACAACCTCAGGTCCCATCCCCTGGTTTCCCAGGCCAAGGAGCTCCAGGAGGGAGATGGGACTTACTTGGGGCTGTGGGAGGGGACCATGACCCTGCGTGGTGTGTCTGCTGGGTATAGGCCTGTGCTGGCCTCCACAAATGCTGCCGCAGCACCACACCTGCTGCAGTAACAGCCAAAGACATCCGAAAACTGCTCCATGAGCCCAGAGTCCCAGATGACAAGGAGGGCTGTGAGGGACATCTTGGGAGACCTGTGGCCCTCTCTGGAAAGATCTGTGTCCAGCCAGGCGTGGTGGCTCATGCCTGTAATTGCACCATTTTGGGAGGTCAAGGCACGAGGATCGCTTGAGCTCAGAAGTTCGAGACTAGCCTGGGCAATATAGCAAGACCCTGTCTCTACAAAAAATTTAAAAAATTAGCCAGGTGTGGTGGCATGTGCCTGTAGTCCCAGCTACTTGGGAAGCTGAGGTGGGAGGATTGTTTGAGCCCAGGAATTGAGACTACAGTGAGCTATGATGGCGCCACTGTACTCTAGCCTGGGCAACAGAGCAAGACCCTGTCTCAACAGCAGCAACAACAACGACAACAACTACTTATGTCCAGACACGAATGTCCTTGCTCCATCTCCTCTCCACTTGGTAAGCGGTGCATCCTCTGCATGCCATAATCAGAAGGTGGGTGGCTTATGATGGAGGCGAGAAAATCCAGCAGATCCTGTCACCTTGGAGGGCCCACTGTCAGCCCCTCTACCTGCTAAGGCTGGAGGGGTGGGTACATGGTTCTTTAGACTACAGACTAAAACAGCGAAACAGGCTGGGCAGCTCCATGTATACCCCTCACCTTCTCACTCACATTGGCCAAGGGCATCTGAGCTGCTGGGTTTTTGTTCGTTTGTTTTAAAGAGCCAGGTACCAAGAAAGGGTTAAGCTGCTCCCAATCTGACTTATGAAACTAGAAGTTGTCGCTCCCTGCTGGTCACCCACAGGTCTTTGTCATCTGGCCTGTGCTGGGGTGGGAGGTCTCTGGGTCTCCGTACCCATCTGGCCACCCTGTCCTAGCACCATCATCTCTCATCTGGAGGCTGGGATAGCCTCTCACTGGTCTTGCCCTGTCTCTGCAGCCTACAGGAGCTCTCTGTCCTCAGTTGGTGCTTACCCTCTCAAATCCTTTTAAGTGATTTTGCATTGCTCCTATTAATAGGATGAACCAAAGCTTCTTAACTGGCCCTGTGGCCTGCCCGATCTGACCCCCTTCCTGCCCACCCAGGCCATGCCATTTCTCCTCAAATGTGCCACTCTCTGTGGGTCCTGCAGGCCTTGGCATATCCCCTCGGCTTGAAATACTTTCCTATCTCCCTGCCCATTCCCCTTCCCCAGCCCATGGCTGTAGACCAACAGATCTTGGTCCTCTTTTCCACTGGGCCCGCTTGGAAACTCAGTGTCCCCCAATGTCTGGGGCAGGCAATACCAGTCAATCACAGGTGGCATGTGAAATGAAATCCATTTGTCACCCATGCACAAGTTCAAATCCCGAAGTCCCTCTCAGCTCACCCCTTCTGCTTTCTAAGACTGTTCCATCCTCAATTTGCCCTTCTGTAGAATGGGGAGAAGGAGATCCCTGCCTCCTCTGTCATCCCAAGGAACTGAGAGTGTGAATCAAGGTGGCTGTTTTCACCTGGGTATCTGCTTCCTTGGTGTCTGCCCTGCCTCTTGTCCCAGAATATCCCCTTCTATCCATGGATTTCCACTCTGACCCCTGAGAGCTTCCAATAGCTAGCATAGCGCACCCACCTATAGGTATTAGGATGTTTAAAGTGACCGTGTAGACGTGGACTCATGTGCTGCACCCTCGTGGCTCTGAGTTACATGTCCTGCTGCAAGTTTCTGAAGCAGGAAACGGTACGTAGCAGTGGAGGCCACGGGGCTTGCTGGGCGTGGGGCCTTCCCAGGTGACATACAGAGGCACCACTCCTGCTTGTCTCGGGAGGGGGGTGTTCTTTGCAGGGGGGTTCATCTCAAAATGATTCAGTGGCAGTTGGCAGCTGCATGGGGTCAAAAATGAGCACAGGCCCCAGAGCTGGGAGACCTGGGTATTTCAGAGTTCCAGTTCTGTCCCTTGAATCCGACCTGGGAGTATCTGAACACACCTTGCCCCTCTCTGCCCTGAGTGTCCCTGTCTACACAATGAAAGGGAACATGAGTCAGTAATCAGTGTCTTCTGGTTCTCCAACTGTTGGAGAAAGTCAGAAATCCAGATTTAGTGTGAAATTTCCTGACTTTTGGAAACAACAGGTGCTGGAGAGGCTGTGGAGAAATAGGAACACTTTTACACTGTTGGTGGGACTATAAACTAGTTCAACCATTATGGAAGACAGTGTGGCGATTCCTCAAGATCTAGAACTAGAAATACCATTTGACCCAGCCATCCCATTACTGGGTATATACCCAAAGGATTATAAATCATTCTGCTATAAAGACACATGCACACGTATGTTTATTACGGCACTATTCACAATAGCAAAGACTTGGAGCCAACCCAAATGTCCATCAATGATAGTCTGGATTAAGAAAATGTGGCACATAGACACCATGTAATACTATGCAGCCATAAAAAAGGATGAGTTCATGTCCTTTGTAGGGACACGGATGAAGCTGGAAACCATCATTCTCAGCAAACTATTGCAAAGACAGAAAACCAAACAGCACATGTTCTCACTCATAGGTGGGAACTGAACAATGAGAACACTTGGACACAGGGTGGGGAACATCACACACCGGGGCCTGTCATAGGGTGTGGGAGGGGGGAGGGATAGCATTAGGAGATATAACTAATGTAAATGATCAGTTCATGGGTGCAGCACACCAACATGGCACATGTATACATATGTAACAAACCTGCACGTTGTGCACACGTACCCTAGAACTTAAAGTATAATAATAATAATAAAGAAATTTCCTGACTTTTACCTGCTAGTAATGAATTCACAATTTTATGAACTACTCTGGGGATTTAAGGATACGTGCCAGTAAGCTGGGCTGGGCCCAGGGACCACTGCTTGCTAACTCTGGACTGGAACATTTCTGCCTGACATTCAGTACTGTGCTTCTCACCAAGGGTACACATTGTAATTACCTGGGGATTAGGGGGAAAAAAAGCTAACTCTCCACTTCCCCCCAGAATGCTGACTTACTGGCCAGGGGTGGAGCATCTTGAGGAACTTGAGGCAAAGCTGAAGGGCTGAATCCTGGGCTGGCTGGGTGGCTGGGGTAGTTTCTGTCACACCACTGAGCCTCGTCTTAGCCATCTGAGCAATGGGGCAGTGGGCATTGCTCAGAATGGAGCATTCTCTTAGGTAAAGGACTTCGCACATAAAAAAGGTGCCCAGTGAAGTGAGGGTGGAAAGCAATTGGAAGCTGCTTTTGACTTATAAGCTTGAACCTGGCTTTGGAAAACAAACCTTCTGGCTTTCAGGCCTGAGACAGTGGAAAGTTTCCCCAGGTTGGGGGCTGGAGCATGTGCGTCTGGGCGCCACCTCTACCTCTGACCAGCTGTGAGGTTTGATGTTCTCTGCTCTGAGTCTCGGCATCACCTACTTTCTTGAACATCATATTGGCTGGGCCTGCCTTCATTGTGAATGCCCAATATTCACCCCAATTTATTTGAGGGGAGGCACTGACTCAAGTCGAAGCTTCTACCTGTGTTTCCCTGGGAAATCCCTAAGCAGCCTGAGAGAGTAGGTATGATTGGCCCATTTGACCGACGGTGCTCCCTCAGGAAGACACAGTCTGAGAGGGGCCCAGCTCGTTTTGGAACCCAGGACCCAGGTGTATCTGACTCCCAAGATTAGGGCAGGGGATGCCTTCAGGGGCTGGGTGGGCCATTGAGAGAAGGGCTGGGTTTATAGCAGGGTGTGTGGGGAGTGATGTGGTGACCTAAAGAGCCCAGGTTCCAGCTACAAAGACTCGGACTCACGTTAAAAAACAAAAAACAAAACAGGCCAGGTGTGGTGGCCCATGCCTGTAATCCCAACACTTTGGGAGGCCGAGGTGGGAGGATCGCTTGAGCTCAGAAGTTCAAGACCAGCCTGGGCAACATAGGGAGACCCTGCCTGTAAATAAAAAAACCAAAAAACAAACAAACAAACAAACAAAACGCTGGGTGTGGTGGCATGCGCCTGTAATCCCAACTACTCAGGAGGCTGAGGTGGGAGGAAGGCTTGAGGCAGGGAGGTTGAGGCTGCAGTCAGCTGTGTTTGTGCCACTGCACTCCAGCCTGGGCGACAGAGTGAGACCTTGTCTCCAAGAAGAAAAAACAAAGTTGTACACAGGTATGCGGGCCAGTGAAAACCTTGAGGCCCCCGGTTTGCGAGTCCTACTGGGCCTGCGCAGGGGCTTGAGGGGCTTTGGGTTCTCGGATTTCCGCTGGAGAGGAGCTCCAGTGCCTGCAGGGCCCATGCCCAGGCCTGGCGGTAGGGGGCGCCCGAGCTCCCGCGCTGACCGCTGGTCCTCCCGGCCCTCGCAGACGCCTCCCGGGGCGGGTCTCCAGCTGCTTGCCCTGGGAACCACCCTGGCCAGCCGTTCCCGCCCCTCGCCCGCCATGCCATACCCTGACCCCTCTGCGGCCCCCGCCCAGCTCCCTCATGTGTCCCCGCCCTCTCCCGCCCCCTGGGCTGGGCCCTCGACCCTCTGATCTCACTCTTGCCTCCCGCCGCCAGGTCCTCCCCTACTCGGCCATCTGGGCGGCTCCTCAGTTAGGGGCCGGGGCCTCGGAGCCCCCGGCCTCGGGCCTTCGCCCTGCTCTTCCAGCTCTGAGTCTCCCTCTTCGCTTCCCCTCCTCCCCTCTCCTTCCTCCCACACCCGCTGCGACGGCTTCCTTCTCCTCCCACCTCCCGTGGCTCTGGAATTCCTGGTGGAGCCTACTCCCCCATCCCCGCCTGCACCCAAGCGTGCAACAAGTCCTGCCGAGCGTGCGCCCGGGGGTGCAGGACGGGGCGCGCGCGTGCACGCAGATGAACACGCGGTTCGCGGGCAGCCGCGGCTGCGTGGACCTAGCTGGGTGTTTCAGCGTGCACCCGTGCGTGTTTCTGCATCCAACTCTGCTTAGACACTGGTGTATAATTTTTTGTGCACACACACTCAATGACGCTTGGGGAAACTTTTCTGAAAATCCCGGGCTGGCAGTTTAAATATAAAAAGGCTTTGTTTAATGCCAGAAGCATTTCCCCCCATGTTCTGGGAGTCGAGAAGCCTTTCACCTGCTCCTCCTTTTCCCCTCTTAAAGACCTGGAGGCCTTGCTTGCATTGGGAGAGAGCGGGGAATAGAGGGAGGTGCACCAAAGAAGTGGTTCTTTTAGAATCCAATTCCCCGTGCCTGTACCACAACCCTACCCACAAAAGGCTTTCTCAGGCCCTAGAAACCTCCCCAGTCTTTGTCTCTTTCCTGGGCTGTTTAGCTTTGAATCTTCTTCCTCAAATATCTGGGTGTGTTACAATGATGCCAACATCATTCTGGTTTTGGAATTCAAGTTGCAACTTAGCCAGCATCTGGAAGGCTGTGGGGCCGGGTGTTTGGAGGGCACCGTAGGGGAAGGTGGGCAAGGCAAGGAAACAGAGCAGGGGCGCAGAGTGGCCCAGGGAAGGGGTGTCCTCTCCTTGAGCTGACCACTGTGAAGTGGGTCATATGTCTCATAAGGCTGTTTGCGTCTATTTCCTTTATTGTATATTTAATGCCTCGGCGTGTCTGGGCATAATAAGTATTAAACAAAGACTGCTGGGCTGGGTGTGGTGGCTCACACCTGTAATCTCAGTACTTTGGGAGCCTGAGGTGGGCAAATCACGACGTCAGTTTGAGACTAGCCTGGCCAACACAGTGAAACCCTGTCTCTACTAAAAATACAAAAATTAACCGGGCATGATGGTACACGCCTGTAGTCCCAGCTACTCTGGAGGCTGAGGGAGGAGAATCACTTGAACCTGTGAGGCGGAGTTTGTGGTGAGCCAAGATCGTGCCATTGCACTCCAGCCTGGGCAACAGAGCAAGACTCCATCTCAAAAAAAAAAAAAAAAAAAAAGACAGCCGTTTATAATTTTGTTGGTTTTTTGGAGGCAAAGATATAGAATAGTGTATAAAAGCATACACTTTGGATCTGGACGCAAATCCTGGCCCCACAATATTCTAATAATATAACTTTATATCAATTTTTGTGTGCCTCTTTCCTTCTCTGTAAAGTGGAGCCAGTAATGATTGCACACCTCCCAGGGTTCATGTAAGAATTGAATGAGTCAATTTACATAAGCACTGGAACAGTACCTGGCGCACGTAAGTGCCGTGTAAGTTTCAGTTTTTACTATTCCTCTAGAACAGAGGTTGGCACCACCTGTTTTTATACTGCCCTCCCTTGAGCCAAGAGTGCTTTACACATTTTTAATGGTTGGGGAAAAGAAAAAGAAACACTCATATTTCAGGATACACGAACATTACACAGAATTCAAATCTCAGTGTCCATAAATAAAGTTTTATTGGAACACAGCCACACCCATTCATGGGTGTTTCACACTACAAAGGCAGTTAAGTCGGTTCAACAGAGACCTTATGGCCTGAAAAGCCAAAAATGTTCACTATCTGGCCTTTAGAGAAAAAATTTGTCGAGCCCTGTTGGACAAGGGCAGCTGTAAGATTGCAGAGATTTTTGCTTGTTGGATCATTAGTGTAGTATCCCTAGCGCCTGGAACTGTGCTGCCTGGAACATAATAGATGCCCAATAAGTATTTGTTGCCTGAATGAGTTTGGCCCCAGGCAGTGGTGAGGCAGAGGCTCCAATGTTCCTGAGCTTGGCATGGGGGTCTGTAGTGAGATCAGAAGAAAGAATTTGCCAACCCCCAACCCCTCAGTCTCCTTAAGCAGGGACCAAAAATCAGACTGGCCACAGGGAAGTTGCTCCTGCTGAGTTTAGCCTTGCTTTAGGTGAGGCACTCACATGGTCCAAACCACATCCTTTCTATCCAGCCAAACCACACCCTAGGGAGGGGAAACTTGGGGTCATCACTGAGGGGGGTCTCCACTCCTTCCCTCCCCCTCTGGCAGACTCACAGCAGGCAGTGAAGTGGCTGGAAGGAGTTTGAGAATGGCTTCCTTGGGGCCAGTTGCAGTGGTTCACGCCTGCAATCCCAGCACTTAGGGAGGCCAAGGCGGGCAGATCACTTGAAGTCAGGAGTTTAAGACCAGCCTGGCCAACATGGCAAAACTCTGTCTCTACTAAAAATGCAAAAATTAGCTGGGCATTATGGTGCGCACCTGTAATCCCAGCTACTCGGGAGGCTGAGGCAAGAGAATCGCTTGAACCCGGGAGGTGGAGCATGCGGTGAGTTGAGTGAGATGGTGCCACTGCACTCCAGTCTGGGCGACAGAGTGAGACTCAAAAAAAGAGAGAGAGAGAGAGAGAATGGATTCCCTGACCTTCTGGGGAGAGGGCGCTCCATGGCAAAGGAGTTGTTGGCTTTGGTCTTCCTCTCCTGGGGGAAAGAAGAGAAAGGAGGCAGAGGAGCCCCAGGCTCACTGGGGGCACTTGCCATGATGAGATTCCACTCGATTTTGCCAAGGAGCTCTTCAAAGGTCCTAGCAAGGGGTGACCATGGGCTGGGAGAAATAACATATAGCCTTCAGTGTAAGAACGTGCTCAGATCCCCCACAAACCTGCCCTGGTGACTAGGCCTGCTGGAGCATCCCAGGGTTGCCAGAAGCTCCTTTCTTCATTCAGTGCTTCCTGAAATCCTGTTCAAGGGAGGCTGAGGCAGGAGAATCGCTTGAACCCGGGAAGTGGAGCATGTGGTGAGTTGAGTGAGATGGTGCCACTGTACTCCAGCCTGGGTGACATTCTGTGCAAGGCGGTGGGCTTGGTGCTGGTGCTGGGGCAGGGGGAATAAGATATAGCCCCTCCTGGGAGGAACTAGGAACTCACAGCCTTCTGGAACATAAATAACTCTGATCCATTGAGGTAAGTGCATGGTTAGAGGGCTCTTACGGATTGATCACCCCCTAAAACAAGCTAAGGATACAACCATGTGTTTCCAGAAGAGGAAACTCAAATAGCCAAAAACGCATGAAAAGAAACTCAATATGACTCTTGGTCCAGAAAAAATTAGAGCCACATAAAATGCCACTAGTATGCCATGAGATCAGCAAAAATAAAATGGGTGATAGTCCTGGGCGCATCTGGGAGAGAAGGCACTGTCATATATAGTTGGTGCAAATAGGAATTGTTATGGCTTTGAGGGAAAAGAAACTTGGCAATATATATTAATTCAGGTTGAGTAGCCCTTATCTGAAAGGCTTGGGACCAAAAATGTTTCAGATTTCTTTTTTTCCCCAGATTTTGGAATATCTGCATTATATTTACTAGTTAAATATCTCTAACTCAAAAATCTGAAATCCAAAATGCCTCAATGAGCATTTTCTTTGAGCATCATGTCAGCACTCAAAAAGTTTTAGATTTTGAAGCATTTTGGATTTTGGATTTACAGATTAGGGATATTCAACCTGAATAAACAAAACCATACACACCAAAAAACATACCCCTTGTCCAGCAGTTACACTCCTGAGATTCCATCCTGAGACTTATGGGTAAATATACCAGGAAAATGGCCGGGCGCGGTGGCTCAAGCCTGTAATCCCAGCACTTTGGGAGGCCGAGACGGGCGGATCACGAGGTCAGGAGATCGAGACCATCCTGGCTAACACGGTGAAACCCCGTCTCTACTAAAAACCACAAAAAACTAGCTGGGCCAGGTGGCGGGCGCCTGTAGTCCCAGCTACTCGGGAGGCTGAGGCAGGAGAATGGCGTGAACCCGGGAGGCGGAGCTTGCAGTGAGCTGAGATCCGGCCACTGCACTCCAGCCTGGGCGGCAGAGCGAGACTCCGTCTCAAAAAAAAAAAAAAAAAAAAAAAAAAATATATATATATATATACACACACACACATATACACACACACACACACACACCAGGAAAATTATTATAGAGTGTGTGTGTGTGTGTGTGTGTGTGTGTGTGAGAGAGAGAGAGAGACAGGGTCTTACTCTGTTACCCAGGCTGGAGTGGAGTGGCATGCCTGAAGCCTCCAACTGGGCTCAAGTCATCCTGTGGCCCCAGCCTCCCAAGTAAGTGGAACTATAAGCACATGTCAGCATGTCCCACTAATTTTTAAACTTTTTGTAGAGATGGGGTTTTGCTATGTTGTTCAGGCTGATCTTGAACTCCTACGCTCAAGCTGTCCTCTGATCTCAACCTCCCAAAGTGCTGGGATTATAGATGTAAGCCACCATGCCCAGCCCTTAAAGTGTTTTTATGAAGGAACGAAAGCATGGAAACATTTATACCCAAGATGAAAAGTTAAATTGTGATACATTTACATGTGCAGTATTATGTGGCCATGTAAAAATGATGAGTTAGCACTATTTCTTTTTTTTTTTTTTGAGATGGAGTCTTTCTCTGTCACCCAGGCTGGAGTGTAGTGGTGCAATCTTGGCTCACTGCAACCTCCGCCTCCCGGGTTCAAGTGATTCTTCTGCCTCAGCCTTCCAAGTAGCTGGGACTACAGGCGCCCACCACCACGCTCGGCTGATTTTTGTAGTTTTAGTAGAGACAGGGTTTTACCATATTGGCCAGGCTTGTCTCAAATTCCTGACTTCATGATCCGCCCGCCTCAGCCTCCCAAAGTACTGGGATTACAGGCATGAGCCACAGCATCCGCCTGAGTTAGCACTATTTCAAGTGCCTGGAAGGGCTTCTAGGATGTGTAGTTAAGTCCAGTGAGGAGAGCCAGAAGTGGGCAAGTGACCAGCATCTTCAGTGTGATGCACCTTATCACGCTAATACCAGCCCAGCCCCTTCCCATACAGGTACTTCTGTTTGTATATGACCTGTGAACATGGAGAAGCCTTCTGGAAACCAGGCTGCTGGCCTTGGAAGTGAGGAGTGGGAAAAGGATATATAGTAAGGGGGAAAACAGCTTGGTCTACAAACCCAAATGGAAAAGTATCTACTGCATAATGTTGACCAAAAACATGTAACCTAATGTCTTATGCAAGATACTATTGTAAATGTGTAAAAGCAAATTTGCATGTAAACATTGAGAAGCTAGTGACAGGGACCAAGGATAACATTGTTTTAATTTTGGGTGAGCTGGTCAGAGTGTGAGAACAACTGTCTGCTCCCTCCACCTCCACATTTTCTGCTTCTCGGAGGGTAAAATTGTGTTCTTTCTGATAAAAAATTGTTTCAGTGCCTTTGCTGTTCTAGGCTTGCTCTAGGTACAGAGGACAGAGCCATGAATAAGATTCAAGAAGTCCCTGTCCTCATGGAGCTTATAATCTAATGGGAAAGAGGGATATTAAACAAGAACAAACACACCTGCAATCCCAGTACCATGGGAGTCTGAGACAGGTGGCTCGCTTTAGCCCATGGATTTGAGACCTCCCTGAGCAACAAAGTGAGACCCTGTCTCTACCAAAAAAAAAAAAAAAAAATTAGCCAGGCCTGGTGGCATGTACCAGCTACTCGAGAGGCTGAGGTGGGAGGATTGCTTGAGCCTGGGAGGTTAAGGCTGTAGTGAACTGTGATTGCACTCCAGCCTGGGTGACAAGAGTGAGACCCTGTTTAAAAAAACAAAACAAAACAAAGCAAGAACACAAACAAATAGGAGACCAAGTGGGTAAGATGAGATAACCATGTAGACAGCCTGGCACACGGGAGGCAGTGGATGCCAAACCTTGGCTAGCCCCACACGCTCAATTTAAAGAGTTGGGGAGGCTGCGTGCGGTGGCTTACACCTGTAATCCCGGCACTTTGGGAGGCTGAGGCGGGCGGATCTCTTGGGGTCAGGAGTTTGAGACCAGCCTGGGCAACATGGTGAAAACCCGTATTTACTAAAAATACAAAACTTAGCCAGGCATAGTGGTGTATGCCTGTAATCCCAGCTACTAGAGAGGCTGAGGCAGGAGAATCACTTGAACCTGGGAGGCAGAGGTTGCAATGAGCTGAGATCACGCCATCGCTCTCCAGCCTGGGTGACAGAGTGAGACTCCATCTCAAAGGAAAAAAAAAAAAAAAAAAAAAAAACAGTTGAAGAAAGAGGCTCACTCTTTCTTTTCTTTTTTTTGAGGCAGGGAATCGCTCTGTCACCCAGGCTGGAGTGCAGTAGCTCAATCATAGCTTACTGTAGCCTCAGCCTCCTGGGCTCAAGCCATCCTCCTACTTCAGCCTTTTGAGTAGCTGGGACTACAGACACACACCACCACGCCTGGCTAATTTTTAATTTTTTTTTGTAGAGATGGGTTCTGTTTATGTTGCCCATGCTGGTCTCAAACTCCTAGGCTCAAGTAGTCCTTCCACTTTGGCTTCCCAAAGTGCTGGGATTACAGTCATGAGCCACCACATCTGGCCGACTCTTTCTCATTGACCTTGAAACTGTCAGGACAGCTGGACCCTGGCAGCCATGCTGTCACTGTGTGGAGTCTAAGAATGAAGCCACCATGCAGGAGAGCCAGGCTAAATGATGGAGAGCTGGTGTCCTTTGTGATATGATTTGAATATCTGGATCCTCTCAAGGCTGAATCTGGAACCACACAGTTTTTGTTTAAGCCAGATTTTTTTAAAAAAATCATTTGCAACAGAAAAATTCCTAAATTGTTATTGTTAGTATTCTTCTTGTTGCTATCATCTCACTGCTTTAACTCTGTGGCTTCTCTGAAAGCTCAAGTGAGTCCAGGGACCTGCCCAGGAGAGGATTCTGCATTTCTGGCTCCAGATTCCCAAAACTGGAGGCTAGCTGAACAGATACACTTATACGAGAACGTCCCCCAAAAAGTGTGTGTGTGCGGGGAGTGTCCAAAGAAAGAGACGGAGGGTCTTATGCTTGAGAGTCACCATCTACCACCTGACCCAGGTGGACATCCCATGGTGGCAGGTGGCCCCTTCCTCATGTCTAGGGATACAAATCTGCCTGACATGTTGCCTGTCTGTCGTTCCTGAGGGCGCCTGTGAATACCCCAATCCCAACTCCCAGATGTTCCGCTGAGTATCCCCACTCAGCATCCCTGCAGGGGCCAACAGAGCCCTGAAGCCCCATGGAGCAGTCAGAGCAGCAGACCCCCAGGGCCCTGCAGCCTTCTTCCCTGGAGGCCAGGCACAGCCTGCCTCCCTCCCTCTTGCCAGGGGTTTTGTCTTCCAGGGTCCCTCCCTCAACAAGTGCTCCCTTCCTTTCTGCATCCACTTTTCCAAGGGAAGCAAGGGGGAAACAGGGAAGCAGGAATGGAGAAGAGAAAGAAAGGGCAGAGTCTTTGGCCCCAGGCAAGTCATTTTCCAGCCTCAGGTTGCACCCCTGTAAATCAGGACCCTTGCTATCTCCGCTGTCTGTTCATAGGGCCTTTCTCCTGAGGGTGGTGTGTTCAAGATCTGGTATGTCAAGGCCCCTGCAGCTTCCATGAATACCTAACACTGGACGCTTTGCCAGCCCTGCTGGTTACCAGTGCAGCCCCCTAACCCCTGTAGTGGTATTCTTAAATGGGCTTAGGTCTAACTGGAGGGGTACAGGGAAAGTAGGAGATTTGACTTGAAGCTACATGTGAGTAAGATTGAGAAAACATCAGTTGTCCATACCAAATAACCCACCCGCTCCACCACCCCACCCCCCAACAAATGTAACATTTTCACATCTATTAGGTGCACATAAGTGTCAGCTATCATTATTTTCCACATGTTCAAAATTTTTCCTAATTAAACATGAACACAAAAGAATTTGGGGTTTGATGGAGATTTAGAGGAAGGACATCCTGTGCCCCTAATCTGACACCTGATACAATCGTCTGTGGTTCCTGGATGCCATCTTTATCTATCTGTTTATATGTCTATCTAAACATCCATCCATCTAAAATCAATACATCAACTATGCTTCAGGCAAGTTGCAGAAACTGAAATTAACTGGCGGAGCAGGCGAACATCTCCAGCTTTGGAGGAAGATTTGCCTTGATTTCAATCCTGGCTGTATCCCTTAAGGGCTGTGTAACCTTGGACCAGTGACATGGCCTCTCTAAGACTCGGTTTTCTCACGAATAATGGAGATAATGACTGCATCATGGGCATGAACTTAAACGGTGTAGGAAGACCACTCCGCAGGATATTGGGCTGGGCCTTGGAAGTGGGGCACTGGGAGAAAAGCGTGGAAAGGAGGGAGCTGTCCTTCCCCCAGCCCAGGGGATCTGCGTCCTCTTCCTCCCACCTCCTGCTTCAGACAAGGTTTCTGTGAGGTCCATGGGGTTCCCAGGGAAGAAGATCAGGAGAGTTTGTTTTCGGGCTTACTGGCTTTTTGAGGGCTGGTTGGCGCCCCACGGGAAGCAGTGTCCCTGCGGGCCACTGCGGAAGCCTGGGCCGCGCTGCAGGAGCCAAGCGCAGCAAGGGGCACCTGGCTGCTGCCCCGCCCACGGCCCCCGCACGCCTAGCTCGCAGCCCACGCCGCCCCGGGGCCCTTCCGCTTCTAGCACTGGGAGGTGGTGCGAAGTTGGAGAGCCTCTTAGGGTGGGAATGGGGGGCAGGGAATGGAACACTGCAAGGGCGCCAGAACAAGGGCTCGGTCTTCTTCGAGCACCACCCCTGCCTCCCTGGCACCGTGGCTGGCAACGAGAATGAGCCAGACTCACCAGGCTGGGGAGGTCGCAAACTGTGGGCCTGGGGCTTAGTCCCACTTACAAACATGATTACAGCCTATAAGGGGCGCTGCAGGGTGGCTTCCCCCTGTCTTTGCAGGGAACACACTCCCTTTGACTCCACACAGATCCCAGCCTGCTTGCCTTCTCCTGCTCGGTCAGTTTGGATCTGGGGACAGCTGGGGACAGCTGAGTTTGTGGTCCCTGCTAACCTCCTACCAGGAGAATGGAAGATTAGCATTAGCGTGTGCTACGTGCCAGCTCTGGGCTAACAAGCCAGCGTGTCAGTTAGTGTGATGCCCCCGCCCCCCCCCCCCCCCGCCCCCCCCCGACCAGGCAGTTCCATCAGGCCAGGGACTTTTCTGCCTTGCCCAGCTGGCGCCCACCACTGGCCCAGTGGCTTTCACAGCAGGGACTCCCCCCCTCCCCTGGCAACATCCCCCCTGAGGTTGCAAACATGGGTTAGGTGAAGAAAGCATTCATGATAGTAAGATGTCACTTTCTTCAGCACTATTCTAAGTGCTTTATCTATGGGCTCCTTTAATCCTTACAGCAGCCCTACCAGGTAGGTACCAGCACACCCCCATTTTCACAGATAAGAAAACTGAGGCAAAGAGAAATGAAATTACTTGCTGGGAGGCAGAGGAGCTGAGTTCAAAGAGGGCTGTCTGCATTCAGATCACCAGATGTTGGCCTCACCCAGGACTAAAAGCAATGACACCCCCCACCAACATCTAGCAACTTCAGGATGTTCAGTTCCCTCACCTGCCCTCCGTCCCCCAATTTTTCTTTGTTATCTGGTTTTGGAATTGAGAGTACTGGCTTCAAGGCCAGCTCTGCCATTAGTTGGCAATGTGACCTTGGGCAAATCTGTTCCTTGCTAGACATCAGTTTCTCCATCTTTCTAATCCAAGACTAGATCATCTTATAAGGCCCTTCCAGGTCTAAAGCCCAGAATCCTATTGCTTTTGTAAGGGGGACCTAATTGTCCATTTTCTGCCCTTGACAAACAGGCCCTCCAGAAGTCCTCAACCTGACCAAATGGTGGCTCTGCTCCCAGGGGCAGGAGAAGGTTTGGAGTGCAGGCAGAAACTTCCTGAATCTTCCCCTCACTCCTGCTGTGGCCTTGGCTCTGGGCGGGGGCTCCAGGGCCTCTCCCAGTGGGTGCCGGAGGCCAGAGCCGCCTTTGTCTGCTGCAGGAGGCCAGCCAGGCGGCTGTAGCTGCAACCGGCCCCTGCCCAGGCCTGGGAGATGGTTTTTTTTTTTTTTCCCTGTGTGTTGCAGCTGGGACCGTTTATAATAGGAAAAAAAGAAAATGACCAGGCCAGCCGGCTGGAAAATAAAGAGACTTAAAAAGAAAAGGGCTAGGCCTGTTCTTCTCCTGCGGAGGCTTTGGTTAAGCAGAAAGTTTTAGTTCCTTTCTGAAAGGCATTTGGGCTTTTGAAGTCCCCTGCGGGAGCTCCCTCTGGCCCCTGGGAAGCCAGGCCCTGGCATGTCCCAAAGCGCATGGCCAGGATGGGGCTGGGCCGCCCAGTGGAGGCAGGGGCAGCCCTGGGAATTATTGCACCAGGCTGTGTCCACTGAGGTCTGAGTCCTGCCCCATCTGCTCCCATCCCAGTGGGGCCCAAGCCCCATAACCTCCCCTTGGTGACCTTTTCCCTGAATTTCCTCTGCTCCTCAGGCTTTGAACTCTGGCCTGGTGCCGGTTGGTCCAGAGGGTAGGACTAAGCCCAAATGTGCTTCTTCATTCAGACAGAGAACCAGGGGGATTTCACAAATGGGGAGACTGAGGCACTGAGAGGGTTTGCCCAAGGCCACCCAGGGAACCTAAACTTTTTTATTTTTTAAAAGATAAGGTCTTGCTTTGTCATTCAGCAATCATAACTTGCTGCAGCGTTGAACTCCTGGGTTCAAGCCATTCTTCCACCCAGGTTCTGAGTAGCTGGAACCACAGGCACACACCACCACACCCGGCTAATTTTATTTATTTATTTATTTATTCATTTATTTTTGAGACAGAGTCTCACTCTGTCACCCAGGCTGGAGTGCCATGGTATGATCTCAGCTCACTTCAACCTCTGCCTTGCGAGTAGCTGGGATTACAGGTACCTATCACACCCAGCTAATTTTTGTATTTTTAATAGAGATGGGTTTCACCATGTTGGCCAGAGTGGTCTCAAACTCCTGATTTCAAAAGATCCTCCTGCCTTGGCCTCCCAAAGTGCTGGGATTACAGGCATGAGCCACTGCTCTTGGCAATTTTTATTTTTGTAGAGATGGAGGTCTCTCTATTTTGCCCAGGCTGGTCTTGAACTCCTGGGATCAAGCAGTCAGCCTCACAAAGTGCTGAGATTATGGGTGTGAGCCATGGCCAGGGACCTAAACTAATTGAGTGGCTGTTGTGTGTGCTCTGCCTATAAATATTAACAATAGCTAACGTGAATTAAGCCCTCATAATATGAAGGCCCCAGGGAAGGAATTCAGGGAACTGGGAAACAATTAAAATTGGTGTTTGTGTTCTGGGGCTCTCAGGAAGCTGCTTACCTGCTATCTTCTCTAGCCTTAGTTCAGATCCTTGCGAATGAACTTACTTCCTTGTCTCACCCCTCAGCAGAGTCTCAGCCATACCCATTACTGAAAAGGAACCACAATCAAAACTTTATAATGAACATTGATCAAGCACCTACTATGTGCAAAGTACTGCATGCTAGCGGTGTTACAGCATGAGCTGATTCCATGCCCCTTTCATATCACGGAGGCAGGTCACTATGGTGACATTTTCTTATGGATTACAACCACCCTATGCCAGGGGACACTATCCTCTCATTTTATAGGTAAGGTTGTCTTGCCCAAGGTAAGGCTGGGATTTGAATTCAGACCTGTCCAGCTCTTTCTCCTATATGTCTACAGCCCATTGCTGACCCCTGGTCAGTGTCCTGCTAGCTTTTCCAGTCACCAGCACTCACTGGGCAGGCAGTGGGCACCCTGGTGTGAAAGGGGTATAGAGCAAAATCGAGGGCTCTGCCCTGAAAGAGTGCTTGACCTAGTTGGGTGGGCAAAGCTTTGTTTCTTTTCTTGTTTTCTTTTCTTTTCTTTCTTTTTTTTTTTGAGACAGAGTCTTTCTCTGTCACCCAGGCTAGAGTGTAGTGGCATGAGCTCAGCTTACTGCAACCTCCACCTCCAGGGTTCAAGTGATTCTCCTGCCTCAGCCTCCTGAATAGCTGGAATTACAGGTGCACACCCTCACGCCCACACACTTTTTGCATTTTCAGTAGGGATGGGGTTTCACCATGTTGGCCAGGCTGGTCTCGAACTCCTGACCTCAAGTGATCTGCCCACCTTGGCCTCCCAAAGAGATGGGATTACAGGTGCGTGAAAGAACGCCTGGCTCAAAGCCTTATAATCAGCCTCTGTTATCTGGCAGAAAGCCTTCATGTAACAGTGATTGATTGCCAGGGAGGTATTTGGGCACTTCCTCTGTGTGCCACACAGATTGACGTTTTTTCTCCCAAAGCCACCCCTAAGTTCTGAGCATTTGCAGGGTACTAGGGATGCAATGGGGAGCAGTGCAGACTCAGCCCTGATAATCCTTTCTCTCCCTCCTTCCTGGAGGCATTGGGTGTCTAAGGGCATTATACGTGCCGTGTACAGGGACCACACATGCTGATGTTCTGAAATCTCCAGGGCATTTCTCCTAGGTCTGGCCATCTAGTAGGTTCTTTCCATGACGGTGGGGAAGGAGTATTTATACAAGGAAAGAAATAAATACCAGATTTTCCCCCCAAAATGATCTAAGCCAGTTTCATCCTTTCCAGTAGATAATAGTGGTCACAAAAGAGGTTAGAGGTGGATGAAGGTTTTCTACTCCCCCACAACCTCTCTACCAAGTGATATTGAAGGCCAAATTCTGCTGCACACACTGATCATTATAAAACAGACATTGACTGAGCGCCATGGCTCATGTCTGTAATCCCAGCATTTTGGGAGGCTGAGGCAGGCGGATTGCTTGAGGCCAGGAATTTGAGACCAGCCTGACCAACATAGTGAAACCCTGTCTCTATAAAAAATACAAAAATTATCCGGGTGTGATGGTGTGTACCTGTGGTCCCAGCTACTTAGGAGGCTGAGGTGGGAGGATCGCTTGTGCCAGGGAGGTCGAGGCTGCAGTGAGCTGTGATTATGCCACAGCACTCCAGCCTGGGCAACTTAGGGTGACCCTGTCTCAAAAAAATGAGTAAGTAAAAAATAAAAAACACAGATGTCCAGTAGCAAAGTAGGACCATTTTAAGGACAAAACAGATCCTGCAACCACTTTTGTGAGCTCCATGAAGTCTCAGCTCTCTATCCTTTTAGACTCTCTGACCAGTTCCAGTGTGAAAGGCACACTCCAGATATACCCATCACATTTCCAGTCAGGAATCTGTGTCCTCTACTGGGCACCATGCAGCCAAAATCCTACTCAATGACTGGACTCAGGGCCCCTTAGGGCTCAAGGTATGTGTGCAGGGGGTTCGCCCTAAAGATACAGCTTATCCCAGCCTCTCTGGCTTTATAGTCCCTGTTCATGCAAGGTGGGGTGTGTCTCCAGATAACGTTTGCTAAACTGTACGTGAGTGCTTTCATTTTCATCAATGAGAGCCCACTGCTAAACATATCACATTAGCACATAGTTTGCTAATTAGGTTGGATGGTGGTTGGTTGAGCTACTGATGGTGGAAGGACTTGTGACCAGTCCTGAAATGTGTGAGTCGTGAAATTTCCACGCTACAGAGCATTTTGCCTGACCACTTCTGGGTAAAGCTGAGATAATTTGGCATCTCATCACATTCATTAAACTGAATTTTAAAAAAATTTCTTAAAAAGTCCAGGCACAGTGGCTCATGCCTGTAATTCCAGCACTTTGTGAGGCTGAGGCAGGTGGATCACTTGAGGTCGGGAGTTCGAGACCAGCCTGGCCAACATGGTGAAACCCCGTCTCTACTAAAAATACAAAAATTAGCTGGGCATGGTAGTGAGTGCCTGTAATCCCAGCTACTTGGGAGGCTGAGGCAGGAGAATCACTTGAGCCTGGAAGGCAGAGGTTGCACTGAACTGAGATTGCGCTACTGCACTCCAGCCTGGGTGACACAGAGCGAGACTCCATCTCAAAAAATATATATATACATATTAACATTTATAAAAATTGTACTAAAAAAATTGTAAAACGAATCACAAACATTATAAAATAAGTATTTTAATAGAACAAAGCAGCAAGTGACTCTGAGCCAAGTGACCCCAAGCTCGAGCGTGCTGTACACTCGGGCAGCTAAAGGTGGTCAGGGTAGATGCTTTCAGGGCCAGAGCCGGAGTTTCAAGCTTTCTGAGGGTATGAGTCCATGGGGATCCTCCTGCCAAGTTGGTTTCCTTGCTGCCTTGTGGGTGTTCCCTGCAAAGACTGCTGACGCTTGAAGAATTAAATAATTATAATAATGATGATAAAATAGAAATGGCTTTCCCAGCTGAACAGAAACCAGAGAAGACAAGGAGGTTCCCACACCCTCCTTATTGTTTTTGGCACCATGCTACTACAGCCCCAGAGAGCCTCAGAGAGGCAGATGTCTGGGCCCACTGCTGGTCTCTTTGAGTTGTGGTCATGGGGAGGGGGACCTCTGGGGAATTTCGGGAGCATCTGCAGGGATTTCCCTCCTCAAAACACCAGGCTGAGAACTAAAAGCAGAGAAAATGACTCTCTTTTCGATCTTGCCTTCCTCTCTTCTGAACCCTCAGGAGCTTTAAGACCAAGTCTTGTGAGAAGAACCCTGCAAATAATGATGAAGACGTGAGGAAGACCTGGGCTTGCGGCAGCTGCTGGTTAACAATCGTGCTGCCAGGCCATCTCCTGGAAGGCTTGACCAGAGAGCATGGCCATTGCTTCCTTAGTACCCTGAGGACAGGAGTGTTCAGGGAAGCGTGGATTCCACAAATAGATGCGTCATTAAAATAAAACACAACCAGCCTGGTCAATATGATGAAACCTCATCTCTACTAAAATTACAAAAAGGTAGCTGGGCGTGGTGGTACATGCCTGTAATCCCAGCTACTCCGGAGACTGAGGCTTGACAATCACTTGAACCTGGGAGGCCGAGGTTTTGGTGAACTGAGATCACGCCACTGCACTCCAGCCTGGGTGACAAAGCAAGACTCTTGTCTCAAAAAAAAAAAAAAAAAAAAAAAAAAAGAAAGAAAAGAAAAAACAAACGCCCACCTTTCCCCCCTTCCAGGCACATACACATCACTTACTTTATTTTATTTTATTTTATTTTATTTTTTTTTTTTTTTTTTGAGACGGAGTCTTGCTCTGCCGCCCAGGCTGGAGTGCTGTGGCCGGCTCTCAGCTCACTGCAAGCTCCGCCTCCCGGGTTCACGCCATTCTCCTGTCTCAGCCTCCCGAGTAGCTGGGACTACAGGCGCCCGCCTCGTCGCCCGGCTAGTTTTTTTGTATTTTTTAGTAGAGACGGGGTTTCAGCGTATTAGCCAGGATGGTCTCGATCTCCTGACCTCGTGATCCGCCAGTCTCGGCCTCCCAAAGTGCTGGGATTACAGGCTTGAGCCACCGCGCCCGGCCCCACATCACTTACTTTAAATGACAACAGTCACTTGAATATATACAATCTAGAATGAGTGGTTTTTGTTTACCACTTTATTACTTGAAACTCCCAGTCCCTACTGGGGAGAATTTGCATCAGCCTATTAGGAACAGTCATTTTGGGGAGGGACAATTTCTCCCTTCAGCCTTTCCCCAGAGAGTAAGTTCACTGCTTTGTTCCTGTGTTTATTCAACATTTATTTACGATTTTGCACTTACTGTGTGCCAAGAATGAGGGTAAAACAATGAATGAGAAGGATCGCAGTTCCTCCCTGTTGGGGCTTGCCCTCTAGTTGTAGGGGGTGAAGGGGGTGGCTGACTTAATAAATGGCCACACGAGGCCAGTGGCGGTGGCACACATCTGTAATTTCAGCACTTTGGGAGGCTGAGATGGGTGGATCACTTGAGGTCTGGAGTTCGAGACCAGCCTGGCCAACATGGTGAAAGTCTCTACTAAAAATACCAAAATTAGCTGGGTGTGGTGGTGGGCACCTGTAATCCCAGCTACTCGGGAGACTGAGGCATGAGAATTTCTTGAGCCCAGGATGCAGAGGTTGCAGTGAACCAGGATCACGCCACTGCACTCCAGCCTGGGCAACAGAGTGAGACTCTGTCTCAAATGAATAAATAATTAAATAGCCACAAAAATAATTATTTACTTATAGTTTTGATCAATCCTGATAATAAATTAAAATATAGTACAAAAAGGTCACAGAACAGAGTCTCAAAGGTGGTCTACTGGGAGCCCTATGAAGGAGGAGGAAGGAGCCAAGCAGGGGGATGGAGAATAGAGTTCCCAGCTGTGAACAGTGTGTGCAAAGGACCTGGGGCACAAAGGAGCTGGCGGCTTCTAAGCCAGAGTTGTCACAGCTCAGACAAAGGCCACCATGGCCAGGCTTAGGAGCCAATTCCATCCATTTTCCAATCCAGCCTCCTTCACCACCTAGCTGAGGAACCTGGAGCAAGGGAGACCGTACTTCCATTTTTGCATCTGCAAAATGAGAAAACGGATAGCATGGATCTCATAGGGTGGTCCTGAGGTCCTGGTCTCGAACTCATGACCTCAAATTATTTCCCTGCTTCAGCTTCCCAAAGTGCTGGGATTGATTACAGGCATAAGCCAGGGCCTCCCCAGCAGGTGATCCACCTGTCTCAGCTTCCCAAAGTGCTGGGATTACAGGTGTGAGCCACGTTGCCCGGCCAAAGGTGGGCATTTGATCACTTACTGGAAAGTATCTCTTGAGCAACTCTGGGAGCTCTGCAGGGATCTTAGGTCAGAGGCCATAAAGTGAACACTGCCTTGTTTTCTTTATTGTCCTATCTTGTTTTCATAGCCCACCAGACCCTGGTGCATTTACCAGCCTGCTCAAAATGACGCCTGCCTCTTGAAAATTCAAGGAAGAAGCCTCAGTTGCTGCATGTCTAGGAAAAACATTCTTAAGGAGCATCCCATGGTTGGGGAAGGCACCGCCTCGGGCAAGAGGTTTCCCCTTTTCCAGACAAGTTACGACTTTGAAGGAAGATCACCTTTTTGTAGGCAAAGTCTTACTTGTTCTCAAAAAGCTCAACTTGGAATTTCTCTTGCATTTATGATGGTGGCTCCTGCTCCTTACAGCTTACAGTGGGTTTCCACTGCCACTCCTCCGAGCAGGGCAGGAGCAGCTGTTCACTTTCCGACAAGGAAGGAGAGGCCAGAGGGGCCCCTTCTCACAGGGGAGAGGACCGAACCCCCTATTCCCTGCCAGAAGTAGGCAGGTGGGGGGTATAAAACACCACCTGAAAATGACCCTTTCTGGTCCAAGGTCACCCTTGAGAAGCAAGGCCCAGGTGTCACCTGGTGTCCCCTGAGGCCCTTGCAGTCCGAGCTCAGCGGTGGGAGTGGGGATTGCAAATAAGAAAGGCACTATTGGCTTTTTGTTCCTTTGAGATTTTCCTTAAAACAACATTTTTCTGGAAGGAGTTAAAAATGAAACAAGCTTCAGAGGAAGCGGGCCGGGCCGAGGCGGGGACAAGGTCGGCTCCCTCTGCACCCTGACTGCCGCTGAGCTGGGAGACGGGGAACTTGGCGGGGGAGGGGGGAGCGTCGGGACGCGGCGTGCTTGCAGGCGACGCGTGGGAGGGGGCCCGGAAAACTTTGTGCGCGGCTCTAGGATCTCGTCCTTTCAGATTAGGTCAGGATGGGCTATTGCGGGGTCCCCATCCTGTTGCCCCCACCTCCGTCCTCAGCCTTCAGCAGGCCCCTAGGGGTGGAAAAGGGTAACCCGGTGGGACTCCAACCACCCCCTCCTCGACGGCCCCTCTTTCGTCTCGCACACGCATTCCCCACCGCGCTCCTTTTGTCCGCCCCCTCACTTTCCAGGCGCCCGGCTGGGCAGGATCCGCAGTCTCCAGCCCCCCCAGAGAGCCTGGGCGGGCGAGCTAGGGGCCGTTTCCCGCCACCTCCCTCTAGCAGAGGCAGCCCACGGTGGGGGCACCCCAGAACCGAGGCCAATCGCCCCCCTCCCCCAGCGTGTGCCATCTGCCGCCTGTCAGCCACTCGCCGCGGGCCTCGATCCCAGGCGCCGGCGGGGGTGGGGGGAGCGGCTGATTCTGCCCCTCCTTCCTGGCTCCTTCCCAGGCGCCTCGAGGCCCCTGCCCTCGCCTCGGCCCTTGGCACCCCAGGTTCAGCCTAACCCCGTCCATCTCTGGGCCGTGGGGGGCTGCTCCCATTCCCTCTGGGAAGGCCGAGATGTTGGACACTCTTGAACGCACGACCTGGGGAGGACTGTGGCCTGGGGATGGCAGCGCTAACCCGGGGAGGGGCAGCCCTCAGGGCTTAGGTCTAGTTAGGGGACGTCTCCGTCCTGGCCCCCGCCCCTCCGGGGAGCCTCGCTTTCCGGCTCCCGCTGTCAGGGTGTCCACCTAGGCGTCGCGTTCAGCCTGTCACCCGACTCTACCTCTGAGACTGCCTAGGGCGCGCGCGCCTGGTCCCCCTGCCTCAGGCCTCTCCGCATCCTCCAGCCCGCGCTCCCCAGCCGCGAGGGTGCGGGGGTGGCATCTACCTCGGCAATCAGCCCAGCACGGGGTTGGCAAGCAGGGCCCGGCGGGACCGCGGAGAAAGCTGAGCGGGGCCGGGCCCGGCTGGCGGGCAGGCTGGGGAGCGGCGGGGCGCGGGCACCCTGCGTGGGGCGGGCGCCGCGGCCCGGCCGGCCCCGGCGTTGTTCTCGGCGGGCAGCGGGTTTTTCCGTGAAAGGTTGCCCTGGGTAACTCGTCTCCGAGGGGACGTAGCCCTCCCCTCTCCAAGTGGCAACTTATCGATCCGAGAGATTGATAACCCCCAGCGCCGCGCCGTGCACCCGCTCCGTTCTCCTGGCTCCGGGGCTTGCCGGCCCGAGGTGGCGCCACTCGCCCGGGAGGGGGGCGAGGTCGGGGCCGCTCCCCACCTGGCCGCCTGCAGTTAGTGGGGGAGGGAGAGGCTCCAGAGGAACGGTTTAGGGGAGCCGCCTGGGGAAGACTTTTCCCAAATCTGAACCCTTCCCGGGCCTGCCCGGAGACCAGAGTCTCAGCAAGTTCAGGAGCTGCGGGGACGCGCGGCGCCCCCTGGCGGCTGGGTAAAACCTCGCAGAAAGTAGGAGCTAGTTTATTCTGCCAACTGCGCGGGGAGGGGGTGCGTCTGCAGTGTCTCGGGGGTAAGGTGTTTCTTTTACAGTCGGACAGAGGAAGTGAACACCAGGCGCGAGGATTCTACAGATGCGGGTGTAGGGGGCGCACGGGGTTAGCCCAGTGGTGGAAGAATTTGTTGGATGTGGGGCAGGGGTGGTCTTTGAACACCGACCCGTGGGCAAAAGCCAACCTGGCAGAGCCAGGTACCGGGATAGTTCATGTGCGTGGGGCATACATCGCGAGGTGGCAATGCTAGGGCAGCCCACCTCGATTTGCTCCCCCGTTCTCACTTTTTGCAGTTTGTGAGGCTCATGAGTCTTGGCGAGCTTGACAGCCGCGTGGGCCCTAAGTCTGTTCCCTCCTCCTGCCCCCGGTGCCGCCAGCGACCGAGCCCCGGCCCCGTGTGCCGGTGCGGTGCCCGCGCCCGCGCCCGCGCCGTGCCTGCCGCCGCCGCCGCCGCGGTCCGGGTTTTGCGGGCGGCCGGAGCTGTATTTCCAGCGCTGTCCATCGCTCGGTGCTGTTGGCCCTCTCTCCGTCTGATCCGAGCCGGAGCAGTGCGGGGCGCCCCACGGGATCAGAGCGCTCCCCCGCCGGGACTCCGCTCCTCACATCCTCCTGCTGGGACCCGGCTACATTTCCAGCCAAGCCTGGCTTTATTATGTGTCTCTGCAGTGCAGCCCCAGCAGCCGGATCGGGAGGAGGAGAGCCAGCGACCACAAAGAAGACAGGAGCGCGAGGGAGGCTGGCGGGCGGGCCGGCGCCGGCTGGAGCGCGGAGGAGCCGGGGCGCAGCCGCCGCCGCCGCTGCCCGGGAGGACGGGAGCCCGGCCGCCGCCGCCGCCGCCTGCTCGTCCTCCTCCTCCGCCACCGCGGCCGCCGCCTCCCCCCTCTCCAAGCCCCTGGCCCATGGAGGCAGCTAGCGGGGCCGGCGACTTGGCACCCGCCTGGGGATCGGCTGCGCGCCTCGCGCTGAGCACCGCAGCCCGAGGGCAGGCAGCGGCGGCCCGCCGCACGGGCTGAGAGATGCCCCGGGCACGGGCGCGCCTGCCGGCCGCCGCCTGAGCGCCCCCGCGCGCCCCTTCCTCCTCCGGGGGGCCGGCGCCGGACCGAGCCGAGAGCCAGAGAAGGGGGCGTGAGCCAGGGGCCCCGAGCCGCGGCTTCCGAGCCACTGCGGCCGTTTCGAGCCTCCCCACCAAGTAGGCTGAGTCGAGGGACCCCCGCCCCCCATCCATCATAATCTCCAAACCAGGCGCTTGGGCATTTTTGAGCCATTAATATTTATTATTATTATTATTTTTTGTGCGGCAGGGGATAATTTGAAGGCTTTTTTTTTTTCGGGGGGTACTGAGCTTCCGCGCTCCCGACCGCCTCCCGGTCTCCTCCCCCCTTGAGATACCCTCGACTCCAGCCCCGTTCCCCCTCCTCAGATGGGTTCATTGTGAGCTCCGCACCAGGCTGCGTGGCCGGACGCCTGCAAACTTTGCACAAAAATCCGGCAAGGGGCGGAGGAGGAGGAGAAGGAGGAGGAGGGTGAGGGTGGCGGTAGGGTGGGGGAGGGAAGGAGGGGGCCGCAGGGGCCGGGGGCCGGCGGGGGGTTGGGAGGAGGAGGGGGGCGGCTTTTTTTTTTTTTTTTTTTTTGCATAACTCGGCTCGGCCGAGTGGCCTCCGGACTCCCCGCGCCGCTGGGACCGCCGCTTGGACCGGGAGCCCCCGACTGCCGCATTGCAACAGGCAGGGCCCCGGCGCGCCCCCCGGGCCTCCCCCCGCCTTCGAGCGGCCTCGGCCGGCCCGGGCCGCCCCCCCAGGGGAGGCCGCCCCGGACCTGCGGTCCGCTCCCCACAGCCGCCAACCGGGCTGCAAAAAAAAAAGTTTCCAAGAGACAGGCGGAGGAGAAGGGGGAGAAGGGCTGCCCGGAGCGGCGGGGGGCGGCGGGGGGAGCCGGCTGCGGAGGGCGACGGAGCGCCCGGAGCCCCGGACATGTCCAGGCGGAAGCAGGCGAAGCCGCGCTCGGTGAAAGGTGAGCGAGCGAGGCCCGGCGGAGGCGCGAGCGAGCGAGCGAGGAGGGAGGGAGCGAGGGAGGAGGGACCGGCGAGCGGGCGGGCGGCCGGGGACCCGCGCGAGCGAGCCGAGAGGAGGAGGAGGAGGCGGCGGAGGAGGCGGAGGCGGAGGCGGAGGCGGAGGAGGGGGAGGAGGAAGCCGAGAGCGGGAGGCGGAGGCGGCGGCGGAGGGGGTACGCCGCGGACACCCTCCCCGCCCGGACCCGGCGCCGTCGCCCGCGGGGGACCCAGGCCTGGGGGCGCCGCTAAGGGGCCCTTGCTGCTCCCTCCGTGCGGACTCCGGGCCCGTGTGGCCAATCAAGGGGTGCGGGCCCGACTTGGCGGGGATTGCGAATCTCGGCGGCGGCGGCGGCGGCGGGCGGGCGGCAGGAGGAAGGAAGAGGTGGCGAGGACGGGCGCCCGGCAGGCCGACAGCTCCGAGGCCGCCCTTGCTGGCCCCGGGCCTCGCTGGCTCTCTTTGGCCCCTGTCTAGTCGCCCGAGGACGCGGGGAGCGGCGGGCGCTGCCCGCGAGCGCCCCGGGCGCCGCGCCCTAGCCCCGGCTGCCAGGCGCCCCCTCCCGCCCCCTGCCCAGGCCTTCTCCAGGCCCGGGCCCCTGCACTTCCTGCCTCCTCCACCGAGGCCCACCGGGCAGGGAGCCTCCTCCAGGAGTTCATTGTCTGTGCTGCGCCGGCGGGACGCGGGTCCTCAGGGGAGCGCAGCGGCCACGGTGCGCGCCTCTCCGCGGAGGGCGTCCCAGATCTGACCCCGGGCACCGGCACCCTCGACACCCAGGCCGGCTTTCTGTGCCGGCTCCCCGGGGTGCGCGCGTTTGTGGGGAGCTGCAGATATATGGATACACACACCCATCCCTTCGTCTCCACGCTTTGCTTCTTAATTCCACCAAAGGCCCGGGCTTGAGGGGACCCCTGGAGAGTAGAGGCCCAGGGGAAAGGCCGCGCGCCTGCAGCGGAGCCCCTCCCCTGGCCTCCTCTCCCAGCAGCTGGCCTTTCCAGGCCTTGCCTGCTGCTTTGTCCCGATTCCAGCCCCTCGGTTGGGTGCCCGGGCGCCTGGCTGTGAGATGGGAGATGATCGAGGAGGGAGAGAACGATGAGCGCAGCTAAGTCTACGGAGCCAAAAGCCCCCAGGCCCTTGTCTTCTCCCAGTTCCCCTGATGACCTCTGGCCTGAGCCCAGTTCTGCTCTGAAAAGTTCATTTCCTGGAGGCCTGCGCGGGAAGGCGCTGGGGCCCCGCTCCCTTCCTGCCAACCTTGCGCCTGGCTGGAATGGCTGGAACTGAATCTGGCAAGGAGGATCTTGAGACACCCGTCAGTTCTGTCCTCCTAAAGTCCCCGGAGGGACTGCCCCCGGCCCAGCAGAGACCCTCCCCGTCATATTAGAAGGAGACCAACTGAATCCAAACGGAGCGCCCGACCCGTTCCTACTCCTCCTTTTCCCTGAGAGAAGTTGGTCTTGTTCCCCTCACCCTGGCTGGTCTCCCAACCCGGGACGGCCTGGCCTGCTCCACAGAACTGGGGGTTCAGAGGGTGTTCTGATTGGGGGACAGGGAAACCAGAAGAGAGACTCCAAGAAGAGGACGGGAAAGAAGGGTGGATGTTTCTCTTTTGCTGATGGAAGGGCTGTACGGCTTGAAATAATACTGGATTTCTTTTCTCTTTCCCTGGCTCACTGCTCACTCCTTCAGGAGCCACTTAAGAGGCGACCCAGAAGAAAATGTGGAATTGGAATTTCTGGTTGGAAAAACAGTTTTATTTAACTCAGGCAGTTGATTTTGAGTTAAACCTAAGTATAGAAGCCGATTTTTCCGTCAAGATGCAAAGCTTGCTTACCTAGATTTCCAATCAATTTCTCCAAACCTCCTTATGTTAGAAGGTGAGACCCAGAAAGCAAAGGGAGAGCAGTTTGCAGTGAACAGATGGGTGGGTGTTTCAGAGTTGCCTGAACCGAGTTCTAAAACCACTCTGTGGATCTCTGAGAAAGACTCAAGAATTGGTCTTCAGCATTTCATGAAATGAGCCTTGAAATGATTTCTAGTGAGTGCCTCTCTCAAATGTATATGTGTGTATGTGTAGCAGACGGTTCAAGCAGGTTGATAGGAGAAAGACAGCAAGGTGAACAGGAGACCAGTGGAAGCATTTCCGAGACTGGGTGTTGTAAATATCAGCCACATAGAGCCGTTCTGTCTGCGGAGTCGGAGACCCCCTGATTCTTCCCATGGCTTTTTGCATTTCCCAAAAGCAGCTACAACCCCTGTCTCTCACCATTTTACCTTTTATTCAGTTTACTGGGGTGAAGAGGGTGGAGATGTGGCCACTTATCAAGGGAGGAATTAAGAGAGAAGATAATTTGGATAGGTAAAGAGTTTCCAGCAGGTGAGGAATTTATTGCTTTTCAAGAACTGCCCCCCCTTCTCTCAAGCAATATTCAAAAGTGTGTGCTTGAGTGTGGACAGCTCCACACCAAGTGTTTGAAACGATAAGGTCTTCACCTTTAAAGATGCTTGAAAGTGCTTCTTAAGCAACAGCGGTGTCTTTTACATTTTATTTTATTTTATTTTGCCTCCACTGCTGTGTGTCAGGGCTAATGTAGAGGCTTTGTGGACTTCCCCAGCCCGGAGCATTCTGCTGTGAAAGTCACTTGACTGTAATTTGTAATTGATCTCGGAAATGTGAAAGCCCATAGCAGGAAGGAAAGACAGAAATATAACAATTTCGAATGGATGCTCAGAAAGTGTGATTTGAAAGCACAGGCATTGCTGCTTTGAAAATAAAACTGGCCTCTGGGGGCTGGGGTGGTCTCACTTCCCACTCACAGACACAACATCTCTTCTGGAGTGGGGTTACTTGTCCCCGCAGTGTGTTTGTCCTTTGGAAAACCCAGCTCACAGGGAGGACACCTGGTAAATAGGGAAGGGGGTTGGGGCAGTAGGGCAGGGGGGAGAATAGCCTCATTGGTTTTCAAAAGCCTTGTAATTTTATTAAAAAACAAAACAAAACAAAAAAACCCTAAAGCCAAAAAAACACTAAACCCTAAAGTGTTATAAAAGTCACATTTTTCTGACCGATTTTCCCTGCATACACCTTTCTCCCCTTTTTTGTTTCCTGGTGGTATGGTGTGGTGTGGTGGTTGCAGTGATTTGCTCTCTGATAATTTTGGCCTCATTTTGCCGGGCTGTTCTCATCATGCTCACTGATGTTATTTCGGCTGATGATATCAGGTGGTTTGGTTAACGATTACCTCTGCAGTTCTCTCTGTCACTCAACATTAAGAAGGCCTATCCCCTTTCACCCCATGGCTTTCTTAGATCCATGCAACAGCCTCTTCATTTGTAGAGAAAATTGATACCTCTTTTCCTTTGCCTTAGCTTAAAGCTTTTGAATAATTTTAATACTGTCAATTTTCTCTGTCTAGCAACTGCCTGTTAATTACAGTTCTTAATATTAATTAGCGCTCAGGCTATGTCCATGCACCCCCCAACCCTAACATCCCAAAGTACCCACAGTGACTTCTCGGCACTCCCTTCCCCTTCTTTGTCTTCCTCTTCTGCCAGCGTGTAGCTCCTCAAAGTCCATCTTATAAATTTGGTGGTCTAGGGACTTGGGAACATTGCGCGTGTTTCCATGGAAATAATTGAGATGTAATAAATAGAGGCATTCTGAGGTTACAGGTTTCTCGATTCAGCTGAGACCACATACAAGTATAAATTGTTGAGATTTGTTTGGCTAAATGTACGTGATCTTGTAGGAAGGGCAAAACAAATCCTTTATAGGGTCTTTAGCTTTCTTTGTGGAGTGGGGTAGCTAACATTTAATCCTAATATTTAATCCCCCTCCTCAATTAAGTTATCGATTCCCAGCTTTGGAAGGGCTTGTTTCATTCTAGAAAACATCCTTTATGTCTAGTAATTGCTGTTTAGATTCTTACACCTGTTTCCTTGCAAAAACTTAATAAGCAATAAAATAAGATAACTATGTGCCTCTGGCAGGGGAATCCTGCTAAACGGTTAACCATAAGGTGCCTAGCGTGCATTGATAATGAAAGGTGCAAAATGCCGGTGACTTTACAGTCATAAAGTAATTCAGAAGAAGCAGCCAGCCCTGGCGATGTTGTGGCATGCTACAGTGTGTTAACAGAGGAGGAGGAGGGGGAACCAGGAAGGCAGGAAACTGGAGCATTTGAGTACAGCGTTCCTAGCTGGAGACGAAAGGCTGGGGATCTGGTTCAATCTAATAGAAAGTTGCAATAATTGCTATATCGGTAGCCAACTCTTAAGCTAGTGGCTGTGGAATTCTTCCCCTGATGTAGGATTTAATAGTCTGGCAATTAGATGCATTGATTTCTCTTAACTGTTCATTTGGATGTGTAAATGAAAGGAACCTACCACTGAGGCTGATGGTGCAGACATGCTGCCTGGCTCTTTGAAAAAGGCTGATTTAGGTGGTGGTGGTGGGAGTATATGCTTTTTCAAGGCAGTGTTAGGACCAGTTCCCTCTTCTTTTAAAATTTCTGTCCATTCTGTAGTGAAGTGAACGGCACCTGTTCAAATTCTGTTTAAAAATAAACAACGGTATCCCATTATAGCTGAAAAGTAAAAGCATCCTTTTTTGCTGCAGATGCTGAGAGTGCTGTCCCTGTCTTTGAATAACTGGACTTTGTGGCAGATGGTCTGTAGGGTACCAAAGGGGCAAGACACAGAGCCCTTCGGCTCTGAGTTCCCGACAGCCCTCCTGCAGAGAGAGTTCTTGCTCCCACTCCTCCTCAACAATGGTCTGAGACTTGTGACCACTTAGACCAGTGGCTCTGTCAAGCCTGGACTGGATGTGGGGACAGGGCATCTTGGAAGGTTGGAAGGCTGTAAGATGTCAGTGGCTTGGAAAGTGTCTAGGAAATGACCTCTTTGAAACATGAGGCTCTCTAACTTCCTGCTTCTGGACTTGCAGTTTTCTGTAAGTGTCAACAACTTCTGACATGCAGGCATCTGAAACTGTCTTGAAAGTAAGCAGGCAGAGGATGGCTGGATTTCCCGATGGGCCCATCGTTTTTGTCAAGGTGGTGGGTGGGTTTTAGTTCACTCTTTGTTTGACGTAGGTTAGAATGGACTTGCCTTTCCTGGCCACTGGTTGAAGTAAAGCCCAGCCTTGTCCACGGTACGCTGGTGTTTGCAAAGAGTATTATCTTTATGTCTTGAAAACATTTGCAGAAGATATCAGGGTTCCTTCATATCTGTGAGTCTAGGGCGATTACGGTAGAATACCTTGAAAACTGTTAGTGGGGTCCCCTTTATTTGAGTAGCCAGGAATACCCCGATACACTGTGGTTGGAGAATTGGACAATTTCTGCAAATTCCCGTCAGCTTGCAAGGGCATCTTGTGCATGGCCACGTTAGTGGGTAATCAGAGAAGTTTCTCACCCAAAGTGGATGAATTGAGGCTGGATTGGTTACATCCCACTTGAAGTTTTTGGGGCTGGCTGTCAGCTCCCTCACCTACTGTGGGAGAGGCAGAGTGAAGTGAGTGAGGAAATGCTAATGGAAACTTTTGATTCATAGCTTACCTGCCAGGATAGGTGGCAGCCAACGATTGGGGTTGTACACTCAGTAAATAAAAATACTTTACTGCTTTCAAGGAGCGCCAATTAGCTGATTGCTCCATGTGGCTGTCTTTAAGGAGAATGCTGTTTTACCTATCTTCTTGTACAAAGGTTTGATATTTAATGTCTTGTGAAAAGGATTCTCTTTGTCTTGATTGATGTAAGGAATAAAAGCATGATGGTAATATCCCTTTGAAAGCTATTGTATTGTCAGCCCTGGCTGACAGCTGGACGGCCTCCCAGCGTTATAGATTGGTGCTGTGAAAACACTGACATTTTCTTTGTTACGTTGCTGTTGTTCTACTTGCAAAGTCAATTACACAATGTCGGAGCTCAGTTACCAAGTTGACTTTGGAAGTAACAATGTCTTTCATTCTCTTTTTAAAGATATAATTTCCCTTTGTTGTTGTGGTTGTTGTTTTGTTTTCTTTCTTTCTTTTTTAACGTGCCTCCCTCTGTTTACCTCCCCTACCTCTTGCCTCACCCCGCTCAAGAGTCTGAACATCTTAGCTAGGCAAACACACTCTGGTTTCAATTGTGACAAGTCAAATTCAAAGGCGGCCACATCGTTATCTCTGAATTCTTCAACTCATTCACATTTCAGTGGCTTCTTATTGATATAGTGACTAAAGAAGCCAAGATACATAAAAACCCATCAAATGAGATTACAGTGTTGATAATCTCTTATCAAGTGGGTTGTTCTCTGGATTTGGGGTCACTGAGGTTGGCAAATTCAGAGTTTTCTTTCTTTCTTTTTTTTTTCTGGAGACTACAACTCGGGCTGAACCAGGTTCTGGGTCGATGGGACCCCAGCAAACAGTTTTTTCTTACAGAAGATTAATAGGCATTTGTATCTCAGAGGCTGGAGCCATTGAGTTCTGGATTTGGGATCCTGAATGACGTCATATAGAAGGGTAGAAGGGGTCTCATAAGAAAACCATGTCATCTGTCCTCCATTGCAGACGGCAAACTCCAATCATAAGGCGATCCTATCAGGTGATCGATCCCAGTGTGCCCGGTAGGGACTCAGGAGTGATTTGCATTCCCGTCTAAGTGTGCAAAATCTTGCTACTGAACAGGAGGAGAAAACCTTGAAAAATATTCAAAGCTGAACGTAGTTAAGGTGGATATTTTTTAGATGCCTGCCCTCTATCTTCTGTCCCTCCCCACCTTCCCCAGAAAGAGGAAACCTTAATTCCTTAGTTCTCTAAACCCGGTCGTCCAAGAAGCAGTGACCTTCCAGCTGCGGGTTGTTGGAGCATCCTCCTGCCTGACACACCACGGTGTGAGGGCTGCCCTGCTGCCACTGCCTCCAGATGACAGGGATCCATCAGGAAACTCCGTCCGAGACACTAATTGTGGGCCCCCGAAGTTATTATTATGAACCACCAGACAAGAGCCTGTATTCGCCAGCAATTTGTCAGGACTAATTTTGTTTTTCTCCAATAATTGAAAATTAATGTCTTGAAGTGAAAGCAGATGTTCATGTCATCTTCTGAATTGGGATATAAAATGGGGCTCTGTGGATGTGCTAATTTAACAGCAATTTCCCTCTCCTAGATAATGGGGGTGCTGGGGCTGACGTCACCTTCGGAGCAAAGACTAGGAGCAGGGAGAGAGAGAGGCCTGGGCTATGCTTGTGCTTCTCGAGGGTTCATTTTGGAGGGGGAACACATACAGAAAAAGATTTGCTTGTGCTATGAAACTTGGAGAACTCACTGTTTTGAATATTCATTTGCAGAAGAAGTATTTATTGAAGTAATCCAGGGCATTATGCTGGGGAGCCTTCATTTGGGGAGAGGGCAGCTTCATACAGTTGAGTGGATCCCCAGCTGTCATGCCTATCACCATCACCTACAATAAAGCTGGTTAAATTGCATGTTCCTGGGCTCAGGTCCTGAAGATGCTCACCTGGCTGGTCTGAGGAGGGGCTCAGATCTCTTCATCCCCCAACTCCTCCTTTTAAACAATTTTGATAAAATATACGTAACTTAAAATTTACCATCTTAACCAT
Source organism: Rhinopithecus roxellana (assembly GCF_007565055.1). Classification (NCBI taxonomy): domain Eukaryota; kingdom Metazoa; phylum Chordata; class Mammalia; order Primates; family Cercopithecidae; genus Rhinopithecus; species Rhinopithecus roxellana. The sequence continues at coordinate 27,797,456 of NC_044568.1, forward strand.
TTTTTTTCCCTTTTTTACAGACAGGATCTTGCTCTGTCCCCCAGGCTGGAGTGCAGTGACGTGATCATAGTTCACTGCAGCCTTGAACTCCTGGGCTCAAGCAATCCTCTCACCTCCGCCTCCCGAGTAGCTAGGACTACAGGCATGCACCACCTCACCTGGCTAATTTCTTTATTATTTGTAGAGGTGGGGCTCTGTTGCCCAGGCTGGTCTCGGATGCCAAGCCTCAGGGAATCCTCCTGCCTCGGCCTCCCAAAGTGCTGGGATTACAGGCATGAGGCACATTGCATGGCCCATCTTAACCATTTCTCAGAGGCATTAAGTACATACACATTGTTGTTGGGCTGTCACCACCATGAACTTTTCATTTATAGTTGGCACCCAAGTGATGGTGGGTTAGGGATCTGCAGCCCACCACCCCAGAGGAGGTCATCCAGGCCAGCCTCCCATTTCCAGGGTAAGCATGAGAAACAGAGGCTTAGAAGATGAGGCCATTCTCTCGGCAGGGGGTGGAGGGGTTTCTTTGCCTTGTTCTAGTGTGAGAGGTGAGATTGGATTGTCCAAGGCTAGGGCAGGGCATAAGACTAGGGTTCTGTCAGGGCTGGTGGGGCTGGGGGCAAGGGCAGCTGGGGTGCTAAGGACTTGCTGAGTGATCTGATGACCGTTTGTTCTATCTGATGATAGAACATTTGTTCTGTCTCCTTGCAGGGACAGCATTCTTTTGAGACTGTGCCTGGTGGGTTGCGAGCTTGCCCAGTGGCCCTGGCAGATCCCTTGTCGCCCCTATGCCTGTCTGCCAGGACTCAGCTCCCTTGGCCTACCCAGTCCTGCACACTTAGGCTGGTTTGTCTATGACAAGGAGAGAGAGGAACGGCTGTTTTGTCCACTTGATTGCCTTGCTTTCTAGACCATCTTGGGCCCACAGGTCTAGGTTTTGCAAACTCTTCACTGCCTCCCTCCTTGAAGGTGCTCGGGAAACTTTCTCCCCCTGTTTTCTCTGTAATTGAAATTTGCCCTTTCGTTACCTGGGCATGAATTATTTTTTGCAGTGTTGTCATTCCCTATCCTGCTGTGAGGTTTATCTCTTCTGTGATCCTAATTAAATAAAACATACTGTTCACCTAACTCCTGTTGCACTGAATTTTACCTGCCTGAAGGCAGAGTGATGACCATCTGGGCTTAGTTAGGGAGTTGGGCATGGCCGGAGAGGGCAACTGGGGTGGTATGACTACCACATTCAGGCTGGAAGACAGGGCGGGGGGACCTCCTTGGCCTGGAGGCTGCAGAACCTTGGAGCCACCAGCAACATACAGTATATTTTTGGTTCCTGAACAAGATATGTGTCTTTGTCCCTTGCCCCCTATGGCTGCAGTTTTGAACTTTGAGAGAGGAGAGACAGTTATCAGCTCCTGAGGGTCCCCAGGCAGGGAAGAGGGAGGGGAAGCAGGTGCCCAGAAGTGGGGAGATGGAAAGAGGAGGCAGGTATCTGTCTGGGGTGAAGGCCACAGAGAGTGCTGGGGTCTCTGGAGAGCAGCAAGCAGTGCACAGGTTCTCAGTGCCCAGGATAGCCCCTGCAGATGCCCTGTGCCCCTTAGGAAGACACTGGCCAGCCAGGGGGCCAGACACACATGTTGGGAAGATTCACTGTTTTTGCCTTTGAACCTCTCCGAATCCTGAAAAACACAGATTGAAAAGGAACCTTGGAGGTCACTTCATTTACACTTCTTTGGGTGTGTTTCTGGCATCTTTGGTTTCACCTAGCCTGGACGTACACACTTTCACTCTCCGGGAGCTCACTACCTCTGTAGCACGTCTGTGCCTTTGTTGTTGTTGTTGTCGTTGTTTTGTTTTTTTGAGACAGAGTCTTGCTCTGTCAGCCAGGCTGGAGTGCAGTGGCACGATCTTGGCTCACTGCAGCCCCTACCTCCCAGGCTCAAGCAATTCCTGCCTCAGCCTCCCAAGTAGCTGGGATTACAGGCGTGTCCCACCACGCCTGGCTAATTTTTATGTTTTTAATAGAGACAGAGTTTCACCATGTTGGCCAGGCTGGTCTCAAACTCCTAACCTCAGGTAATCTGCCTGCCTCGGCCTCATCTGTGCCTTTTTAGCTTGAATTTCACACATGAAGCTGCAGTTTCCTCCCTGTGTTGGTCCTGGTTCTACCTCCTGGGGCCACAGTCCCTCCAGCAGCCCCATGTCCTGCCTTACTCAGGGGAAGGATCTCATGTATGGGTTGCCAGCTGCCTCCTGGGCTTCCAAGGCCCCATGCTCATTCAGAAATGGCCTTGGCTGGGTGCAGTGGTGGCTTAGGCCTGTAATCCCAATACTTTGAGAAACCGAGGCAGGTGAATCGCTTGAGCTCAGGAGTTTGAGACCAGCCTGGGCAACATGGTGAAACTCCCTCTCTGCAAAAAATTAAAAAAAAATTAGGAGAGTGTGGTGGCAGGAGCCTGTAGTCCCAGGTGCTCAGGAGGCTAAGGTGGGAGAATCACCTGAGCCCGGAAGGTTGAGGCTGTGGTGAGCTGTGATCGTGCCACTGTGTTCCAGCCTGGGTGACAGAATGAGACCCTTTCTCAAAACAAAACAAAACAAAAAACCTGGGAGCTGCGGTGACAGACCTGTTGTCCTAGTGCATAAGGAGGCAAGGCTACGCATTCGAAGCCAACCTGGGCAACATTAAAAAAAAAACCTCTCATCCATTTAAAAAAAAAAATTGCTGGGCGCAGTGGCTCACACCTGTAATCCCAGCACTTTGGGAGGCTGAGACGGGCAGATCACTTGAGGTCAGGAGTTCGAGACCAGCCTGGCCAACATGGTGAAACCCCGTCTCTACTAAAAATAAAAAAAAATTAGCTGGACGTGGTGGTGTGTGCCTGTAATCTCAGTTACCCGGGAGGCTGAGGCAGGAGAATCGCTGGAACCCACTGCACTTCAGCCTGGGTGACAGAGTAAGACTCCGTCTCAAAACAAAAACAAAAACAAACAAAAAAACCCAAAACACACACACACACACACACACACACACACACACACACACACACACAGCCAATCTGGCCTCAACCTTCTGGGTCATTATGTCTAAAAGATGTCTTTTTTTTTTTGAGATGGAATTTCGCTCTTGTTGCCCAGGCTGGAGTGCAATGGCACGATCTCTGCTCACTGCAACATCTGCTTCCCGGGTTCAAACGATTCTCCTGCCTCAGCCTCACGAGTAGCTGGGATTACAGGCATGCGCCACCACACGCGGCTAATTTCGTATTTTTAGTAGGGACAGGGTTTCTCCATTTGACCAGGCTGGACTTGATCTCCCGACCTCAGGTGATACGCCCTTCTTGGCCTCCCAGAGTGCCGGGATTACAGGTGTGAGCCACAGGGCCTCGCCAAGATTTCTTAAATGAACAAGTAAATGTGTGAATTATTGAGGGAATAAATATGAATGGGGAACAAGTGAACAAATGAATGAGTGACTAGTGAGTAAATGACTCAGTGATGAGTAAATAGATTAATAAGTGAATGAGTGGATGAGTGAGTGGGTGAACTGAGAGGGAGCACAGGCCTTCGCAGGACTTGGGTTCACCGTGGGCGTCAGTCTTTGTGGGCCCCTCCTGCTGCCCCAGCCTCTGTTCCTGATGAGGAAGTGGAAGCTGCAGGACACTGGGCTGGGAGAGGCTGGTGCCCGTTCTCCTTCATACTTAGGGTACATTGTGCTGTGAGATTGCAGCTGCTGTTTATCGAGGGCTTTGTGTCATGGATTGTGTTGGGCTTGTAAAACATAAAAGCAATGTGAGATTTTTGTACTAGTTTAATTTTAATAATTTATTTTCTTAAAGTTTGGATCTTGCTCTGCTACCCAGGGTGGAGTGCATTGATGTTATCGTAGCTCACTGCCACCTCAAACTCCTGGGCTCAAGCTATCCTTCCTTAGCCTCCTGAGTAGCTGGGACTATAGGTGCGAGTCACCATGCCCGCCTCTTTTTCTTTTTCTTTCTTTCTTTTCTTTTTTTTTTTTTTTTAAGAGATGGAGTTCTCCATGTGTTGCTCAGCCTGGCCTCAAACGATTCTCCCACCTCGGGCTCTCAGAATGTTGAGATTACAGGCATAAGCTTCTGCGCCTGGCCTTAATTTTAAATAAGACAGAATGTTCAGCTCAATAACCTTGCCATCCTGCCGGTGACCCTCATCCTGCTACATCATTGCCGTGGCTCAGAATAGACACATTTGACCAGCTCGATCCTGGCCAGGGATCAGCCACTATTAAGTGGCCTTGGGACCCTCTTCATCCTTTCGCGGGGAGGGGGGGTGTCGGCCCTAGGAACAGCACTAGGAGTGAGGGCTGGGGCCAGCTAAGTGGTCGGGAGGGGGAAAATGGGATGTGTTGGCAGGGAACCTACCAATCACTCAGAATAGAAAAGAAAGACCCCATTCTCCCTGAAGGTCTGAGTCAAGATTCCTTCATTTCTCTCCTTGGGGAGGAGAGTGGGTTGGAGGAAATATACTCTCTGATTTTGGGCAAGACAGTTCCTTCTATGGGCCTCAGTTTCCCTTTCTGTGAAATAAGATAGAACTAGTAGGGTTAGCTACATGAGTTAGGTTTCCAATCTTGGTTAGTTGCACATCGGTATCATCCTAGGCATTTAAAAAACAACATTACCTAGGCTCTACCATAGATGAACTAATCCAGAATCTCTGAGGATGGGAGTAATTGGAATGTGCAGCCAGGGTTAGGAACCATTAGTCTAGGAGACAGCACCTAGAGTATATAAATCTGTTCCATGTTAACAGCCATAAGGAGGTCTACAGAATAGTTGCACCTTATTTACAGTCTTCCATTGGTGAACATTTAGTTGCTTCCAGTTTTTTGCTGTTTCAAACGATGATGCAGGGAGTATCCTCATTTATAAACCTTTGTGTTCTCATTTGAGTTTTTCTTTGGCTGGATTCCTAGAAGTGAAATTGTTGGGTCAAAGGGTATTCACTCGAAAAATTTGATAAATATTTCCAAATTGCCTTCCACAAAGTCTGTACCAATTTACCCTTCAATAATAGGGCATGAATACATGTTTCTCCTAATCCTTGCCTGTATGTGATGATGTTTTGTTTTTTCTTTTTCCTTTTTTTTTGAAACGGAGTCTCACTCTGTCGCTAGGCTGGAATGCAATGGCGTGATCTTGCCTCACTGCAACCTCCGCCTCCCAGGTTCAAGCGATTCTCCTGCCTCAGCCTCCCGAGTAGCTGAGACTACAGGCACATGCCAGTACGCCTGGCTAATTTTTCATTTTTATTTTTAGTAGAGACAGGGTTTCATCATGTTGACCAGGATGGTCTCGATCTCTTGACCTCGTGATCCGTCTGCCTCGGCCTCCCGGAAGTGCTGGGATTACAGGCATTAGCTACCATGCCCGGTCTTTTTCTCTTTCCTTTTTCTTTTTGGCAATCTGGCAGGCAAAAAATGGCACAGTGTTTAAATTTGCACTTCCCTAATTATAAGTTATGTTGCCTTTTTTTTTTTCCCCCAAGATATGAGGCCTTGCTATATGGCCTAGGCTGGTCTCAAACTCTTGGGCTCAATTGATCCTTCCACCTTGGCCTCCTAAAATGTTGGGATTATAGGTGTGAGGCACCACACCTGGCCTCTTATGTTTATGGGCCTTCCTCTCCTTTCCCTTCCCTTCCCTCCCCTCCCCTCCCCTTCCCTTCCCTTCCCTTCCCTTCCCTTCCCTTCCCTTCCCTTCCCTTCCTCTGTCGTGCAGGCTGGAGTGCAGTGCCACCATCTTGGCTCACTGTGACCTCTGCCTCCCAGGTTCAAGTGATTCTCCTGCCTCAGCTTCCGGAGTAGCTGGGATTACAGGTGCCTGCCACCATGCCCGGCTAATTTATGTATTTTTAGTAGAGACAGGGTTTCGCTATGTTGGCCAGGCTGGTCTCGAACTACTGACCTCAGGTGATCCGCCCGCCTGGGCTTCCCAAAGTGCTGGGATTGTAGGCGTGAGCCACAGTGCCTGACCATTTTTCTTTCTTCTTCTGAAGGGTCACTGCACTATAGAGCTTGGGGATATGGGCATTTCTTTCCCTTGGTGAGTCCTTTGGTTGTCTGCCCTCCTTCCCTCCCTTTCATATCCATCCTTCCATGTAAATCCTGAGCATCTGACTCAGGTGAGGCTCAGCCTAGGCTCCAAGGAAGATGCAGAGAGAATGCAGAGGAGACCACGTCCTCAGGAAGCCTGGAGGCCAGAGAGGGGAGTAGACCCTAACCACTGGACCAGACAAGGCAGCCTAGGACAGAAATGTAGGCTGAGGGCTGTGGGAGGGGTGAGAGAGTTGGGGGGATTCCCCTTGGTAGGGGAATCAGGTAAAGCCTGGAAGAGGGGGTAGCATTTTTTATTTGGTCCCTGAGGGATGGAATCACAACACCAAGAGTAGCTAGCCTATAATGGGCACCCCTTATATACAGGCACTGGGCTATGCACGTTACGGGCAGTATCTCATGGAATCCTGACACTCGCTTTTGACTGCTGAGGTGGAGACCTTAGGCTTTCTTTTTTGCCAGTAGTCATAGAGCTTGGAGAATCCTCAGCCGAGGTTTCTTTTCATATAGATGATTAAACTTGCTCAGAGAGGGCAAGCTAGGTGTCCAAGGTCATACAGTGACCTTGTGGCAGAATTGTGCCTGGGGATAGGAGAAGGGGGAGCTGGAGGATCTGGCTGCTGCCACTGTCTTGCCTTCGGAACAACCTAGGACCCCCAAGCTTCTGGAGTTGGGGTGGGGGAAGATTCTGAGCAGACAGATTTGGTCTCCCACCCCTTTTTCCCCACGTCCTTGCCATGCTATTGGTAAGCCTCAGTTTCTTTTTCTTTGAAATGGACTCTACTCCCAGGAGAGAGGTGAGGAGGAAATCTCAGGTGAGGAAGAGCTTGTTGGTCAGGCTTTAGCCTGTCACTTGCTGGGGCAACCCTGCCCTTTTTAGAGACACTAGGTTTGAAGGGGGCTTTTGGATCTCTCCTCGAATCCATCCTCCCCACCCACCAGAAGACAGTTGCCCTTCTAAAGGGGCTCCCTGACCAGACTCAGGGAAGGGGCTGTGTGGGAGGGCATATGCCCTAGAATAGGTGCGCATGTGTGTGAGTCTGTGTGTGCCTGTGTGTGCACATGCGTGTGCATGCATGACTGTGCATGTGTCTAAGTCTGTGTGGGTACCTGTTGGGTACATGTGTGTGCATGTGAGTCTGTGTGTACTAGTGTGTGCATGCAGATGCATGCTAGAGTGTGTGTGTACATGTGTGCATGAGTGCATATGTGTGTGTGCATGTGTGTGCCTGTGTGAGTGGTCATGTGTGCCAGCTTCCAGAGCAAAGAGACTCTTCAAATTGCTTGCCTGTTTCAGACTCTCAGTACAGGGACAGAGAACATACTAGTGGGTGGTAGACTTTGCTCATGAATTTGCTTTATATCCATTCATTCAGATATTTTTGGAGCATTGTGTTAAACCTGACCCTGTAAAAAGAAAGAAGCAAGTTCTTTCTTTCTAAGATTCAGCTGGCCATGTATAAAGTTGCGGTTGTGAGGGTGGGAAACGAGTTTATATTGGTGTTTCCCAAAATGTATTCCAGAGTTTTGTTAATGTTCCACCACCCAAAAAGAGAAAAATTTTCTGTGGCCAAATGCATTTAGCAAACACTGGATTAAACAGAGTTTTAAAAAAATTGTTTAAACCTTCAGGGCTTCTTGGAGACTTTAAAATGCCAGCATGGGACTCTCAGAGATGTTAATAATTTGTGATTTCCAAACTTATTTGATCACTTTTCATGGAATCCTCTTATCTGGGGCACTTAGGTTTCAAGGCTTTTAGGAGCTGCTATCATTACTTACTGCTCATTTGTTCATTCATTCCTCTCACATGTTTACTTAGAGAACCTACTATGTACCAGGCAGTATTCAAGGTGCTGTGGCCACCAGGTGGACAGGTTTATTCTAGTTGAGGGAGGAGCCATCTGCAAGCACATTTCTGTTAAGCAAATTAGGTTCTGGGGCAGGCAGGGAGGCTGCGCAGAGAAGGCCTGTGCACATCACCTGGAGGTGATACTGGAGCCCAGACGGTGAAGGGGGCTGCTTCATGAGGGGAGCTGGGAGCCTGGAGGTCTTTGTGATTGATACTCTGGGAGGCTGGGAGGTTGTGGCAGGTGGGGGTACTTCTCTGAGTCTCTGTCTCCTCACCCTGGGAGGCAGGGGGCTGTCTGGGAAGGTGCAGGCTACATACAGCTCCGGCCAGCAAGCTTGGTGGGGCCCGGCTCTGTTCTCTCTGGAGGCTTCCCTAGGGCGGTGAGGCAGTTCCCTGGGCTGTGTCTGGGCAGAAGCCGCTTCTGGGTCCCAGTCTTGCCCTGGGGACTTCAGTGTCATGTCCCCCTCCTCCGTCGCAGACATGCAGGCCTCTCAAGGCATAAGTGACCAGGAGTGCTCAGGGGATGGGCTTCCCTGGGCCTGCCTGCTGTGAGCGCCACCCAGCAGAACTCCTGCCTGTGCCGGTCACTGCACTGCTCCCTGTGTCTGGCACTGGACCACGTTCCCACTCCCATCTAACAGATGGGCACATGGGGCTCCCACAGCCTGTTTCCTCAGAGGCCGGCCCCTCTCCAAGGCATCTAGCCCTTCTCCAAGCCAGGGCTGTGGCCTGAGGCTTGTGGGGTGGGGGCAAGTGTCTGGGTGTGGGGTGTCGAGATTTCCAGGACGGGAGGTGGGATCTGGGCCCTCCAGGTCCTCCTGGAGTCCGACTGCGGAGTTGCCTTGTAGGATCCGGGTCCTGGGATGAGGGGAGGGGACGGGGAAACCGCGAGGGAGGGGAAGGGGTCAAGGGTCGGAGAGGAGGAAGAAATCCAGGGTGGGGTGGCAGTTGGGGAAGGGGGATGGCTGGGAAGAGGCGGGGAAAAGCAGGGGAGGGGGCCTCGGGGCTCTTCCCGCCCAGCGACCCGAGGGGAGCCCGGCCAACGCTTGGGAACGCGGCCCCTCCCGGGCCCTTGTCTGCCCGGCCCGCGGGGGCGGCCCCGGGACCCCTTTGAGGCGGCGGCCCTGGGAACGCGCTGGGCCGCCCCCCGCGCGGGAGGGCTCCATGGCTTCGGCGCAGTCACTCAGGGCCAGGTTCGGGCACAAAGCGGCCGCGGCGGGGGGCCGGCTGGGAAGGCGCAGGCTGCGCAGCTCGCTCACGCTGCCCGGGTGGGGCCTGGCTTGTTATGCGCCGCCCGCCCCTCGGAGTCTGGCGCCCTCAGGACTCCGGGTCCCGGGCCCAGTGCTGGGGACGGCGGCGTCGAGCCCACAACTGGTGCGGCCCCTGGGAGGGCTGCCGGCCCGCCAGCCAGATGTGTGCCTCGGGAGCCCTGGGGCACCAGAGCCGCGATCGGCCCTCTGCTTTGGTGTGGAGCTGGGGGAAGGCGGGTGACAGCTGCAGGGCCATCCGCTGGTACATCCGCATACACGTAATGCCACTGAGCGCACTTCCCAAGTACTAAGAACTGTTCTGAGCACGTAACACTCGTCGATTCATTCAAGGTTCACAGCACCCCTGTGAAATAGGTACATGATGTGAATCCCCATTTTACAGAGGAGGAAACCGAGGCATGGGGAGGTAAAATAAATGGCCCAGTGTCCTACAACTAGGGCAAAATTTGAACGGAGGCACTCCGGCCCCAGACCCGTGCTCAGCCCCTGCAAGGTGCCCAGGCCTGCATGGTGGGCTGGAGGCCTGGCCCTGGGGGTGCAGCTTCCAGTGCACCAGCACGTGTCTCATAAATTACAGGTGAAGATTGGCACACAGATCTGAGTCATGATTCTGGGTTTGCCACTTAAAATTCCTTCTCTGGATGGAGCCTTCTTGACTTCATTCATTCACTGGATGAATAGTTCTTAGTTTGTGCTGGGCCAAATGCTAGTGCTGGGTCCCTGCCTTCAGGGAGCTTAAGGCTTAGTAGTGAGACAGACAATTAAGAGTGAGCAGCTCCCAGGATGGTAATTGTTCATTGAGAGACTGCTCTGGCTTATCTGAGTTCAACAAGGTCCTCCCGGGAGGGCACTGCAGAGGAAGTGACGTGACCGCTGGTGTAGGAAGATGAGAGGGAACTGCAGAGGACAGTGGCTAGTCTCCTCTGGCTCTGAATTCATTCACTAGGGCTGCCTTTGCCTGCCTTGGGCCCGCCCCATGTGGGGAAGGAGGGAGAAGAAGAGGCCATAGTCTCTGTCCACGAGGACATGATGGGACAAAATCTGGGGGAGTTTTGAGTGTGACTGGAGGGGCAGGGGCAAATGCTGGCAGGCTCTCCTGGAAGGTCTGGAGCAGGGATGAAGGAAGAGGCAGGGTCGGGTGCTGGGAGAGATGCCTGGGTTGGGGTGGCATTGCGGGTGGCCTGTTGATGCGTGCACATAGCATGGTGCATGGTTCTTTCTGGGGAGTCCCCAGGGAAAGCCACTGGGGCCTTGTGCTTAAATGACCCCTAAGGTTTGCACAACCTCTGTGCACTGTGTGGTTCCAGAGGCTCTCACAGGCACCTCCAAGTATCCAGGGAGTAGGTTGTGGGGGGCTGGGGAGGGGTTGTTCCACTTCATTTGCCAGTTGAGGAAAGGAGGTTCAGAGACGCACACAGCCTTGCCCTGGCTCACACAGCCGTGTGTAGCAGGACCTGTGTCCAGCTGGCAGGCAGGCTGCTCCTTTCCAGGGTCTCCATATTCCATGGACAGGGACGCTGACCCCCAGGCCCCGCTCTGTACATTACTGGGGTGGGAGGTGGAGGGGATGCTGACACTCCATCACTGTCACCCTTATCCCTCAGCCTGGCTTTGCACACTGAGTTGCCCCCATCCCCCAGACATCAAACCAGGCCAGTGAGAAAACAGCTGCTCCCATGTGTCCTAGCATCCATAGTCCACTTTGAATTGGGAATCTGAATGGGCTTTATTTTGAATTTCCTGTATCTGTTGACTCAAAAATACCCATTGCTCCGGCTCTCCTAGGGGAATGTAGAGGCCTGTTCTGGGTTCCCAGGGTCTGACCTCATTTTCCTACTGGGACGTGTTGGACAAGGTTGGGCCTGGCCCCAGACCTCTCTTTGTATCCTGTCCTGCCTTCCTACTAGTAGGAGAGTTCCAAGCCTGCTCTTGTGGAGAGAGGTTCGGTGGGGGTGAAGGAGCGTCAGGAAGGGATAAGGGCGTTCACGGGGAGTATTTACTGAGGTTATTGTGTGTCCAGGGCTCTCTGAGGGCTTCCTGCACGTGTTCTCATGAATCCCCTCCACAGCCCCGTGAGGTTGGTACCGTGATGTTCGCCATCCTGTGGGCGAGGCAGCTTTGAAGGTCAACCTGAGGTCCAAGGTCACATGTCACAGTGAGGCTGCCCCATGCCTGGTGCCTGCCTGAGTAACTGCCAGGGTCACTGTCTACACACCTGGTGAGCCAGTGCCATGCCGGAATCTTCTCCCAGAGATCCTGAAGGCAGACTGTAAACTCTGAGGCTGACAACACCTGGATCCCCCTGAGACCCGGCTGGTGACCAAGTCCCCCTTCCCCCATGCCAACCCCCTCCTCCACTGGGCCTGCTCCTGAGGCTCACTTGGGAGAGAAGCAGCTTGGACAGGTTGGAGGTGGAGGATGTCCCAGGCAAAGTCCTGGGACATTTGAGACAGGTGGTGGGCAGGGCTGTACTTGCTTCCTGATTTTTGGGGACTGCATACCCAGCAAGGTCCAAGGTCGGGCACAGCTAGGCCAGCCCCTCTGTTCTGCTAGGTGTGAGGTGGGAGGTGTTTGCTGCATTTAGGGTATTTAGGCTGGGGAGTCCTCCTTTCTACTGTGTTTTCCCCATAAGGCCCTAGGAGTCCAGTTGGCTCAGCTAGGAATCTTAGGTTAGCTGTGGTTGTCGGGGTAGGTGGCCTTGCTGAGGGATTCAAAACCAGGCCCTGTCCTCTGGGCCTCTCTCTGTCTCCACCCAAACTGCTCCTTGGGCCCAGGACCTGGCCTAGAAGCCTGCCTCTTCTTCCCATCAGCATTTTCCCTGGGGCTTGAGTTGGAACCTATGGGTGTGTGCCCCTCCTGGGCCTCGTTTTCCCGGCTGCCTGTCAACTGGCACCAACACCCGGGAGCAGCAGCTCTTCTTTCCCTCCCCGCTGAAACCTCACTCCCAGGCCCTGGACTCTCTGCATCCTCTGCCCTCCACCACCTCCTATGCAGGCTTCCTGGAACCTGGGGACCCTGGAGGTTTCTGGACCATATCGAGTTGCTTGGGTGGTTGCTTCCCTTTTTTTTGGGCCATGCCGGGTGGGGGAGCTGGGAGAGAAGCTGACGATTGGGTCAGGCCTAGCGGGGGTGGAGGCTGCCCACTGGCTCACATCTCCCTGGATCGTGCTGTGGGCCCCCAGCCCTGTCTCTGAGCGGCCCGGGACCTGGCTTCCCCTCCTGTCTAGGGGGCATCGCTGTTCACCATTTCCTACCTTCCTCCCTTTTATTTTGCACCAGGCCCCCCAGGAACGCCTCTGCGGGGACATGGGGCCCAGGCTCACCCTTCTTCCCGGTGACGGGGCCTGACTTGGCCTGGCACCACCACAGTCCCACTGAGTCTGGGCCCAGGATGGGGTTGACTGTATTCTTCTCTCCACCCTCCTCAGACCCCACCCCCTGGCTGGACAGCTGGGCCCAAGGCCAGGGCTGAGCCAGGGGACCAGCACTGATTGAAAGTGCTCCTCACAGACCCCTTGGCTGGGGGCCCATGGAGTGTGGGGGCTCTGGAAGAGGCTGAGGGGCTTGGAGAAGATGGGGCCCCCCAAGGCCAAGGGGTTGGAGAAAACGAAGGACTGACTTTCTGGGGCAAGAGCCAAGGCTCAGCCCCCCTGGTGTTAATCCGGAGGTGATTCTGAGACTACCCCAAGGCCTCAGCAGCCCCTCTGCCGCTCAGCCCTGGCCCCCCAAGGCGCACTGCACACATGGTTTTGCTTTTCCAGGCATCCTCCCCTGGTCCCCTCCCTCTGGGTGCCTTCTCAAGCTCCTTGGCCCCTCCCCCAGCCCTCCTGGGCCCCCTCCTTCCTCCTTGACCCACTTTAGTCCCCTGTTGCTGGGGGAGGGGAGCGCGCAGCCGGCGGCTCTGATCCTGGCACTCTCCCCCAGCATCCCCTGGGGCGGGCTCTGGATGGAGCCTGCAGGCTGAGCCGGCCCAGCCCCAGGGACTGGCACACAGCGTGCTCCGAGTGGCAGCTTCCCTGCCCCCTCTGTGGACAGACAGTTCTGGACAGCTGCCCCTGCCTGGGCCCCTGGGAGGCCCTGCCAGGACCATGCTCTGGTTTCCCCCAACCCCAGGGAGCAGTGGCTCCAGAGGTCCCTCCTACCACCGCCTCCTTGGCGAGCGCGCTTCCCAGAGGGGACACAGGGCAGGGCCCAGTCCTGGCCTCCACCCATTCTTCCCCTAAATCTCTGCTGGAGAGGCTGGAGCCGGGGTCAAATCCTTTGTCTGCTGTTGATCTGTGTGACTCAGGGAACTCCACCAACCCTCTCTGGGCCTCATCTGTGCATTGAGGGACTTGGAGCAGATAGCTAACCTCCATCAAACATGCCTGTGTTCCCAGGACTGCTGACTGTTTTATGTTTAGGGTCTCTTTGTATTGTCACAGTCCTGTGGTCATGCTCTCTCAGTCTGTATTTTCAAGATGAGGCAACTGAGGCACCGAGAGAGGAATCACTTGTTTGAGGTTACGTAGGCTGTATGTGGTGGAACTGCAGGGCCTTAAGCCCAGGCAAGAGATGATTTTTCTTCGCTCTAACATCCTCCAATCGATCCTGACACAGGGGCTGTTAACTCTTCAGGGACAACCTCCCAGCCCATTGAGGACTTGGGATCTTCACCCTGTCCTGCTCGGGTGTTGGCTGGGTCCCCAAGCCTGTCCCCTGCCCTGTGACAGGCTGTGGGAAGCCAAGGCCGCTGCCCGCCCCAGCTGGGAACTCACTCCATGCTGAGTTCCAGTTCTGTGGTCCAGTGGCCTGACTGAGTACGGGAGCCAAGTGCGAGAGCCAGGATCCAGGAGCAGCCTGGAGTTTCTGCCTGCCCTCTCTGCTCTCCCTGCCCACCCAGCCCTGCTGCACCCCTGCACATGCTCCCCTCCTCCCTTCCCATGAAATCCCTGAAAAACAAGTGTAACATATACAGTGGGAAGGTCCTGAGGGGGCTGTTGAAATTTGGGAACCAGTGCTTCCCTAATCTCTGCATTTTCTGTCTTTTCCTTCTTAAGCCTTGACATCTGTCTGTCCTCTGGGAACCTTTTCATTTCACCATCATTGTCTTGCCGAATAAAGGAGGGGGTGGGAGGTGGGAGGGTGGGAGGGGGCTCTGGGAGCGAAGTCAGGACATCTTTTCTTATTTGCCTAATTTCCTCACTCAAATGTGTCTTGTGATTAAACATTTTCTTAGCGAGCTTGGTCAGGGCCAGGCTGAGTTTCTTTTCATAAACATTGGCAAGTGAATTTAACAGCCCTGTTTGTATTAGCTGGAGGTTTCATTTGCATAGTGATTGTTCTTAGGAAACAAAATAATCGCTTGCAGTTTATGAAACTGTATAGATACCGGGGTCTGGAGCTGGGCGCATGCGCAGGCCTTTGCTCTCGCACGTAAATCCATCCTGTTTGGGGAGGAAATTCAGGCTCCAGGAAGAGCCGAGTGCTGAGGGTTTTCTCTGCTGAGAGGTGTTCCCCTGGCTGGAGTCCTGGGCTCTGGGTGTTGTCTGCTGGGCGGAGCTTGTGAAAGCTGATAAACCTCCCCAAGCTTGTACGGGGACCCCAGTTCCAATCAGCGTCCCATGACGGGCCAGGCATGGCAGGGCTGGGCGAGGAGGAGGGTTGCTCACCTGAGCGCCCACTCCTTTATGTGACCCTTCCAACCTTTTAGATGAAGGCTGCAGACTGGAGGCTCGAGGCTGAGTATTGCTCACAGATGTGTTTTGATTGGCTTGCGCTGTGTTTGAAAGAAAGAAATCAACATTGAGAGATCTGGAAATGTCACAGAAAAAAATTAGAGTTCTTGCTTATGTCTCCTAAGCAATGGGTAGATCTGGGACTTCAAGCTTCCCGTTTAGGCTTGGCTACCATCCTGGGGCTAGGGGTGGTGACTGCTTCTGTAGGTGGGCATGTCTGTTCTGTCCATCACAGTCCAGACCTTGGTTGACGTCACTCATTGACGTCCCTGCCTGGCCCCTGGGGAATTTAGGGTCCTGCTTGCAGTGGGTCCTCTCTGTTCACCATGTGCCCTGTAGGCTTGAGGTCAGTGATTCACCTGACCCCTCAGGTGCCCTGTTCTGACCTATCATAACTGCTCCTGCATCTTTTGGCTGTACCCTTCCCCCTGGTGCCCTGCACAGGCCCTGCCTATTTGAGGAGCTTTTCCTGGGCCTTCTGGCTTTGACCCAGTGGCTGTGAGTTCAAGCTCTCCTGATGTCCATATTGGCTGAGGGTGGAGATATGGACAGGGAGTCACTTTGCAAGGTCACACCCTTATTCCCAGGAGTTTGTCTTTGCTCAGAACATTCCTGGCCTTTTCCTCAGCAGATCTCTCTGGAGCCTGCTGCCGCAGAAGACAGGCATTTCATGAGCTCAGAATCTGTTTTTCAGACTCAGGCATCATCGCCGCCCAGCTCGGTCAGCTGGCTTGGCCCGATTTTGGAATCTACTGGAGTTAAGTGGGCCCAGAATAATACCTGTCCATTAAGGGAATGGTTTGACAAAGCGTCAGGGCTGGAGTTGGATTTCTAGCTGAGAAATGATGCCTGCCACACCCCAGATGACCCAGCCTTGGCGGCCAGGGCCCTCAGATATTTGGTGCGTTTATGGAGCCTCCACTTTAGAGGAGGAAAAGTCAGAAGCAACAAAGAAAGCAGGTGAAACTGATGAATACCGACACCTTCCTTTTTTCTTTTTGAGATAGAGTCTTGTTCTGTCACCCAGGCTGGAGTGCTCACTGCAACTTCCACTTCCTTGGTTCAAGTGATTCTCCTGCCTCTGCCTCCCCAGTAGCTGGGACTACAGGCACACACCACCATGCCTGGCTAATTTTTTTGCTTTTTTTTTTCAGTAGAGACAGAGTTTCACTGTGTTGGCCAGGCTGGTCTAGAACTCCTGACCTCAGGTGATCCGCCCGCCCTGGCCTCCCAAAGTACTAGGATTATAGGTGTGAGCCACCGTGCTTGGACTTTATCGATAATTTCTTCACCATGCAGTGCTCTGCCCTGTAGTCTTGGTGTCCCAGGTGTCCCCTTGGAGAACAACTCCTGTTGATCCCAGTGTGCTTCCAGGCCTTCATCATGGACTACCTTGGGAAGTCACTGGGAGTTTCGTGCCCTTTATGGTGGTCTCATGCTGTTCTCACAGCAACTCCAGCTGGTAGTTATATTAGTTCCGCT
This sequence comes from Rhinopithecus roxellana, assembly GCF_007565055.1. Taxonomy (NCBI): domain Eukaryota; kingdom Metazoa; phylum Chordata; class Mammalia; order Primates; family Cercopithecidae; genus Rhinopithecus; species Rhinopithecus roxellana. Next base: position 27,813,863 of record NC_044568.1, read on the forward strand.
TTATAGGTGAGGAAACTGAGGCTCTGTGGCCCAAGGTCATACAGCTGCCCGAAGTCACCAGCCTGGTAAATAATAGGAGATACTGGGATTTGATCTGCCTTCTTAACCCTGACCCTATATGATTTGTTTCTCCAATTATAAAATAGGGAAAATGAACCCATCTCCTAGGGTTCTTGAAGGCAAAGATAAAATAAGTAAAGAGAGATTTACAAAGATAAAATGAGCAAAGAAAGATTTCACTGTAAAATGTGGACTCAGGCGCTTTGAGGTTTCTTTAACTCTTTATTTCTGGGTGGTGTCATTAAGCATAACGCTTTCTCCTCTTCTCCCCCTGCCTCAGTCTTCATGAGCTGTACTTTGACCATGTCACTGCTCTGGCTCTGGCCAGGTGTTCCCCCTCACACCCTGAGGTTCTGGAATTCCTCTAGAGAGAGGGATGCATCTCTGATAGTTGGGGCTCCTTTTGGCAGGGAGTGGTGCAGAGAAACCTACAGCATCTTCTGGAAAGAGGAAGAGCAAGCAGTCAGGCCAGAAATTCCATTTTGGTGGAACTGGCTGTCTGACACAGGATTGTATCACCTGGGATGCTTTGAGCTGCAAGACATGCAATCCAAGTTCAGAAAAGCTCAAGCATAAAGGGCTGTGAGATCTCCTAGCATGAGAAGTGTGGAGGGAGTGTGGCTGCAGAGAACTTAGCTGAGCAGCTCAGAACTGTCAGCAGAGACCCAGCTGCCTTCTGTCTTTATGGTCTGTCCTGCTCAACACATTGACTGGTGCCCTCGAATTTGTCTCCTCATGAAGAAGAAATGGCTGCTGTGGTGCCGGACATCACCCCCTGACACATCAGGGTCCAAAGACCAGGAGAGAGAAGCTCCCTGACACAGGCCTGTCTTTAGGGGAAGGACACTTCTCCTAAATGGCCCCATGTTCCCTCCCTTGCATCTCACCGTGTTGACAGCGGCATCCCTTGAACATCCTGCACCAATCTCAGGCCAACATACGGAGCTCTGTTTGGAGTTAGTGGCTCTGCGGATGTTCGAGCAAAATTTGAGTTAGGCCAGCAAGAAAGAAGGAGGGGGAAAGACTGCTGGGGAGCACCCAGCACTGTCTGGGGGAGCCTGTGTGAGCGGCTGTCTCTTCCCATGCAAGGTTCCAGAGCATCTCCCTTATGTCATGGGAGCTCTCCCTCATTTCTCGTCAGTCCCCCGGCCTCAACTCATGTCCTAGGACTGTGCCATTCCTTCCTCTGCACGGCTTTCCCCGTGACTGAGACTCTTTCTCTGTACTAGCCTACCTGGCTCCTTCTCCTCCTTCTGGACTCAGGTTCAATGTCACCTCCTCTGCATGGCCTTTCCTGACCCCTTTCTCCCAAAGTGGGCCCACTGCTGTTACTGTCTCTCGCTCTTTTTAATGTCATGTTAGTTGTTCTCAGTAGGAATTTATTGATGTATTCACTTGTTTACAGTTCCTTCCTCAGTGGCCGCTCAGCTGTCCCCGGACAGGGGCCAGGTTTGACTTGCCCACTCCTGTGTCCCTAGGCTTCAGGAGAAAGCGTCAGTGGGATGGAGAAGGGATTCACAATGCCTGGCATGTAGCTGGCATTTAGGAGATATTGACTGAATGAAGGAGCCACTGGTCCCCCATCTTACCTGAATTCCTGTCTCTTTTTTCCCGTTTCTGTCCTCCTATCCACTGGAGCCCCCACATTTCTTCCTATTCTTTGTTCTTTGAGGAAGAAGAGAGACAAAACGTCTCCATGAGCCCATGGACCTGACTTCTCTTGACAGTGTTGGGATTGCTGGCAGGGCTTCTCCAAGGGCTGCTTCTGTGAAAAAATCCACTTCTGGAAGTAGGGCACGCCTGTGCAGCAGAGTGGGCTGAGGAAGGGAGTCTGGATACAGTTCAGCCTTCCTGGCTGGTAGGTGCCCCTGAAGCCAGGGGGCAACATGGATGCTGGTCTGGACATCTGAATCTGACCCTTGTCTGCACAGGTTTGGTCACTTTGCTCCAGGACAGTTTTTATTTTTACATTTTTATTTAGAGACAGGGTGTTACTTTGTCACTCAGGCTGGAATGCAGTGGTGTAACCATAGCTCACTGCCACCTCCAACTCTCGGGCTCAAGGAAGGAGGGCTCGTTTACACTGCTGGGGACTCCCTCTGCCCATGAGATAGTGGGATCCTTCCATTTCAGGGTTATCCAGCCCAGCCCACTCCTGGGAAAGCAGTTCCGTTGTGAGGATGGCCAATGCCAGATTGTAAGGCTGATCTGGGAGCCAGTTGGTCATTCTACACAACACGGAGGTGGAAAGAGTTGGCTGTGGTTCCTTCAAGTTTAACAAGCAATCTGAGTAACTTTAAGGCATGCCCTGCCTGGAATACTGGCTTGACCATCTCCAGGGCTCAGATGACGTGGGTCTGGGGACAGCCACATGATGTGGGTGCTGCTGCATTGTTGGCGTGGGACTGGGGATAGAGGAGAAAATGGCTTGCCCTGGCTGGGTTGGCAACATTGGAGGGTGAAAGAGGGCCCAGAGGGAGCAGGGATCAGACCAGGAGATGAGTGGAACCAGGCTAGGAAGAGTCTTGAAGGCCACAGGCCAGCCTGCCATGAAGCCTCCCTAATTTGAGTCCTCAGGCTGCCAAAAATACTGTTCACTCTCCCTGAGGGTAGAGAAGGAGCCTCCCTGGGTCTCCAGACCTCTCCTCCATAGCTGGTTGTGGGACAAATTATGGCCTTTCTGCATGTGTGTGGGCAGGAGTATAGTATATGTACATGGATCCACACAGGACTCGCCTGGAGCATGGCGCCCACCCAGGGGCTCTTTTGGGAATTTGTTGGCTGCATCGTCAGTCTAATGAGCAAAGCATTCGGTGGTGGGTCTGTGGGTTCCCCAACAGGGCGCAGTCTCCCCAAGTCCCTCAAAGTGGAGCTGTGTAAGCTGGCGGAGGCTTTTCTAGACCCCTGCTGTTGCTTTTAGGGAACTTGCTTATGTTATGTTGCCTTTTCTTTTTCAGTGGGAAGTGTCAGTGTGAGTAATTATATATATTTTCACAAACTCGAACTATGCTTCATTTAAACTTCTATAAACATGTCTGTGTAATTCTAATTAACTGCTCGCATAAAGCCATCACAAGTTACATGGGGAAATGCTCATTTGCCAGACTGTTGCCTAAAAGCCAAGGAAAATATTATGTTCTTCCAACAAACGGACTATTCATGTAGACTGTTACCAAGATAAACAGGAGATATTTGAGGACAAGTGAGATTCTAAGCAGTGATGGCTGAGCCTCCTGTAAGTGGTGTTATTCAGGGTTGGCAGGGTGGGAGGCTTGATTGAGTGATAAATGCTCTTCAAGAAAAATGCCCGAATTTGGAATGTGAGGTCAGGACCCTGGAGATGGGCCATCTCGTGGTGCTCTTTTGGCAGCAGGCCACTCTGAATTTCGTGAAAAGTCTGAATCGGTGAAGAGTCAACGAAGTGGCTTGCGCTTGTCCTTCCAAGAAGTTCTTTTAGCCATTCGCACTAGGGTCACTAAGAAAGTGTGTAAAGAGAGATTCTTGGGGCTGCTTTAAATGGGTAATGATGATTTCAAGTTAATCATTCAGACTGGGCATGGTGGCTCACGCCTGTAATCCCAGGGTTAGGGGATTTTTTACCCCCAGAAAAATAATGGAATAGCTCTTTCTCTACCCCCACTGAAAAAAAAAGGGCAACGTAACATAATTGTTCCAGAGTCCGAGGCAGTAGGATTGTTTGAAGCCTGGCGTTTGAGACCAGTCCAGGTAACATAGACCCTATCTCTACAAAAAATAAAAATCCAAAAATTAGCCTGGCATGGTGGCACATGCCTGTAGTCCCAGCTACTCGGGAGGCTGAGGTGAGAGAATTACCTGAGCCCAGGGGTTCAAGTCTTCAGTGAGCTATGATTGAGCCACTGCACTCCAGCCTAGGAGATAGAACGAGACCCCAACTCTAAAAAAAAAAAAAAGTTAGCTGTTCATTCATTCATTCATTCATCCATCCATCCAATCAAGTATTACTGAGTGTCTGTCATGTCCCAGACTAGGTAGGGTTCTTGCTGCTGCAGTGGGAAACATCCAAACCCCTGCCCTCCTGGAGCTGATGTTCTGCTTGTTGTTGTTGGTAACCAGACAAGGAAGTGAAATGTATACAGTTTGTTAGAGACAAGGGCTCAGGAAGACAAGGAAGGATGAGAGGTGGGGGAACTGGTGAAGACTGTCTGGCGTGTTTGAGGAGGGATGAGGTGGGGGCCTGCTCTGTGGCTGGAGGCTGGAGTGAGCAGGTGATCGGGAGAAGTGGGGGTGATGAGGTCAGATGGCTGACCTGGGCCGGGAGATGTATCTCTTTTATTAAATGTGGAAGATGTTTCTGAGCTGCTTGGCAATTATATTTTTAAATATCCTTTCCTTCACAGAATGGTAAAATCCTTAAAATGTTGCAATACTTGCTCAATTGCAGCAGATAAGAATACTACACAAAACTATAGAGAAGAAAATCAAACCCTCCGGAACGTCCCCCTGAAGAGGACCACTGTTGCACTTGGGGACCCTCCTTTCAGGCATCCTCATTTTGTCATCTCCCTTTGCTTTCTTCCCCATTGGCCTTTTCAAAGGTCAGAGAGAAATGCTTAGTCAAATCCCTACTTGAGTATCACAGGTGACTAATTTTGGGATTGAAGATTAAGGAGGTTTTGTTGCATCCTTAAAGAACTTGGTGTTGGAGTCCAGGTAGTTTTGGTAAGTCATCAACAGTTGGAAAGAACTGTCGGAAAGTGACTCACTTTCAGGCTGATGGTTTTGTGTAGAAAACATTCCCTGCAATGGTGAACATGTATTGATTCTTTCCTGCGTCCCAGGCACTAGACATAAGCAGTCCCTATTCAGTTCTTTCGATTCTCACAGCAACTCTATGAGGTTGGTGCTGTTAATTATTATCATAGGCAAGAAACAGGGTCAGGGAGGGTAATGACCTTCCCCAAATGACACAGGTGATTAGGGACTGGGACCTCAACATCAGAGTCTTGGTTCTGGGCAGGAGTTAAGGTTGAAGATGCCATGAAGCCATCCGGCCTGACTTGTTCCCCTTCCCCTTCACCGCTTATTGGGTAACCCCTGCTGCTGTGTGCCCCGGCCATATTGAGAGCTTTGCCTCTCTCATTTGCTCTTAAGAAAGGCATCTTGGAAGGTTCTCTTTGTGTCCTCTGGGCTGGATTGACCAAAGAGGGGTGTAATAATGCACATCAAAGCCCATCTCTGGCATGTTACAGCCCTTTCTTTTTTATTTTTTGAGACAGGGTCTTGCTCTTTCACTCAGGCTGGAGTGCAGTGGTGCAATCTCTGCTCACCGAAGCCTCGACCTCCCAGACTCTAGCAGTCCTCTGGCCTCAGCCTCTTGAGGAGCTGGGACTACAGGTGCATGACACCATGCCTGGCTAATTTTTGTATTTTTTGTAGAGATGGAGGTTTCACTATGTTGCCTAGGCTGGTCTTGAACTCCTAGGCTCAAGAGATCCACCTGTCTTGGCCTCCGAAAGTACTGGGATTATAAGCGTGAGCCACCACACCTGGCCAGCCCTTTTCAATAAGCAGGATATTTTATTATTAGTAAATTCTTCTGAAACCTTGTTGGTCCATAGGAAAGGGCCTGGAACCGCCTGTGTCTTAGGGGGCTGGATGGATTAGGTCTAGATGTTATGGTCTGTTTCTGACCGCTTCATTCATTCTCTCCCTTACTCATTGATATTGAGGTGTGATTTTCCAGCAAGAGAGTCCCCTGGTCTCAAGTTTCCGGAGGCACCCACTACAATCTAGATTCCAATTAGCTTAATTGCTTCATATTAGACTTCTTAGAAAAGATTTTTTTTTTTTTTTTCTTGCTGATGGCTGCGTTTCCAGGAATGTCTCCCCCACTGCTTTCCTTCCTGCTTCTTCCAAGCTTGTTTCTTTCAACTTTATTTCTCCGGTACTGGCCTGGACTTCAGTCCTGTTAGACCCGGTGCCACTGTGTCAGTTTACATCTGAGTGGCCAAAGTGACACCAGGAAAAAAGAAGTATATTTTATATATATGTATAGAGAGAAAGAGTGAGTGGGAGCTTATATATCCCATGTATGTAAAATTACACATGTTATTTTTAAATAGAAAATTTCTTTTAGGGTGTGTGTGTGTTTCAGCAAAAGAACTGGACACAAAATCTACCCAGAGTTCTGACCCTGTCTCTCTTCCTTTTGCCATCAACACTAGGTTTTTTAAAAAGTAATTTTCAACAACCAAAGGAAACAGTTACATCCTGATTGACACACAGGATGTCGGAGCAGCATTCTTGCTGTTAAGTGATCAGGATTTCAGCCAAGGGAATATAATGAAATCCACATAAAAATTTATTTACCTAATGAAAATCCTGGAGTAATGCATAAGTGGTTCTCTGATAATAAAATGCAAATCTAAAACTATAACCAGGAGGACAATAATCTTCATTAAACGTATTGTCTAGAGGAAGCCGTGACATCTACTTAACAGTGATTTGATTTGTTTAGTAATTTCCACGTAATATTTAAACTTTATTTCGAGTCTTAAAAACCAGCCCACGAGTTTCTTGTGCATCAGAGAGGAGGGCAGCTGCTGGTGTGTGGAGGTGTCCGCCCACTGGATTCTCAGGGCCTCTGCTTACGGGGCACCCTGGAATCTTGTCTTTTTCTAGGCAGCATGGCATTTGGTGGAGAGGTGGGGTCCAGGAAGGGAAAAGAAGGGGTCAGGTTTCCTTCTGGGAGAGAGACCCAGAAAAGCTCCTGTTCTGCAGGAAAACGGCATCTGAGGCTTAGAAAGGCTTGGAGATGGGAAGTGACTCGCCCAAGTTTATCTTGGAGCTCTGGTGGTACCCAGGTCTCCTGGCTCCCCACCCAGTGCTCCTGCCTTCCTGAAATCCGACCAGAGCTGAGGATTTGAGTGCCACTCTCCTGCCACTCGGGCTCTGTGTAGCATCTCTGTAGCTCTTTCTCCTGGCTCAAGACCACTTAGCAACAGCACACCTCCCCCACCCCCAACTTGGGACTGGCATGATTGGAAGTTGGAAGCAGGGTGGAAGTGCTTTGGAAGCAGACTGACCTGGGTTCAAAACCTGGCTCTGTCCCTTGTCAACTGAGGAACCATGGGCCTCTACCTTACTCTCTGTGAGGCTCAGGGTTCCTACCTGTGACAGGGGGCTCTAATCTCTGCTTTTGGGACTGCTGGGAGAACTCTGAGGAAGCATGTGCAGTGTCTGGCTGGGGATGCAATGCCTGGCTGTGGGCTCAGAAGTCTCTTGGGTAGCTTAGAAGCATGACAGGGAATAATTTATTTTGGGACTCCCTACCCCAGTTTTGACACTAATAATCTAAGCCCTAGATGAGAAAAATTACCCTTTTGAATTAAAAAAATTTTTTTTTGTTGAGACTTGTCACTCTGTCATCGAGGCTAGAGTGCCATGGCATTATGTGGCTCACTGTAACCTCCACTTTTGGGCTCAAGCAATCTTCTTACAGCCTCCTGAGCAGCTTTGGACTACAGGTGTGTACCAAATTTTTATTTTTTTGTAGAGAGGTCTCACTATATTGCCCAAGCTGGTCTCAGACTCCTGAGCTCAAGTGATCCTCCTACCTCTGTCTCCCAAAGTGCTGGGATTACAGGTGTCAGTCACTGTGCCCGGTCCCTTTAAAACAAAGTCCCAGATACATGGCAGATGAAGCTGGTTGGTGCATGTACATGTGTGTGTGTGTGTTTTCCCACCAGATATCATGATAACTTCACAGATGACTCAACCTTCCTCTCACTGTCTCCTCTGCCTCCTTCTCCTTCTTCCCCCCCGCAACAAGTTAACAAGTTACAACTTTTTTCTTTCCCCTTCAGAATGTTGCAGAGCATTTTGAAAAAATATTAAAACAAATTACCCGTAATCTTAAGCAAGAATCTCCTTCCAAGGGCAGCATAGGATCTGGTTAGGAACACAGGCCTGTTCAGACACCAGCTTTGAACTTACCAGCTAGCCATGCGCCCTTGGGCAACTTCCTTATCCTCTCTGAGCCTCAGTTTCCTCGCCTGTGATGCAGCATTAACACTCGTTTTTTTTCTGCACAGCTGTGAAGATTAAACAAGATAATGTGTGTAAAGTGCTTAGCAGAGTGTCTGGCACTTAGTCAGTGCTTGATAAATGGGAGCTGCTTTGTTGTTGCAAGAGAAAAGGTTGCTCTGAACAGAAGCCCCGTGAAATGGAGAAGTGAGGCTGCTGTCCAGGTAGTGATGCCAGCCGGCCGGCAGGCCAGCCAGGCATAATGGCTTGAGTTTCCATCCAAGGGCTGGCTCAGGTTACTCCTGGCCCATTAGCAACGCTGGTGAGAGCTTGGAGCTTCTTAAGTTCAAGGTCGATCACAGGCCTTGTCCCCCACTCGGGCCTCTCTGCTTTGCCCAGAGTCATTAGTCACTAGGGTGGTCTGATGAGAAAGTGGGGATGCCTTAGGGCCTCCTATCCTGACCTCTGGGCCACACCCCAGGGAAGGGCCTTGCTCAAGGCAGGGGGTCGGCCATCCAGAGGCTTTGAAAATTCACTTGTGTATCTGGAAAAACAGTTAAATCCTGGCCGCGTAGCTGACTACCTGGGTAAGTCATTTCAGTAGTCTGAGCCTCAGTTTGCTCATCTGTCAAATGGGCATACAAGTAGTATTTCATCAGGAGATTGCATATGCTTATTAGCCTGCAATAAGAAATTCTGTATTTATTCCCCCAGGAAAACTTCCTGGAGAAGGATGGATTTTACCCTGTAAAAGAAGAAAGACATGGATGCATAAGAAGAGGGGTGAGCAGGGGAGGCCTTGGGCTGAGGGGTGGGGCAAGGGAAGTAGGCAGACAGAAGGAGCTCGAACTAGAGCTTAGTTCTCTCTGACAATGTGGGTCTCATCCCTTCTGACTCAGGTAGGAGCCTTGCCGGGGGATGATGAAGGAGCAACGTCATCTTGACCCCATCCGACTTGCATTTAAAAATTCCTGTAGGGGACCGGACATGGTGGCTTACACCTGTAATCCCAACACTGTGGGAGGCCGAGGCAGGTGGATCGCCTGAGGTCAGGAGTTCGAGACCAGCCTGGCCACATGGTGAATCCCTGTCTCTACTAAAAACACAAAAATTAGCCGGGTGTGGTGGCGGGCACGTGTAATCCCAGCTACTCAGGAGGCTGAGGTATGAGAATCATTTGAATCCCAGGAGGCAGAAGTCACAGCAAGCTGAGATCACGCCACGGCACTCCAGCCTGGGCAACAGAGAGAGACTCCGTTTACAAAAAAAAAAATTCCTGCAGGGGTGACTTAGACAAACAGGTTGTTCTTTCAGCCCAAATACTCCCACGGTCTCCTGTATCAGGAGATCCTGCCCACGTGCTATTGGAATTCACCAATTCCAGTAGCCAACCAGGGACTGCTGGAGTGTTTCTTCTTACTGTCTTCGGTTTTCCTAGCTCTTTCCCCTAGTAGGACAGGAAATGTGGAAGTGATTGAACCATCTCTGGGGGAAGGAGGAAAACCCAACTGGAGGCATTGAATACACCCCCCCAGAGTCCCTTTCATGGGTGTGCACAGCAGACCTCACGGCCTTTGAGCACAGCCTTGGAGGCTGCAGAGGGACTGGGCTGTTGGGGATGGTAATAAATACCCTGAGGCCTGGGGAGCCCCGTGTGGCCTCCTTCCCTGGGCCCGCAGAAGAGCCTGAGTGACAGCCAGGCTTGGCCTTCACACACCCCGGATCCAGGAGGAGGGAAAAAGAGAGCAGCAGGGGCAGAGGAGGGGTCTGCCAGCCAGGGACAAAGGCAGAGACAGAGGGAAACAAAGGAAGAGAGAAATCCCTTCTTGTTACAACCTGTGGCTAAAGAAAAATGTGCTTTGTCACCCCTGAAGGCCTTAGAGTGAGACCCTCGGTTCACCTGGTCACAGAGCAGGACTTTTCACTTTGCAAACCACCCCTCGAGTCCAGGTGTGGGATCCTCGTCCTGCTCATTCTTGGGCCTGAAGCTTCCTCCACTTAAGCTTGCATGGAATCAGTTGGAAACGGGAAGAATCAGAGGCAATCATCTGCTGCCAAATTTGGGAGCAAACATTTTTCTTTCTGGATTTAAATAATTGCATTGCATCCCCAGCTCTGGTTCTCTTCTAAAGCCAGCCCCAGATGACATTTGGCAGGCTAACCATGGTCTGACTCCCCACCGTCCCCCGCCCCTGCCCCCGCCCCACTGTCCTGTGGGGTTTTCTCAGAATATTTTCCTCCGTGTCTGGGTAGCTGGCTTTTAAACCCGTTCTGTTTTTCTTTTTTTTCTTGTTCAGGTCTCAAATTTTATTAAATTTAAATTTTATTCCATTTCAGGCTATAAAATCTCCAAAAGTGGCTTTGAAAGTGAACAGGTTTTGGCATGCTGGAAATAGGTTACCTCCAATGCAAATAAAAGAGTCTAGCTTCCGAGGCGAACAAGGCTCCAAGGGTTGGGAAAATGCGTGGAGCGGCTAGAAACTGTGGCATAGAAATGGTCAGAGACCAATTTAAAAGCACATATATTTTAAATGAAACATTTTGTGGACATATGGAACCAATAGCTTTTGCCAAAAGCCCAATTGTGGGGATCAAGTCTTAAGAGCTAAACTTCAATCTACTACCCAAGGTGATTTTTAACAGACAAATGAAAGCTCCTTTTTGCTTTCTAGTCTAAGGGGAATCTTAATACATTTTTAAATTATTTGGCATTTTGAATTAATTTTCTTAGAATGAAACGAGATTCTTAAATTGGGATCTTGTAGGGAAAAGACAGCCAGGTAATTAGTGAACTGATCTCCTTTCCTGACACACGAATGCAAGGGGGAGGGGGAGAGTTGAACTCCAACCAAGGTGCACACAAAATCTATTTTAGAGCAAAAATTTCAAAGTAAGCAACACCATCTGTTCTTTAATTATTTCTCCTTATTAAAAAAAAGTAGCTAAATTTATTTGGGTTACTTAGTTGGAAAGAAATGTCTTTAAGACACTCAGAATTGGAGCTATTAAAGTCAGATTGTCAGCTCTTGTTTGCTAAGTATCCAAGAACTCAAAATAGTAAAGGCATTTTAGAATTGACTTTCTTTTCCAACAGAGCTTCCTCTTGGTTAAGCAGGACATGGTTATCTAAGGCCTAGCGGACATTCCTCTGCTGCTCATATTTTGGGGCAGGGGCTATGGGATTAAGCAGAGGGTTCATGCTCTAGCAGGATAATCAAGGGAGGTAGGGGGTCTGCCTTCAAGAGGAGTTAGGTCACTGGGAGTCTCTGCCCCTTTTGGAGTTCTTGCCATTCAGCTCACTGTCCATCCTTCCATCCATCTGTCCATTCGTCTGTCCATCCATCCATCTGTCCATCCATCTGTCCGTCTGTCCATCCATCCATCCGTCCATCCGTTCATCCATCCATCATCCATCCATCCATCCATCCATCCAACTATTCAACAAATATGCCTTTAATAATACTCCTAACCTACAAACATCAGGGCTTAGCCAGCTTATCTTAACATCCTTGGAACACTTACATTAGCCTACAGTTGGGCAAACTCATATAACACAAAGCCTATTTTACAATAAAGGGAAGAATATCTCATGTAATTGAATGAGTACTGTACTGAAGTACAGTTTCTACTAAATGTGTATTGCTTTCATACAATTGTGAGGTCACACCATTGCACGTCTAACCATTTTAAGTCAGGGACCATCTGTAATCAGATACTCATGGATGGGCCAGGCGCAGTGGCTCATGCCTGTAATCCAGCAATTTGGGAGGCCAAGGCTGGTGGATCACCTGAGGTCAGGAGTTTGAGATCAGCCCGGCTAACATGGTGAAACACTGTCTCTACTAAAAATACAAAAATTAGCCAGGCGAGGTGGCGGGTGCCTGTAATCCCAGCTACTCGGGAGGCTGAGGCAGGGAGAATCGCTTGAACCCAGGAGGCGGAGGTTGCAATGAGCTGAGATCGCATCACTGCACTCCAGCCTGAGCAACCGAGCGAGATTCTGTCTCAAAAAAAAAAAGATTCTCGTTGATGAGCCTGTGATTACTAACAGTAACGTGTGCTCTAGAGTCTAGACCAGTGCTGTCCAATAGACCTCTTGGCAATGATGGAAATGTTCTATATCTGTCTGTCCAATATGGTAGCCACTAGCCACATGTGGGTTTTGAGCATTTGAAACCTGGCTAGTGGGACTGAGGAACTGCCATTTTTAATTTGATTTAATTAAAAATTTTTAAAAATATTTATTTTAACAATATTTATTTATTAATTATTATTATTATTTTTAGAGACAGGGTCTTGCCCTGTTGCCCAAGCTGAAGTACAGTGGCATGGTTACAGCTTATTGTAGTTTTGAACTCCTGGGCTCAAGTGATCCTCTCAACTCTGTCTCTGGAGTAGCTGGGACTACAGGCATTCACCATAACACTCAGCTAATTTATTTTTACTATTTAAGAGATGAGATCTCGCTATATTGTCCAGGTAGGTCTTGAACTCTTAGCCTCAAGGGATCCTTCCACATCAGCCTCCAGAGTAGCTGGGATTACAGGTGAGAGCCACTGCACCCAGCTCTTTTTATTTTTCAACATGGGGATCTCTCTGTGTTGCCCAGGCTGGAGTGCAGTGGTTATACACAGGTGCAGTCACAGCTCACTATAGACTTGAACTCCTGGGCTCCAGCGATCCTACTGCCTCAGCCTCCCGAGTAACTGGGACTACAGGTATGCACCACCATGCCCGGTTTGTTTTACTTTTGGTTAATTTTTATTTAAATACTCACATGAGGGTAGTAGCGACTGTATTGGACAGCATGGGGTCAGCCTCACCTGGGAACTTCGTGGCAATGCAGATCCCCAGGCCCCACCCAGGCTTTGCTGAGTCAGAATCTCTGTGGAAGCCCAGGCATCTGAGTTTCAGCAGTCCCTCCAAGTGATTTTTATATGGCCTTGCTCTAGGAAAGGTAGGTGTGGGTGTGATGCTATCATGTGATCCATTCTGGGGGGTGGTGCATCAAGGAGTAGGAGAATTAGATTTCAACTGCACAGAAGCCTTCTGAGAAAAAGGACTGGTGAGCTGTGACTGAGACACGAGTAGCGAGGTGACCATGGCAGGCCTGGCACCGGATGGGGCTTTGGTGGTGGTGGAACACACCTCACCATGCCCAGCAGTGGGGAGGGCTTGGCACAGCTGATGAACTCAAAAAAGGTCAGAATGTTGGAGCGAAGAGATGGAGCATTTGTGAACTGGCAGGTAGGAGTCCTGGTGCTGCAGCTGTGCGATCTTGAAATGGTATCTTAACCTTTCTGGGCCTCGTATTCTCTTCATTGATAAAATGGAGCTAACCACACCTTGCCACGCACTTATCTAGTAGGGTCCAAAGATGGATGGACTCAGACTGCATGGACAAAGCACATGTGCACAACACGAACGCTGGGATAAGTGACATGGTGGTCTTGTTTCTTACTGAATTTTCTTTGTTCTCTAACTGCACTGTCCCTACTTCTCCTATCTTCAGGGTCTCAGCTCTGCCTGAGCACCTCCTGCCCAGCACTGCTCTCCCCAGCTGTCCTCAGTCAGGCTAAGGCGGTATCAGGCCGTCTCTGTGGCTCTGTGACCTGCACCCTGGTCTGATGGGACCTGTGTTCCTGTTGCTGTTCTGCATTTCCTTCCTGGAAAGTCCTCCCCAGGCCTCTGCATCTCTTTTATTGGGTTTATAATCTCAGGGAACCTTTCCAGACCCTCATCTGGAAGCCCAGGATGGGCCCAGAGAGTGGACTTCTGCAAGTGCAAGTTAAAATCAGATGTAACCAAATGCCTTTTGGGGAAAGACTTCATAGTAATTTTGGCAGCATCTTTTCTGTTGTCTAGACCTAGGATCAGCATTTTAGGGAAAAGTGTCAAGGTAAACTTTCCCCTGCCTCCTCCTGCTCTCCCCTCTCCAGCGCTAGGACTCCGTGCAAGGCCCTCCCTCCAGGACGTCAGGTGGCCAGAGCCTCAGGCGTGCCCCAGCTATTTGGCAGCCAAAAGTTTTGTCCGTGGAAGACGCCAGACTTATTTCAAGGTGGCAAATGTGGCGATGCTTCTCTGCTGGAAAGACACCAAGTGTCTGATCTCAGCCTTGGGGGTAGTATTTTGGGGAGATATTAGCAGCTTCTTTTTTAAAATAGACACATGCTTTTCTTCACCCTCTCAAAAGCCTTTGCAGTCAAATGTGTCCTCGGTACTTGGGATGGTGCCTTGAGCATACTGATTGCTCAGTATAGGTTAGTTATTGCTACTGTTATTGTTATTATTATTACTTTGTTTTTCCAGGACTGAAGCATTGCTTGGGCCTCTCCTTTAGACTAAGACATTTACAATGAACGCTTTGGAATCTTCCTTTTTTTTTTGAGACAGGGTCTCGCTCTGTCACCTAGGCTGGAGTGCAGTGGCATGATTATAGCTCACTGCAGCCTCAACCTCCCAGGCTCAAGCAATCTTCCCACCTCAGCCTCCCCAGTAGCGGGCACTACAGGGGCATGCCACCATGCCTGGCTAATTTTTAAATTTTTAGTAGAGATGGGGCCTCACTGTGTTGCCTAGGCTGGCAACTCCTGGACTCAGGCAGTCCTCCTTCCTCGGTCTTCCGAAATGTTGGGATTACAGGCATGAACCACTGCATCCTGCCCGAATCTTCTTTTTAAAAGAATATCCAAGGAGAGCACTGTTTGACCCAAAGGAATTAGTAGCTAATGGTGGAATTTTAGTCACCTGAGCAAGACACTGCTTTATAGGGAAAAATACTTTCCAAGCACCTCTCATGTTGTTTTAGGTCAATGCCGAAACAAAGAAACAAAAATACTCAGGACCTACATTGAAATCCTGGGGGAGAGTTGCAGTCTGGGAACCCAAGGAGTGCATCCAGTGTCAGGATCATTTTGTTTTCTTGGCTGCTCAGGATTAAAATTTGTTTTCGGCTAGGCACAGTGGCTCACACTTGCAATCCCAGCACTTTGGGAAGCCAAGGCTGGTCGATCACTAGAGCCCAGGAGTTCAAGACTAGCCTGGCCAACATGGTGAAATCCTGCCTCTACTAAAATTACAAAAATTAGCCCTGCATAGTGGTGGGCGCCTGTAATTCCAGCTACCCAGGAGGCTGAGGTAGGAGAATCGCCTGAGCCTAGGAGGTGAAGTTTGCGGTGAGATGAGATTGCATCACTGCATTCCAGCCAACAGAGTGAGCCTTTGTCTCCAAAAAATAATTTTTTTTTGTTTGGAATTAGAACGTAACACTTAAAATTCAGGAAAGTTGCACAAAAATCCAGATTTCTAGCTGTTCTTCAGAGCACTCAGGAGATCCGGTTCCCGTACAGTGAGGATGGGCCGGTGCTGCCTGCTTATACCCAAGCCTGTGTGCCCTGTTCCTTGTACCTATGACTCCCTGTTGTATGCATCAAGCCCTCCTCACCCTTTAATGTTACCTGGCTGGCCCTGGAAGCCTCGAAGTTGCCAGTACTCCAAGGGTTAAAAGAGCTGGGCAGTGCCGCCCTGCCAGAGTCTGCCTGGATCTCCTGCACCAGCCCTGCCTCCTGTTTGCTGAATGACTTGGCGCCCATCATACCACCTCCCTGTGCCTCAGCTTCCCCATCTGTCCAGTGGGGCACTAGACTGAGTTGGCAGTTTCCCACTGTGCCTGATGAAGCAGAAGCAGGTGCCAGGCCCCCCACTTCCCTTGTAAATTAGGTCTGTGCCTTAGATTTCTCATGGAAAGTTAGGGAGCTCCCAGATAACTTCCTGTCCTGACCCCGTATCAAGATCTTTGTGCAGCTGCTGCCTAGGGGGCTGCTTTTTTTGGTTCGTTTTGGTGGAGTGGCTGGGGGTATCAGGGCAGGAAAGGGATAATAATAGTGTTATTAATAAGAATGGCCAAATTTACTGAGCAGCCTATTCTCCCACTAAGGTAGGCCCTCTTTGACCCATTTTACTGATAAGAAACTCAAGTTCTGAGAGTCTGAGTAATTTGCCGAAGGTCACACAGCTGATGAGTGGCCGAGCCCTGCTGTGAGCCTGGTTGGTTTCATCTCAGACCCTGAGGCCCCAACCAGCAGGCTGCCCTCCCTGAGGTGGCTTGGGAGGTGGCATTCCGGGACACACATGTGGGAAAGAGGAGGTCAGGAGAGATGCCCGCTGCAGAGTCGAGATGGCCAGTGCTCTGGGGCTGCTTCGGAAGAGACCCGACTGCCTCCTGTCGCCTCCGTCTCGCTGGCCATCCACACTCCTCCTGGCTGCCTGCTCACATGCCAGGCTCACTCCTATCAGAGCCCTGTTTTGGGTCATGCTCCTGGGTTCAAGTGAGGTAGAGAAATGGGGTGCTAGGCCTGTCAAGCTGTAAACTCATTGTGGGTTAAAATTTTTTTTTTTTTTTTTTTTTTTTTTGACAATAGTGGCTTGCAAAACTTTTCTGGATCAAATCTTACAGGCAAGCCAATTGATTGGGTTGTTCAGGAGGACCTTGGAGGACTGGAGTAATTTTGTACTTCTCAGGAACAAGTATCTGAGCCTCCGTTGCCCACCTGAGAAAGCACAACCCACACCTGTCCTGCTTGTCCTCCGATCCTGCCCCTGTGTTGGAAAGGGTAGATGCGGTCTATCCTGGGCACAGGACATGTCGGGGATGTCATCTCCCCAGCCCCCACAGCCCACGGGAAGGCAGATGAATCATGTCTATTTTACAGGTGATGCCGAAAAGGTTCAGTGTTATAGGCCCTGTCTGGGGTCCCCCAGCTGCTGAGGGCTGGACTTGCGACCTTGACCCAGGGCCTTCTGTCTCTGAAGCCCTGGCTCCTCAGGGCCTGACTCTCAGACCCTGGCAGTCCACAGCCTTTGACCTCATGCCTTCCCTGGAGCTGTGACTTCCTGCGTCCTCTGGGCCTTCCAGGAGGAAGAAGTGGGAGTTCAGCAAATCCTGCTAATGTCCTTGAGGAAGGAGCTGTTTGTTTTCTTTCTCCAGCTTCTTCTGCAGGAGCCCACCTGGGGCCTCCCAATTCTCCAAGGCATTTATAGAGTTGGGGGGCAGGTGTGGACTCCTGACTCCTGCCCAAAGAGCTTTTGGCCTTTCCTGGGTGGCTTCTGAGTCAGCTGCAGTGGCAGGATCGTCCTCATGGTCTCAGCTGCTGTCTCGGCCACTGTGCTGGTTTCCTGTCCAGCAGGGTTTGGTGGTACAGGTGACAGAAGCCAACTCTGGACAACTTAAGCCAAAAGAGACTTTAACAGGAGGCCAAGGGGGAGCCGACAGTATGAATGCATGGAGAGATGGAGGCCTTGGGGCAGCTCTGGAGATGTAGGAGTGAGAGGGAATGGATGTTCTCTTCTGGGAACTGCCACAGAGCGGGAGTTCATCACCTTCTGTGTCTCCTGTGTGGCTCTGCTTGAGGATCGATCCCTGGGCAGATCAAAGCATGAGCCTGGGCCACGGCCCAGGGGAGGGCAGGGCATTTTGACTGGCGGTCCATTGAGGTTAGGGTTAGGGGTGGTTCCTCAGGGCACGATCGGGGTGCTGCTGTTTTCCAAGGCTGGGGCAGTGGATACTTGGAGGACAGATGTGTCTGCTTGGCTGTCACCTTTCTCCTGGTGGCCTGTCCTGCCACCTCAGAAGGCTCCGGGTACCTGGAGTCGGGGCGCAGGGTGGGCTGGCGGTGAAGTGCACCATTGCCTGTTAGGCCAGCTCTGGACTGTGGGGTTGGAGTCACCAGGGCAGACCTGTAGGGCACCAGGGTGAGTGGGGATTTGGGGGAAGTCCAGTCTAATGTCATTCACACACACAGGGAATTGGGAGTTCAGAGAGAGCAGCAAGAACTTCCTCAAAGCCCCACCGCCTAGTAGGGCTAGAACTAGGGGAGTGGACCAAGGTGGGAAGGCAAAAATGCAGTACCCCAAGGCAAGGGTGGGTGCCCCTGGTGGTGTGGCAGGGGGTTTAAGTAGAACACACACACACTTTTAAACACACGATTGCTAATGAATGCACAAGGAGCAAAATTAGAAACTCCTTCAGCCACCCACTGTCCTCCCTGGAGGCCACTGCTGGTCCTAGTTTCTTGTGTCTGGTTCCACAGCAATTTACGTATGCTCAGACACATGAAAATGTGTGTATTTCTCTCCCTCCCCCACACAAATGGAAGTACACTATACAGCCCCTCACCCTTTCTCACTTTCCAGACTGTGAGAAACAATTCCAAATCAGCTACTTCAGCACTGCTTCAGGACTTCACTTATTCATTTACTTAGGTTTTCTGAGATGGGATCTCACTCTGTTGCCCAGGCTGGAGTGCAGTGGCACAATCACAGCTCACTGCAACCTAGAACTTACAGGCTCAGGAGATCCTCCCACCTCAGCCTCCTGAGTAGCACATACCACCACACCTGGCTAAATTTGTATTTTTTGTAGAGATGTGCTCATCATGTTGCCTGGGCTGGTCTTGAACTCCTGGGCTCCAGTGATCCACTCACTTTGGCCTCCCGGAATGCTGGGATTACAGGCATGAGCCACCACGCCCAGCCCCCTTATCCCAGTGTTTATCAGTAGCCTTGGCTATGTCCTCTCTCTCCCCTCTCATAGCCAGTCAGGCGGCAGGTGCCTGTAGCTTCTAGAAAACAACCAGGTGGATGGGGAAAGTAGACGTTGCGGAGCCAGGACCCTCTAGCCCAGTGGCTTGGTGTGGGATTTTAAATTGCATAGGTCTGGATTTGAATCCCAGCTCTGCCACTTACTGGCTGTGTGACTGTGAGTGAGTGTCTTAACCTCTCTGAGTATAGGTTTTCTTGCCTGTGCAATGAGGATGGTTGATGACTCTCCGTGGGATCCCTAGGAAGGTGACAGGAGTGCTCTGTGTGTGGAGCACCCCGCCTAGTTGCCGGTGCTCAGCGGAGTTTTGATTGTGGTGGTACCAGAGGTGTGCTCCCTGTCACAGGCCTAGGGGCAGGAGGAAGGGGAGAGGAGAGCGGGACAGAGCTTGCTTCTCTGCCCCTGTGGCATCCATCCCAGATGAGCAAATGGCTCTCAGCGGGGCACGGGGAACGGAATCTCTTTCTGGCTGGCGGTGGCTAGCCAGCCTCAGGACAGCTGCCCTGTTCCCAGATCTGGGGTTCCAGGCTGGGTGGCTGAGGCGGGCAGTCAGGCGGGGCCTGGGCAGCTGACAGGGCCTCCAGGGGCGGGGTGGGGGTAGGAGGCCAGCTGTAGTCCTGGAGCAGCAGAGAGCCAACTCAGACTTTAACCCGTTCTGGTGCTGTGGGGATGGCTGCTCCTCCGGGCCCTGAAATGGCTCCCTTTTCTTTCAGTAGCCTCGTTTGCCCTGTGAGCTCCTTGTCCGACAAGGGGATCTGCAGCCTGCAGTGCCTGCAGTGCTTGTATTTGGCCTGCGAGAAGTTTGGTCAGCCTATCTAAAAACTGGAGTGATTACTATAAACATTCAGATCTCTGGTCTCCCTGGAGAAACCAGAAGATCGGACCCTGCTAAGCACACTCTGGGTGGCAGCGTGGGCTGGGCTGGGGGTAGAGTGATGGCATTGTCTCCTCCACCCCCAGTATTTATTTCTGGTACCTACTTATTTCCCCTGTGATCATTTGAGATCCCATCAAAGTCAACTCTAACTCCTCTCCTGGCTGAGCCTTGACTTGCTTGGGGGTCTCTCTAACGCTGCTTGGTCCCCTCCCATGCTGGAAACCTCACTACCGCCAAGCAGACCCCTCATTGCCTCTGCTGATAGCGTCCCATCTGCTGCTTCTTGGAATCTTTCTGTAGTGCCTTCCACTGGTTGGTCCCGGTTTGACCCCTTGAGGCCACACAGCCAGCGCAGTCTGTCTTCGCTGTGACAGCCCTTCAGATGCCTGAAGACAGCTCTGAGGGCCCCCTGAGCCTGCCCCTCTGGGCTGAACAGCGTCAGTTCCTTCACTTCCCCTCCTAAGATGTGGTTTCAAGATCCCCCATTACCCGGATGCCCCTCCTTGGCCACGTCCTCGTGGGCCCGTGAACTTCTTGTGGCCGGACTCTCAGCGCTGCCTTGCACACCCCGAGGGCCTCAAGACCACTCAGACATGCCCCAGGTCCCACTTCTATTGAAGGAGAGAAAGTGTAAATGCACAGAAAGTATCCGGTAGGGCCGACTGCCCTCAAATACCCATGGCATTTCCGAGAGGGGCATTACCGGTAGTTTTATTTTTCCCTGAGTACTCACCTTTATTTATTTATTTTTCCTACAGTCTGGAAGATTAAAAAAAGTAACAACACAAAGGGCTTGTCATGAATTCATTTTAACCAACTTATGGCAGTTGCCTGCAGAGACGAGGCCCTGAGCTGGGTGTGAGGGGCAAGGAGGAGGAACACGATGGGGCTCTTCCTCAGGGAGCTCACAGCACAGGGGACCCTGATGTGCCCAGGGGTCTCAACTGAGCCACGCCCTCAGAGAGGATTATGGGGACCAGAGGAGGAGGCGTCTGTTTATCCAGGGATTTGGGAAGGCCTCTTGGATAGCGGAGGTCAGGTGGGGGCCTCCAGCATGGAGGGGGTGTTTTGGGTTAATGAGAGCAGCAGTAGCAGAGGTCCTGAGACAGGAGGGTGTTTGCCTGGAAGGGAGCAGGTGGGTGCATGGCTTGGAGCATCAGGAAGTAGGAAGGGTGTGTGGCAGGGCCGGGGGCAGAGGAGCTGGCAGAGGCCCCTCTCTGGCTGTCCTCTTTGGGGCGAGGAGTCTGTGAGCCTGGGAGCGTGTTCTTTCTTCTAGATTATTTCCAGGTGCCAGGACTCCCCCAGCCTCCCCGACCCCAGACCACCCTGGACCTCTGGGGCCTCTCCCTGTGTTTGTCTTCCCAAGGGTGGACCAAGCCTTCAGTGTGCATATCTCTAGGCCAAGGAGTGGGGAAGGGGTGCTGTCAGCAGGAGATGGGGCATGGGCAGAGCTTTGACACATGGGTGCCCTGTCCTCGAGGGAAGGAGCTGGGGGCAGGAGGAGAAGATGGGTGGATGCAGGCTGGGAGCCTGGGTCCTGACAGCCGGGTGAGCTCTCACGCTCACGCTGTTCAGAAGGCTTCCCCTGGTGTCCTGCTAAGAGCTCCCGGGTGGACCCTCCAGCCCCTGGTGTCTTTGTCTCCAGTCTCAGGAGCAGGCTTCAGATGCCTCAGGGCTTGGTGGAGGCACTTTGGAGGCCGTCAGAAGTGGGAGCAGGAATGCCTTTTCCAGCTGTGCTAACCCATCTGGGGATCCCCACCTCTCCTCTCTGGGAGCCAGCGTGTGGTCTGCGAGGGGAGGAGGAGGCAGCCACATCTGTGCTCCCAGGTGCAGAGCGGAGCCTCTGGGACCTTCCTCTTGGATGCTCCTTTTCCCCAAAGTCCCCCTCTCGCCTTCTTGGGGGTTCCGGGGCCAGCAGGACCTGGGTGTAAATTTTGGTTCCACTACACACAGGTTGCACCGGCTTGTGTGTGGTGGAGCACAAGGCTTCTCTGAGGCCTCTCTGCCTAGGTGGGGAGATTGAACCTGTTGCCGCCTGCTGAAGCATGGCGCTGTGGGTGACACACAGAGCATGGGACCACTGCAGCCTATGCCACTTTGCACCAGGCAGCTTTTCCAAGGGCCCCCAGGGCCGGCCCCTGCCAGCCGTGGACCAGATGTGCTTTTTCTGATGGTGTGGGAGAGCTTCTCTGTGTGGGTGTCCTCGCATGATGTGTGGGCCGCTATGTTTTGATTGAAGGGAGCCAAACTGATTTTCCTGGCCCATCTCTCCACCATTCGAAGCAGAAAGTTAAATAAACATAACCGAAGTATTATCACAGGACACGCAGAAAATGAACTCAGTCCCTACGGGTGGCCACATCTGGCAAGTGTGGGGCCGTGCAGGGCTGTGGGATGAGACAGATGTGATTGGGGCAGGAAGGGCTCAGTGTGCCCGTTGCTCAGGGACGTACCTCCTGCCAGGGGCTCTGGCCCTCAGTGGTATCCCTTCCCATCGCTGAACCTTTCTGAGGCCGCGCCTTCTGGCTGAGCTTCCCCTGAGCCTTCCCGCGGCCTGGTGGGTCTCTCTGGCCCTGTCTGGTGTGCGTAGGGAATGCACAGCCCGAGTCCCTGGGCCCTGGGGGCAGGTGGTCAGGCACACTTGGGAAGTAGTCGAACTTGTCATGATTTCCACCCCTCTCCACCCCTCTGCTAATGGCCCTTGGGGGTGGATGAGCCATGGTCTGGGGGAGTGCTTCACTGCTTGCCAGAGTGTGTAGCCGGCATGTCCCCCACTCCTCCCACTGTCCTCTGCCCAGCACCGCCCTTGGCATGCGACACTCAGCCCTTGCTCAACTCCAGTGGGCTGGGTGGGTTCCCGGAGATCCATTTAGGACAACTGACGTGCACCTCTATCAGAGGTGCCCAGCACTTCCCATGCCTACCGTCCCCAAAATGGGACATTGCACCGGAGGCTTGTGGGATTCAGGTGGCTGATAGGTGAATGGTTCTCTTTTCTTCTTGCTTATATAAATTTATTCCTTTGTCTGTTAGGAACATGTTACTTCCTATGTTTGTTTTATTGTCTATTAGAAAAATTGGGCTGGGCATGATGGCTCATACCTGTAATCCCAGTGCTTCCAGGGACCAAGGCAGGAGGACTGCTTGAGGCCAGGAGTTCAAGACCAGCCTGAACAACATCGTAAAACCCTGTCTCTACAAAAAATTAAAAAATTAGGTAGGTGTGGTAGTGCACATCTGTAGTCCCAGCTGAGTAGCTGGAGGCTGAGGTGGGAGGACGGTTTCAGCCCAGGAGGGTAAGGCTGTACTTAGCTATGATGGAGCCACTGCACTCCAGCCTTGGTGACAGAGCAAGATTTTGTCCCTACAAAAGAAAAAAAAAGAAAGAAAAATTGTTACTAGCATACCAAATGCGTGATTTCATGAGTAACGCTGCTTAGGGTGGGGAGGTCCCTGCCAGCCCCGGGGCAGGGACGGTAGAGAGGCTGAGTCGCTGCTCAGGAGGCTGTGCCCAGGTAGACCCTGTCACAGCCCCTGGGATGGTCGGCATGCTTACCATTGGGGTTGTCTTGGGATGGAAGGCAGGTTTGGGTTAGGGAAGGCCTGCCTTGGTGGGACCAGCTGCCAGATCAGGAGCTGCCTGGGGTCCTCCGAAGGCCTTCTCCATGTACAAGCTCCCCACGGTGGGTGGGCGATAGGGCCAAGTCGGGAGCACATCTGGGCCAGTGAAATGTCCCCCTCCCAAATCAGACATTGAAAATACAAACTCCTTAAGCCGTGAAGTATTGTGCTTGCCCCTACCCCGGGATGTCTATGTGGAATGAAAAAGTGTTTGGAACCAGACATTACAATTCATTTCTGTGGAAGGCTTGGGTTTTTTTTTTTTTTTTTTTTTTTTTTTTTTTTGAGATAGAGTCTTGTTCTATCGCCCAGACTGGAGTGCAGTGGCCCTGTCTCTGCTTACTGCAAGCTCCGCCTCCCAGCTTCTTGCCATTCTCCCGCCTCAGCCTCCTGAGTAGCTGGGACTACAGGTGCCCGCCACCACGCCCGGCTAAGTTTTTGTGTTTTTAGTAGAGACCGTGTTAGCCAGGATGGTCTGGATCACCTGACCTCGTGATCTGCCCGCCTCAGCCTCCCAAAGTGCTGGGATTACAGGCGTGAGTCAGAGTGCCTGGCCTGCTGTGCATTCTTTTTTTTTTTTAACCACAAAAAAAGTATGAGGAAGAAGAGAAAAGTGTAAAAAGAGAGATGGATGGGTGACCTTTGTGTTCAGAACCAGATGGAAGCACACACACGCACACGTCATACATACACAAATCAGTTTTCAATAACAGACTCAGTTTCCTCTGCTCATGTTTAAAATAAACCACATGTATAACAAGGAACTGACATTTATTTACAGTTTGTCAGCACAGAGGACAAGCTGTTAAGGGGTTGTAAAAAAAATTAGTTTCTACTTTATAGTGCTTTTTCTTCAAATGAAAGTGGAAAGAAGGAAAGAGAGTGGCGTGCCAATCTTACCCGCTTCTTCCTTTCCACCCGAAACAGCAAACAGATCTGGGCAGACGTGGGTCCTCTGTACCATATCCTGAGTGAGGGGCCGGGCCCAGGTTGTGCCCACTGTCAGGTTCCTGATGTACCGGAGGCCACTTTCATCTGATGGCTGTGTGGGCTGTTGTGTGGCCCCTCCCTGGGGGGCTGGGGTGCCCTCCGCTGCGCCACCTTCCATCAGTGTTTCCCAGCTGGTGGGCGAGAGCCCAGTGTTGCCCCCGAAACAGGATGTAGGAGCCAGACCCCATCGTAAATCCACGTTTATATGCTGCACGTTTCTGGTTAACGAGACCATGCAGAGATGACTGTATGAAATGAAATACACGTTTGAACGAGGAGATGAACCTCAGGGAGAGATGGGATTAAATGGGAGGGCAGCCCGGGAGGCCAGGGGCCCTCCCTGTTAAGGTCCAGGCACGTGGTTCCCCAGAAAGGGAGTTTTCAGCACACATTGCAACCCTGGATGGACTGGCTGGGGGCACAGAAACAATCATCATGTTTTATGTTGCTCGCTGGACACCAGGCACTAAGCTGAGATCTTTACCTGCGTTATTTTATTTTGTCTTTAAAATAAATAGAATTTTTTAAATCCCCATTTTATAGACGTGGAAATAAAGACTCGAAGAGTCCATTGCCCAAGGTTGCACAGCAAGCAACAGGTGGAGTTTATGATCAACGTGGGCTGGCACACTCAATACCGACCTCTACAGACTGGTCTCTGGAGGGTTCAGAAAAGAGGAGTCATTTCAACCCTTACCTGCCTGGTGAGCTTCGCCTTATTTTGAGAAGGTACAGGCAATCTAGGAAGCTCGGCCAGTCAATTACTGTTTGTTTCGAAGGGGCCGAGAGAGGCAGGATAGCCTGGTGAACTTCAGAGCCATATAGACCCGGCTTTAAATCTGGGCTCTATCTCCCTCTACTTCTATAATTTGGTCCACTTAAAAAAATTAATTTAGGCCCTAGTTTTTCCATCTGTAAGAAGAGTACCTACCTTTGTAGGGCCATTGGGAGGATCAGCATGAACATGGTAACATGTGTGAAGAGGTGGCTCAGTGTGTTCTCACTACAGGCATGTGATGGTTGTCACTAGTGTCTCTGATGTGCACAGCCTGCTGCCAAGTGAACTGGAAGGTGGGAGAAAGAGGAGATGGAGAGGCTGGAAAGGGGTTGAGAGTATGGTTGGGGGCAACATATAATGCTGTGGGATCTTGGGAGGCCGAGGCAGGTGGATCACCTGAGGTCAGGAGTTCGAGACCAGTCTGGCCAGCATGGTGAAACCCCATCTCTACTAAATATACAAAAATTAGCCTGGCGTGGTGGTGGGCATCTGTAATCCTAGCTACTTGGGAGGCTGAGGCAGGAGAATCACTTGAACTTGGCAGGTGGAGGTTGCAGTGAACCAAGATCAGGCCACTGCACTCCAGCCTGGGTGACAGAGTAAGACTCTGTCTCAAAAACAAAAAACAAAAAACAAAGAACACAAAACACAAAAACCGTGGGATCAGGGTTTCCATTTGCCTGACACTGGGTATTGGGCCCTGAACCATGCACTTTATACACACCATCTTGTTTGATCTTCAGAGCTACCTTGCAGGGTTGGTAGTCATACAGCAAAATGTCATACAGCAAAATGTGGTGGATTGGGATTTGATCCTAAGGCATCTTGCTTCAATTACACCCTGCTGCAGGTGAGCACTAACTTCAGTCCATGGCAGGGGAAGACTTCTTGGAGGAGGTGACCTTGAGCTCTGGGCAGTGTTTTTGACCAGGAGAGGAGGTGGCCTTGTAGCCGGTGGTCAGGCTGACTCTGGGGACTTGGATGAGAAGCTGGAAGCCCTGGGCCTATGTCCAGGTCTCCTCAAAAGCCAGATCCCAGGTGATGCTAGGCTGGGTGGGGCGAGGCTACCTGGATTTCCTCTAGTATTGATTTCTTTGCTTAAATTCAATTTGATTAGATTTTTTTCTGAACTTTTGAGCAAGAAAACTTGCTTACATTAAAAAAGAGACCCATGGACTTTTAAGATTTTGTCCACAATTATCATTCTTCCTGAAAACGAGATTTGCATATTAGTGTAAAAAAATCAGAATTTTCACTGTGATTGAAGTAGAAACTCATCCGAAGGCGGGGCGCAGTGCCTCAGGCCTGTAATCCCACCACTTTGGGAGGCTGAGGTGGGCAGATCACCTGAGGTCAAGAGTTCGAGACCAGCCTAGCCAACATGGTGAAACCCCATCTCTACTAAAAATATAAAATTAGCTGGGCATGGTGGTGGGCACCTGTAATCTCAGCCACTGGGGAGGCTGAGGCAGGAGAATCGCTTGAACCCAGGAGGTGGAGGGTGCAGTGAGTTGAGATCTCGCCACTGCACTCCAGCCTGGGTGACAGAGGGAGACTCTGTCTCAAAAAAAAAAAAAAAAAAAAGGAAGAAGAAAGAAACTTAGCCTAGCCCTGAACTGGTTCCCCACCCCTGAGTCTGCTCTGGGGCTATGGCTGTGGAGACAGAGACCCCCACCTTGAGCTCTGGGCTGTGGGCTGTGGGCTGTGGGCTGTGGGAGGTGGGTCCCTCCTGTCCAGGGCCTGCCTTTCCCCTTCTCTAGCTCCCTGCCCCTCCCTTGTGTGTGCACTTCAGGTCCTCACCATTTCTACTTGGTTTTGTCTTGTTCTGAGTTTGGGAGATGCATTTAGCATCCTCCAGCGAACCCTAGTTTGTTCATTCATTCATTCACTCACTCAGCTCCTGTGTGCCAGCCCTTAGGCACAGTGTTGGGCAACACTTTTCACTGTGGATTCACTATCTCATGGTTGAAGGTCAAAACCCAGCTTCCTTTTCTCATCTCTCTCATGCTACCTTGCGCAGAGTTCTAGGTAGCCTAGAGGTGCTCAGTGCTTGTTAAAGGAGGAAATGGCCAAATGCCTCCCAGTAGTGTATCCCAAAAGCCTAAAAATGGGTACACTCTTTGTCCTAGCAATCAAGCTTCTGAACTAATCCTAAGGAATATTATCGAACAGGCTCGTGGCCATACATGTGTTGCAACGTGGATTCTCTTACAATAGGAGACAGCTGGAAATAGCCTGCCTGTCCAGCAACAGGATGTTGGTTATTTGGAGCCTCCTGTGATGGGACTCAGGCCATCATTGATAATAGTGTTGGTCTCTGATTTTTTTGTTTTTTATTTTTTTGAGACAGTGTCTGGCTGTGTGTCACTCAGGCTAGAGTGTAGTGGTGCCATCATAGCTCACTGCAGCCTTGACTTCTGGGCTCAAATGATCTTCCTGCTTCAGCCTTCTGAGTAGCTGTGACTACACATGTGTGCACCATGCGCAGCTAAATTTTTTTATTTTTTCTGTAGAGATGGAATCTTGATATGTTGCCTAGGCTGGTCTTGAACTCCTGGCCTCAAGTGATCCTCCCACCTTGGCTTCCCAAAGCCCTGGAATTGCAAGTGTGAGCAGCCGGGCTGGGCCTTGGTCTCTGTTTTTGATGTGAAAGGATGTTCACTGGGTACTGCTGAGTTAGAAAAGCGGAATACAGAGCACTACCTGTTTTTAATGTTGTAACAATGTATTTACATACGGGAAAGTTGTGCTTGTAGTTTCTTCATTTTAACTCAAATGTATTCCCTAGTTTTCTATGTTGTACATGGATTACTTATGTCAGAAACTTTTACAGACAGAAGAAGATGTTTGTTCTAGGAAACAATAAGCAAAGGGCCACTTGGAGTGAATTCTGTGTTTCTGACATATTTGGAACATAGGGGCAAAGCCTGGGCAGGGCGGGTGGGGTGGGTGGGAGAGCTGGGGTCTCTGTGCCGTCCTAGGCTGGCTCCAGCTCCCCGCTCTGCTGCCAAAGCCCCTTCTCTCCTTCCTCCTCCTATTCCTGTGACACTGTGCCTTTGTCCCATGGTGGGCTGATCGTGCACATTTCTTCTGCTCAGCAGTGTCCTGTTTGATAGCTTGATGTTGGCTGCAGTGGGGGCATTTACACTGCAGAAAGCGGCACACCCCACAAACCGGAGCCTCTTGTTCTCCTGGAGAACTCCCTGTTAGACATTGACCAGCACACCATTGTCTCTCATGGTTTCACCCCAAGGATCTTGAGTGCCTGGGGAGACCCAAGAGATGAACTCTCCTCTTCTTAGGGTCCCCTGGGGCTGGCACAGGGAGGGACTGAAGGATCTTAAGATTCCCGGGAGGGGGGCAGAGTGAGAGAGAGTGAGAGTCCAGTCCTATGTTGACTGATCTACTCAATCTGGAACCAGAGCTGCTGCCTGTTGGAGGCAGAAGTAAAATCAAGGGGTTAATGATTCTATTCCTGGCTGGGTATGGTGGCTCACTCCTATAATCCCAGCGCTTTGGGAGGCCGAGGCGGGAGGATCGCTTGAGGCCAGGAGTTCAAGACCAGCCTGGCCACACAGTGAGATCCATCTAAAAAAAATTAAAAATTAACTGACTGGGTATAATGGCATGTTCCCCTAGTCTCAGCTACTTGGGGGGCTGACGTGGGAGGATCACTTGCGCCCAGGAGTTTGAGGCTGCAGTGAGCTTTGATCACACCACTGCACTCCAGCCTGGGTAACAGAACAAGGCTGGATCTCAAAAAAAAAAAAAAAAAAAAAAAAAAAAAAAAAAAGAAAAAAGCCAGTCCTGGCTACACCCCATCCTAGCTCCATGAATTTTGACAAATTGCTTAGCCTTAGTTTTCTCACCTGTAAAATGGAGTTAATAAATGTACTTACTCATAGATTCTTAAACTCAAGCACGCATCGAGATCATTTGTCGGTCTTGCAAAAACACAGATTCCTGAGTCCCACCCTCAGATATTCTGATTTTGTAGGTCTGGGATGGGGTCTGGGATTGTGCATTTCCAGCAAGCTCCCAGGTAATGCTGCTATGGCTGGTCTGGAAACTATATTCTGAGAAGTACTTTGTGCAACCGAAGTGCACATCACAGTGTGTGGCACGTGTGAGGCTCAGTTGCACTTCACTGCTTATTCAGAGGTGGGCAGCATTGTCCAGGAGGATTCCAGGGCCTGGAAGCTAGAACACCAGGTTCTGAGTCTGCTTTTGCTGCCTCGTCTGGGCCCCCAGGTGAGCTGTTTCTCTTATTTGGGACTCTGTTCTTCCTTCTGTTAAATGGGTCAGTAAAGCCCTGACTTGCAGGCAAGAACTGAGGAAACATCTGTAAAAACCTCCGGTGCCAGACAGTTTTGGTGCAGGGTGGCGGGGAAGGACGTGAGGGACCTGCGCCAGGCTGGTGTCTGTCTCCTCACCCACGTGGGACTGGCACAGAGGGGCAGGCTGTGGCAGGGCACGCTCTCCTCAGTCCCCTGGGGCTGCCAACGTACCCAGGCTTGGCTCCTCTTCTGACAGAGCTGTGAGGGTCTCTTTTAGTAGAAGAAAAAAGATGTTGTTTTAATTCACGTGGGTTCCTGCCTTTGCGATGTTGTCTTCACTTCTCAGTTCCTGATTCTGGCTTTCCACTAACGTTGCCACATCGGGTGGCTTTGCGATATTCATTTTCCTTTTCTTTTCCTACCCCATGGCTGGGCTGGACCAGGGCGGAACGAGGGGTGAGTGGCTGGGTGTTCATGGCTCCCCTTTTTCCTTCCTTTCCCTCTTTTGCCTTTGAGCTGAAGCCATGCTTGGAAACATCTGCCCTGGCCTGGGGAGTCCGTGGCTGGCATCTGGATAAACGCTGTGACTCCCTGGGGCTTTGTTTCCTCACCAGAAAAGTGAGGATTTTAAGGGCTCCTTCTGAGGTGGCCTGGGAGGATGAAAGGGGAGCCAGTAGGTGGGATTACCTAGCACCATGCCAGGTACCACTTGGGCTCAGTGAAGGGTATCCTTTCCTGCTCACGTTGGGCACATCCTCAAGTGTGTGTGCAGGGGTGTGTGTGTGTGTGTATCATGCCCAGGTGCTTGCAGGGAAGTTCTGTGGACCAGAACAGAGAAGCCCAATAGATTTTAACTCTTGCTGTTGAGCCTTTTGAAGCTGCATCTGTGCCAAATGAGAGAAAGAATCCTAATCAATTGGCAATGTCTGTAGCAGGTTCAGGATAGGGGAGCTGGGGCAGGTGTTCCACATGTGCTATCCCGGGTCTAGTGGAAAAACCATTTTCCTAGTACTTAGAGAAAACTCCCAAGAAGGGAGGATCATGTGAGACCAGGAGTTTGAGACCAGTCTGGGCAACATAGTGAGAACCCATCTCTACAGAAAAATGTCTTTTTTTGTTTTTGAGACAGAGTCTCATTCTGTCACCCAGGATGGAGTGCAGTGGCACAATCTCTGCTCACTGCAAGCTCTGCCTCCTGGGGTCAAGCACATCTCATATCTCAGCCTTTCGAGTAGCTGGGATTACAAGTGTGCATCCACATGCCCAGCTAATTTTTGTATTTTTTGTAGAGACGGGGTTTCACCATGTTGGCCAGGCTGGTCTTCAACTCCTGGCCTCAAGTGATCTGCTTCCCAAAGTGCTAGGATTACAGGTGTGAGCTCCCATGCTTGACCAGAAAAATATAACAATTAACCGGGCATAATGATGCATACTTGTTGTCCTAGCTACACAGGAGGCTAAGGCAGGAGGATCCCTTGAGCCCAGGAGTTTGAGGCTGCAGTGAGTCAAGATGTTACCATTGTACTCCAGCCTGAATGACACAGTGAGAACCTGTCTTAAAAAATAAAATAAAATGGCCAGGCGCAGTGGCTCATGCCTGTAATCCCGGCACTTTGAGAGGCCGAGGTGGGCAGATCACAAGGTCAGGAGATCGAGACCATCATGGCTAACACGATGAAACCCCGTCTCTACTAAAAATACAAAAAATTAGCCGGGTGTGGTGGCAGGTGCCTGTAGTCCAGCTACTCGGGAGGCTGAGGCAGGAGAATGGCGTGAATCCGGGAAGCAGAGCTTGCAGTGAGCCGAGATTGCTCCACTCCAGCCTGGGCGACAGAGTGAGACTCTGTCTTAAAAAATAAATAAATAATAAAATAAAACAAAACAAAGAAAACTTCAAGTGTTTCACACTCATTGTCCTGTTTTACATATCATCATCATCATCATCATCATCATCATCATCATCATCATCATGTTTTTATTAGGGAAAATGGAGGAGAGGAGTCACATTTTTGCAGTTGCCCAAGATACCGATTTTACTGGGGTTAGTGTCTGCTCGTTCTGCAGAGATCTCCTAGCCTTTCTCTTTTGAGGTGATGATGGGGAACGGGAGGGTGAGAGGGAGATGAGCTGGCACAGAAGCTGAGCCCCTTGGGTGTCACCTCCAAACAGTTCCACATTTAGGGATACCATCCCTGCACTGTAGTGGGAAAGGAAAGCAGTGTTGCTGAGGCATCTGTGGCTCTAGCTGGGCATTCCTGTGGGTGGGGAGGGGTGGGCTGAATCTCAGTGGGAAATTTGGTCTCACTGCTCAAAACTCAGCTCTTCTGTCTTTCCAGGCAGAGCGAAACCTCAGCAGCCAGCCAGGAACCTGGTGGGAGAAGGGGAGCTTGAATTATCCCAGTAACATGAGCTCACATCGATTGCATATTTCCCTGGAGCTAAGTGCTTTGGGGTATCATCTTATTTCGTCCTCTCCATTCTCCTGCGAGGTTGGTATTCTGATTATCCCCATTTTACAGAGATGGAAGATCAGGGTGGATCAAGTCTCTTGCCTGAGATCTGATGACCTGTAAGTGATCACTTGGGGGACAGCAGCCTATTTCAGGACCCACTTCCCACACCCCTACATTTTATAGTGTCTCTCCAGGTTCCCTCCTCTACCTCACTGCTGTAGCTAGATGAGCTCTGTTGCGTGACTTCTGCAAGGGTCACTTTTCCTGTAAGGACAGACAACTTCCTTTTTGGAATTCTTGGATTATTCCCTGGTGTCTTTCTGTTCTATTTTATATATAGCAAGGCAAGGAGAGGAAGGGGCACAGTGGCTAAGCAAGGTTTAGACTTCTAGTCCCTCTGCCTACAATTCTCCAGGGGAACAGTTTATAAGGAGTCTTCAGTAACGTGGCAGCTTCCAGAGGTGCTGGTTCTAAAGTCAATGTTTAAGGAGAGTCAAGCATTGCCAAAATTACCTGTTATACAAGTGCCGACGTGGAGACTCACTGACCATCTATCAGTGAGTCTTAGCAACAGTTTTTCTTCGAGCATTGGAATATTCTGTTTTAATTTTTTTTTTTTTTTTTTGAGGCGGAGTCTCGCTCTGTCGCCCAGGCTGGAGTGCAGTGGCCGGATCTCAGCTCACTGCAAGCTCCGCCTCCCGGGTTCACGCCATTCTCCTGCCTCAGCCTCCCAAGTAGCTGGGACTACAGGCGCCCGCCACCTCGCCCGGCTAGTTTTTGTATTTTTAGTAGAGACGGGGTTTCACCGTGTTAGCCAGGGTGGTCTCGATTTCCTGACCTCGTGATCCGCCCGTCTCGGCCTCCCAAAGTGCTGGGATTACAGGCTTGAGCCACCGCGCCCGGCCTGTTTTAATTTTTTTAAAAAAATTGTTTGTATTTATTTTTTAAAAGTACTAGATTGGGACCGGGTGCGGTGGCTCACACCTGTAATCCCAGTACTTTGGGAGGCCGAGGTGGGCGGATCACCTGAGGTCGGGAGTTCGAGACCAGCCTGACCAACATGGAGAAACCCCGTCTCTACTAAAAATACAAA
This sequence comes from Rhinopithecus roxellana, assembly GCF_007565055.1. Lineage (NCBI taxonomy): Eukaryota > Metazoa > Chordata > Mammalia > Primates > Cercopithecidae > Rhinopithecus > Rhinopithecus roxellana. The sequence continues at coordinate 27,846,616 of NC_044568.1, forward strand.
CATTAGCCAGGCGTGGTGACACATCCCTGTAATCCCAGCTACTCGGGAGGCTGAGGCAGGAGAATTGCTTGAACCCAGGAGGTGGAGGTTGCAGTGAGCTAAGATTGCCCCACTGCACTCCAGTCTAGGCAACAAGAGTGAAACTCTGCCTCAAAAAAAAAAAAAAAAAAAAAAAAAGTACTAGATTGGGTAGAAGATTTCTGGTTAGGAGTCATGTTGTCTGAAAACAGGTTTTTTTTTTTTTGTTTTGTTTTTGAGACAGAGTCTTGCTCTGTCACCCAGGCTGGAGTGCAGTGGTGTGGTCTTCGCTCACTGCAACCTCTTCCTCACTCAGCTAATTTTTGTATTTCTAGTAGAGATGGGGTTTCACTATGTTGGCCAGGTTGGTCTCAAACTCCTGAGCTCAAGCCATCTGCCCACCTCAGCCTCCATAAGTATTGGTATTACAGGCATGAGCCTCTGCACCTGACCTTCTTTTAACAGATAGGGTCTTGCTCTATCACCCAGGCTGGAGTGCAGTGATGTGATGTGATCGTAGCTCACTGCAGCCTCAAACTCCTGGGCTCAAGTGATCCTCCCACCTCAGCCTCCTGAGTTGCTGGGATGACAGGCACATACCACCATGTCTGGTTAATTTTTAAATTTTTAATGGTGACCTATCTCCTTGCTATCTTGCTATGTTTCCCAGGCTGGCCTGGAACTCCTTGCCTCAAGCAATCCTTCTGCCTCGGCCTCCCAAAGTGCTGGTAATACAGGTGTGAGTGACTGTGCCTGGCCTAAAAAATAGGTCTCTTTAAATACTAGACCCAGCCTCCTTTTGATGAGATGCCCATATATTGGGGGGTGGGGTGTGGACAGAGAGACCCATGAGACAAAGCCAGAGGGTCCTGTCCCTTTCACCCTCACTTCAGGGCATAATGGCAGGCGGTCTCACCTGTGCTGTTGAAACAGCTTGTTCTGTTTTCAGCAAGTGGTCAGGGTGAATCACGAGAGTTAAACGAAGGTGGTTGTGATGTGACTGTCATATCGTGGCTTCTCTGAGGGTCTGAGCTTGGTGGCAACGGGCCTGTCAGTGGGGGTGTTGGGTGGTTTTAGCTTTAGCTGCAGGGAGCCTTTGTTTTTGCATGCAGTCACCCCCACCCCACCCACTGCCTGAACACATCCCCACCTGAAGGGAGCCTGGAGGATGTGGGCTTCCTCGCTGGGTTTGTCTGCACTTCACCCTGGTCATTTGACCTAGGAGCGTGATGCCAGAGATGATCATGGGCTGTAGAGAAGCGATTTGCTATGCTTTTGTGCAAAGGAATGGACACCCATTTCTCTGGGCATTCGCAGCCCTGCGCTAGGACACAGTGCCGGGTGGACAGAATGTGGGTCACATTTCAGCTCTTTCTTGCCACCTTTGCTTGGCCTTCTGTGCAGTGCTTGGCCTATACCCCTCTCCCTGCTGGGCCTCCCTACCTGGTCTATGCTTTTCCATTCCTGGAGGTTGCTCAGTAGTAAGTCAGGAGTAGTGACGCTCTGTTTCATGCTTGACAATGAGACTTGGGGCTCTCACTGTCACCTTTACCCGTCGTGGCCTTGGCCTGCAGTGTGTGAGAGGGTTTCGCTAAGGGTGAGCTAAGGAGGGGCAGTCATGTGCCCCTTGCCTGGCCACCACCTCTCCTGGGACAGGGATATCTCTGGGGAGGCATGGGATGCTGTAAGGGTGGGATCGTCCCAGGGGCCAGCAAAGCACGGGGAGGTTTCCCAAGGCCTTGGGGAAAGCAGCTGAGAAAACTCCGCAAATGAGAGCCATTGGTCTCTGGGTGCTTAAAGCTATTTTGGGAGTGGAGGTGGTTCTAGATCTTCTGATGAAATCTATGGATCCTTTCCCCAGAACAGTGCCCTTCTGTGCCTGTGTGCCTGTGTGAAGCCAGGCTGAGCAAGTAGCCCTAGTGTGGATTTTGGAGTTCAGAAGGGAGCGTTCTGGTTCTTCCCTGGCCCTACTAGAGGCCTCCTCTGACCCTTGGACCAGCACTAGCCTCTGTTTGTCTCTCATTCACCTGTTGCCACTGTCTGCCTCAGAATCTGGCCCCCAAGCTTTCCTTCCTTTGACCTGAAACTTCTCTGCCAAAACACATCTTGCCTGACTTTGACAAACTCCTGAGCAGGGCCCCAGCCCTGTCTGGGCTCCACTGCTGTGTTCTGGGCCCTGTTTCCAGACCCTATGCCTGGCTTTCACCTTCCCTTTCTGTTTCCCTCCCCAGCTCCGTCTCTTCTGCCTCTGTGAGGTATTGGGGAGCCCTGTGGATGGAGGGCATTGCTCTCCAGGCCAGGAGCAAGTGACCTGGAGGAGGTGGTGCAAGCAGGTGTCTGCCTAATGCCACTTGCTCTGTGCCGAAATCCAGAGACCCAGCACACAAGGGATCTCCGTGGTGGAAAGGCTTGTGCTAGTGCATGGGGACGAGCTGTGGCCACTCCCAGAGCATGAGAGTTGCAGCTTCTTATGCACCTGCTGTGAAGTTGGGGGCGACAGCATTTGGGGGGACTCTATATTCCCATTCATCAATCAGCCTCCCACAACTTGTGACCCCAGAGCTGAGTGTCAGCGTGGAGTCCTGATCTGCCTGAAGCCCTGGCAGAGCCCCAGGATCCTTCTTAACGCACGCCAGGAATCATGGTTAATAGTGAGAACTGGTCTTAGACCTGCTGCCACCAAGCAGGTGCCCTCTAAGGGCCCTCTGGCCTCTTTAGGCCCCTTGTCCATCGTTGAGGATCTTGATTCACACAGGGACCTGGAAGCCCCCCAGGACTTCAGAGATGGCCACAAACACCCCCGTTCTCTTAACAGGACGTATTTGGTGCTCCTTTGAAGGGCTTTCTGCAGCAGCCCTTGTCCAGAGGCTGCTGGATGGCGCCCACCAGGCTCCACAGCTTGGGGGGATTATCCCAGGACAGCTGGGAGTCTTAAGATCGAACCCGTTCCTACCTTACTGTGCAGCTCCCTCCATCCCTGTGGAGGCAAGGCCTCCAAGGCCCTGTCCGGTGAAGTGTTTTAGCAGGAGCTCCTCGTGGGGCTACTGTGGTGCCCTTGGGCCCTCCCAGGGCCACCTGATTGTTGAAGTCACACTCAGCCCTGGGAAGGATCCCATCTCTAATGAGCGATGATGATTCCCATTGCATAGGCAGGAAGCACTCCCTGCTCCATCCATCTGGTAACCAGGTTCTGTGGCCAGAGTTTTCTGTTCAGTGCCTGCCTGACCCCAGGCAGGAATGATTTGTGCTCAAGGCCAGGGCAGGTGTGAGCTCCATGAGGGAGCTGGATTGGCACGTGTGAACTCCTGCTCCCAGAGCTGGTGTGACTCTAGTGTGATGGGGTGGGGACAGTGGTGGCATGGAGGGGACAGGTGTATCTGTGGCTGCCTTGCCCACTGCCTGGTTCTGAACAAAGCCCAGTCCTGCTGCAGGCCCTCCGGGATGTCACCACACATCCTGTGTGCTTATTGATTAAAAAATTTGGGCTGGGTGTGGTGACGCATGCCTCTAATCCCAGCACTTTGGGAGGCTCAGGTGAGTGGATCACCTGAGGTCAAATGTTCAAGACCAGCCGGGCTAACACGGTGAAACCCCGTCTCTACTACAAATACAAAACTTAGCCGGGCATGGTGATAAGCGTCTATAATTCCAGCTACTCGGGAGGCTGAGGCAAGAGAATTGCTTGAACCCGGGAGGCGGAGGTTGCAGTGAGCTGAGATCACACTATTGCACCCCAGCCTGGGTAACAAGAGTGAGACTCCGTTTCCAAAAAAAAAAAAAAATTTTGTTGTTGTTGTTGTTGTTGTTGAGGACCTGCTACTATGTTTGCCCTGAGCTAGGCACTGGGATACAACAATGAACAAGACAGGCATGGTTCATGCCCTAGTGAGGGAGGCAGATAAGAGCCCAGGAAACCAATAGGTGGAAGGAATAATGAGAGGTGTTGGGGTTATGGAGGGGTTAAGCTGGGAGCTGCCCTGCAAGGTCAGGTCTGGGAGTCACGAGCAGGAGCTGGTAGACCACGGGGCAGGAGTGGGCAGCTGCAGCGTGGCCATGTGACCTGGGGCCTCTGTAGAGCCTTTCTGCATCCCACACATGAGCGTGTGCACTCCTGCACATGTGCTTAAGCAGAGGGTCCTCGAAGTCCACTGCCTGGCGCCAGCACAGAGCTCGTGTGTGGGGCCATACAGCTGAAACAACTGGGGGAGTCCTTTGAGACAAAGAATGCAAAATGCCTGTGGCCATTCTCAAGGTGACCAATAGGAGAGGAAATGGGATGGAAGAGCGTTTGGAGTAGAAAGAGAAAGCGGGCCAGGCTCAGTGGCTCACACCTGTAACCCCAGCACTTTAGAAGGCCAAGGCGGGAGGGTTGCTTGAGGTCAGGAGTTCAAGACCAGCCTGGGCAACATGGCAAAATTCTGTCTCTACAAAAAAAAAAAAAAAAAAAAAAAAAAAACCTGCAAAAAGCTACCGGGTGTGCTGGCATGTCCCTGTGGCCCCCACTGCTCGGGAGGCTGAGGCAGGAGGATCACCTTAGCCAGGAGGTTGTGCCTGCAATGAGCTGTGATCACACCCCTGCACTCCAGTCTAGACAACAGAGAAAGACCCTGTCTCAAAGAGCGAGAGAGCAAAAGCGAGAGTGAGAGCAAGCGAGAGAGAGAGATCTTAAGTAGGTAACAGATCTTTCCTTTGCAAAGGGTACAAAACATGTAGGGCTACAGAACCCCACTGCTGGGACCCCTTCCAGTGCGCAGAGGGGCTTGTGTTTGCAAAGAGCTCTGGAGCTGGGGCTTCATTCACGTCGTGGTGAATCGGGCTCTGCCATGTGCCCCTTCCCTGTGTATTCACATCCACCCTGCATGCCCTCCTTGTGCGCACACACTTGCCCTCATGCCTCCTCTCTGTGTGCACACACTTGCCCTCATGCCTCCTCTCTGTGTCACACACTTGCCCTCATGCCTCCTCTCTGTGTGCACACACTTGTTTCACGTACTCTCCCTATGCCTGTATACTCTGTGCACCCTCCAGTGTGGACACACCCTGGCCACCCACCTACCTTACAAATGCCAGTCATCCACAGGATTGGACGTCCCTGTGTTCCCCTTGAAGTGGGGTAGGGTGGGGGTGTGTGTCTCTTGGCTTCAGTGGAGCCAATTATTGTATACATTACAAAACTAGACGTGGAGCTGGGGACGTCTGGAGAAGGTGCCGTGGGCCGGCTGAGTAGCCCCTTTGGTGTGTTTTCCATATCGACCCCTGTGCGGATTGGGGTTTCTCTGAGCTGCGAGTCTTCAGTGTCCAGTGGGGCTCGGCCACAGAACTCCCCCTTAGGGATTTCGGGGGCTCACTGCTTGGGCCCCCAGAGAGTACTTGCTGCCAGTATGGGCTCAGGCCACCCCTGTACCCAGCTCCAGCTGCAGATGGGCCCTCCTTCCTCTGTGCCTGCTGCCCCTGCTGGTGATGCCATTGCTGGAGACCCAGTCTGGACAGAAGAGTGCAGCTGTGGGGAGAAAAAACCTCACTCTCATTGCCGGGTAGCACAGGGACTTATGGGGGTGGTGGGGGGTTGGGTGTTGACTCTTACTCATCAAGAGTGTACAAAAACCAGGCATGGTGGCCCATGCTTGTAACCCCAGTGCTTTGGGAGGCTGAGATGGGGATCACTTGAGCCCAGGAGTTTGAGACCAGCCTGAACAACATAGCAAGACCCTGTCTCTATAAAAAATATAAAAATAAAAAATTTAGCCAGATGAAGTGGCACATGCTCAGCTACTCAGGAGGCTTGGGTGGGAGGATCACTTGAACCTAGGAGGTCAAGACTGCAGTGAGTTATGATCGCACCACTGCACTCCAGCCTGTATGACAGAGCATGAGCCTGTCTCATAAAACAATCTGCTAGCCCATATTCTGTTTTTGCTTTTCTGTTTTTTGAATCCTCTAGCCCATATTCACCTTTGAAGGTGTGCTTCTACCTTCAAAAAACAGAATATAGGCTAGAGGAAGGCATGTGAGTGGGGTGGTGCCTGCAGTTGTAGGAAAATGCATTAACACCCAAGTCATAAGTAAGGTGACCCACAGATCCCTCACCACACAGGGATGTGGTTCCAGGGACTGCATTGTGTCACGCGGCTGCTTGCAGTGAGGGAACAGGAAGCCTGTAGTGAGATCTGCCACTCTGGACCTCCCCAGCCAGTTAGCACTGGGCCACTTTCCTCCTCTTTCCACCCCTGCAGGCCTGTCTGGACTTCTGGGACCCAGCACAGAGCCTTGACTTCCCCCAGGGCTCCAAAACGGTGGATGTTTCCCTGTTCTCTTTCCCATTATGGCTGAGGCCAGATCTTCCTAAGAGGATGACTTGACGTCTTTGGGACATCCTCAAGTTCAGTGACTTGGGAGGTCACACTTCTTAACTAAACCGCCTTGAATGGGTGCAAGTGTGCGGACTATTTGTCCTGATACCTGGGTGCACAGAGGTCAGAGGAGAACTGGGGTCATGTATTAATGTCCTGATACCTGCAGATAACTAAATCAATAAAAGAAAAAAAAATAATAAAAAAGAAACTCGGTATTCTTAGCTATCACTCCTACCCTCCTACCCCTCCCAGCCCCAGGCAACCACCGATCCACTTTCTTTCTTTTTTCTTTTTTCTTTTTTTGTTGAGATGGAGTCTTGCTCTGTCGTGCCCAGGCTGAGAGCAGTGGTGCAATATCAGCTCACTGCAATCTCCATCTCCCAGGTTCATGCGATTCTCTTGCCTTAACCTCCTGAATAGCTGAGACTACAGGCACGCACCACCATACCTGGCTAAGTTTTGCATTTTTAGTAGAGATGGGGTTTCACCATGTAGGCCAACTGGCCTCGAACTCTTGACCTCAAGTGATCTGCCTGCCTTGGCCTCCCAAAGTGCTGAGATGACAGGCATAAATCACTGTGCTCGGCCCTGGACATGTCTTTTTAATGCATACAAAAGAGATTCTGCTGAACATATTTTTTTGTGCTTTTTATTTCAAATTTAACATATCTGAGATCTTTATCAGCTCATATAGCTTTATGTCATTCTTAAGGTTTAGGAACCCATGGAGACCTTGTTGAAGGTGTCTAACAAAATGGCAGCATGGTAACCTTGCACACTGGCAGCAGTCTCTTAATAGAAGCACCATATATTTATATGTGTGTATGTAAGTAAAAGGTGAAATGTAAGGGAAACTGATTTTTTGGCACGGCATTGAACGCTATTAATAACAGCTTAGGCATTAGCCACCCGTGTTTTGGAGGCTGTCTGGTTGAAATCATTTTAGTGAATAATATCAATTTTGTCTGACACGAGGTCTTGATTGCTATTTATAAAGCTGCACATTTGAGAACCCACTCCAGCTGTAACTAGCTAAGTAAAACAATAGCTTGGGTCCCAGCTCAAATTATCTGTGCATTTCATTGTGTTGATCCTGCCTGTCCACTCTCAGGATGCGGGCTTGGAAAAGAGAGCACACTTCATTAGCATTCCTTGGCTAGTTGCTCAGGGATGTTCCCTCTTGCATGTGCTGTTTCTCAGGGTTCAGAGAAACCTGTTCTGTGAGGCTCTGGAGGGGGAGGAAGACCATGGGTAAATGGTCAAGTGGGTAGCTTGAGCATCGTGTAGGCAGGACTGTTTGAGCCACGGCAGCGACCCCCACTCGGTTGGTTGGGGCACTGTTCCAGCAGATGACAGCCCTGACATTATTATGGGGGCAGTTACCCTGTGCCGGCACAGCGCCCAATGCTGCACAGATGTTATCCCATTTAATCCTCCCAGCAGCCCTATGGCTTAGGTACCATTATTTTCTCCATTTTTGAAGTGGGAAAACAGAAACCCAGAGGTTAGATCATTTGCTCAGGTCACATACAGCTAGTAAGAGGCAGAACTGAGATTTGAAGCTGGGCTGTGCCTCGTGCTAGAACTCAGGTTCTGACCACAAACCAGCCTGCTTGCTCCACTTGCAAGGTGGCTGCCTGTGTGTTGTACATGCCTTCCATGTGGTGGGTTGGGGTCACTGCCCTCCAATCTGAGTTGCTAGGGTTCTGGATAGCATCTTTTGTACCCTGGTCAACCATGGTTTTCGAAGCAACCTTGGAGACAGACAACCCTGGGTTTGAGCCCAAACTCTTCATGGCTCTCACTACCTGTAAGACCTCAGGCACCCCTCTGAGAGACTGCTGAGGAAGACTAAACCCAGTGATAGCTGCAAAGCCCTAGCACAGTGCCTGGCTCAGTGTGCACCCACGTGGTGCCAGCAAGAACATCGACAGTGCAGAGAGAACTGGGTGGTTCGTGGTGGCTTCAGCCTGCACATATGCAGAGCTAGAAAGGCCATTAAATCTGAAAAATACTGTGTATGCACATTTTTGGCTTAAACAAAGTCCCATTTACGAAGTCCATAACCCAGCTTTAATATTATTACATGCCCCAGACTGGGATTAATTCCAGGACAGGAGTGTTATTATGCTGTGTAGTGTTTCTCCCATATTCTCCTAGTGCATGGCCTCCACCAGCCTGGGCTTATGTCCTGGGGTGTGGGATGGTGGGTACACCCTGTCTCTGCCCAGCTTGGTTCTGTGGGGTCCTGGGTGGAGTTGGGGGAGGCTGGTTGCCTTCTGATGTTGTCAGCTCATAAGTTGCAGTGCTCAGACGTGCTGTCATTGGGAGAGTTGACCTCAGCATGTCCTGAGGTTTGTCTGTGGGTCAGATCTCAGCAGGGTCATGAGCACTCACCACTTTGCTGATCTCTGAAGCAACCTTATTGGTTTCTTGAGGCAGTGCTGAGATTGATTAGTGATGTCTGCCAGGGGCACAGGGCTGGGGAAACTATAACTGATCCAGCACTTAACTTGCTATTCCTGTTTTATTCCGATCATTTTACATCTCTGTGAAACCAATAAAGGCCTCTTTGTAGGCTTTGCCCCCTCTCCTCTGGTCATGGGTATTATAATAAGGACCCCCACAAATATTCCTTCTTCCTCACCCTGCACCTCACCTGATCTATTTGTACAGTCTTCAAACTCACAGGCCCATCTCTGTTCTCTCTTTCAGTTGAAGAGGGGGAGGCCTCAGACTTCTCGCTGGCCTGGGATTCCTCCGTGACAGCAGCAGGTAAATGCCCGGGGGCTGGTGGAAGAGTTGCAGGGGGTCCTGGGGCTGGTCCAGGAACTCAGAAAGCCACCCAACTGGTTATGGAAATGATATTCTTTGTGTCACATTCCTGCCTCCAGTCCAGACTACCCCATGCAACACGATTTTTATATCAGTTCCATATGGTCAATAAAATCTATTACATACAGAGACTAATATTCCCTTATTCTCCTGAGGGCCATGTTTCCTTCTAGTGGGCACAGTTCAGATGGGCGGTGATTTTCCCACTGCACAAGCCTTGAAGCTCCCTGCTATGGGCGTCGCTGCACATTCATTCCAATCTAATTGCATAAAAGCCACTTTAATAGGACTTTAAGACTCCAGTCTACTTCAGAATTCCTCTTTCCCTCCCTGGAAGGGGCTGCTCTGCACTCTCAGGGCTGGCAGAGCTGAGCTCATGCCTCCAGGGAGAGGTAACAGAGGGAGCTCAGACTCGTGAGGTGTCGAGGGTGACATGACAGTCAGGACATGGGATTCCCGCATAAGCTCTTCCCTGTACCTCAGTTTCTTAGCTGTAAAAATAGGTGGATGAATAAAGTTTTTCTAACTGTGAAGTTTTGCAGCTTGGAGCCTTCCCATGAGTACTGAGATTAGAACTGGCTTAGGGGGGTTTTGGGGAGCTCCTGAGTTGGGGGCCAGGGTCCCCTGTTTGCTCCGCATGCAGCCAGGGCCTCTCTTGGTAGTGGTGCCCGTGGCTCTCTGACCGGCAGTCGCTGGGATCCCCTTGCTTGTCCTCCTCCCCTGCCTTGGGCCAGGCCTGCCCTGGGATCCTGACCGGCTTTTTCTGGATTCCTGGGGAAGCTGGAGCTGCTTCAGTCTTGCAGAATCTTAAGGCCTTAGGAAGCCTGTGATGGAGCATTTAGTCCAAGCTTCTCCTCTTTTCGTTGTGGAAACTGAAGCAGGAAGAGAGATTTGCTCTGGGTCAGTATTTCAAAAACGTGGTTAGGCATCGGGTATATAAACATTTAATGTTTTCATGATTATGTGTCTAATGTGTGATATTATAGACATTTGTGACTTAACTATGATGCTAAATTAACGGAGTTGACAACAAAGTGTTAATAGTACAAAATACAGAGATTCAGCAGGAAGTTTGAAGATGGTTCAGTGAAATTTGGGAAAGGAGACTGAAACCTCGAACCCAAGCCTGTGGCCCCTGGTTCCATGTCCTTTCCAGCAGGAGCTGATGCTGCCTGCAGAGTCCACAGGATCCTGGTTGACCCAGGCTTGTGCACTGCTGTGGCTGCAGGTGCCCTGGCCCTTGGTGACAGGGGGCTTCCTCCATAGAGAGGGGACTTGTCTGAAGCCAACATGGTGAGTGGTGCTCAAATTCTGGGGAGGAAGGTCCGGGACTAGGACAGGCTTTGGGGTCAGCACTGGGCAGGTAGGAGGCTGGGGGAAGGGACTGTGTAGCCCCCTGTGTGTCTCCTTCTGTGCGGGCAGCGCGTTCCCCGTGGTGGGAGGAAACAGCAAGACCCTAAGGCGCTGTGTCTCAGAGATGTAGTCCTCGTGAGAGATGAGGGGTGCAGGGGCTTACGCTTGCTGCCTGCTCTGGAGAGGATCCCACTGTACCTCAAACCCCTGAACTAGGAGAGTACTCAGCCCCATATTGTCTACAGAAGGTCCTCGTTCCCACCTGCTTTCCCAGTGGGGCCAGAGGTGATGCAGACAGATGGGAACATCAGTGGCTTGCAAGGAGGGTGCTGGCAGTGATTGCTATAGACAGAAAGCCCTGGGCAAGGGGGTGTCAAGCACCCTGGCTGCATCCCTAGGCAGTGAGGTGTCTCCCAGCTTGCAGAAGGCAAGGGCAGTGTTGATGGTAGGGCCTTGGAGTCTACAGTTCTGTAATTCCATAGTTGGGCGGCCAGTCTTAGGGCCTCTCTGGGCTGTCTGGGAATAATGGGAGCTGTGGGATTTGCCAGTTTCCAGGCAAGAGCTGAGCATGCCTCGTGCATGTAGGAGGATGCACGCTCCTTGTGACTCCACAGCCACGGCTCGCCATGGTGCCATTCAGTTTCGAATTCTCTGCTCAGCGATGGGGAGAGGGAGGGCAGAGCATCCCCGGCAGTGGATAATCCACAACCAGACAGCCAGGCCAGGAATTGTTTTGTTTTCTTTGGCTCATTTTTGCTGGTGTTTTTTTGTTTGTTTGTTTTGTTTTTTTTAGTTTGTGCCGTGCATGTGATAAATTTTCATTCCCAGTTCTATTGGACTTGAGCTATTAAAGTCAGCTTGTATTCCCTGAGCATGGGGTGTGTGAGATGGCTCCAAGCCTGGGTGGCAGGCAGAAGTCAGTGTGGGAGGTGGCCCTCGACGTGGGCAATGTCACATTTATTGAGCACTTACTTAGTGTGTGCCAGGCACTGAGTGAACACTCTACCTGCAACATCTCGCTGAGCCATCGTGACAGCTCTGTGAGGTGGGTGCCGCTTCCAGCAGCAGCTCCATCATTTCTCTGTGGGCTTGGCTTAGGGACAGCCATCTGGTGGACAACAGGGCCAAAGGCCTGGTGAAAGCAGCTTTTGTCTAATACTTTTCATTAAACTGAGAAAATGTCACTTGGCCACATCAGAGAATGGCAGCAGGTGACAAAGAAGATTATAGGGGAGCAAAACCTCCCAGGCCACCCTTGGTACTGCTACTGAGAAACCCCATCCTCATTTGACAGATGAGGGAAGGAGCTTGGAGCAGTACAGTAGTGAATCCACGGTCCCCAGCTGGCAGGCTGTGCATCAGGGTCTCGAACCCAAGTCCTCCGGAAGCCAGAGCCTGTGGTTTCACCTCTGCACCACCTGGCATCAGGATGTGGAGAGCTGAGCAGGACCTGAAAGCGGGGCATTATGGCGACTTCTGGAAGGTCCTTGGCAGGACAGGCATGGTGGCTGCAGGGCATAGGTGGGTCCTGCTCACAGGCCCCCATTGGCCCTGGGCTGAGGGCATTTTACCAGGAGGAAGGGAGAGCTGTAAGGCATGGAGTAGCTCCTCTTCTGCGGGGGCTCTGTTGGCCCAGAGCTTTTCACGCACCTTCCTCTCTTCTGCTTTGCCCAGCCCTGGGCGTGTGATGGAGAACTGCAATAAAGAAGCAGAATGTGCAGTTTGCATCTTCACTCACCTCTGGTGCCCGCTGGCCACCCTGCTAGTGGGGACCCTGTGGCCCTCCGCCCCCAGGAACAACCAGGCTTGCTCCTTCTGTGCCCTTGAGCAGGGGCCCTGACAGTGATGGAGAGCCCGGCCTTGCCTGGCAGGGAAAGGAGCGAAATGATGAGCTCATGGCAATATCCCGCAGTCCGGAGGCGGGGGTGTGGGGAGCAGAGTGTGCAGGCCCACTCATGCCGCTTGCTGGCGAATGGGGCTGCTGATGGTGAGGCCCAGGGGAAGGAGCACTTCATTTGGAGTCAAGATGTGGGGTTGCCTTGGAGGTGTGGAGCTGGAGTTCTTAACCTGTTTTGAGCCACAGGTGCCTTTGAGCATCCAGTGGAAGTGCGTGGATTCTCTTTTGGACACACACAGGATTTCATGTGTGATTTCAGGGTTATTCGTGGGCCATTCTTCTTCTCCCGCCAACCCCAACTTCTCCCGCCTTGCCAGGCCATAGGTGTGAACTCCTTACAAATGTGAAAGTCCTTTGCAAATGGGAAAACCTTGCCAGGGTCACAAACTCAGAGGCCCACCTGAGGCAGGCTGATGGCCCAGGTGGGCTGATACATGAGGGGGCCACGGTGGATGGTGACACAGACCCTGCAAAGGGGATGGCTGGCCCTCAGCTCCTGCCAGCTGGGCCATGAATTGCCAGAATTCTGGCTGGGTCCAGAGTTGCCAGATCTTCAGAGGTTTTAAAAGAAAAGTCAGAAAGCTGGATTTTCATAAGAAATCTTTAGATTCTTAAACCAACCCAGCTTATATCTTTTTAAAAACAGCTTTACTGAGATATAATTCACATATCGTACAATTCACCCATTTAAAGTGAATTTTGGTATATTTAGAGATATATGTGACCATTACTAGAGTGAACTTAGAACATTTTCATGTCCTTAAAAGGAAACTCTGGACCAGGAGCGGTGGCTCACGCCTGTAATCCCAGCACTTTGGGAGGCCGAGGCAGGAGGATTGCTTGAGCCTGGGAGTTTGAGACCAGCCTGGGTAATATAGTGAGACCCTGTCTCTACAAAGAATCAAAACAAAATAGCCCTGGGCATGGTGGCATACACCTGTAATCCCAGCTACTTGGGAGGCTGGGGCAAGAAGATCATTTGAGCCCAAGAGTTCAAGGTTACGGTGAGTTTTGATCATGACACAGCACTCCAGCCTGGGTGACAGAGTGATAGCCTGCCTCTAAAATAACTAACTAAATAAAAGAAAAAGAAAAAAAATAATAAAAAAGAAACACTGTATCCCTAGCTACCACCCCTGCCAGTCCCAGGCAACCACTGATCCACTTACTTTTTTATTCTTATTTTTGTTTTTTTGAGACAGAGTCTCACTCTGTCGCCCAGGCTGGAGTGCAGTGGCGCGATCTCAGCTAACTGTACCCTCCACCTCCTGGGTTCAAGTGATTCTCCTGCCTCAGCCTCCCCTTGTAGTGGGGACTACAGGTGTGTGCCACCGCACCTGGCAATGTATAAGTTTTTGTTTGAATGCTTGTTTTTAGTTCTTCTGGGTGTATTTGTAGGCGTGGAATTACTGGGTCTTAGGGTAACTTTATATTTAATCTTTGGAGGAGCCACCAGACCTTCCCAGGCATTTTGCATTCCCACTGCCCATAAGGATTCCACTTTTTCCAGATCCTTGTCAGCATTTCTTATTTTCCTTTTTGTAAATTCTAACCTTCCTAGTAGGTATGAAGGTATCTCATTCTGGACAACTCATGGATTTTTTTTTTCTTTCTTTTTTTTTTTTTTTTTTTTTTGAGATGGAGTCTTGGTCTGTTGCCAGGCTGGAGGGCAGTGGCACCATCTTGGCTCACTGCAACCTCTACTTCCCAGGTTCAAATGATTCTCTTACCTCAGCCTTCCCAGTAGCTGGGACTACAGACATGTTCCACCAAGCCCAGCTAATTTTTGTATTTTTAGTAGAGACAGTGTTTCACCATGTTGGCCAGAATGATCTTGATCTCCTGACCTTGTGATGTGTAAGCCCCGGCCTTCCAAAGGCTCCCAGTGCCTTTGACCTACCTCCTAGCAACGTCTCCAAATCCCCTGTATCCTGCCTGTCACAGCCTGGCACTAGCCCTAACCCTAACCCCCATCTCTCCCACCCATCCCAGCCTGGTACTAAACCTAACGCTATCCCTAACCCCCCTCTTTCCCGCCCATCCAAGCCTGCTACTAGCCCTAACCCCACTCTAACGCTAACCCCCTTCTTTCCCACCCACCCCAGCGTGGTACTAACCCTAACCCTAACCCTAATCCTAACCCCCTCTTTCCCACCTATCCCAGCCTGCTACTAACCCTAACACTAACTTTAATGCTAACCCTAATCCCCCTCTTTGCTGCCTATCCCAATCTGGCACTAACCCTAACCCTAACCCTAACCACCCCCTCTCCCGCCCATCCCAGCCTGGTAGGGAGACGCATCTTACCTTCAGCACTTCCTCCCTCTTCCTACAAGACCTTTGGAATGAGGTCTCTAAGTGGCAGATATCAGAAACATCATGCATGATCCTTAGGTCTATGATGTGGGCTTTCAGGGAACCCACACAACCATGTGGAAAGTTACCTCCTCTTTCCCCATCACTGAGTTTGTTCTGGGAGCTGAAGCTGCACGTCTATTTATTTTTATTTTTATTTTTTTTATTGAGACAGGGCTTTGCTATGTTGCCCAGGTCGGTCTCGAACTCCTGGGCTCAAACAATCCTCCTGTCTCAGCCTCCCAAGCAGCTGGGACTACAGGCATGCACCACTATGCTTAGCCTGAAGTGGGTAAGGAGATCATTTTTATGTAATTGTCTAGTCAGAGTCTCATTGGAATCTTCCACCTCACCAGGCTGGGTTTTGGGACTGATTGGGCAGAGTCTGCTCCATGGATTCTATCCAGCATGGCAGCTCTGGAACAGCAGCAGGGAGAAGCAGTAAGAGGAGGGTCTGTGGGTGTGCCAGAGACAGGACACAGTTAGTTCATTGACACATACTTCTTGTGAATGCCTGGGCAGGTTAGGTAAGTCTATTTCTGGCATGGTGACAGACATACTTGTTTGAGAGGAACACTCAGTATCATCAGTTGACTGTGATGGCCCCGCAGCCTGAGACCTTATTTGTGTTGCACTGTGATCAGACTTTTAGGCCTTCCTGCCATGGGACAGGTGTTCTTGCCCCAGTTAATAGGAACCGTCACTCCCATTTACGAGGTGCTTCTAGGAGCCAGGTCTCCTTTGCTTTTCACATGCATATGAGAAAACTGAGAAACAGAGATGCTAGTAACTTGCTTCTAGGTCACTCAGCCAAGAAGCGGCAGAGCAGAGATTTGAACCCAGGCAGCTCAGGCATGAATTTAGTGCCTCAACTGTAGATGGCAGATGTGCCAGTGAGAATGCGGGTCCCATGCCTTGTTTTAGAGGAGAATCTCTGGAGTCAGCTCTGTGCCCAGGTCACTCCTGGGTCAGGTAGAAGAGTCTAACTGAAGCCAGCCCTCGGGATTTGCTGCCTGGAAGGAGAGGAGGTACATGTTTTGAAGACCTTGCACACATCTCCTATGTTCAAAGCCAGGCCTGGAAAACACTGGGCCAGGCTCTCTGCAGGGACTCACACCACCTCCAGCCCCTGTCCCCAGCCCTCCTTCCACATCTGGGTGTTGGGCATGGGGGCAGTTTGCAGGGGAAGGTGGGGATAGGACTGCAGGCTCTGGGACTTCCTCAGATGGGAGGTAGAGCCGGCGGCATTGGGGTAGCTGGTGTCCTGGGACCTCCTTGAGAAGAATGCCTTGAAGCCTCTCATTTTTCTTTTAGCCTGGTTCTGGATAAAAGGTGGGGTGAGGAGAATGGTCGGGGTCCTTGCTCCTGACCAAGGCGACAGCCTCATCCCCTGTAGTCCTTTGCCCCCAGGTTTTGGCTGGGAAAATGGACAGAAATGTCCAGAAGCCTGGGCCTTTCACCATGGGGGGGCAAGGCTACTCCGTGCAGTCCCGCCTGCACTTCTGAACCACGCGGAGCTGCCTCCCGCCCTGCTTGTGTTTTGCTGGAGCGCATATTTATTATTTCAATGGCTTCACAGAAACTCCACCCACACCCCTGCGCTTCTGCACTTGCGTTTGCATTTCTCCCAGTCCCCTTTCAAGCTCTGTTCGTCTATAAGCTTCTGCATGAAGTCCACGCTGTACTCGCAGTGGATTTCCTTGTAGTTCCTGTTGGACCTGAGCTTCCTGTGTTTCTGGGACCCATGTACCTCCCACCTTAGTGTCTGTGCTGGAGCCCTCGAGTGGATGGGCATGAATGTTCTTCTCCGCCTCTCCCCTGTTGGACGTTCGGACTGCTTTAGGTGATGGCTGTTGTAAATAACGCCATGATGAACATCTTTGTGTGGGTGGTCTTTTTTTTCTCCTTTGGAGATTTTCTTAGGGGCTCCCAGCACCTTCCAACTTTTTCTTTCAATCCCCAAATCAAGGCTGGAGAGACTGTTCCCCTCGTCTGTGTCCATTGCCCCCCACTGGGTCTCACTTTGAACACTTCCCCCAGTGACTGTCCTGCATTGGGTCGCCTGTGGGATGTCTCACCCACCCATGATACTTGCCTGGAGCCATGTGACTGTGGCCCGTGGTGCAAGCTGCCTGGACACCCTTTGGCTTCAGGCTGGTGTGCTGGTGGCATCCACCTTTTGTGCTTGAGCTCCCAGCCTAATCGTCTTTTTGATGAGGACCAAGAGACATTTTAAAGGAGCAGAAAAGTCTCACTAAGTAGATGTAGAATTTCCCAGTATTTTAAAGACTTATGAAATGCATTTTTATATGGGGCCAGCTGGGGAGTTTCTCATTAGCTCGGCTGGGGAGCCTGTGGGGAGTTGAGCTAAGTGGAGCCAGGCAGGCTGGGTAGGAAGACGCGGTGGCCCCGAGCTCACCGGGGGAGCGTGGCAGGCATGCGCCAGCGAGTCGGCTCCACGGACCCCTGGCCAGGCAGCCTGGGCTGCGCCTTTGTTAGAGCTGCTCCCTCTGCAGCACAGGGGGCCTCAGAAATCATCAGGTGGTGACTGGAGCTGAGAGGTGGCCACTCTGTTACCATGGTGAGCAGTCCACCGGGTAGGGCATTCTGTGCCGCGTGTGCACGTGGATGCATGCACTTGTGTGTGTGCTTGTGTGTGAGCATGCCCAGGTAGCTGCAACCCTGACTCGGACCCCTGGCAGGGGGGCGCTCCAGCACCTCTGTGCTCTGCCTGCTGGTTGGTGCTGTATCCCAGGCTCCCTGGTGCTACCTTGAACCAGTTCTCTCAGGAGGAGGTGGCATTTCCTGCCCACCCTTTTCCTCTGGCTCTGCACCAGCCTTGGGGCCCCCACTGGGCTCCACTGTACTTGGCTTCCTCGTTGACATGCCTGCTGTGCACATGTGTATGCAGAGCCCGTGCATACATGTGCACATGTGTGCTCAGGACTCAAGTGTGGTGGTACCCAGGGCATGTGGAAATGAACAGGTGTGCAGTGCGTCTTCTGACTCCTGTTTTCCTCCTGTACTTCTATCCTGGCTGATGACTTCACTTCCACAGAGCTAGGCTTGTCTTGCTGATGTCCACCCTCTTGAGATGGACTTGGGGCTTCCCTGATGGCAGGGATGCTGTAGTTTGTCTCGTGTCCCTGGCCTGGCATTGGGACTTTGCAGCGCAGTTGCTCAGTTGATTTGGGACCATCTGCCCCAGCAAGCCCATGGCCCTGTCCCTCTTCTCCTGGTGCTGTTGGGCTTTTCGGGGGACATCAGTAATGAGGATTATAAAGACAAGGAGGGGCCAGTCCTACTTTCTCCAAAGCTGGGTGCTCCCTGAGGATGGAAAGGCCTCTCTTGGGTGTCGGCCCTTTCCCAGGTCCCCAAGGATCCTGCTGTCCTGCTGGTGGACATTGGAAATCAATAGTTCTTTGGCAACTTGAAGCCTGCCCATAAACAGTCAGTTGTGTCTGTGGGTTGGGGTGTGTGGGGTGGGGTGATGATGGCATCACTCCTCATGCATTTGGGGGAGTTGGTGCCTGTCCTACTCCCTCCAGTGTTGCCCAGCCTTGTGCATGCGTCCTGGGTTGGTTTGCACCAGCGCTGCTCAAACTTGAACATGTGTACAAATTGTCAAGACTCAGATTCTGACTCAGCAGGTCTGGGTAGGGCCTGAGATTCTGCATTTCTAACAGGCTCTGGGGTGATGTTGATGCTGTTGGTCCACAGACTGTGTGTGATCCCTTGGCATTTTTTGAAGCTCAGCCTAAATGACACCTCCTCCAGGAAGTTTCCCATGATAGCCTTGCCATAATTCTGTGCCCCCTGAGCCTAGGAGCTCCTGATCCTGGCCCTCAGTGCTCCCACTGCCTTCTGCTTGGTTCTAGCGTTCCTTCTCTTCTTATACCCAGCTCCCTGATGCTCTGCTCACTCCTAGGGGGCATTGACCGAGTCTGATTCTCTGTGTCCCCACAGCTCAGCCCTGGCTTGGCAGTTGGCAGGTGCCTGGCAAATGTCTGCTAAGATGCAGGACCTCACCTCCACTTCTTTGTCTGTATTTGTCCTGGGAAGTGCAGGGCCTGAGTTTGGTTCACTTTGTTAAGAGCAAAATCTGGGTTTGAGGTCTAGATACTTATTAGCCGTTCAATATGGAGTAAGTTACTGAACCTTCCTGTCCTTTCATTTCCTCATCGGAAATGGGGATAATAATAGTCCTACTTCCTAAGGCCATTGTGAGGATGGCACAGGGAATCCGCATGGAGTGCTTAACCCCTAGGGTGCCATCTGGCACCCTGCACCTTTACTTTTGCTATTGACACCATGTGGAGGGAAGTGCCCATAGGAGCTTAGCTCTGAGCTTGGGTCTGTATGGGTGACAGAGAAGGCTCCGATGGGCCCCTCCTTCTCGTCACATCATCACAGCTCCCTGCCTTTCTCCCCATATCTTGACTGGCAATCTCTAGGCGTGGCCACAGTGCCTGGGGCAATCTGCTTCACCTTCCTGCAGGTTTGGGGTGGAACCGAATCTGTAGGGAACCATTCTTGTTCACCCTGGTTGGTGAGGCATGGCTTGTTTCCCAAGTGGGGCAGGCTGGGTGGGGTGGGGGTTGGTGGGAGGTGGGCAGGGTCTGCTCTGAAAGGCAGAGGCCTGAGGCTGTCCTGAGATCAGATTCCTTCCCTGGGTGGGGCTGGACACATGGACTGTGTGGCCATGGGCCAGTGCCCGGTAGGAAATGGCCAGGGTCAGCCTGACCGCACCACCTGGCATGTGTTGGCTTCCTGGGTGGACACTCTGAAGGGCCCAGCTCCTGGGTTGGATATGGTCAGTGGTGCCCTGCTATAGACTGCAGGCAGCCCACAGGGGTTAGGCTGCTGTCATGTCAGCTGACATTCCCTTAAAATCCTTGAGTGTGCAGGGAGATGCACACACACACACACACTCACACACACACGAGATTAGGCTGAACCTGGCTATCTGATGCCTTTCTGGTTCAAAAAATTATTATTTTACCTCCACTAATAAGTTTTTCTCCTTTGTCATGGTTGATTGCTTTAACTGATGGCTGCTGGCCATATGTGGTAGTAGTTAGCACATCAGACTCATGCTTAGTCTGGCAAATATGATAAATTTTACTTATGCTATTCTACTTATCAAGGCTAAATGTCCTGCAAACCTGGCAAGCTTGTGGAGGCAGGGACAGTGCCTATTTGCTTACTGTTGTATCCTCAGCAATTGACACTGTCTTAACAATAACAATTAAAAAGTAATAACCATCTAGTGAGCATCCACTCAGTGCCAGACAGCAGGCTGTGACATGCATTATCTCATTTAAGCCTTGTTAACCACAGTATTAGCATTCCCATCTCACAGATGAGCAACTGAGGCCAAAGAGGTAAAGAGACTGGTTCAGTCTGCACAGCTAGTTGGGCTTTTGTCTGAGTTTAGGGCACGCTTTCTGTAGTTGCTAATTCATAGTGCCTGGGGCTCAGTGGACACTTACTGCATCTTTGTGGAATGAGGGGCACTAGAATGTGCTGTGAGCCCTAATGTCATTGCAGTGACACACCACTAATAAGAAGCCACCGGGGTCAGTGTGGGAATGAGTGATTGCTGATGGGCACAAGCCTGTGAGTGCTCTTTGGTGGTGACGTGTAAATTCACAAGTCACTGCGTGTGCATGTATGTGCACATGCAACATACACATATTACATGCACACAAACACAAGGACGCATGCACACATTCATACATATATATGCTCATACTCCCACTCAGTGCAAATGTACTCCACACAGTGCACATGGACACTCACACACACGTAGGTACACATTTACACACAATGCACACGTACCCCCATACGCGTGTAAACACACATGTACGTGCACATTGGCATATGCACACTCACACAATACACACATTCACATATATGGGCCTTCACATATGTGTTCCTCCGTACTACACACATATGTATGCATAGCCAAGTGCATGCATATGCATAATGTACACCCACACAGATGCCTGCAGACACAGGTGTGCACATACATGCATACAGGAGTGTGTTCACACTGCCAACGTACACATAGTGCACATGTGCACACACTTACAAATCCATGCACATACAGAGGCACACATACATATGCAGCATTCACTCATCCACACCCGGGCATGCAAATGAGCAGAAAAAGCCTGTTTCTAGGCTACCTCCCTTGAAGGATCAGGAGCAGTGCCCAGGCGGGGTGTTCAGGATGTCCACATGATCTCCTTGCTCTCTGTTTTCTTTCTTCCATTTCTTTGTCGTACCCTCAGAGTCCTAGACGTTCTTTCCATCCAAAGATTTGCACCCCTGCTCTTGGACCCAGTGCTGGGCTGACCCGGGTGTGGACCTAGACTCCAGTCCTGGTCCATCTGTCTGTTTGCCTGCCTGGCCTGCTGTGGCCTGCATGTACCGCCCCCCAACCCCCAACATGCGTGTGACTTCATTTTCCACTCTGCACCTGCCTCTTTAAGAGACCAGGGGCCTGGCAGGCCTGTCCCCAGGGTCGGGGCTGGGGGAGGCTGGACAGCTGCAGGTTGGGGGGAAGCTTTGTGAGCTCCCAGCGGCCTCTTGGAGCCTGGGTAACGCTGGGGAAACTGAAACAAAGGCCGACAATGGCCTCCTTCCCTCCCCGGGTGGCCTCAGAGCAGGGCCTGCCTGGGCGGCCTCTGGGGGCCCCTGTTATTTCCTGTGCTGGCTGTGGGGCTTCTGGCCAGTTTGGAACGGGACAGGAAGCTGGGCAGGGCATCGCCTCCCCACCCGCTGGGCTGGCCCTCGCAGGCCAGAGTAGCCGCTCCTGGGAGTGGGGGTCGGCTTGGCGTTCCTGCTCCGTGACCGCCGCTCCAGCCCTGCTTGGCCTGGTCTGCCCTACTCAGGTCTGGCCAGGCCTCCCAGGAGGGAAACTCAGCCTTCCGTCTCCACTGCCCTCTCCCTGCTGCCGACTACATGTGCTCCCACCATCTTTGCTGAGTCCATCCATGCTGTCACCTGAGCTCCTACATCTCCTCTCCCTAAATGGCCCAAGCCGCTGTGGTCAGAGCCCTCGCCCCACAGAGCTGAGGACAAGGCCAGGCAGGGAGCATTTCATGGCTTATTAATTAATTCATTTGGGATTATGCTAGAGGTAAGCATAGGTTTGGTACCAGGGTTAGGGTTACACTGAAGTTTAAGGTTAGCATTAGGTTTACCAAAACCTGCAGACCAAAAAAGCATACGAGTTGAGGGCATGGGTTTTCAGGCAGGCAGGTCTTTATTTCAATCCTGATTCACCACCAGCTATTCATCACAGTATTGTCAGGCATCTGTGTCCTTCTAGGCCACAAGAGCACAGTTGGGTCCCTTACTTCCAGGACTCACATTCTAGAGTGAGGAGGCAGCAGTGGGCAGGTGAACACACACTGCACAAATTAAGAGTGTATTCACTACGAGAATGGGCTTGACTCAGTGATTGCACCTTCCCAGAGCTCAGCTTCCTAATCTGTAGAATGGGAATAACAAAGCCCCTACCTTGTACCACCATTATAAGGACAGGTGAGAGGGTAGATGGCATGTGTCCAGCACGGTGCCTGGCACACAGCATGTCCCCAATAAGCGCTAACTGTGATGATGATTAATGAAAGGCAGTGGAGGTGGCCTGTGGGTCACTGGGGTGCTCAAATAATAGATGAAGAGACTAATTATGTCAAAACCTAAGGGAAGGGTCAGGATGCCTTTGAGCCTCCTGGCAGCCAAGGCCCAAAGCGAAATAAAATCAAAGTTGCTTCCATCTGATGTAAGAGCCTGGGACAGACCAGTGTTTTCCCCCTGGCCTGGACGCTGCCTTCACTAGGCTGCATCTGGGGGCTGGCGGGGCAGCTGCTCCGGTCACTTTCCTAAGTGCCTGGTTAAGTGCAATTAAATGGGTTTCTTTAAGGCAGGATCTCCAAGGGCCTTCAACATGCCTGTGGATGCTTTGAGTTATAGGGAGGGTTCTTAAAACTCTTGGATTCAGAATCTGTCCTTCATCCTTTTTTTTGAGGACCACCTATCCCTAAGCCCAGAATCTTGGAACACAGTTTGGGAAGCTCTGTTTATGTGCTTCTCCTTTGAACTGAACACCACGGGAGGCACCTCACTCACGGTGTCCCCTCCTCCCCTTGCCCAGACTGTCATTTGGCTGTGGTTTATTCCGACAGGCCTGGGGGTCTTCATCTGGCAGATCCCACTTGTTGCTTACTTCTTACTGGATGATTGCATTTACTCATCTTGGATTCTGAGTCCAATCCAGCCTCCAGCAGGGGTGCAGTTATGGAAACTGAGGCTCAGAGTGCTGAGAGGGCTCAGGGCTGTGGCTCTTAATTCAGGGTCTTCCCACTGCCCCATATTCCATAGACACACACACCCAGATGCACATGCATGCTCACACACATGCACACACCTGAATGTATGCACGATCACCCACTTTTTGCTCTGCGTATGTAGGAATGTTGTTCTGTGTCTGAGATCTAAAGTCTGGCTGGAGCCCCCTCTCTTTCTTCTGCCCACCTCCCCTTCCTGGTGGGCAGGACTGGGAGCCCGCCCCAGTTAGGCCTGCCAGTGGCCACTTACCCAGTGTCTGGCAGGCGCCCTGTGGAGTTTCCATGGTGAGCTGTCCTCTGGGGGCCCTGGGTGGGACTTTCCATCTGGGTGGAAACCTGACCCACTGGCTCAGGGCTGGAAGGGGAGGAAATGCCTTCTCCAAACGTGGAAAGAGGAAGCAAAGAGAGGTGGCTGGCCTGGGATTCCAGCCACAGTCCCTGACTTCTGCAAAGCCACAGGGCCTGAGGACCCCAAGGAGCCTGGGGCAGAGCTGCGTAGGACTCACCCATCAGGGACGGCCACAGCTCAGATAGGGCCACAGCTGCATAGTGTGGCTTTGCTTTGGGAGCTGACTGTTGTAGGCTCCTGCGGTTCTGCCCATGAGCTCGTGCCTGTCTGTGCTGGCATTCCCTGCATGCTCCTGCAGAGACTTGGGGCCAGCCAGTTGGTAAATGGCTGGGCCAGGATTTGGACTCGGTTCACTGTCCCCAAGGCCCATGTGGTTGTCACTCTGCCTCCTTGCCTTCCTCAAGCAGGCATTTCTATAGGCATTGCCTCACTGAGTTCTTGCAGGTGTGCTTTGACCATTGGTATTATCATTATTCTTGTATTTCATATGTGGAAATTGAGGCTCAGAGAGGCTAGGCATCTTGCCCAATGTCACACAGCAAGTTTGTGGCAGAGCTGCACTATAGCACAGATTCCACCCACCCTTTACTTTGCTGACAGCAACATATGCATATGTATAGGTCATTTATCATTTAACTTCCTCCAACTTAGATAGGCACATTTGCCAAAAAGTGAGGACAATAAAAATGTAAAGAGATTTGGTAATTGCAGTCAGTAGGAGCTGGCTTACTCAGGGAACCTGCGATGTGGTTAGGCACTGTGTCCCCACCCAAATCTCTTGAATTGTAATCCCCCAAATCCCCACGTATCAGGTGGAACAAGTGGAGATAATTGAATCATGGGGTGGTCTCCCCGCTGCTCTTCTTGTGACAGTGAGTGAGGTCTCACAAAATCTGATGGCTTTGTTTTTTCTTTCTTTCTTTTTTTCTTTGTGAGATGGAGTCTTGCTTTGTCACCCAGGCTGGAGTGCAATGGTGCCATATTGGCTCACTGCAATCTTCGTCTATTGGATTCAAGTGATTCTTCTGCCTAAGCCTCCCGAGTAGCTGGGATTACAGGCACCCACCACCATGCCTGGCTAATTTTTGTATTTTTAGTAGAGATGGGGTTTCACCATGTTGGCCAGGCTGGTCTGGAACTCCTGACCTCAGTTGATCCACCCGCCTCGGCCTCCCAAAGTGCTGGGATTACAGGCATGAGCCACCACGCCCAGCCAATCTGATGGTTTTATAAGGGGCTTCTCCCTTCGCTCAGCACTCACTTCATCCTGCCGCCCTGTGAAGAAGGTGCCTGCTTCTCCTTTGCCTTCCGCCGTGATTGTACATTTCCTGAGGCCTCCCCAGCCATTTGGAACTGTGAGTCAATTAAATCTCTTTCTTTATAAACTATCCAGTCTCAAATATTTCTTCATAGCAGTGTGAGAATGGACTAATACAACCTGTGATGTGGGTGAGAATCTGTTGTTCCCTTGGGTGTTGGTCTCTGTGGCCCCTTGTGGGGCAGGGGGATTCCACTCTGGGGTTTTAAGATGTATTTTCATCCCACATGCTTGATGTATGAACCAAGCCATTCTCCATGGATGTATCTCAAGCCACAGCAGTTGTATCTTAGGGGAGAGGAAAGAGTTTTGGGGATTAACTTTGACTCTAAGACACATTTGCCTCATAGACTGACTTTAGAACCTGACACTCCCTTGCCCCTGAAGCTGGGACAACAGGGGTGAGCCTATGTCTGACCCACAGGTTCACCAAGGGTGCTTGGACCAGTGTGCCAGGGCAGGTGTGATGGCCAATTTTGTGTCAACATGACTGGGTTAAGGGCCGCCCAGACAGCTGGTGAAACATGATTTCAGAGTTTGACTGTGCAGGTGTTTCTGGAAGAGATGAGCATTTTGATGGCTGGACTGAACAAAGCAGACGGCCCTCACCAGTGCAGGCTGGCATCATCCAGTCCGCTGATGCTTTGGATAGAATGAAAAGGCAAAAAAGGGGTGACTTTGGTCTCTCTGTTTGAGCCCGGCCATCCATCTTCTGCACTTGGACGTCGGCACTCCTGTTTCTTGTGCCTTGAGTCTGGGGCTGAGACTGACAACATTGGCTCCCTTGGGTTTCAGGCCGTGGGACTTGGACATGAACTGCAGCACTGGCTTTCCTGGGCTTCCAGCTTGCAGACCACAGAGGGTGGGATGTTTCCAGCCTCTATAACTGTGTGATCCAGGCCCCCATAACACATCTCTTTCGGTATATCCATATGTGGATCCCCTTGGCTCTAGTTCTTGGGAGAAACCTGGCTAAGGCTCTAGATCTTGGGAGAACCCTGGTGAGGTTATGTGGGAGCTAAATTTTCTCTGTATGAGTCCATTTTCATACTGCTGTGAAGAAATACTCAAGACTGGGTAATTTATAAAGCAAAAGAGGTTTAATGGCCTCACAGTTCCACATGGCTGGGGAGGCCTCATAATCATGGTGAAAGGCAAAGGAAGAGCAAAGGCACGTCTTACATGGTGGCAGGCAAGACAGAATGAGAGCCAAGCAAAGGGGGACACCCCTTCTAAAATCGTCAGATCTCGTGAGATTTACTCACTACCATGAGAACAGTATGGGGGAAACTGCGCCCATGATTCAGTTATCTCCAACAGAGTCCTTCCCACAACACATGGGAATTATGGGAACTACAATTCCAGATGAGGCTGTGCTCGGTGGCTCATGCCTGTAATCCCAGCACTTTGGAAGGCCGAGGCAGGAGGATCACTTGAGGTCAGGAGTTCAAGACCAGCCTGGCCACCATGGTGAAACCCTGTCTCTACTAAAAATACAAAAATTAGCCAGGTTTGGTGGTGCACGCCTGTAATCCCAGCTACTCTCAGGAGGCTGAGGCAGGAGAATTGCTTGAACCTGGGAGGTGGAGGTTGCAGTGAGCTGAGATTGTGCCATTGCACTCCAACCTGGATGACAGAGAGAGAGCGAGATTCCTTCTCAAAAAAAAAAAAAAAAAAAAAGAAAGAAATTCAAGATGAGATTTGGGTGGGGACATAGGACACAGCCAAATGATACCAGTCTCCATCGGTGGTGTTATGCTTAGTCTTACACCTGAACAATACCTCTCAGCCCAATTCCTGGGGCCTGACCTGGAGGTGCCTTGGGCCTTGGCAGAGGGGAAGATTGGCTTCTCTGCTCCTCCATCCCTTGGCCCCATGACTCCTCCAGCCATCCAGCACCCCTCCAAGCTCTGGGGTGAGGGAGGGAAGGCGGGGGGCCTCCTGCTGCTGTGGGGAGGCTTCTTAACCTTATACTCATGGCGTGATGGCCTCAAGGGCCCAGATCAAGATCTGGGCTGGTAGCTTGGTCAGCCAGATGATGGGGGAGCTTGGAGCATGGTAAACAGCAGGAGCACTAGATGAGGAGTTCAGAGCCCCAGACTTGGGCCAGTGCTGTGGCTGACTGGATTCAGAGGCTACCAACAACCTTGGGAAGTCTTAGTGCCCTGGGCCAGCTGGAAGCAACGGAGGCTTCACTGGGGCAGTTGGCTGGGAGAGCCACATTGGTGAGTGATGTCACAGGGCCTGGAGATGGTCTCTTGTAGGCCTCCACTTTGTCCTTCGCCTGTATCCCGGCCCCTGTGCCTTGTGCCCCTCCCAAAGCACCCTATCTCCCGCTTCCCACCTACTCCAAAGCAGCAGTCTTCCAAGGCCCAGCTGCCATTCCTGCCCTCCACAAACCCTGTGCACATGTGTTTCCTGGGGGGACCTGTCCTTTCTGTGAACCGCCATCCTGCCCTTCAGAGCCTATGGCGACCACATGCTGGCTTGTCCGTTTTCCTCGGCCGTTCATAGGCTGCTTCTCCCTCCCACTGTGGACGAGGTTCTCTCCCTCCCCCCTCCCCCCATCCCCGGTAATCTAGCACCAGGCTCACGCTATGCATTCACTCATGGATGGACAGTTTCTCAGCACTTCTAGCACCAGGAAGTTCTGCTTAATGTCTAACCACCTTCTCCATTGCTGCTGGCTGAGCCTCAGTGGTGTTGCAAGACCTCTCCTTGAAGGGCTGTGATGGTTGTGAGCCTGCACCATTGGCAGGATCCACGAGGGCCCACTCATTCGTTCATTCATTTGTTCATTCTTTTATTCATTCTTTCAGTCACAGATGTTATTGAGCACCTATCATGTGCTGGTGAACATCCAGGAACAGAACTGACAAAGTCTCTGCTGTGCTCAGAGCTCACAGTCTTGTGGGGAGATGGCACTAGAAAAGTAAAAAAAGAATCAATGAATAAAAATTCACCACATGTTTTCACCAGGGGTGGCCAGCAGGGTGACCACATAGAGTAGTGGGAGGTGAGGAGGAGAGGGCTGGCTGTGTTGGGGTGGTCAGAGAGGCCTCTGTGCCAAGGAGGGGGCGTTAGAGCCATGCACAGCAGCGGAAGCCGTGTCCCAGGTGTTCCCCACTGTGGGACAGAAGGGACGTCACTGTGCCTGGAGGAGAGCAAGTGCTAGGCAGAAGAGGGAGAGATGGGCTTGGAGATGAGGGAGGGAGACGGGGGGTGTGAAATGAGGTGGTGGGGGAAGTGTGAGGTCAGGGAGATGAGAGGGGAAGAGAGGGGAAAGACGGAGCAGAGGGGAAGGAGGTGAGGTCAGGAGATTGTCGAGGGGAGCATGCAGAAGTGTCTCATTTCAGGCCTTGGAACCTTAGTGGGCGCCTCGGCTTTTCTTTTGAGTTGATGGGGAACCAGGGAGGGCTTTGCACAGGGCAGCAGCATGATCAGGTTTATATCTGGAAGAGATCCCTCTAGTTGTGTATGGGGAAGAGGTGGTCAGGGCTGACCAAATACTCATCCAGGTGCAAGCTGATGGGGCTGGGAGCAAGGTCAGGAGGTGAGCAGATGTCAGATTCTGAGTTTCTTTTTTCTTTTTTCTTTTTTTTTTTTTTTTTGAGACAGAGTCTCATTCTGTTGTCCAGGCTGGGGTGCATTGGCGCGATCTCAGCTCACTGCAACCTCCGCCTCCCAGGTTCAAGTGATTCTTCTGCCTCAGCCTCCTGAGTAGCTGGGATTACAGGCATGCACCACCACTCCCAGCTACTTTTTGTATTTTTAGTAGAGATAGGGTTTCGCCATGTTGGCCAGGCTGGTCTTGAACTCCTGACCTCAGGTCATCCACCCACCTTGGCCTCCCAAAGTGCTGGGATTACAGATGTGAGCCTAAGTTTCTTTTTGGAAGCAGATTGAACAGAGTTTGTCTCTGGATTGGATGTTGGACATGAGAAAAGGAGAGAAGCTGAGGAAGCCTGCAAGGTTTTAGGCTTGGGCAGCTGGTGGCTGGGGCTGTGCTCACTGAGATGCAGGGCGCTGGGAGAAGTTGTCAGGGCGAAGGGCAGCTCGGTGTGGATGGCACGGCTCAAGAGTGTGGCTTGTCCATGATAAGCTTGAGATGCCCGTGGATGTTGAGGAGGCACTTGAACATGTGTTTTGGCAATCAGGGGAGGATGGGACTGAGATGTGTTTTGGGTGCCATGAGTGTGTGGCTGAGACACATGCACCCACTAGGGGGTGAGCATTGACTGAGAACAGAGGAGCTGAGGTCTAGGGCCACATTGACATTGCAGGTTGGGACATTGACATTGACATTGACAGACGGGATGAGGAGGAGAGACTGAGGAGATGGAGAAAGGTGTCAGGGAGGTAGGAGGAAAACTGGGAACGGGCAGGTCCCCAGAACTCCATGAAGAAAATCTTCCAGGAAGGACAGGGTCACTGGGCAGGTCCAGTGCTTTCCAAAGCAGGTGATGGAGTGGGAGTGCGTGTGCTGTGACCTTGATGGCACCAGCTCTCTGTTTAAATGTGGCCATGTTGCAGGAGACATGTGGAAGGGAAGCCTAGCCGCTTGGCGGGAGCTGGATCTGCTAAAACAGCCTTTGCTTGAAACCATTCTGGGCTGAGAAGAGATGGGGTTCAGGGGTTAATGAAATGAACTCTCGTCTGCAGACTGGCCCATCCGGGGGTGTCCGCGCCGCGCCCCCGTTCCTGGCTCCCGCTTGGGGACGTACCCATGGCTGGAGCAGAGGTGGTGTCTGGGAGCTGCAGACTGTCCGCGACGGAGTCCAGCTGTGCACGAGCCCTCAGCGCTGAAATTGCCATCCTCGTGCAGCCCAGAGCCAGCCTGCGGAAGTGGGCCAGCCGCACCTCCGTACAGGATTAGAGGGATGTGTAATGGATTAAAGATCAAAAATGTTAATTAAGAAATGGTCTTTTCTAATAAGATGCCTTCAAGGGCACAGGCCTGAAAAGGAGGGGATTTCTCATTTTGGCAACACGGTTTCTGTTGTAATGAAATTGGTTCACAGACAGTGGGGAGGACCCGACGTAAGCCTCATTTTAAAGACATCTCCATCCAAATTAATTAGCAATAAAATACGAAGGCCCGCGTGTCAGGCTGGCAGGCAGACAGTGCATGTTGGCCTGGCTGGAAGGATGCGTGGACTTCAGAGGATTCCTTCTGTGTCCTGGTGCCTGCTGGAATGTTGTCCTTGATGCTGTGTTCAAGGGCATGTTCTTGGGGGTCCTGGTGGGGTCCGACTCTCCCTGGGATTAAAGGATGAGGCTTGGTTGGAGGCCTAACTCAGTGGGAACTTGCTGTGTGACTTCTGACTGTGCATGCCCCTCTCTGATCATTCCACTAGTTCCCTTTTTTTATCAGTTGTGGATAACAGTGAGTGACATCTAATTAGATGTCAATGACAATGAACAACACTCCCTGGGTTGTGGGATCAAATAGATTCCTAGAGCCCAGTGCTGTGAAATCTCAGAATGGTCCATAGGAATCAGTGTGGTGATAGCTAAGGGATAGTTTGGTCTTTTTGTACCTGATGCAGCCTCTCGGCTGGGAACAAAGATGTAGGTGCCTTGGCCCACTTCGAGTTCTGCTTTCCCCGGCCTTCCCTGGTCTCGAGGCTATGAAGTCCCCCATGTTGTTTGACCGTCTCAGAAGACCATCATAGTCTAATGGTTAAGAATTGGGTTCTGGGGCCAGGCACGGTGGCCTGTAATCCCTGCACTTTGGGAGGCCGATGCAGGAGGATGGCTTGAGGGCAGCTGTTTGAGATGAGCCTGGGCAGCATAGCGAGACCCCATCTTTACAAAAAAAATTAAAAAATTATCTGGGCATGAGTGGCACACACTTCTGGTCCCAGATACTCTGGAGGCTGAGGTGGGAGGACTGCTTGAGCCCAGGAGTTCAAGACCGCAGTGAGTGAGCTGTGTTTGCACCACTGCACTACAGCTTGGGCAACAGAGTGAGACCCTGCCTCTAAAAAAAATAAATAAATAAATAAATAAAAAATTGGGTTCTGGGGTTCTGGGGTTCTGGAGTCTGCCAGGTCATAAGTTTGTATGCCAGGACCTCCTACTTGGGACTTTAACGTTATACTTGACTTGTGAACGTCAGTTTCCTCATCTGTAAAATGGGATCAGAGGTCCCAGTTTATAGCACTGCCGGGAAGTGAGAAAGGAGATACTGCTGTGAAGAGCCTGGCCTCTGAGGGACTGAGGCTTTGTCTGCAGCACTGGAGCTATTGCTTTTGTTGCCAAGATGCAGGGAATCTGCCTGTTGGTTTCAGATGGGGCCTCAGTTAGAGGCTAGCAGCCTCCCCACGGCTCAGGCTCAGGCTCAGGCCTGCAGTGTTTTGAGTTTCCTGGGCCTTCCAGGGTCTGAAACTTTGTTTTAGAAGAAGCCAAAGGACTGGGAGTCCCCCAGAGCCTCGGACTTGCTCTGAAGGTCAGAGGCTTGGAAAAAGCGTGGGTGAGGATGTCTGAAGGAGGGTCTCTCAGTGCTGTGGCATCAGGTCTCCCTCTAGCTGACGGAAGCATGCGCGTTTTCTTGCCCTCCGCAAACCTTGCTTTTCTGGGAGTGATGTTGGGAGCGTGTGTGAGCAGGGAGAGGAGTCTTCCTGTCGCTCCTTGGGCAGGAGATTCCTCAGCTGCTGTGCCTGGCTCCTCCTTTAGGCTCGCTGGAGCTGCAAACCTTCACTTAAAAAAAAAAATGAAACAACCTTGTCTTATTTAATGATATTTCCCTTGAATTGCATTTGGTCCTATGTTAATTTCCTGACTTCTGCTTTAAATTTTCTTGCATCTGCCTGCTATACATTTTCTCAGCATTCTACTGTTTTCCTCCATTAAATTTTTCTTTTTAGAAATTGTGGTAAAATACATAAGATAAAATTTACTGTCATAACCACTTTAAGTGCACAGTTCAGCAGCATTAGGTACATTCACATTCTTGTGCAGCTGCCTCCACCATCCATCTCCAGAGTTATTTTCATTTTCCCAGGTGAAACTCTATTCCCATTAAACACTCACTCCCCATTCCCTGTCCCCCAGGCCCTGACAGCCACTATTCTACTGTCTATCTGTATTAATTTGAAAACTGCAGGCAGGCCCTCATGTGAGTGGAGTCATACAGTATTTGTCTTTTTGTGCCTGGCTTGTTTCCCTTAGCATAATGTCCTCAAGGTTCATTCAGCTTGTAGCATATATCAGAATTTCCTCCCTTTTCTTTGACTTAATTTTTTATATTTCGAGGTAGGGCCTCGTTCTGTTGTCCAGGCTGGAGTGCAGTGGTGTGATCATGGCTCACTGCAGCCTCGACTTCCCGGGCTCAAACAATTCTCCTGCTTTAGCTTCCCAAGTAGCTGGGACTCCAGGTGCATGCTACCATGTCCAGCTAAGTAAAATTTTTCTGTGTGTGTGGAGATGAGGTCTCACTCTGTTGCCCAGGCTCATTTCAAACTCCTGGGCTCAAGCAATCCTCCTGCCTTGGCCTCCCAAAGTGCTGGGATTACAGTCCTGAGCCACTGTACCCAGGAAAATTTGTTTTTATTATAGTAAAATATATGTCACATGAAATTTATCATTTTAACAATTTATGTTTACAGTTCATTGGCATTAAGTACAGTACATTCACCTTTCTATGCAGCCACCACCACCATCCATCTTCAGAACGTTTTCATCTTCCCAGAATGAAACGATGTTCCCATTAAAACACAAACTCCCTATTGCCCTTTCCCAGGCCCTGGCAAACACTGTTCTATTCTGTTTTTTCTTTCATTTAATAAAAGAGAGGGCTCATTGCTGTCTCATGGGGTTGCTTCTCCATGTGGTGGCCTTTTTGCATACATGGGATTGAGGTGAAGGTAGAGAAAGGTAACCAAGAATGGGGTTGTAGGAAGAAAAGAGGGGGAGGCACTTGGCTGAGGGTGGTGGCTCACGCCTGTAATCCCAGCACTTTGGGAGGCCAAGGTGGGCAAATCACTCGAGGTCAGGAGTTCGAGACCAGCCTGGCCAACATGGTGAAACCCCGTCTCTACTAA
The DNA here is from genome assembly GCF_007565055.1 of Rhinopithecus roxellana. NCBI lineage: Eukaryota > Metazoa > Chordata > Mammalia > Primates > Cercopithecidae > Rhinopithecus > Rhinopithecus roxellana. The sequence continues at coordinate 27,879,499 of NC_044568.1, forward strand.
AAATACAAAAAAATATTAGCTGGGCGTGGTGGTGCACATCTGTAATCCCAGCTACTGGGGGAGGCTGAGGCAGGAGAATCGCATGAACCCAGGAGACGGAGGTTGCAGTGGGCTGAGATTGTGCCACTATACTCCAGCCTGGGGGACAGAGTAAGACTCCATCTCAAAAAAGAAAAAAAAAAAAAAAGAAAAAAAAAAAGAGCTGGGCGTCCTATCCACTGGCTCAGCAGCCCTGCCGATCCAGCCAGTTCTTTTCCACCAAGAGGTTGATCTTTGGAGCCATCTCCATGCTGTAGATCTGCCAGCAAGTTCCGTAGCTTTCCCACTGTTGCCAGTGGCATGGCTTCTCTTGGCACCACTGATGTTGAATGTCCTCAGTGAGCCCATTCATGGCCACGATTCATGGCACCTTTCACAGTCCTTTTCTGTAACATCGCAGTCCTGGCAATGAACTCCAGATGTTTTGCCCTGACCTTGGATTTAAGTCTCCACTCTGCAGGACCTCGTGAGCTCAGTCCCAGCCCACCTTCTTTCTTAAGACTGAATCATAGTCCATTGTGTGTCTAGCCCACTTTTTGTTTATCCCTTCCTCTGCTGATAGACACTGGATTGCTTAAGTTGTTCAGGAATGGTCATACTGCTTTCCATGTAAAACCCTCTCATGTTTTAAGGCTCATCTGCTGGTAGAGTGAGCGGGACCCAGTGCAGCATGGTCTTCTCTTATGCTGGCCCAGATGGAGGGGACTGGTGGTGAGAGGCTGCATGTTTGTGGCTCTCAGGTTCCCCGCAGCAGGGCATGGGAGTGAGGGGTCCTCTGTGGGGTTGGGGGCTCTTGCCAGTGTCCATCTTCCCCACACACATCCTCCCTTTGGCCTGAGAAAGTATGTCGACCTCCTCCCTCTTGCAGTTTGGCTGTGGGAGTGGGTGACTCACAGAGACAGCCCCTTTCCTGTCTCCTCCTGTCCCTGGGGCCAGCAGGCTGCCTCAGCCATGAGACTTTCTGCACAAGGGGCTGTGGGAGTAAAGAAGGAGCTCTCCGCTGAGTGGTGTCTGGTTGCCAGACATGGTGGTGGAAATGCTTTAAACCTTAAACGAGCCACTCAGCAAATGGTGGGAAGGAAGGAACGAGTTGATCTGATCTGTGGTCTTCTATTTGTTCATGGTGACATGGATGGGGCAAAAGGATTGGGTGGAAATTGACCCTTTGGAAAACAAAAATTAACAGGAAGGCATGAACACAGCAATAAGGACGAACAACCAGCTGCCACCCCCCCAAGTGTGGGTGACTCGTGTAGACATCATGTTGAACAAAGGAAGCAGAGGCAGCAGAGAAGGGGGGTGCATGTGCCCGTTCCTGTGACCCTGGGGAGCGGGTAAAGTGGATGTCTGTGATAGAGGCGAAGAAGTGACTGCCTTCGGAGGGCAATGTGGGAACCCACTGGGGTGTAGGGAATGTCCCATACCTTGATTTGTGTGCTCATTTATGTAAAACCTTGCTGTCCAGCAAGGCAAAACCCCACGTCTAGAAAAAATACAAAAATTAGCCAGATGTGGTGGCCTGTACCTGTAGTCCCAGCTACTCGGGAGGCTGAGGTGGGTGGATTATCTGAGCTTGAGAGGTAGAGGCTGCAGTGAGCCATGATTGCCTCCACTGCACTCCAGCCTGGGCAACAGAGTGAAACCCTGTCTCAAAAAAAAAAAAAAAAAAGAGAGAAAAACCCAGAGTACAAAGAACAACAACAACAAAAATACCTGCTGTCACCCAGTTTGCTTAACATTTGCAAGTTAAACCTGAATAAGAAAGAGATGCTGGGCACAGTGGCTCATGCCTGTAATCCCAGTGCTTTGAGAGGCTGAGGAAGGAGGCTCTCTTGAGGCCAGGAGTTTGAGACTAGCCTGGGTGACATAGCAAGACCGCATCTCTACTAAAAATACAAAAATTAGCCAGGTGTGGTGGTGCATGCCTGTAATCCCAGCTACTCAGGAGGATGAAGTAGGAGGATCGCTTGAGCCCATCAGTCCGAGGCTGCAGTGAGCTATGATCATGAAAGGGACGTGAAAATAAACCGATGATATTAAACATTTTCATTTCAGTGATGTGTAGGTTGTGGGCTTTTTACTTGGCTCATTTCCCCCTCAATTATTAGAATAAGATATTCTAAGACCAAGTGTTGGGCTGGTTGCCTGGGCCCAGCCAGCCTTCAGACAGGGTGTTGAAGATAAGAGTCAAAAGGCCTACCTAGGCCATTCCTGAGGGTGGAAGGTACTGGGAGAGTCTGGAGTGTCCTTGTACCTCCTGAGTGACAGCTGCCAGCCCTCCATTCCTCCCCTCTGCACTTGTAAAGTAAGGCTCAGGCCTTCTTATGCTGGGGAAATTGTTCTAGAATGAGGTGCGGGATGCCTATGTTTTCTTCTTTCTGGCCTGACCTTATTAAATTGCTTGACCCCATGAACATTAGTCCTCTTGTCTAGATGCAGACATGGTCATTCCTGGCTCACCAACCTCACAGATAGGTTGGGAAGCTCACTCGGGGTCTTTGTGCCCTGCGAAGGGCTGGCCACAGGCTTCTGTGTGGGGCATTCTGTCTGGGCACCATGGGCTCCTGTAGCCAGAGATGGAGGGAAGACGTGGGGAAAGGTGGATACTGCCGGAGCTTAGGCCCTCAACGGAGGCCTGCTTCCTTCTGGGGCACCGGGGGGCATGCATCATGCCTAATATAACTTGGTGTGGGGATTGCGGTTCACAGGCCTCTCCCGACAGGGCTGGCAGTTCTGAACATAGTGCTTCTCTAGGTGTCTGGAATGGAGGCTCAGCCTGCTGGGCCTCAATGCCTTTCCTGAGCAGCTTTTAAATATGGATTTGGGCTGGGTGTAGTGGCTCATGCTGGTAATCCCAGCACTTTGGGAGGCCGAGGCTGGAGGATCACTTGAGGCCAGGAGTTTGAGACCATCCTGGGCAACATAGTGAGAAGTCTTCTCTACAATTATTTTAAAAAAATTAACTGGCCATGCTCCTGTAGTCCTAGCTAGTTGGGAGGCTGAGGTGGGAGGATCACTTGAGTCCAGGAGTTGGAGGCTGCAGTGAGCTGTGATCGTGCCACAGCACTCCAGCCTGGACAACAGAATGAGATCCCGTCTCTCTCTCTCTCTTTTTAAAAGGATTCGTTCATTTATTCATTCCCTCATTAAGCCTTATTTGAACACTGTTACTGTGCCTTGGGTGTACATGCAGAGATGAATAGTATTCAGAATTAGCTGGTTAGTGGGAGAAGAGGAGGGAGGAAACGGGGGAGGGAGTTGCCATTTTCTCAGTACCCACTCTGTGCCTGTCTGGGTGCAGGAGGGCTCCCATACGCATGCTGCTGCATTTACTCTTTACAGCAGCCCTGGGAGTGGTTTTTATGGCTCCTGTTTTGCAGGTGAGGAAACGAGTTCAGTTGGGCTGAGTCTTTGCTGCTGGTCCTGGGACCAGCGTCGTTCTCCTCACTGGGAGCTTCTAGGAACACACAATCTTGGGCTTCTTCCCAGACCTGCCGAAGCAGAATCTGCATTTGAGCAGGCTTGCTGGGGATCCGTGTGCAGGGTGAAGGCCCTGCCGCGACACGGGAGAAGGCTGGCACAGGCCAGGTTTGCTTTCCTCTGTAGTATGGCCTCCTCAGTCCTAGCAATGACAGTCAGAATGGAGCTATTGGCAGCGATGGTGCCCAGTGCTGTGCAGGACCCTTTCATGGTTTCTCACATTTAACCCCCAGAAGCCCTATGAGGTAGGCACTGTCATCGTCTCCCTTTATTGCTGGGGAGACCCAGGTCACAGAAAGGGCAAGTAACCTGGGCCGAACCTCTCTCAGGTCACACTGTGTTTGGGAGGCAAAGGGCCTTCTCAGAGGGTGTGTGGATGTGTGTGTGCGAGTGTGCATGTATGCATGTGCATATGTACGTGTGCATGTGTTTATGTGTGTACATGTGCATGTGTGTGCATATATGCATATGTGTTCATGTGCATACATGTATGTGTATGCACACGCACACGTGTGTGTGTGTGTGTTGGAAGGAGCTGGTGGTGATGGCATGGCAGGGGGAATTTGGGGAGATGACTCTTGGAAGCAATGGATATAGCAGATGGTAGGGGGAGAAGTCAGTGGGGTGGAGGGGACCCCAGCTACCACCTGGGGGATGCTGTCCTGAGTCTCATGGGGAGACTCTCTGGCTTTTTGGTTGAGTCAGGTCCAGGCCCCCTCCTCTGGGAAGCCCTCCCTCATTCTCTGCTCAGTTCGGGTTCCGTCTGTGCTCCTATCTTGTGCTACTTGCCCTCATCACATTGTCTGATGTGTGTTTCTCCATTCCTGGCTAAATGATGAGGTCCTTGGCGGCAGGACCATGTCTTGGTCATCTTCGTATCCTCTAGCCCTAGCACAGTTGGTTTTTCTTCACTCATTCATTTATAAAAATATATTGGAGGCCTACAGTGTGCTGAGCCCTGACTCAGGTGCTGATGGGCCCGTGGCAATTAAGGCAGATATGATTGCTAATCCGCTAGAGGACATGCTGGAGAGAAAAACTCTTGTGGAAGGGTGACAAATTTATTAGTTAGTTCATCCATCCATCCATTCATTAATCCATCCATCTACCTACCCCACCCACCCATCCACCCATCCACCCATCCATCCACCCATTCATCCACCCATCCATCCATCCATTCATTAATCCATCCATCTACCCACCCGACCACCCATCCAGCCATTCATCAACCCATCCACCCATTCATCCCCTCATCCATCCATCCATTCATTAACGCATCTACCCACCCCACCCACCCATCCACCCATTCATCCACCCATCCATGCATCCATTCATCACTCCATCCACCCATTCATCCACTCCTCCATCTATCCAGTCATTAATCCATCCATCTACCCACCCCACCCACCCATCTACCCATTCATCCACCCATCCATCCACCCATTAACTAGGCAAACACTAGACACTGGGGGTACAGTGTAAGCAAGTCTAAAGTGATCCTGGCCCTCGGAGCTACAGCCCATGGGAACACCCACAACTCGAAATCTCTCTAAAGAGAACCAGGGCCAAAGGGCAGGTGCAGCAGGAACCCTGGCCTCATCTGCGTAGACAGGGCCACCTCCTGTGACGTCTGAAGGAGGTTGTGGAATTACACAAAAAAGGACTTTACACTTGGAATGTTAGGCACCCAACACATTCCAAACTCATAAAACTTCCACAGTTTGGGGATCTTAACTCTAAGCCGGCACAGTGGTTAAAAGCAGGAAGGTTCAGAGTGTGTCTGGATTTGCAGAAGTGCAACACCATGCTTTACAACAGCCATTGCCCTGCAAAGCGCACTCCTGGCTGATAACTTTCATGAGTGTGTGCTGCTCCTGATGCTGCTGTGGTCCTGCCAGGGTTATCTGTTAGGGTCTGTGGCACCTGTCTGTAAGGTGACCCTGGGCTGGCTAGATGTCACCCTGCAGCCATTCGAAGTCTCTTGGGTTGCATTGCCCCTAGGCAAAGGGATAGCAAACTTTCCTTTTTTTTTTTCCTCAGGTGGAGTCTCGCCCTGTCACCCAGGCTGGAGTGCAGTGGCTCGATCTTGACTCACTGCAACCTCCACCTCCCAGGTTCAAGCAATTCTCCTGCCCCAGCCTCCCGAGTAGCTGGGATTACAGGTGTGTGCCACCATGCCCAGCTAATTTTTTGTATTTTTAGTAGAGATGGTTTCACCATGTTGGCCAGGCTGGTCTCGAACTCCTGACCTCGTGATCCACCCATCTTGGCCTCCCAAAGTGCTGGGATTACAGGCGTGAGCCACCATGCCCAGCCAGCAAGCTCTCCTTTTATTATTTTTAAAATAGGGTTTTGCTGCAAAATGAAATACAGATCTAGAAACCCACAAAGTCAATGTAGAACTTAGTGAATTTTTATAAGGTGAACGCCATTGAAACCACTTCCCAGGTCTAGAAATAGAACTTTGCAAGCTGCTTCAGAAGGCTTATCCTTGTTCCCTGTCCCTATTTCTCTTTCCAGAAAGAATCACTAGCTTGACTTTTATGGTGATCGCTCCCTTGCTTTGTTTTAAAGTTCTGTCACTCACGTGTGTACCCCTTGCCGCTATAATTTAGTCTTAGAGTGCCATTCTTTAAGGAATATGAGGGAGTAATATTTTCTTGCAGTGATGATTATTTTACATTTTTTGGAGACCACTCTGTCGCCCAGGCTGGGAGTGTAGTGGCACCATCATAGCTCACTGCAGCTTCAAACTCCTGGGTTCAAGCGATCCTCTTATCTCAGCCTCCCCAGTAGCTGGGACTGCAGGTGCATGCCACTATGCCTGGATAGTTTTTAAAAATTTTGTAGAGATGGGATCTTGCTATGTGGCCCAGGTTGGTCTTGAAGTCCTGGCCTCAAGTGATCCTCCCTACTTAGCCCTCCAAGTAGCTGGAATTATAGGTGTGAGTCACCATGCCCAGCTGATTATTTTAAAAATTCTTCTGGTCAGGCACAGTGGCTCACCCTGTAATCCCAACACTTTGGGAGATTGAGGTGGGTGGATCACTTGAGGCCAGGAGTTCCAGACCAGCCTGGCCAACATGACGAAACTCTGTCTCTACTAAAAACACAAAAATTAGCCAGGCATGGTGGTGGGCGCCTGTAATCCCAGCTACTCGGGAGGCTGAGGCAGGAGAATCACATGAACCCAGGAGGCAGAGGTTGTAGTGAGCTGAGATTGAGCCACTGCACTTCATTCAGCCTTGGTGACAAAGCGAGACCCTGTCTCGTAGAAAAAAAAAAATCCTTTATAACAATTCCTGATCTGGAAGCTTCTGGCAATTAGGCTCCTGGTTAAACCATTTTCTACCTTTGGCAGGTGAAGGCGAGGCAGGAAGTGCCTACCACTTAGCAGGTGTCCACTCGGAGTTTGATGAGAGGCTGGAGATGCCAGGGAAGTTTTACAGTCACCTGGGGAGGAGGTACCAGAGTCCTGAACCAGGGTGACCACGGCCAGGGGGACTAACAGTGTGGAGGGGAGGAGCCGAGGGAGGGTCTGGGGGAGGGATTAACGTGCAGGGAGAAGAGAGAAGGAGCTGTGCGTCATTCTTTCTTTCCCTTTCTTTCTACTTCAGTACACTGGGGAAATTAATCTCTTACCTGCCACGGCGGGGAAACCTGAGTTTGCTGTTGGGGCTGTCCAGGGCACGTGGGGTGTCTTTGAGGCCATTCTTCACCGGGATTGATGACAGAGGCATATTTCCTGCTGAGCCAGGCTCCTCACCCCACCCAAGGGGGATTTGGAGGCAGGTGGTCACGTGTCTGGCTTGGTTTAAGTGTCCACAGTAGCCTGTGGAGATGTGTTGAATTTTAGAAGTAACCGACAGGTGAGTTCTATGGGAGAGGGCCATGGTGATTTTCAAATGCTGGGTCTATAGCATTCTGTAGTCCTCACCATGCAGGTGCTCCTCATGTCCTAGAAGCTTAACTTCAAGCAGGTGGCTGATCAAGCCTTGCTGTTGGTAGGAGCGAGGGGCTGGTCTCCTTATTCACCTAAATCTTCTCTACATGGGAACATGATAGTGGTTATATGACTCATTACTGAAGGCTCCCTTTGCTAGAAGTTCAGACTATAGGAGATGTCAGTGTAGCCAGTTTTAAGCTCAGTGGGGGAGAGCATCATGAACCTATGGAATCTCCAATAGTACATGGAAACACAGAAAAATGAGAACGGAAATTCTTGGCCTCATTTATAAATAAGCGTTGATTAAAAGTCTGTTTTTTTGTCTTTGGTGTGGAGGACACAGAAGTGTTGGATTCAGTCCCAACATTGCATAGTGTAATGGAAAAGAAATAACTGTCATTGTGCATCGTGACAAGTAATTCATAAGAAAAACAAAACACTTGAGCACAGGGCCAGTTGTCTATTGTGTGTTGGTGACACAAAATGGGACTTCTCACTATAGTTAGGTGGGGTTTCTGTCTTTTGGCAGGACTTTGACTTTTAAAAGTGCCACACACTCTAGAAGAAAACAAGGAATTATGCAGCCATGTGGACACGGGTTCTGAGGCCTGTTCATGTCTGCCCCCCCCGCGCATGCTGGCTTCCCCACCCCCATCTCGCAATGGACTTGTCCTCAGGGATGCTTATAAGTGTCTGAACTCATCATGGGTGTTTCTCCCCATTCTCAGCCCACCCGCAACCCCTGCCTTCTTGCCCGTGTGCCCTGGGAGGTGGTGATGGTTGCCACCTCCTCCTTTCCATGCAGGTGAGAGCTGGGCTGGATGAGGTGGTCTCTTAGGTCCCTTCCAACTTGAAGCTTCCCTGGGTCCAAGCTTAAGGGGCGGGCAGGGACCTTTCGAGACGCACATTTGGTGGGAAGATGCCCCTGAAAGGTGCCACGGAGTTACCTATGGCAGTCCGGGCGTTCCTCGTCTTGGCCAGTGTTGGAACTCAGGGGAGGGCCCGATTCCATGTCAGTGTGGCGGGGACTGGCCTTCCAAAAGGCTGTTTTCTAAGTGCTTGATGATCATGCTGTTTTCATTCTAAGATGTGTATTGTGTCATTGCCTTACGTTTCTGAAATTGGGAAGCATTTTAGTGTCTGTATGTGTGTTTAACAAAATGACAGTCCCTCCAAAGACAGAGCTGTCATTAAGATAGTGGTGGCCCACGCACTTACAGCCCCTTAGACCTCAGGGGCTGTCGTAACTGGTGATAGGCGGCCTGGGCTGATGCAGGCTGCCTCCAGAATTTGAATACCAGGCCCTAGACCTGTGTGATTATAGCCACAGCATGGCCTCTTAGGCCTCTTTCTGTACTCAAAGGACGCGACCAACAACGGACAGCAAGTCTGTTTTGAAAACCCTTGACTTTGAAACCTTCCAGTCCTCTCTGTGGGCTCTCACCTAATTTTGCTTAAACACTGCATTTGCCTCCCCTCCCCTCACTCACAAACTTTCAATGGCTCCCTATTTCTTCTACCTGGACCTTGGACTCAGCCTAGCTTTCAGTCTGGCCCCTGCATCATTCTTTCTACCTCAGTCAGCCACTCACCCAGTTCCTTTCCAGTGGGAAGATTTCATGATCTCCTCCGAGGCAGGGCCATGTCTGACTCCACTTTTGATCCACTGAGTCCCTAGCACATGGCCTTCCTGGAGGCAGGCATTCTGGCAACACTTGTTGGCTGATGCGTTGATGTGGCTGCAACTCAGACCTGAAATCCTTTGGGCATTTTATTACCATCAGCATCTGGACAGTGTAACTCAAGGATTAACAGAGTTATAGGAGAAAACTCCACTCTGAAAATGGCTAATTATTATTATTTTTTAACCAACTACAATTTACAGAGGGTTTGTAGAGGCACAAAAGAGCACACACCCTGTAAACGAGGGTTAATGAGAAAGCTTCCCGATAGCTTGTGCTTCATCAGCAACAGAACAGCGTGTAAATAAATCTAATTTCCCTCCAACTCAACTCGTCACAGGCTTAATTACCGCAGCCACAATGTGTGCATGTGTGTGTTTTTTTCATTAGCGAAAGAGGGTCATTATTAGCCATGTCTGGTAAGAATTATGATGAAGAGCCTGGCTCACCCTCGATAGGTGTCCTCAGAGAGCAGAAAGGAACTTTCCTTGTGAACTAAAGAGTTCCCAATTAAGGTGGTTTGGAGGAAGCAGGAAGCGGCAAGCAGATTAGAAAAAGATTACAGAAACAGGGAAAGCAGGCGAGGAGGCGGGAGGGTTCTGGTGGGCTCGGTTAATGACCTAGGGAAGAAGGTTTTCTTCTGGGGGCTGTGCCCTCTTTCCCCCCTGCATTGTCATTTACTTGCCCAGAAATCCTGGGGGCTCTGAGACCCCTCCGGGGGTCCTCTCTTGCATTCTGGCTCCAGAGAGCTGAAAATGAGACTTGCACTTGTGGGGGGACAGGGCTTGACCGCTTCCAGCCACCTCTTTTCGATGGCTTTTCACACTTCCCTCCCCTCCTGCTGAGGAGGGAAGCAGTGGAGAGCGTGCTGCTGCCATCGCGGAAGATAGCCGCACCAGTGGACTGTTGCAGTGAGTGTATTGTTCTAGAAATAAATAGCTGAAAACCCCGAGTCAGAAATTAGTTAACACAAAGGAAGTCGAACCCTACAGGCCAAGTTCCAATTGTCTGCAGGAAGTGCCCTGCCCAGGGGGCCCTTTGAGGGAGGATTTAAGTCCATTCTGCCTGCCTGTACACAATGTTGGCAAAAAAAGTTTTTTCTTTCCTTTCGACCCCAGGCCCGCAAACCCCCCATAATGATTGCTTTCCTCATTAAGCAATGTAGGAGGCCGCACTTTTAGGTGCAAATACATCTCTAGTGATTGAGAAATTCAGGCGGCTTCTCCGGCTTGGTGCACATGTGTTCCGGCTGCTAGACACTGTCCATCCCTGTCTGTCCCGCAGCTGCAGCCCGAGCTGCCCCTCCATCCCTTGCACTGGGCATAGGGCAGACCTGACAGCCTTCAGAGTACAAGAGGACCTGGAAGCCTCTTCTGGGGTTGAGGGTCCCTCCCTAGCATGTATTCTTCTAGGTCCTGCTTGAATGCCTCCAGGAGTGGGAGTCTCATCTCGTTCTAAAGCAGCTTGATCCCTATTGACAGCCCTGATGATCACATTTACTGAGTACTTACTGAGTGCCAATAATTACTTAATTAAACAAACATTATTGATAATCTCTTCTGGGCCAGGCACTGTGCTAGGCACTGGGGATTCATCAATGACCCTGGATGGAGGTTTCCTGCCCTCTTGGAGCTTACACCAGATTGCATGCAGGAGGCAACTGATAAATGTGATGATGAGTGCTTTGAAAACTAAAAGTGGGTAGAGACAGGGCAGGTTAGGTGGGGGCAACGCCACTGCCTTGCTCAACAAGGAGGAGTTACTAAAGCCACACTTCTCCCCGTTTCTTTATAAAACCCCACCTGACTTGGCCTTGGGTTGGGGCCTTTGCATAAACAGACTATTCTTCCTCCACTTTTTAATGTCTGGCTTTTTTTTTAGATGGTGTCTTGCTGTTGTTGCCCAGGCTGGAGTGCAGTGGTGCAATCTCAGCTCCCTGCAGCCTTCACCTCCCGGGTTCAAGTGATTCTCCTGCCTCAGCCTCCGGAGTCCCTGGGATTACAGGCACCTGCCACCATGCCCAGCTAATTTTTGTATTTTCAATAGAGACAGGGTTTCCTCATGTTGGCCAGGCTGGTCTCCAACTCCTGACCTCAGGTGATCCACCCGCCTCAGCCTCCCAAAGTGCTGGGATTATAGGCGTGAGCCACCGTGCCCGGCCAAATGCCTGGCTGCTTTGTGCCATTCAAGTGTTTGCTCAAATGTCCTTTCCCTGAAGAGGCCTTTTTTGATAGCCAGAGCCTCAAGTTGCCTCTTTGCTTTTCAACAGTTCCTATCCTAACACCTTTTATTTATTTATTTTTGAGATAGGGTCTTACTCTGTTGCCCAGGCTGGAGTGCAGTGGTGCAGTCAAAGCTCACTGCAGTCTCTAACTCCTGGGATCAAGTAGTCCTCCTGCTTTAGCCTCCCAAGTAGTTGGGACTACAGGTGCACATCACCACACCTGGCTAATTTATTTATTTATTTTTCTGTAGACAGGGTCTTGCTGTGTTGCCCAGGCTGATCTTGAACTCCCGGGCTCAAGCAATCCTCCTACCTCAGCTTCCCAAAGTACTAGGATTACAGGTGTGAGCCACTGTGCCTAGCCTCCTATCATCTTTGTTTCAGTACTTGCCTTGCATTTATCACCCCCTGAGATTTTCTGATTATTATTTTGCTTTGAGACAGAGTCTTGCCCTATTGTCCAGGATGGAGGGCAGTGGCATGATCTTAGCTCACTGCACCCTCTGCCTCCCAGGTTCAAGCGATTCTCCTGCCTCAGTCTCCCAAGTAGCTGGGACTCCAGGTGCGTGCCACCACGCCTGGCTAATTTTTGTATTTTTAGTAGAGATGGGGCTTCACCATGTTGACCAGGCTGGTGTCGAACTCCTGCCGTCAAGTGATCCACCCGCCTCAGCCTCCCGAAGTGCTGGGATTACAGGCATGAGCCACTGTGCCTGGCCGATTTTCTGATGGTTATATTCCTTGCTGCCTAGTGGATTTTGTCTGTGCGGTTGACTGCTGTGTCCCCAGCCCAGGATGTCGCCTGGCACACAACGGCCCCGCAGTCCTGAATTGTTGAGTGGGTGAGGACATGTGAGGCTCATGCCACCCTCTCTGTTACCTTGAATGAGCTCCACAACAACCTCCCATTTTACAGATGAAGAAACAGAGGTTCAGAGAGGTTAAGTAGTTAATCTAGGGTCACACGGGGATGCATCTCCCGCCAGTAGAAGGTCAAGCCCACGCCTTCAGTTGCCCGATGAACCTGTGCAGGTTTTTTCTCCTCCTGGTTGGCCCATGGGGTCTGTTCTGTGCTCTGTGACCTCCTGGAGCAAGCCTGCTTGCTCTATGGGCCACCCTCCTGTGGTCCCTAGACAGTCTCCCTGGCCTCCCTGGGCTCCCTTTGAAAAGGACAGGAGGCTTGGAGAGATATCCAGGGCCAGAGTTCTCTGGTGATGTTGCTATAGTCAGAAAGGCGACCAGCCTGGCTCCCCCAGATCCCTACTGTGTCAAATGGCTGGTGCTGTGAATGCCCAGGCAGTTGTTATGCAAGGGCTTCTGTGGCTGGGGCTCCATCAGGAAGGGCTGCTGAAGACCCCAGGCCTAAGCCACATGGGGTGGGGGAGGGCCACTGGTGTGCACCGCCTCTCCCAATTGCGGTGTGCAGTTCTTGCCTGGGGGCCATAGAAGCCAGGCGAGGCACCAGGCCATCTGTTTGCAGTGCCTTCCTGGGCCACATCACGGGCACAGTGGCCCACATTCTTGGATTCTTGAGTTAGTGAATATCAGTCAGGGGGAAATGTGACCACACAATTTTGCTTTCTTCTGCAGGAGCTGGATTTGGGGGTGAGCACCTTGATAAGGGCCAGGAGAGCCTGGGGTGGGCACTAGGGGTCCTGAGATGAGCTGCTGCTCTGCATTTGCTCCCTCCTTGCTGTGGGGTTTTGACCAAGACCTTGCCCTCTCTGGACTGTGGGGGCCTCTTCACTGTCCTGCCTGGGTGGGACTTCGAGTTCTGAACCACTGAAACTTAGCCTTGGAAGGAAGAAAAACAGACTGTGGCTCCAGTGCACCTCTGGGGCAGACAGCCCCAAGCCCCACTCTCTGTCATAGTTGCTCAACTGGCAGGACTGACCCCATCATTATTTTGGGAAGCAGAGCCCATGCGTGGGTGGTGCTGCTACTTTCTCTCCCGACACTCAGAAGCCCAGCATGGGTTTGAAGATTATTTACTCTTTAATAAATCAGAAGACTAGTTCTGGCTGAGGTCACAATGGGATTCAAACCCAGGTCTGACCTTGCAGCCAGTGCCCACGCCAAGGCACTTTGCATGGAGCTGGGTACACTTGCTAACTCAGAACTCTCATGTTAGAAATGTTTCCCACGGCCGGGCGCGGTGGCTCACGCCTGTAATCCCAGCACTTTGGGAGGCCGAGGTGGGTGGATCACGAGGTCAGGGGTTCGAGACCAGCTTGACCAACATGGTGAAACCCCGTCTCTACTAAAAATACAAAAATTAGCTGGGCGTGGTGGCGGGCGCCTATAATCCCAGCTACTCAGGAGGCTGAGGCAGGAGAATTACTTGAACCCAGGAGGTGGAGGTTGCAGTGAGCCAAGATCGTGCCACTGCACTCCAGCCTGGGCGACAGAGCGAGACTCCATCTCAAAAAAAAAAAAAAAAAAAAAATGTTTCCCAATAAGATTTGACCAATTTAGGCTGGGCACGGTGGCTTATGTGGGCTCCCACCTCTGCCTCCCAAAGTGCTAGGATTACGAGGTGGAGGATTGCTTGTAGCCAGGAGTTGGAGACCAGCTTGGGCAACATAGTAAGACTTCATCTCTACAACAGATTTTTTAAAGCACTAGCCAGGTGTGGTGGTGCTTGGAAGGCTGAGGTGGGAGGATCACTTGAACTCAGGAGTTGTAGGCTGCAGTGAGCTGTGATAGCACCACTGCACTCCAGCCTGGGTAGCAGAGTGAGACCCTGCCTCGTACAAGAACAGCAAAAATAAAAGATTTGACCAAGTTAAATGATTTTAAAGTACGGAGACCGTCAAACAGTCTTGTATGTGACATGAGCACCCGCAGTCTATCTTCTGTCTGGAGTTCCCACATGTGCCTTGAATGCACTGACTCTGGGACGCTTGAGGGGCTCTCCCAGCACCTTCTGATTTCAGGATTTGATGGCGTGTCCTGGGCCCTCCTCGGGCCTTTTGTTGCCATCGGGCCTCTGTCTCTCTGCTCTATGTTGTAGACACACTGGCCTCCGCTTGGTTCTTGGAGTGCATGATGCTCCATGCCTCAGGTTCCTTTGTGCTCGCTGCTCCCCATCACTGTCACCATCACCGTCTGGTCCCCTGCAGCTTGGCTCACGCTGCCTCCTCAGTGAGGCTCTCCCTCCCTCACCACTCTGGCTGGAGCTGGCCTCTTCCAGCCCCGTCACGTCACCTTTTTTATTTCCTTGGATGTGCTGATCACTCACAGCAATGATTTTATTTCTCTATTTATGCATCTTCTGCCTTTTTCCCAACTAGAGGGTAAACTCCCTGAGAGGATCTGTCCACCTCATTCCCGGTTTTGCTCTGGGACAGTCCCTGGCACGTTGCAGGGTCTCCGTGAGTGTTTTGTGAGCGCACAGATGGCCTTAAATGCCCCTGCGCCTCCCTTCTTTAGAGGAGCGTCCGGCTGGCCCTGGGGGCCCCGGCCCTCCTCCTTGTGTCTGGCTGACACGTCTTCTGTGACTCAGTGCTGGCAGTTGGCAGAAAGAGAGGAAGGTACCTCCCAGAGGAGTCCGCTTCCCAGAAACACCCAGCCCACTTCCCCCACCTGGGCTCCCCCAGGACAGCAGAATGCAGGGACTTCTTGGAAACCCCTGACTTGGCCCCTGGAGGGTGATGACTTGGAGCCCTATATTTAAATGTTAGTGACAAAACCCAGGAAGCCTCACAATTTTGTGCCTAGGAAGGGGTATTGGTGGAGGAGAAAAAGGAGGGGAAGCCGCTAGCTGAGAATTCCCAGAGTAGGAATTTCCTAAACTTTCCCCCAGATCACTGGGTGCAAGGAAGCAGCCCCCGTGTGACTCAACCCGAGCAGGAGCATGATCGGTGAGCGTGCACTCGCCTGCACAGGTGTGAGTGATAGCCAGAGATGAGCTGTTCGGCCAGGTTATGGGCTGACAGCAGCCTTCCCATCAAGGTCAGCCCGGACTCTCCACCACATGGCCCTTTCCATCTGCACGGATGGACTGGAATGTGGGGAGAGTGGATGCAGGTGGCCCCCTGAATTGCACCTCCAGTGACACAGGCATTCGCGGGAGGGAGAGTCTCCTTAATGCAAAGACTCCCAGGGTGAACCTATTTGCAAAGCAAGGAAATCTTTTCTAAGATAGAAACCGCCCCCGTCCCCACCCCTCCCCAATTCACTACTGGGGCCTGTTCACATTTAACTAGGAGTTGTGGACCCGTGTGATTTCCCTCCAGACGAAACTTTAAAGGCAGACTCTAAAAACGATCCCTGGAAGAGATGACCACGGCCCAGGGGCGAGTGGAACAAAGTGTAGAAAGGTTACAAATCAGCGTGCGGTGCAGGATCCCATTCGCACTCGGTGATTGCTGCGCGTGTCCATAAATGCAGGAGAGGATGTGCGGGATCGCTCTCATCAAAGTGGTCACAACCCCAAGCTCTGGTGCTGAGATTTCAGGTGATTTTTACTATTTTTCTTTGTACTTTTCTGTATGGCTTGTATCTTTGACATCAGTCGCAGTTATCTTTGTAATCAGAAATAACAGTAAAGCTTCATTTTTTTTTTTTTTCTGGGAAAGAAAGATACTCAGAAACACAGAAGCAGTTCTGGGGAGAAAGCCGGGTGAAACCACAGGCTGGCGGAATGCACGCCCTGCATCCCTGTCAAAGTCAGGACCTGGGATGCTTGTTGCAAGTGTGGACAGATTCCCTGGCGTGGGCATTTCTTGTGGTGGGGGGACTGGGCCCTTCCTGCACCCACTCCTGTTCCCAGCATAGCCCAGGGCTCCCAGGGGACCTCACTTCTGGGGCTTCTGTCTTTGGTGAGACTTGGTGCTGCTAGATACCCCTGTGGGGTGGTGCCTCGGCTTGAGAGGAGGTTACTCTTCTGTGCTGTTTCACCATCTTCCTCGTCTCTTTACTTAATGTGGTGGAGATGGGACCGTAGCCCCTGGACTCCATGGAAACCGCATTGTCCACGTGGAAAAGCTGCAGCCTGTGGTCACGCTGGTCTTTACCATGCACTGGACTTCTCTGTTGACCTTTTTCTGCATGAGAGGGGTGAACACAGAGGGACTCAGAACCTGGTATCCTAGGAAGCACCTCCATGCTCAGAAGGAGCACTGGTCTGTTAGAGGTTGGAACCCCTCTTGTACCATCCTCTAATAGTGACCTTCCCCCCTTAGGGCCTCAGTTTCCCCATCTGTAGTAGTACCTCTGTCATAGGGCAGGGGTTCACAGGTGGGTACCCATGAAGCTACTTTCCCATCCTCCCATCCCTGCATGGAAGCGGGGCTTCGCTGGAAAGATTTCTAGAAACTGTTTTGAACTCTGACCCTGGCCATGTCTTGCCTGTAGTAAGTGATCAGGTGACGTCACCCGGTGTGATTTCTTAGCAACCAGCTACTTTGGTCAGCCAGCCGACAGATGCTCTCCTACAGAGAGAGTTGGAGTAATTTTTTCCGTTCGATGTGCACTCCTGGAAGGGGGCCAAGATGCGTTTTAGGCAGTACCTGGCTTCTCCTTGAATTAGGCTGTTTTCCATTCTCATCTCCCCAAAGGTGGTTTTCCAGCCTCAGCTGTGACTCACAATCTCAGCCTACCCACAGGAGGGTCAGAAAATTGGTGAGAAGTGATTTTCTTTTTAAACTCAGAGGTGGAAAATCTGCATTTACTTAACAATGACTAACTTGGTGTTGTCCAGCAACGGGGCTTGTCCAAGAAGGTCTGCTTTATGGAATGATGTGCATGACTTTAATCATCTCAGTCTACCTTCATTCATCCATTCAACAAGGGGTTATTGTGCACCTGCTATGTGCCAGGTACTGTTCTAGGTGCTTTGGATTCCATAGTGAACAGATAGAAGTTCCTGCTCTGAGAGAACAATATACTTAGGTCCTATTTGTTTATTTATTTATAGAGACAAGGTCTCACTTATTGCCCAGGCTGGCCTTAGATTCCTGGGCTAAAGTGATCTTCCTGCCTCAGCCTCCCAAGTAGCTGGGACTACAAGCAAAAGCCACGGTGCACCTCAGTACAAAATTTTCAAGCTCACCCCCTAACCAGGGCTAGTCTCCTCCACCCTGGAGGGAGGGAAGGAGCACAGGGCTGGGCACTAGCCCTGGTCCTGCCACTAACTTGCCTTGTGCCCTAGGGACAATCTCTTGCATCACAGATTCTGAGAAAGCGCTGGATTGGATTGGCTCCCTTCTTCAGTGCCTTCTCTATCTAAAGTTCTGTGATTCCCATGTGGTTCTCCAACTTACTCACTGTTCTTTTAAAAACTTTTATCATCTAAAAATTTTTAGTGGCTCAGCAACGGTGTTTTTTTTTTTTTTTAAATGAAATATCTCAGATAAACAAAAGAGAATAACGACCATCCAGGATGTACCTTTCAGCTTAAGGAGTCATTCACCCAGCTGAGCACTGAAGTGCCTTCCACTTTCTGCCCCGTTAGGGCTTGGCATTCATCATTTCCCTGTATGCCTTGCTTCTGGAGATATATGTGTGTGTGTGTGTGTGTGTGTGTGTGTGTATATATATATATATATATATATGATATTTAATTATAAATGATATCAATTCATCATTTCCCTGTATGTCTTGTTTCTGGAAATATATAAAAATGATATTTAAATACTATTGATACACATGTTTTAAAACAATATAGATACCATATTTTACCATACATATAGTTTATCTATAGCAACTTGCTTTTTTTCCTCTCTCAACATTATGTTTGGAAGATTAATCTGTGTTGATACATGTAGCCGTTTCATTAATTTTAATTGCTGCATGGTGTCCACTCTGTAAATGTACCACAGTCTATCTGTCGATCTGATGTTCATGGAGATGTAGATGCTAATTTTTTTTTTTTTTTTGGCTATTACAAATCATTCTGCAGCAGATACTCTCACGGCGGACTTCCACAAACAGGAGTTTTCTAGGATATAAGCCTCTGTGAGCAGTGACTGAGTCGAAGGGCATGGCTCAAACTCTTTTCCCCGATCTCTGTCTGCCCGCTCTGCTCTCCCCACTTTAAGTACTTTCTTTCCCAGTGGTTCTAGCATGCCTCTGGATGTGTCTTAGTGTCCCCACTTGGGTCATGAGCTGAGCTTGGAGGTCAGGGGAAAGGTCAGGATGCTACGTCTAGGGGTGCCACAACTGCTGAGCACTGCTGGGCACCGTAGGGCGCTGCTCGGGGTAGATGGGCCTCAGCTGTTAGGAGGAAGTAGTTCTTTTGCTTCTTGCCCTGAGCTGTCTTAGAAAGCACCCAGTCTTGGCCGGGCATGATGGTTCACGCCTGTAATCGCTGCACTGTGGGAGGCCGAACCACATGGGTGGTTCACCTGAGGTCAGGAGTTTGAGACCCACCTGGCCAGCATGGTGAAACCCCATTTCTACTAAAAATGCAAAAACTAGCTGGGTGTGGTGGTGGGTGCCTATAGTCCCAGCTACTCAGGAGGCTGAGGCAGGAGAATCTCTTGAACCCAGGAGGCAGAGGTTGCAGTGAGCTGAGATTGTGCCACTGCTCTCCAGCCAGGGTGACAGAGCAAGACTCCATCTCAAAAAAAGAGAAAGTACCCCGTCTTCTTGGAAATAGCAGTAGGTGAGCAGATAAAAGAAGCCTGGGTTCATGCTTCACTCTGATTGATAAGGGCAATCCCAGGCCATGACCTTTAGCTTGTCCTCTTTTGAGGTGGGGAAACTGAGGCTTGATGAGTTCAAGCAGATCCCCTGAGACATCTGTGAGACCCGCTAAGCCCAGGAAGATGCTCTGCTCTTTATCCCATGCTTTCTTCCTGCACCCAGTGACCAGGTGATTCCTTTAACGGTGGTGGAAATTAATCCTGCCCTTTTATAGGTGGGAAAACAGAGCCTGGGACAGCAGGGGCCAACACTGCATTTCACTCACAGAATGCCCCCCAGACAGAGTTGATGTAGGATGTTGTTACAGATGGGGAAACTGAGGCTCAGGGAGAGGAAGTGACTGGCCTGAGGTCATATCAAGAGTTAGGGACAAAGCTCAGATGAAATTACACACCTCCTCAATCCCCCCCACCTGTCCTCATTTTAGGGTCTTTCTCAGCCCCGAGGAAGCTGGTGTTGCGGCGCAGATCCCAGTTGGAATTTCTGTGGGGTGAGGAGATGTTTCACTGGGTCCCAGTCCCCTCAACTCCATCTCTGTGGGCTCCCCATAGAGAGTCCTTTCCTGCCTTTGATGCAAATTCTTGCACTTTCCCAGTAATATTCTGGGCTCTTCTTAACGCGAGGGGGTCAGCGGCAAGGCATCTCGGCAATTTATAATTCTTGAAAATTCTGTTTGGTGACACGAGTTAGCATTTAATAGACACCCTGCCACCTCCTCTCTCCCTATTGTGACAAGCTCCTGGCAGAATCCTTTTGAGACTAAGGGTAATTGCACCACGCTGCGAACGGGAAGACCACGTCGCGCTCGAGTGCGCCTCAAAAACGTCTTCACAATAGACAGTCAGGTACGAGTTTGCTGGGCTTCAAGGTAATGATTTAAACTTAATTTGACCCTTGATGAGGGAGCCCATGTTTCTGATCGGATGCAGTCTTTCAGTTTGGGCTTGCCTGCTATGCCTTCAATAGTAGCACAAATAATTCCTTCATAACAAGTGCCTTTCAGAGGATGTCTGCTGCTGACAGCTAATATAGAATTATTGCCCCTGAATGCATTTCTGTAATTACTTCCCAGAGATCTGTCTTTGTGTTAGAAGACATTTCGCACTTTAGTAACATAAGTGTTTTGGGAGAGCACGAGCAATAATTACGAACAGTCTTTCCGTGAAAATAAACCTAAAAAAATTATAAAAGCTAATGCTAAAATTGGTTAGAGCCAGGGAGGAATTTCATTTGAATTTGATTCATGTATATTTATTCTGAGTATAATAACCTTTCCTGCATGGAAACTTTTTTTTTTAAACAAAAGCAATAATGATACAAAGAGCCCGCTTTCTAATTTTTGAGCCAGACCGAAACTGAAAACTGATTAAAAGTGACAAGTTACTCGAGAATGAAGAAAGAAGCCTGATCGTGGAGCTCTGATAGGAGACATTTGCGGTAATGGAAAATGAAATGATTCACAGTGTGATCAATAAAAAATTAGCAGCATTTAATAAAAGGTTTCTGCTTCATGTTGACTAAAGAACATCGCCAGCAGTTTGAAATCCGAGTTAAGTGACGGTTTGAGGAGGAGCCTGGGGGTGGTGAGTGGGGTGTGGGGTGTGGGGTGTGCGTGTGCATATAGATCACACTGATATTGGTCATCAGGCAGAGGCAGCCAGGCCCCTGGGGTGGGTCTGGAAGTTTCCTTGGTGCGGTTCACTTGACCTTTGGCCTGTGGCTAATCCCCCCTGCATCTCTTTGCCTAGGAATGTGAATCCAGGGGTCTTAGGCTACCAAACAGGCCCTACTGTCATTGGCTGGGGGGGTCTGAGTGCAGTCCCCATCAAAACCCCAGCCCCGAGCTGGGGACACCCCAGCTGGTCACATGTGTGCTGAGCATGGGTACACCCTGCCTGGCCTCGTGTGTGCTGGGCCTGGGGACACCCTGCCTGGCCACGTGTGTGCTCGGCCTGGGGACACCCCGCCTGGCCACGTGTGTGCTCGGCCTGGGGACACCTCGCCTGGCCACGTATATGCTGAGGCTTCTCGGACCTCTGTGGCGGACGTGTCATCCTGCCCAGGCCATTGGCTTTGTTCTGTGCCCTGCTTCCAGAATCCAGGTTTCTGGAGACATCCAGGAATGTCTTACAGCCCACTTGTGGGGCCCTAAACACCCTCTTGGGGACTGATGGGAAGTCAGCAGAGAGCCGGCAGACCTGAGCAAGTGGATGAAGTTAAGTGGTGGGGAGACCCCTGGGGTCTCCTGGAGGAGCCCGCTGCTTGCATGAGTCCTTGGAGGTGGGCTGAGGCTGCTGCCCTCTTCCAGGGAGTGGGTGCCTAGATGGGGTTTTGCTGGAAGTGGCTCCTTAGAATCTGAGTGTGCTTCTCCTGGGGTGGGACGGCACGGGAAAGCCACTCTACGAGGCCAGCTCCCTTTTCTCCAGGTGCCACTTCCATATTCCCTGGAACGTGGCTGCACGCCAGGCTGTCTCCATGCCTGGCAACTGGTTAATTTTTAAAGGCTTTTTGCGGAGCCTCTGCACTGTGGCTGTAGGGAGAGGGGGCTCCCCTGGCCCTCTAGGCCCACCTGGAGGCTTGTTGGTAGGAGGATCATTGGTGGGAAGGGAGCTGCTGGCTTCTGGGTTACAATAGAGGCCCTAGAGCCAGGTCTGGGGAGTTCCTTGAGCCCCCGCCCGTGTCCCGGGGCAGCAGGCAGGGCCAGGGGCCTGCTTCTAGCTTCGTTCCTGTTGTTCCATCCCTCCCTAGAAGTACAGACCTGTGGCTGGATCTTTAAATGTCTGAGTGGGAAGGGCACTTCCAGACGGCTTCTTCAACACATCCTTATTAATCACCTGCTGTGTACCAGGCTCTATGCTGGGTGCTGAGGGGTGGGGAAGGGGGAAGCAGAGTGAACAAAACTGATGCGGACTTGCCTGCCTGGAGCTTGCATGCCCAGGAGACCTTCGCACATCCAGCAAATAAAATCATGAGGACTGCTATGATAAGTGGGGAAGGAGAGGTGCCCAGTGAGCTCTCAGAGCTCATAGGGGAGGCCTGGCCCTGTAGGGGTGCAGATTCACTGAGCTGAGACCTGGACGGTGAGGAGGAGTTGGCTGGGTGAACTTTTGCACACTTTCTACTTTGACAGTGAGGCTCTTTCTGCAAAGCGCTGCTGCAGGACCCTGGCATGGAAGGAAGGCGGCAGCAGGGCTCCCTGGGTGTGGAGGTGTTGTCTTAGAATTCTGCCCTCAGGACTGCCCCTGGCACAGTGTTGAGCTGCTAAGGTGCATGGTTTTTAAAATTGCTTCTCTGTGGTCCATGCCTTAATTTACGGATGGGGCAGCTGAGGCCCAGAGAGGGCACACCTTGCACGGAATGCACAGGAATCATGCGTGACTCCTGGGCTCTGGGCTCTCCACTCACACCGCCTCTGTTTATCCTTGGCTCTGAACCAGACTCCATTAGCCTGGCCACTGGTTCTGTTTTTAGGGGTACAGATTCCTCCTCTCCCCGCTTTTCTTCCCCTAACTGGGATCCTTCTTCTGCAGCCACAAGGAGGGTGATTTGCGCTCCAGGATCCTAGCCTTGAATTCTGCTCCAGGGCTGAGAGCAATTAGGAGTGTCAGGCACTGACACTGGCCACAGATTAGCTGGATTTGTCGAGCTACCCATGCTGCCTGACCATCCTCCCTCCTCTGCCCACCGCCGGCCCTGCTCCCCCATCTCCCCTTTCCCAGAGACAAAACATGACAGCAAGGCGAGGGCAGAATGGTCACTGCCTCAGGAGGTCATGAGGAGGTAACAGTGCACAATTTTCATGGTTCTAGGGTGGCTTTGTCTGACCGTTCTTCATTACTGCACGCGGCGAGATCAGCTTTATTAAGATTGTAAGGCTTGGAGGAATGACACTAGTTGCTGGAAAAATAGATTTTTTTTTTCTTGCAGGGGGTGTTTGTGGTTTATTTTTCTCCCCCCTGTTTCCCTCTTCCCCTCTTGCCTCCCTCTCATCTGCTTTCTTTTCTTTCCACTCATTCCTGACCCACTGTAGTTGAAAGCTGAGTGCAAGTGTCTGTGAGGTCGGGGAAGCTGCCATCTCTCTTTACTTTCCTGGATTGTGTTGCCCTGCAGGGCGGGTAGAGTAATTCATTCCTATATTTATGGAACACCCATAAAAATCAAGGTGCTTGTGACCAAATGTCAGCCTCTCCTGGTCATGGAGCTGTGCATGGTTCTTTCACGTGTTTGCATCTAGAACAGAGGCTGGCACATAGTAAGTGCTCAGTAAATGTTTGTTGACTGATTGAAGATGTGGAGGGTTTGTGTCTGATATGGTTCCAGTGTTTAGGGAGCTCACTGCTGACCAGGGCCTGGAGGGCAGAGACCTGGAGTGAGGTCACCTGGAAGGTGGCCCCATAGGGAGCATCCACAGTGTGAGGACCATCCTCATTTTCTAGGTGAGGAAACTGAGGCTCAAAAGTACAAGCAACCAAGGTCTTGCACAAAAATGGACTTGAACTCAGTTCCTAATCTCTAAAGAGACACTTCCATCACTGCTCAGCTGACTGCTCTTTTGAATGAACAGATGACCCTGTGCTCTGGGAGCTCTGAGGGGCTCTTGCTGGACACACCCCATGGCAGAGACCCTCATTGGGAAGCCCCCAGGCTGGACCAGCCCTCCAAGGCGTATTGTTTAGCCCATACTGTGTTTCTTAAAACTTGAAGTCAACATTTAGAAATCATCCAGAAATTTTATGGAAACAGTGGATTTCCTCCTCCTCCTCCTTCTCTTTCTTCTCCTTAACTCCTTCTCCTCGTCCTCCTCCTTCTCCTTCTTCTCCTTGACTCATTCTCCTCCTTCTCCTCCTTCTCCTCCTCCTTCTCCTTCTTCTTTTTTTTTTTTTTTTTTGAGACAGAGTCTTACTCTGTTGCCCAGGTTGGAGTGCAGTGGCTCAATCTTGGCTCACTGCAATCTCTGCCTCCCTGGTTCAAGTGATTATCCTACCTTAGCCCCCTGAGTAGCTGGGATTGTAGGCGTGTGCCACCATGCCTGGCTAATTTTTTTTTTTTTTTTTGTATTTTTCGTAGAGACAGGGTTTCACCATGTTGGCCATGCTGGTCTCTAACTCATGACCTCAAATGATCCGCCCGCCTTGGCCCTCCAAAGTGCTGGGATTACAGGCGTGAGCCATGGATTTTCTTCTTAAAAAAAAAAAAAAAAAAAGCAGCAGGTGTGTTTGCACTGATGACCATCTACAGGAGTTGAGCCCCTTCCCTGGGTGGGCCTCTGTGTGCTCCCTCCATACCCCGTTTGCTTGTACACTCATTTCTGTAATTTGTGTGGTGGTGGTGGGGGAACTGGGGTTGAGGGCTTCTCTCCATTCATTATCCGAGTGACTGAGGGGGCTGTCTCAGCGATCAGAGTCTCAGTTTTGCCCTCTGTAAAATAGGTCTTGTGGTAACGTCTCCCTGACGGGGGCTGGGGGTCACTGGGTGAAGGATACAAATGAATTGGAAGGTCTGGCCTGAAGAAGGCGATTGCCATCACACTGCTCATCCTTTAGGTTCTAGATTTCCTGACAACTGAAGATACTTTCTTTGTAAGTTTCTAGTCCTTTCCATGGGCCTCTGTAGAGAGTT
This sequence comes from Rhinopithecus roxellana, assembly GCF_007565055.1. Taxonomy (NCBI): domain Eukaryota; kingdom Metazoa; phylum Chordata; class Mammalia; order Primates; family Cercopithecidae; genus Rhinopithecus; species Rhinopithecus roxellana. The sequence goes on from NC_044568.1 coordinate 27,904,139, forward strand.
GTCCTGTATCCAGTCCCTCATGGCCAGGACGGAGCAGCCCAGTGAGGTTTGTGTGATGCAGCCGAGGTCAGGTTCAGTGTCTCTGATGGACCTTGGCTTGAAATTCCACCTACAGAGCCATGGGCACTGAAAGGGACACCGGGGCTTCCCAGACAGCCGTGGGGAAGTTGCTTCCTTATTTAAGAAGCTGAACTTGGACAGCAAATTATGTGTTAAAATATTTGCCTAGAGCTCTGCTGCCAAGGGGACCCCTTAGGCTGAGTGTTAAATGTTACCCCACTGCCTGCACTGCAAATATTTTAAACCTGAAGATAAATAATGGCTGCCTTGCAGAATTTGGGGCCAGCAGTGGATGCACAAACTGAGTGCGGGACTGAGGTTGGTGGGCTCCTTGCCCACCCTGGCCACGCCCCTGCCGGGGCCTGCTTGAGAGAGTGTTCATGGAGGAGAGGGTTCTCTTCTGCAAGCAGGGCCTAAACGAGCACTGAGTAGAGGCTAAGCCAGGGCTTTGACCTGGCGCCCAGGTTCGGAAAAGGCATCTTGCCCTTGGGAACATGTTTTTAGGAAACATGCAGGCTATTAGGGTAGAGGATATATTTTTTTACGAAAAAGAAATGTCATGGGGTACAGTGGCCAGCTTCTGTAATCCCAGCACTTCGGGAGGCTGAGGTAGGATTACTTGAGGCTGGGAGTTTGAGACCAGCCTAGACAACATAGCAAAACCCCGTCTCTACAAAAATTTTAAAAATTAGCTGGGCATATTGGCAGGCGCCTGTAATCCCAGCTACTTGGGAGGCTGAGGCGAGAGAATCACTTGAACCCGGGAGACAGAGGTTGCAGTGAGCCGAGATTGTGCCACTGCACTCCAGCCTGGGTGACACTGCAAGACTCCATCTTGGGGGGAAGAAAATTACCTGGGTCTGATGGTACACCTGGGTCCTGGCTGCTCGGGAGGCTGAGGTGGGAGGATTGCTTGAGCCCAGGAGTTCGAGGCTGCAGTGAGCCGAGATCGGTCTATCACCCAGGGTGATAGACCAAGATCCTGTCTCCAAAAACAATAACAACAACAACAATAACAACAAACATATTGCTCCAGGGTAAAGACTTTGGAAATGGTAGCTATCTTCCTAAACCGTTTTTCCCTCAGCCACCTACAGAGGGCGGCCACAGGAACAGTGGGCGGGCACAGGAACAGTGGGCTTGTGGATTGTAAGCTGATCACACTCCTTCACGGAGGAGGTGGCTCTCACCTTACTCAGGGTTGTACAGTCTGGGAAGGGGAGGATTCACACTTGGGCCCAGGACTTTCCTTTCCTGGTGGAGTGGATTTTTTTCTTTTGGTATGCATGGACATTTTTGTGCCTTGCAAAAGGGCCTGTGCCCTGACGTTCCTCGTCCTCCTGCATCCTCAGTAGCATGTGAGGCCTCCTGCCAGACCCCTCCGGGTTTGATGCCTCCAGCTCTTGTCTGCACCACGATGCTGTACATGTTGATTTGAATCATAACGCAGCAAGAAGACAGTGCTCACCAGCTACCATTGTCTCAAGCTGTACTGTGAGCCAAGCATCCGGCTTTGTATATATCACCTTATTAAAATTATGTGACTTAATTAAATGAGTCCCAGAGAGGGCAAGTGACTTGTTCATGGTCCCCAGCTGCTAAATGGTGGAGTGTGGATTTGAACCCAGACAGGCTGGCTTCAGAGCCTGTGATTCTTTTCTGTTTTTTTTTCTCTGTCATCCCTGACAGTCCCTGGAACATGCATCCAGCCATCTGCTGCTTGTGTGTGTCATTACGTAATGACTGTCTTTATTTCAACAACTTGGTTCCATCAGCCCCACTGCACTCCTCTACTCCAGTGTCCCGATGGCTTCTGTACAGTTGGGTTCTCTGGTAACCCCTGGATGTGCCTAGAATGTGGCACCTGGTGGTTCTGCTTTCTGCAGGGGTGGATGGTATGGTCTCCCATCCAAATCTGATTGGGAGAAGAAGTGAGAGGTGGGGTGGGGAGGCCTTCCCAGGGCTTGCTGGCCCTGCTGGCCCTGCTGGCCCTGCTGACCCTGCTGCCCTCTCACTCTCACCTGGTAGTGTTCCTGGCTCTCTCACTCTCTACGCTCCACTGCTCTCCCCTCTCCCCTGCACCCTTCCTCCTCCCACCCATCCCTGCCCTGTCATCCCCTATCCCCTCGAAATCCCACAAGGCTCCTATAACCCCTGACATGGAGCTGAGCTGCGTGCCTGTCTCATAGTGGCCATGCATTCAGGTGAGGCCCGTCTTCCCGCTGTGAGGTTGGAGAGGATGGCATTCATGAGATTCAGGCTCCCTTTGGGCCTATGAGGAATCAGAGGCTCAGGTAGGGGACTTGCCTTGGCCAAGGTCACTCATAGTTGGGGGCTGAGGGATACTGGAGCTAAGACTGGAACCTGGGTCTCCGACCAGCCCCAGCCCTGGATGCTGGCCCTTACTAATTAGCATATTCTCTTGGGCATTCATTTATTCATCTAATCACTCATTCGCCCACCCCATATTTATTAAGCATCTTTTCTCTGCCGGCCTTTGTGTGGGCTTTGAGGCCGCCAAGATAAATAGGGTTGGGGAGCACTCTGTATGTTGTAGCAAGTGTGCATGTGTTACGCCTGGCACACAGTAGGCACTTCGTAAATATTTGTGGAATGAATGAAGGAAAGAATGGGCGAGTGTGTGTGATTGTTGACCCAGGTCTGTCTTACGTCTCTCAAACTCTGCCCTGGTTCTCTCTGTCTCGGGTGCATGGAGGCAGCTCCTGGCCCCCTGCCTCCATCTTTTGGATACTCAGCCACACGGCCCCAGAGGTGGGACCTCTGATGGTCGCCGGGAGGTTCTCAGTGTGCCTAGGGCTCCCTGCTGGCTAGCTGACTCCCGGAACACCAGGGTGAGGAAGAGGCATCCTTCTAGGTGAGTTTCTTTCTGATTCGCGTGTTGGCCAGGGGCCTAGAGGGAAGGGACACTCATTGACTGATCCTCTCCTAGCTGGCCCTTCTGAGGGTGGGGCTCTGGTGGCCCTGATTCATGAGCTCGCGAAGCCCTGCTGAGAAGGTAGGAAATGTCCTGTTCTCAGACCTGGCAGCCTGTGGGCAGTCTGGTCTGCTGGGGCCTCTCCCTGTTCCCCTTTTCCTGGCAGTGGACCCAGCCGGCTGTCCCCTGCCCTGTGATTTTGCAGGCATTCCCTTTCTGCCTTTCCATATAGTGGTTAAGAGTCAGGATCAGCTGGGCACGGTGGCTCACACCTGTAATCCCAGCACTTTGGGAGGCCAAGGTGGGTGGATCACCTGAGGTCAGAAGTTTGAGACCAGCCTGGCCAACATGGCAAAACCCCATCTCTACTAAAAACAGAAAAATTAGCCAGGCATGGTGGCGCATGCCTGTAATCCCAGCTACTCTGGAGGCTGAGGCAGGAGCATCTCTTGAACCTGGGAGGCGGAAAGTGCAGTGAGCCGAGATTGCGCCATTGCACTCCAGCCTGGGTGACAGAGCGAAACTCTCTCTCGGAAAAAAAAAAGAAAAGAGGATCTAGAGTCAGAAGACCTGGGTACACTGGGTACAAATCCTGCTCTGCCCTTCCTGGCACATGCTTTGCATGGGCTCCTGAGCCTTGTTTTTTTCCTCATTGACAAAGTAGGCGAGTCCATTGCACCTACTTGCAGAGTGGGGATATCCGTTGTACTTACCACATAGTTTCTGTGCCCATCGAAATGGAGCAGTGTGAATGTAAAATGGTATCAGGAGATGCTCACACAGTGCTCAGAATCCCCTTGGGGTGTAGGGGAGGCTGTGCCACCTCCCTCTGTCCCTGGCGAGGCCTCTGCTACTCCTTCCCTCCAAAGGGCACGGGGCCAGCTGTCTTGCTGCACAGCATTTCTGCAGGGTCTGCTGTCTCCTCTCAATGTCATCATCTTGAATGCAAGCCCTTTCTTAAGGGCAGTAGCTCAGTCGGGTGGGAAAATTCACTACTTTTACTTTATTTTTTGAGACTTTTGCTCTGTTATCCAGGCTGGAGTGCAGTGATGCGAACACGGCTCACTGCAGCCTCCAACTCCTGGGCTGAATCAATCCTCCTGCTTCAGCCTCTCAAGTAGCTAGGACCACAGGCATGCACCACCATGCCTGGCTAATTTTTAAAATTTTTGTCAAGATGGGGTCTCACTGTGTTGCCTGGGCTGGTCTCAAACTCAATAGACTCTCCTGTCTCAGCCCCCTAAAGTGCTAGGATTACAGGTGTAAGCCATTGTAACCGGCCTGAAAATTCACTGCTTTCCAATGAAACGTGATTGAGGTGAAAGGTTTTGTTATTGCCTCTCTTTGCTCAAGAAAATCTCCCAAGTCCATATCTTGGGTTCGGGTGGGTGTGGTATAGTGGGGTTTCCTGGTGTGGGTGTACCCTCTTCCTCCTCGCTGCAGGAAGAAGCAGGCAGGACAGGGCAACCTCATCATATGTGAAGTTGAGCCATTAGAGATTGCCAATATTCAACTTTTTTGACCTAAAAAGATGGCACCTTTATATGGTTCAATCTAATACTTATCATCAGACAATAAACTGCACTGTGACCACTTCCCCTCCTTCTGGCTCCACCTGTGTGGGGATTCAGAGGCCTGCTTTTTTGAAACCAATCAATTCATTCACTCATCCATTCATTCAACATTTATTGAGCCCCTACTATATGTCCATCTATATGCCAAGGTTGGGGGAGGTGGCACTGAGCTAAATTAGACAAAGCTCCTGCCCTCATGGAGCTTACAGTCTGATGCCGGGGGAGAAAGTCAGCTATCCATTGCTACGTAACAAACCATCCCAAAACATAATGGCCTGAAGCAATAATTTATTACTGCTTCTCACAGTACTGTGAGCCAACTGGGTTCAGCTGGTGGTCTCACTAGGTGTTTCTCGTATGGTTACAGTCACATGGGGTTTGGAGCTGCTGTCATCCAAAGGCTCCTTGTAGTGGGATGTCCAAGATGGGGTGCTGCCATGGCTGAAGTCGTTGCAGGAAGCTGGGAGCTGTTGCCTGGAGCCCCCATGTGCTCTCTCTCTATGTGGTTCGGGCTTTGTATAGTATGGCTGCTGGGCTACAAGGGAGAGTGTCCCAGGAGATGCATGGAGAAGCTGCAAGCCTCCTTCTGACCTAGCCTCAGAAGTCTAGAACAGCATTTCCGTTGCATCCTGTTGGTCAGTGAGCCGCTGAGGCTGGCCAGCCCTGAGGGGGATTGTGGAGGAGAATTTGGTCCCTTCTTATGATGGGGGAGTCAAGGTCTCCCTGCAGAAGGGCAGGTGGGGTGGGAGATATTGCTGTGCAAGTCTGTAGAAAACGCAGCCTGCCACAGGGAGAGAGAGTAGACAAATTAGCCCACAAAATCGTAAGTGCACATGATGCTGAGAGCTCTGACTGCAAAGGGAAGAGAGCCCTGGGGAAAGAGTAGTGGGGCCCCGAGTTCCATAGGTGCCCAGGCTGGTGGAGATTTTTGGGAGCTGTGTGAAGACTTAACGGAAATCTTCCTGCCTGAGATCAGGAGTGGGAAGCCCTGGACCAAAGAGACTTGGCAGTTTATGGGGTTGAAATATGACCTTCAAGGCTATGGAAATGGGAGATAAGTGAGAGAGGTCAGCAGAGCCATTGCTGAACCTTAGGGACTGTGACCAGGACCCTATATGGGACTTTGAGGGGTTTTACAAACCCCCAGTGTCTGGCTCAGGTGTTCATTGTGTCTTGCTGTGAGGAAACCATGTTGTAGAGTGATTAAGAGAGTCACATGCAGTGGGCTTGAAACTCGGCCCCAGCACTTCTCTGTGGCCTCACTTAAGCTCTGTCACTTCCCAGAGCTCTGCTTTCCTCACCTGTGAAATGGGGATATGATGGCATCAACTCGTAAGGTGCTTGCACTTGATTAAGCATTAAGTGCTTAATCAATGCTTACTGTTCTTGGGGGATGCCTGGGCAAAAGGATGCAGGTGTGCATGTCAGAAAACAGTTGTCCATCGTGGAAAGCATGAGCTCTGGGAGGTAGGGAATCTTGTCAGCTGGATGGACAGGTCGGCATTCACAGCACCATTTCGGTTTCTGTCCCATGCACATGGCCCTGAGGGAGAGGTCCCTGATTTGAAATCCGTTTGGCTTGGGCCTTCCCTGAGTGGGCTGTCTTCATGCAGCTGCAGACAGCCCCCAGGAGGATAGGGGAGGAGCCAGAGGGAAACGAGCCAGCCGGCTGTTTTCGGGAATCCCTCCCCAGCCCCAGAGGCCTCTGCAGAAAAGCATTGAGCCATTGATCTTCTCCTCGGCCTGCTGAAGTTGCTTCACTGGGCTCTGGGGTGATTGGAGAAACCAGTGGGCTACAGTTCTAGCCCAGATCTTGGAAATGAGCCAGTGCTTGTGATGGGACTCACAAGGCAGGTCCAGGTGCTGGACTTCTGGGCCCTGCCTTCTCTGAGTTTGTACGGGTGATGTCCAGCCTCAGGACAGGGACCAGTTGGGGGGCCTCTGGCGCTGGACAGAGCAGCACAGGCAGGGCTGGGTTGAAGGAGTAGGGAAGGTCCAACCATTCCATCCCCAGGACTTACTGAGCAACCGATCAGGTGGGCCTGGAAAAGAGGAACCCCAGAGAGTCTCCAGGTAGGACTGATGTCCTTGGAGCTCCCTGTTCTCAGAACTCCCGCCTCCTGGGCCTTGGAGAGCTTGGGGCTCCAACAGGCCCTGGGACTTCAGGAAAGACGTGCTGCTTAATGAACACGTGAACGTGTAGATTCAATCCTGGCATGGCTTTGGGTGGCCTTGCAGAAGCTCAGTTTTCTCACCTGCAAATGGAAAAATAACACCATTTATTATTTTGTCTTACGGTGAAGTTCAGAAACTCCTCGGCATGAAAGTGCTGAGAGGCAAACCCTACCTGGGGTGGAGACCTTCCTGTTCTCCAGCGCCTGATTCTGCTGAATCAGCAGAGGGGCCCTTGGGTCTTCAGGGAAGTCCCACTCCCCAAAACTTCTTCAGGCCTCTGAGTCTTCCCTCTCGTGTCACCTTCCGGAGGGCCAGGCTGGCTGACCTCTTGACCCCTTGGGAGCCCAGAGGATGAGGTCCGCGCTTTTGTGTGGCCTGAGCTCACCTCTGTCTCCATCCCTTTCTGCACAGCCACCCTCCCTTCCCATTAGTAGCCGGCCGTAGGGGAGGTGACAGTTGCTTAAAACAGATTTATACTCTTGGATGACTTTATGGGTTTTTGCCTTATAAAAACCTGAGAGTTGACATTCTGATTTATCTACTCCCGAGTCAACAGGATGTACCAGATTTAAAGAGATCAAATGCATTGTGATGTTTGTGGTTCCAGTTGTGGATTAGAAGAGCTATTATAGAAAGTGCTGCCAAGTAAATACGGCAAAAAAAAAATAACGAGGGGATAATTTAAATATGTCTATTAAATTGTGTGTTAAGTAAAGTAGTGCAAGTGTGGTGCTGATTGTAACTTATTATCTGGAGAGTCGGTGTAGCAGATAAAGCCAGAATTATGGGTCTTTTATTTTCCCCTTCTACAGAACATTTTTTTTATTAAGGAAAGACTGTAAACGAGGAATTTCGGAGACAGGCACTTGACTGTGTAACCATGGTTGTGTGATGACTTATAATATCAAAGGCTCCAAATGATATTTCTCATTTCTTTGCTTTCTATTTCTTGCCCTCACCGCAGCAGCAGATCAGATTCCCTGAGATAAATATGCTGCCTGGCTTTTAATGGGATTTCTGTATTGCCAGGAGTTGGCGCGTTCTGATAATAAAAGAACCTAAAAACTGTACATCCCTTAATTGGTAAGAAGAGAGATGTTTTGATGGGCCACAAATAGAAACATTGATTTTTACTGCCTCCGTGCAGTTCAGGCTCCGTGTCATGCAACGTTCCCCGCCTTGGAAGGAAGCAGCTGGCTCTCTGATGAGCCGATTTGTGTTCCCAGGTTGTTGATGTCGGGTGCTTGGAAGGGCATGTTCTGTGCAGACGGGAGAAATAGAGCCCTTATAACATTATCTGTTTCTAAATTGAAATATTCATAGGACTGTGGTTTCCACCTTGAATTGAGTGCATTCTTTGCTTTGTGTCTCTGTTTCTTGCTTTGGCGCGCAGCACTCAGGGGTTTACAGGTTGTGTACTGAGCCTTTTCCTGTAACTGAGATGTTGCATGTACACACATGTACATACAAGTGCACATGCATGCACTTTTGCATATGCATATATGCTTTCAAAAACACTTTTATGCATAATAGGATCTCTTTCTTTGATTTAAATCAGTGCAGCTACTTTCCAGATGGGTAGATCTGTTTTCCAGGACAGGCTGTGGGAAGAGACAACACACACTTTTATTTTCCAATCCGAAGGTCTCTGTATTTTAACAGACAAATTTTATCCATTGACATTTGTTAGGATTACTGATATATTCTGTGTGTTATATTTACCACGCGCTTTTGCACTTTGATTTACAAGTTCCTGATGTGTCTTATTAATCTGTAGGATTGGGGCTGTGCTGCATTTCCCACAGTTGTGCAGGGAAGTGAACTAGACCAGGAGTCATGAAGTTGAACTGAGCCTCTGTAGGGTGCTTGGGCTGTTGCTTCTTCTGGCTGGATGCCAGGTAGCTTACCTGTGAGACGGAAATAACAAAGCTGTCCCTCTCTGCAGGGAGTTGGATCACATGATCCTTTGAGCCTTCTTTGAGTTTAGGATATGCAAGGCTGTGAAATGGAGCTGTGCATATATAATGGTGGCTTCGAAGAAGCACTGAACACAACACAATTGCAAGGCATCATTATGATCACTAATTCACTTTTCCCAATAGATTAGCCACTGTCTGCACAGTGCTAAGCATAGTAGCTGTTTTATTTTAAAGAAATCAGTCTGATTATTCCAAGAGTGATTCTCACTGTCTAGGCTTGTACCAGGTCACAGGTGAGGGGTTAGACAGACTATTTATTTTATTTTATATTTTTTAGAGATAGGGTCCAGGCGCAGGCTGGAGTACAGTGGCATGATCATAGTTCCCTGTAACCTTGAACTCCTGCTCTCTAGCAATCCTCTTGAGTAGCTAGAACTATAGGCACACACCACCATGCCAGGCTAATTAAGTTTTTTTTTTTTTTTCCGTAGAGATAGAGTCTTGCTATATTGCCCAGGCTGGTCTCAAACTCCAGGCCTTAAGGAATCTTCCCACCTTGGTCTCTCAGAGCACTAGGATTATAGGTGTGAGCTTCCATGCCCAGCCTGGATGCATTTTAAGCTTGAGATTCGACCATCCATGGGTCTTCAAACATGTGTACTTCCTTTATTTCAGCGTTGGACATCTTTGCAAAGAACTGAGCCAGTGTCACTGCCCTGGGAGGCCTGTTGTGTGGAAGGTGAACTTGGCTAAGAGACCTCCCAGCTCTAAATTGCAAGGCTGTGGGGAAAACTAAAAGTTTAGGTGTGTTAGGAACAGCTGATGGAGGCTCTAAAAACGTGTGTAACCGAATCTGGCTTTTAGGAGACAAAATACTAAGGTTTTTCACCTCTCTGATGGGTCATGACCCCTAGCATCCGTGCACAGAGGGGAGATGACAGGAAATCCCCCTAGAAGATTTGCACCAAGAATTAAAGAATCTAGTTGAGAATTATGGCACCACATGCTACAAAAAACCCCATCTATTAATATACTGAGAGGTGTCAAGGATAATGGACCCCGGGAGGTAGAGTAATTAAATGTATCTTAATAAATGCCGGGCGATTCTTTTAAAACCCTTTCCCAAGACTCCATCAGCTGACATGGACTGTATTCTTCCTGTTGGCAGGAGGCCTAGAAGGAGAGCCGGAGTGCGATCGGAAAACCAGCCGTGCGCTGGAAGACAGGAACAGCGTGACAAGTCAAGAGGAGAGAAATGAGGATGATGAAGACATGGAGGATGAATCAATTTACACCTGCGATCACTGTCAGCAGGACTTCGAGTCTCTGGCAGACCTGACGGACCACCGGGCCCACCGCTGTCCTGGAGGTAATGCAAAACAGCCCCGGGACTCTGACAGGTGGTTACACGGGTAATTGGACATAGCAACAGCTTGAAGCCTCAAGTGAGATTAAAGAATTAATAATGTAATTTTACAGTTAATGTCATTTTATTGTGGTGTCTTGGGTACCCTGTATCCGCCTTTTAAATACAATTAAAAATAAAAGCAACAGCTTTCTGGCAGGCAGGAATTAGATGGTGGTGCTCTGTCCCGGCCCCCTCTCCCTGCAAGCTGTGCTCTGGTACTCAGGCCATGAGTGGGTGGATCTGCACCCTGAATTTCTGGAAGGCCTTTTGGAAACGCAGTAATTAAGAGGTTGTTAGTGCAAAGTTAAGCAGTTTAAGTGTGGAAAGCTGCATAAAGGAATAAGCTCTGAGGCAGAGCTTGTGATGGGACAAGGAGAATTTCAAAGGCCAAGGAAAAAGGGACCTGGTTCCAACCCTGTGCTTGACCTTATGCTTCTCTGAGTAGGAGGAGAAGGATAGCTGGGAGCTGCTTCTGCTAGATTTGACTGGAGCTCTGTTCTCCATTTACTCGGTGCCTTGGAGAGGGTATGCAAGACCAGTTTTCTAGGAGCTACTGAAGACTTCAGGAGTTGTGTGTGTATATGTGTGTTTGGGGTGACTGGGGTGGGGAGCCAGAAGGCATGTGCATTCCCTGGAATGTGGCAGCCATGCTACAGGGATGACACGTTTCTGGGCTCTGAGATCTGCAGAGGGAGTCCATAGCATCTGTGCTCCTTACACAGTCTTCCTGAGATACCTTCGTCCATCAGGGTTCTTGATGAAACTCCTTGGATACTGGTTTGTGGAAGAAGGCCTGAAATCTCAGGCCTGCATTCTAAAGGGAACCCATCACCTGTTGAGGGGAACATTTACTGGTAGGGATTAGATTGGCACCCAAAGCTCTCGCTTTTTCTACTCCTCATGTCATCTTGGAATTCTGAAACTAAGTGTTTGGGGAACTGCTATGATTTGCCCTCTAGTGTCACCTGTGCCTGCACAGCACTGGCTAGACCAAGTCCCCATTCTCAACCTCTGGAGGAACAGATATTTAAAAAATAGTAGTAGTGGTAGTAGTAGTAGTAGTAGTAGTAGTAGTAGTAGTAGTAGTAGTAGTAATAATAATAATAATAATAATAATAATAATAATAGACCTAAGAGGAATCTTACAGTTTTGGACATTTTGGGGCCCAATAATCCAAACCCCAGTTATTTGGAATTTGTGATATTTCAACCAGAGGCAGAGATGATGGTTAATTTTCCATTCTAAATCAGAATTGGAAGGAACCTATGAGGTTAGCTTTTTAAGTCTACTCACTTCCCCAAGGGAAATACTAGGGCAAAGGGAAGAAAAGGTGATTGCTTGACCAAGGTCACATAGCTGTTTGGTGGCCAAGCTAGGACCTCCTCTGGATCCTGGACTATTGACCCTCATCCTACTTGAGGAATAATATTATAGATATTGGTATATTTCCTGATTTAGCCAAGAATTAACATGGAAACTTGACTGTAAGAGAATGAAATATTGCCACTTACTTTATAATCAACTAATTGATCTAATGAAAAGTTATTCTCTTTCTTTTCTAAATTCAAGAGAACAGGCCATTCTATGTAGTTGTTAGAGTGGGGCCCCAGGTGCTCTGCTAAGCTGTACTTTCTTGAGTCCCTGCAGCTCTTAGAGGCTGCCCCTTCCTCCAGCCCTTCAAATCAAGGAGGTTCTCCTGTCTTTCAGTCTCACTTTTAAGAATGGTGGCATTTTGGGCTGGGCACAACGGCTTATGCTTGTAATCCCAGCATTTTGGGAGGCTGAGGCAGGCAGATCACAAGGTCAGGAGTTCAAGACCAGCCTGGCCAATATGGTGAAACTCCATGTCTACTAAAAATACAAAAATTATCCAGGTATGGTGGCACATGCTTGTAGTCCCAGCTACTTGGGAGGCTGAGGCAAAAGAATTGCTTGAACCTGGGAGGCAGAGGTTGCAGTGAGCAGAGATCACGCCACTGCATTCTGGCCTGAGTGACAGAGCAAGACTCCATCTCAAAAAAAAAAAAAAAAAAAAAAAAAAAAAAAAAAAAAAAAAAAAGAAAAAGAGTGGTGGCATTTCTAGGTGGAGAAAGGAACCTGTGAAACTGGGCTATATGTGGGGGTCTGAGCCAGAAATAAGAACTGGTAGCTAATTGTGCTTTGGTGCCCAGGAAGGATCCTCCTCCCAGTGGCAAACCCTTCTCTCATCAGCCTCTGACTCTGGCTGAAATCCATTGCAGCCCTGTTTGCAGCGTCCCCAGCTGTCCTTATTGATGCTGGTGGTATCCACCGACACTCCTGCCCGCTTCCTAACAGGACCCTGCTAATGACCTCCGTGGGGACGCAGGAGCTAGGAATACCCCCAAACCCTGGAGCATTGGAAGGGAGTCAGAAATTCCTTGAAAGAGTGAGGGAAACAACCTTGCCTGAGTGCATCCCTGAGAAATTCATTACCACCCAGTAAAGGCATGACCCAGCCTGGGATAGTTTCCTAGCCGTGTGAGGAGTTATTTTCCCCCAGGTCTTGGGTTCTTAGGATTACCCAGTGATGGGATAAACCACTGAGAATTGTGTATGTATTATTCAAAACAGTTCCCTACCTGGAATGCCTCCACACCCTTCCATTGTGAAGTGGTTTTCGAACTGTGTTCCCAGAGGTATTTCAGGGACTACGGTATGATATGTTTGGGGAATAGGAGGTGAGTATTGGGGCCTGTCAGACTGAGGGGGCGCTGATGTCCAGTCCAGTCAGAGCGATTCACCTTAAAAGTCTGTTTTATACCTGGGGCTTTAGCATAAGATGTTGTTTGAAAATTGGCCTCTGATTGAAAGGTTTGGAACTGATATAAATGTGCAGTCACAGGCTCCCCTGGCCAGGCTGATGGGTCTGCTGGATGCTCACCACTGGTCACTCTACAGAAGCCCAGCAGAGACTGTGTCCGAGAGGGCCACGCTGGGCGCAGGCCACGGTGCCCTGCAGATGTTTCTGTGGGAACCAGAGGGTCTGCCCGCGTGGCCTGGAGCAGAGGGTCTGCTCCTCAGGAATTGTGACCTGGGGTGTGAACAAACCTCCCCGTCATAGGGACTGCCGCTGCTGGAACGTGGAGGCAGCACGCGCCTCCGCAAATGGGTGTATCCTGGCAGGGTCAGCCCTTGTGAGCCATTGGCCTTCTGGGGAGAGCGCTGTGTTGGGCTGTCGGGCGTGCATTTGTGGGTGGTGACTGTGAATGTGGTTCTTCCTGAAAACTGCTTCTGCAGTGAGCGCTTGACTCTGTCTGTGTCTTTCTATGGCAGTTGGGGTGGTGTTGAGGGGGAGATTAGGGGCAGCGTTTTGCTCCCTCAGAATCTGGGAGAGCAGCTGTGGTGAGGTTTGGGGGTTTTCTGAGGTGGGGGGGGGATGCTCACCCCTCAGGGGTGGGAGGGGAGCTTCATGCCAGAATGGCCACGATGGAAGACCCCCACGTCCGCAACCTGGAGCCCGGCCCCTGCACTAAGGAGCCTTCATTTCCAGTTGGGCGCTTGAGACGGCACCTCTGTTGTTCCTCAGCAGGAGTGGCATGCCGGGCCCATGAGCTGTTGAAGCGTGGACTTTAAGATCTCGGACAACTCCATCAAGTTCTGTTCTTCTCTCTCCCTCTCGCTCTCATTTGTGTCTGAGGAGAAACCAACCTTAAACCCATAAGGTATCAAACATTGCATTTTTATGACACAAACTGAAAAGAGCAAAAATCCAGTCCTCTCCATTCATTCTCTCGCCCTGATGTCTGTCTGATTTTTCTTTGTTCCTCTCCAGCCCCTGGCCACAGGATGCCACACGTTTGAATGCTTGGGGTTGTGAGCACATACGTTTTCACATTCCGTGTTTGTCACATAACATGTTATGAACAGGTTCCCATGTGGTGACCTGGTCTTTGCCAGTTTTCTTTCTTTCTTTTTTTTTTTTTTTTTTTTTTTTGCTGTGCGGGGAGGGGAACTCTGTCTTTTAAATAGCAGTGCTCAAGGGCAGGAAGCTGGGGTTGCAGGTACTGCGTCCGTACCCTATGAAAATATTAAATTTTGACTAAGGTGTCCGTAGATGAGGCTTTTTGCCACAGTGTACATAGGGACTCACTGGGTAAGTGTGATGGGCTTCTCTGTTTCTAATGGAGACATTGTTTGTAGGCACCAAGTCAGGAAATGGCAAAGGATTTGGTGGCTATATGAATTGCCAAGGATGGGCCTTCCCTGTCAATTCAGGTCTCACTGATTTAAATCACATTGGAACAAATAACGTCATAATTTGTGAGCAACCCCAGTAAGAAACATTCAAACGGCATGGAGAGGACAGAAAAACAAAATTGTTGGCCAAGCAAATTTGAGTCCTCTAAGCTCTAGCAGGGGATATTTATCATCATCTTCTAGGAGCCAGGAGGACTTGGACTGCTTTAGAAAATTTCTCTAGGAACTGCCTGGGGTACCGTAGAAGCAGGTGCGGGAGGCTTGGTTTGCCCATGGGCTGATGGTGGTTTTTTATGTGCTCACTGAAGCCAGTCACCTGTGAGCCTGTAGTCTGGATTTATCGCTTCCTGGTGCAAATACCCCTTTTAAAGACACTGCAATTTAGGTTGACCCCTGCTTTGGCCTGAATTAAGAGGCTGGCTGCTGGAGGGCGTGTGGGTGCTCTGTCTGCGCTGTCATGCTTGAGACCTGACTTTCCTAGTGTGGTTCCTCAGAGTGTCCACAGTGGGCTGTCAGCAGGGGTCTGTGCTGTGCCAGTTCTGGAATGTGCCAGCCCAGGTCCCTGGGGCTGGAGCACTTGACAGCTTTCGGGGCCCTTGGCCTCTTCGCTAAAGGGGCTGCTGGCCTGATATGGCTTTTCATTGTAGGTAGTAAGACTGCAGGCTCCAGGCACTTGCCTTGGAATAGAAATCGCCTTCAGGACCAGTTTGGAGCTTAGCGTTGGTGTCTTCGCTTCAGCTCCGTTCCCTGATCTCTGACTTGGGCCAGGCTCCTGGTGGGCCCTAGAGAGGTGGTTCTGAAGCAGATGAGGTGCATGCTGCCCTCCAGGGACTGGCATTCTGGTGCTGGGGGCAAATGTGTGAGCAGGTGTTGCCTCCTCTACACTGCAGCGAGGGCTGTAGTCCTGACATTCTTTGTATTTTCAGTGCCTACTACCGGCGAGGCGCTATGGGACTCTGTCTGGAACACATGCCCTGCAGCCCTCCCTGCTGGCCCTCTGCAGCCCCCACGTCCACACAATCCAGAGTGTGCATCCCTTTCTCTAATTGTTTTTCACATATTTCTTACCCATCTCCCTGCCTACTATTAAGCTGCATGAGGACAACAGCCATACCTGTTCTGTTCCCTGTTGTGTTCTAGCCCAGCGTTAGAATAGAATTTAACATGTTTGTTGAATGAATGAATCATCTTGCCTAGTCTTTATAACAATCACCTTTGGTGTCCAAGGTGACACTGTCTTTATTTTTTTAATTAATTAGTTTTTTAAGAGACAGGGTCTTGTTCTGTTGCCCAGGCTGGAGTGCAGTGGTGCCATTTGTAGCTCACTGCAGCCTCGACTTTCTGTGCTCAAGTGATCCTCCCACCTCAGCCTCCTGAGCTAGGACTACAGGTGTGCCCCACCACGCCTGGCTCATTTTTAATTTTTTTTTTGTAAGGATGAGGTCTTGCTATGTTGCCTAGGTTGATCATGACCTCCTGGCCTCAGGCAAGCCTCCTGCCTGGGCCTCCCAAAGCTAGGCACTATTTTCCACCATTCGTCCTCATTTTGCAATTGGGTGACTGAGGCTCAGAGAGCTGGAGGATCTTGCTCAAGGTTGCAGATCTTGTCAGTAAAGGCAAGCTCCGAGGTCGGAACAGCTTGCCTGTGCTTGAGAATACAGATTGGGGACTGTGAGCAATTTCAAACTAAACTCCAGATGGCTTTTTTGAATGCTCAACTTCCAAAAAAACAAGAGGGGGGACTTTGTTCAAATCGCAACAGCAAAAAGTGTGTTCCCAGTGGGTTAATTTTGCGGCTCCCCTCTCTGCTGTCCCTTCTTGAGGACTGGGACCAAAGAGTGTTTCCCTAGCCCCTGTGAAAGGTAGGCCCTCCTTTTCTGGCGAAGGTGAAATGCTGCTGTGTAACAAGCCGGGTGGAAAGTTAATTACACCCTGGTTTGTTCAGCTGTGGCCAGAGCGACCTGTGGGCCCCAATTACAGGGCTGGGGCTGTGTGGAGCTGGCACCTTTGCCAGCCGTGCTCTGTTGGCCGGCTGGCCAGCGCTTGCCTTTGTGTGCTGACTCAGGCCCCTTTCTTGCTGCAACAGCATGAGGGGCTCCCTGCCTTATTGGCTTGCAGCGCCCCTCGAACTGGCTCTGTTTTGGTTGTGCAGCGTGGGGTTGGGGCCAGTGCCAGACACTGTGCTACCTGATACACAGGTGCTGGGTGTGAGCTCCTTCTGTCCACAGGGAGTACGCTCGGGGCCTTGGTGTCAGCTGACTTCACACGGCACAAGAGGCTGGGGACTTGAGCACAACTGATATCCCCCCCGCACCTTAAGAGTTTTCCTGCATGCAGACAGCTTCCAGTTAGCAAACACAGAGCAAGAAGTGGTCCTGTTATGTCGGCCACAAAATGTATAAAAACCAGGGAGCAAACCCAGTAAGAAACATTCAAACGGCGTGGAGAGGACAGAAAAACAAAATCAATTATGGCGGGGGTTGGGGGCAAGACAGGGAACACAGAAGATACCTTATTCTTATTCTTGTGGCAAGATTCAGTACACAAATATGTGAATTTCCTCGAAACGAACCTATTGGCTTAATGTTAGCCAATGAAAGCAATGGTAAGATTTGTTTAGAAATGGATGTGCTGAATTTATACTTCGTAAGAAAAAATGAGGTCGAGCATGGTGGCTCATGCCTGTAATCCCAGCACTTTGGGAGGCTGAGGCGGGCAGATCACAAGGTCAGGAGATTGAGACCATCCTGGCTAACACAGTGAAACCCTGTCTCTACTAAAAATACAAAAATTAGCCAGGCATGGTGGCGGGCACCTGTAGTCCCAGCTACTCAGGAGGCTGAAGCAGGAGAATGGCTTGAACCCAGGAGGCAGAGCTTGCAGTGAGCCGAGATTGTGTCTTTGCACTCCAGCCTGGGCGACAGAGCGAGACTCCATCTCAAAAAAAAAAAATAAATAAAAATAAAAAAAAAAAAAAATAAATAAATAAAAAAAAAATAAAAAAAAAGAAAAGAAAAGAAAAAAAAAAAAGAGAAAGTGGGTATGCAGGCATCAGAAGGAATCTTCTGATGGAAAGGAACAGGGAGTGGGGACAGGAACCAGCTCAGATTGCTCTGGAGTGGAAAGGATTCGAAGTGGTGTGAAACAGAAATGGACCCAAATACAACTGGAAATCTAGTGTATGAGAAGGGTGTCCCTGCACGGAAGTGGAGGACAGATGGCTCTCTCAGCAACTAGTATTAGGATGAAGAGGTGGCAATCCTGCAAAAAGGAAATTGAATCCTTCCCTCCTGACACCAGACTCAATCCCAAGTGGATCAGGAATCTAAGCATAAAAAGAAAACTTTAAAATACTAAAAGAAAATAGAGAGCTTTTAAATATTTTAATTCAATAGTATCAGAGTGAGGAGGGCCTTTCTAAATATAACCCCAGTGTCAGAAGCCATAAAACCAAAGTCAAAACATTCAACTACATAAAAATAAAAAATGTCTACATTGTGAAAACCACAATAAATCAAGCCAGGGACACATATCACAGGCAAAAGATATTTTCCTTCATGTGTAAGGAGCTCCTACAAATGCTAAGAAAATAGCCAATAAATCAACACAAAAAATATGGCAAAGGCTGGGTTGAGGCACAGCCAAGCCTGCTTGAGATGCCTGGCCTTCCCCAAGGTCTGTGCCATCTCTGATCCTTTGGTGCCACACTGGTGGTTAGATATTTTGAATATCTCCCATGTGCAAATACAGAAATGGACAGAAATGGAACCAGAGAAAGAAATACTAGTGGGATCCTAAATATTTAAAAAATATTTGGAACTCTGTTTATGGTAAGGGAACTGCAAATTTAAACCATAAGGAAATACCATTTTAAAAATACCAGAATGGCACAGATCAGAAAGTTTGCCAACACCATCTCACTGGTCAGGTTGTGTTCTGTGATGTCCAGGCTTGGGGTCTTATTCTCTTCCCTCTCCGCAGGATTGCTTTATTCTGTGACTAGAACACATAGTAGGTGCTCAAGAAATGTTTGATCTTGTGGCTAAGGAGGCTATAGCCCTCCTGCAAGACAAAGGGATGTGTGCAATAAGGAAAGTAGAAACGCCACGGATACAGTGCTTTGGGAAATGAGATAGAAAAAACAGAAGTTCTGGACATAGTAGGTCCTCAATTAATGTGTAATCAGAAGGGGAAGTTTAGAGATGGAAGAGATGGTTCATTCATTCAATTAGTGTTTCTTTAGTGTGTACTATTAGCAGGGACCCTCTGGGCTCTAGGGATGCAGAGGCCATTATAAAAGGTAGCTCAGTGGAGAAGGTGTTCACTCACAAAAGGATGCTTTGACTTGTGTGACGAAGTGCCGTGGTGGTCTTTAAACAGCCCCCTCCTCTAGTGTCCTTAAGAGGGGCTTTGATGAACAGAGAGGTTATTCTCTGTAGCTCTCAGGAAGATGCTGACCTGCTAGCAGACTTCCACTTGGGAGGGAAGTGGATGGGCAGGGTGGACCACCAGCCAGTCTGGGTCTGGTTGGCTGGTGGCATTTGTGGAAACCTTCCCTAAATTGCCTGCCCCCTGCCCTCTGATGGCTTCTGATGGGGAACCACCCGGAGTAAGCTGGGGAACCAGCAGGCTGCATAGACTGTGGTTCTGAGTCTTGGCTCAGACAGCTGTGTCCTGGATTCCTTCCTGGTGGTAATGTGGTGGTGGTGGGGACTTGTTTCTTAGTTGCTGACATTTTTATTCACCACCTGCAAAGTCCGCAGGTTGCAGAGCATCCCTCCCTTGACTTGGTTACATAGAGTGAATGCTGTTATCACACTGTCAGGCCTGTAATTGTAATTTGTCACCAAAATTGGGTGACAAATCTAACAATGTAGAAGGCAGGGGTTAAGGTGGGAGGAGTCTGCATTTCTTTTGTTTTTCATGGGAAAAAAGGCATACACTGTGTCTATGTGTCTACAGTCTATGTGTTTTTCTGGAGGTTTTGGGGACTCTCCAAAGTGGAGGAGGTTTTTGCTTCTTTCCTACCCAGCCTGCTTGACTACCTTCATGATTTTCTGAATAATTGAGCTTCCTGGATTCTTTGGTTTACAAGGGTGCACCAGAGTGGGATCCAGTGTGGCACCTGGCATCATGGGTGTTGCACACAGCCCCTGGGATGAGCCTGGGGGTCAATTTTGGAGATGGCTCTGAGGTACCAAAGTGGGCTGTCCCTGGTTTCTGTTACCTTCCTGGCAGCAGCCAAAGCTTCCGGTGTCCTCCTGGGCCCAGGATATACGCCAAACTGGCCTTTAGGCTGGTTGTACATGTGTTCCCGGTGTGGTCTGGGTCTAGCCTGCTGTTGTCCGTTTCATCTTGGGAGTTTCCAGAGGGCACCTGTCAGCAAGCAGTGATACCATACCTGCTGTGTGTTCAGGGCTGTGCATGCGTGTGTGTGGGTGTTCATTCATTCCCGTTGAGGGAAACGTATAGTCTAGCTGGAAGACGAAGTTGCTGTGATCCTTTTGGCTGCCAGCACATAGTAGGTCCTCAGTTAATGTGCTATCTGCATAGAGACTTGACTCAGATTGATAAGCAGAAAATAGAGGATTCATTGGCTCCAGGAACTGAGAAATGTGGGTGTAAGGCTGGCTTCAAGTATGGTCCTTCAGGGCCGCCAGAGACACTGCCCCAAGTCTGTCAGTATGAACCCCATCACCATGTATACATCAGCAGAGGTGCCCCAGCACCTCCAGGCTCCATCCTCTTCACTCAGCAGTGATGATGGAACGAGCAGCCTCTTACCATTGCCAGGGTAGAAGTCCTGAGGTTGACTCTGTAGAATGGCCAGGACCAAGACTCACCCCTGCCCATGATGTGGCCAGGGAGACAACATACTTGTTAGCAAGGCTCAGGGTTGGGTGCGAGGAATCAGGGCAGCTCCATGCAGACCACTGGGCCTGAGAGTTGGGGAGGGCCTCCCCTGAATGGTGGTCAGGAGCCACAGATATCTTCTTTAGGAGGTAGGAATTATGTGTAGACAAATAGGAAGTAGTAAAAGAGTGCAGTGAAATACCAGATTGTCAGGTATCAGTTATCAGTTGGTAACCAATACTTTTGCTTTTGACAGTGTCTAGTCAGGTAATCTTAGAATTTTAGGGAGGCAGAATCCTTGGTGTCCTTATCCTCAAACCTTTTTCAGTTTGAATGTGGTTGAAAAGATGGCAGAACCAGTCTCTCAAACACAGCCAGGGCACTCATTGGACCAGGCTCCTTAGTGAGGTACTGCTTGTCCCAGGTCACACAGGGAGGTGGCAGCTTGGCCAACAACCTCTAAGGTTATCTGCTAACTGCTGGTGGGGTGGAGGGTGGGACTGCAGCTCCCAGGGTGGACAGGGGACTAGTGCAGCCTGCAAGGCGCCTGTGTTCTCTGACGAGAGGTGCCCATGTGTGTGCAGCTTCGGCCTGGCTCATGGGTGCTTCTGGGGATGCCACATGCAGCTCACTGTCTTTGAGGTCTCCAGACCCACAGACCTCACACCGTTTGCACTGGACCTTTTCTTTATTTGCATCTTGTGGAAGAGTGACTTTGACCCTTGAATTCTAACGAACTTCATGGAAGTTGTGCCCCCACCTTGCGTATTCCATAAAGCCATGGTCCCTCTGAACCTCTGCCACTTGGTCCTTTGGGGGCAGTGCTCTGGGAGGTACAGGGTGGGGTAACGGTGTTTCAAGCCCTCGTGGCATCCACCAGCAAGCAGCTTGGCCCCTACAACATTATGTCCAGGCCTCAGGCCAGGCTGGAGAGAGGCTGGGCAGTCACCAGGTTAGTCAGAGCCTTGGGCCTGAGTGGCTCAGGTGCCCAGATGGTGTTGAGAGGCGACTCTGAAATCAGCCAGCTATGTTGAACCTCTCCCGTGCATTCCTGAGAAACCCAGTATATTAGTTCATTTTCACACAGCTATAAAGAACTACCTGAGACTGAGTAATTGGTGAAGAAAAGAGGTTTTTAACTGACTTACATTTCCTCGGGCTGTACAGGCAGCATGGCTGGGAGGCCTCAGGAAACTTACGATCATGGTGGAAGGTGAGGGGGTAGCAATGACGTCATAGCAGGGTGAGTCAGGAGAGATAGGGTGAGGGGGAGGTGCCACACACTTTTTTTTTTTTTTTTTGAGACGGAGTCTTGCTCTGTCGCCCAGGCTGGAGTGCAGTGGCCGGATCTCAGCTCACTGCAAGCTCCGCCTCCCAGGTTTATGCCATTCTCCTGCCTCAGCCTCCCGAGTAGCTGGGACTACAGGCGCCTGCCACCTCGCCCGGCTAGTTTTTTTGTATTTTTTAGTAGAGACGGGGTTTCACCGTGTTAGCCAGGATGGTATCGATCCTGACCTCATGATCCGCCCGTCTTGGTCTCCCAAAGTGCTGGGATTACAGGCTTGAGCCACCGCGCCCGGCCTGCCACACACTTTTAAACAGCCACATCTTGTGAGAACTCACTCATTATCACCAGCACAGCAAGGGGGAAATCCGTCCTCGTGATCTAATCACCTCTCACCAGGCCCCTTCCCCAACATTGGGAATTACAATTCCACATGAGATTTGGGTGAGGACACAGAGCCAGACTATATGACCCAAGTGTTACCAAAAAACCACATCATCTGCCATCAGCCAGAGGGAGAAAGAGGGATGCAGCTACATATTCTAAAATTGCACGAACAAGGTCTTTTCTTTATTCTGTAGATATTTCAATAATAAGTTTTTCCCCCCAGTGTATTAGTGTATAGCTGTAAAACCTCAGTGTCACCGAGCCAGCTCAGGGCCCGTCACATGGAGCTGCTCTTCCTTCCCCATCAGGTCTGCTTTTTCATTAGGCCAGCACTTCCTGCCCTCCTTATCCTCTGTCTCACCCCTGGGCGGGAAAAGCAAAGGCCAGAACCCCCCAGAGAGGCCCTGCTGCCTTTCTCCTGGAGGTGCTTGTGCTAATTCTGGATTCTGTTGGGCATAAAGATTTGAAAATTGTGTTCCCTGAGTAATCAATCTCGGTTACTACCAATTTGAGGTTTGCAAAAGCTTTGAGAAATGCCTGTGGGTGAGGATAGGAATAGCCTCCAGCTGGGATCCTGACCTGATTTTGGGGTAAAAGAGGCAAATAGAGGGGAGTTGTTCTAGAAGAGTCCTTTATTATAACTGACTATGGTCTGAATGTTTGTTTTTCCCCCAAATTCATTTGTTGAAATCTAATCCCCAATGTGGTAATATTAAGCAGCGGGCCTGTAGGAGGTGATTAGGTCATGAAGGCTCTGGAAGAATGGAATGAGTGCTCTTGTAAAAGGGGCCCCGAAGGGCTGCCCAGCTCCTCCCACCATGTGAGGACGTAGCAAGAATATGTTGTCTATGAGGAATGTGCCCTCGCCAGACACAGAATCTGCCAGCACCTTGATCTTGGACTTCCCGGCCTCCAGAACTGTGAGCAGTAAATGTTTGTGGTTTACAAGCCATCCGGTTTATGGTATTGTTGTTATATCAGCCTGAACAGACTTAAGACAGAGCTGAAAAGTATTGATGTGCTCTTCCTCCATCCCTTACTCTACAATTCCAGGCACCCAAAGGAACAAGCAAACTTAACGGATGAAAGAGAAGTGTGCTCCTTAGAACCACAGCATCCCCTGACATGTGTGCATTCATTCACAGATGCTTTTTTTTTTTTTTTTTTTTTGAGACAGAGTCTTACCCTGTCACCCAGACTGGAGTACAGTGGCACAATCTCGGGTCACTGCAACCTCCACCTCCTTGGTTCAAGCAATTCTCCTGCCTCAGCCTCCTGAGTAGCTGGGATTACCATACCCGGCTAATTTTTGTGTTTTTAGTAGGAAGGGGTTTTACCATATGGGCCAGGCTGGTCTTGAATTCCTGACCTCAGGTGATCCACCCGCCTCGGCCTCCCAAAGTACTGAGATTACAGGCATAAGCCACGACGCCCAGCCACAGAGGCTTTTTTTAAAAGCATCTACTGTGTGCTGGGAACTGGGTGAGCAAAACAGACAACAGTTCCTGCCCTCGTGTAGCTTACTGGGCCCCTTGATAACTTTGGCCAGGGGATTCTTTAATGGACTCCTGTGAGTTGGTTGGTCTCCTGCCTCTGTGGGATAGTTCAGTACTGGCCAACGCCTGCATGAGTGGTGCAGAAATGAACAACAGGAGCCGGTTCACTGCCATAGTGTTATTTATCGTGCTCTGACACTGTGTCAGCAGAAGCAGAAAGGGTGTCTCTTCTGTGTGTTGCTGGAGGGAGTGGTTCAGGGAGGACAGAGAAGGAGAGGCCTCAAGGTCATGCTTACAAGTTGGAAGGTTGGGATTCCATGCCGACCAGTGTCAGACAACCAAATCCTAACCAGCTGAAATCAAACAGTGCAATGTATTGGCTCATGCAAATAGAAACCCTACGTGTAGGACTAGCTTCAGGTGCAGCTGAATCCGGGGACTCCAGTGAAGGGCGAAGGACCCAGTCTTCCTGTATCTCCTGGCTCTGAGGAATGACACATGGCTTTTGGCTCAGGTCAAGTCAAGTGCTCTGAATAGCAGACCTAAAAACGTTCCCCAGAGGAAATTAGGGTGCTGCTAGCAGAAGTGGGGATGGATGTTGGTGGCAGAAGCAGCCCAAAGAGAGAAGGAGCTGAGGCCATTTAACCTAGAGAGCAGGTGACCTGACCTCCTGAACTGAGGGGTAGGCAAGCGGTTGGTTGAAAGTCCAGCCAGCCCTACCAGTTCCATGGGGGCCCGTTCCTATGACGGTGAAGGTATGGCTTGAGTGACTGATGCTTTTATTATTGCCTCTGGGTAAGATGCCTCTGTGTGCTAGGGCAGTGGGGGAGCGGGGATGAGACCCGTCCACCCGTTTCTCCATTAATGTTGATACTCCAAGGGCCAGACCAGGACCAATTCCAGAAGCCCCCAGGGACACCCGCCTGGCCCATGTGTAAGGAGCGATGTTTTGGTTGGTGAGAGTCTTTGCAAGCCTGGAGATGAACACATCAGAGGGTGGCAGGGGGAGGAGAGTGGGATGCGGGCTTGGGGCTGAGAGATGGGCATGGTGGATTTATCAGGTTCCTTCAAACCTTGAGATCCTGTGATTGGCATCCCTTACATGACACCCTAACCCAGAAAAATAAAGAACATCCCCAAACAAAATGAGAAACCAACCAAATTTATCTCCTGCTGACTGAGGCTTGCAGTTCAAGGAGTGCTCCCAGCAGGGGATCAGCCTGTAATGCGGATTCCACTTTCCTCTGGTCACAGCCTCCCCAGGACCTCAGCCCACTGGCCTAGTGGCTCAGAGGGGCGATCAGGAGGAACTTCTTCCAGTGTCGCAGCAAAAGCTGGGGAGCAGGGAGAGGCGGGGGATTCGGAACAGGAAAAGAGCAAGGAAATTTAACTCTGGCACCAGTCTAAAATAAAGCGCTACTATTGGTTGAGTGTTTTGGCAGTGTTTTTAAATACTCTGTGCCAGCTCAGAGAAAAAAATGTACAGGGGATTATAAAATGCTTCATTTTGTGTTAAACAGTTTTATTTTGGAGTTGACTGGCTAGGATTTGGCTGCTTATGGAAATGATGTCATGGCTGTGGGGGTGCACGTGGGAAGACCGAGGCAGGCGAGGTGGCTCTGCAGGTGGGGGAATGGCAGCCGGCTTGGGGGAGCATGCTTGCACCCCCGCCCCCGCCCTTCAATGTGGAGTGTCTCAGCCTCTCCAAGGGCTTGGCTGAGTGGGTTGGTGCTGCCATGTGATGGGGGTGATTAGGTCAGATCTGCTGGAGTGGGTCTGACCCCTCTGAGGGTCGGTGGGGGGTGCTGTGGGGAGTCTTGTGGGGGTATAGATGGAAGGAAGGTGGCTGACAGGCAGGCAGCAGGGAGACTGGGGAGGAGCAATGGCTAGCATCTGCCTGTGGGCACCCAGCCTGTACCCAACCTTTTCTCCTTGACTGCTCTCCACTGTCCTCAGGACTGCTTGCACCTGACTCTGCTCCTCCCCCACTGCCCTGGGGATGAATCCGCTCCCCTGCCTGGCCCAGTGCCTCTTGTGGCCTCTCCTCCTCCTGCTTCATGATCACAGCTCACTGCAGCATCGACCTCCTGGGCTCAAGCGATCCTCCCCTTTCAGCCTCCCGAGTAGCTGGGACTATAGGCTTGTGCCACCATGCCCCACTGTGCCCAGCTGCCCAGCTACTTTTTTGATGTTTGGTATACATGGGGTCTCTCTGTGCTGCCCAGGTTGGTCTTGAACTCCTGGCCTCAAGAATTCCTCCTGCCTCAGCCGCTCAAAGTATTGAGATTACAGGTGTGAGCCACTGTGTCTGGCTTTTTTTGTTGGGAGATAAGGTCTCACTCTGTCACCCAGGCTAGAGGGCACTGGCACGATTGTTGCTCACTGGACCCTTGAACTCCTGGGCTCAAGCCATCTTCCCACCACATCCTCCCCAGTAGCTAAGACTATGGGTGCAAACCACCATTATTTTATATTATTTTTGAAGAAATGTGGTCTTGGCTAGTCTCAGACTCCTGGCCTCAAGTGATCCTCCTGCCTCGGCCTCCCAAAGCACTGGGATACTTGTGTGAGCTGCCATGCCTGGCCTCATTTCCTCCTCTTGAACCGTCAACAGGCCGTGCTCATTCCACCGCAGGGCCTTTGCACCACCCGCCATCCCTGGGTGTTCTTTCAGCTTTTCACGTGGACAACTCCCTCTTTTCCTTCTGTGTCTCCAAGGTCACCTCCTCATCGTGGTCCTCCTTGCTGACACCCTCCCCAGTCTCCCGCAGCAGTGGCTCCCTTCAGCGCCAAACACATCACACCATTTATTTCCTTTATGGCAGGTATCGCTTGATGTTTTTGAATTATTGTCTCTGCCACTCTGAGGTGACCCTCTTAGGAGTCCTGTGCTGTGCTGTCTCCCTCATGCCTGTTCCTGTCTCTGGCCTTGTGGCAGGCCTGGCACATAGTAAGTGCTCAGGAAATACTTACTCGGTGATTTGTTGGAAGTGACCTGGATGGTGCTAAGTTGTTCCCTTGGATGGCACGAGCAACAGGAATCCCTGGGGGCTTGCAGCTGGGCGTCTCCTCGGGACTGGAAAGAAGCCTCCCCCTCCTCAAATTCTACCAAGCCACACCCTCCTCACACCTCCCTTCCCACCCCAGAAATGGGTCTTCCCACGGCTTCCTGGGGGCTGGGGAGCAGGGGCCACGGGGCAAACCCCAGGGTGCATTTCCATCTTCAGTGGAGGGGGCAGTTCATATTTTGGACCACCCATTTTTATTAATTTAATTTAATTTAATTTAATTTTTTTTGAGATGGAGTTTTGCTCTGTCGCCCAGACTGGAGTGCAGTGGCGTGATCTTGGCTCACTGCAGCCTCCGCTTCCTGGGTTCAAGCGATTCTCCTGCCTCAGCCTCCCGAGTAGCTGGGACTACAGGTGCTCGCCACCATGCCTGGCTAATTTTTGTATTTTTTAGTAGGGACGGGGTTTCACCATGTTGGCCAGGCTGGTCTCAATCTCCTGACCTCAAGTGATCCACCCGCCTCTGCCTCCCAAAGTGCTGGGATTACAGGTGTGAGCCACCGCGCCCGGCCCCATTTTTATTTTTAAATTAATTTTTTTTTTTTTTTGTAGAGATGGAGTTTCACTATGTTGCTTAGGCTGATCTGGAACTCAAGCGATCCACCTGTCTCAACCTCTCAAAGTGTTGAGATTGCAGGCATGAGCCACTGCACCTGGCCTCATCAGTTTTTTTGTTTTTTGTTTTTTTTTTTTTGAGTTTCTTTCTTTTTTTTTTTTTTCCCAGGCTGGAGTGCAGTGGCGAGATCTCGGCTCACTGCAACCTCCACCTCCTGAGCTCAAGCGATTCTCCTGCTTCAGCCTCCTAAGTAGCTGTGATTACAGACACCCGGCTAAGTTTTTTGTATTTTTAGTAGAGATGGGGTTTTGCCATGTTGACCAGGCTGGTCTCGAACTCCTGACCTCAGATGATCTGCCCACCTTGGCCTCCCAAAGTGCTGGGATTACAGATGTGAGCCACCATGCCTGGCCCCATCAGTTAATTTAGCTCCTAGTATGTGCTGGGCCCTGGCTGGGTGTTGAGATACAGTGGCAACCTGAGTAGACCAGATCCCTGCCCTGGTTGGGGAGACAGATAATAAGGAGGTAAACACCGGGTACTTCGTCATACCGTCATACCATCATGTGTGAGGTGATGAATAAATACAGCTGGCTCCCGCCCTTTGGAGCCCATGGTCTCCTGGGAGAATGAGCTGTCTGCAGAGCACAGGAAGATGTCCCCGCTCCTGGGGGTGGGATTTGAGAAGCACTGATGGGGTGTCAAACAAGAGACCCAGAGCTGGGCCTCAGAAGCGACTGTGCCTGGTGGGTTCACTCTCTCCTCCTTCCTTTACCACACTGCCGGGCTGACTTGTCTGCCCTGTGGGAGGCGTGATGGAGTTGCAGGGAGAAAGGCAATGATTATTGACTCCACACAGCCAGATCACAGGGGAGGGATGGGGGCCCCAGCGGTGGGGGAGTGAGTTACTGGAAGATTCCCTCTTCGACCACATTCTCTGGGGCCGCATGTCTGATCACTGACTTTCTGTCTCTCCAGTCTCACGGATGGCATCTTTCACACTGCTTCCTCGAATGCCTTTTTATCACAGTCTCAACAAACACCTTGCAGACATATTTACTTAAAAATTCTTTAAAGGATACCCCCTTAGTCAGGGTCCCAACAGAAAACAGATGGCGTGCTCAAACCAGGAAATGGAGGAGCATTTAATAAAGGGCCCATTTGCAGGGGAAGAAGGGGAGCTGTCCAGGAGTGGGGCATCATCCTGAGAACCTGCCAGGGTGCAGGGAGGGGCGTTTAGGCCACCTGGAGAAAGTGGCTATAGGAAGCCTGCTGAGGGAGAGGCGCGCAGCAGGGCAGGGCAGAGGCTGGAAGAATAACTATCCCAATTCTGTCTCCTCCCCCACTGCAGACTCTGCAAGAACATAGAGCAGGAATGGACCAAGGTGGGGGCGGATCTGGAGGGGACGGTGGCAAATATCCTTTGTACCCACCCCACTCCCTGGGCTCTCTTAGATCCTGCGGATGAGCAAATGCTCAGAAGTCAGATTTTGGAGATCAGCCCCAGTTTATAGCAGTTTCTTGTGTGATTTGTGTTGGGGAGTGGGCGGTGCGCTGTTGCTCCTGGACCCTGAGGCTGTGTCAGGTGACTATGGGCTTTTAGCTTTTGGTGGTCCCCTTTCCTGGGACAAGTCAATTGTCAGCACTTTGGTCTTGCTCTGTAAGGCCACAGATGATGGAGCAGAGGAGCAAATTTGTCAGACTGGAGGCCCAGTGCCTGGCAGGTGGAGCTGTACAAATGGAGGCCTGAGCTGCCAAAACTTTGTTATTTGCATAAATGGCGACGTGAATCAGTTATCATTCTGATCGAATCCATTTTCTGCTTGACTCCTGGAGAAATTGGCAATGGAAGGCATTCTGTGGCTGTCACCCGCAGGACAGTGTCATTCTGTTTGTGGCTTCATAGGAACAATGGCAGTGGAGAAGTCAAGGAAAAGCAGGAAGGTCAAGGATGCATCCGCGGAGCCTCTTTGTTCATTATGTATTTCCATCACACGTGGTTTCCATTCGCGGATCGCACTGCTCCCGGGACCCCCAGAGGATAAGACAAGGGAACCCGTGCTCTGAGCACCAAAGCTATTTTTATTTGTGTGCAGGGCAAGGTGATGTGGCGGCTGCAGGCCGAGGTTCAGCCGTCCCCGACACACAGAATTAGATATTAAGGTGGAATTAGAAGCTTGAGTCCAAGGAGGTCCCTAGCGAGGGATGCATTCAGGATGGCATTATGACTTTCCAAACTGCTTTTGCAGAGGGCAGTGAGGGGAGATGGAGGAGCTGTTTTTGGGGCCAACCCTCAGCCCCTAGGTAGCCCTCTATGAGTGGATTATGAATTGTTTGTTTCCCCAAATCAAATTCTCTTCCCGTTGTTTCTTTTTTTTCCAATGGCACTTTCCCCACTGGACATTCCTAAGAGCTTTTTTTCTCCTCTTCACAAAGCTTTGCGGCACCCCACCTTCTCAGGCACGCCAGCCCCACCCTGCGTTAGCGGTGCAGGCGTCCGTTCCTTCTGTGACCAATGCAGGCCCCTATGTTATCAGCATTGCTTTACCTCCAAGTGAGGAGCAGAGAAGGCCTTCCCTCATTATTTTAAAACAATTAAACACGATCAAATATCACAGTAATATATAAATGTATTCTTTATTATTATTATTTTTTTAAATAGTGGCAGGGTCTCGCTCTGTTGCCCAGGCTGAAGTACAGTGGTGTGAACATAGCTCACTGCAGCCTCCTGGGCTCAAGTGATTCTCCTGCCTCGGCCTCCCAGGTGTCTGGGACTGCCGGCACGTGGCCCAATTTCTGGCTAATTTTTAAATTATTTATTTATTTTTTCTAGAGCTGAGGTCTCACCATGCGTTGCCCAGGCTGCTCTTGAACTCCTGGGCTCAAACCATCCTCCTGCCTCAGCCTCCCAAAGTGTTGGGATTAGAGGCATGAGCTACTGCATCCGGCCATAAATGTATTCTATTTGTGAAAATTTCAAAGATCACGGATAAGACTTCATGCTGCCCCCACCCCCTTGTTAACTACTGTTATTACCATTTTGGCTTTCTTGATTCCAGACCTTCTCCTACGCCTTTACATAATACCGTATTTCACAGATTCTAAGACACATTTTAACATTTCTGAAATTGAGGTGCATCTTTCAACTAATGGCTTGTCATGGTTTAATTGACAGTGTCTTTTGTTTTTCTTTTTCAGTGGTCTGTAAAATAATGGTGCATTTTACCATCCACGGTGTCTTACATTCAGTGAAATATAGTGTTATGTGTATCCATAGAAACAATGTCGTATTGATTTTTGATTAAAAAATAAATGATACCATATTGGATCTATCATTCTGCAACTTGCTTTTTTTTCCATTTAGTACTAGGCCTCAGAGAGCTTCTCACCTTGGCAGATACATCTCCCTACTCCTTATTAGCTGCTGTGGAGCTTGCGTAGCGTGGTTGCCCCATGCTTTATGCAGCGGGGCCCCTGGTGGTGGGCATTTAGGGTGTTTCCAGTTGTTTGCTATAGTAAACATTCTTGTGCACGTCTCCCTGTAGGAACACTTTTTTTCCATGGTTAATAAGGAGAAGGGGCATCGTTGGGCCCAGCCTATACAACATTCTCTTTCCTACATTCCAACTGTTCTGTTCCATTGCATCCTATTTCATCCCGCCCACTCTACTCATCCCATTCCACCCCCTCATTCCATCCTACCCTGTCCCATCCCACCCCATCTCACCCCGTTCCACAGTCGTCACCCTAGTACCAACTTGGCTTTACCTACTGTGCTTGAGGGGCCCGCAGAGGGGAGTCAGTACCTGCCTACCCAGCAACTTCTGGTGCAGCTGGGAGAGAAACCCTGAAATAAGACTTGGATCCAAGCCCCACGTCCCCAAGTGAAGCCTGGGGATGGGGCACAGGTGTTGTCTGGTGCTGACGGAGACATTGCAACCTCATTTTACACTCATTTGGGTCCTCTCAGGCTGGCAAGCCCCTCGGGAATAAAAGAGAGTGCCTTAGCATTGCCCGGTGTTGTCACCTCTTGACTGGTATGGAGCTTAAATGAGAATCTTCCCCAGGTGTGTTCCTTAAGGCTGGACACCTGTTTGGCTTGTTGTGGAGGTCCCCTCTCTTGTTTTCCCACCATTAAGAGCCACCCGTCATTCCGGTGGCACCTGGCTGCTCTGCACAGAGATGCTGTGCCATCTCACCAGAATGCAGGGGATGGAGAGGATGGAGGGATGGAGCCTCCCTCACCACTTCTGCCGCCTGGTGACTTCTGAGCAGAAAGTGCCAGAGTCTGCCCTGAAGTGGCTTCAGGCAGTGCTTCTCAGGTGTTTAGGTCCTTATGATCACTCAGAATCTTATGAAAATGCAGTTCGTTTGAACAGACCTGGGGTGCCGGAGAGTCTACGGTTCTTACAAACTCCCTGGGGATGCAGATGCTGCTGAACCACACGGGAGTAGCAACGACTTTAGGAAGGATAGGCCAACTATGGAGGCAGGGAGGAGCTGGGAAGTGTGGAAGAAGAGTTTTGGTGAGAGCTGTGGTTTTCTAGGGTCCAAAGCTGGACATGACGAGCAGGTCACTTTTTCAGACTATAGATTATTGTCATTATTATTATTTGTACTTTTGGCTCACTATTCTCCAGCAGCTGTGTGCAAGTCAAGGGAGAGTTTGTTGGTTTATTTTCAGCTGATAAATATGTGCTAGAGTTTCCACCGTGGTGTGGCATGTAGCGGAGGATAATTCTTCATTCCGAGGACTGCTCCTTGCTTGGCAAGATATTCAGCATCCTTGGCATTGCCCACTAGATGCCAGTAGCAACCTCCCTGATTATTGGGGCTGCCTCAGTCCGTTCTGGCTGCTATAACAAAATATCTGAGACAGATTGTATGATTTACACACAACAGAAATTTATTACTCACAGTCCTGAAGGCTGTGAAGTCCAAAATCAAGGTGCCAGGAAATTCCATGTCTGGTGAGGGCCCACTCCTGATAGATGGAGCCTTCTATGTGCCCTCTAGTCCAAAGGCAAAAAGGGACTAATAAACTCCATCAGGACTCTTTTATAAGGGAACTCATCTCACTCATAGGGATGGAACCCTCATGACCTAATCACCTCCCAAAGGCCCCACTTCTTAATACCATCATCTTGGTTAGGTTTCAACATACAAATTTTGGGGGGACGTAAACATTCAGACGATAGCAGTGGCACTTGAAAAATGCTCCTGAAGTGGGGTGCTGCCCCTGGCTGAGAGCCGCTGAACTAAATGCACCCCTTGTTGAGGGCAGGGACCACGGTCTGGTTTCCATACCTGGAGTGGCTGACATCATGCCTGGTGTGCTATAGGAACCTGATAAATGTGTCTTCCATGAAAAAAGGCAGCCTCTTGGGCACTCAGAGGATGTCATTGCGAAGAACCCCTGATTCAGGGAAGAGTCAGATTTGTGTACCACTGCTACACTCGGTAGGGTGGCACCTGCTGAGGACGGCAGCATCCTGACATCAAAGGATGGTTGGGGGAGACAAGAGGCAGGAAATGATGGTGCTTCTGAGGTAAGCTCTGTTTCCTTGGCTTTCCCCCAGGGCTCCGAAGTTCCGTTTTCTTATTAAAAAAATGGTTGCTGAATGTTTGAGTTTTTTACGCGTCTGTCTGTCTTTTCTGGGCCGAGCTGCTGAAGGATAAGGCCTGTCTTGTTCATCCTTATGTCCTCAGGGCCTGGTACATAGTAGGTGTCTTGTAAATGTTTGCTGAAGAACTATTTGAATTCCTTAGGGAAATCGGCTCTTCCCAGGAGCTCAGTGATGGATCCTTCTGTTTCACTGAAGATCGAGTTTGTAATGTGAATCTTTACACCTCCCCATTGATTCATGGAGTTATTAGTTCATTCATTCATTCATGCAACAAATATTTACTGAGCACCTACTAGGTCCCATACCCTGTGGTGAAGCAGGAGGAGGCAGGCATTGTCCTCACTGTGGAGCTGAGGATGTGCTGGGGGGAACAGACATTAGTTCAAGAATCAGACAAGCAGTGGGAAAATGACAGCCTCCATGAGTGCTTCTAGGGGAAGGTACGTCTGTGACCTGTGAAAGGCTGTGCAGGTAGCGTGCGTCGGGTCCCCGTGGCGTGTGGGCAGTGGAGGATGGCAGGGAGGGGTTCCTGAGGTGGTAGAGTTGGAGCTAAGGTCTGCAAGGAAGAGCAGGGCATGTGACTCATGCCTGTAATCCCAGCACTTTGGGAGGCCGAGATGGGCAGATCACTTGAGGTCAGGAGTTCGAGACCAGCCTTGCCAACATGGCGAAACCCCATCTCTACTAAAAATACAAAAATTAGCCGGGTTTGGTGGTGCGCATCTGTAATCCCAGCTACTCGGGAGGCTGAGGCAGGAGAATCACTTGAACTCGGGAAGTGGAGGTTGCAGTGAGCCTGGATCGCACCATTGCACATTAGCCTGGGTGACAGAGCTAGACTCTGTGTTAAAAAAAAAAAAAAAAAAAAAAATCTGCAAATCTGCAAGGAAGTGCTTAGGGCACTAGTTTTTTTTTTTTTTTTTTTTTTTTTTTTTTTTTTTTAAGCATTAGAGGATGCATAAGTAAATAATAGGTAAATTTTAGTAAGACTTCTTTATAGTTATTTTATAATTTAGTGTTTTTTATTTTGAATTATGACTAGGGAAAGTGCTTTCTCTTTTTTTTTTTTTTTTGAGACAGAGTCTCACTCTGTCACCCAGGGTGGAGTGCAATGGCGCGATCTTGGCTCACTGCAACCTCCACCTCCCAGGTTCAAGTGATTACAGGCACCCGCCACCATGCCTGGCTAATTTTTTTGTATTTTTAGTAGAGACGGGATTTCAAGATATTGGCCAGGCTGGTCTTGAACTCTTGACCTCAGGTGATCCACCCACCCAAAGTGCTGGGATTACAGGCTTGAGCCATCGTGCCCGACAAATGCTCTTTTCTGTATATAGGTTCTCCCCACATCTTGACCCTGGGTCTCAGATGAGCAAGAGGTAAGTGGGTGGAGGCTAGCAAGGAGGGTACTGCAGACAGTGGGGAGAGCACGTACAAAGGCCCTGGGGAAGCAGAGGCGATACAGGGTGTCGTGGGGGCCAACAGGGATGGGGGATAGGTACCCAGGGAGTGGTGAAGTGAGGGCATGGCATGGGGCTGGGCCCAGATCACACAGGGCCTCGCAGGCCATGGAAAGGGGTGGGGATTTTATTCCAAGCCCAGTGGGAAGGCATTGGAAGAGGTCAGCTGAAGGGTGACAATATCCAATGTGTGTGTTTAACAGATCCCTCCGGCTGCTGTGGAGAGCCTGGGTGGGTGTGTGGGTTGTCCTGGGGCGTTGTTTATAGGTTTCTCCTTCCTGGCTGGCAGTCATGGGTCCTGGGACCACCCACCATATGAGGCCGAAGGTGCCCTTGTGTTGTCGGTGCCCAGGGCCATTACCTCACTCTGGTCTGGGTTTCTGGACTTTCTCTTCTCTTTCTGGGTCAGGCAGACCTGGCCTTTTGAAGCCAGATGGAGGCAGAAGACCTTCGGGTGATGTTTAGATTTCTAAGTCACTGTAAATCTCACTGAAGTGACCTATTTTTCTTCCATGTTGCTCTTGTATTTTTTATGAATGGATGATAAAAAATGTGGCAGGGTCATTTGTTTTAATTTCCTTCTGACACCTGGATTCTGTGTTTGGTGGCAGCCATCCTGCCAGTGGCTGGAAAGTCTGCCTCCAGGCGGTGGGGTGGCCCTGGGCCCAGTTCGCACCTGGCTCTGTTGTGGATGGAGGGGCAGCATGCCCTGGCCCCCACAAGGCAGTGAGCCCCCTTTAGAGCACAGAACTGGAAGGTCAGTGCTGGTACCCAGGGATGGGACTGGTTCCAGTGTGTCAGTCTGATCGGCCAGGCAGCTGTGGCCATGGCTGACTTGGAGGTGAGAACTTGAAGGCTCTATCCTTTTGGGACTACAGTCCTGCCCATCTTATGGAGGGTCCAATTGTTAAATGGAAACTAGTTCTTCAAGGCAAACTGGCTTCACCTTTGATGGGGAGTGGTGAGGGGTCAGTTCTGAGGGATGACAGCCTCCAATGCCCATGAGACCAAAATTCACCTTTTTTCCTTGGGTGGCCATTTGTGGTCATGTCTGTCCCTATTTTCCAGGCTATCTCACCACTTCCCCACCTCGCCCTTGCCTTTGAAGTGTGTGGTGCCCTTGCCCACGCCATTCTCTCTGTGTTAAACGCCACCTTGCAGTGTGCTTCCCTGTAAAGCCATCCTGTCCTTCCAGTCTTCCCGGAAGCCTTTCCTGACCTCTACACAGATGGAGTCCACACGCCTTCTCTGGGGCTCCCAGAAGCAATGGAGCACTTGGACACTCCCTTGTTTCTCAAAATACATTTTTCTTGTTTTATGCTTGCTATATAAACTTACTGTGGGGCCGGGGGCGGTGGCTCACGTCTATAATCCCAGCATTTTGGGAGGCCAAGGCGGGCGGGTCCCCTGAGGTCAGGAGTTCGAGACCAGACCAGCCAACATGGCGAAAACCCATCTCTACTAAAAAGACAAAAATTAGCCTGGTATGGTGGTGGGTGCCTGTAATCCCAGCTACTCGGGGGGCTGAGACAGGAGAATCGCTTGAACCTGGGAGGTGGAGGTTGCAGTGAGCTGAGATCGTGCCACTGCACTCTAGCCTGGGTGATCAGAGCAAAACTCTGTCTCAAAACCACACACAAAAAATAAAATAAAATAAAATAAACACAGAGAGGTGAAAAGAAGAACATCCAGTTATAACCTAGAGATCCAGAGAGTTATTTTGGCATTCATCCATCCACATTCTTGTTCTGCAATCTGCTTTTTGTTTACCCGTAGGTTGTAAACAGCTTATCATGTTAATATTGTCTGAAAGCGTCCTTTGAATTGGCTTTATAGTGTTCCATTGTGAGGTTGTGCTCAGGTGTGTATTACAGTCCCCTATAGCTAGACAGATGGGATGCCCCATCCCAGGGATCCACCTGCCATGCTGTGACCATGGCAGGCTTTGTGAAGGGCTGGAGCCTTGACTTTGTTGAATGAATGAATTCTCCTGCATTCTCATCTGTCTCCTGATACACCAGATAAGCCTGTATTTAAGGCCTTCTTCTTCTCCCATCCCAAGTACCCTTCTACCTTTTTCCCAGAAAGGAGACCCGATAGCCCACCATGCTATCATTTAACCTTTAAAAGTGCAGGCCAATAGCTCGGGCAACCAAGAAGCTGGAAGGGCTGGGCAGGAGTGGGTGCACAGGTGGCCTCCTGGAGGTGGCAGTGTTGGCACCAGCTTGTAAGTGGCTTCCAGGCCAGGAGGGAGCCCAGGGAGTTCTAGGTGGCCTGGGGCTGCAGATGAGCAGGAGAGCCTCCAGTTGGAAGTGGAGGTCCCTTGGAGCTGGGAACTTTTCACGCCTGGTTCCAAGCTCTGGCAGCCATATTTGAAGGCCCACAGTGCAGCTGAGGTGGTGCTGTGGTGTTTTGGGAGTCTGGTGTGTGTGTACGCTGCACATAGGTCACATGGGAGTGGAATTCTGTCCTCTGTGTGTCATGAGACACAAACCTTCATACTCCCTCCAGATCTGTGGGAGCCTGGGAACAAAGCCTTCATTTATTTAAGCATGCTTGCATGGAGTAAGCAAATGTTCACAGTATCTTCCTCTCTATCAGGCTCTATGCTGGTTTCTGCTCTCATGGACCTCACAGTCTTGGGGGTGAGGGTACGGCTATCCCAGTTTGCTCATGACTCACTGACTAATGGGCTTTCTGATATGTAGCATTTTCAGTTCTAAAATTGGGGAAGTCCTAGACAAATTGGGACAAATTGGTCACTGGGTTACTGTCATCTGAAGAGAAAGGGGTCAGAACACTGTGGGTAGGACTGAGGGACCCAGAAGAGGGAGGTCACCTCTAGATTTCCTGTTACAGGTGTGGCATGCTTGGAGTTTTCGTGGAGTGTAATGGAGTGGAGTTGAGATGCCCTAGAAGGGGGTTATCGTGAAGATTCTTCCCTTCTCCTTTTCAGTTCTTTATGCCCCTGCTCCTGTGTTCCCCCTCTGGCTATGGCATAGCCAAGGGTTTTCCAGAGGGGCCAAGACCGCTCTCTGGAAAGTGGATCCCTGAGACCTGGGCTCAGTCATCCCCTTCTGCCTCCAGGCTCTCTTTGAAGAACAGGGTTTTCCGAAGTCCACTCTGAAGGGGAAACCTGCCCTTCCTCCCTTGCACTGAATGGAGTCTACTGGGGTAGACTTCGGTGGCTTCATTTATGGCCTGGGCGCATCACTCAGCAGTTTCTTCACTCACCTCTTCACTCAGCACAGGGCTCCTGTTCATCTCTTATGTGCCAAGCACTGGGCTGGGCACAAGCTGGTGATGCATTGACTCAGGGTGGGGCATAGAGGAGCTGGGAGATAAACAACCCCTGCCAGCCCAGCGAGTGGGAGCGACCTAGGAGCCAGCCAGCTCCAGAAGCCTTAGCAGCTTCTCACCCGGGGCAGCTGGTGGGAAGGAATCCATTAAGTCAGCAGAGCCGGATCCACCCCTGCTGGGCCTCTCCGGGCTGACTCCAGGGGGCTCCCCTGCTAGGCTTCTCTCTGGAGGCTTTGTCCCTGGAAGTCTGTGAGGGGCCTTGGGAGAGTGGAATCTTGCACCCTTCTCTAGGAAGAGCCATTTGTCCATTGAAATGCAATTTTCTCCTGAAAGGAGGAAAAAGACAGGAAAGGCCACCAGGATGAGGATAGGATTCTGGTCCCAGCTCCAGAGTAAATTTCCAGCCTGCAGGTAAAGTCCTTGAAAAATGTAGGGCTGGGTGGGTGGGCGCCCTGACCCAGGAAACCCCCACCCCATCCCTGACTCTAAATACCATTGTGCCTAAAAATTAAATTAAAGTCAGAAATGATTTTTACTCCTTCATGTGCTTTAAAAAAACTCATTGAAGGAAAACCCCAAGCTGACGTCATGGATAGAGTACAGTTCAAAAATAATAAATTTTTTCAAGAAAGAAATTTCTACAGGAGATTTCTTTGTGTGTTCCAGTGGCCATGACGTGGTTAAGCAGGTTGCCTCCCTCGTCCTGGTGCACCTGTGGGGAGGTCCTAGCAGTAACTGCAGAACCCAGGAGGGAGGAGGGCCCAGCGTTGGAATGCGGGCGTGTGCATGCCTGCATGTGTGTGTTGGTGCATGTGTTCATATCAACACATGTACACATTTATCAAATTACATCTGCTTTTACCTTTAAAATTTTATGAACATGAGCATATGGTGCATTATCCTGCCATGGAGTGTGTGTGTGTGTGTGTGTGCGTGCGTGCGCGCACGCACAGGCAGGTCGGCTTGGCACTCACTCCTCCAGCACACATGGGTCTGTGGCCAAGAAACTCCTTTGGAGATGAGAGCCTGGAAGCGTGTGGGGCTGTGGGTGAGCTGGCCTCCCCAGGGCCCCAGCCTGGCCCTTGGCCCACCAGGCCATGAATACATTTTCATCCATCTCTGGCCTCCATCACCTAGGCAGCTAATTCCTCAGAGCCTCTCAGCCTTATTAAAGTCACAGATCACTTTCTTGAGCTTAACGCTGTCAAGACCAAGCGTGCCCCTTGTTCCGACCCCCTCCTGCCATCCAGCCTCTCCTTGAGGGCTGGGGGTGGAGGTGAGGATCCCGCCAGCCCTCTGCCCCTGCCCTGCCCCCTCCTCAATTTGATCTGTATGACGCCTTGCAGTGATCAGTGAGGTCGCCTCAAGATTCCTTCAGTAAAGCCCTTGGCAGGGATACAAGGGCCGTCACAGCTGTGCTGCACAAACCGGCTTCCAAAGGCGAGGATGGGGCTGGCCCACTCGAAGTGGCTCCTCAGCGGAGGGGTGTGAGGCTCGCTGCTGATTTGGAGAACACTTCTCCCGTCCCCGGCTGCCTTGGCCTCCCCTGTTATGAAATATGGATGGTACCGGTTCCAGCGTTCGGAGACTCGCTGGCAGTGTGAGCGTCTCCAAAGGCCCGCCTTGTGCATGCACCTAAACACTTCACTGAGCAATCTGTCAACATGTCAGCAACACATGTTTTGTAAAAAGCTTCCAGTGGGAGTAATGACTCCCACCAGGACTTCCAAAATGCTTTGAATTCAGCAGATTTCTATTGCGGGCATCCCCTGGGGTGCCTTTTACAATGCCTACATTTCAGAAATTTGAGCCACAGACCCCTGGGGGTTTCCTTTCATAATGCCTCAAAATGTAGGGTTATATTGTTGGAAGTCCCCATGGGGTCTTTATTAATACCTGAATTCTGAGGAACTGGAAATTACACAGGGCACTGCAGGGGCCCAGATCCACACCAGGAAGAAGAGAAAAACTCTGTGGGGAGATTTTTTTTCTTCATGCAAGAGTGAAAGAGAAGAATTTGCTAAAGGACAAAATTGAGTGTGTTTGAGCTTCCTTCATTTAATCTGCCTTCTAGAACGCTACAGTAAAATCTGCAACGGGGAAGGGGGGAAATGACTTTTCTATTTTTAAATCTCACTTTGATATTTTAGGGGCCAGAGTATGTTCTCTTTAAACACCCAGTGTCGAAAGGGGTATTGTTTAAAAATAAATTATTTTTCTTTTTGGTAATTGAAAACACCTCTGCCGTGCCCCTCTCCCGGGTCTCCCCTCTTCCTTAGAGCTGTTAAGCTCCTGTAGCACTCTGCAGTCTCATTATCATTAACCGTTTGGGGTCGGTTTGAGATAGTGGCCCACTTGCTCCCTTCCCCTCCCCTCTCCTCCTCTCACCTTCCCTCTGCACATTAAAGATGAGAAAATCAACCTTGGAGATGGTCCAATCTCCCGTGCGAACTGGTTTCAAATCCTCATCGCTGGTTGGGGCCGTCAGCATAGGAAATATCAAGGCTGCCTGCTACTTTTTTGCAAGCATTTTGCTGCTGAAGTCTTGAAAAGACAGAGGGGTGCCTTCCTGTCCCCCACCCTGCACACGCATGTGCGCATGCACGCACACGTGCACACACCGGCTTCCACACGTGACCCATCTCAGCCTCCACCACCTGCACACTCACCTTTGGTTCTGTTTTTCTAAAAGTTACAAGACTGAAACATGTGAAGCCTTAGGGTTAATTTAAGCTGCATTTTTCCTTCTAAATCTGGCACTCACTAGCTTGCTGAAAAGAGGCCTCTCTATTGCTATTACAATCTCATTGACTGGGACAAGAAAATAACACTGAGAAAGCTAACTTACAGCAGCCAAGGCCAAGAAATTCTAAGTTGCTGATAAGACCCTCCTCCCTTCTCCTCCCTTCTCCTCCCTCCTCCACCCTCCTCCCTCTTCCCTCCTCCCTCCTCCTTTCTCCTGCCTCCTCCCTCCTTTCTGCCAGAGTGACTGGATCACACAGGGGACTCAGGAACTCACATTTCCCCCTTTGGTGAGACTCCCAGACGGTGTTCAACCATCTGTGGTCCCGTGGGCCCAGCAGAGGCGGCCCAAGGAGGGGGGTTTGCCCATCAGGAGCTGGTTGGGTCAGATGCTCACAGAGATCCTCTGCACCCACCCCGAGCAGGCTGATTAATTAAGCAATTGCATCATTGATTCAAGGTTTGTGATTTGGTGCCAGGGCGCTGGCGGCTGCGTTCCTGAGCATTGCTTCCTCTCCCTCGGCTGTGAGTTGCAGGATCCCTTTCCTTTCTCCAGCCGGATTTTCCTCCCCAGTGCCAATCCTGGATGTTCCATCAGGAAAGGAACGGCCCCCTGTATTCCATCTGCCCCTCTGCCCCAGTCAGGAAGCCCTGTGCCTCCTGGGGTGTCATGATGGGTGGGACTGTGGACCCTGAGCAGACCTCAGGAGGGGCCTTTTCTGCTCCCAGAAGGCCCTTTGGGCTTCAGCAGGGGCTTGGAGACAGAGAGGGCAGGGAGCCCTGTGGTGCTGATTTGACATTTTTAGCTGAAGACCTTTGTTCCGACCAATTTCCAAGTAACTTGGGGTTGGAGTGCATTCTGTTTTTTTTCTTTTTCTTTTTCTTTTTGCTTCTTCTTCTTCTTCTTCTTTTTTTTTTTTTTTTTAAATCCTGGGCCTTTTTCCTTTTTCTTTCAAAGTGATGAAATAGAATCTGACCCTGGGAATCCCATTCTTGCTGTCTCTTTCCCCAAGCCACCCTCTTCCGCCTGACCAGGGAGGCCTGGATCTTCCGGCAGCCTCGGGGTCTCAGAGGGTCTTTGGCCTTGAATCCCTGTTTCTAGCCCAGCCCCTGGCCCCTGTCTTCTGAGGGCTGCAGACTCCCCAGGGAGGCTGATATCCTGGCCCGGGGCCCTGGCCCGTGAGCTGCTGTGGGGTGGGGTCCACTATTTTCCTCTTGGAGACTTTGGCCCTCGCTTGGCCTCAGGGTCAATGGGTGGAAGAGCCATAAGATAAAAATGTAGCCCACTTCCCAAGAACACAGACTTTTCCTAAGGAGGCCTGAACCAGGCAGCAGAGCCCCTTCAATTTTCATCCAGTGTGCGTGGCGTGGTAAGAGCACTCAAAAATAAACAAATCAAAACCGAAAACATCAAAACAACTAAAAGCCGGACAATAGAAATTCCTTTTCCTTGTGAGCCTCAAAGTAAACAATGAAGATACCGCCTTTGGGAAAGAGGACATGACAAACTTAGATTCTTTTGAAAACCCATCCTATTTGCCAAATCAGATGGCAAACCTCCTTCCAGCATCAAAATCCATGTGGTTCCAGGGAAGAACGGGGGCAGGTGGAGGGGGGGTGTGGGAGGAGCCTTTGAGCCCCCAAACAGATGTCCAGGGAGGCGAGGCCAGAAAGCCTCCGCGGAGCAGTGATTTATTTTATTTTTTAGATCTAGATGTTTTGGCCGCATTTATTTATTTATTTCCAAAGGGCTATTTTTGGCGTCTGCCTGGGCTCCTTTGTAGCAAAGCCCCCTTTTCTAGAATTTCCTTTCCTTTATTAGAGTTACAGCTCAGCTTTGTGCGGCCCCCGGGGGAGCCGGCCAGCCGCTGGCAATTTCTCTCAGACACCCAATTACCCCCTGACGTCAGTGCCGCCTCGCCCAGCTCCCCTGGGTGCTTCCATTTTTCCCTTTGTAACACTAATAGCTGACTAGCTAAGTGCCTGTCGGCTCCTTGGCAGAGGAGTTGATTGTGTTTTCGGCTGGATACTAAATCCAAAAACTATGTAAAAATGTCAATAGGTGAGTGCACATTGATTTTGGTTAGTCACAGTGATATTTGAGCCCCTTTGGGGACTCTGTCTGGGGAAGTATTTTACAAGAAAGATAATATAACAGAAAATTACTGGAGCTCCGCGGGTCTCTGGTGGGTTTCTTAGGGGCCTGCTAAATTGCTGTAGAATCAACAAATGCTTTATTAATCTAAATTTGTGGTTTTGTTCTTTCTTCCCTTCAGAAGGTTGGAGTTTTAATGATGCAGGCGGCTCCGGCGGCCGGGCTGGGCGGTGCGGCCGGCACCTTGGCTGACAGGCTGGGGTACCCTGACTGGTAATGAACTCTCAGAGGGTCCGGGAGCAGGGCGGCTGTGTTCCCAGCTGGCTTCCTGGGGAATGTGGAGCAGGCGCCGGGCCCACCGCTTGCCAGGCCGAGGTCTGTGCGAGCAGATAAAGTGAGGGGCTGAGGGCCTGGAACAGCTGTGGCGGGCCAGGCTGACTGGGAGAGGCTGATAAGAGCCCAGAAGGAGCCCAGGCGGGCGGCATGGCAGCGCCAGAAATCTGACGGGGTATCACGACTGGCAAAGAAAGTTAAACACGGCCGGATCCGGGGGATGGTTGGCGGACCTGCGGAGAAAGATAATGGTAATTGATGGAATCAAAGTCGCAGCACAGCCTTGTGTTTTCTTGGCAATTAATTCCCCCACCCCTCCCCAATTTCTAACCCCCTGGCATTCTTAGAGCCCAGGATGCCCCGTGAGCAGGCTGCACACTCAGATAATCAGCACATGCCCTCCTTGCTTTGGGGGGTGGGAGCAAAGGAGACGCAGCCAAGAAAAGACACAATTAGAGACCTGGTTTAAAAAAAATGTTACAAACAAACAAGTCAGAAAAAGAAAACCCCACTGAAAAGTTAAGGACGTGTCACTCTGGGAGCTCATCTGATCTTGCTCTGGAAGGGAAGGAAGAAAATCGATGTCTTTGTAAGAGTGCCGCGTTCTGTGTCTCCTGGCTGGGTAGGACAATGTGGAGTCGGGCCGGTCCCTGCACACACACACGCACTCCCAGATGCTGCTTAGGGGAAGGCGGCGTAATGGGACAGCGGTTCATGCCACAGACAGATGTGCCCGCCTCTCCCTGTGTGTCCTCCTGTCCCCTCTACCTTTTGTCCCTTGAAAGGCATTGCTCCCCAACAATGGGCTAACCAGGCTGATTCGCATCACGGTGGGCTCATGCAGCCTGCCCGCACCGTAGGTAAGGCTTTCAGCCGGCCTTTTGTTGTGTCACCGACAACGTGCACATGCTGGGACACACCTGCTTGCAGAAACACGCGTGAACGCACAACTCCGGCACTCCTGCCCATCCCACTGCATGGCCTGGGGTGCTGCTTCCTGGGCCAGTCCCGTTGTACCCCAGGGAGCCCCAGTGTTGGCTCCAGGATCTTAAGCAAATAAAACACTCCAAAAAATTTCCCTAGAGTCTTTTGAAATTAAAATCAGTGTGCTGTAAACCTGCATGTCAGTCTGGCATATGAGACGCAGGCCTCCAAATAACTGGAAATTGTATGAGGGAATTGATTAGGAATGGCCTTCTAGGTGGTTCTACCGGGTGCTTGGCATGGACTCCAGGAGCCTACTTGGTAGGTAATTAGCATTTTGGAGTGAACCCTTCTATTGGAAGGTGATGTGATAAGCCAGAGGGACTTTTGAAAAACATCATGTGCTTGTTCCCTTGCACAGGATTCCTGGCCTTCTATCCCTTTCTGGGAGCTGCTCTGCTCCCAGCCCATCTCGGTTAGGTGACATCAGTTCTGTATCTAGAAACCAGGTGACAGAGGGTCCTGGTGGGGCAGGGACTGGGAGGCTTCTGACTTATTCTGACCACTTGTCCTGTCTACTCCATCCCACCTTGGTGAGGGGCTGAAATGAGCCTCGCTTGGAATTAAGGTCCTGAGCCCTGGGGAATTCTGGAAGGTGGAAGAAAGGTGTGGGCCAGCCTGTCACCAGCCAGCCTTCTCCCCCACGATGGACTGCATTCCTGCATCAACCCTCTGGCGGTTCCCTGTGAGCTTTGTCTCCTTGACAGGGTGGGAGGAAGGAGGGTTTGGAAAGGAGGCCCCCCTGGTGACTTCTGAGCCATCAAAGCCAGCCCCCCTCCTGGAAGGGCTCTGCAGGCTGGCAGCTGTTTTGGGGCCTGGAGAGGAGACAGGGGGCTGGTCCTTTGTCCCTTCGAGGAGCCTCCCCGAGGCCCAGGCCTGCATGGCGGGCAGCCACATTAACCTTCCACCCTGGGTGGGGGGGGCTTGCCTGAGGTCAGGCACTTAATGAGGCCAGGTCCCTGGCTCTCCCCTGCTAGGACTCTGGCAACAAAGGCCCAGTCAGGCTGCACAATGAGGAGGAGGTGGCCGGGTGGGGGTGGGTAGGTGCCGTCACAGCCTCTGTGGCCCAAGGTTTCCTTCCAGCCCACCCCA
Source organism: Rhinopithecus roxellana (assembly GCF_007565055.1). Classification (NCBI taxonomy): domain Eukaryota; kingdom Metazoa; phylum Chordata; class Mammalia; order Primates; family Cercopithecidae; genus Rhinopithecus; species Rhinopithecus roxellana. Next base: position 27,948,707 of record NC_044568.1, read on the forward strand.
TGCTGGGCACTTCAAAGGGGCTAGGGGACAGGCCAGCCAGGCCTGGCGGGCCTGGGCCTCCTTCTCCCAAAGCCACTGGAGGTAGAAAAACACCTTGAGAGCAGGGCTGATGGAGTCAGGTTTTTGGAATCTGGCACCGTGGGGAGCCTCTGGTATGAGGTCCTTCTCTGGCAGCCTTGTTTCACTTTCTTTGTTTGGAGCTAGAGCTCAGTGTGGCCCAATTACTTAAGTCAGAGCCTTCTAGCCTTTCATATCAATAATAACAACAACAATAATAATACCCCATGTATGAGGATGCATGTCACTGAATTCTGAGCATGCTACCCCACGCCCCACCATGGCAATGACTTTTCTGCCTGCTTAGTGAGGCTGGGGAGCAGGTGTGAGGACCTTTGTCATTCAAGCGAGAGGGAGGAAAGGAAAAGAACAGTTCCAGGGCTCCATGCCTGGCTCTTCTCCCTTCATTCCCTTTGTGGGTTCTCACAGTAACAGTGAGAGTTGGGCATGGGTTCCCATTGTTCAGATGAGTTCACTGGGGTCAAAGAAGTTGAGTAAACCTGCCTGAGATCACATGTCTGGCCCCAGCACTTGCAGACTTTATGACTCTTGTGAATTTCCTGAAGGTCTCTGTGCCTCAGTTTCCTCATCTATAAAATGGGAATAATAATAGTACCTACCTCAGGGTTGTAGGGAGGATGCGTTGGAATAATGTACGCAAGAGCTTGTAGTGTGCCTGGCACAGAGCAAGCACTCAATAGTAGCTGTTGTCCTTCTTGTACTAATTTGTCTAGTCTGGATTCCAGTCCACATTCTCCACGCTCCAGGGTGAGTACTCTTTTTGCTTTATGAACAAACAAAATAAAAACCAGTAAGGAGCCTGGCGTGGTGGCTTACACCTGTAATCCTGGCACTTGGGGGACCGAGGTGGGTGGATCACCTGAGGTCGGGAGTTGGATACCAGCCTGGCCAACATGGCGAAACTCCGCCTCTACTAAAAATACAAAAATTAAGCCAGGTATGGTGGCGCATACCTATAATCCCAGATACTCGTGAGGCTGAGACACAAGAATCACTTGAACCTGTGAGGCAGAGGCTGCAGTGAGCCCAGATTGTGCCAGTGTGCTCCAGCTTGGGCAAGAGTGAGACTATGTCTCAATAACAAAAACAAAAACCAAAACCTGTAAGGTTGCTGAGGGGTCCTTCACCTGAGCTGCTCAGTGCAGAACTGGGGAATGGAAGCCCAGGGAGGGGAAGGGACTGGCTGTGGGTCTCAGGGTAAGTGAGGTACGGATGTGGGAGCCAGAAGCTGCCTCTGAGGATCACGCTCTCACATCTTCACTAGGTGGACAAGTATTTGTAAGGCTTGGTCATATTTTGCCTGGTTTCCCTTAGTTGCAGAGACACATTTTTTCACATGAAACCAGACCCTATTTTGTGTGTTGGAAATGCTCACGAGTCTTTCCCAAGGCTCTCCCTACCCTACCTCAAGATGCTGTTAAGAGTAATCCTCCACCCTCACTGTGGCTGGGGGTGCCTCCCCTGGCAAGAGGACATCAGAGCCCTTCCTGGATGGAGCAGAGCAGGGCCTCCCTTCCTTTCCCTTGGAGCCCAGTGGAGTTCCAAGTGTGGTGTGTCTGTTGCAGGAGAGGAAGGTGTAGGGGATTTGACCCTTAGAAGTCTGGGGGTATAAAGAATGGGAAAGAAAAGGTATCCCCTGAAGGCAGCTGAGCACGGGGAGTGGGGGGCATGATTCCCAATCCCTGCTTGCAGACGAGCAGAGGCAGGATGTTTTTACCATGTAGCCAAAAAGGTGTTCAGGGCTGGAGGCACAAAATCATGTGTGTAGTTTTACAAATCCAGTTCTACTGCTAGTGCCCCTAGCAATTGGGGGATTTAATGGAACCCCCTCTGTATCATTTGGCATGGTGAAGACTCAGGCTTTGTTCTGTGCATTCACCCTGCCACACATCTGGTTATTTTTAGAGGGGACTCTGTATGCCAGGCACTGTGCTGGGCACTTGGCGATACCAAGCTGAGTAACAACAGGTTTTGGTCTCTGGGAATTCAGTCTCCCTCCCTCTCCCTCCTGCTCCCCCTTCCTACTTCCCTCCTTTCCATTCATTAAATATATATGAAGCATCCTTATTTCCTATGCTAATAATAGGGGTCCATGTAAATGATCAGGGCACAGGGAGAACCTTGTTAGACAAAGACTGAGGAGGAATGTTGCACTGGCAGAGGAGTTTTCATGAGACTAGGCTCTAGCCTTGACCGTGATACTGACTGTGAACTTGACTAAGTTACTGACCTGCTCTGAGCTTTCATTTATAAAAGGAGAATGTTGAACTGAGCAATGATAGCATTGGGCAGGCATCTTTCAGTTGCAAGGAATAGAGACGCATCTCAAACTGGCTTAACGATAAACCTTCAGGCCTGGCCGGATCCTTAGGAGTTCATTTCTCTAGTGTTCTTGTCTCTGCTTTCATTTTTGTTGGCTTCATTCTCTGCCAGGCTCTTCCTAAAAGAGGGCAAGTTAATCCCCCTGCCCACAGTGGCCCCAAGCTCATAGCCTCCTTGCTGAGGTAGAGCATCTCTTTCCTGTAGTGGAATGAGGTCTCAGGATTCACTCTGATTGGCCCAGATTGGTCATGTATTCATCCTTAAGCCAATCACTGTGGCTGGAGGGTGCAGTGCTATATGGCCAGGCTTGAAGTACCTGAATCACATAGCAGGTGGGGAATGTTTGCTCAAGGAAGACAGGGCTGGTCTACAGAATGCAGGGATAGATGCTGGCCAGGCTGAAAATCATGGAGCATTTCACCACAGTCATTTATAAGCATCCTTTGAACCTTATTCACGCATAAGACAGGGCCAGGAGCCTGACTGTGGGTTATAACCCCACGTATGCGTCCTTCTTACTGTGTGACATTGGGCAGGTTATTTAACTCTCTTAGCCTCAGTTTCCTCATCTGTAAAATGGAACTAACAATAGCATATACCTCATACTTGTGGGTTCTTTCCACACCCTGCTTATTTCTGTGGACCCCTCTTATTAGCATAGGGAATAAAGATGCTTAATAGATATTTGATGAATGGAAAGGAGGGAAGTAGGAAGGGGAAGCAGGAGAGAGAAGTAAATGTGTTAATCCATTTAAAGTGCTCAGAACAATGCTTGGCATGTAAAAGCACTTAAATAAATGTTAGCTATCATTGTTTTTATTTATTCACACATTTATTCATGAACTCTATAGCTCAGCCAAGCAAGTGAATACATCGTAATGTTTGCCCTTGTGGAACTCACAGAGGCATTCTACAATTGCTTTTCACTCGTTCATTCAAGAAACATTTATTAAACACCTACTATGTGCCTGGCACAGTGTTAGGCTAAGCTCAGGACACATGGGTGAAGGAAATAGTCCTTGCCTTCATGGAGATGTACGAGGTATCTTTGCTCATTCTTCACTTCTCATCTAAACACTAGGAACAATATTGTCTTCTGCAGAGAGACTGCATAGAGAGAATAGATGTGGGCATATGTTAAAAACCCGCAAGTGGCCTTTTATCTAGCATGTTATGAGTGGGTAGGCATTGGCCTGTCCTTCAGAGGTGTCCACCCAGGATCGTAGCTTCCCCCACCCCCTCCTCGTCCTTTCTCCAGGCTTTCCCGTGTGTGGCTGGTCCCTTGGCTTCTGTGCCTCCAGCAAGATGGACAAGGCAGCTGCAGGCTTCTCAGTCTTCGCCCCGTGAAGGCAGTGGGGGTCAGGCATGGGTTAAGGTGCTGGCTCTTGGGTCCAACACTGATCGGACCTCAGTCCTTTGTCCTACCTTGGCTTGGGCAGGGTCCTGGGTCTGGCTTCACTCTGGTTTTTTTGGGTTGTTTCCTGGGGCAGACCTCTTGGCTTTGCATCGGGCTGCGTGCTGGGGTCTGCCAGAGAGGAGTGGGGAAGGAGAAAGCCTCATTGTTTTCCCCCTTATAACCCATGGGAAGAAGTCCTCATATGTCAAGTGCTCTGCATAAGAAATGGGGCAGGACCGGGTGTAGTGGCTCATGCCTGTCATCCCAGCACTTTGGGAGGCTGAGGTGGGAGGATTGCTTAAACCCAGGAGTTCGAGAACAGCTTGAGCAACACAGTGAGACGCCTGTCTCGACAAAAAGAATTCAAAAATAAGCTGGGCATGGTGGCATTCATCTGTAGACCCAGCTACTCTGGTGGCTGAGGTGGGAGGATCTCTTGAGCCCGGGAGGTGGAGGTTGCAGTGAGCCATGATTGCACCACTGCACTCCAGCCTGGGCCACAGAGTGAGAGACTCTGTCTCAATAAATAAACAAAATAAAGAAAGAAATGGGGCAGTGTGGGAATAGGGGGCCACAGCCACCCAGTCCCACAGCAGCAGGAGGAGGCCAAGTGCTCAGCCCCAGGTTCAGTCACTGCATGATGGCGCTTCCCTCATAAGGCCGCTCTGCTGATCCTTTCCATGTACCCCATCTTCTGTACCCTCAACATCTCTGTTTCATGTGAACTTTGAGGATCCTCTGTTTTAACCTATGGGGAAACCAAGGCTCAGAGATGTTCAGTAACTTGCTCATCATCACCCAGCCAGGATGTGGTGGAGCCTGGGGGCAAACCCACACCTGTCTGATCACACAGCCCAAGTTATTGGTCACCAAGTTGTACTGTCCCACAGAGTGAATGTTTGCATAGACCCCAGTATCCTCCCAACTGGGAGGGGCATAGAAGGTGGCCGATTTTCTAGCTACAAGTTGGAAACTTAGAAGACCAGAACTTGCCAAGAGGGTGAGGGCTCTGATAGATGAACCCACTCTCTATGTCCATCTGTCTGACTCTGCCCTGGTCGGCTGATTCTTCCTCACTAAGGAAAGGTCCCTTAGCCCCCTCCGACGGCTGCTTCTGAGAAGGACGTGATCAGTCCTCAGCCTCTGGTCAGATGCCTGGGCCTCAGGCTGGAACCATGGGCTGCCAGGGAGATCACCACTCCTGTCTCCACACACTCCCCAGGGCCTGTGGCTGGTGAGACAGGTTGCTTTAGTTTGCTTGCGGACTTCCTGGTCGTCTCTGGAGCTGCAGCCTCCTTTTACCTGCCACACTCCACCCGGGCCTGCCGTCTCCTTGTTTCCAGGTCTCCATTCCCCTCCCATCCTCCAGTGACTCCTGTTGGCAACTCATGGGGGTGCCTCTCTGTGCACCCCTACAGGGTGTAGTAAGGCTTCCGGGAGGCACCGCCTGCCGGGCATGGATAACCCATTTGTTTATCCAATGGTAACCCAGTGGTACCCCCTTGCTGCCTCCTCCAGAACCTCTCTGGTCTGTACTTTCTCTGCAAAGCGATTTATTAAGAGGGGTGGAAGCTCTGAAGAATCCCTGGGAGATGGTGTCACATCATGAAAAGAAAAGCAGATAATTTGAATTATTATTTTTTGTTTAGAGATAGAGTTTTTGTCTGTTGTCCAGGCTGAAGTGCAGTGGCACGATCCTAGCTCATTGCAGCCTCAAATCCTAAGCATGAGCAGTCCTCTTGCCTCAGCCTCCCAAGTAGCCAGTCCCCAGGTGCACACTACCATGCCTGGCTTTTTATTTTCTAGAGGTGGGATCTCACCATGTTGCTCAGGCTGGTCTCAAGTGATCCTCCTGCCTCAGCCTCCCAGTGATTTGGATCTTGACAGTTCTGTGTTCACATTTTTTCTCTGCCCACAGTTTTTAGCAGTTAACATATTTGTGAGCCTCAGTTTACCCCTCTGTGAAATGGGGCCACTGAAGCCTCCCTTGCGTGGCGATGAGGGTTCAGGGCAGTAATGGGCATGAAGGGCTGGCACACTGCCTCGTACACTGAGCTGCACTTAGTAGATGGTGGTTCTGTGCCCTTTTGTGTAGAACAGGACACCCCTGGGGGTGCAGGGGGTGGAGTAGGGTGTGGGGAGGAAGCCTTTCCTGGGGATGGCAGGTGGGGCAGAGTGAAGCAGTCCAGGCTACCATCCTCAGTGGACCTGGGAGAGTGTCCTTGGCTATTGAGCCACACGGGATTGCTCGCAGTAACTCTCAGGGCCTCTTGGCCTCTGGCTGGGTGTTGTGGAGTGTAGGGAGAGGGCAATGTCCTTGTTCCCTCACAGACACTGTGGCACCCCTCAACCTCCTGGAGGTCACGGAGGTGTGGGGCGGGCCTTTAATATTTCTGAAAATACTCCAGGAAAGCAGCATCTCTTTGCAAATATTGTCCTAAATTCTTTTTTTCTTTTCTTTTTGAGGCAGGGTCTCTCTCTCTGTTGCCGAGGCTGGAGTGCAGTGGTGCCATCATAGCCCACTGCAGCCTTGACCCCTCAAGCGACCCTCCTGACTCAGCCTCCTGGGCAGCTGGGACCACAGGCAGGCACCACCACGCCTGGCTAATTCTCCTCACCTACCTTTTTTTTTTTTTTTTTTTTTGGTAGAGATGGAGTCTTGCCATGTTGCCCAGGCTGGTCTGGAACTCCTGGACTCAAGCCATCCTCCTGCATTGACCTCCCGAAGTGCTGGGATTACAGGCATGAGCCACTGTGTCCAGCCCCAAATTCTTTATTTTACGACACAATCTTAGGCCCATGCCCTGAGTAAACACATGAATCAACACATCAATAGGAACAAATCCTTCTCATCCCTACACCCAAACCTCCAAATCCTCACCTGTGTGGCTGTGCTCCTGGCCAAGATCTCCTGAGGTGCCTGGTGTGCTGTCCTGGGAGCCAGGGTACTGCAGGCAGCTCCTGGTCCAGCCCTAGGCTCTTGCTAGTATCTGGAGGACAGCCACTGGCCCAGGAGCTTCTGTGGAGTGGACACTAGGGTGTCCATTCCCAAAGAAATGGGACACCAACCATAGGGTAACTCTGGAGGTACTGAAAGAAGCAAATCCTACAGCTTGAAATCTGTCTTCTGCTCCCCACCCACCATACCGCCTGCTGGCATCGGGAGTTTGTAAGTTTTCCCTTTTTAATGAGTCTCTCATTTATCACGCAAATAACACAGTCATCCTCCATTGTTTGTGGATGTGCTTTAAGAGCATGAGTGTTGTAAATGCTTTAATTATTTAAGTCACTAGACATTTTAAATATACCACTCTTTTGGTCACCTTGGCCTGGCATTTCTTCCTTGATAAAATATACATAGAGTCTCCCAACTTGGGAAGACCTAAGCCTCATTCAGCTTCTCGGGGAGCCGCCTGGGCTGCTAGCAAGACCTCTTCCTGAAGCCTCCTGCCGCTTGGGGATCTCGCTGGCCTCCCTTGCCCAAACCTCCACTGGCTTCCCTCTGCGGAGCAAGAGGGCGGGCTCCTATGTCTTTTCTGTTAAAATGATTTCTCTTGCTCCTCCCCTTGATACAAAAGACCCAAGTCTGGGTCCAGAGTAAGTTATTTGTAATGCATCTTTAGAGTCCATATTGCAATATTAGCCATGACTGTCTGCTGTGTAGAAAAAGGAGGAGTTTGCGTTTGAAGTTTAATCCAGCTTCTACTTAAGCTCAGTCCCTGGGCAATCCTTTTTTCTGCCGCTGAGCTCAAACAGCCGGGCCTCAGGTTTGATCTGCTGCCCCACGGAGCCCTGCCCAATGTGAATTTGAAGAGTTTTTTTTTTCCCTCTCAACCAGGGAGACTTGCAAAAAAAAAAAAAAAAAAAAAAAAAAGCACCGTGGTCTGCAGCGTCCGCTCCCACTGTGGGTCCCTGGGTCCCTCCCGGAGGCCCTCTGGCTGTTTTTTGGGAGGGCGGATGGGTTGGGATCCACCAGGGCTTTCCAAGGTGCAGCCGTGTCCCTCCCTCGGGGTCTCCAAGGAGCCCCTCCGAGCTCTCTCTGCTGGAGGACATCTAGCACTGGGGAGTCTGGGAGTCCTGTCTTGCATGTGGGGGGCAGAGAAAAAGGAGGGAAAAAAGGGAGGGAAATGAAAGGCGTGAGTTTGTCGGGAACTGGTGCTGGCTGTGGAAACAGGAGCCGCAGCAGGACGGAACCTGGTGGCCTTCAAAACTTTTCTTCTCCCCTCTCTCCACATGACTCGGAGGATGCAGGCAGTAATTAAAGGCCCCCCTGGTTCCTCATTTTCTGTGCCCACGTCTTTGATCTGGCTCATGTTGGGCGGCTATTTTCATTGTTCCTGCCTTTCTTTCATTCTTTTTTGATGGCAGAAATGATGATCTTTGATTCCAGAGTCGGAGGTGGGCAGGAGAGTGTTACAGGTCTTACATAATGCATCTTTCACATCTTATTTTTAAACGCGGGCATAATCAGGGCTGGGCAGAGGCTGGGCTCGGTTTGCACCCATGTGTGGGGAGAAGCGGTTGCCCGCCCTGCAGTGCTAGCCCGGGGGTAGGTGGGGACAGGCAGTCCCGTGCAACTGAATGAAAATTACTAGAGGAAGCTTTCCCCACTTCCACCCCTTCCTAAATATAACCTGGAGGGAGTTTTTCCTAATTGTTCCCTTATGGTGAAAAATGTGCTGAGAGAGGGCAGGACAAGGAAGGCCCTGCCCACCCAGCCGGGCGTCTCTTGGTGGCGCCCTGGGAGGCCTGCACACTGTTTATTAGGGGATGTTAATACACTATAAGGGGCAAACCACGGGGGTGGCATATGAACAGTAACTCTGGTAGCCAAGATGAAATGGGAGTGTTCTGCCAGGTGTGGAGAGGTGACAGACGTGGAGAGGGTGTCGCCATCTGGTTCGTCTGTACACCCTTCCTGGGGCTTCCCTCCAGGCAGGAGACCCTGGGGCAGACAGAGATGAGAAGGTGAGGCCTTCTCCATGGTTAGGAACCTGCGATCCAAGCTGGGATGGGGATGCGAGGCTGGTGCAGGGATCGCAGGTTCTGATGATGATGGGGGTTCTGCCTGGGAGATGAGGAAGTGTGGGTATAGGTGTCACCCAAGCTTCTAGATTTCCAAGAGAAGCGAGTCACTTGGGTCTTTATGGGAAATTTCTTAGAGATGAGAAGAAGAGGTCTGCCTTGGTCTGGGGACAGTGATAGTAAGACTAGGAGGTAGGAAGCCTAGGTGTGGTGGAAGAGGGAGTGATTGGAGTGTCCAGGCCGCCCGAGTGTGGTAGGTCTGGCAGGAAAGGCTGGGAGGGCACTGACAGGGGACCTGCATCCTCCATGTGGGGCATACTCAGAAGGCCTGTGTGCCCCGAAGTGGCTGCAGGGCTGCTTCCTGGCAGTGAGCTCTAAGGGGCCAGAAAGTTTTTGCACATGATACCTGAGGCTTCATGTCACGTCCACTGCGTGCCCAGTGTTCATGTGGGCGTGGTCCCTTCCCGCCCCAGCGTGGAATACAGAGCCCCTGTGAGACCCGCCTTGTATCTTAGATAGTGCTAAGGAAGGCTCCGAGTCTGGCCTTCCGGGCTGCCTACCCGAGACTCAAGCAGCAGGACTTTCAGGCACTGAACTCCTTAATGCAAATTCATTGAGCACCTACTTTGTGTCAGGCTGTGTGCTGAGTGCTGGGCACACAACGGTGAACCAGACAGGCCTGGATTCTCCCCCTGTGGAGCTTCCAGCCTGTGGGGGAGAAGGACAGCCAGACAAACCACCCCATAAATAGCTACGTTTATCTTCTAGGCGTGAAAGAGTCCGGAAGGAAGAGCGTGGGGCGTGAGAGAGAAGCAAAGGCTTATTTGAAGAATGGACACTGGAAACGAGGGCGGAACAATGAATAGAAATTATGGGACTAGCCATTCAGAGGGAAGGTTTGAAGACCACAAGTCAGGAGGGTGCTGGCATGTTGGGGGGACTGGTGGTAGGCAGCATGGGGGAGCATGGTGAGCCAGCAGAGCATGTGTATGGGTGGGACCAGGTGGGGCATTTGTATTATGTTCTAGGAGCAGTGTAAGTGGTGGGGGTCTTGGCATCCTCAGATTTGCCCTTTGCAGAGCTCCTGCCAATGTCCTGTCAAGGACGGGTGTGGGCAGGTGGGGACGTGGAGAGAATGGTGCTGCAGGCAGTGGGGACTGAGAACAGAGGGTGTGTGTGAGAGCCGTCGTAGGGGCCATGTTGACAAGGTGTGGAAATTGATTAAATATTGGAGAAACCCAGGAGGACCCCTGGTTTCCTGCCTTGGGCATCGAGGTGAACAGAGGGATCTTTCCTGAAATACATAGGGCTGGAGGAGGAATAGGATTGGAGGCAAAGAAGTCTTTCCCCTTTTCTGACTGAACTGCGCCAGGGCAGGGGCCTGGGGACAAAGCTGGTAGGGACAATGGGGTGTCAGTCCAAGGAGCTAGATAGAGCCTAGCTGCTGCTTAGCCCCCTCAAGACCCCATGCTGCATATGGGCAGGAATCTCCATTGCTCTATCCCTAGCTGAGCCCACCTAGTCCATGCCTGGCACACACTAGGTGCCCCATAATGTCTGTTGAGGAGACCTGCTCTAGGAGGCTGCAGAGCAGTTAAAACACGCTGGGATGGTGGTGCTGCTTGTTGCGGGAATATTCTGCCCTGGACCACCTCCTCCTCCAGCTTCAGTTTTGGTGGCTGCTGGCTTCCAGAGGGAGGTCCTGAGCTTGAGCTCGAGCTGTCATGCCTGGCTGGGCTGCCAGATGCCCGCTTGCTGTGGCCTCAGATGGAGGCAGCCTGTCCGGTGTTCCTGACTCCCTTGTAAATCCCCTTGGCTGGCCTGGCTGGGCCTCTGAGGCTGGGGACAGCCGTCAGCCGGTGTTGGCGGTTCGCATGCCCCTGCCTTTCTGGGCTGTAGATTCCGCCCACTGTCCAGATTGCACACAAATCTGCTTTGCCTGGTGTGTGCAGAGCCTGGCGCCAGCCCTCGCACACTCCAGCTGGCCACGTGTCAGGGCCCCTTCGTTTATGTCCACCAACTTTGGCAGCAGCTTCTTGCAGCTGGGCTGGGGTGGAAGTGGGGTGCTACTTAGCCTGGTGGAGGGCCCAGGGCTCAAGTTGAGGGGAGGGCTTGTAGGACGATGTGGGCTCCACCCTGTACATGAACTGGACTGCTGCTGTTGGGTCCAGGCAACTCTCCGAGATTTACTGCCTGGGTTGAAGGAGACTTACGTCCTGGGGTCACTCACATCCTGACCAGAACCTTGAGGGGTTCAGCTTCTCTTTTCTTCATCTTCACCCCAAAGCATGCTTTCAACAGAGGCATGACCAGGTCTGGACAGACCATGGGGAGGTTCCTTCATCTGTAAAATGGGAACATCAGGCACCCACCATAGCCCCATTTCCCTCACCATTCAACATTTAATTAATGGCATGGCATCCTCAAGATGGCTATAAATGTCTCTTTAATTTTCCCTGGGGCAATTTGAGAATCTAAATATCCCTGATATATCTGGCCTTGTTGTTATAGTCTTACAACCCGAGAATTCAACAGATGAATCTCAGACAACACAGTTAGTTGAAATTTGAGAAAAAAATTCCTTATTACCCAAACACCCTATTTTCCTGATGATATTTCTTTTATGTTGATCTTTGTCTGCACACATATGAGTTTACAGGATTCCAACCAGAGGGTGTCTAATATATTCTGCTTTTTTTGCCCAGGGAGTTCATGGTCTGACCTGCTTCTGTGGTCTGTGGTCCTTGTAGCTGCTCTTATTTATTTTATTTTAATTTTTTGAGACTGGATCTTGCTCTGCTGCCCAGGCAGGAGTGCAGTGGCACAATCACAGCTCACTGCCGTTTTAACCTCCCAGGCTCAAGCAATCCTCCTGCCTCAGCCTCCCAAGTAGCTGGGACTACAGGTGCATGCCACTAAGCCTGGCTAATTTTTAAATTTTTAGTAGAGATGGGGTTTTGCCATGTTGCCCAGGCTGGTTTCGAACTCCTGGGCTCAAGCGATCTACCTGCCTCAGCCTCCCACAGTGCTGGGATTACAGGCGCACACCATCATGCCTGTCTAATTTTTAAAGTTTTTGTAGAGACAGAGTCTCACAGTGTTGGCCAGGTTGGCTTGTAGCTGCTCTCATTTTTTTTTTTTTTTTTTTTTTTTGAGACGGAGTCTTGCTCTGTCACCCAGGCTGGAGTGCAGTGGCGAAATCTCAGCTCACTGCAAGCTCCGTCTCCTGGGTTCACTCCATTCTCCTGCCTCAGCCTCCCAAGTTGCTGGGACTACAGGCGCCCGCCACCACGCCCGGCTATTTTTTTTTTTTTTTTTTTTTTTTTTGCATTTTTAGGAGAGACGGGGTTTCACTGTGTTAGCCAGGGTGGTCTCGATCTCCTGACCTTGTGATCCACCCGCCTCGGCCTCCCAAAGTGCTGGAATTACAGGCACGAGCCACCACACCTGGTCTGTAGCTGCTCTTAATGCCCACTCGAGGAGCTGGCGCTAGGTGTGGATCAAGTGTTGAGTGTTGTGCCAGGCATACTGGAATTACACAGGGGGCCTCTCTTCCTCCCGGTTTCTTTTTGGACAGTGGCCCCTAAAGGAACTCTTCTCAATGTACCTTGTGGCATAGAGGAAAGCACTTCTTTAATTTGGAGTCAGGATAACTGAGTTCTAGCCCTGGGTTACCACCAAGCGGCTCTGAGTGAACTTGGTCCTTTGTCCTCTGGGTGTCAGGTTCTCTGTCTAGAGATGAGGGTTGGTCTCCTCCACCACCCATATCCTAAAATTTGTGATTCCAAAGAAGGAATACACTTATATTAAGTATAAGAATGCATTTCAATATTAAGATGAGAATATATTTGTATTTAGTTATTTGTAGCTCTTACTCTAGTAGTGATTTTACACTTGCAGGGTATAATTTGCTGGTAATGTGTGTCTTCTGCATGAGACAATGGGCTCCTTGAGGGGCTGCCTTGTCCTCGGTCACTGCTGAGTGCCCCACTGATGGCACACGGGAGAGCTGAGTATTTGTTGAGTGAATAGTCAGATAGCAAAGTTGGAGGCAGATGCCTGGCACCCCTCTGCCACCTGTTCATAAGGTTATTATTGGGGAGAAATACAGGGAGATGGCCAGTGCGGGTCCCCACTTCTCTGGGCACTGCAGCTCTGCAGCCTAAAGAAGGGCCCCTTCTTTATCATTACAGGCAGAAAAGTGGCTGAGGACTCCCTCAGCCCTGAGGCTCCCTTGGGTAACATGGGTGCCCGGTGGGGTGGCAGCCCTGCACTGGTTGTGGTAGGGGCATCTCCTAGATGCCCACTCTGTCGAAGCCCTGACACCCGCTTAGAGCTGCCAATGCACTATGCAGATGTAAGAATTGCCATCATGACAAAATAATTGGTGTTTGTTGAGTGCTTTGGACATGCAGCATCTTGTCTCATCGTTGAAATGGCCCTGGGAGGGAGGTAGATATTGTGACCATCATTCCCATTTTCCAGATGAGGAAACTGAGGCCCAGAGAGGCTAGGGAATTTGCCCAAGGCCACACAGTCAGGAGTAGCAGGGACGGTGTTTGAACCTGGGCAGTCTGCAAGACTGACCTCTGCTGCTTCCTTCGGCTCAGCACCCCCACCAACCTCTCCTATCTTCCCATCTTTCAGGCCCTCCCGTCATACTCGGGGCGACATCCCATCTGTCAGAGGTTCTGTTCAGGCCAGATGCAAGGCCTCTCCTGGGATCCTAGACCAGGACAGTTGCTGTAGAGGGAGGTGAAGGGAGTTCTCAAGCTCTGTCCCTGCTCCAGACCCTGGCGTTGCAAGTGTGGACCGGGAGGGTCTGACAGCCTTTGGATCTCCCCTGGGGCCAGGCCTTCTGTGCCCACCCTCCTTTCCTGAACAGGAGGGATGGGATGTGCTTGGCCAGCCCTGGCACTCACAGCAAGCTCCAGCATTGTCGTCCACTCTCTGGCACTTTCTTTCTTGAGGTCCGGGGAGAGGGTTGGAGAATGGGGGGAAAATGGGGTTGAGCGAAAAAGGGGCAGGAGGAAGGCTGAAGACAGGAGCAGGCAGAAAGGCAGGAGAGACCCTCTGGGAGAGCAGAAAGGAAACTGGCCAAGAGCTAGCAAAGACATGAGAGGGGCAAGAGCTGGCTCCCAAAGGGGAAGGGGAGGAGGAACAGGAGATGGTGGCGGGGGGGTGGGGCGGGGGTGGTAATTAGAGGACAGAAATGGAGGGAATGGAGGAGGGATGAGGGGAGGCAGAGAGCAAAAGGAGAGAAAAATAGAGATGGGGGCTGTGAGGGGTGGGAGCTTGTTAGGTACAGAAAGAATTATGATGCTTGAAAATCACAATGTTGGGCATGTCAGTGCATGCCTGTAGTCCCAGATAATTGGGAGGCTGAGGTGAGAGGATCTCTTGGGCCTGGGAGGTGGAGGCTGCAGTGAACCGTGATTGCGCCACTGCGCTCCAGCTTGGATAACAGAGCAAGTCCCTGTCTTAAAAAGAAAAAGAAAAAGAAAAAGAAAATTATAATATGAGAGGCCAGGCAGCCAGCATTCAGATCCCTGCAACCTCCAGGAACCCATCAGCACCTAGGGGAGTGGCTGAGACTGTGGGGGTGGGCACGCCCGTGGGCCACCCTTGCTGGCAGGCCAGGCCTGGGAGCCATCCTTTGAAGTCCCTGACATCGTGGTGAAACGATCCCGCCTGAGGTCTCATTAGTCTCTACTTTGCTGCACACACCCTGTCATTTAATCTCCCATTCCATCCTTCCAGCACGAAGGTTTGTACATCCGCCCCATTTGCTTTATAAAGCCTGTTGCTGATGTGAACTTGGCAGCATTAGTACATGAGAGTTTTTCTCCCCTCTCTGTAACCCCCGACAAGCACTCAGTTACCAAAGTTCTTCTGCTGACGGGGAAGAAAGCTGCCAAAAGAGAGCCCATGTTTCATTTTGTTATTTAGACATGGGAGCTGTGTAGTCTGGATATTGTTGGATTTTATTTTCCCCAAACTAGAGCAGCTGCGGTCATGGCTCAGGATAAAAGATACCTTGGTGTTCAGTTGGTTTTCCCCAAATCCACCCTTCACTTTTCGCTTCCTTTCCTATTGGGATTTGTACTGAGTCTGCCACATAGTGCTTTCTGCTTTGTTCACCAGAAGTGGGAACCCCGGACCCTCGAGTTTGGGCAAGCCTGTTGGTCTCCTAGCTGGAGAGGCCTGCTGCTCCAACTCTAAGGTGTGCAGAGCTGAGGGGCCCTGTTTGGACACCGACATTTCTTAGAAAATTTGCCCTTGGCTGTGCATGGTGGCTCACACCTGTGATTCTAGCACTTTGGGAGCCTAAGGTGGTATCACAGGATCCTTGGGGTGTTGCTTCACCAGCCAGAAGCCTCTGTGGCCAGCAGCACCTTCTGCCTGAGTGTATTGCTCATGCCTGCTGGGCTCGTTCTGCACCCTTGGCCTGGCAGACTGTGCTTGGCTCGTACTACCAGCCTGGATCCCATACCTGCCAAGGGTGATCCAGGTGCGGAGTGGTGAGGCGAGTGAGCGTGGGGTCTGGCCACTTCACACAGCCAGGCATGCTGGCTGCTGTGGTGGGGCAGGCAGCTCCATGTGCTGGCACAGGTGCTGGTTTCATGTGAGACTGTGGCTGAACCAGGTGTACTGCAAGTGGCTTCCACTGTGGGTACTGGGGAATGCGGTGGTGTCTGGAAGCTTGGAGATGCCAGGAACCACAGAGCCCCAAGGAGGGTGTCACAGCCCTGGCCTGGGGAGCCTCTAGGTCTGGGCTCCCCGAAAGGCTGCAGCTTTTCTGTCCTCATTGCCTGTAACATGCTGAGCAGGGAGTGTTTTTCCATCCTGTTTGTGTCACAGCTCTTTCCATCCTGCCATTCAGCATGTACCAAGTTCTTGTCCCGTGTCCAGGAAGAATGAGGTATTCAGACAACTGGAGAGTGAGCAAGGTGGAGAGGAGCTTCACTGAGTGATAGAACACCTCTCAGGAGACCTCAGGTAGGCAGCTCCTTCCCACAGACAGGTCACCCGACAAGTGCCCAGCTCTCAGCTGAGAGGAGACTCGCAGTGGATAGCTTCTTTCTGCAGGCGGGTCCAGCTCTCAGTGGAGAGGAGACTGCAGTGGGTAGCTCCTTGCCTCAGGCAGGTCATCCCCATGAGTGTCTGGTTCTCAGCTGAGAGGAGACTGTAGTGGATAGCTTCTTTCCACAGACAGGTCGTACCAACTTGTGTCCAGCTCTCAGCTGAGAGGAGACCCACAGTGGGTAGCTCCTTTCTGCAGTCAGGTTGTCCCAAAGAGTCAGAAGATCCGAAGTGGGTAGCTCCTTCCTGCAGCTGGTAGTTCCGACATCTCTGTGAATCTGGCTGAGTCTGGGGTAATGGGCTTCAGAAGGGAGGAAGGACGTACTGATTGATCCTTGGGTGGTCACAGGTAGGCCCAGAAACAGCACCATAAGTTCTCACTCTGGGCTGGGACTCCACCTGGAACTGACATCCCCTACCCCAGGTTTCAGGTCATTTCTGGCTAGAAGGTGAGGTTTCTCTGGGGACCTGCCCCTAGCTGCTCAGGAGTCTGTCTGCTTCCTGACACCATCAATCATGTCATCCACAGCACCCAGATTGTTTGCACCAAGGGGCACCTGCAGGCCCATGCTGAGCCACCCTCAGCCCCCTCTCGGTGTCCTTCCCATGCTCATCTGTCCCCAAAGTCTGGAGGGGGCTGAGGTGGCAGGGGACTGGCATGTCAGCATCTGCCCTGAGTGTGTACACATCTGGCTGGGTCATGACAGTGTCTGGGCTTGGCCTTAACTTTGCCCCAAAATCGGAGAGGGTTGGGAGCAGGGAGAAGCCAGGCAGCAGGAGCAGGCACTTCCAAGCCTGTGGGGACAGGAGAGGGGGGCTTCCCAGGCTCCCAAGAGCTAGGTGGCTGCAGCTGTGCTGGGGAGGGTTGGGGTCCCACCCTGCCAACTTGGAAGGAGGCGGAGATCCCACCTGTTCCTGGCTCCCACCAGCTCCATGGAGGACGCAGCCCTGGCCGTGCCTCCCCGACTGCAACTGGTGTCTTTGCAGCGGTAGCTCCAGACTGGGTGCTGCTGCCATTAGTGGGAGAATTTCTTGAGCCCAGGGGTTTAAGACCAACCTGGGCAACATAGTGAGACCCTGTGTTTACAGAACAAAAACAGTTTTCCAGGCATGGTGGCACACACCTGTAGTCCCAGCTACTTGAGAGACTGAGATGGGAGGATCCCTTGAGCCCAGGAGTGTGTTTGTGAATTGCTGTGGGCTCCTGACCTGTGTGCCACTGGGGTGACTAAGGCCCAGAGAGCCTGATAGGCTCGGGGCAGTGAGGGCTGGTGTTGTAAGCCAGCACTCCAAGGTGTCTCTGAGCGTTTGTATGGAGTGAGAATTGATTCCTGTATCTCATGTCAGATCTTCTTCATGATTCATATTCATTCACTTAATAAATAGTTGAGATTGGTTTCCCCAAACTGTGTGCTGCGGCACCCCAGGGCGCTACAGCTAACCTACAGGACCTCTGTGGGATCTTTGAAAATTTAGAGCAAAAGACAGCCATACCCAACATCTGTCAGTGCAAATTACGAGCTGGAGGTTGTTCTCAATGCAGGGGTGAGGAGAGGGAGGAGAGCATGGGAGGCCAGGGTCTCACACATGGCAGGTGGCAATCAGTACTTTGCCCTGCTTAATTTTTTTTTTCGATTACAGTTCCCTGACATCTTGCCCAATCAATTGTTTACTGGTTTACTGTTGCTTCCCCCACCGGACTGTCAACTCCATGAGGACAGGGACTTTGTGATATTCTCTGCCGTTTTGCCATCACCCAAAACTGTGCCTGATACAGAGCTCAGACGCCCCCACTTTCCTGGCTTATGGCATTTTAGTATTGGTAACTTTTTAATGGTGCTCCTTAAGCAAAACAAAAGAACAAAAACCTCACAGTTGTCTAAACAACTTAAGTATTTATGTCCTAACAATATAGTAGCTTTAAAAAAAATAAAATACATACATTCAAATAAAATGTAATATTTTATTTTATTTTTGAGATGGAGGCTTGCTCTGTCACCCAGGCTGGAGTGCAGTGGCGTAATCTCAGCTCACTGCAACCTCTGCCTCCCAAGCTCAAGCGATTCTCCTGCCTCAGTCTCCCGAGTAGCTGGGATTACAGGCACCCATCACCACGCCTAGCTAATGTTTGTCTTTTTAGTAGATAACAGGGTTTCACCATGTTGGCTGGGCTGGTTTTGAACTCTTGACCTCAAATGATCCACCTGCCTCGGCCTCCCAAAATAATGAGATTACAGGTGTGAGCCACTGTGCCTGGCCAGAAAAATGTCATGTTTTAATTTCATTCTTAACACATTACTAATGGAATGTATGAAATTCAAATTCTTATTCAGCAGGTCCAGGTGGACCTGAAATTCTGCATTTCTAATTATTCTCTCTTTCTTTTTTTTCTGTTTGAGACAGGGTCTTGCTCTATTGCCCAGGCCGGAGGGCAGGGGTGTGATCATGGCTCACTGCAGCCTTTACTACCTGGGCTCAAGCGATCCTTCCACCTCAGCCTCCCTAGTAGCTAATTTAAAAAAAAAATTATAGAGACAAGGTTTCACTTTATTGCCCATGCTGGTCTTGAAGTTCTGGGCTCAAGCAATCCTCCTGCCTCCCAAAGTGCTGAGATTATAGGCATGAGCTACTGTGCCTGGCAACAAAATTCTTTTTTCTTTTTTCTTTTCTTTTCTATTTTTTTTCCCTTTTCTTTCATTTTCCTTTTCTTTTCTTTATTTTTCTTTCTTTCTTTCTTTTTTTTTTGTGATGGAGTCTCGCTCTGTTGCCCAGTCTGGAGTTTAGTGGTATGAGGATGACTCACTGCAGGCTTCACCTCTCGGGTTCCAGAGATTCTCCTGCCTCAGCCTCCTGGTAGCTGGGACTACAGGCACGCACCACCATGCCAGGGTAATGTCTGTATTTTAGTAGAGATGGTGTTTCACCATGTTGGCCAGGCTGATCTTGAGCTCCTGACCTCAGATGATCCGCCCATCTTGGCCTCCCAAAGTGCTAGGATTCTAGGAGTGAGCCACCATGCCCGGCCTAAATTCTACGTTTCTAAAAAGCTCTCAGGTGATGCTGAGTTGCTGATCCAGGGCCACATTTTGAGTGGCTCACTCCCATGGTCCCTAAGTCCATCATCCCCACTCCTTTCTAAGCCCTCCTTCCCACGTCCTTTGCTCTCTGCAGACGGCTTTGCCAGCCTCGTGGCATAAGTTAGAAGGTCAGTTGTTCACCTGATGTGGTTTGAGGTGCCCAGCACGGCTGTTCTCATCTCCATGAACAGAAATCCTTTCCATGCCCATCTAGGGTGTCAAGTGGTTGACACTTGTGTATGACTGTCAGGTCCTCATAAAGAACACCATTGTTTGTGGCTGCAGAAGTGGCCACCTACAAGGTGGTCTCGGTGGACCTGGAGCATACTGGACATGCTTGCTAGGGCAGGATTGACCCACTCCAGGCTGTTTTTGTTCCCTAGAATCACCTGCCTGTGTGAAGGCCATGTGTCTGATTTAGTCCCAGAATGTCAGGCAGCTTCGTCGACCACCAGGCATCTTCCCTTCTGGGACTAAAGTCCCATTAAAGGCGACTGATTTCTGTCTCCTAGCCTGGCTGGCCACAGCCCTCCCTTGCCAGTTCCTGGTTGTTATGGATGTCCAGATCTGGGAATGTGCATTTTCCAGCCACATGCCCGTGTGCGTGTGTATGTATTTCAGTCAGTGCCTGGTGGAGCTCTGCAGCACAGGTGCACGGGCAGAGCTGCACCTCCAGTCTCTGGAAAATCCAATCTGTGGTGACGCAGAATTGTACTTGTGGGCTGTTCCCGTTTGCCCACTGTATCATTGATCAGCTGATTCATTTATTTATTCATTCTCTCCCTCGTGCAGCAAGTGTTTATTTACTAACCACAGTTGATGTTCTGAGCTGGAAGGCCCAAGTAGCTGGAGAAGACTTCCTGGAGAAGGAGGCACTGTGGGGTGTGTGCATGCCTGTGTGAGCATGTGCATGCATATGTATGCAGGTGTGTGTGTGCGTGAATGTTGCACACTTCTGCACAGTGTTGTGTGTGGAGCACTCATGGACGTGTTCAGAACACACACATGTGCATGCACATATGGCTTGCATGTGCACACAGGCTCATATGTGTAGGTGCACTCATATGCTTTTACATTTGTGTACAGGTGTGTATACAGGTAGGGTCTCCATGAGCAAAGCCTCGGTGCCAGTAACATCAACTTTGGAACCCCTGTCCTGGCCTGCATCGATCCCAGGCTGGAGCAGAGGAGCTGCTGTTTGGTAGAGCTGATTTTGTAGCTTGGCTCCATGTGCGTGTGAGCACTTGGGTGTGTTTTAATTAACTAGAACATTTGCCTGGAAATGAGCAGCAGCAGCAGCCGGCGCACAGGCAGCTGGAGGGGGGGTGGGGCGGTGCAGCGTGGTGGTGGAGGCCGTGGTAGCCCGGAGTCTGAGTTTTAACGTGCCCAATTCCGGCTGAGGGCACCGTGGAGGGAGGGGTGGGACAGGTCACTCCCCAGTACTGGTTATCACCCCAGCAGGCAGGGGATTCTGGGAGTGGCTGAACACTGCAATTCCCCAGCCTCCTAGTCAAAGATGGCCAGGTTAATGGTTCCAGCACCTGGGTGCCTTTCCTGCATGATCCAGGGTGGGCTTCAGACCTATGAGCCATGCAGGACTGACCAACTGCAGAAGTCACCAACTACAGAGCTTATACCTGGCATTTAGTGGGTCCTCTGTACATGAGTGAGTCAACAGCTAGAGGAAGCTGAGGCTCAGAGAGGTTTAGTGATGTCTCCAGGGTCACACAGCATGTTAGCAGACCAGCTGGAAATGTTGACTTTGTTTCCAGTGTTACCTTTCCAACCCTGGTTATTTTGTATGAAGAAATAGCATCATCTCACAGCAGATGAATTCCACACACCACAGGCCTCCCGCTCTGCCCTGGCCAGCTGTTCAGTTGCCTGCCTGCCATCCTGTCTACCTGGGTGGTGGGAAGGATGGACTTCCCAGGACATCTTGGTGTGCTGAAGTTTTCTCTCACCAAGGGTGAGATGAGAGGAAGCAGGGGTGGTCTTGATTGGAGTGGAAGGGCTGGGACTCAGTCCCTTTCTAAGACAAACTGGCCACTGGGAGCTCACAGGCTGTAGTCACCGAAGAAAATCTCACTCAGACCGCAGAGTCCCCTGGTGCCCTCTTCCCTGCCTTCCTGTCTGTTCCAAGGCCTCAGAGCATCCCCGTGGCTGCAGTCCTGTTCCGCCCCTCTGTACGGCACTGCGTGGCTGCCTCTTGGGCTTTGGTCTGTGCCTTTGCTTTGTCCCACCCCACCTTGAGGACCCCTGCCTGATTATTTTCCCTGAAATACAGCTTTGTTCATATCCCTGTTCCATCTGGTGGTGCAGGGGGTGGACTCTGGGCCACACTGCCTGGGGTCAGATGTGGACTCTGGCCCTGACTGGTTTTGTGTTTCCAGTAGAGCGACATCACCTCTCAGAGCCACCCTGTCCTCCCTTGTAAAGTGGGATGACGCACAGTGTACCCATCGGCTGCAGCACACATATGCAGACGGCCAGGATTACCAACTGGGCTGCTCCCTATTTGAGAACACGCTGCGTGCTCTGCACACACACATCACAAATCCCTTAGGCACTCAATGACACTTGCTTTAGGAGAGGTTACTGGAACATCAGCTGTTGGACTGGACTGCAAAATTTTGTTTGCGTCTCACACTCATTCCTATCCCAGATCCTGTGTGCATATTTCTCGTTTTGCTCAGCACACAGCTAAATTCATATATTTCAAAAAAAGTACTCATGCTAGAACTCCTGTGATATCTACATTTACTCATTTTCCATCTGCTTGTCTTTCACTTGGAATAATTTTCACTCTCAGAGTGCCAGTTACCTTTGCTTGCCTTTGCCCTGGCTATTTTCTCTACCTGCTCCATGGCCTTTTATATTTTTTTCTATAAATTAAGACCCAGCACCAGGCCTTCATGTCTCAGGGTGTCCCTGATCACCCTACCAGAGCTGAGCTCTCTGGCTTTGATAGGGACCCTTTTAAGATCCCACCATGGACTGCCTTACCTTGTGCACTTTTCTCAGCCTCCTCTAGAGCTCATGCTCCCGAAGGCAGGGCCCTGGGTTTCTTCCTGTGGGGCATGTGGAGCACGCAATGCTTGGTGGATCCTCATCAGGGCAGACTGAATGGATGACCAGATGGGAGTTTGTAGCCCCCTGTGGGAAGAAGGGTTTGTGTGCATGTGCAAGTGTGTGCACATGCATACATACATGTTTGCATGCCTTGCATAAGCATGTGCATGCATACACACGTGTGCCCATGTGGTTGTGTGTGCACATGTGTGTTTGTACCATCAGCCTGATGCTAATTGTGTTTCTGAGGAAAGACGCCTGCTTTAATTTTTAATTAGGAATCAGGGCAGTGTGGGAGCAGGCAGCTGCAGCTGGAGGTTTTCCTCAATGCTGGAGTTCTCCTTAACAAGCACCCGCAGTCCAGGCCGGCCTCTGTTAGTGCTGGACACCACCGCTTGCACTGGTGGGAGTGTCTTAATGCCTATGAAATGATCATGTAATTATTTGGTAATGGAATGCCAGGATTTTGCCTATGCAACAATCTTTCCCAGTGGGTGAAAGAATCAAGAGAAGTTGGAGATGACCAGGGTAGTGGTGGGGCTCCAATGTCGTTTTGATGGGATGGGATCGCCACTCCTCCCAAAGGCATCTGGGAGTTCTGCTGGAAGTCCCAGCCTCTGTCAAATGGGATTTACCTGCAGCCTGTTTCTCCTGGCCTGGGGCTGTGTTTAGCATATTTGTTGTGGGTAAAATGATCTGTGCAGACAGTGTCAGGTAGGGAGTAATTACGTCGGTACCAGGGTGGGGTGATGAGCCTCACCTGCTGGTGGGAGCCTCCCCTTGGGCTCCTGGGCTCCAGCAAGGCCCTGGGCAGGTGTGGGAATGCCACCCAGGGTCTGTGTACTCCTAGGCGGGTGCCTCCTGGTAGAGGCTGGCCCATAGATCACACCACGTGTGACAGGCTGTAGACACTCTGGGTACATTTACAGATGCTCCACTCTTTTCCGGAGGCTTTTATTTTATTTTTTAATTTTTTTGAGATGGAGTTTCACTCTGTCGCCCAGACTGGAGTGTAGTGACACGATCTTGACTCAGTGCAACCTCTGTCGCCCAGGGTTTCAAGTGTTTCTCCTGCCTCAGCCTTGCGAGTAGCTGGTATTACAGGTACGTGCCACCACGCCTGGCTAATTTTTGTATTTTTAGTAGAGACAGGTTTCGCCATGTTGGCCAGGCTGGTCTCGAACTCCTGACCTCAGGTGATCCATCCTCCTCGGCCTCCCAAAGTGCTGGGATTACAGGCGTGAACCACCCCACCCGGCCTCAGGAGGCTTTTAAACTGCAGCTCTGTACTTTGGTCAACTATGGGACACCCTGGGGATGGAGAGTGCAGACCCTCCAGGCCAGACGGCCATGGTTTCCACCCTGCTGCTCCACAGACTGTGGGGAAATTATTTCTTAACTTCTTTGTGCTTCACTTTCCTCTCTGGGAAGCAGGAGTAGCAATAGTACCTGCCCCACAGGGTCATCAGGAAGATTAAAGAGGCAGTGCAGGTCCAGAATCCCCTATTCACAATTCTGAATTCCAGAAAGCCAGAAACCTGAATTTTTTTTTTTTTTTTTTTTTTGAGGCGGAGTCTCGCTCTGCCGCCCAGGCTGGAGTGCAGTGGCCAGATCTCAGCTCACTGCAAGCTCCGCCTCCCGGGTTCACGCCATTCTCCTGCCTCAGCCTCCCGAGTAGCTGGGACTACAGGCGCCCGCCACCTCGCCCAGCTAGTTTTTGTATTTTTAGTAGAGACGGGGTTTCACCGTGTTAGCCAGGATGGTCTCGATCTCCTGACCTCGTGATCCGCCCGTCTCGGCCTCCCAAAGTGCTGGGATTACAGGCTTGAGCCACCGCGCCCGGCCCTGAATTTTTTTTTCTGCAATGTATTTGGCAGCCAAGTTTGACCTGAGCTGATGTGAAGCTATTTATGGTCTTTATTTCGTTCACATTGGTGAATACCTATATGTTTTGCTGCAGAAATAACAGTGTGCCTGACTGCTTCTGGGGCATTCCCAAATATGCAGCAAGTGCACTGTCTCACCTTTCTAGAATCTGAAAAAGTCTGAATTCGGGAGCATATCTAATGGTTTGGGTTTGGGGTAGGCAGTTGTGGACAGGCAAATAAAAGATGTGGGCCGGGCGCAGTGGCTCATGCCTGTAGTCCTAGCACTTTGAGAGGCTGAGGCAGGCAGATTGCCTGAGCTCAAGAGTTCGAGACCAGCCTGGGCAACATGGCAAAACCTCGTCTTTACTAAAAATACACAAATTAGCTGAGCCTGGTGGTGTGTGCCTGTAATCCCAGCTACTCAGGAGGCTGAGGCACCAGAATCTCTTGAACCCAGGAGGTGGAGGTTGCTAGTGAGCCGAGATCACACCAGTGTTCTCCAGCCTGGGTGACAGAGCGAGACTCCACCTCAAAAAAAAAAAAAAATAAATAAATAAAATAAAATACATTAGATGGAGCCATCACCTGAGCCATCTCACAGAGCAGCATTGCCAGATTTCTTCCTATTCCTTTCTTCCTCCCACTCTTGGCCATGCAGGGCAGGGTGGGTGGTGGTGGGAAGGTTTGTTTGCTTGGAAGTCGTGTGCACGAACACATGCATACCCATGCTATTCCTCTTGGCCGGAGGTGGGACACCTTGTAGCGGGTGGATGCTTTGCTCGGGACCTCATGAAACCATCAAAGCCAGGCTTGGTCCTAGGGTGGGCTATAGGACCTGGGGCCCATGGTTTGTCTCTGTTTTGGACGTGGCTGCTGCCAGGCCTCGAGCTCCCTGCAAGAACCAGATCAGAGGGTACCCCTTCACATATCGTCCCTTACCCTCACTGCCTCTCCCAGGGGGCAGTCATCCTTGTGTTGGAGGGCACTGCCAAGTGCATGCTGACACCATTTCTTCTGTGCCCCCTGGGTGACCAGGCACAGCTAATGAGGGAAGCTGGGCCTTCCTAGTGCCAGGAATCCTGTTGGCGCTGAAACACCTGAAGGGGCTGTGGCGTGTGGAACTGCAGCTGCCTACGAAGGAAGGCAATTAGGAGGGCTGCAGGTGGACCACCCTTCTTTTATGTATTTACTTTTACTCCCCAATAAGACATCTCCTTCGAGAGGCTTGTCCCCTGGCATTGCTGGCCTGACTCCCTAAGGGAAGTAGCCTCTGCTCTAGGCTGCAGGCACAATTCCATTCCCATCACACGGGCTTTTTAAAGAGCCCACACACTTAAAAAGGACGATTTAAACGTCTCGCCTCAAGCCGGTGTTGTCAGTTAGCGGTAGTTTATCTCTGCGTTTGGGTTGTAAAACCCAGCAATTAAGAAAATCTGCTTCAGATTAATTGTAGCCTATGTTGGCTGAGAATGAGGCAGTGTGCTGTTTCGCTTGGGTTTCACAGCTTATGGGGCAGGGGAGCTGGAGCATGTGGGGAAACTGAGTCCCTGACAGAGGAGTCCCCTTGATGCAGACGGCACAGGGGGCAAAAGTGGGCAGGACTAGAATGCAGCCCCCCTCCTCCTCTGCCTATTCCTTGGCACTAGGGTGACTGCTTGCATCTAGCTGAGCCTGGCTGCTGGCAGAGTTGGACAGGTAGGGACAGCCGCTAGTGACCCATGAAGTGGGAAAACCACGCCCTCCCGTCCTTATACGGCCACAGCTGCTAGGGGGTCTGAGACCTTGGGACCAACCTGCTGAGCTGTGGCACATGTGGTGCAGTTCGCTTCTTTTGCAAGGAGCCATATTTCTCTCTGGCTTCCATCTGTGGGCATCTGCACTGATCTCTTGCAGAGACAGGTTGTCTGAGGGTTGGTGGCTGGGAGAACTCAACTAGTGGGTGATACCTACTGTGTGCTGGGTGCCGAGCCAGGTGGTCACATCCCAGAGACCCATGCTGTCTGCTTTCCCCTTCCAATGTCACCAAACAGAACTGCCGGACTGCAGCAGCTCCTGCCTGCAACTCTGGGCCCCTGGAGGGAGCGTCCAGCCCTGGCGTGAGCCTCCCTGAGTTTGTCTTCTTGGCCTTTTTTCCTCTCTTCTCGTGGCGGGGCCACTGCCCTGATGCAGGGAAACGGACAGATTTGGCTTGCCCTTGGCATCTCCTCCCCTTCCTATCCTGGTTATCCTCAATAATCCCGTGTGTGGCAATGGCATTCAACAGTTTACAAAGCATCTCCACAGCCATCATTCCCCTCTGACCCTCATTGCAGCCCTGTGAAGTAAGCAGAGCCAAGGAGGGGAAACTGAGGCTTGGAGTAGAAGGGAAGCTTGTGTAGGGCTGTTTGGCCCTGGAGTAAGGAAGCAGGAGCCCTGGCTAGGGCCCAGTTTCCCAGCCCAGCTGGGCTGTGTGTGTGGGGTTACCTGGACAGTGAGGGGTGACATAGATGGTGAGGGGGTGCACGGGGAGATATCACCAACTCTTTTTTCTTGTGGTTCTCTTCTGAATCCTGATGGTAAGAGAGTGAAGTTGTGGGCTTTCCAAGGGGTCTCTAGGTCCAACTCCTGTCTGGTGGGCCCAGATCCCATAAGGATGAGGTTTGCACCCCACCTGGCCTGGCTACATCCTCTGGGCTGCCTGCTGGGCTTAGCTCAAGAATGGCTGAGAGGAGTCCATGGCAGGCAGGGGACAGTCCTGCTGCACCTGAAAGAAGAGTGCCCCATATCCCGCTCCTTGGGGATGGTGGCCTGGGCCTCTAGGGATGCCATGTAGGAGATAAGATGGATTTCTTTCTTTCTCCCTCTCCCTGTCCCTCTCCCTCTCCCTCTCCCTCTTTTTTTATGGAGTTTCGCTCTTGTTGCCCAGGCTGGAGTGCAATGGAACGATCTCGGCTCGCCGCAACCTCTGCCTCCCAGGTTCAAGTGATTCTCCCACCTCAACCTCCTGAGTAGCTGGGATTACAGGCATGCACCACCACGCCTGGCTAATTTTATATTTTTAGTACAGACAGGGTTTCTTCATGTTGGTCAGGCTGGTCTCGAACTCCTGACCTCAGATGATCTGCCTGCCTCGGCCTCCCAAAGTGCTGGGATTACAGACATGAGCCGTTGGCGCCTGGTCGAGATGGATTTAAGACCATGCTGCACTCCCCCTCCCCACTTCCTGTGCTTACTAAGGGTTGCCACTGGGGAAGGGGGACCAGGCACTGAACTAGAAACTTCCCTTCAGTCCTCAAGCAAGGAAGGAGTCATAAAATGTTACCATCTTCATTTTATAGTTGAGGTTTGCGGCTCAGAGAGGGGAGGTCACTTGCCCCAGGTCACACAGCATGTAGATGACAGAGCCAAGATTCAAACACAAGCCCACGTGCTCACCTCCCTGCCCACCCCTCCTTCCTCCTGGGGGCCTGGTGCTTACTGGGGATGGGGCTGGGAGAGCCTGCAGGCTGTGGGTCTGCAGCATTAGTGGGTTAGTGGGAGCTGTTTCCCCAGGTCCTACTACCTGTACTGAGGCTGCCTCAGGTGGCTCTGACCCTCTTGCCACCTGCCCTGTATCTTGGCTGACCTCCAGGGGTTCCAGGGGTCAGTTTGGGCCCTGCCAATCAAATGGAAAGCAGGATCCCTAAACAGGACCAGACAGCTACCACTAGCTCAGTGGGACCTTCTGGATGGAGCCTGTGTCCAGGTTCTTTTTCTGAGCACTCCCTGGGGTCTCAACAATGCTGCTCACCTAATAGTTGCAGGGCAAGGAAGGTAGGAGTCCCATCCCGGGAGGACTCAAGGTTTGCAGAGTCAGCCTCTGAGTTGTGGGAGCTTGAGCCTCCCACCCCTGCCATTTCGGGGCCTCAGTTTCCAAGTCTGTATAATGTTTTCCCATTTTACAGTGACGACTCTGTGTACAGGTTCTTTCCCACCTCCTGCTCAGCATGGGAGGGGTTGGGGGGTAGGGGCGTGAGGACTTGGTGAACTGCATGGAATAGGGCCACACTCCTGGGTCTAGGTTGGGTGGTCTGAAGCTCTTGTAGTTCCCAGAGCCAGAAGCCAACTTCAGGCTCTCCTACCTGCCGGAGTCCTGCTAAGGAAAGTTTGCAGTTGGGAGAACAGGTTGCCTCGGGAAGGAAGGTGGAGCAGGGCTGGGCATTAGCATGCAGCTTGCAGCCACACAGGCCTGTTTGCACGCTGCCTCTGCCAGCCCAGCCTCCTCACTTCCCTGAGCCTCATGCTCGTCTTCTTTATTATGATTATTTTTGAGACAGGGTCTCACTCTGTTGCCCAGGCTGCAGTGCGGTGGCACAGTCATAGCTCACTGCCCCCTCAAGTTCCTGGGCTTAAGTGATCCCCTGGCTTTAGCCTCCCAAGTAACTGGGACTACAGGTGTGTACCACCACACTTGGCTAAATTATTTTAAATTTTTTTGTAAAGATAGGGTCTTGCTATGCTGCCCAAGCTGGTTTTGAACTCCTGGGCTCAAGGGGTCCTCCTACCTCAGCCTCCCAAAATGCTGGGATTATAGGCATGGGCCACTGTGCCCAGCCCTCGGTTTCCTTTTCTGTGACATGGAGATAACAATTGCTTTTACCCCAGGGTGTTGCTGTAAATACCAATAGAGCAGGTCTTCAGAAGATACGGTCTGACTCTGGGCCAGAAGTTTTCTGAAGGCTTCCCTCCATCCCAGTTGGTTCCTCTTTTTACCCTGTAATTTCTTTTATCCAGTTTTAAAATTCTCCCCTTCCACACTCTGGGGATGAAGGTTGAATAAGAAATCGAAAGTAGTCAAATGGCTAGCTCTTGTCTGGCTGTGCCCTGACCCGCGCTGTCTGATGGTCTCCTCTTGGGCCTCCATGCCCACACCTTTCAGTTGCCAGAGTGGCAAACACTGACCCAGTTTGTTCTGGGCTAGGCATTTTACTGGCATCTCTAGTGAAATCAGCACAACTGCCCCTTGAGATAGGGACTACTATTGTTTTTTGGATGAGGAAGGGGAGGCTGAGTTAGTAAGTGGTGGAGTTGGGATTTCAACCAGATCTGGCTGACTCCAGGCTTATTTCCCTGTGGGCTGAGCACCTAAGGAGGCTCTGGGCCTAAAGGCGGAGCTGCAGACTGGCCAGTTTAGAGGCCATGGGAAGAGAATTTGAGGTCAGTGTTGGTGATGGAGTCGGTGATGGGGCTGGCCTCCTTCCTCCCCACTGGGCCATGGGCTTGTGCTTACCCCCAGCATTGTGCTTTCCCACCCTGCCCTTTTTTTCTGGGGTCCCAGCCCCCCTCCCCTGGCCTTTTGTTTCCCCTCCTCCATTGCCCTAATGATTTAGCCCAGGTGGCAAGTTGCATAGAGAAACTACTCCAGGGAAATAAGAGTCCTTACTACCAGCCTGGACCTCAGGTGTGCACCCAGCGGCCCTCCCTGGGGCTCTGGTGAGCTGGGCCTCCCCCATCTCCAGCTGTTAGGCAGGAGCTGGAGAAGCTGTGTGTATTGTGTGCACATGTACTTGTGTGTGGTGTATATAACTCTGGGTATGTCTGTGCATGCATGCATGCAACTGAGTCTATATAACCATGCATATGTAATGTGTTATACGTGACTGTGTGTATAGAACTGTGTGTCTGTAACTTTATGCGTGTAGAATAGGCAACTGTGCATGTATGTAACTGTTCACTTATAACTATGTGTATGTAGCTGGTGTAATACATGATCGTGTATATAGAACTGTGTGTGTTTGTAACTCTTTGTGAATGTAACTGGCGTGTGTAGGTGACTGTGTGTCGTAGGTGTGTTTACGCCTCTGTTGAAGGCAGATGGGGAATGGGGAGGCATTAAAGGCGTGAGGATTGGGAGCGGGGCTCCAGGAACGTATGGTAGGGGCTACAGTTACCGCCTCTGCTGGTTAAAACACTCTTTGTAGAACAGAGCTACACACATGTTTAGATAATTAGAACAAAAGCCAAAAGAACAATTCCGTTCAAAGGGACGAAGCTGGGAGGCGGGGGCCAGCCAGGATCTGGGGGGCCGCATTCCGTCTCCCCAGCGCTCCCCGGCCTTCACTGCATTTTGATCGCACTATTTAGAAAATCCCTTTGTTGTAGGATAAACTGACATTGGCCTGCACATATCTGCTGTGAAGTTTGCTGTGTTCTGAGACCCACTCGGGACAGCCAGGCCATTAGGAGCTGATTAAATGAGCTAATTTTAATTTGTTCAGTGGTTACAGATGCAGAGACCTTTCCATGCCCTTTTCTTGAGGCTCTATTTATTTATTAATTTTCTTTTTTTCTGAAAAGAAAAAGACCTTCAGGTCTCCCTTCTGTCTTCCCATCCCCCCTTAAAAATAAACATATGAAAACATTTTTAACTAGAACTTCAGCTGGGAAAGAGACAGCTGGATATTGGCTTTGTGGGATTGGCCTCCAGAGGTACTGATGGGGAGCTCCCCGAGACTGTGAGCTGGGGTGGGGGGGCGGCGATGCCAGGGCTGGGCCACCCACTGTGGCTGAGAGCGAGGAGTCGAGGAGCCTCCATGAAGCCTGTCGGAGACCTCAGTCTCGCTTCCAGGCCTTTGCTCTTGCTGGTCCTGCTGCTTGGAGCTCATTTCTGCCCCTTGCTTCCTTCACTTGGCGAATTCTTCTTCATCCTGCTGGTCTCCACGGAGAGCCTGCTTTTTCCAGGAGGGCTCTTGCACCCTCACTGCGCCCCTGTTCTCCCCCCAGGCCCCACACACTTCTCCTAGCAAACACAGAGGATCAAATGTTGTCCCTCTCCCTAGGCTGTGAGCTCCGCAGGCCAAGAGCTGCCAGTGTGGCTCACCCTCCTACCCTCACCACCTAAGTGCCTGCTGGGTTGTAGGCACATCAGAGACATCCTGTGGATAACCAAATGGGTGAATGAATGAATGCATGAAAGGATGTGTGGGTGATGTCTGTATTTACCGAATGCCGCTATCCACCAAGCTCTTGATGGCAGGACCCTGGGGTCCCACCAATTTGGAAGTGCCGCCCCTTGGGCCTCAATGCACTGTTGAGAGTTGAATTTCCAAATATGGCGGTAGTGGGGACCTCAGGCCTGCCCGGCCAGGCCAGTCCCCAGCCCCAGGCCCAGCTCTGCTGAGAACCTGACCAAGGCTGAGCAGAGGGAAGCCAAGGGAAGAAAATTGCGCAGTTAGTTGGCTTTTTACAGCACTTACAGGCAAGCAGGCCTTGGGAGTACAATGTGCCCACAATGAGGGGTGTTCAGAGCACAAAAGAGCAGGGACCCTGGGGCTGCAGCCAGGGGCCACCCCTGATCTCGCTCAAGCTGCCTGGCCCCTCCTAGCTCGTTCGTTTTAACACCACCTTTCGCTCTGGTTGGGGCACCTTTCGGTGAGCAGCGGGGTTTTCCCTGGAGCTGTGCCCTGGCTGTGGCCCGGCCAGTTTCCAAGGCCTGGTTTTCATTTGCTGAGAGCTGCTTCCCGCAGACAGCTCCCCACCCACCCCACCCAGGGGCCTCCCAGGGGCCGTCCCCCCACACCCTGTCCTGGCAGACAAGGGCAGTGTCCGAGAGAGACCCTTTGCTCCCTCTCCGTGATCCTCCCTTTAACCCCAGCCTCAGCGCCAGGCCCTGGCATGGCGCCGGCCCCAGGCCCTCCTCCTCTCTGTAGAATCTCAGAGCTGGCAGG
The DNA here is from genome assembly GCF_007565055.1 of Rhinopithecus roxellana. Taxonomy (NCBI): domain Eukaryota; kingdom Metazoa; phylum Chordata; class Mammalia; order Primates; family Cercopithecidae; genus Rhinopithecus; species Rhinopithecus roxellana. The sequence goes on from NC_044568.1 coordinate 27,980,313, forward strand.
GGGGCCAGAACTCCCCTGTCGCCCCCGGGGCCTGGATCCCTCAACTGGGTCAACATCTGGCCGCGTGGCCTGAGCCCTGGGCCTCCTCTGTCCTCTTCCTCCCCATCTGTGCCTTTTCCCAGCCCCTTTTCTTCCCCAAGGCCCTTCCTCTCCCGCTAGCTGGGTCCTCCGCCAAGCGCCGCCGCGGGAGCAGCACACCCTCGGCCCATCCTTCTCCGCCGGCCCAGGCGGGCGGGTGGGGATGCGTCCCGTGGCTGAGATCACCAGTGGGCCGGTGGGAAGCGTCTCTCCAGCCCTCGCCTGCTCTGCCGCCGGGTCCTGGGAACCCGGGCTCAGGTTCTGGCCCTCTTGGCATCGGCCAGCTTGCCCTGGGATGCCCTGGTGAGCAGGGGGAGAGGTAAGCGGAGGTACAGGACAGTGATGAGGGGGTGGCTGGGCTGGAAGAGGGAAGAATGAATAAAACAGGCTGGTGTCTGCACCGGAACGCCGAGTCCCCTTAGAGAGGCTCCCGGCGCATTGGGGAGCAGAATGTTTGCTGAGAGTGGAATGAAATCCAGAAGGAAGGAAACGTTTTCTCTGGAATGAGAGAGGAAAAGTGGGCGGCCAGCTGCCAAGCAGGTGGTGGTGGCCAGGGTGTCAGATCTGGGTCGGGCCCTGAGGCAAGGGGATGGGCGGACCCTGGGGCGCACCCTGACTCCTAGGTCTGGAGCCCCTCCCTTGCGTCTCTCCTGTCCTTCCCTCTGTGCCCCACCCATTGACCTCCTATCCCCCCTGTCTCCCGTGGGGAGGGCGGGCTTGCATTTGTGATGGTTTTTGCACCCAAGTGCTTGCTTGCCTCTGGCTCCTGCCCTCTCCCGTGCCCTCCCGAAGCCTCATGTCTGTCCCACTTCCTGCACCTCTGGCCGGGAGAGAGGCCACCAGAGTGCAGCTGCCGGGCCTGACTTTGCCACCTAAAAACATCCCATCCTGGGCACTGGTCCCCTCTCCAGTCACAGAGGCGGCATGCTAAGGAGACATTGAGACCAGCCTCTGAACTACTGAACGCCAGACTATGATTCCTGATAGATTCCGCAGGGCCTGGAGGGGGCCTGGGGAGCCTCAGTGGTAATCGGGTGTTTCTCGTGGCCAGCCACTTGTTCTCCTCAGGAAGAGGCTGGTGAGTTTCTTTCTGTTTATGTGGTAACCAGGCTACCGAGATGGCAAACTTAGGTTCTGCAATTACACAGCGTTTCAGAAGCAAATTGATAGGATAACGTGTTATTATTGGCTACTGGGTTAATAGCTATTTTGGCAGGAGTACCAATCCTGCGTGGTGTTGCTGGCGCGGGGTGTGAGAATGGCGCGATGGGGTGGAGAGGAATGGTGGGTGCGCGTTGCACAGAGCTGCAGACTTGGGAGGACTCTGGGGGCCTCCTCTGCCAGCGCCTGCTTGGATAATGCTCAGTTCTGATTAGCTGTTGCGGAAAACAAGACCAGAGAGGTTGAGAGACCAGCGTCAGATCACACAGTGAGTTGATGCTGGGGTTGGATTTTGGGTCCTGTGGGGTTTTGGATGACAGCTTGGTCTGTGATCTTAGAAGGCAGGGCATATACCTTCACACTGAGCCCCATGCAGGCATCTCAGAAAATGTGCCTTGAAAAGTTTGCATGCTCTAGCTTCAGGGTGCTTGCACCTGCTAGATCCCTGCCCAGGATCCTGTCTCTCTAGATTCCACCTTGGCCTGCTGCCTTGTTTGCTTCTAGTGTCTGCTCAAGTGTTGCCTTGTCACCTGTCCGGAGTGGCACCCCACCCTCCACCCTTTTCCTGCCCTGCATTTCTTCATAGCAACACGTGATTTACTATAGACTGATTTATTCCTTCTTCAGCAGGAAGATTTAGTCTCTTCTCTTTGCATTGTAAGCTCACTGAGGGCAAGGACTTTGTTTCTTCATACCCTATCCCCAGATCCTCGAACAGGGCTGGCAGAGTAGGCACTGATTCATATTTATAGAAGGAATAAATGAATGTAAATTGCAATGTCATTTTAAAAAATGGCTGCCATATAGCAGGTGACTCGCTGTTTGTCCTTCCTCTTGGAGGATGGTTGGAGTCGGGGGCTCCTGTTATTCCTGTCCCTGAGAGGAGGTCTGCAGGCCCTCCTTTGGGGCTCATCAGGAGATCATTTCTTCTTGGAGACTAAGGGAGTTCAGAAGGGAGTGGATTCCTCTTCACTGGAAGAGACCAAACCTCTTTGGAGAAGGGATTTAAGGACTGGGTGGGGTGGACCAGAGCCCTTCAGGGGCGCTGGCTTTCTTTATGACATGACATTGGCAGGAGTGACATAAGGAGGTGGTAAATTGGGGATGCCCTGCGGAAAGGGTAACCTCGGAGTGGGGGTGGAGTTCCCCAAGGGCCGGGGTCTCACGGTGAGCCACGGCTCTGCCCAGCGATTTCCGTGTTTGCTGCCAGTGGTCTGGAAACCACACACAATGATCTGTTCATTGAGCATGTGCCATGTGCCAGGTGTGGGGCCAGCGTGCTTCACCTGCCGTATCTGATCTCATCCTCTGCACAACCCGAGGAGGCAGAAGGGATTCTGCCTGTTTTTCCTCTTGGTGAAGATTAGAGAGGTCCATTAATGTATCCTGGTTTACACCACTGGTCAGTGGTGGAGCTGTGATTTGAACGGAGGCTCTTTGGCTCCAGAGCCTTCTTGGACATGATCCTGATGCCCCGGAATGCAGCCTCCATGGTACAGGGCTTTGCTGGGTGTGCTCACTGCCCCAGAAATTGCAGCAGAGCCTGGCACAGACGAGGCACTCCATAAATATTTCAACAGTGCAGTTGCTGGCTGATCGAGTGAGTGGATGCGAGGAGTTTCCCAAGATGAGCGGGAAGTGCTCACTTTTTACTGTTGGTCCATTGGACAGAGAGAGGGAAGCCCAGGCTGGGAAGGAGGTGACACTGACTTGTGCTTGACTGGCCCGACTTCCTCTTGAAAAAATTACAGGGGTGCTGCTTGGCTGTGCATTCCTTGTGGAGGGGTGCATTTGTTCACATGTCCTGGTTAGAAAGTAAGGAAGTTTCTGGTGAGTTTTGGGGGTCCCCCCGGTGGGGAAGACACACATGCCTGCATGCATATACATGCCTACTCACATACCCTTATTCTCCAGTGTGGTGTGTGAAGAAAGGCATCCACTTGAGGGGGTTTTCCTGGAAAAATATGGAGACCCCCACCCCAAATCCCACTGTTGAGTCTGTATCTTTTTTTTTTTTTTTTTGAAACGAAGTCTCACTCTGTCACCTAGGCTGGAGTGCAATGGTGTGATCTCGGCTTACTGCAACCTCCGCCTCCCAGGTTCAAGCAATTCTTCTGCTTCAGCCTCCTAAGTAGCTGGGATTACAGGTGCCCACCACCACGCCCAGCTAATTTTTGTGTTTTCAGTAGAGACAAGGTTTCACCATGTTGGCCAGGCTGGTCTCGAACGCCTAACCTCAGGTGATCCACCCGCCTCGGCCTCCCAAAGTGCTGGGATTATAGGTGTGAGTCACCGCACCGGCCTGAGTCTGTAGCTTTAAGAGCATGGAATCTAAGCTTATTATCTTATTAAATCTATCCATTTGTTTGGCTCTGGTCTGAATAAGTAAGCCCCCCGCCACCCCCAGCCCCACCCAGCTCCGTGTCTCCTTTGTTTTAATGCCATTTCTTCAGGATTCAGGCTGAGGCTGGGTAGCTGGGCTGTTCCTTCTGCCTCCATCCATGCATCTTGACCCCCATACCCTTGCTGCTTCCCTGGCTCCAAGAGACTCTTTCAAAAAAAAATCGTAACAAATTCAGGCCCCACTGAAGGCTAGAGTAATTGCATTCTGCTGTAATGAGAGGGGGCCCCAGGGACGTTGGTGATGCTGGACAGGCTCTGTTGGGGACAGCCCCACTGGACCCAGGTGGTCAGGAGGGTGGTCAGGTCAGCCTCATTTACTCCCTGGCTTCCAGCTGGAAGCTCTGCCCCCAACTCCTAGGCCCCACCTTACAGGGGTCTCTTGAGTGGCTCCTTGCTGCGTGATTAGGCTATTCATTCATTCATTTATTTATCCATTCGTTTTCTCATTTTCTCATTCTGTATTCATTCATACCATAGTTTTCAAGTGCCTCCTTTAGACAGAGCCCTGGACTTCAATATTTCATCCATCCATCCATCCATCCATCCCTTTATTCATTTATTCATACCACAGTTACCAAGAGCTTCCCATAGACCAGGTACGCATTCATTCATTCATTCGTTCATTCATTCATTCATCAAGCAGATAGTTCTTGCCAGGCACCTTGTGGGGGCTCCCAGGAATCCAGGAATCCAGGGCTTATCAGAATTGTCCCCAGGCAGTACTAAAGCAGGAGTACCTGCGAGGAAACCTTAATCACATTCTTGGAAGAAGATAAAAAAGCATAAGGGAAGTGGTTGAGAGGTATAGTGCGGGTGGAGGAGGAGGAAAGAAGGTGCCACTCCCTTCTGGCCCTGCACCCCACCCTGACGAGAGACCTGACTAAAGTGTGCATCCATTGACTCATTTCACAAATATTGAGGGACTACTGTGTGCTGGGTGCTGGGAGGAGCTGGGAACCAGCTGGGGACCATGGAGCCGCCCGTGGCAGACTGTAGGCCCAGCACCACCCTCAGGGGTGCTGTCAGCCTGAGCTGGGATGGGGATGGCATCTCCCCTTTCCAGACCCCACTATGAGAAGGGTACCAGTGCCTGCAGCATTGGGCACGTGAAGTGCCCCGTGTGCCATGTGCAGGATCCAGGATGACTGATAGCTCTCCATCAGTTTCTCTCTCCCCTGCATTACATCTGTCCACCCGGCCTCCTCTTGAGCATATGTGTGTCAGGGGTGTGTTTCCCATAAACCCCACATCTCAACGTTTCATACAGCTGATGAGTTAGGCGGCCAGATTCTCCTGGCTCTGCTGGACTCTGCCCTGGGGCAAGTCCCTCCCTCAGACCTCAAGGGCCTCAGTATCCTGATGTGTACAGTGCACAATACATCTGTAAAATGGGTCTAGTGAAAGGATTATGTGTGGCTTAAATATGTTAAATAAGTAAAACAGCCCAACACAGTGGCTCACGCCTGCAATTCTGATACTTTGGGAGGCTGAGGCAGGAGGATTGGTTTAGCCCAGGAGTTTGAGATCAGCCTGGCAACATACATAGTGAGACCTCATTTCTACAAAAAAATGAAAAAAATTAGCCAGGCGTGGTGGCACACCTGTAGTCCCAGCTACTTGGGAGGCTGAGGTGGGAGGATCACATGAGCCTAGGAGGTTGAGGCCACAGTGAGCTGTGATTGTGCCACCACACTGCAGCTTGGGCAACAGAGTGGGACTCTATTTGAAATTTTAAAACCCAACCCCCACCCCAAACAAGTAAAACATCAAAGACTAATAGTGATAAGTAAATAAATAATATAGGTTTTTTTTTTTTTTTTTTGAGACGGAGTCTTGCTCTGCCGCCCAGGCTGGAGTGCAGTGGCCGGATCTCAGCTCACTGCAAGCTCCGCCTCCCGGGTTGACGCCATTCTCCTGTCTCAGCCTCCCGAGTAGCTGGGACTACAGGCGCCCGCCTCGTCGCCTGGCTGGTTTTTTGTATTTTTTAGTAGAGACGGGGTTTCACCGTGTTAGCCAGGATGGTCTCGATCTCCTGACCTCGTGATCCGCCCGTCTCGGCCTCCCAAAGTGCTGGGATTACAGGCTTGAGCCACCGCGCCCGGCCAAATAATATAGGTTTTAAGAAAGCCTGGCATGTAGGAAGTGTCCGGTGAGTGTGACTGATGTTCAGGTCTGTTTATTGAGCAGGGGCACACAATGAGGCACACAGATGAGGGCCTGGTTCCAGTGGGAGGAGGTGGTGGCCACTCAGTCTGAGAAAGCAGGGACAGGCAGGGCGCTGGGGAGGGGGTTCCTAGGAAAGGGTCAGCGATGCTGGGAAAGGGTGGGAGACCCACATGCAGGGCTGGGGCAGCCTTCAGCCATGAGGCTTGACAGCCCAGCCACAAAGTCCACGATGACAATTACTCTAGGGGTGGAAATATGAAAATTAGGGGAAAATTGGAATTTCCTCTGCCATGTCGTAGATTTGGTGAGTTTAGGGGTGAGTGGGGCCTGCAGAGGAGCCGCTTGGCTAGCCCAGTACATCCTCAAAAATGCTCTGGCTCTTCTCTTCCTGGCCCTCCTCAGGCCCTGGGCTCCTTGCAGCGCCCAGCCCATCTCTTCTCTCCTGCCTGCCTCTGGCCAGGCATGGTGCTGGGGATACAGCAGCTATGAAGGTGCACCCCATCCCTGCACTGCCCTGTCTGGAGCGGGAGAGGGACAGACCAAGAGCTGCAGTCACTGTAGTATGGGCCAGGGCAGTAGGACCTGCGCCACATCTAGGGCTGCCCAGCCCAGTTTCTGGTGGTTCATGCGTGTTTAACCCAACTACATCTTTATTTTAATGAGCGTTACAAAAACATCATACTCATGATTTCATCAATATCATGATTTAGGATTACACTTGGGTACCTGGCATTGTTAGTCCTGAGGTCATTGAAAGGGACAAGGTTGAGTAATAGTATAGGACACAGACCCTGACGGCGGCCTCTCAGTGACTTGAGTATGGCAAATCCTGGCAGGTGCAGAGAGGGGGCTGTGGACGGGGCTGTGCAGGCTGAAGGACGTGGCTTCCGAGTCTGGTGCCACCATGTGTGGCAGTTGTACCTTAGTCAGTGTGGCAGGGAGGGCCCCTGAACACAGAGCCTGAGGCAAGGGCTTAGTGCAGTGTATGTGGCAAGGAGGCACTCCCAGGAAGTAGGACAGAGAAGACAGGGCCAGGGAAAGGCCGATTTTGGGGTGCAGTGTTGAGCCTGCTGCTATAGACCGCTGGTCTTGAACCTGCCAAAACCTTTGTGTCTGTGCAGGATGCCCCAGGAATGGTCTTCAGAGGAGCCCACTGGCTCCAGGTCCTTTTAGGTGAAGGTTGCCCCTGGGGGCATCACCTCTCCTGCCTTTGGGGTCAAGCTTGAGACAGGCAGACACCTGGAGGCGGGGCCTCAGGCCCTTTTACTCAGACTGTCCCCTCAGCTGCTGAACTCCCAGGGGGCCACTGGCTGCGATGCACCCAGGTCCCTGAGTTCCTCCGTCCCTCAGTGTTCCCTTCCATAAAATGGGACCAAGCTCATGACTGTCTCCTGGAGCTGCTGGAGGGCACCTGGCACATGGCCGGAGACAGGGAGTGTTTTTGGGGAGTTTCTCCATCCTCCAGATGCGTGGGGTGGGACCCTGGGGCTGGGCCCTGGATGGGATTTGACTGAGAAGCAGGGGATCTGTGGTTTGAGGTCAGACAGTGTGTACACCTTGTCTGTGGAAGCTCCAGCCAAAGGAGTGTGTCACCCTGGGAGGTGTCTGGGCTGAGAATATGGACCCAATCCAGACATCCTTTCAGGCCGGGCTCCATGGGAGGCCACCTCCTTGGGAGAATGCTTGTGCCCCTGAGCGGGTGTCACTCCCTCTCTGTCCCTGGGACATGGTGGTTCACAAACTCACATCCTGTGGTGGTTAGGAACACAGCCTCTGAGGTCAGTGAACCCGTGTTCAAAGCCCTGCTAGGCCATTTCCACCTGTAAGGCCCTGAGCCTGTCAATTAACCTTTATAAGCCCCAGTTTTCTCATCTATAAAATGGGGCTTGTAATAGGAACACATCAGATTGCTGTGAATATTAAAACAAGACAACCCAATTTTTTTTCTTGGAGACTAAAAATAAAATGAGACAACATGTGGCATGGATCAAACACCCAAGAAATATGTGGCACTTAATAAACGTCATTGATTAGACCTATATGTACATATGCAATGTATGATATAGAATCCAAAATATAACCTATTAATTATTCTTCAGTGTTGCCAGTTGGTCTAAGCTCAGAGTTCTAGCTTGGAGGCATTATGGGGTTTTCTGATACTGGTTTTTGGGAAAATTACAAGATGAACTTGGTCATCCATTTGCCCGTTTGCCTTTTTTTTTTTTAAGAGAGTCTTACTCTGTTGTCCAGGCTGGATGTAGTGGTGCAATCTTGGCTCACTGCAACCTTTGCTTCCTGGGTTCAGGTGATACTCCTGCCTCAGCCTCCCGAGTAGTTGGGGTTACAGGCGTGTACCACCACACCTGGCTAATTTTTATAATTTTAGTAGAGACGGGGTTTCACCATGTTGGCCAGGCTGGTCTCGAACTCCTGACCTCAGGTGATCCACCCACCTCAGCCTCCCAAAGTGCTGGGATTATAGGCGCGAGCCACCGCACCTGGCCTCCGCTTGCCCATTTGCATTGAGAGCTTCCTCTGTCTGCATCTGTGGTAAGAAAGTCACATAAACCAGCTGCATTCAGTCCTCCATCCCAGTGTAGACGGTATGGAGGACTGGAAGTTAGAAGACCTTTGACTCGGGTCCCTAGGTAGGCAGGGTGGGGGTTGGAGGAGAGAGGGAGATGGGACAGACGCTTGGAGAGCTGGAGACTTGCCCTGGACGGGATGAACAAAACCCCCACTGGAGTTACCTCGTGCACCCACTTAGCATTCAGGGCTTCAATTGTATGTGCTCTGCAAGGGAAAGACTGCGTGGGTTTGTGGAAGAAAAGTAATTTAGCAGTGTGGGTTCAGGGGCGAAGTGACCATGAGACGGATGCTGTTCTGGGGCTTTTGACTTCCACACTCCCCTCCTGTGGGAGCAGACGCTTGTCCAGCATGTTGAGGTCTATGGTGTGTATTTGGGAACACTGTGGCTCTTTCACACAGACGACATGGCAATTTATTCCAAAAGTGGAGGAAAAGTTGACTAGGTTGGACTCACCAAGGGATGGTGCGTCCATCCCCCTCCGTGCCCCAGCAGGGGTCCTTGTGGGGGGGAGTTGATACTTCTGCTGTCCATAGTGACTTGAGTGTTCAGCCCCCACTTGAAAGGGGACCCATTCCGATTGTGCAAGGGTTTTCTCCTGCAGGGGCACCTGATTTTGGCCGTCGAGAGCCCTGGGTTGTTGGGGTCACTGATCACTGTTTTCCTTGAAATGGGTTCTGCTTATAGGCTAGAGATCATTTAAATCTCAGTCATTTGTAGACCCGGAGTTACGGGAGGTCTAGAAAGAGCCCTGGGCTGGGGAGTCTGGATCCCATTTACTCATGAGCTAGTTTTTCAGATAGTGTTGGTGGTTGCTGGGGCCTGTGGAATGGAGTTCTTGGCTCCTTTGCTTGGTATTTAAGGTCTTGACGATGGGCTCTCATTGCACCTTCTAAGCTGCTTCTCCCACTGGTACCCAAGCTTCAGCCATGGCTCCCACCATTCCTTCTTCCAGGAGGCCTTCTCCTCCCATCTCTCTGTAGCTGGGGGTCCCAGGCTTTAGTCATTTGCATATCTCTACTGTGATTCTTGCAACATTTGAGTATCACTGATGCTATGATTCACCTAGTATTTTTCTTTGCTGGTTCTTTTTGTGGTTAAATTAATTCATTTACTTCATTCTGCAAATGGAAAACCAGTATGATTTACTGTAAGATGACAGTAACCTTAAAAGTAAATGAAAAACAAAACTGAAGAAAATCCCATGCTCGTGCTATTCCAGCCAGGAGTTGCTTTGTTCTGGAAATGCTAAGCATGGGGTCTGCCCTCTCTTTTGTTGAAATGCTGGAGAGGAGTTAGAGACAGCCTTTCTCCCTGGCCTAATCTGAAGGCTGACAACAGAATGGAAAGGGCGCTAACTTTCTCATTTGTGCATCAGGGTTATTTAAGACCATCTTGGCTGCTCCCTAAAATGATCACAGGTCCTACCAATGGGAGGTAGCCCATGTTTGGAAGAACACAGGTCAGTGGAGCTCCTACTCCTTCTTCAAAGCCCAATTTGAGTGCCCCAGCCTCCCATGATGGCACCTCGTCTGTGCCTTTCCATTCCCAGCCCTCCCGGGCTTGGAGCTTCTGGCGCCCAGTGGCCTTGGCCAAGGGAAAGTTCCCTACAACCCTGCAGGGACAGCATGAGCTCCTTGTCCGTACCCCTACCTGGGGCCTGTGCCCTGCGCCCCCCGGGATGTATTGGACTGCCATCTTCTGTAGGCCCAGATAAACACCAGGAAAGGAGGAAATGAGGACCTACTCTTAGCCACGCGGGAGACCACTCCTCCCACCACCACCTGTGAGATGCTTGGGGAGGTAGGCAGAGCTGGGCCCCAAGTCATGGCTTGGGCTTCGGTGGGCAGTGACCACCGCGGCTTGAATGAAGGCTCAGGAGCTGGAGAGGGCGAGGCATGCTCAGTGTACCTCTTTGATGACAGTGGGTGGTCTTGATGGCTTTCTGGAGAACTATGGAGTTATTCCAGGCTCCTTCTACTTAATTACTGTGGAAGTCAGGGCCCTCACCCTCTCTGTGTCTTGTATGTTTGATCTGTAAGATGGGGGTTAATGGTGGTAGTGGTCACCACATAGGATGGAGGTGAGGGTTTAACAAAATGGAGCTTACGAAGAGTTTGGCATCATATCTGGCCACAGAAAGGGCTCTGCAGAGGCTGCCAGTCTGAAGTTCAAAAAGTGGTTCACTATGACCATGCCCCAGACCCAGAAAGGTGCAGGAGACACAGGGACACCCCAACCACTCAAATATAAACAGGCAGTGCCCTGAAGTCAGTGAGGATGACAGAGGCAGTCAGGGCAGGCTTCCTGAAGGCAGTGTCTTGTAGGATGGGAATGTGTTAGCCAGGATAGAGCAGGTTTGGCATGCCACAGTGGCAGTACAAGCCTCCAAAAGTGTTGTCCATCTCCCTCCCTGCAAAGGAGAAAGAACATCTGCTTCCTCCGAGTCATCAGATGGAGATGCAGCTCTGGAACCCTACCCACCCCTTTCCCTGGAAGTGGCAAAGGGGATGCCCGAACATCTCTCAGAGGCTCCTGAGCACATCCAGACCTTAGCTCTAACTTCTGCACCTAAAATGTGTAGATGGGAAAAATGCTATCCAAACATGCCTAATCCCAATCAAAGGATTATTTTCTTACAGAAAAGCTTCACCTATACTTAATAGTTTTAAATTGTTCCGGGTACCAATTAGACTTTTAATTTTGCTGTTCCCTCCGGCGGCTGGAGGATGTGTGTGGTTTGCGTTTAATCAGAGTTGAATTCTTTTTTTTTTTTTTTGGTGGTTCTCGGCGAGGGAAGGAGATGAGGAACCCGTTCAGGGTTTCCTTCTGGTCCTCCCAAGACTTGTGTGGGGCGTAGAGGTGCTGGGCAGCTCTGAGTTCGGGGTTCTCTGTCTGGGCAGGAGGGGACGCCTCCAGAGTGGGGAGCCCAAGTCCCCTCGTACCCGCCTGAGGTTTCGCCGCTGCAGCCTTGTCTGGAGAATCCAATGCCGCATTAAATATATGGATTATCCAAAAATTACTGCAGCAATAGGGTGAGTTATTATTGATTCACAGAGCACGACAAAACATCACTGCATGAATTAGCAAACAGCTGTTTCTAATTTGAGTTTAGAACGGTACACAGAGGAACTTGTTTCTCTGTTCACTCCTTTCATTTATAATGAATTTTAATCACCGCTACAGGTGAGAAAAATGTAGAAACAAGCTTGTATCTTGTGGAAGAAACAAAGGAGAGACAGATGCTAACAGATTTCCAGTCTGTGATAAAAGGGATGTTTTGGTACACTTTACATGTAATTAGAGCGCAGCTGTTTCCAGTCCCAGGTCCACGAACACGGCCGAATGTGGGCTCTGCCGATCTCCAAAGGGAGTCAAGAAAAACAGTGATTCAACCCCGAAAGCATTTTGCTTTCTCTCGAGTGGAGCAGAGCGCCCTTTGCGCAGGCCCTTGGCGGTGTTGCTTCGTGAAGCTCACGGAGATGACTTCACAAGGCACCAACTCCTTGTGAAAAGGCGGGCAGGCGATGTCAGGGTGCACAGGAGGCCCACAGCAGGAGGCTGGCAGGAGAACCTTCCAGAGCTCCTGAGTTCCTAGCGCCCTTGGGGAGTCCCTTGTAGGGGCAGACTTGGGGGGCTCTTCTTTGCTGGCAGGAGTTGATCACTACGCTCCTCTTTAGCAAGTTTGATCACAGCCAGCTCTCGGGTGAGTTGATGAGCGCTGGCTTTTTTTTTTTTTTTTTTCCCTTTCCTAGTCTGTTTAATTTCTGCAATAAAACTCGAGCTCGATTGCATTTTCAATATCAGTGCTAAGTAAATTTGTCTAAGGGATGGAGCTGCCTGGCAGGCTGTGTGTTCTGCGAGGTCAGAGGCTTCAAGGGGAAAGGTGGACGCGTCCTTGCCCTGCATGTCCAGGAGCCTTGTGGGGGCGGGGAGGGGGTGTGCTGGGAGTCTGAGCCTTGTCCCCCACCCCTCCACCATGAGGTGAGGGGACCCACGTCCAAGCCATGGATGGCTGCCGGTGCCTTAGATTCTCTGTTTCTATAATGAGAGCGTTGGGTTCCACCTTTATAATGAGGGGTCTTGAAACTCCTTTCAGGGCTGATGTCCTGGAATTGTGAACGGCAGGGGCCCTCTGATAATTTTGGCAGGTTGAGTTTGCTTTGCTTGAAAACCATCTTGTGCACGGGTAACTGTAGGTTTAGTTTAGACCCTCTTGGTTATCAATCAGGGCTCAGGGAGATGACACTGTGTCTTGTGTCCATTCAAACCATCCCAGCCATTGCCAGCCTTTCCTTATCCTGTGACCACCTTATGGTGAGTTGGGAGCCAGCAGCCGGTGACTATTTTAGGCATTATAGAACATTTGTTATAATGCCTTACTGATTTCACTGATTTTTTTTTTTTACTGAATTCATTGATTTCATCTTTAAAACAATTCTATAGCTGGGTCTATATATAGTCATACCCATTTTACAGATGTGAAAACTGAGACAGATTTCTCCATCTGTAAAACGGAGCAATGGTTATTCACTTGGCTAAGGTCACACACATTGTAAGTGGGGGAGCTGGGACTCTAAGCCCTGCTGCTGGCTCTCAGCCACCAGACAAACACAGATGCCTTCAGGGCCCGGGACACCCCCTAATGGGGAGGGAAGTCCTGGGGTGCTGGACATGCAGGGAGGTGGGGGGCCCTGCTCCAAGAAGCCCCAGCTGAGCTCCATCTTCCACATGCCAGATGCAGAGTCTGTGCTCCCAGGCCTTCTCCTTCAAGAAAATCCAGAAGTGGGCCAGTCGTGGTAGCTCATGACTGTAATCCCAGTGCTTTGGTAGCCTGAGGCAGAAGGATCACTTGAGGCCAGGAGTTTGAGACCAGCCTGCGTGACACAGAGAGACCTTGTCTCTACAAAAAAAAAAAATTTAAATTAGCCAGGCATGGTGACACGCAACTGTGGTCCCAGCTAATTGGGAGGCTGAGGCAGGAGGATTGCTTGAGCCCAGGAGGTTGAGTCTGCAGTGAGCCATGATTGCATCACTGCACTACAGCCTGGGTGACAGAGGGAGACCCTGTCTCTAAGGAAAAAACAAAACAAAACAAAACAAAACAAAACAAAAACCCAGAAGTGACTGTGAATTAGGGAACAACCACAACAACAAAAAAAAAATTGGGAATTCTTGATTTGTAAATGTTGGCAGTTTTACAAAATCACTAATACTGATAACTGGGTGGCCCCCAAACTGTCCAGTGGGAGGATAGCCATGGTAACCTATGACCCACTGCTCAGGGCATCATTTCTCCCAGTCCAGCTGGCTAAGAGCCCCAGGCTGGAAGTTAAGGTCCAGCTCTTGCAGTCACTTTGCGATGTCAGGATGTGACCTAACCTCTCTGTTCTTTTTCCTCATTCCTGGGGTGACCACACAACTTACTGTGTAAGCTCAGCTGTTCATGAGGGTGAAAGGGATTCACTAACGGGATGGGATGCTGGGTTCCATCCCAGGATGCCTGGGTGTGTGGCACCCCACTTACTTGTAATATGGGGATAATAACAGTAACAAAACCACCACGACCACCACCACTGCACAGAGTTGCTCCAGATGTCAAATGAATAATGGGTGTGAGGTGCGGTGCAAAATGTTAAATGCCCTATAGATGATGGGATTTACGATGAATGATAATACTGTCAGTTACATTAGGAACCCCTTTATTTTCTTTAGCCAATGTTCATCCAATGTTTAGCAGTATGTAAACATTAACCACTTTGTAAGGTAGTTACTTTTAGTTTCCCCATCCTGTGGATGAGGACATACACACTCAGAGACGGCAGTAACTTGCCTGTGGTCTCACAGCTAATGATGGCTGAGCAAGCCAGTGCACGCTCTTACTCATGGCTCTGCTGTCCCTCAGGACTGACGTCTCCCTGCAATTGACTGAGTTTCTTCAAGCTTAGCAGCCTAAGCTAAGTTTTGAGTCCCTGGAAGTTTTGTTAAGGGCTTTGGTGGCAGCTGTTCACTGTCACATGGCATTTCAGCAGCCCCCAGAGCTGGCTGGAGAAGGGCAGGCCTGGCCATTCTCTGTCTTTGAGATGTCCAGTGACCTCTGAGTCTTTTTTCTCCCAAATTGAAAGAATGATCCCTACTTTTCCTTGCTGTATTCCTTGGGGATGATGAGATCACATTCGTAAGAAAGTCTCAGCTCCCTGGAGGAGGAATGAGTGAATAGGAGCTGCTATTATTTTTGTTAATAGCATAATTCTAACTCAAGATTTCAGGCAGAGCCATGTCAGATTCTGGTCACCTTTGTGGGGCTCCTTGGCCTACCTCTGAGGAAAGAACCTCGGACAGCCTCATCCCTTTCCTTTCCCAGGGTGGACTTTTGATGTCCCAGGGGTCAAACTTAATCCTTTACACTTCTCCTGTCCCTTTAGGAAAGTCAGATATCTAGATACAGTACTGATGCTACCATTAAAGGGTCTCTCTCTCTCTCTCTCTCTCTCTCTCTCTCTCTCTCTCTCTCTCTCTCTGTATTACTTCAAAGCAGTAAAGGGTTGCTTTAGCGTTTAATGTTTAAACAGTGATTAACTGACACAGAGATTGGGCAGATAAGAGCATAGAAACCTAAGAATGCTGGGTACCTCTACACCCTTTGGAAAACTGGGTATTTAGGGCAGGCTCCCTAAATATGTGCTGAATTAAAAAACCACCCAAACTAAGAGATAGTAGACAGCTGGGATACCTACCGCCTGAGACTTATTCTGTACCCAGGGCAGGCATAGACATCATTAATTGATAACAGACTCTAAGAGCTACAAAGCCTCTTAGAGACCTGTTCGTCAGATTCTCTCTATCAAGAGTTGGGGAAATGAAAGCACAAAGAGGGGATATGCTTGCCCATGGTTACACGGTTCTGGAGTCTGAACCTGGTGCAGTAGTAATCTCATCCACTATGGGTCGTGGCACCACACTCTGGGCTTGAGGTTCTGCCCCCTTAGTCATCCCTTTTTTCCCCATGAAAGGTAGCATGTACTTCCATCTGAGTAGTTTTATTAACCTGTTTCCTGCTTGTGAAATTTTGGGTGTCCAACAGACTTCTTTCATCTTGTACTCTCTCTGTCCTTTTTGGTTCAAGCTGGCAGTGTTTCTGCCAGTATAAACTTTTCAAGAACCTTGTGAGTCTCCGGTGTATGTCATGGGTATTTTCTCCATTATTCAAGATGGTCCTCCACAGATATTTCCTGGATAATCCCTTCTCTACTTTTGTCTTTTGCTGAGATCACTCCAGAGCAATGCCCCCAAATTTCCTAGATGCTCTCTAATTTGATCTAGGAGATCTGCAAGTCACACCCTTAATCTCATCAAAGAGCCTTTGGTGTGACTCAATACTCAATACTCTAGTATTTTGATTTTTCTGAGATATTAGCAATATGTGCAGTCCTACCTTCAGTTTTTTCTCCAGAGCATGCTTTCTTGTAAGTAAATCTGTTAGAGTATTTCTGCAATCTGAGAATTTACAAAATCATTAATTTCTGGTTCATTTTTAACAGTTTGTTTTTGAGACAGAGTCTTGCTCTGTCACCCAGGCTGGAGTGCAATGGCATGATCTCAGCTCACCGCAACCTCCGCCTTCTAAATTCAAGCGATTCTCCTGCCTCAGCCTCCTGAGTAGCTGGGAGTAGCTGGGATTACAGGCATGCGCCACCATGCCCAGCTAATTTTTGTATTTTTAGTAGAGATGAGGTTTCTCCATATTGGTCAGGCTGGTCTTGAACTCCCGATCTCATGTGATCCGCCCACCTCAGCCTCCCAAAGTGCTGGAATTACAGGCGTGAGCACTGCGCCTGGCCTGTTTAACAGTTCTTTTCTTAATCTTTTTTCTTTTTAGCAGCAAGAAGAAACCAGCCCATACCTTCCACGTTTTGCTTGGAAATCTACTTAGCTAAGTATCTAAGTTTATCCATGAAAGTTCTTTTCCCCACATAACTGTGAGTCATAATTTCACTTTGCTTTCTGCCACCAAATATCAAGGATCTCCTTTCCTTCAGTTTCCAATAACATATTTTTGATTTCCTGATAAGCTGTCACTATCAGTGCCTTTATTAATATCCATATTTCTCTTAATAGTTTGTTCATGATGATTTAGATATTTCCTTAAGTGATTTAGGTTTTCTCTAATGTGTTCCTTACTTTCTTCTGAGTCTTTATTAACAGAGTCATTAATATCCATGTTTCCATTAATCTGTTCAAGGCTACCTAGGCTTTTAAATAAACCATACTCCTCAAAATTCTTCTACCCTCTGATCGCTGCCCAATTCCAGAGCCACTTCCATGATTTTAGGTATTTGTTCTTGTAGTACCCCACTCCTGGTACCAAAATCTGTATTAGTTTGCTATTACTGCTGTAACAAATTACCATAAACAGTGACTTAACATGACAAACAAAAAAATAGTATCTTACAGTTCTGTAGGTCAGAAGTCTGACCCAGATGTCACTGGGTTAAAATTAAGGTGTTGGCAGGGCTGCATTCCTTTCTGGATGCTCTTAGGGAAAAATTCATTTCCTTGCCTTTCCAATTCTTAGAGGCTGCTCACATTTCTTGGCTTATGGCCTCCTTCCATCTTCAATACTAGTAATTGCTGGTTGGGTCCTTCTCATATTGCATCACTTCAGCCTCCTCTTCTGCCTCCCTCCTGCACATTTAAGGACCCTTGTGATTACAATGAACCCTTGTGGATAATCTAGGATAATCTCTTTAAGGTCAGCTGACTGTCAACCTTAATTCCATTTTACCATGTAACGTAACATTCATATGTTCTGGGAGTTAAGACTTGGACATCTTTGGGGTAATTATTATTCTGCCTACCACAACCTCCAGGTTTGCTTCTGCACAGGCTATTTAAGCAGCAGGCTGTTCTACCTGCCATCCAGTGAGGAAAGAGGCCGGCAACATTCATTAGTGCTTGGCATCAGACCCAGCCTAGACTGGTCATTCACCACTGACTTTGCCTCAATGGCTGGTGGGGTTGTAAAGCTTAAGACCTGTACCTGGTTCAAGTCACGGGGCCTGGTACTGTGCTTATGCATGGTGGACCTCAAGACAGAGGGAGCAGGTCCAGCAGGGATATGGGCCCTGGATTGGCTCTAGGGCTTAGTGAAGCAGTGTAGCCTGGTGGTTAGTAAGTGGGTGGGGGCATCTGCCACTTGCAATCTCTGCGTGCTCAGAAGTTACTCTCCTTCTTGGAGTGTCACTTTGCATAGTTTTAAAAAGGGGTTTTTAATAGTACCTACCTCATAGGGAATGTGTGAGAATCAATTGAGAAAAAGCTGGCAAAGGACCTGGCACATAGAAAATGTGCCATACAGCTGGGTGTGGTGGCTCACGCCTGTAATCCCAGCACTTTGGGAGGCCGAGGCGGGTGGATCACAAGGTCAGGAGTTCAAGACCAGCCTGACCAAGATGGTGAAACCCTGTCTCTACTAAAAATACAAATGTTAGCCAGGTGTGGTGGTGGGCATCTGTAATTCCAGCTACTCAGGAGTCCTATTGAGGCAGAGAATTGCTTGAACCCAGAAGGCACAGGTTGCAGGAAGCCAAAATTGCATCACTGCACTCCAGGCTGGGTGACAGAGCGAGACTCTGTCTCAAAGAAACAAACAAAAAAAAAAAAAAAAAAAAAAAAAAAAGAAGAAGAAGAAGAAAATGTGCCATAAACAGTAACCACTAGATCTGCCTGTGACTCGTCATGTTGCCTCAGTTTCTCCATCAGTGAAATGAGATGAGGGAGGAGCTATGCACCCTCTCTTGTCCTCAATACACCGATGCTAGTTTTACAGGCAGGAATGTAATTGAGTTGAGGAGTATTCTGGGATGGATGACTAGTTCTGGCATCAAGTGTGTGTAGATACCCCTGGTTTCCCAAGAAGTGATCAGGAATATGCCCAGATACCCCTTGAGCTCAACTCAGATCATTTCATGTCTGGAAGGCCACCCGCTTAGGCTCTGGCTACCTCTGCGGGAACCACAATCTGCCTGTGCCCTGAAGCATATTCAGGTCTTGGAGCTCTTGTTACCCCAGGCTCTAGGAAACACTGACTGGCTCTCCCTCGGTTGTCCGGGCTGCTTTGTGTCCACTTTGGGCAACCCTCACCATCGGCTGGGGTCACAGTTGACCTCTCTGGTTGGAGATCCCTCTCTAGACTCCAACACAGTTCTACAGTATATTAGTTCATTCTCATGCTGCTATGAAGAAATACCCAAGACTGGGTAATTTATGAAGGGAAGAGGATTAATTGACTCACAGTTGTGCATGGCTGGGAAGGCCTCAGGAAACTTACAATCATGGTGGAAGGGGAAACAAACATGTGCTTCTTCACATGGTGGCAGGAAGGAGAAGAATGAGAGCTGAGAAAAGGGGGAAATCCCTTAATGCAACCATCAGATCTCATGAGAACTTACTATCGCTAGAATAGCATGGGGGAAACCGCCCCCATGAGTCAGTTACCTCCCACCAACTCCCTCCCACCATGCGTGGGGTTTATGGGAACTACAATTCAAGATGAGATTTGGGTGAGGACACAGCCAAACCATATCATACGGTATCTCTCAGGGCCTCTTGTCTCTGTGTGACCAACAGGATTTTGGGAACACCAAAGCCTCATCTCTCAAAGAGAATGGACAACTCCTTTTTTGGAAGAGGAAACCTGAAAAGCATCTAGCATTGGGAGTCAGGAGACTCCTCTTTCCAGTTTGCTCAGTGCCCTTTGACTATTCCATTCCCACATGTCTCTGCTCATGGCAGACATCATCAATTGATTGCAGCACTCATTTCTTTGGACCTTAGAGAAGGCCTCAGATTCCTTCTGAACACAGGATTCTAGGCAACCACTACCAATTAGCTAGGCTTATAAGTTTTCTTCTCTTTTCTGGGCCTCAGCTTTTCCATCTGTATCATGTGGGATTTGGTAGTTGGTTCCTGAGTCTAGGGTCCCATTCCTCTGAGCTTAGGGAAGGGCCACAGTGATTCCCATTCCTGGAGCTCTGGATGGGGGCAGCAGAGAGGCTCTGCTTGGTGTATTATAAAGCTTTGTCCTGTCGGGAACTGGTCTCCTTGGCAATTTTCATTTTTCTAAAGAAACAGGTGAGTGGCAAGGAGTCTTTTGTGGGGCTTTGTGAAGCACTGTAAGGCCTTTTTGTGTCTATCATGAAGACAGTCTTGATGGAGTATTGTATAAGGTGAACTTTATATTTATGTGGCAGGGGCTGTAGAGAGGATGAATTCCAGCTTTCAATGAGCCAGCAGAGGCAATGGAGGCCTGGCCTCCTGATGTACTCTCTACCTGTTGCCCCAGCATGACTCCCACTGGTGCCTTTCTTGCTCTACTTGGCCTCTCCTTTGCATGGTTTGGGATGTCCATGTGACGGGACCAAGGTGGGATGCACCCAGGTGACCCTGCAGCATCCAGCACAGTCCTGGGCACAAGAGGCCCTGCAGACTGGGATGGAAACCTCATTCCAATGGCTAGATGAGCTCTTGTTCCCTCTGTAGGCTCACGGTCTTTTTTTTTTTTTTTTTTTTAAGAGTCAGAGTTTTACTCTTGTCACCCAGGCTAGAGTGGCATGATCATAACTCACTGCGACCTCGAACTCATGGGCTCAGGTGATCCTCCTGCCTCGGCCTCCCAAGTAACTGGGGTTGCACGTACACACCACCATGCCTGTGTAATAAAATTTTTTTCTTTTCTTTTCTTTTCTTTTTTTTTTTTTTTTAGAGATGGGGTCTTGCTATATTGCTCAGGCTGGTCTCAAACTCCTGACCTCAAACGATCCTCCCAGCTCAGCTACCCAATGTTCAGGGATTACAGGCATGAACCACCGTACCCGGCTGGATGATCATTTTTATTCACACAGATGGAACTGCCCAGCTCAGGAATGTCCTAGTGACCTGGAACTTCCTGGGCTCAGCTGTCTTCCCCCCCAACTCAATGCAGAGAGTCCCCCTAGTGTTCTTTTTAGGGCCTCTTGCATAGCTTTGATGACAGTTCACTTCCTTCTCCATCTGTGCCCCCGACTGCAGGAAGGTTCCCCTTTCAGCCCACTCCTGTGAGTCTGTGGGTCACTGTCCTGTCTAGGCCTGAGCACCTTCTCCAGCAGCCCTGACTTTGATTCATTGTGACAGAGGAGCTGTGAGCTGTGGTTCCCAGCCATTCTGGGTGGCCACTTGCACTGCTCTGCCTAGGTGAGGTGTGTCCGAGGCAGTTTTACACACTATAGAATCAGCCTGCTGAATTCATGTCCTGCTCCGTGCTGGTCACTGAGTGTGACAACATGAACTTGGGAATCACCTGGCTCTTTCTGCTGCTGACATGTTCTGAAGCCCAGTTGATGTTCTTTTTTCTACTTAATTGAATTTTTATTAAAAATTCTCTCCTCTTTTTTGCTTGTTTTCTTTCTCTTCCTGCAGCAGACAGCAAAAGCCTCATATAACCCTTTTCCTATTTGCCCTTTTTGCAGTATTAGTCACTTTTAAATGACTTTAATCTCCATCTTGCATGTGTGTGTGTGTGTGTGTGTGTGTGTGTGTGTGTTTTAAACTCATTTTTGTTATAGTTCTTTGATTGCATTTACTCTGGGGGGTGGGGAGAAGCGTGGGTCTGGCATTAGTCATTGTACTTGCCACTTGATTTTCTCATGCTTCTCCTCCCAAAGCGGGTAAAGAGGGGTTGGGGGTGTAGTGAAGCCTTGTGGGTGAAAACACTGACTGAACAGGACTCAGGGGGGTTCGCATCCTGACTCTGCTGCCTGCCGGCTGTGTGGACCTGGATAAGTCACTCAG
Source organism: Rhinopithecus roxellana (assembly GCF_007565055.1). Taxonomy (NCBI): domain Eukaryota; kingdom Metazoa; phylum Chordata; class Mammalia; order Primates; family Cercopithecidae; genus Rhinopithecus; species Rhinopithecus roxellana. The sequence continues at coordinate 28,001,536 of NC_044568.1, forward strand.
CCTCTTTGTGCCCTGGTTTTCTCATTTGTAAATGGAAATTATAATAGTACCTAACTCATTAGCCTATTGAGAGGATTGAATGAGTGAGTACACATAAACTCTTAGAAGAATGCCTGGCACACAGCAAAATCAATGCAAGTATTTACTTGAAAATAAAAATGTAGCGGCTGAACAGGACTTTCCTTGAAAAAACTCACCTTCTCCCTGAGTTCTGGAATGTTCATATTGGAGAGGACTCTGGGATTGCCTTGGTCACAGTTGCAGGTGTATGTGTGGTGTCCAGCATCCAGCATGAGGAAAGTGTCGTTGCTTTAAGAGAAGAGAACCTCAGGCCATGCGTGGTGGCTCACGCCTGTAATCCCAGCACTTTGGGAGGCTGGGGCAGGTGGATCACTTGAGGTCAGGAGTTTGAGACCAACCTGGCCAACATAGTGAAACCCTGTCTCTACTAAAAATACAAAAATTAACCGGGCATGGCGGCGTGTGCCTGTAATCCCAGCTACTCTAGAGGATGAGGAAGGAGAATTGCTTGAACCCAGGAGGCGGAGGTTGTAGTGAGCCGAGATCACGCCACTGCACTTCAGCCTGGGCCACAGGGCGAGACTCCATCCCTCCTACCAAAAAAAAAAAAAAAAAAGAAAAAAAAGAAAAAAGAACCTTTTTCTCTGCCGATGCCCCTATAGATACATCCTGAGCTTTGGCCCCAGCTTATCTCTCTAGTGTTATTCTAGAGCACTGAGCTAAGTGCCCCCAAAGCAAAATGCATTTGGAGGGGGTGGGATGGCAGCTGACGAGGTTGAATGTTCTTTGAATAAGAGACTTTAAACAGGGCAATCTGAGTTTGGGGCTTTATATGTCAACATGCCCATTTTCCCTGATTGGGCCTTTACAATTTAAGGAGCCTTATTTTCATTTCAATTCAGATGATTATAATCTCAGCAGTGGCTCAGTTTGTTGCTCCCAGAATAATATGCTTTGCTTTAGTTTTGAAACTTGTTTGCAGAAAAATAAAGCCAAGCAGCCAGCCTGCAATGAAACTTGGGTACTCTGGCGCCGGGCAGGTTAAGATTCTCCTTTCCAAAGCCTACTGGGTGAATGACTGATGGGCCTGGGGACCAGGTTCTGTACTCCTACAAGATGCAGTTTGGCCAGACACTAGTGGGGCATCTGGCTTGGTACTGGTGGCCAGTTCCTCACCTCCCTGAACCCCACTTCCTCATCTCAGAAATGGGAACGTTACTGCAGACAGCCAGATGTGGTTGTTGTGAGGATGAATAGAAATTAATTGTGATAATAGACATACTTAGCACAGTGCTGGCACGTGGGATGTTCTCAATAAATAGAGCTGTTATTATTGTTAGCACTTGTGGTACTAATTAGTACTAATTCTTATTATTGGCAAAATAGTGCTTTTGTTTAACAACTTTATTGAAGTATAATTTGCATACCATAAAATTCACTTGTTTGAAGTCAGCAACTCAGCCGGTCTTTGGTAAGTTTACAGAGCTTTGCAGTCTTCACTCACAGTCTAGTTTTAGACTATTTCCATCGTGTCAGAAGGATCCCCGTCACCTGTGCAGCCACTCCCTGCTCCCACCTCTAGCCTCAGACAGCAGCTAACCTGCCTTCTGTCTCAGATGCACCTTATTCTGGACTTTTCACGTCAGTGGCATAATAGTGCTTTCTCCCATTATTTTTTCTCATCCACTCCTCCCAGTGGTTCCCTTTTTTTCAGATGCATAAAGTGAGTGGTTAAGAGGAATACTGAGGGCATGATGAATTCACAGAGGAGCCAGGAGGGCTCTGGCTCTGAGTGAGTGTCCTCTGGTGTGAAAGGTTTAGGAGCAAATGAACCCTGGCAGAAATATCTGTTCAGACTTGTCCTTGGGACAAGAGTGATAGTAGTTTCACTTGCCCAGTTGTTGAGAATTCTCCACACATCAGTTGCTGGGTGGGCTCCCGTGAACTCGTGGGTCTCTCTGAGCCCTGATGAGCCCCTTCCAGAAATGCAAATCATGGGCCAGCCCCAGTCCTCCTCATGAGGCAGGCTCCAAGGAGATCAAGGTCTGAGGACCCTGAAGTCTTTACACGTGGGCCCTCTCCCCTTCTGACCCACGCAGGAGTGGTCTTACTTGACTGTTTGACCCCCAGAAGCTGGTCCAGGCCCACGTCATGATCGAGGGGCCTGAATGTGGACAGTCCTGGCATCAGTCTCTGGCACTGTCATTTCCCAGAGTAAGTCTCTGAGACCGTGCCTCGGTTTCCTCATCTGTCCAGTGGGAGTGGCCCTGGCCACTCATTTGCAGTTGCGAGAAAGCACTTAGCAGAGTGCTGGGCACACGGGAAGGACTCAGTGGCAGCTTGAGTGAGTCTGAGCAAAGACATCAAAATAATAAGAAGCCAGTCCAACCTGACCTGGAGCGGGGGCCAAGCAGGTCCCCTGGCCCCAGCTATCTCCTCCCTGGGGTCCCTTTTGTCTGTGCCCCACAGAACCCAGCTGGCAAGAGCTGGGAATTGGCAGGCAGGGGCTGGGGCGCCTCCCACTGCATGTCATCTGGGGAGCTGGCCTCGACTGCTGCGTCCTTCCCATCTGCCGAACCCGTCATGTGAGGCCCCCGGGGGATAAGGTGCTGGTGCTCTGGGAGGGCATTCCGGGAGGCCCCTTGAGCCGAGCTGGGGAGCCAGGCTTCAGAGGTGGGTTGGCTGCCGGGAGCCTTGGAGCCGGGAGCTTTGGAGAACTGCAAGCTTCAGAGAGCTGCATGCATCCGGGTTGAGCTGTGCCAGTGGTGCCAGGGGGGTCAGGTGGATCTTCACATGGTCAGCGCTGTGGGAGCTAGGGGGTGGGAGCGGGGCCTAGGACCAGGCTCAGCCCCAGCTGTGAGGAACCCCTCAAGACCCTCCAGTCAGCCCTTGTTGTCTCTTTAAGTCTTGGGATTGGCCTGGGACAGCAGAGGCAGCTTGTGTGGAGAGCCTTGTAGGGAAACCACAGGTCTGTGATGTGTGTGTGTGTGTGTGTGTACGTGTGCGCGTGCACACGCGTCTGCAGGTGAATGTGTGTACATGAGCTTGTGCATGTATATTTAAGTTTGTGAGTGATAGTGTGAGTGTGTGGGAGTGATGGTGCGAATGAATGTGTGTGATGGGTGTTGTGTGTGTATGTAGGTGGGCGTGTGTGTACGCGCATGTGTGTGCCAGTGTTCACCCGAGCTGGGAGCATGGTGCGCCTGCCCCATCCCTTTCTGAAGGTCTGGGCTGCCTCTGGGCCAAGGTTACATCTGGGTTACGTCTGTGAGGCTCTTCTGAAGACTCAGCTGGGCTGGCTGGCGGCTGGAGAGGCGGGGGCAGTGGTTTATTTCCTCGGGGTTACAAGAGCAAGGTCAGCGCAGCCGAATCTGAGCTTTTGTTTGTCTCTCTCCCCTGCCCGCAGCAGCCTGTGGTCTGTTTCATTCATTATTAAGTTTTAAATCCAGCCGAAGAGAAACTTGAGCCTTGGAACTCACTCCCTGCCCGGGCTGGCTCTGCTTGGCCCCCGTCAGGGAATGTCTCTGGCTTTATTCACTGTGTCCTGTGTGCCTTTGTTTTCCCAGAAACGGTCTACCCTTAGGTTTGTTTAGTTTTCCTCTGAGGCTGGAGAGGCCAGCAAATGAGGGGGTTGCGAGGGCTGTCCCCAGGGAGGGTGGGACGCGCTGGAGTCTGTGCAAGGATTGCCTCTTCCTTGCCTTTGCAGTGGAGTTAAGGGTCTGCCTGGGTCTGAGCTCTGTGGTCGTCCACGTCCTCATTCTTCCTCCAATCACTGTCACGGTCTCTCCATTTCTCTTGGTCCTGGGTGGGATTGGGGCGAATCCAGGGGTGCAGTGGAAACAAAGAAAACAAGGGTCTCAGGATGGCCTGCGCCGGGAAACCCACAGATGCCTCTTCAGTGCCCTAGGCTCACTTCCCGCCTGAGCACTGGAATCTGCTGTCTCGCGCCCTGTGATTTCACACCTCCTATGTCTTGTCTACTACCTGAAGCAGCAGCTTCCAGCTTCATCAGTCCACCCATCCCCAGAGAAAGGTGCATGCTATGTACCAATCTGATAAGGGAATCTTTGTTGTTGTTGCAAAATTTTGCCTGTGTTCATAAGGACCAGTGGGATTTCCTTCCCTCCAAGATTAGGGATTTGAGGGGAGTTGACTCCCAGGTGTGGATCAAGTGACAGCACTTGTCCTCCTTTTGGCCTATAGGACTGATGGTCTGTGAGTTTGTTTTCAGTGACTTTGTCCAGGCTGCCCCTCCTTTCCCTATCAGAAAAGTAGCCGAGAGCCTCCCCTCTGATGGGGGGTACCACGTCCTGCCAGGTCCAGGCAAGTGTTGTTAAGGGAAAAGGTGCTCCCCCTTCATTATCTGCCGCCCCTCTGGCATGCCCTCTGCAGACAGGAAGGCCCTGGTGTCCACTTGCTTCCGGCCCCTGCCCCTCCCCACAGCCCCCTGCAGCCGTTGGCCAGCTGCACAGCCTCAGCCCGTGCGCTGTCGAGAAGCTGGCTCTGTCCTTGTTTCTCGGCAGCCCTGGGAATTGCCTCTAATATCCTCTCTGCCTTCCCCTGCAGATGGTGATGACGACCCACAACTCTCCTGGGTGGCCTCGTCTCCCTCCAGCAAGGATGTTGCGTCACCCACGCAGATGATCGGAGATGGTTGTGACCTCGGCCTCGGCGAGGAGGAAGGGGGCACGGGCCTGCCGTACCCTTGCCAATTCTGTGACAAGTCCTTCATCCGCCTGAGCTACTTGAAGAGGCACGAGCAGATCCACAGCGACAAGCTGCCGTTCAAGTGTACCTACTGCAGCCGCCTCTTCAAGCACAAGAGGAGCCGCGACCGGCACATCAAGCTGCATACGGGCGACAAGAAGTACCACTGCCACGAGTGCGAGGCGGCCTTCTCCCGCAGCGACCACCTCAAGATCCACCTGAAGACCCACAGCTCCAGCAAACCCTTCAAGTGCACTGTGTGCAAGCGTGGCTTCTCCTCCACCAGCTCGCTGCAGAGCCACATGCAGGCCCACAAAAAGAACAAGGAGCATCTGGCCAAGTCAGAGAAGGAAGCCAAGAAGGACGACTTCATGTGCGACTACTGCGAGGACACCTTCAGCCAGACGGAGGAGCTGGAGAAGCACGTGCTCACCCGCCACCCACAGCTGTCCGAGAAGGCAGACCTGCAGTGTATCCACTGCCCCGAGGTCTTCGTCGACGAGAACACGCTGCTCACCCATATCCACCAAGCCCACGCCAACCAGAAACACAAGTGCCCCATGTGCCCTGAGCAGTTCTCCTCCGTAGAAGGTGTCTACTGCCACCTGGACAGCCACCGGCAGCCCGACTCCAGCAACCACAGCGTCAGTCCTGACCCCGTACTGGGCAGCGTGGCCTCCATGAGTAGCGCCACGCCTGACTCCAGCGCTTCTGTGGAGCGCGGCTCCACCCCGGACTCCACCTTGAAGCCGCTGCGGGGGCAGAAGAAGATGCGGGATGACGGGCAGGGCTGGACCAAGGTGGTCTATAGCTGCCCCTATTGTTCCAAGCGGGACTTTAACAGCCTGGCCGTGCTGGAGATCCACCTGAAGACCATCCATGCGGACAAGCCCCAGCAGAGCCACACGTGTCAGATCTGCCTGGACTCCATGCCCACCCTCTACAACCTCAATGAGCACGTTCGCAAGCTGCACAAGAACCACGCCTACCCCATGATGCAGTTTGGCAACATCTCCGCCTTCCACTGCAACTACTGCCCCGAGATGTTCGCCGACATCAATAGCCTGCAGGAGCACATCCGTGTCTCCCACTGCGGCCCCAACACCAACCCCTCTGATGGCAATAACGCCTTCTTCTGCAACCAGTGCTCCATGGGTTTCCTCACTGAGTCCTCCCTCACCGAGCACATCCAGCAGGCCCACTGCAGTGTGGGCAGTGCCAAACTAGAGTCTCCGGTGGTGCAGCCCACGCAGTCCTTCATGGAGGTCTATTCCTGCCCCTACTGCACCAACTCCCCCATCTTTGGCTCCATCCTGAAGCTCACCAAGCACATCAAGGAGAACCACAAGAACATTCCACTGGCCCACAGCAAGAAGTCCAAGGCTGAGCAGAGCCCAGTCTCATCCGACGTGGAAGTGTCTTCCCCGAAGCGGCAGCGGCTCTCAGCAAGCGCCAACTCCATCTCCAATGGCGAGTATCCTTGCAATCAGTGCGACCTCAAGTTCTCCAACTTTGAGAGCTTCCAGACCCACCTGAAGCTGCACCTGGAGCTGCTGCTGCGGAAGCAGGCGTGCCCCCAGTGCAAAGAGGACTTTGACTCCCAGGAGTCCCTCCTGCAGCACCTGACGGTGCATTATATGACCACGTCGACCCACTATGTGTGCGAGAGCTGCGACAAGCAATTTTCCTCCGTGGATGACCTGCAGAAGCACTTGCTGGACATGCACACCTTCGTGCTGTATCACTGTACCCTGTGTCAGGAGGTCTTCGACTCCAAGGTGTCTATCCAGGTGCACTTGGCAGTGAAGCACAGCAATGAGAAGAAGATGTACCGCTGCACGGCCTGCAACTGGGACTTCCGCAAGGAGGCTGACCTGCAGGTGCACGTCAAACACAGCCACCTGGGCAACCCAGCCAAGGCTCACAAGTGCATCTTCTGTGGGGAGACCTTCAGCACCGAGGTGGAGCTGCAGTGCCACATCACCACACACAGCAAGAAGTATAACTGCAAGTTCTGCAGCAAGGCCTTCCACGCCATCATCCTGCTGGAGAAGCACCTGCGGGAGAAGCACTGTGTGTTTGATGCTGCAACTGAGAATGGCACGGCCAACGGGGTGCCCCCCACGGCCACCAAGAAAGCTGAGCCTGCTGACCTGCAGGGTATGCTGCTTAAGAACCCTGAGGCGCCTAACAGCCACGAGGCCAGCGAGGATGACGTGGACGCGTCGGAGCCCATGTACGGCTGCGACATCTGTGGGGCGGCCTACACCATGGAGGTGCTGCTGCAGAACCACCGGCTGCGGGACCACAACATCCGGCCAGGCGAGGATGATGGCTCACGCAAGAAGGCTGAGTTTATCAAGGGCAGCCACAAATGCAATGTTTGCTCACGGACTTTCTTCTCGGAGAACGGGCTACGGGAGCACCTGCAGACGCACCGGGGCCCTGCCAAGCACTACATGTGTCCCATCTGTGGTGAGCGTTTCCCTTCGCTGCTGACGCTCACTGAGCACAAGGTGACCCACAGCAAGAGCCTGGACACGGGCACCTGTCGCATCTGCAAGATGCCCCTGCAGAGCGAGGAGGAGTTTATCGAGCACTGCCAGATGCACCCTGACCTGCGCAACTCGCTCACGGGCTTCCGCTGTGTGGTCTGCATGCAGACGGTCACCTCCACGCTCGAGCTCAAGATCCACGGCACCTTCCATATGCAGAAGCTGGCAGGCAGCTCGACGGCATCCTCCCCGAATGGCCAGGGACTGCAGAAGCTCTACAAGTGCGCCCTGTGCCTCAAGGAGTTCCGCAGCAAGCAGGACCTGGTGAAGCTCGACGTCAATGGGCTGCCCTATGGCCTCTGCGCCGGCTGCATGGCCCGCAGCGCCAATGGACAGGTTGGTGGCCTGGTCCCGCCCGAGCCCGCCGACCGGCCCTGTGCCGGCCTCCGCTGCCCCGAGTGCAGTGTCAAGTTCGAGAGTGCCGAAGACCTGGAGAGCCACATGCAGGTGGACCACCGTGACCTCACACCGGAGACCAGTGGGCCCCGCAAAGCCACCCAGACATCGCCAGTGCCCCGGGTAAGTGCAGCCCACCTCATCCTGCTCCCTGCTCCTCTCCTTGGGGCTCCTCTGGTCCCCACAGGAGCCACATACCCTGAGTGCCGTGTTTCCGAGAAGCGGCACTATCATGCAGTAGCGAGACACAACTGCTGTGCTGTAGACTCCTTGGGTTTGAACCTCAGCATTGCCATTGCTTTTCCAACTATGTGATGGGCTCATGTTATTTATCTCTCTGGGCCTCATTTGTCAAGTGCTAATCTGTAAAATGGGAGTAATAATTGTCCCAGCCTCAGAGAATTGTTGTGAGAGGCTGATGACATCATGCAGATAACGTGCCTGGCATAGCGGCTGATGCACAGTGAGGGCATCATGGGTGGCGGCTGGTGTCTTTGTTGATGAGCCTGGGTAGACATATTCATTTGTTTATTGGGTCTCCTTAGGCAAGTCACTGACTTTTCTGGGCCTTAGATCCGGGATTCTTTTGACAGTTCATAGAGATCACACACACACAAGGGACCGAGCGCCTGGCACTCAGGGCTCAGTGGTGCTGGTTGTCATCACCAGCTGGTACTCTTATCACCAGCGGCATCATTTCTGTTAGTGCAGTTGCTGGTATGTGGAAGGCCCTTCGACGTGGTTCGATTGCTGTTATTGTTAATGACTGATTCATCCATCAAATTTTCCCTGAGCACCCGTTATGTTTGGAGGTGCCTGGGAGCCAAGGAGAACCAGAAATGGACCCTGACTTGGGACTTGTGGGCCAGAGGGAGCCACAGGCCCATAATAAGTGGCTTTCAATGAGCTGTGGAGAAGTCTAGGCTACAGATAGGCCCACACAGGCCTTGAGTACAGGGCCTGAGAGGCACCCAGTGGTGGGCCTGGAGTCTGTGTGGCCCTTGGGTGTCAGACAACACAGGCCTAGGGTTCCCATTGAGTCTGTGTTGTCTGTTTCCAGACCGAGGTGGCTCTCGGAGGTGCCAGGTGGCTCTCGGGAGTACCTTTCCCTCGAGGACCGCTGCTGGCACCATTGGCAGGGAGGCAGGGTTTGGGGAAAGGCCATGTGCCACAGGCGCCTGCTGGGACACAGGAGTGTTTGCTGAGGGTGTTTTTCCTGGGACCCTGTGATTTTGAGGGGGTGAGGAGGGCAGAGGGAGGGAGACGAGGGCCAGAGAGAGCGAAGGGAACACCCCACAGTGGAAGGGGCCTCAGCGCCTGCTGACCCCGCCTTCTGGTGTTACACACAGGCCCACGGGAGCCCAGAGGGCCAGGGGACCCTTCCATGGATATCTGCCTGAAGAGAGGAGCACTTGAATGAAAATAGCAAGGCCGGGAGTTGTGGCTCACACCTATAGTCCCAGCACTTTTTGAGCCTGGAAGATCAAGGCTGCAGTGAGCTATGATCACACCACTGCATTCTAGCCTGGGTGGCAGAGTGGGACCCTGTCTCTTAAAAAAAGAAAAGCTGGGTGTGGTGGCTCATGTCTGTAATCCTAGCACTTTGGGAGGCCACGGCAGGTGGATCACAAGGTCAGGAGATCGACACCATCCTGCCAACATGGTGAAACCCCGTCTCTACTAATAATACAAAAAAATTACCTGGGCATAGTGGCACATGCCTATAGTCCCAGATACTCAGGAGGCTGAGGCAGAAGAATTGCTTTAACCCCAGAGGCAGAGGTTGCAGTGAGCCAAGATCGCACCACTGCATTCTAGCCTGGGTGACAGAGGGAGATTCTGTCTCCAAAAAAAAAAAAAAAAAAAAGAAAAAGAAAGAAAGAAAAGAACAGAGCTGCATGTCTGGCTGGGGCCTGGGGCCTCTCCTCAAAGTCCTGTCTGGAGTGGAGAGCTCTTTTTAGGGGCTATAGCAATACCCCACCCTCTCAGGGCCCTTTGGCTGAGCCAGGGTTCTAAACAGGGCTCCAGGAGGATTCCCTCCAGGGGGCTGAGCATGGGCACTGGTTTCTGCTGCCCCGCTCTGTCCCCCTCAGCCTGTCTAGGGGGCGTAGGTGCTCTCAGGGAATGTTTGGGTCCTGGAGTCAGGTGGCCTGGGTTAAAATCTCCTTTTCCCGTGACCCAGTGGTAATTTGACCTCTCTGGGCCTCTGTGCTCCACTACAAAGCCAGAGGTAATGGCAGTGTAATGAATAGTGATAGTAATGGAATAGTAATGGAGTCTCTCCTGGGCTGACATCTCTGCATCCAGGGAGAAACTGGGGGGCCTCTCTGATTTTTTAACCATTATCTGCTCTGATTGGTCACTGCCTGTTCCCCATCAGTTGTGAACCATCGTGACTATTTATCATGCTGACCTCAGTGTTTTGCTCTGAGGATTAAATGTGTAAATTAAGTGCCAAGCACATAGTAGATGCTGCTGGTATTTTTTCCTTTTACAGTAGCAATCCACACTCGTTGAGGAGTAAGGACTTGCCAAGCACTTTCTACTTAATCCTTACAATATTTCATGTTGTAAGTGAGGAAACTGAGGCATAGCACAATGATGTCGCTTGCCTCAAGCCCCCAGCTTTCCACAGCTGAGAGGGGACTTGAACCCAGAGAGGCAGCATCTGCACCACAGCCCCTGGTCTTGACCAACAGTCCACCCAGCAGCTCTGCAACGCATCCTGGCTGTAAGAAGGGAGAGCCGAGCTGGGGTGGGGTCCCGGGTGGTCACAGCTGTGCTCATGCTGTGGAGCAGTGCAGCTGGGCTGGGTCACTATGCCCGCTTCTCCTGGGTGCCCCTCAACCTGGATCACCCCTCCCTTTCTGGCACTGCCCACCATGGTGCTGGGTTTTCTGATGGCCAAGGAGCTGTTTCTAGAGCCTCCAAAGCCTTGGGCTGTGTCAGCCTCCCTGGAGTGCTCTGCATCCAGCACCAAGCACCACTTTGTGAAAACCCCTACTATGTGAGAGGCGCTCTGCTGGGCCCCAACTTTTAGGTTATCTCTGTGGCAACAACCCAGGAACCTTGCTGTGTCCTGTGTTTTGGCAAAGAGGGGCCAGCTCAGATAGGTGATGCCATATACCCAAGGATGCACAGCTGTGCACGGCTGTGCAGGGACTGAAACTCGAGGGGAGCGTGTTTCCTGGAGGCCCCCAGGCCTTCCTCTCCCTGCCTTCGGGTCTCATGTGAGCAGGGATGAGCTGAAAATCATGGCTCTGCCTGCCTAGAGGCCTGGGGAGATGGGCCGTTGCAGAAAGGAGCTAGACAAAGCCCAGGTGCCTCCCCAGCCAAGGCGGCATTCTCTGGGGCCTTGCCCCCTGTGTGGGCACACCTGGGGGCAGGGGCCCAGATGTCAGTTAGCCCACCCCTTCCCTCCCTGAGGACCCACTCATGTAAGAACAGACTCTGGGGGTTTCACAGGGGCTTGGGGGCTGGCAGGCTGGGACCCTCGGGAGTGTATCCACAGCAACCAGCTCTCAGAGGACTGGGTTCCCGTGGGGCCGAGGCTGCTGTCGGCTGGAGCATGAAGCATTGAAGTTCCATCTCCGCCTCTGTTTATGGGTAATGACAACATAACCCCAAGTCGAAACCAGCACAGGCAGACCCTGACCATCCATCGATCCTACGGATCCCCACAGTGCCTTTCTCTGCTGGGTGGGGCAGGCCAGGTGTTCTCATACCCATTTTACAGCCAAGTAAACAGATATCCAGGTTAGAGGGCCTGTCCAGATCCCACTAGCTTTCTGTCACCTAGACCAGGCCTGACAGGAGGTCTGGAACACGGAGCTGAGAATGGCAGCTCAGACAGTGGGCATCGAAGTGTTTGCTGTTCTCCCACTCACCAGCAAGAGGCTCTGACCAAGTAATGCAGCCTCTTGAAACTCCACCTACCCTATCCCTAGAGTGGAGCTTGCAGAGGGTTTGTGAGTATTTAGCATAAATGCTGCCCACACATGGCAGGTGCTCAGTGAACGTTGGCAGTGGTCACGATCATGGAAATTTATCAGCTCTGGCTGGCTTTTCCTTCTCTCCTTCCTGTCTTGAAGGGCTCCAGCCATTTCTTCCCTCCCCTCCCTCTCTTGTCTCCGCCATTCTCAAGTGTGTTTTCTTCCTGCCCGGGGCCTCCCTCTGCAGTTGCTCAGGGCCGTGTTGGGGGAGGCACCCTGGCCACAGGCCCTGGAACTCAGCTCTAGTTCTTCTGGGCTGGGCCCCAGGGAAGGGGCTTATGGCAGGGGAGGTGCTTTGAGTGCCAAGTTCTATCTTTCTGTAATTATGTCGCCTAGTGGGGGCTGAAGCTCCAGGAGGAAGGGGTCTCCAGGGGGGTTGAGAGTGGGGACAGACCAGGAAAAGATGTTGGGGTGAGGACTGGAGTCCAGCCATGCTTGGAGGGTTTGGGGGCTGGTGAGCCTGTATGTGTATGTGCCTATGTGTGAGTGCACATGTGTGCACTTATGAGTCTACATCTGTGTACATGAGAGTGTGGTACGTGTGGGGATGGGTCTGTGTATGCACTTGTGTCAGAAGCTATATGCACATCTGTGGGTGTATTTGGGAGTACCGGTCTGTGTACTGGGGTTGTGGTGAGTGAACTGAAGACAGGGTCTCTGGATGAGTGTAGACATGCCCATCTATGTGGCCTTGTTCACCCATGTGGATGGCCCTGCTTCTCTGGGGGTTGCACATATGTATCTGTGTTACAGGTTGCTGTGTGTAGGGGTTGTGGGTGTGTCTGTGAAGGTCTTGTGTGTTGCTGGTGAGTTGGGGTGAGGGTGAGCATGTGAATGCACACATATGTGCTTGCACATCTGTGTGTGTGTCTTGTGTGTGTATGAGGGGTCAGCCCTTCCCCCAGCCCCTCCCTTGGGAACCCTCTGAACCCTCTGAAGCCCAGTGTCCCACCAGGAGGGGCTCAGTTATTGGGCAGTGTTCTTCCTATTACCAAGGGGTGGCAGAGAGGCATTTGGGGGCAGCCTGTCTTACTGCCCAAGCCCCTGGGGATATATTTTCCAAGCACAGTGAGCTCCCTTTATTCACCAGCCCCTGGGAAGAGCAACCAAGTCACTGCGATCATGGACTGTTCCCTGCACGTCTCTGGACCAGCCATGACTGCAACCTCCAGAGACTTGCACCCAAGCAAATCCCCATCCTTGGAGGGGGGACATGGTCTTCTGCCCCCAGCCATCGCTGCGGCTTGGTACCAACCCCTTTCTCCCATCCACCCGCCTACAGGCCTGGGTGGTCCTTGTCCAGCAGGCCTCCCATGGACTTCCTTGTGATGAGGCTTCCCTTCCTGGGGTGTGCTTCATTCATTAATTCACTCATTCCATTCATTCATTCATTCATTCAACCACCAAGGGTTTTGCACCTTGCCAAGCAGAGTAGGTGGGGGCACATGTGAGCAGAAGGCATGGTTTTGATGCTGGAGACGCTCGAGGTGGTTCCTCTCCATGACCATCGCCCTGGAGTTGACCTGAGATAGGTACTCTGGGCTGCATCCCCTGAGAAGACCTCAGGCCCTGTAGTCTCCTTGTGGCCTGGACATCCTCCTTTCTCTGTGGTAAGGCTGGACACTCCAGCCCTGTCTTCCCCTCCACCCTGCCCCTGACTTACCTAACTCTTCCCAGGGCCTTTCCATGCAGAGTGCCTGTGCCTGGGCCCCAGGCTGTGGCCTGTACTCAGGACACAGCAAACACCCCAAGTCTTCTGAAACACTGTGGGAAAGGCCCCTGGTTTTGTCAGAGCAGGTCCTGGAGCCTGAAGCATCCAGCACCAATTTCTCTAGTTGTTTCTTCATTCATTCATTTGTTCAAGAAACATTTTCTTAGCACTGATAATAATCATAATAAAAGTGAAATAATTATTATGCGCTGACCCTAGGTCAGGCCTGCATTAGGGTGGTGTGAGTCCAGGACACTGAAGTCATCTTTAGTTCTCTTTGTCACTTCTGCCTGAATACACTCCTCCGCATATGTTATTCTGCAACTTTATGTGTTCAGCAAAGGCTTGTTAAACACTTCATGTGCCTGTGCTGCCTCAAAGGTAGACAAAACACATTCCTGGCCCTCTGGGTGCTCATGGTGCAAGAAGGGAGCAGATGAGCCAGTCTGCCATGACACAGCAATGTGTTAATTACCTAGGGTCCTTTAGCATAAGTGCAGGGGTGTGAAGGGGATCCTGGACCCGTTCTGGGTGAAAAGAGAAGGCTTCTCAGAAGAGATGACATTTGAACTGAGTCAAGGATGGAGGGGGTGTTGCACGTAGAGCAACCAGACAGGCAAAGGCCTATAGTTACTTAGGGAACTATGGATGTGGGTGGAAAGAGGAAAATAGGAACAGAGAACAGGTAGGATAAAATAGAAATTAATTCAAAAGATGGTGGGATTTAAAATCAACCAGTATTGACAATTACACTAAGTATAAATGGAGTTAAAATTTCAATCAAAAGGTAGAGATTGTCAGATTAAATGCAAAGAAAAAAGCAAGACTTAATTGAATACTATCTACAGGGCCTGAACTTTAAATATAAAGACACAGATAGGTTAAAAGTAAAAGGAAAGAAAAATGTGCACCATGCAAGAACTCATCATAGCATTTCAGAATGATAAAGAGGGAGGTGGGAGCTGAGACAGTTAAGCTCCCTGGTGGATCATCTGGCTGCATCGTTGAGGGTTGGGCCTGGGACCTTGGCCAATAAATCTGAAGTTCTGCTCCCTTTTCCAGAAGTAAGAGAAGCCCTCTCATCCCAGGAACCAAAGTGGTCTTCAAAAAACTTGGATATTTTGATTCCCAATACCACTCCTCTTTCCTCAAAAAACCCCACAGCCACAGTCCTTCCCTCAGATGGGCAACACCACCTCTGTCCCTGGGGTGTTTCAGAACCATCCGGGATTAGTTGTGAGAGTGAGGTTCACTCTTTGGAATGACTCTTCGAGAAGCTTTGAAGCTTCTCATCTCAGTTTTTCTGCCCTCAGCTCTCACAGGCAGCTGGTAATAGCCCCTGTGTGTGGAAACCAACTGTGGGAACCCTTGGGGCCATGTGTGCTTAGGGCAGATGAGGAGTGCCCTAGCCACCCTTGAACACCAGAGTTGGCAGAAACAGTGTCCCCTGCTCAGCCACATGGTTATGAGGGTGAGTAAATGGATAAGAAGGTTGTTGGATAGGTAGAAAGATAGATGGATGGATGGATAGACGGACGGACGGACGGATGGATGGATGGATGGATGTGTGTGTAGATGGACGAATGGATAGACAGACAATAGGTAGGTGGATGGATGGATAGACTGATGGATGAATAGATGGATGGATGGATGGATGGATGGATGGATGGGTGGATGTATATGTGGATGAATGGGTAGATGGGTGGGTGTGTAGGTAGATGGATGGGTAGATAGAGGATGGATGGATGGATGGGTAGATAGAGGATGGATGGATGGATGGGTAGATGGAGGATGGATGAATGGGTAGATGGGTATGTGTGTGTAGTTGTGTGGATGGGGATATGGATGGGTAGATGGAGTATGGGTGGATGGGTGTGTGAGTATGTAGATAAATGGATGGGTAGATGGAGGATGGGTGGTTGGGTATGGTATGTATGTAGATGGATGGATGGATAGATGGAGGATGGGTGAATGGGTCTATTGGTGGGTGTGTATGTAGATGGGAGGATGGGTATATGGATGGATAGGTAGATGGAGGATGGATGGATGGATGGATGGATGAATGGGTGGATGGATAGGTGTGTTTGCAAATGGATGAATGGGTAGATGGGTGGGTATGTATGAAGATGGGTGGACGGGTGGGTGGGTGTGTATGTAGTTGGGTGGGTAGATAGAAGATGGATGGATGGATGGATGGGTAGATGGAGGATGGATGAATGGGTAGATGGGAATGTGTGTGTAGATGTATGGATGGGGAGATGGATGAGTAGATGGAGTATGGGTGGATGGGTGAGTGAGTATATAGATAAATGATAGGAGTATGGATGGATGGGTAGATGGAGGATGGATGGGTAGATGGAGGATGGATGGATGGATGGATGGAGTAGATGGATGGATGGATGGAGTAGATGGATGGATGGGTAGATGGAGGATGGATTGATGGGTGGATAGGTGGGTGTGTATGTAGATGAATGGATGGGTAGATGGAGGATGGATGGATGGGTCTGTTGGTGGGTGTGTATGTAGATGGATGGATAGGTAGATGGAGGATGGATGGCAGGTGGATGGATGAATGGGTGGATGGATGGGTGTGTGTGTAAATAGATGAATGGTAGATGGTTGAGTGTGTATGTAGATGAGTGGATGGGTAGATGGAGGATGGATGGGTGGTTGGATGGATGGGTGGATGGATGGGGGCATGGGTAGATGGATTTGCCTTTCTAAGCAAGGAGGCCTCCCTCAGCTCCCTTAAAGCTTCACCTTGGGATGGCAGTTTTCCCAGATCTAGCAGAGGAGCAGCTCCCTTGGAAGGTAGCTTCCCCAGTCTGGTAGAGCTGGATTTAGAGGGAGGTGGGAAGAGAATGGCCTGGGGAGACCTAGGAGGGGACTGGAACCATTCTGGAAAGTCTTGAGCCAGGCCCCCTAGGAACTTATGCTTTCTCCTTTTTCGTACCTCCTTCCTCTCTAAATCTTTTATTTTTGGTTTCCAAACAGAAAAAGACATACCAGTGCATCAAGTGCCAGATGACCTTCGAGAACGAGAGAGAGATCCAAATCCATGTTGCCAACCACATGATTGGTAAGAGAGCATTTCCTCCCAGCCATGCTGGAGCTACTCTTTGGGGTTTGAAATTTGCAGTTCCAATCATCATTTTAATAGCTTTTAGGCCAAAGGACAGAGTCACTGTTGCTGTTTCTGAGACATTGCACATAGCAGTGAAAATGTCAGAATAGGAGCCCTTTCTCCATCTGAGCCTTCTTGTCGCAGCTCCACTCACATTATAATCAAACTTTTGACAATCTCTTCCATTTTCCAGCATAAATTTCCCTCCATTTCTGAAACAAAGTGCTTTCCAGTTGTCAAGCACTCAGGAACAATTATGCTTCAATTTTGTGTGTCATGACATTGAATAGATTTAACTGCTCACATTTCCCCACTCAACATGGTGAATTCCTCAGGCACGTTGTCAAAACAGAACGCTTACAAAGTTATTTCGGTACTTTTCCCATTCCTGTTCAAGTGGTTTTGGACTTTGGAATATTCAGCCTCTCTAGAAGGGCAGCTTGCAAAGTTCTGTAGAGTTCACACACTTGGCATGAGAGACCTGGGAAACTGTGAAGTCCCCTTTACCTTGGATGGGTGGATGTGGTCTCCTTGGCAGCTAGGGGTGCCCTCATTGTAGGGGAGGACACAGCTGGATGTTCTGATGGGCATGGAGGTTTTAAGGGAAGGGGCTGGCCTGGGATGGGCTGGGGCCTGGGAGAGCTTCCAGAAGTCTGGTATCCTGGGTCTTCGTTGGATATGTGATAACTTTCTCCAAGACTGTAGTCTGAGCAGTAAAGTTGCAGCCATGGGTTGAACTTTATCTTTTTGTTAATATTTTATTTTTTATTTTAGATGGAGCCTCACTCTATCGCCCAGGCTGGAGTGCAGTGGCACAATCTTTGCTCACTGCAACCTCTGCCGCCTGGGTTCAAGCGATTCTCCTGCCTCAGCATCCCAAGTAGCTGGGATTACAGGCACCTGCTACTGTGCCTGGCTAATTTTTGTAGATTTTAGTAGAGAGGGGGTTCACCATCTTGGCCAGGCTGGTCTTAAACTCCTGACCTCATGATCCACCCACCTTGGCCTCCCAAAGTGCTGGGATTACAGGCGTGAGCCACCACTCCTGGCCTGAACTTCATCTTTACTTCATCTCTGTTTTTCTTCTTCTAGCATGTTTTCATTGCTGCTTAACAGCTGTGCCATCAGAGTACTGGTTTACAAAACCCTTTATTGCGTACATTTAGAAAACCTGTCATAAGTGAGCAGCTTAATGAATTTTCATGAACTAAACACACTTGTGTAACCCACACACAGATCAAGAAACAGACTATTTCTAGCATCTCAGAAGCTTCCCTCTTGGCCTCCTTCAGGCCCTCCCCCACTACCAACAGGTCATCATGATGCTGATGTCTAATAATATAGGCTGGTTTTGCCTGATTTGTACTTTATGGAAATGGAATCACAGTTTCTACTTGTTTGCACCTGACATCTTTCACTTTTCACATTATTGCCTCTAGTTGGAGATCATGACTCTCATTGGTGTGTAATAATCTGTCACAGGAGCATGCCAGCCACCATTTATCTGTTTGATTCTTGATGGGCCCATTCTGAAATACTGCTGACACATTCATGGATATGTCTTCTTTTGTTTTGTTTTGGTTTGGTGTTAAATACTGCTGCCACATTCATGGTTAGGTCTTCTTTTGTTTTGTTTCGGTTTGGTGGGGTTTTTTTGTTTTTTTGTTTTGTTTTGTTTTTGAGACAGAGGCTCACTCTGTCACCCAGCCTGGAGTGCAGTGGTGTGATCTCTGCTCACTGCAACCTCCGCCTCCCGGGGGTTCAAGTGATTCTCCTGCCCCAGCCTCCCAGGTAGCTGGGACTACAGGCATATGGCATCGCCGCTGGCTAATTTTTTTGTATTTTTAGTAGAGACTTGGTTTTGCTATGTTGGCCAGGCTGGTCTCAAACTCCTGACCTCAAGTGATCTGCCTATCTCGGCCTCCCAAATTTCTGGGATTACAGGCATGAGTCACCGCACCCGGCCCCATGTACATGTCTACTGATGAACATATGTATGTGATTTTATTGTGATTATAGGAATATATAGATCCTATATTTTGTGTTTATATATAATATATAATATGGTGTTATATACTATATTCTTTATACGTGTAAATATGTATATAAAATGGGAATATAGGATTTGGATGGACTTGCTTAGTCACAGGTTAAATGATGTTCACCTTTAGTACATACTGACAAATACATTTCTGAAGTGGTTGTATGAACTTACCCCCCACCAGTGGTATATGACAGTTTCAGTTTGCTCCAAATTTGTACAGTCGTCAAGGTTTTGTTTAGGGTTTGCATTGCAAAGGCCCTTCTTTAGTCAAGGTGCTCTCAGGGCAGGTATGGGTCCCCTGGTCCCTACCTAGCCACAGCATTGGCCATGCTTATGCCCATTATGCTTATGCCCATATCCCATTATGACCCCCAACCTATCTGACAGCCTCTGCCCCCAAATGCCTTGGAGCCAGCCTCCTGCAGCCACTGATTCCCAGTTGTGTGTGTGGTGGGGCTCACCTGGCGGAGAGTGGGGAGGAGGGGCCTGGGAAGAGCAGGTGGGGGCCCTGGGAGCTTGGCCTGACAGGGAGATTGGTAGCTTCTTAATTTCTCCATCTGAAAGCCCCCTGCTGAAGGATAAGAAGGAGCACTCCCCTGTCAGTCACTGGCTGCTGAGAGTCCTTTCACGGAGTGTCAGAGAGGTGAAGATGAAGATATCTAAAAATGTTTGCTTTTGTAGCAGGTGTTAACGCGCGTTCTTGTTTGTAAGCACGAAGGGCGCAAGCCTGGCTAATTGGACCGCAGTGATTTCCAAGGTGTTTCTGCCCCCTCCCTCCTCTCTTCCACCTTGCCTTTCGCGCAAAGCCTGGAAGCTGTGTGTCCTCAGGTGCGAGGTGAGGGGTTTGCTCTTGACTAGAGTTGTGGGAAACACAAAAGGAGGGTTTGAGGGGCATTGGGGTCTGTGTGTGAGCTGCGGGCTGGGCTTCCGAGGGAAGGCGCCTTGGCTGGGGGCTGGACAGGTCTCCTTGCCCATTCCTGCCCTGACCTGGAGCTCGGGAATGTGGGAGTTGGGGGCATGGAGAGTAGGCAGCAGGGAGTGGTTGATTGGTCCCCGAGCGGATATTCCACTTCACTGCGGCCTGGAACCCCAGGTGAGCCAGACCTCTGGCGGCTGGGCAGTCCCTCTCACTCTAACCTGTGCTCCCTACCTGTCTGCCTTCCCCGAGTCTCATCAACCCAATCTACCAGAGGACCTTAACTGAGGACCTATGGCATGCTGAGAGTTGCAGCGGTCTCTGTGGGTGATGGGGGTACAGGGGACATGGTCTCTGCCTCAGAGATCATCCCATAGAAGACACTGCACATACCATGCAGCAAAGAGGTCACATTGGCTAAGGATGCTAACAGCTGCTACTGACTCAGCCTTTCTACGTGCCAGGCACTTTACATGGGCACTAGTTCCCCATCTGACAGATGAGGAACCCGGGGCTTAGAGAGGTTACGTGACTTACCCAAGTCCTTCCAGCCTGAGTAATGGAGGCAGGGTCTGAACCATAGCTAGGGTCCCTCCATTGTGTTTGGAGCCCCTGCCAGGGCCTGTGGTGGGAGAGACCTCAGGGTTCCCTGTCCAGGGGAAGACTGATGGGCATGCAGGTAAGTGCAATGCAGTGGTGTAGGTGCTCCCAGAACAGGGCCCCCTGGGTGTTGAAGGATGAAGAGGGGAGACGTTGCCTTCAGAGGGAGGACTGAACATCAGGAGGAGGCTCTGGAGCAATGTGTTGCTGCCAGGCTGCGAGGGTGGTGAGCCACTGCCTATAGGAGGATGGGGGGTGAGCAGAGCAAGTGGGTCTGGGGGGCCGTAGGTGCCTAGCCTGGCCAGGATGGAGACATTGTGGGGAGTGAGAGTGGGGAGGGGGTTGGGGTGAGCCACGGAGCACCCCTGATACCAAGTGGAGGGGTTAGGGTTTGTCCTTCACCCCATAGGCCAGGGTCCAACTTTGGGGGCCCCTTGGGTATGATTTATTAGGCTTCTCTTGAAAAACCACAAGAGGTGGCAGCCAGGGCTTCACATTCCTGCAATCATCATTCCCACCTGGCGTGACTTAGCAGCAGCAGCAGTTTCCTGTAGTCAAGGCATGCATTCCCAGGCATCGTGGTCTTGCGCATTTAAGTCTCCAGCCTGGTCCCTGTGGGTACCTGAGTTTAAACCTTGGACTGAAGCGCTAGGGAGCCATTGAAGGTTTTGGAGCAGGGTGTAGCCTGGCCTGAGACTTAGGAGATGAATCTGGCTGCAGTGTTGAGAAGGAACCAGTTGGGAAGAGAACGAAGACCCACCTGGTGTGGTCCTGGGGTGAGGGAACAAGGCAGGGGGAGAAGAGAAGGAGTTGATGGAACTTAGATGTGGCTTGTGCTGTGAGTCTGGCCGGCCCTGGTGGCTTGGAAAGGCTGCTGGGGGAATGGTGAGAGGCAGGCACAGCAGGCCTGCTTTGGGGCTGGCTCTGCAATCCCAGTAAATCTGTTGGGGCCCAGTGTCCCTGTGGATGGCTTCTCCTGCTAAATGGTCCGAGCCCAGAGTGGCCGCCCTGCCGCTGACGGGGGTAAAAGTCCCCCTTAGTGGCACCAGGGGGACTTGGTGGGTAGAAGTGGTCCTGTTCAGCTCTGCAGCCTTCTCATAAACTCAGGGCACTTGGGGGTCTGAGACAGGCCTCCCCTGGGACCCAGACTGCTGGAGAGCTCCCCTGGGGGGCGGTAAACCGGCCTTTTTACAGCGGGGGCCTCTGCATGGCTCTGCAGCCCGGAGACCCTGGGAGTTACGATGACTCAGGGACATGTCTCCTTGGAAACATTTTCCCAGCACCCCTCTCCCGGCTGCTGCTGGTGGGGAGTGATTGGGATCTGATAGAAAGGCGAGGGTCTTTGGAAACCTTTCAACAGCAGGGTCTCCTTTGAAATCCCCCATCCCACGAAGAATGAGGCCCCTTCCCTGGGACTCCCCCAGCTTTTGAAATGGCTTTGACACTCCCTCCGCCAGAAGGCACATGAAAAACTTGGAGCAGCCCAGAGCTCTGTGCTGTGGCCTCCTGCCGGGGTGACCTGGCTCTGCCCAGCTGCCCTTTCCCCACCTCCCCTTCATCCCCTCCCAGGACTCTGGGAGGATGGCCCCCACCTCTACCGCCCCAGGAAATGGCTCTGCAGGAGGCTCCTGCCTTGGGCTCCTGGGGGCTGCTGCTGAAGGAGAGTGAAGGAGGCTTGTGGGGGGCCTGGCCCAGAGGCAGGTGGCCCCCCCACGGCTGGGAAGGGAGGAGCAGTGGGTCCGCCCACATGTGTTGAACATATGTGTACAATGTGTGTACACTGCCCTCCTGGGGCATGTGGCACCTCACCCCGGGGGGGCAGAGCCTGAGTCTGGAGAAGCCGATTTGCTGGAGAGGCCTTACTTTTCGTTCGTTTTGGGTGGGGATGGCTGGATAAGGGGTCTGAGAACTTGTCCTTGAGATAACAAACTTGCCATGACCCAGGTTGGCCCCAAGGGAGTGACTCAGCCTCTGGGTCCCTGGACGTCCTCACGCAGGGCCTCACGGGCCCCTTGGGGGAGCCCCAGGGAGGGTCAGGGCTGGGAAGGGATGGTCCTCGGGGAGTCTTGTCAGGAACGCTTGCCCTTGCTGTCCTTGGAAAGTGGCTGTGGACTCTCTGGCGGGCAGCCAGGCCAGAGCTAGGCCTGTCCCGGTGGGGCATTAGTCATTCCGGAGGCCTGCTTTTCATGCTCACGCCGGCCCTTTCCCTGGGTGCCTTCAAGGGCTGGGCTCTGCTGTCAGGGGCAAATAAATGGGGGAGGAAGTGGCTGTTTGGAAAATCAACCCCTCCTGCCTCCTGCCCAG
The DNA here is from genome assembly GCF_007565055.1 of Rhinopithecus roxellana. NCBI lineage: Eukaryota > Metazoa > Chordata > Mammalia > Primates > Cercopithecidae > Rhinopithecus > Rhinopithecus roxellana. Next base: position 28,023,906 of record NC_044568.1, read on the forward strand.
GCCCTTAAAGTGTCCCCAGTGCCAGCTTCTGTCCTTGTGTGCCCTCTAGTCCACAGCCCTCCCCTGTCACTGTGACAGGACTGGCCCCCTGGCCCACCTGGAGGGAGGCATGTGTTTTGTGTGTGTTATGTGTATGTGTGCATGTGCGTGTGTGTGTGTGTGTGTGTGTGTATATGTGTGTTGTGTGTGTATGTGTTGTGTATGTGTATGTGTTTGTGTGTTGTGTGTGTGTGTGTATGTGTGTTGTGTGTGTATGTGTATGTGTTGTGTATGTGTGTTTGTGTGCTGTGTGTGTATGTGTGTGTGTATATGTGTGTTGTGTATGTGTATATGTTGTGTATGTGTATGTGTTTGTGTGTTGTGTGTGTGTGTGTTGTGTGTATGTGTATGTGTTGTGTATGTGTATGTGCTTGTGTGTTGTGTGTGTGTATATGTGTGTTGTGTGTGTATGTGTAGGTGTTGTGTATGTGTATGTGTTTGTGTGTTGTGTGTGTGTATGTGTGTGTATATGTGTGTTGTGTATGTGTGTTGTGTATGTGTTTGTGTGTTGTGTGTGTGTTTGTGTATGTGTGTGTGTATATGTGTGTTGTGTATGTGTATGTGTTGTGTATGTGTATGTGTTTGTGTGTTGTGTGTGTGTGTGTGCATATGTGTGTTGTGTGTGTATGTGTATGTGTTGTGTATGTGTATGTGTTTGTGTGTTGTGTGTGTGCTTGTGTGTGTGTGTGTGTGTGTGTGTGTGTGTATAAAAGAGAGAGCGGGAGAGAGGGAGACAGAAGGTTTTTCTACCTTACAAGTCTTTATGAAGCACATCCCTGGAGATACTTTCAAACTGCCTTGCAGAGCCAGGGCCCACCCGTTCAAGCTGCCATTTGGACCCTGGCCCCGTGCGGAAGGTGCAGCCTGCAGCATTTTGGAGGGGAAGGAATCTCTGGTCCAAGGGGAACAGTATGGAGTGGAAGTCGGTGTCTTGCCCCAGCTCCAGGGAGATACAAAAAACTCTCAAATAGAACCACAGAGGAAAACCTCATGAACAGGAAAAGAAAAAGGGGTTCCTGTCTCCTTTCTGCCAGGATCACGTGTTGCTGAACCAGGCTGTCAGGCTCTTCAATGGTGCTTTTGATTCAGGTAACACCAGACCCAAAACATCTGTCTAACCTTAATATGTGATAAAAATGTCTCCCTCTCCCTCCGGAGATCATGTTTCAGGTTCTGGAACTGTTCTGTCAGAATAACAAGCCTGTACAGCAAGCCTATAATCCAATTCTTTTTTATTCTTTTTTTTTTCCTTGCCAAACCCCCAAACTAGGGCATAGTCACTTCCCCTTCAACAGTCTTCCCGGGTGAGAGAACCAGCCCAAAGGACTCGGTTTCCCTGACTTTGAATCCCATTGGTTCATTTGAGGAAGCTGTTTAGGTCGATGGAGAATCCATCAGTTCTGAATTTTAAAATAGTGGAAATTTTCTTGTTTTCATGAGTTCCTTTTGTATGCATATTTTTTGTTTGTTTGTTTGTTTGTTTGTTTTGGGGGAAGGCCTCTGTCGTTGAGGTTTCTTCTAATAGTAACCTCATACCTTCATGTTCAGTAAACACGATTAAAATCCTCGGTGGGCTCTGCCAGGGGCCGCTAACCCAACTCAGGAGATGGTAACCTGCAAGTTCAATGTAACGTCACAAGTTTAAGATAAGGGTGCTCAGAGGACGGGCATGTTTCCCAATCTAGGTATTCCAGGAAAACTTCCTGGAATAGATTACACCTAATCAGGGTCTCAGAGTATAAGAAGTAAGGTGAGAGAGGAATTCCAGGCAAAGAAACCAGTGCAAGCCAATTATAGAGAAAAGAGGTTCATGTAGTATGTAGGGACACTGTAGACAATTCAGTACTGTAATAGAACAAACTGTGAGGCAGGAGGTGGGTGGATCACAGCACAGGGGATGAGGTAGAGTAGGTGAGAGAAGGTGAGGATATTGGATAGGAGGATATGGGCTGGAGAAACATTTAAGAAACAAAACCAGCAGGATTTGACTATTGAGTGGACATGGGAGGGGGAGAAGTTAGGAAGACTCAAAGGTCTCAGGTGACCAGGTTTTGGGTGACAGGTGGCAGATGATATCATGCCAGAGGAAGAGCTCTTAGGGAATGGTAAAGAAGACAGTGGTGCTAGCAGTGGTTCGTGTAGCAGTCCATTCTCACGCTGCTGTAAAGATCTACCCGAGACTGGGTGATTTATAAAAGAAAAAGGTTTAATTGACTCAGCTCCGCAGGGGAAGCCTCAGGAAACTTACAATCATGGTGGAAGGGGAAGCAGGCACGTCTTACGTGGCGACAGGAGAGAGAGGAGAAAGCAAAGAGGGCAGAGCACCTTATGAAACCATCAGATCTTGTGAGAACTCACTCATGAGAACTGCATGGGGGAAACCACCTCCATGATCCAATCACCTTCCTCCCTCGACATGTGGGGATTACAGGTCTCCCCTTCCACACATGGGGATTACAATTCGAGATGAAATTTGGGTGGAGAGACAGAGCTAAACCATATCAATCAGTACCATCTAATGAAGCTCACTCAGCACCAGTCCCTTCTTTCCATATCTACAGGTGTTATCACACTTTATCCTCACAATACCCTGTGAGACTTGCTGTCATTACCTCCTTTTATCCATGGGGAGTTGAGATGTCATATCCAATGTCACTAAGTTTCAGGGTAGGGACCAGAACTCAGCCAGTGTGACTCGGAGCCTGCGCCCTTAACCCCTGCACCTGAAAGCTCATCACGTTTGGTGGGCTTGAGTGTTTGTGATAACGTGGTCTTGCACAAGATACCCATGGAGATCTGAGTGTTGGTGTCTGGCTAGCAGGGCCCTGTCTGAGGAACGGGATCCAGGGGCATCAGCATAGATGGTGAGAACATCTGGGAGGAGCCTGGAGAGTGAGGAGTGTGGGGTGGTTGGTGCTGAAGGAGCAGTGTTTCCAGGAATATCAGTTGGGTGCAGCATGAAAGGTGCCCTGGGAGGGAGGTTGAAGAGGGTCTATGTGGCTCAGCAACAAGTGGCCATTGTGTCCTGCGTGTGAGCAGGGTCAGTGGCATCAGATCGAAGGGGTCAGGAGGAGATGGGGGTCCAGCAGTGTCGATGGACTTTCTGGGTTCCAGGCTGGGAGGGGAGGGAGAGAAGCGGGAGCTGGAAGGCTCCAAAGGTAACAGGAAGTGTTTGCATTTTTCAGAGAGACCAAAGTGTGTTTCTAGGTTTGGGAGAGAGAGCCAGCAGGGAAGGGAAGAGGAAGGATAGAAGTGAGGGAGATGCTGAAGGAGCTGGTCCTGGAGGGGCCGGCACTGGAGCCCTGGCACCATGTTGCTAGAGCCAGCTCATAAGCATGTCCTTCTCTTCTTGCTGTCACGTCACATGGGCTTGGTGGCCTAGATTGTTGAACTGACTTTGTTAAGCATCCTTTGATATCATTTGACTGCCTGGCAGCAGCTGATACATGGACAATTTCCCTCATACCTGCTTCTGGCTGAGCCTTACTAGAATAACGGTGGACAACAAGGGTCCTGTGGCCAGCGGCCCTAGAGCTTGGTTTCCTCTGTCCTCAGCACCCAGTGGGCTTCAAAGCCTCAGACCTGGCCTTGGATCCTTGGGGCCCAGTGGGGAGAAAGTGGAAGGCCTCCTCTTCTAACTGTAGACCCTGCCTCTGAAGGAGCTGGGATGCCCCTCAATGGCTGTTCAGTCCTGGAAGTGTCCTGCCTGGTGTGATTCCCATCTCACCTATCTGGGGAAACAGGTGGGGAGAAGGGAAGTGATCCCCTGAAGATAAATGGCAAGCTGTGAGCCTGGGTTGCAGTGAGAATTTGACATCACTGATAGGAGCGTTTTCTAAACAGAGTCCGATAGGAAGTTACTGGTTCGAATTTATCCTGTAGATTTTTAAGCTTCAACAGTTTGCTCAACCTGCTGCAGATGTGAATATTAATGGGCAATAGAGTGTGCATATATGTGTGCACACACACTGAATGTGGAACTCGACAGTGAAACACAGTGGTTAAGAGCACAGGCTCTGCAGTGAGAGGGTTCTGGCTCCAGCTGTGTCTATTCATGCCTAAGTTATGCCATCTTCATATACTGCAGCTCCTCATCTATAGAATATTTTCATCTTAACAGTACATAACAGTTTAGGCAGGACCCTTTTGGTGGCAAGTCAGAAATCCAACTCACACTGACTAAAGCATAAACAAATTTACTATTGGTTCATGTAACAGAAAAGTCTAGGGATATATTAGATGTCAGGCTTCAGGCATGGCTGGTTCCAGGGGCTCCAACAAAGTCATTATCAGTTTATCTCTCTCTTATCTCTCAGCTCTGCTTCCCGCTTTGTTGCCTTTGTTCTCAAGTGGACTCCCCTGGTGCAAGATGGCAACCAGTAGCAGAGAAGGCCATGTGCATCCTCATCTGCAGTGAAGGTCTAGGAGCGAAGCTCACTGGCCTCAGGAGCGTCCTGAAGCTGCCCATGAGCCAATTATTGTGGCCAGGGAGGTGGAGCTGGTTGTCTGGTCAGGCTGATGACCCCTGCCCTTCCTGGGGATCTGCCCCCCAGCAGTGGAAGTAGGAAGGGTATTGTTGAAAAGAAAGAGGGCTTTTATTTCCACAAGAAGGGGCAGCACAAACAATGCAACTCACCATACTTACTGGTTGGCACTGTTTGGAGGATTAAATGAATTAAAATACATGCAAAGGTCCCAGCACACTGCCTGGCACATGTAAGTTCTGAATAAATGGTATCTATCAATATTGTATTAGTGTTATTAAATAATGATCATGATGATAGAGTACCTGTTTAGAGAGGAAAAACTGGCCATGCTAAGCCTATGTCCCAGATGTCAGCGCTCAGCAGCTCAGAGGATGCTCCTGAAGCCTTCCTGGAAGAAGAATGGTTCCCTCTCTCTGCCATGTCAAGACTCCAAGGGGTTGGGCCTGGAGGACAGACCCAGAAGGAGTAGCTCCAATCAAACCGATTTTTCATTTATTCCTTCATTCATTCAGTTTTCTCTTTTTAATTTTTATGGGTACATAGTAGGTGTATATATTTATGGAGTACATGAGATCTTTAGATACAGGCATCCAATATATAATAATCACATCAGAGAAAATGGGGTATCTATCACCTGAAGCATTTATTCTTTCTTTGTGCTACAAACAATCCAATTATACTCTTTTAGTTATTTTTAAATGTGCAATAAATGATTGTTGACTGTAGTCGCCCTGTTGTGCTATCAAATACTAGATCTTATTGATTCTGTCTAACTACATTTTTGTACCTGCTAACCATCCCCACTTCCCCTCCCTCCCTACTACCCTTCCTAGCATCTGCTGACCATCACTCTGCACTCTATCTCCATGAGTTCAATTGTTTTAAATTTTAGCTCCCACAAATAAATGAGAACATGGGACATTTGTCTCTCTGTGCCTGGCTTATTCCACTTAACATAATGTCCTCCAGTTCCAAGTTATTTTTCTTTCTTGAATACCTACTGTGTGCCAGGCACTAAGCATGAATATTGCAGCAAGCAGAACAATCTTTCCCATTCTGTCCCAGAGCATAGAGTCTGGTGGGAGCAGATGGGTGTTCACTAAGAGAACAAGTAGGAGCTCCTGACTGTGTCCAGTAGTGATGGGTACCACACAGAACAGAAGGGTGGGTCCTGGGTGTGTGTGGGAGCAAGGTGAAAATGGGAGATGTGCAGCGGCCTCCCTGGAGCTGACTTGCAGGGTGATGGCAAAGTCTTATGAGAGCATTTTTTGTTTTGGTCAAGCACGTGGCTGCCCACCGACCTGAACACTTGAACCCACTGCTCAGCACGTCCTTTCCCTGTAGGGAGGGGAGACCGTTTGGGTGGAGCCAGATCATGGCGACAGAGGCCCAGGGATCAGCCTGGGGTTAACTGGGTGATGCTCCCGGTGCCTCAAGGAGCCCCTTGGTCAGGCTGCCAGGCTGCTCTTTAGACCTCTGGATTCTACCTGCTTGCCCCACACAGGGTTGTTTCACCAGCAGCTCGGGGACTTCAGGCCTCCCAGCTTGTGACTGCCCCCTGCCCCCACCGTGGGACTGCCTAGCCTGTGTGCCTTTCTGGTCCTCTGGCATCCCTTTGCTCATTCTCTTTTACTTCTCCCTGTTTCCACCCTGCCTTTTTCAACCCACTGTCCCTGGGGGCTCCAGAACCCTCCTGTCCTATCCTTCTCCTCTAGGTGTCCAGATTTAACCACTAAAAATACTGGCTAAGTAAGTCTGAGTTTCAAATAAACGGCCAATACATTTTTAGTCGAAGTATGTCTCCATTCATTTGCATGGGACATACTCTACTAAAACATTATTTCTTATCTGAAATTTGCATTTGCCTGCTGTCCTGTATTTTACCTGGCAACCTTGCACCCTCCCCACCATCCCCATGCCTCAAGCCAGTTAGCTTGGGAAGAATGCTGGTGCTCATTACCACCCCCCTGCCTTCTTCTTCTTCTTTTTTTTTTTTTTTTTGGTGATGGAGTTTCTTTCTTGTTGCCCAGGCTGGAGTGCAATGGCACGATCTCAGCTCTGCAACCTCTGCCTCTCAGGTTCAAGTGATTCTCCTGCCTCAGCCTCCCGAGTAACTGAGATTACAGGCATGCGTCACCATACGTGGACAATTTTTGTAGTATTAGTAGAGATGGGGTTTCACCATGTTGGCCAGGCTGATCTTGAACTCCTGACCTCAGGTGATCCACCCGCTTCGGCCTCCCAAACTGTTGGGATTACTGTTGTGAGCCACCGCTCCGTATCCATTCCCCCTTCTTTTAAAGCCCCTCCTGGGCTTTTATTTGTCCTTTAAACATTTTTAGCTTAAAGAAAATAAAGTTTTTATTTTGAGATAATTGTATATTCTCATGCAGATTCACAGAGAGGTCCTCTGTACACTTTACCCCGTTTCTCCCAACAGTAGCATCTTGCAAAACTAGAGTACAATATCACATCCAGGAAATTGACATTGATACAGTCAAGCTACAGAACATTTCCGTTGCCACAAGAATCCCTCCTGTTGCCCTTTTATAGCCATAGACACTTCCCTCCTACCCAGCCCTTCCATAACCTTTGGAAACCACTACTCTTTTGTCTGTTTCTATAATTTTATCATGTCAAGACTGTTATATAAATGGAATTGTATATAAGTTTTCGTTATTTTGGGGGTAAATTCCCAAGAGTGCAATTGCTAGGTCTGTAGTACTTGCATGTTTGAATTTTTAAGAAATTGCCAGACTGTTTTCCAGAGTGGCCGTGCCATTTTACATTCCCACCAGCAATGTAGGAAAAGTCACATTTATCTACATTCTCACCAGCATTTGTTCTGTCACTATTTTTTTATTTTAGCCAATCTGATAGTTGCAATGTGATATCTCATTGTACTTTTAATTTTCATTTTCCTAATTGCTAATGAAGTTGAACATCTTTTCATGGGCTTATTTGCCAGCCATTGTTCCTCTTTGATGAAATGTTCCCTTCATATATTTTGCCCATTGTCTAATTGGATCATTTGCTTTTTTACCACTTAGTTTTGAGAGTTCTTCAGATATTCTAAGTACTAGTCCTTAGTTAGATATGTGGTTAGCAAATATTTTTCCCAGTCTGGAGCTTGTCATTTTATCTTGAGGAGCTTTTGCAGAATACAAGTTTTTAATTTTGTTTAATTAGATATGTCAATTTTTCCTTTATGGATTATACTTTTGGTGCAAAGATTTTCTCCTATTTTTTTTCCTGAAGGTTTTATAGTTTTATATTTCACATTTTAGGCCATGGCCCATTATGAGTTAATTTTTATATACAATATAAGACTTAGGTTGAGGTTTTTTGTTTTTGTTTTTATTTTTGCCTATGAATGTCCAGTTGATCCTGTATCATTTGATGAAAAAACTATCATTCTTCTATTGAATTGCTTTGTTTGTTTGTTTTTAGAGACAAGATCTTATTCTGTCGCCCAGGCTGGAGTGCAGTAGCATGATCATAGCTCACTGTAGCCTTGAACTCTTGGGCTCAAGCAATCCTCCTGTCTCAACACCAACTTTCCCCCTAAGAAAATAGCTAGGACTACAGGCATAGGCCACCACATCCGGCTAATTTTTAAATTTTTTGTGGAGAAGGATCTCACTATGTTGCCCAGCTGGTCTTGAACTCCTGGCTTCAAGCAATCTTCTTGCCTCAGCTTTCCAAAGCACTGGGATTACAGGCATGAGCCACATTGTCTAGTCTCTCCATTGAATTGTTTTTGCACCTTTGTTAAACATCAGTTGGGCATACTTCTGTGGGTCTGTTTCTGGGTTCCACTGATGTATGTGCCTATCCCTCTGCCAAATACAATATAGTCTTGATTACTATAGCTGTAGAATAAGTCTTGGAATTGAATAAGCTGGTTCCTTCTTTATTGATTGTCTTTTTCAAAATTGTTGCTATCTAGCTCTTTCTGCCTTTCCATATATATCTTAGAATAATCTTGTCTGTATCTACAAAAATTCTTGCTGTAATTTTGACTGGAATCATGTTAAATGTGTATATTGATTTGGGGAGAAATGACATCTTTACTGTCTTGTGTCTTCTAATCCATTAACATGGTATGTCTCTCCATTTATTTAGATCTGTGATTTCTTTCATCTTTTTATTTTTAGTTTTCAACATCCTAATTTGGTACAGGTTTTGGTAGATTTATCTAATTATTTTAATTTTTTGAGCAATTATAAATTGTATTGCATTTTTAATTTCAGTGTTCATGTGTTTATTGCTAGTACATAGAAATACAGCTGGTTTTTGAAGTTCATTTTTATATTGCTTGACTTTGCATAACTTAGTTGTAGGAATTTTTCTGTAGATTCTATGGGATTTTCAGCATAGACAGTCATGCCATTTATAAATAGGGACAGTTTTATTTATTTCTTAACTATCTGTATGCCTTTTATTTCCTTTTCTTGCCTTATTGCCCTGGCTAGACCTACTGGCACTATGCTGAGTAAGAGCAGAGAGAGTGGGTATGTTTGCCTTATTTCTGATCTTAAGGGGGACAACATTCAGTCTTCTACTTTAAGTAAAATAACAGCTATAGGTTTTCTTTGTAGATACTCTTTATCAAGTTGAGAAATTCCCCTTCTATCTAAGGGTTTATTTATTTATTTTTTATACCATGAATGGGTGTTGGATTTTGTCAAATGTCTGAAGTTTTTGTCTTTTTTTTTTTTTGTACCTAATGTGAGACCATGCAATTTTTTAAAGTCTATTAATATGGTGGATTCTATTGACCAGTTTTCAAATATTGAGTAAGCCTTGCATCATTGATATATATATCTCATTTGGTCATGGTGTATACTTCTTTTTATATATTGCTAAATGCTATTTGCTAATACTTTGTCAGGGATTTTTGTATCTGTATTTATGAGGGATATTGGTCTGAAGTTTTATTCTTGTCCTGTCTTTAACTGGGGTTTTGGTATAGGGCAATATTAACTTACTGAAATAAACTGGGAAGTGCCCTTTCCTCTTCTGTTTTCCGAAAGAAGTTATGTGGAACTGGTGTTGATTCTTCTTCAAACATTCGTTAGATTTATCCAGTAAAACACCTGGGTCTAGAGATTTCTTTACAGGGAATTTTAAATTATGAATTCCATTTCCTCAATAGAATAGGACTGTTCAAAATATCTATTTCTCATTATGTGTATTCTGGTAGTTTGTATTTTTTGAGAAATTAGATTGTTTCATCTAATTTATCAAATTTATGTATGTAGAATTTTTCATAGTATTATTCCCTTATTATCCTTTTGATGTCTGTAGTGTCTGTAGTGATATCCTCAGTTTCATTCTTGATATTGGTAATTTGTGTCTTCTCTCTTTTTTGTTTTCTTAAAAGAATTGTCAGTTTTATCAATCTTTGAAAACACCACCTGTTTGTTTAATTGATTTTCAATGTTGTTTTACTGTTTTCTGTTTCAAGTTCCTGATCTTATCCTTATTACTTTCTGCGTTCTGCTTGTTCTATGTTTATCTTGATCTTTTCCTAGATCTTTGAGGTGGAAGCTTAATTAATGATTTGAGACTTTTTCTCTTTCCTAAGCATTTATTGCTACACGTTTCACTCTTAGCCTTTACTTAGCTGTGTCCCACAAATTTTGACATGTTGTATTTTATTTTTTGTTCAGTTCAATGTATTAAAAAATTCCTGTGAGCTTCCTCTTTGACCCATGATTATTTAGAGGTATGTTATATAGTTTCTATCGTTTGGAGGTTTTCTTACCTTTCTGTTATTAGTTTCTAGTTTGGTTCCATTGTGATAGGAAAAAGCACTATGGATGATTTCAGTTATTTTAAATATGTTGACATTTGTTTTATGACCCATGATATGGTCTGTCTTGGTATTTGTTCTCTGCACACTTGAAAAAAATGTGCATTCTGTTATTGTTGGGTGGAGTGTTCTATAAATGTCTATTAGATCCTGTTGGTCAATGATTTTGAGTTCTTCTGTATCTTTTCTGATTTTCTGCCTAGTTGTCATTGAGAGAAAGGTTCTGAAGTTTCCTACTATAATTGTGGATATGTCTCTTTCTCCTGTCAGCTCTATTAGCTTTTGCTTAGCATATTTTGCAGCTCTGTTGTTTGGTGCATACATGTTTAAGATTTTCTTGGTAGATTGACCCCTTTATCATTGTTTAATGTTCTTTTCTCACTTGCTAATTTTTTGTTCTGAAGCCTTCATTATATAATATAGTCTTTTTGTTTATTTCCATCAATGTTTGCAAGATATATCCTTTTGCATTCTTTTACTTTCAACCTGCCAGTATTGTTATATTTTAAGTGAGTTTTTTTGTAGACAGCATGTGAGTCATTTTCCTCCCAGTCTGCCAATCTCTGTCTTTTAATTAGTATATTCAGGTTATTTATATTTAATGTTGCTAATGATATGTGAGAGCTTCAGTCTGCATTTTATATTTTATTTTCTGTTTTTCATTTCTGGTTTTCTTTTTTCCTTCCTGTGACTTACTTGAACGTTTTTAAGAATTTCATTTTGGTTTATCTGCAGTGTTTTCATTTCTTGATACAGCTTTTTATCATGATTACTGTAGGTATTATATTAAATACACATAACTTATCAAAGACTACTGGTATCATTATCTTACCAGTTCAAGTGAAATGTAGAAAAGTTATCTCCTGTAGGTCCCTTTACTCTTCCCTACTTATGATTGTCTTAACTATTTCTTCTGCATATATTTAGTACTACATCAGATAGTGTTAACATTTTACATTAGACATCAAACATACTTTAGAAAACTCAAGAAGAGAAGGGAAATTAGTGGTATCTACAGTGTAATTTCCCTACCATGTTCTTTCTTACTACCTAAGGTTCCAATCATTTCCTCTCTGTTTAGAAAACTTCCTTTAACCATCCTTTTTAGGGTGATTCTGCTGGTGACGCATTCTCTTAGTTTTCTTTTATCTGAGAATATCTCAATTTTCCCTTGATTCTTGAAGGGCATTTTCACTGGATGTAGAAGAACTTTGGGTTGATAGTCCTTTTTTACTCAGCAGTTGAAAAATGCTCTGCCACTTCCTTCTTGCCTCCATGGTTTCTAATGAGAAATCTGCTGTCATTCGAATTATTTTTCCACTATATATAAGGTGTCATTTTTTTCTCTAGCTGCTTTCAATATTTTTTCCTGTCCTGGAGTTTTCAGGAGTTTGAATATGATGTGTCTTGGTGTGGATTTCCTTGTGTTTATTCCTTTTGAGTTTCACTCAGCTTCTTGAATACATCTGCATCCTCTTGCCAAATTTGGGAATTTTTCAGCCATCACTCTTTTGAGTACATTTTCAATCCTCCCCTCTTTTTTTTTTTTTAATCTCTTTCTGGGACTTGAATCACAAAAATGTTGTAGTCCCGCAGGCCCCTGAAACTCTGGGTGATCTTTGTTATTCTATCTTCTATTTCACTGATTCTTTTTTTCTCTCCTCTCTTCTGCTGTTAGGCCTATTCATTGAGTTTTAAGATTTTCTCCTTTATCCATTTCTAAAATTTCCATTTAGTGCCTCCTTGTATCTCCTATTTCTTTGTCAAAACTATCTAGGTCTTTGCTAGACTTGCTTTTTTTCCATTTGTTTCAAGGATGATCATAATTGTTTATTGACGTAATTTTGTGGTGGCTCCTTTAAACTCCCCGTTAGATAATTCCAACATCTCTGTCATTTTGAGTTTGGCATATATTGATTGACTTTTTTTGCCATTGAATTTGAGATCTTCTTGTTTCTTGGTAGGATAGATGATTTTTTTATTGAAATCTTTATGTATTACATAATGACACTGTGGATCTGATTTAAACCCTCCTTTGACCCCCCTCCAGTGCAGAAGGGGTACAGATGCCATCTTGCTACTGCCAAGTGTGGGCAGAATTCCAGGCTCATTTCCTCCCTAGGTCTCTACTCATACCTCTCTGAGCAGTCATGGTAGGAATGCCTCATTTCTGCTCTCCACATGGTCTCCACTATACCAGGAGGATGAGTTGGAGTACTTGCTCCTGTTGGGTAGGAGGGGAGTCCAGGTTCCCCATGTGGTCTCTACTGACACCATGGGGAGAGGCCTTGTTACTGCCCAGCAAGTATGACTGGCTTGGCTCCCTGCTAGGGTTTCTCTGACACCACATTAACAGGGATGGGAAGAGCAGGCGGTGAGTGCCTCATTATAGCCTTGCCAGCATGGGAGCCTCAGATCTCCATTCAGCCTTTGCTGATGGTGGTGGGGTCACAGTTTTCTTCTGGGGGGTTTGCCTTTAGCAGAGCTATTATTGTCTAAAAGTTTTCTGTTTTGCCAGGCAAAAATCTTTCCTGGTTCTTTGGCTAGAGAGAGTGGGCTTTGGTTAAAGCTTAAAACAAAATCCTTATTGGTGTTTCTGGGCTGCCAGTTTTGTCAGCTCCTAGTCTGGGATATATGAAGCAAAAAGCAGACCCAGGGTCCTCACCACTGTGTCACTCCTTGGGTCCCTGGCTGGTCTGCCTTCTTCTCTCTGCCTTTCTGAATCTTATTCTGTTTCTTTCATATATAATGTTCAGGGTTTTAGTTGTACTTAGACAGAGGAATAGGGAATAGTACGTCTAAGGGAGTGATCTGGAAGTAGCACAGGCAACTGAGAATCTCCATAAACATTGTTTTATTCCACAGCAACTTCTGTGCTAGCTTGTAGGACTCAAGGTGCAGAAATTGGAGCTAAGAGTTTGAGGGCTTGAGCTCAGGCCCCTCCTCCTTCCCTCTCCCCTCCTCTTCTGACTCACCTGGTGGCAGTTGTAAATCAAGCCTAGCAGTAAACGTTGATACTAATGATCCCTTGTTGTTGTGCCAGCATTGCTTTTTATTTTCTTCCCTCCGATGGTCCTTCTCACTCTGGTTTTATCCTCCTAGGAGCTGATGAGGTAGACAAGCTGGGGTGGGGTCCCACCTGACATATCAGATGGGTGCACTCATAGTGTAGACCAGGAGCTGGGCAAAGGTGGGGCATTATTAGTGCTTGGGGATTGAGGGGAAAATCACTGATCCAGTGTTGAAGACACGGGGTGGTAGAATGATCTCCAGTCATTCATGCCTAGGGCTAAAAGCTGTCATGGGAGTTGGGAGGGGCAGACGGAAATTCTACTGGCCATATGGTGGTCTTGTCCTTCAAAGGAGGACAGCTCTCGCACTAACACCACTTCTCCCGACTGGGCATCTTGAGCCCCCTCCCCTCATTCCCACAGGCAGGGCCTCAGGAAGCTGTAGTGGAATTGTAGCGTTTGGATGGATAATGGAAAGGGGTGGATGTTTCTGAGATTTCGAGGCAAATAAAAACATGCCAGATTGTTTTTGAAGCATCAAATGCAAATTGTCAACATGAACATATTTCTGGACTTAACAGTTGAATGTGTGAATTAATTATGGGCCTATTACGATGCAGAATGATCCTTACTTTCATATGACTAAAACAACCCCATTACTCAACCCTTTCACTTTGGGAAGAGGATTCCGTGGGCTGCTCTTTTAAAGTTGCAGGAGCGGATAGAAATTACGAAGCTCCGTGACACAAACCCAGCTTCTTCAGTTTTGATGATCTGCCCCCAGAATCTGGGTTAGGATTGGATTCCCATCAAACATCAACATACACAGTAAAGAACCCATAGCTTTGGGAAAAAGGTAGTCATTTCTACTGATAACACAAATCCTTAATGGATGCTGAAGTTGAGGTTCTCAGTCCATGCTGGGCTTAGTTAATCTTCTTATGTTTATGAACTCTAAATTCTGTGGCCTGTTATGCAGGGCTGCAGTGAGCCACAAAAGGCACCCTTCACTACGTAAGGACCCAAAAAATGCTCTCCTGAGTGGGGTTTGCATGAAGGGTTTATCATAAGGCCTGCTTCCTTAAAGGAAAAACAGAACAACAACTCACTGATCACCTGTGTGAATGAAGGGCCTCGACTCTCTCAGCTGTCAAGATCTGTTTTACAAAACAACAACAACAACAACAACAACAAAACATTTAACGTTTTGCCATAAAACATTTTGGCTTGTCTCTGCAGCATGAGGATGAGAATCTGGGTTCAGACGTCTGGCTCTGTCTCCTCCTGGGGCAGTGCATCTCTTTCTCCTGGTGACCTCTCTCTGCACACCCCCACCCCGTGGGCTCTGCTCTGGTTCCAATGGCCTTTGCACGGCTTGTATGGTCCCCACTTCTCTGCTCGGAGACTTGGGAAGCCTTGTTTCAGGGCTGGCAGGAGCATTACTCAGTCAGTTAAAGGAACAAATAAGTGAAAAGATAGAATGTTCCTCGCTGTGTTCTCACCCATCCCAGGGCCCCTGTGATCACTGTGCACCAAGGCATCTGTGTCAGGACACCTCAGCGGGTGTGCGCCAGCACCACTGTACTGTTTGATAAAACGTTCATATGCTTTCTAACCACCTAGCAAAGAGTTTCTGCACTGAGACCCCTGTCCGCAGGTTCTCCCTCTGGGACCTGGGCCTCCTGGGCCCAGCAGCACTTGAGGGGATAACCTGCAGTCCATCAGGGCTACCACACCACCCCCTTGGATAATTCAGGTTGGTGGGGACGCTGCTGCACCAGTTGTTGAAACATTCTGCGTATCAACCTTGCTTGTTACCCTATTTTCTACTCTTTCTGTCCCTCCACTCAGCAAGTGTTACTGAATTCTAACCATGGGCTTGGCATGACACCGTTTCCTCGCTCTCAAGCTGGCTTCTCTAGGTCTAGTGTGTGTCTTCCCAGTCACTTACCCCCATGCCAGGCCCCTTCTGTGCCTGTGCTGTTGGTGGGCATTACAGCTGTTTCTTCTTACTGCACAGGAGAGAATCCAAGAGAGGACTTAATTTTGCTCTAATTCTAACCCCAAAGGATGGGACTTTCCCATAGGAAGGTGACTCCTACATGTCCTTCTGCAGTTTTCACTCTGTTTATAGTTTGATGACAGTTGCTTGCTCCTCGTGACATCCTCAGAGCTGCAATGACAACGGCACCGGCTGCAGGTGCACGCGTCTGTGACAGTAGCCCCCCTCTTTCTGCTCAGCCCCTGTTGCGTTCTCATCACGAAGTCTTGATGACTCTGGACTCTGTGTTTGGCTGGTGCTTTTCTCATTCGTCCCATCACAAGGTAGAGATTGGGGAAACACCTTTCCTGGGAATCTGCTCCTCGTGTTTTCAGTTTGGAAAGTTTTGTCATTAGCACATCTGCTCATTGTTTCACAGCCTGTTGGCCTCTGGTGATCAGCAAGCTGAAACTGACACTTGTTGGTCAACCACTGCCTGCCAGTGACCACGGGGTCTTGGGAATGACTCCACTTTTCAGAGTGGCAATGTCTTAATAAGTGAGGCACATGCAGGAAGCCACCTCGCCCAGCTCCCAGTCTTCGGGGCTGGTGCAGGGCCGGGGCTTCATTTATTTAAAAATAGTATTTTAATTCTCCCGAGGGAGGGTCTGCTCTCTCTCAGAAGTGGGCCTGAGTGTCTGTTCTGAGGAATGGAAGGAAGTGGGATGGGCTTGGTTCTCTTTTAGGAGGCTGAGTTGGAGTTCCCTCTTTCTTAGGAGCAGTGCCTTGAAGGGGCTTGCTGCTCTGTTGAAGCCAAGGAAAAGATCGAAGCTTCAGGACTAAGTGGTCCATTTTACTTATCAGGAAGCTGAGGCTTTGAGAGGGACAGACACTTTCCTGAGTTCACACAGCTGGCCAGAGGCTGGGATGGATGCAAACTAGGCATCCTCCCGCCCAAGTTCCATCTCATTCAATAAGTATTTAATGAACGAGAGAAGAGATGGAACTTGGGTGTGAGGAGGCCTGGAAATCTGGGTAGCCAACAAGTATCCTCCACCCCCAGGGTTTGTATCTTCAGGTAAGTCTGGGAAATTCTGGTTGATACTACATCTGCTGGTGGTGGGACCTGGAGCTCGGTGGGAACCTGGGAGCTGGGACTTTGGGACCCAGTGGGCCAGACCCAGGGCCAGGACTATTTTTGGAACCCTCAGTACCCTTGGCAAGAGGAGAAGAATGAGCTGTTGTGGGCATGGAAGCCAATACATTAAGCCAGGCAGCATCCAAGGCAAAAGTTGAAAGTGATAATACATTTCCCCCTTTCCTCTGGGATGTGATTTATTTTTCTTTCAACTGTTTCTTTGCATTCTGATTCTCCCCTCCCAGGATCTGGTGATGTGGACAGGCTGGGGTCTGGAGGGAACAGTGTCCAGCTTTCATCACACCAGTAGGGACAGTGGTCGTGGCAGCCCAGGAACGGGGTGGACGCAGCAGGCTTCTTGGTGTTTGGTGATTGGGCACAGGGGCAGAGCAATGCAAAATTCTGAGCCTTGTGGATGGGAGAAGGATCTCAGGTTGCAGGACCAGATGGCTAGGCTGGAAGTTGGGACAGGGGCAGAGGGAGCAGGGATTGCACTGACCGTGATTGTGCATCCCTCAAAAAAGCTGAGCTCTTGCACAAACCCAGGATGCCCCTTTTATGGATACAGAAATAGAGTGAGGTTTAGGAAACCTGCTGAGGTGATGCAACTATTTAATATTGATGGAGACTAGAAACGAGGCCACTAGATCACTGGTTCTCAAACTGCAGTGTGTTCCAACTGGTGTGTTCAAGGCAGGTGCCTGTGGGCCACCTAGATGGGGGTGGGCGGCGCCCTCCCTGTTCTGTTCTGTGAAGGTTTCACTGGAAAGTTCTGTCCTGGACCACTGTGCCACTATCAGGGCTAGGAGAGGTGTGGGTTAGGTCTGTCCTGGAGGGTGACTGTGGCCAGTCTTCAGCCCTCTGCGACCCCAATGGTGAGGACACTCTCTCATAGGTGGCTGGGCAGATGTGATGAAATGTCAGTGGCTGTGGGTGCTTCGAGAGGCCTGGGTTGAGAGACAGTGGTGAGGGGCCCTGGTGCCCGCCAGTGGGGTACCAATGGTGACCCTGTTTGCTGCCTGCCTGTGCATATTCTCCGGCCTGCTTTCTGTTGCTTATCCAGTGCCACAACCAGGGGCTGTGCTTGCAGCTCAGATATCGGTATCGTATGAGAACACCCAAGGGCCTTTCGTCTCAAATGGGTTCCTGCTATCAAAAGCTTCTCCCTGTGTCAGGGCTTGGCTTTAGAGATTTCTGGCATCCTTGTGCCCTTGCCTGTCCCCAGGGCTCTCCAAGTCCTGCCCCTGCCGCTTGGAGGATGAGGAAGGAGGCTATTTTCTTACTTTTGGTATAAATTATTCGGGCATGGCTCTGGTACTCTCAGACATGGAAGAAAGATCGGCTGTATAATTTGTGGGACCTGATGCAAAATGAAAATGTGGGCTGTATGTCAGAAAATTATTAAGAATTTCTAGGCTGGGCGCGGTGGCTCACACCTGTAATCCTATCACTTTGGGAGGCCGAGGTGGGCGGATCACCCGAGATCAGGAGTTCCAGACCAGCCTGGCCAACATAGTGAAACCCCGTCTCTACTAAAAATACAAAAATTAGCTGAGCGTGGTAGCGGGTGCCTGTAATCCCAGCTACTTGGGAGGCTGAGGCAGGAGAATCACTTGAACCTGGGAGGCAGAGGTCACAGCAAGCTGAGATCACGCCACTGCACTCCAGCCTGGGGGACAAAAGCGAGACTTCATCTGAAAAAAAATATATAGACAGTGACAGTAGGGTATAAAACCATATGCTAGGCTTTTCTAAATTCAGGAACCTATGTAACTGCATGTATTACACGTTCTTGAAGCCAGTGCTGTGTGGAGGCAAGATTCTTTGAGTGACAGGAACCCCACAGGACCCAGGACTGCAGGGTATGGTTGTGCAGGTTGTCTACTGCACAACTCTAGGGGACACCATTTACATTGTGGTCGATGGTGGCCCTGCCAGAGATCACTGCAGCCGGCCCCTGGTAGTGACAGTGATCCAGAACTTTGGGACAGATAAGCTGCTTGGTGATGGGCTGGTGTCCTCCCATCCAGAACCTTTTCTCACACCAGTGTTTCGGAACCTCCTCCTCCCATCCTCCCTTTCTCCTTGGCATTTCAGGGACACGTTTCTCTGTGAAACCGAGGTGCCAGGGCTCCACGCGGGCGCTGCTGGGGAAGCTTCCGCTCCTCAGTGCTGATCGCCCGCCGGCAGCTCCGCTGTTAACCTTTGGGGTTTGCTCACAAAATAGAAACTCTCTTTGTAGGTCAGTTTGTCAGTAATTTTGGCAGCCGCGGGGCCACTGAGGGAATGAGGCTTGGTTCCCACTTGTCTCTTGTGCTCGGTTTGGAGACTTTTGCGGAGCCCTTCCCTGGGAGGAACACTCACCCCTGCCGGAAACAAGAGCTGGTTTTCTCTGACCTGGTTTTGAATCGGCAGGAGCAATTCCTGCACGCTGGAAACGCATGGCTGCTGAGAAGGAATTTGGTCCATACCCAGTCTGTGCCCTGGGCCTGAGGCTGGAGCCCAGGCACTTGTTTTCCTGGGTAGGAGGCACTTGGATGGGGCTGCCGGGTTTTATACTTCTGTTCCCACATTAGGCTACCCGGAGGAATCTACTGAAACTGACCCCCACCCAAAACTCGCTGAGTGTGCCCGGGTCTACGGATGCCTTCATGACCTGCTAGCCGACCCACTTGGTTCTGTGCAGCCCCTCCTGACCTTCATCCCCACCCTCAGCCTGGGCTGCCAAGGCTGTGGACATCTTCTATTGTGAAACCCTCCCAGTGCAGAAAAGATGAGGAGGGCCTCCTCACACTCTGCCTTCCAGGGGCTGGCAGCAAAACTGAGGGCGTGGGAAATTAGGCCATGAGCAGCCTGGGGAGGACTGGTTGTCAGAACAGCCATCAGGGAGTGCTGAAGAAGTCAGGAGGCCTTCCTGGCAGAGGCAGTGGTGAACTGGTCTCTAGCCCTCTCTCTGTTATTTCAGAGCTTCCAGGGAGTCAGATTCAGAACAGAGGATCTCTGGTCCAGGACAGGAAGCTGGGGAGCCTAGGCTGGGATAGCTTTATAGCTCAGACATGTAATGACACTCAAACAGTAATTGAGCACCAACTGTATACAAGACCCAGTGCTGGGACCAGAGTTAAGTCAGAGCTGGAACAAATCTCCACAGCCAAAATTGAGGTTTATAGGAAAGACTCCAGATCACCTAGAGAGATGAGGGTTGTGTGTCAAGGAGGAAGAGGAGGGCTCAGGGTCTTGAGGAACAAGCCCCTGCCTGAGGCTGCCCATCTGTTTCCTCCGCCCTGGCTCCTGCTTCCTCTAGGAAGACAGGCTGGGAGGATGCTGTCCAGCTGCGGCTGTGTTCCTGAGCACCGCCTGCAGGTCCCAAGGCTGAGGGGGGACCACAGGCTGACTGAACCCAGAGAGAAGCCTGCAGCTCTCCCAGCCTCACTTGCTGTGCTGCACAGACCCCTGTGTCATTGATGTTGCATGTTTATAGAGAGCACTGCCTTTTATGTGAACGAGCCGCAGCCTGGACTCCAGCCTGTCCCCACCATGTGCCTTGTGACCTTGAGCAAGTCATTCCCCTTCTGGGATCCACACTTCAACAATACCAGGGCTGAATTGGAGTAAGGAGCATTTCAGAATGTTAACCAGGTTCCCTTCCTGTGGGAAGTTTCAGAGTTTTAACACGATAATAACAACAGTAATATTGATCCCAAACGAGTATATAGCACTTACGTGCCAGGCCCTGTTCTAAGCACTTAATTCTCACATCAGCCCCAAAGGGATACCCCATTCTTATTCTCTCCATTTATAGATGGGGAAATTGAGGAATACAGAGGCAAAGTGGCCTGCCCAAGGTGACACAGCCAGCGGCTGTCAGAGCCAGGATGGGAACCCAGGTGGTATGGCCGTGGAACCCATGTGCCTCACCACTGTGCCAAATTGCCCCCAATTTGGAGCATCTACCTAGAGGGAGCCAGTTTCTCCAGGAGACCCTTTTAGTCTGTCGTCAGCACATGGGCCCTTCTGAACCCTTGAATGCCTTGTCCAGTCTCAGACAAGGATTTTGTTCCAACCTCCATATTCCCACCAATGCGGACTCCTGTGGAGTTGCAGAGATTAATAGTCCCCATTTTTTCTTTTTTCTCCTTCTTTATAAACATCATATCAGAGAAAGTCTCTGATGATGCATCCACCCGAGAACCCCCTCACTAAGGCAGCTGAGTATTAAGGGAAAATTCGTGAAATGAAGTTTGGAGGCCGCCAGCCGGGCCGGAGCCCCTCCTGAGCGACGGTGATTTATTTCGGCAATGTGGTAGTCATTAGTATCTTTGGTGTCGGAGCCGGAGCACTCACTCTGGCCTGGGTCTGTGGCCGAGGGAGCCTTTGGGGCCATTACGAGCTAATGGCGCAGTGTGGGCAGAGGAGGGCTGCAGTCAATCTTGCTGCTGGTGGGTAATAAACGTCGGCCGGCTCCTTCCTGCTCCCCACGAGAGAGGGGAGGCCATGGCGCATGGTTCCCTGCTGGGCCTCGTCTCCCCTTGCTGTGGGGGCCCTTCCTGTCACTTTTTGCCTTGGAAGACTGAGACCAAGAAGTTGCCCAGAATTGTGCCTATCTGACCCCGAGTTTAGAAGTGTGAGGTTGGTTAGAGGGCTCTTGGTTCTGCTGGCTTGGCTTTGGGGTGTCCTCCTGCAGGGCTGCACAAATTCTTCACATCCTGTGGGGAGAGCTGCCCAAGTGAGGGTCCTTGCTGCCTCCATAACTTGGGAGGATTTGTCCCTCTTGCCCCCTTTTATTTTATTTTTAAAATTTTTATTGATTGATTTATTTTTTAGAGACAGAGTCTTGCTCTGTCGCCCAGGCTGGAGTGCAGTGGTGCGACCGCCTCCAGGGTTCAAGCTGCTCTCCTGCCCCAGCCTCCCGAGTAGCTGGAATTACAGGCATGCACCATCAAGCATGGCTAATTTTTGTATTTTTGGTAGAGACGGGTTTCACCATGTTGGCCAGGCTGGTCTCAAACTCCTGACCTCAAGTGCCTCAGCCTCCCAAAGCACTGGGATTACAGGAGTGAGCCACCATGCCTGGCCTCTTGCCCCTTTTATTTGAGGCTTAACTTACATACAGCGAAGGGCTCAGATCTTATGGTATTGTGTGATACAGTTTTACAAGTGCGTACACCTGTGTAATCAGCACCCACATCAACAAATCGAGCACTTCCTCCCCACCGGCAGTTTTCTTCAGGCTTCCTTCTAGCTGATACCCCTGTACCCCTACCAAAGGCAATCACTGTTCTGACGTCTTCCACGATGGATGAGTTTTGTCTGTTTCTGAGTGTCATTTCTGTTGAATTGTCCCCATGCATCCTGTGGTCCTTGTGTCTGACTTCTTTGGCTCTACATTTAGTTGGTGAGATCCATCTGTGTTGTGTGTGTATCAGGAGTATATTCCTTTGTATTGCCGTGTGTTTGTTGCACTGTGTGAATATGGGAAAATGTGCATTTTACTGTTGCTGGGTGCTTGGATTGTACCTGGATTTGGGCTGTTATTCACAGTGCTGCTAAGCCCATCTGTGTTCCATGTTGTTTATGAGTCCTGGCTCTGGGGTCTTGAGATCCGGCTCTGCCACTCACTTGCTGTGTGACCTTGTGCAGGTTCCTTAACCTCTCTGAGTCTTGGTTTACACATTTGTGAAATGAGGGGATTAAGGAATCTATGGTCAAGGGCTCAGCACAGTCCCAGGGAAACACTGAGGGATTGGAGCCTTTTACAGCGATAAGCTTCACTTAGGTGCAGATTGTTGTATACTGATTGCAGTGGGGTGAGCTTGCAGGGGAGGTTTCCCTTGAGTTTTAAAGGTTGCTGAGTAACCCAGCCTTTTTCTTTGGAACATGGAAATTTGCAATTGCACAAGCTTAGATGGGTCTGTGTCTTTTCCCTCCCTTCTTTCTTGGTTTTTAATTTACTCCCAACCTGTAAGCAATTTCAAAGGCAGACAAGCATGTTGCATGCATGTCTGTGTGTGTCTATGTGTGTGCACACACACGTGTACAGTTAGGGAGGGATTTCTGCTGAGCCTGGGGTGCCTGGTGTGAAGTGTAGCCTCCAACTCACAGTTCAGAAACGGGCTTTCTTAGAAACCATGTAGCCTTTGATTCCTGCCAATAGTCACCCCACTTTCAGGTGTTAAAGATAATAAGTTGAGCATCCAGTTTTTAACCTACCAAAATGACATTTTCATATGGTTCAGACTAATACTTTCAGACCCTTTAGAAGCAACCATTTACAGTGCTACAGTAGTTATAGACAACTTGCATCCAGTCCTAACATTACCCCTGACCACTTCAGTTTTTCCCTGGATATTTCCAAAAATGTGTGGAAGTGAAGCAGTGAGTTTCTTCAGCAGACAGCCCTTACCTTGGCCTTTAAGGTGTCTCTGCACAGCCAGGATTGCAGGGCTAGGCCTGGGCCTTTTGGCGTGATGGGCTCCCTTGCTGGGTTTCCTACACAGTGGAATGCCCTACCCAGCTCTGTCCCCAGTGCGCATGCTCATCAGCCAGCTGGGGTCTGTCAGCAGCGAGGGGCCACAAATCTCCTCCAGGCAGCCCCCTTTCTCCTCTACACAGGCTTTCACTCTGGCCTGACACCTGTTTCCCTTCGCTGCTTCTGCCCCCAGGAATGATGCTCCAAGCGCCATCTCTGGAATGACAAAAATGATAATGACGGTAAAAGGAATAAGAGCCACTTTTTATGGAGTGTGTGCTATGGCCAGGCACCTTACGTGCATTATTGCAGTTTTCCCTCAAAGTTTTATAAAGTAAGAGTTATTGTTCCCATGTGACAGATGAGGAAATGGAGGCAAGGAGAGGTTCAGTAACACACCTGAGCTCTCACAACCAGAAAGTTGCACAGCCTGGAGGTATAGTCAGGCTATCTAACTCTAAATGTGTCCTTCTCACCACTCCTGTCTTCTTTCTGGTTCTTTTCTTCAAATACACACATTTGAGGAGAAGTTGAGGAATAGTTTCCAGGATGCAGATACTATCCAGGGAAGGAGGTTGTGCGTGATTGACAAGCTCTCCCCATGAGGACCTGTGCTGCATTCTGGGCAGGGTAGAGTAAGGGAGGGCAGGAGTCACCCAGGAGGCTGCCGTAGGGAGGGCTGAGCTATGTTTGGTTTAGGAGAGGATGGGGGAAGGTAGCTGTGATTACCAAATATTCCAGCCCTTTTTAACTGAGGAGTGGACAAGGCCAGGGCTGCGGTCCTGCCCTCTTCATGATGGTATTTGTAAAGTCTGTGTTAAATGCAGAGAACCAATAGCAATATAATCTCTGAGTATTGTGCCCTCTTAGAACTGTAGACTTGCAGATTGTTGGAATCGCAGAATCCCAAACTCTGAGAACTGCAGAGCTCTAGAATCATAATGTCTGGGGCCTCCCATTTACATGGTACCTAAGAGAACTGCACCGACGTGCATGGACACCAGGCAGGCTTGCACATGGCAGACTGGAGCATCCTCTACAGCAGGCTATCCAAGGGAAATAGGATTCGAGCCACAAGTGTAATTTCAAATTTTCTACTAGCCACATTAAAAAAAATTAAAAGGTAACCGGTGAAATAAAATAGTATACTTTTTGTTTAACTCAATATATCCAAAATATTATGATGGACCATATAATCAACTTAAAAATTATGAATGAGACTTTTTAAACATTCTTTGATCATACTAAACCTTAACAACATGGTGTGTATTTTGGACTGACAGCACGTCTCAGGGTAGACCTGCCCCATTTCAGTTGCTCAGTAGTCATATGTGGCTAGTGGCAACTGGAGTGGATAGGACAGCTCTAGGTAGGAGACCCTCCTCCCCTAGGTTCCTACTGGGAGGTGCATTGTGAGGCCTGGACTGTGGGCTGATATCCCCCTGGCCAGAGGAGAAGGCTCTTGGGGAACATTGGCAGTGGCGTTACTCTTTTTGTGGTTTGGAAACAGACACTCCCAACTTGGAGTGCTCCAGCCATCTTGCCAGCTGCTCCTGTTCATCACAGCTGCTCCAGGGCTGACCTTCAGAGAGATCTCTCGATGCCCAGAGAGAGCTCTTAGGTGGTTGGATGGAGCCCGAAGCCCAAGCCGGCCCAACAGGGCAGAGAGGAGCCACGTGGCCGAAGCCCCAGCCATCCTTCTTGCTTCTGCCCCTTGCTGGAAAGAATGGCTGGGCTGTGCTTCCTGGCGTGTGGCCCTGCCATATACCATCCCTGCCTGCCAGTCCCAAGGGGGTGAAGGGGGTGGGGAAGCACACAGCCCTGTGCCTGACATCCCCCTCCTCCGCACAGCATCCAAGGCCACCTTCCCCGGCTGATGCTGTGAAAGCGATTCTCTGTCTCTCTCCTACAGCCACGGGGAGATAAAAGCCAGGGCTGTGGGGATGGTAGAGAGGGAGCCAAATTATATTTATAATATTAAAGTGAGTGCATTTGTGGCTTGCTGTTCTCCAGGGTTTTTCATAAGTAGAAAAACACAAATTAGCATTTTCCATTTCCATATATTGACTAGAAAAATCGCCTGCTCTCAATTAAGACCTATAGCTTTTGGGATGTATGCAACAATTTTATAAAATATTTACAGCGAGATTTGCATTTTACATGGTGTTACAGTTTTTCTTGTGTTTAGGAGAAAGGGCTGAGGCCTTCGAGAGAAAATACATTCTCTGGAATCGAGGGGGAAGGAAGCTGCGGGCTGTTGTTTTTCTTGCCTTCTCTATCTCCTCGGCTGTCCAGGGCTGACGTTGTCTCTGGTAATTACCTAAGGCTGATCTACCCCTGAGCTATTTGTTAGTCTGTTTTCAAAGCCCGTGCTCCTTTGACAAATCTATTACTTTCCCTTTAAAACTTGCCGGAATGGAGCTGTTTGCGGCTTTGTGCGAGATGGAGAAGAACATTTTTTTTCCCAATGTAAAAGCATGCCGTAAAGAACATAGCTATTTCCTGGATAATTTGCAGTTGTATATTTTATGTTAATTTCACCGAAAATACTGCACCCCTGCCAGGTTTAGTAGCGGCTCACTGTGATATGAATAATTTCTAGTGAATCATTTTTTTTTCTTCATTTAAGATTTGGCACCTTTTTAAGATTTTAATAATAGCAACAAGGAGGAAGATTTAGAACAAGTGAAACATTAGTGCCAAAGAAATTCACGTTGAGCGCTAATGTAAAATAGCAAGAATAATTACATGGAAAGCAGTTTCCACAGATGTTTTTCCTTGTAATGTAATAACTATTTACTAAACTGTTTATTTTAGGCCTTTGGTTTATAATAAAATATTTATACATTCTCTGCTGTAATAAAAAAATATTGACAAAATACTATAGAGGTTTAAAAAGACAATTGATATTTTTATTTTCCAGCAAGCGAGCATGGTTTAAAAGTTTGGTGCTACTTTGGTGGATGTTTCAAGATTAGTGAATCTAGGTTTGGTTTTTGAGTTCATTTCTTACTTTACTGTTTCAGAACTAACTGCATACAAAAATTTTGTTAGCCTATCATTGGATGCAGATACTGGAGGGCACTTTATTTTTTTAAATAGAATTCTTACCTGTGAATCCCGCCAATCGAGTGCTAAATATGAGTTGCATATCTCTCCCTATTAATCAGTCAGGCTAAGCTGGTCTGTGGCTGTGAGGGCAGGAAGATGCTAGTGAGTGCTCCCGGGACTTTAAATTCAGGCAGAATCAGGGGCTGTTTGGAGGGCAGTTTAGCCCTGGGGTTTCGGGAAAGATTTGACCTCGATTTTCAGCCTCTGTCCGTAGCCACTGAAGTGTGTCCAGGGACAATGTCCCAGTGTGGATTTGCCACATGTGAGCTCCATCTGGACCTGGGAGTGGCAGGGAAACCCTAACTTCTTGAGCCCCTCTTTTGTGCAGTCCTCATTGGGGAGGAAAACCAATAGGAGGGGACACAAGAGAGACCCCCCGACCCCCACCTCAGCAGCACTCCCTGCCCTCCTGCCTTTAGCTGTGATGGAGATCGTGCTGTTGGGTCACCTGGGTGTTCAGGGTGAAAATGGCAAGGTGGTGGGGCAGAGAGGAATTTAAGGACCAAAACAAGAAAGAGGATGCCAAGGAGTTCTGAAAGAGCCTGGCTGGGCCTTGCCTGTGTGCTGGAGCAACGGACCAAGGTCCAGTTTTGTAAGAACCAGCCTCCTTCCGCCCTCTTGCTCTCCCAAGACATTGACAGCCCTGTGTGTGCCTGTCATAGCTTCTGAGGGTATGTCTCTGAACCTGAGTGGTGGCCTCTGTGTATTCATGTTGTTCTCGCTGCTCTTGGCCGTGAGTGCTCTGATTTATGTTATATTTGCGCCTATCTGCATCCCTGTGAGTTTGAGTCTTCTGTTTATGTGTTTAGATGTCTTTGTGCCTGTGGGTGTGTTTTTGGGTTAATGCATTGGATGCTTCTTTCTGTGTTTTGTGTTTGTCTTTGAGTGTGTTTGTGGCCTTATGTGTTTTAACGCCTTGTACTTGGATCTGTGGGTTTATTTATCTGTATTTTTGTACCTGTCTGGGAGTGTATGTCTCTATATTCCTGTTCATGTGTTGTGTGTGTGTTGGATGTGACAGTGAACCCCTCTTCTGTGTGCCTGTGTTTTTCTGTTTGTGTCAGTATGGAGTTGTGTGTGTGTGTGTGTGTGTGTGTATCTGTGTGAGAGAGGTAAGCATTCCCTCTGTTGAGGAACCAGACCCTTTCTTGAGAGAGGCCTGGGGGCTTCCAAGCTTAGAGGCCGTTGGCTGTGTTACCACAAGGGTGTGGCCATCTTTTTCCACCAAACTTTCTGATGGAAGGAGAGGAGAGAGGAGGCAGGGAAGAGATTCCAGAGGGGCCAGAGGGGATAGAGCATGGCAAGGAGGTATGGAATTTTTAATAAAGAGAGACAACTGAACCAGGGTCTAACACCCTGCAAAATCTGAGAGGGAACATTTACTGCTGTGGGTTCTTAATCCAGAAATGTCCCCACTTCCGTTTGCTCCCCAGCTGAAGGGCAAGCAGCTAGGGGGCTGAGGAGAGGGGATGGTTCTCAAGGACTCGCTTTGCACTGCTAGTTTTTGGCTTGGTCCATTCCCAGTAATCTAGGACAACATTTCCTCCTGTTCTCCTTCAGGGGACAGGAAGCTGCCTCTGGGGGCCCTGCAGGTGCCATGGGGGGCCAGGAGGAGCCTCCTACAGATAGAGATTTCTGCTGCCTTCTGAGCCCCTGGCAGAGTGCTTGGTCTTCTCTTCAGTAGTGTGTTCCCTTCCCCCCGCCCCCTGCTGCCCTGCCTTGTGCTTTCCTAAATAAGCTTTACTCACTTTGCAAAGGAAATGGGTTTCTTCCAGGTCCCACACCAGCAGTGCTGGTCTTGGGGGCTTCTCGGAGATCTAAGGCCATTCTCTCTTCTGTGTGAACAGGCTTGGTGCTTGGTGTTTCATGTATACATATAGATGGAGAAACCAAGGCACAGAGGGCCTATGGCTTGGTTGCAGAGAGTCAGGGTAGAGTTTGGAAGCTGACCTGTGGGAAGTGCTACAATCCCACCAGAAAGAGATCTCTGCAAACCCTGCCCACCAGACTTCAGAGAGGGTTCTGACCAGAGGGGCAGGGGTAAGACCTCCAAGGGACAAGAGTGAGGTCTGTGAATGAAAGAGTTTTTGTTTTTTTGTTTTTTTGTTTTTTTTTTTTTTTTGAGACAAGGTCTTACTCTGTCACCCAGGCTGGAGTGCTGTGGCATGATCATAGCTCACTGCAGCCTTGACCTCCCAGGCTCAAGCGATCCTCCCACCTCAGCCTCCCGAATAGCTGGGACCACAGGCACGTGCCACCACACCCGGCTAATTCTTAAATTTTTTTTGTAGAGACAGGATCTTGCTATGTTGCCCAGGCTTGTCTTGAACTCTTGGCTTCTTGTGATCCTCCCAAAGCACTGAGACTACAGGTGTGAGCCACCACGCAGAGCCCAGAGGTTTGCCTCTGTGGGGTGGGGATGAGTTTGGGGTCAGAGCTGGATTGCTGTGGACAGCAGTCACCACCAGGGGTCCCCCTTCTCTTCACTCCCCAGCACAACCTTTCCTCCAAATCCATCTCGATCAGGTATTTAAAGGATTTTGGTTTGGGGAGGGTGAAATGATGACTCCACCTGGGTGACTGACCCTTCTCCAGACCCACAACCTCACGAGCGCTCTCTCTCCACATCTTGCCAGCTTATCTTCTTCCCTGTTTATGGATGGCAGTGAGAAGTTGAGCCTGTGAACCTGGGAATTGCAGAGTGAAGACTGATCTGTTAGAAATGGGTCTAAAATGAGCAAGGAGCGTGCGGGGAGGGGATGGAGGGGAGGGGATAGCCCTGCAGGTTGGCGGGTTCTGGCAGAGGTGGGGGCGTCACACACTCTTGCTGAGTGGGTTTTCCTGCCTGCCTTGTCTTTTGTGTGACTATTCTCTGGTTGCACGTGGCGGACTCCTGGCTGGTGTGGGTGACCAGGATAGGCTTTACAGCGATGCCCTGGCACACAGAGCTGTCTTATTCACATTTTGGTTCATGGCTTATGGGCCAGGCCAGGGAAAAAGAATTCACTCCTGCAAGTGACTTCTGCAAAAGAATTCTGTCACCGTGTTTTAGGGGAGCCTGCATTACGAAGACTCTGGGGTTGAACAGGTCCCAGTCTGCATTTTAGTGCTTTATTTGTTGAGTAGATGATGATGTGGTGGTTGTTATTAATTTTGCTAATTGCCTGTGTTCCTTAAAATTTCAGCTGAACTGCCCCTCCTGTTTTTAAAAAATCTGTGTTTTAAAAAACTCAAGTAATACACTTTCCTTACAAGAAAAAAAATGCTGATAAACGAAGAAAGAGATAGAAATCACCCTTAATCTCACCTCCCAGGGAAAACTGCTGTTAACAATTTAGTGTTTACCTTTCCCAATTCTGTGTGTTCACACATGCATAGATACAGTTTTAAAAAGCATTTTATTGTAGTTTGATATTTATACAGAGAAGCAGACATATCAATAAATAGAAATTAAAAGTAATTGCAAAACCACAATTACTTTTACACCAACCTAATGTAATAACCCTTTATTGATGCATTACGTACAGAAAAGCTTACTTGTCATAAGCAACAGATAGCTTGCTGAATTTTCCCAGACCAAACCCAGGTAAGCACTACATCATGACACAGTGTGACCCACATCCCAGAAGTTCACCTCCTGCACCGTCCCATCCCAGCCCCCAGAGGACCACAACCCTGACTTCTAACAGCAAAGACAGTGGTGCCTTTTTTTTTTTTTTTTTTTTCCTGTGTAGAAATGGAATCACTGCCTGCTCTTTTGCATATTTGTGTTTGGTTTCCAGCGGAGTTTTAGTGCCCATACTGTTTTTGCACATTTGTGTTTGGTTTCCAATGCAGTTTTAATGCCCATACTGTTTAGTTTCCAGTGGAGTTATAATGCACAGACTTTTGCACACTTGTGTTTGGTTTCCAGTGCAGTTATAATGCCTGTACTATTTTTGCACGTTTGTGTTTAATTTGCAGTGAACTTACAATGTCCATACTATTTTTGCACACTCAGCTTGGTTTCCAGTGGAGTTATAATGCCTGTAGTATTTTGGCATACTTGTGTTTAGTTTGCAGTGGACTTATAATGCCCATACTATTTTGGCATACTTGGTTTGGTTTCCAGTGGAGTTATAATGGTCATACTGTTTTTGAACACTTATGTTTCGTTTTCAGTAGACTTACAATGCCCATACTATTTTTGCACACTTGGCTTGGTTTCCAGTGGGGTTATAATGCCTATACTATTTTGCACACTTACATTTAGTTTGCAGTGGACTTACAATACCCATACTGTTTTTGCACACTTGTTTGCTTCCCAGTAGAGTTATAATGCCCATACTATTTTTGTACACTTAGCTTGGTTTCCAGTGGAGTTACAATGCTCATACTATTTTTGCACACTTATGTTTAGTTTGCAGTGGACTTATACTGTCCATACTATTTTAGCACACTTGGTTTGGTTTCTAGTGGAGTTACAATGCCCATACTATTTTGTAATCATTTCCCCCCAACAGTAGACAGTGACAGTTTTCTGTGTCAGCCACATGTCTCTACACCATCATTTTTAGTGGCTGCTTGGTGTTCCATTATAAGAAGTGCCACAGTTTAAATTTCCCGTTGGAGCTTTTAGTAGTTTCACTATTAGAAATAACTCTATTGAACATCTATGCTAACCAAATGGGTGACTTTCCCCTCCTCCTCTAGGGACAGAGTGGCCAGAATGGTGGTGGGGGAAAGGCCCTCACCGGGCCGGCTGGAGACCAGGTTGTGGTGTGAGGATGCTGGCATCGCTTCAGTTTGCCAGCTGGACCTCATCAAGTGCGGGTGTTAATTACTGGGAGGCCCCTGGTTCTGTGAGCAGGCGGGGGACGCTGGGGCTAACTCGCGAAACAGGGTCACCTTGAAACAGACGCTTCCAGGGGAAGAGAAATTGAGGAGAAGGCCAAGGGGAAGTGCAGGGCTGGGGGGACGGCTTCCCACCAGCCTCTGCTAAGTCACCCTGGTGTCCTGGAGCCCCCGTATGGGATGTGCAGAGGCTCCCCCTGGCCCTGGATGATAATGATTATGTGTCTTTATCCCTGCTTTTAATTGGGGTGAGCTGGGAGCAAGAATGCCCGTATCTGTGGCTTTCTATTTTCCAGAAGACACTTGCCCCCCGAAGCACCCGTGATGCCTGCATGTCTTAAAAACGTGGCCAGTGTGAGTGCTGTGGCTTGGGTGTGAGCTGGGGCTGGGAAGGAGGGACTGCCCGGCAGTGCCAAACGGGAGTCCAGCTGTGCAGCATGCCCGGGTCAGGAGGTGCAGCCCGCGGCCCCAGCCAGGTACGCTCAGGGCTGCAGGCGCGGCAGGGCCAGGTTGGAGGAGAATTAGGTTATTGCGTTTCCTCTGTAATTCTTCATCAGGGCTGCTGCCTGGATCTGTTGCAGGAAAATCAATGTGTTCTGACTCCATAATTTCCCAGGTTGCCTCACTCCAAGTACCTTGCGCAGGGAAAGGTGACATCTCTGGTCACGTCTGTATGGACCAAATACACACACACACACACACACACACACACACACACACTCCTTCACCACTTCCCCTTCACCCCACCCCATCTCCACCTCCCAGCACAGGACTCGTTGGAATTTCACAACCTTTGCGTGCTTTTGTGAAAACACTCATTTGTGTTTGCGCCAGGCCGCTAATGGCGGACGCCAAGGTCTGCGGAGCCTACCTCTGTTCAGCTCTCGTTATGGCGAGGAATGTGCCGTTAATAATGCATCTACGGAACTCAGCTGTGTGGGAGCCAAGTAATTATCCCACTGTAGCGTTCCCGGCTTCAGTGTCATCACAACTGGGGCTTCATTAAAAGTCCTAACAGAGACGGTGTTGTGTGCTGCAGCCTGTATATATATTTTTTCATTTAAATTATCAGCCTTGCTATGGCTCAGAGGTAATTTGACTTTTTGAAACCGCTGAGCCCCTGTGAATTCCCCTCCCCTTCTCCCTCTCGCTGCTCCACCAGCTGATCAGCCCCAGAAGAACAAAAGGTTTATCTGAAGCTATGAAGCATATATTCACCAGCTTCTGGCGTCTAGATAAAAAAAAAATCAAAGTACTCCATTGAACATGTTAATACTGAGCAAAATGCACACAGCTAGACACTAAACCTTTACAGGGATTTGGGCATTTGAAAAGTGATACCCAGATCAGGTCTTGAGCTACGTTTCTTAGCCCAGAGTAGAGCGAGTAGCAGAGGAGGAAGAAATCATGTTTATAAACTAATATTAAAGACAGCAGATGGATGGCTCAAGAGTTCCTACCTTTTGTCTTATCTCTTTGTCTGATTTTGGTTGTGTAGGCAATGGGACAGCTTGGACAAGGGCACATCCTAGGGAGCTGGGTTTTCCCCTTTGCAATGGACTTTGACCTACTGAGACTGGAATGTGGAGTGGGAAGAGGGGTTTCAGTGACTCTTGGGGGAAATGCCAAGAATGGGGATGGTGGCTGTTGTCTTTGTTTCTCCTGATTCTCTGTGGCCCCTTCAGCTGTTGACAGAGAAGGGCTGCTGGGGAGGACCTCAGAGAGGGGCTGCATCCAAGCACATTGCTGCTGTGAGCAGTACCTTCTTGGGGCCTCCTTGAAGTCATGCATTTCACAGCTCCTTCCAGTTCTGTTGGAGAGCAGCTGTCCGATAAAACTGGGAGAAGTGATCAAGTTGTATGCATGAATCATTCATCACAAGATAGCCGATAGGTGCTTGTTTGGCCATGTCTGCCACTGGTGGCATAGTGGTAGCAGGCAGCACTTTCCCACTACTTTCCTATCAAATATTCTTGCTCAACTTTGGATTAAGGTAGATATTTAAAAAGGTATAGGATTTGTTGCTGCCCTGTAGAAACTTTCAACATATTTGGGAGGCAGACATAGCTACTGTAAAACATCTCATGTTATAAACAGTTTAGGATTGAATGCTAGAGTCCAAGTTTTTGACAGGAAAGAGAATGTGGAGGATGATATAGTCAGAAAAGATTTAGAAGGATGTAGCCTGCTTGGGTACTGATGAGACCAGCTTGGGTGGAATTTAACCTGCTCATGAAGCCAAGAAGGTGCAGCATAATTTGCAACAGCTCATACCCAGATGGAGTGAAAGGGAGAAGAATCCAGTTTTCACTTGTGGACCTCATGGGACCTGGTGAGGGCTCTGTCCTTTGGGGATGGGGCTTAGCCTCAGTGTATGTAAGGTCAGGAGCCAGCTGCCACCCCTCTGGGCAGATGCCCCCAGTGTGCCCTCGGAGGAAGATGCTCATCTCGTGCACTGAGTACAAACACATGGATGCCCATGGTCTTCTGGTTTCTGGCCCTTTTGGTTCAGGAGTTGACCCCCAGTACAACTTACTAAGGGAGCGTCCTGCAGCGGGGAAGATTCACAGGGTCTCAGACTCTCCACCCTAGGCTTGGAATAGTTTTCCTCTCATGCCATCTGGTCTGTTTCTGCCAGCTCCACACCAGGCTTTTTGCTGATTGCTGGGGACCCTGAGCTAAGGCAAACACAGCTCCTATCCTAGAGGAATATCCAATCTGATGGGAGAGGTAGACGCATAGATGTGCAAATTCCTAAGTAGTATGAATGGGTTAGGAAGTGATTGCCTGTCCTGGTTATGTGTGCGTGGGAATAGGTATGTGAAGATAGGGGGTGGTCGGTGGAAGTTTGAAGGAGGAGGGGCATTTGAGTTGGGCCTCTAAAGTGATGAATAGGAGTTCACCCAAAGAAACAGTGAGAGATAATTCTTAGGTGTTAAGTACAGCAAAAGTTAGAGGCATTGCAAAGAGCGTGATGCTCTTTGAAATTCTTTTTGCCAGAGTCACTGGTGACTCCCGATTGCAGAAGTTGATGAGTTTTGCAGTCTTCCCAGGCCATTAGACTCTGATGACCATTCCTTAGACACTCTTGTCCTCAGGCATGTCTGAAAACCCCCAGATCAGTGGTGTCCAGCCCTGGCTTCCTTCTCTCTCCTGTTCCACCCCCACAGCCAGCTACCTGAAACTGTCTTCACCCTCTCCCACACCAGTGTCAAAGCCCTTCGTCTCAGTGCTTCTGACTCAGCAGCAGCTCCTAGATCAGCTCCTTCCACCTGTCCCCACACCCTCTACCCACCTGGTTGTTGGACCCCCGATGCTCATAACCTCACTCTTCCCACCTGCCAAGCCCCAGCTCTGACCCAGGCCTGTGGCACCTCAGGTCATTTTGCCAAAGAGGCTTCATCTGGATGCCTCGAACATTCACCAAATGCAGGGTCAGTGGCACTTCGTTCTTTTTGCTTTTGTTTGTCCAAAGCACAGGGACCGTTTCCAAGGCCTGTCTGTCATGGTCAGGGGCTCAGGAGCTCTGCAGAGGGAGAGAGATTCAGATCTAAAGGAATGTACAGGAAACTGGATATTGACCCTCAAGACATTACACACCCTGGGACTTGGCCTCCCAAGCTGAAAGCCTCCACCCATTTCTGGGAAAATCGGTCTTTCCCTCTTTTTGGGACAGTGAGTTTGTGCTTGTGTAAACCGTTGTGGAATCATTTTGGCTGTTAATTCTCCACAAGGGCTACTTGTCCCTCATCAAAACCAACGAGACATTGTGCCAGCGAGACAAGTTACACCCACCAGGAATGAGGTCGCCCCTCCTCCAAGGCAGCTGGGGCTGGGGTTTCAGAAAACAAAGTGCCTTGGTGCTGTCCTCACCATTAAGGATTCCGAGGTGAACAAGAAAAATCAGCCAGGCTCATGTTGGCATCCAGGGACTGGCTTGGAGGGCCCACGTCCTGGTTCTCCCTGGTTCGGAGCTAGAAAGAAAGAGGCGGAAGAAGTGTTTGAATACTGTGCTGTGAAGGGAACAGTCCTGCAGCGAGGCAGTTGTGATATTAGAGCAGACCTCCTAAGAGATCCCCTGGCTCTGAGCTGTGATCCACACGCCACATTCGCAGACAGCTGGTCGCCCAGCGTGGGCTGCGCCTGCCGCTCGGAGCTGGCACACTGGCGGGGACCAGGTAATGCTCTAATTTCCCTCGTGCAGATGCGGCCAGGAATATCTTAATTTATTGGTGTGCTGGCATGCAAGAGGGAATGCTGCCGGTGCAGCCTTGCATAACTATTAGCAAAAAATGGAGCTGATAGGGGCTTGACTCTTCCTAAAGTGGCTTTGAAATAATCATCGCCTTTTGTTGTGTTTGGAAGGGCTTGAACAATTCTTAATTATTTAATTATAGATATGCAAGTAATACACTGGGAATGGCCCAGTCATTCCAGGGATACTGAGCAGAGGAAAATGTTTAGTTACAGGAGGAAAAAAAAAGGTGGTAATTAAATCGAAGTGTCGTTTGTGTGACGCCATGCTACTCTGTCAGCGAGGCAGGCGGGAAGAGGTCTGCTGGGCCTCACCTCAGAAATTCTTATGTAATAATAAGAACATCAACAGCATCGCCACCTTCTTCCAGGTGAGGCCAGGAGAGTTAGCTGTGCTCTTTCATTGCCATTTGGTTGTGTTGTGCCAGGTCAGGTTAAGGTTGTGGCAGGCAGATGCTGTTGTTCCCATTTTACAGATGAGGAGATGGAGCCCACTGTCTCATTTCACTTAGGGCTTGAAATCACAGTTGTATATTTCAGACATCACAGAGGCCTGCCTTCCCACCCTGTCCAGTGACAGAGTTGAGCCTCCTCTGGATCACAATTCCTTTTCTTTCTCCTAACAGCCTAGGCCAGCCTCGAGAACTTTGGTGACTGTTTGCCTGAATCGTGCGTCTGACTCTATAGCTCGCCTCTCAAGACGGACACCTTGTAATTATCCCTTATAAGCACTCATTGTATTCATATCATTAATTTTGTTTGGGCTGTTACATTTGATAGATACATTAAGCATTATATAGTTCTCTTTATACATGAAATTGAACTGCCTTTGAACAGTCAGCCGGCTAATTGCCGGTAATTTGTGTTGCTAACGAGAGGCAGAATAGTGGTATAACATTAGACTCAACAGTCAGTTAACAAATTTGCCGATTCAGATTGCAAAGCCTGCTCTCTGCAGCACAGGCAGGATGCATCTCACACATGAACAGATTTTTCAAAATGCATGCAACTAAAAAATACCTCCCAAACTCTCATCCCCCCATCGAGACCTGTGTAACAATGGCTGGCTGTGCAGGGGCTGTGGGTGCAAGTGTGGGGGGTCTGACCCTCCATTGGCAGCTGTGAGACTTGAGGGGACCTTGGGAGTGGGAGGGAAGGTGTGGGCTGCTCCTTAGGGGGCTGGGAGGCCGAGTCAGTGCCTGCCTCCTGAGCACTTTCTCACCCACGCCTGATCTGTGTTCTGGGGGCAGCCACGGCTCTTTCCTATAATTTTCCTTCTGCAAGGTCTTCCAGTCAGGTCTTGCAACCCTGAGGGGGTCTTGGAGGAAGAGATTGGATGAAGTTACCTTCAAGTCCCTGTTGCCATAGCATAAAGGTAATTTAGAAAGAGGGTGGTGGGGGAAGAAAGTCAGGGTCATCGCCCCTGGAAGTTCACAAGCACTTCTGACCCTTCTGCCTTGAGAAAGCCATGGCAGTGCTTAGAGAAGCCTGGTGCACTTAGCTAATGAAGTGAGTGTCGGGAAGGAGGCTCTGGATATGACACAGACAAGACAGCTGAGGCTCCTTCCTTCCACAGTAACAGAGACCCAAGAAGACACTGTTCTGGGCTGAATTATGTTCCCGGTGCATTCTACATATTGAAGCCCTAACCCCCAGTACTTGGGAATGTGACCGTATTTGGAGGTGGCATTGTTACAAAGGTAATTTAATCAAAATGAGGTCCTCAGTTGGGCCCTAATACAATCTCACTGGTGTCCTCATAAGAAGAGGAAAATTGGACAGAGAGCCATCAGGGACACATGTGCTCAGAGGACAGACCATGGGAGGACACAGCGAGGGGGTGGCCACCCACAAGGCAAGCAGGGAGGCCGCAGAGGAAGCTAGCCCTGTTGACACTGACACCTTGATCGTGGACTTCCAGCCTCCAGAACTGTGAGAAGATAAATTTCTGTTGCGTGGTCACTCAGTCTTCGTGTGGTTCTTCGTTATGGCAGCCCCATACCTGTATGAGTACAGGTAATCCCTGTAGCTCTAGGAGACTCGGAGAGGCTGTGGTATGGGCTGTTAGAAAAGTCCCAGAAAACCAAAGTTCAGCAGCCCCCTTAAAGCTTGAAAAATACAGTTTTTGGACAAAGTACAGGATGCCCTAAGCTTAGGCAGAAGATAGCAGCCACTCCAAGTTCATTTCACAATAGAGGCCCAGCTCCTAAAAGGAATATCCAGTTATCCAGTTATCCAGTTAGCTACTAAGGGACACAGTTACATCCAGTTAGCTACTAAGGGACACAGTGGGGGCTGAGGGAGGGATCTTCTTTGTCATTTGAAATGGGCTCCACAGAGGCCTCTTACACCCTTGCACCAACCAGCTATAGCTCTCATTTTCATGGGACGTGTGGGAGAGGTTTGCATTCTTGCATCTTCCCTCTCTAAGCATATGGGTGTTGGTGCCTACAAACCAATATTTACAAAAGGGACTTTTTAAGCTTGGAAGACAGTGCTTGTGGTTATCAGAGCTTATTCTAGCATCTTCTAGGCCTGGTATCTGCTCAGTGAACAAGCTGGGTCTGGGACTGACACATTCGTGAGCATCCCAGGCTCCAACTTCCTCCTGTCCCTAGCTCCAGTCCATAATTTAAAATAATTTAGCTTTCTTATAACTTAGCAAAGTAGCAGTAAACATTTGGATTCCCAACTTCAGGACAGATTGTTGATATTTGCAAGGTTGTAGTACTTGGTTATAGGATCATTAGCCTAAACCTGATCAATATATTTTATTGATTGTTTTCATTGGTACTATGTCACACTTGCTAGGCACTTCCCATTATTGGATATAGATTTGGTACAGTATCCACCCTTTCTCCCTGGGTAATGGTCATTGAGCTTGACGACATATAAGTGTGTGTATGTATGTATTTATGTATGTGTGTATATATGTGTGTGTGTGTGAATATATATGAAATATGCATACAGTCATTAGTACTTTTGTAGGTGGTTAATGCATCTGTAAAGAAAATTATGTCATTAGAATAAAATTGATAGGCTTAATATTTTTGTGCATGTGTATTTGTTCTCAAATCATTTGGAATGCATAGACATTTCTTATAGAATGGGAATGATGCTGCCATCATGACTTTTTCCCCCCACTTATGGTGTGATTAGCATCATCACAAGATGCTTTTCTAATGTCAAATGGCAGCTTTATCTGGAAAACCCAAATGTCAGCGTCCTGCCAGCATCCCTGGTCATATTGTTCTCGCTATTCTTTCATCCAAGGATAGGAACACACAGGAAATGAAAAAACCCACTATTGGAAGTTGGCCAAAATGCCTCAAACACATGACCATTTGTTTCCATCAGTCCAGCAAGGTTCCTAGGGTCCCGCCCCTTTGCTAGGGTCCGAAATTGTGGTCCATAGGTGGCCTCTGAGGTCTCATTGTGGTTCTTGTTGGCTGGCCTTTCCTTCTGTTTACTAGCCAGGAAGGAACAGAAAGGGGAAGGCAGAGCTCAATTTTGAGTAGGTCGCTAAGATAATTTCATCTTCAGAGGGGTTCCATACATACAATAAATGAACAGTTGTGATGTCAGCAAGACATTCACATATGGATAGGGAGTATGGGTCTTTTAGAAAGTTGTGTGATAAAACTGATCTTTGGTGATGTGATTTATCCCATGATAGCATTTATTCCAATGAGTTCAATGTAGAAATTCAAAATGGTGCTGGTAAGTCTTTTTTTCATCAACATAGGTAGGTTTTATTATTTTTTCATCCAAAAGTAATGCCTATTTGTGGAAAAAGGGATTTTTAATAACATAGAAGAATATAAATTCTACCTTCTCTAACCCCTCTTGACTCCTCCCTCAGTTTCCACTCCTTAGAAGCCACCTACCAGTCTTATTGATGTTTATCTGCCTCCAAGAATTTCCTATGCCCATTCCCATGTATTATTCAGATGGGATCAATTACATTGGTTCTTCTGCATCTTGCTTCCTTCCCTTTTAGGATTGCACTGTGGACTTCTTTCTATTTCAGCCCATTTGGTTCTGCTTCATTAAAAATTAGAGTATGCATAGTGTTTTATTTTATGGCTGCACCGTAACTTATTTAATCACACCTTTCTGGATGAAGTAAAAACATTTGCAGAATGCAGTGGGAGCACAGGTACAACTCGGATGCTGGGGAGGGCTTCAGAGAAGAAGTGACATTTGATAACAGGTTTTGAAGAGTGGCTTGGAGTTTATAAGTTTGATCAATGACTGCAATATGGAAGGAAGCCATGGGGGATGAGAAGAGGAATAGGAGACTCAGTGGATTCAGGAAGGGAGTAGAGTAGGATCTCATCCACTTTCCTGCCCGGAAGTGCCTTCCCCTGGGAGGAAGTCCTGCGGTTGGAGAATGGGATAGTTTCTTGCATCCCCAGCTTGCGTGTAGGCATCAGGTGGGCTCAGGAGACTGTGTGAGCGTGGTGAGTTGCATGAGGGTGCAGACAGAGTATGTGCAACTAACCAGATACTTGAGCCAAGTTTCCCAGTGTGTCAACTGAAATGAAGAGAGCGAGAGAGAAGGAAAAATCCCACTCAGCTTGCTGATAACCCTGGTTATTGCTTTGGAAATGTTGCACGGAACTGACGCCTGGTGACATGTCAGCTCCTGACAGAAACCCGGGTTGGCAGGTCCCGTTTTTTAAGCCGAGTGCCTGTCTGCCAGATCGCATTTGGATTGAGTGGCTGGCATTCCTCTAGCCTCGCTTAATAGGATTGAAAGAAAAGAAATGTTACTTTTCATCACCCAAGACAACAAAGAGAAACGGGGAAACGAAAATATTATTTCGTTTGAACAAATTACAGGGAGACTCTCTGGGGCGCTTTCAGAGAGTTAGATGAGGAAAAGCACTTAAATATCATTCCATCAAACTAAATTTTTAACTACAATTTTTTACAGATAAAATGTGTTGGGAGGATTCAAAGAAGATTAGAGCTTACCTAAGAAACAGTATTCAAATTTTACCAGTTAATGGAGGCCCAGCAAAAACTGTTAATGCCTATAACTTTCCTCCAAGGGACAGAGATTTCAGTATTCTTATAAAAACACATTGAGCTGATTTCATTTCGGTGTCTCTGCAGACTTCATTCGTGTAATTTCAGTAAGTGTTATAAATGTTATTTTAAGTATTATAATGATAATCCCTACTGACAATGGGGCTGTGCATCTCTGCTTCCATTACTAAGGTAATGTTTACCTCGGATAGCACATAATTGTTTGCTTTTTTTCACGGTAAACCCTCTGCTCCCAACTGCTTAATCAGCCATGGAAAAGAGAGGAGACTTTAGAAATGTTTAATGTTCTTCTGATTACATTAGAGTAATGGGTAAGCCCACATCAGTGGGGCTGGAGGAACATACCGCCTGTCTTCCCCCCTTGTTTATTTTTTGGGGAGGGGGCGGTGAGTACGTGTTTGTTTTTGTCCACGGTTCTTAAGGAGGACTGCAGTGGGCTGTGGCAATCTCGTGAATCATTTGTTGTTATAAATATCATGGCTAGAGCATACATCTACTCAGCCCGTGAACTCTCAGGGCCCTTTTTCTGTGTGTGTGGTGGGCCTGGCAAGGCCTCGGGCTGTCCTCCTGGCGGGTCCTGTGAACTCCGGTATTCTGGTCACAGTCCACGTTTCTATGCTCTCACGATCCACAGAGCACCCTGTAGGCTCTCTGAATGCGTTCTCCGCTGCCTGCTCGGTGGAAGCAAGATTTTATTAGGCTTTATGAAAGTGAAACTTTCCTACCCTCGAATGTGGAATCTCTGGGGCCTTCTCGGGGCATTGTATAACATTTGCTTCTCTGGCTTCTTAAATATCTGAATCCAAATGTGATCAGGAATTAAGAAGGAGCAGGGAAGGTTGATATACATCACAGGGTAGAAGAATATTTGTTTCTACGGGTCTCGAGTGTTCAGAGCTCTCCTTTCTCTATCCCTTGACAATGGGGAAGTTCTGCTTTGAGCTAACTGGAAGCCCTGTGTTCTTTAATTCATTCAACAAACATTTGAGAGACTGCTCTGCTTCAGGCACTTTGCTGGGCTCTGGGGGAATGAATACATGTATTTTCCACACCTCCGTGTAGTTTACTGTGTTGATGGGAAAGCCAGGAATAAACAGGAAAACAAGTAAATACATAATTACAAACTAAGAGACATGTTATTGGTGCAGGGATAGGGAAAATTGGGAGGATGTTGGTCAAGCTGAGGTTGAAAGGATGAGAGGGAGCCAGCTGGGTGTGGGACTGGAGTGTGGGTAGTGACCGGGACAGTGACTGCCACAAAGTGAGAGAGGCCAGCAGAGCCCAGGAGATATTGAGCCTTGCAGGTCGTGGCCGAGAACTGGGATTTTATTCTCTGCAACAGGAAATTATTGCAAGGTTATAAGCTGTGAGTGACATTTTCCTATTTTAAATTTGTATAAAGATTGGTATGGCCTCTGGGTGGCGATGGGAACATCCAAGCGCGAGAGTGAAAGCTCAGGGTCCCGTGGGTGGCCACTGCTGCTGCTGTACTGGCTGGAAATGACAGTCCACAGTGGTGGCAGTGGCTGGGGAGGCCACGTCAAGGTATAATTTGAAAGGTAGGTGGACAAACTCACTGGTAAACTGCATGCGAGGCAGGAAGGTGTGTTGGTCTGGATGACCCTGGGCCACTGAGTTTCTTCAGCTGGTCCTCTGCCAGCCCTCCCTGTGCCCTCCCATGGGGGAGGTCATCTCACAGGACTGACTACCTGGGATGTCTATCTTCTTTCCCCAAAGACTGTTTGAAACTCTTTATGGTGGTCCCTGAGAAAGGATGGAGTGGGAGCTGGCTGGATTCCCTGCCTCCCCAGCCCCCCATAAATTATGTTACTCCTACTCAAGCCTCAGTTTCCCCAGCTTTTCTTGAGAAGTGGATGCCTGCATGCTTAGCTTGCCTGGACCCTCCCTTCTGTCTCCCCTCAAGCCCACCAACAGCCCTTCCTCCAGCCACCACTCCCAAGCTCCCCATGGTCTGCAATATAATTTAGCTCAAGCCTTTAGTTAAAGACCAAGGCCAGTAGGTAGCTGATTTTCCCAGTCCTTGGGGCGGACACTTGACAGGTTTCTGTGCTGGGACTGAGGAGCGGAGGGAAAGGAAGTGGAGTGACTCATAATTAAGGATCCCGAGGGCCCTAGTCTGGTCCAGTTGGCCCAAGAGGGGTCCTGCCCCATGGGGGTCTGGTCAGTGGGCATGTGTGCACCTGACCTTCTGGAGGGTAGGCAGCTACCACCAGGGGCTGGGGCGGGGAAGCAGTGGGTGGGGGTGGGGGGGCAGGGATTAATTGCTTGGACAGAATATTCCCAGTGCCCAGCTTCGAGTTGAATTAACTTCCAAGAAAATATCTAATGTCCCTCCCCTTTCCCTTGGAGAAGCAACAACTGGTTGAATCCATCCATCTGTGTCTCTCCCACCCTCTGCATCCTGGGGAACATGGAGGAATCTAAAAAAGAAGTTGCCAAAATCAAGGTGGAGCATGAACCTCCCAGGTGTGCTTAGGAGCAGAGGAAGCAGGGAAAATAATGTTTTTGTTTCCCTGAAACACACACACCCCCTCAGTCCCAACCAAAACCAGATGAATATTTTAACACTAGTGTGTTTTGTTCAAGCCAGGAGCACACTGCATTCCTGGCAAGGCCAGAGAATGACCTGAAAACCTGAATATTGTAGGGAACAAAAGGTCCTTGGGTCTACCTCCGTCCAGGGTTATTTGAAGACTGGTTTGGAGGGGTTTCGGGGGCATGGGAGGAAGCGAGCAGGGTTTCTGCTGGTCCCCCTCCCTTCCAGGCTGCGTGCTGTGGGAGCCCATGCCCTGCTCTGTGGCACCAGGCAGCCGTGTGGAGCCACGAGGCCCCAGCCCCCAGCCATGCACCAGACAGAAAGGAAGAGGCGGGAGAGAGAA
Organism: Rhinopithecus roxellana; assembly: GCF_007565055.1. Lineage (NCBI taxonomy): Eukaryota > Metazoa > Chordata > Mammalia > Primates > Cercopithecidae > Rhinopithecus > Rhinopithecus roxellana. The sequence goes on from NC_044568.1 coordinate 28,067,002, forward strand.
GGAGAGGGCGAGAGGCAAGGGGGCTGGGAAATAGAGAAACAAACTCTATTTTCTGCTCATCTGAGGCGGGAGGCTCCTGCAGCCCACAAGCTCTCGGAGTGAAGCAATTTCAGACAGGGATGAGTGTCTGTTTTTCCCTGGAGCGGAGGCTAAAAAACCCCAAAGCCCTCGGTTTCTCTTCCCTTAATATCCTGTTTTAGAAAGTGCAGTTGTGAGAAGGTGAAGGAAATGAAGAAGACCCTTAGCAAATGGAAGCAGTCCTTCTTCCACCTGCTGGACCCAGGGAACTGGGATGCCTTATTCCAGCTGCTATGGATAGGCTGGACAGAGGCCGCCTCTGGGATTGGGAGAAGGAGCTTCTTGCTAAAGGGGGTCCCCGGCAGGTGGCCATTTGTGGACAAGGATTCAGATTCCTATCCTGTCTTGGGGGATGTTTACTGGGACTGGTGCCATTTGTGTGGCTTCAAAGACCTTGGACAATGGCATGCCCAGCTCCCTGCCCAGAGAAACGAGGATCTTGGAATACTGTGGCTCTAGGCTCTGTTGGTCTTGCCTTTCTTCCAAATGCAGGTGCTGGACATTCACCCGCTGCCGCCTTCTTCCACCCGCCCACAGTGTGTGCCTGCCATGTGTCTAGGTCGAGCAGGCACTGGCCTTAACTGCAATGTGAGTGCAGAGTTTCAGAGGCAGCCTCGTCCAGGGCAGCTGGGAGCTGGGTCTCTATCGCTGGCAAATAGGAACTAGAGAGGCTGTTATGTCCTGGAGAGGCCTCTTGCACCTGCATGGTGGAAGGAGGACAGAAGCTGCTTCTACAGTGGAGGGCTCCCTCTCATACCATCAGTGGGATGTGGGGAAATCCTTCTCTCTGTGAGTGAGGAGGGTCGGCACTGCCTGTGGCTGCCGACAAGGTTTCCTGTGGGCCTTAAGTCACCTCCTGGCCTTGCTCTCCTCCTGCACTTACCTGCTGCAAGTTCAGAGGCTGCTGGACTGCCTGCCCTACCTTCCCAGTCTTGCCACCACATTTCCCTTCTCTCTTGACCCTGCTCGGAGGGATATCCCAGCCCTCCTTTTCTCTGTGGAGATGCTGGCTCCTGGCTGGCCGCTGGGCCTCTCTGGATGTGGGGCCCTGGCATCTGCCTGGGTGTGAGCCTCAGTTCTGCACCCTGCTCTCTGGGCAGCTAGGCAAGTCATGTAATCTCACTGTGCCTGCTTTCTCCTTAGTAAAACGGTGATGATAACGGTACCCTCTCCTTATGTGCTAGTGAGAATTATATAAGCTAAGTATGTAGAGTGCATAGATCAGTGTTGACATGGAGTAGCAATGAGTACATAAATGTTTGACATTATTATGGCTGTGGTGGTTGATTTCTTTTCCTACAACTCTTTCCCATTCCTGGAGACTTGGCTCGCAGCACCCCTCCTGCAGGGACCCCACCCCGCCCAACGCCGGCTGGCTTGACCCCAGGTCTTCCATTGTCTGCCCTGGGTGGTTGGACACCCAGCCTTACTGCCTCGTTGTCTGCCCGGGTTGTCTTTAATGTTGTCACATCCATTTGGCACATCTCAGTTATTTCCAGATTCTTTTGAGAACAGGGACTTGCCTGTTTTCTCATCTGTGCCCTGTTTCTGGCTCCCAAATTCTGGATTTGGTAAATGTTTAGTAATCACTTCCTTCATTGAATAGTATTAAACTACATGTTTTAAAAGGTTAAAGGTCTTTCACTTCAAAGACTATATATAATAAAGAATATATGCGCATCTATTCCTTATCATATGGTATCTGCTCTGGGCCAGACCCTGGGAATCGCACCCGGTGCCAATGGAAAAAATTCAGCTCAGAGAAGAAAACTAATTTGCTCAAGGTCACAGCAGTTGGAAAGTCAAAGGTAGGACTTGAATTCAGGGCTCTGAACTCTACTGGGGCAGACTGTGTGGGCAGCAGAGAGTTGGGCTCTGGGGGTTTTCCAACAGGACCAATTTTCTGATGGGTAGGGACCAATTTGCTAAGGGTCGACCTTGGACTAGAGGCTGCCGTGGCCTAGTCTACAAGACTGTGAAAGAGTGCCTGCCTCCAGGTAGTGTCCACGGGTGGCATGGTGACCTCCGTTTTTATTGGTAGTGAATGTAGTTGCACTGGGGCTAACACTCAATGGACTTGACTCTCTCAAGGTTCAGGACACCTGGCAGTGCCCAGCCCAGCTGCTGCTCTTGCCTGCACCCCTGCCCCTGCCCCCACCACGAGTCCACCTGGCACCATAAGCTGCCTTGGACAGCAGCTGGCCAGACCCCCCAGTCAGCTGCCTAAGCACAGGGACCACAGCCATGATTGCTGTTCCCAGTGTTCCCAGTGTCTATCTTGGTATACAGTAAGTGGTCAACACGGGCAGCAGGAAATATGATGAGGGCCAAAGGGATTTTTCTGGTTCTGGCAACTTCCTCCAGAGAGCAAAGGAAAATTCTGGTTCCACGTCTGGGTATGGAGTTTGAGAAACGGGATGAACAGGGTAGGGTTAGAACCCTGACCTCTGAAATAGCCCCGCCCCTCTGTCTCTCCCAGGAGTCGGGAGCACTGTCTGGGGTGATCAGGAGAGAGCCAGGAGAGAACCAGAACCCCCATCCCAAGACAGAGTTTGGCCTTTGCTTCTCCCAGCCTGCACTCAGTCTCTGATCTAACCACCCTGGAGGGCTAGCCCGTGCCTCCTTCAGGCTCCTCAAAGTGTGGTCCAGTGTCCCACACCATCTGCAGTGTCTCAGAGTGTGCAAGAAACACCAAAGGCCAGGCTTCACCTGGTCCTGCCAAACCAGAATCTGCATTTTTAAAAGAACTCCAGGTGATTTGCATGCTCAGTCAAGTTTGAGAAGGGCTGACTTGGAAGTCAGGACACCCAGGGCAAACGCTGCGGGAGGTAGCACAGTGCCCTCCCGCCTGGCCTCTGTCGAAGCCCCGCCCACTGCTAGCCATACAGCTTGGGGATGTGGCCTGTCCTGGTTTCATTTCCTCCTAGACACAGTCTGGCCTATCTCGCTGTGCTGCTGAATGAGCACTGGGGCAGCACTGCTAACACATGCCCTGCACTTAGCACACAACCTGGGCATCGTGAATGCTGGCTGGGTGTGATGTTAGAGGCCTTAAGAACCTAGAGAGTGAAGTGGCTGCGGCAAATGGGAGGGGAAACTGCTGATCCGAAGGTAGTTTTGCACTGGGCTTGTTTAGTGGAGCTTAACTTAGGAGCTAAATACCCACCAGGACTCCCTGTGGAATTATTACATGAAATGGCAGGGAGATGGGGAGCCAGAGTTAATGCTGGTGATAGCAGTTTTTTTTAAATCTAAAAAGAATGTGTTGAAAGCAAGTGAAACCCCTGGTGATCGCAAATGTATTGCCTAAGTTCTCTTAGCATATCCACTTCCCTGAGTGATGCCTGGGTTCGCGTGAATGAGCCGCTTTCTTCTCATTACGAAGGTGCAGAGCGGCTTCCGCAATGACTCTGGGTTCCGGCTGGCAGTCTGGTATGGGTCCTCGATCCGTGTGTGGAAGCTGCATCCTTGTGTGGTGGCAGGAGGGGCTCCGTGGGCAGTGCCGGGCATCTGGGCCTTCCAGCAGCTTAAATGCCTCCGATTAGCAAGTCGGGCGGGAAGAGGTGCTAAAAAGAATTCTTCCCACCTCCTCCGCTGGCATGTTTTGAAGGGAGTTCAGTTATGAGACTATTAAAATGTTATTTTGATAATTAAGCCCACAGCTGTTCCGAGGGCGGCAGGGGCAGGCAGCACACAGGCAGCAGAAGGCCTGGTGCTCTCCCAGGCTCCAGGAGAGAGGGAAGGCAGGAGGGAGCAAGGCAGGGTGAGGTCGGACACAGGACCTGGAGTGCAGCTGGCTGTAGGTGGAGAGTGCCCCTGTCATTGGGTTCAAGGATGCCTTTGAATGACTAGAGGGAACAGTGGCTCCAACAGGCTTCCTGTCTTAGGTATGGCAAGCTGCCCCCCACATGGGGATATCTACTAGGTTTCACCAAGACTCTCAGAGCAGGGGTCCCTAGATGAGTGGTTCTCTAAGTAGAGTCCAAGGACCAGCAGCATCAGCATCAGCATCGCCTGAGAGCTTGCTAGAAATGCAAATTCCCAGCCCCGCATACACCTGCTGAATCAGAAACTCTGGGCGAGGACTGGCAATCAGTGTTCTGTCTTTTTAGAGACAGGATCTTGCTCTGCCACTGGAGTGCTGTGGTGCTATCATAGCTCACTGCAGCCTCAAACTCCTGGCTCAAGTGATCCTCGTGCCCCAGCTTCCTGATTAGCTGGGACCACAGCCATGTACCACCATGCAAGGCTAAGTTTTAAAATTTTGTGTATACAGGGGTCCCACTATGTGGCCCAGGCTGGTCTCGAACTCCTGACCTCAAGCAATCCTCCCGCCTCAGCCTCCCAAAGAGCTGGGATTACAGGTGTGAACCATTGATCCCAGCCTGTAATCTTTGGTTTAAAAGACTCTCCAGCTGATTCTGATCCACTAAAGTTTGAGAACCACTTTCCTTAAAGATCACCTAGCAAATGGGGCTCAGCCATGCAATGATTCCTTAGAGATTGGTACGGATTGCTGTGAGGTATGGATGAGGGCGTGGGGATGATCAGCAGGCTCGCCACGTGTAGGCATCCCTGATCTAGTCCTGTTCCTTCACTGAACTAGATAGCAAAGAGAAGCCCAGAGAGGGGAAGGGGCTTGTCTAAGGCCACTCAGCACATCAGAGCAAAACTGGAATTAGCAATCAGCTAGGTCTCTTGATTCCAGATCTTTCTGTTGGACTATCTTTCTGAATGCAGAGGATAGATGCAGTGGTTTGAATGTGTCCCCCAAATTTCATGTGTTGGAGATTTAATCCCAAAATCTGTATGTTGAGTCATTTGGAGGTGGGACCTATGATGGAACTGGTGGCTTTACCAGAAGAGGAGAGACCTGAGTAGACATGCACACACTTGCCCTCTTGCCATGTGATGCCCTGCGCCACATTATAACATGGCAAGGAGGCCCTCTCCAGATGTCGCCTCTGTGCTCTTAGACTTTGCAGCCTCCAGAATCATGGAGCTAATTAAACTTATTTTCTTGATAAATTACTTGTCTGTGGCATTCTGTTATAGCAACAGAAAATGGAGTAAGACAATGGAGCAGGGAGAGAAGAGGTTTCAACTGGAAGTGATTAGTTAAGCCAAGGAGATGCCCCATGGTTTATAAACCCAGAATATATTCACTGGCCTGGAGTCTCCCAGCATCCTCTAGACATGTTCTGCTGGGAGTTACTGCAGGACATACATCAGTCCACCCACGCATCCATGCATCCACTGGTCCATCCATGTATCCATTTACTCCTCTACCCACTTCTACCTTCCATCAGTCTATTCGTCCATCCATCATCCATTGTCCATGTGTTCATGTATCCATCTAAATATTTAAGTCACCATTCACTCACCCATTTGCTTATTCACCTCCCACCCATTCATCCATCTACCTGTCCACTAGTTAGCCAAACCTTCCCACTCTCCCTTATGAAGAGCCTACATGTACTAGGCACTCCATATCATTCTCAACCAGTAGAAACCTAAGTTAACCCAGGTCACATGAGTTGGTCACGTGAGTTCTGTAAGAGACTATTGAGCCAGGATTATGACAACAGTTGAGTCTCTCCACAGCTCTTCCTAGGACCTGCTCTTCCATTCCTCCTATTGACAGCATCTCTCTCCAGTGTGCACTGTGGGAAGCCTCATGTTCTTGTCCTTTGTACCACCACCACCTCCATCCACACCTTCCTCACAGTTCCTTGAGCTATGGTAGTGGTGTGTCAGGTGGTCTCCCCACAAGCAGCCTCTCCCAACTCATGCCGTCACTCACAATCTGGAAGTACCACACTTGATCATGCCACTTCTCACAAAGACTCCAGTGGGCTCCTTAGTGCCTGTAGAAACAAGCCCACTGTTTTGCTCAGCTATCTGATGCTCTCTGTGCTTGGCCCAGTCTAGGTATCAATGTTATGGCCCTTTAGTTTCCAATTTGTGCTGTAGCCAGAGTGGGTGATTTGCTGTTTCCAGACTGTTTTTGGCATGTGCTTTGGCTTCATGCTTTTGTGCATGCCATTTCCTGTGGAAAACACCTTCACCCCGTGTGCCTCACTCCCCCCAGTTAAAATCCTTCCCACTCTCCGTGGTCCTGCTCCAATGCCTCCCCCTCCTTTTACTCATGCGGTCTGTCCTTGTGTCCCACTGGGATGGGACCTTCTCTCTGCAGAGGGAATTGTCATGTTTCTGACTCCTGTTTACAAGTCTCCTGCTCACAGCAGATTTCAGGCAGCTGCAGGTCTGTGTCATCTCCATTCCAGGTCACTGCCCGGTGCCTGACACATAGTAGGTGCTGCTTCTGAACCCGGCAGTTCAGGGCTTAGTTACATGTGTCTAAGATGCGTGTTGTAAGGGAAAGACCTAGAAAGGGCTACTGGGGTCTAACAGTTGGGTTAAAAGGCCTTGAATGTTGTTTTCCCTTTAGTACACACAGTGCCTGGCACACAGTAGGTGCTCAATCAGTATTTTTTGAGTGGAAGAATGAATGAAAATGTTTACCTTCTCCTTTAATGTTTGTAATTTCAAAATAAATATGGAGCAAAGAAAGCAGGAATAATACTAAAAATTCAAAACCCAACTTGCCCTCTGCAGTGTTGGTCATCTAGGAGGGCAGCTGCCTGTTCCCTTGTCCCTGTTTTGGAGCGGTCTGTGTCCCTTGTCCCTGTTTTGGAGTGGTCTATGGGTTCGAGTGGGGAAGGGCTGTGCATTTCACTTCTGAACTTCCAGTCAGAACCTGCATCCTCTCTGCTCTTCTGGTCTATTCTGCGTGCCCCACCGCTCATCTGTTCTCTGTGGTGAACTGGAAGTGGCCTTCTGAATGTATCTCCCTGTTTGGAGCTTTCGGTTGCTCCCATTGTCCTTAGGTAGAGATCCTCAATGTAGCCCACAAGGCTCTGTAGGGTGGTCAAACGGCCCCATCCTCCCCTCCCCTCCATCTGACAATTGCCCCTCACTTTGCATTCCAGCCACAGGCCTTTGTGCATGCTGTTCCTCTTCTGGGACTTTGCTCTTCACGTCAGACCTGCCAAGACACAGGCCTGATGCCCTTGGAGTAGCTTCCCCTTTCTCTACCCTCCTGGACGTCCATCTCTCAGGCTGCGGTTAGGTGGTGACTCGTGTGTGCAACTGGTGAATATCTTCCTCCCTGGTTGGACTGGGAGCTCCTGGTGGGCAGGTACCACCAAGACCTGAGGCTTTATGCACAGTAAGCATTTGATGCTTATTTTTTTGAATGAATGAATAAATGAATAAAAAATAGATACAAGGTAGGTATTTAGTAGATGTTTTAATCATTGAATGAATAAATGGACAGCACACTATAGATGCCTAGCAAATTCTTGTTGGATAAACCAAAAAACCCAAGCAAATCGAGAAGGCTCAGTACCTTGTTGGAAAGCCCAGCCAGTGACTCTTCCAGTTAGGCCTTCTCCAGACCAGGGATGCTGTCTGTCCATCCTGCCCTCCTGCTCTTGCCCTGTTAGCTCAGGAGGCCATGCATGGCCATGCCTTTCACCCTCCTGCCTGTTCTACCCCAGCACATAGGCAGGACCTGGGGGAGGGTGGCGGTGGGGCCCTAGAGACCTCTGCTGACCCACTTGTGCTGGGGGCGGCCTTCTGGTGAGTGATGGGATGGAGCCTGCCTTGGCCTCTGACCCCTGGTATCACGACTCTCTTTGCACTTCTGTAATCTTTTCAACTCCAGAGCTGTCTGGTCCAGCCCTGATATGGAAACATCTTCCAGAACATCTGTTTTCCTCCTCAATCAATACACTCCCCAAAGAGGGCCAACTTGCCAAATATTATATATAACATCAAACATGCTATCTGAATTCAATTAAGTGGTTTGGTTGGGGAAGAGGTTGTGGTAATTAAGCATACTGTTTTGGAGCAAATTATAGCAAACTGTTTCATTCTTCATTAGCAGGCACCTCTCTTGACTCCCTATGAGCTAAAAATGAGGGAGAGGAAGAAAAAGAATTAAATAAATACCCCCCCAACTTACCATATAAATGAAGATAGCTTGATGTACTGGAACCACTATGGGCTTTAATTTTTAGCTCTGTGGTGCTCTGTGGCCATGGTGAAGTTATTTAACCTCTCTGAGCCTCAGCCTTCTCATCTGTAAAATGGGGATGGTAACACCCATCTCACAGGGTTGCCATGAGAGTTAAATGAGATCATGAAAGAAAGAGCCTGCCTGGTACAGTTCTATGCACAAAGCAGGCCTTCACTAAAGGGTCACGATGACATGGAGGTGCATTGAGGCTGGATGATTTATGCTTCGTCAGTCAGAACCAGATTCGGCGTCCTTTTTCTACCAAATGCATCTCACGAGTGTGCTAGTGTATTTGTGAGTTTCTGGGAGCAGGGATAAGGACTCTCCTGTTTCATTTTGTTTGACACCCATAGTCCACAGCTCAGAGCAGGCAGGCTCCATAGGTGAGGAGGGTCAGAATGTAGACCTCAGATGGCTTCAGGTCCTGGTTCAGCACCTCCTTTAGCAGCTCTGAATCCCTTGGGCAAGTTGCTTACACCCCTGCCACATCAACTTCCTCCTCTGTAAAATGGGATATCACTAATTATTACTGACCTCCTAGGTTGCTGTGAGGATTTAATGAATTTAAAAATGGAAAGCATTTAAATAGTGCCTGACACATAGTAAAAGCTCCCAATACATGTCAGTTTTGTTATTCATTTATTTAAACAATGGCCCGTTTTAAGCTGCCAGTTTTTTTCCATGGGCACTCCACTATTTAGGCTAGGGATACACCACACAACCAGCCCCAGATTAACAGCAGTGCCCATTTATCAAGTGCCTACCATGTGTCAGTAGAAGGCCCAGAGGAGGTGCTTAACATCCATTCTCCATGGCTGTTGCAACAAGCCTGCTGTTACTTTCATCATCCAGGGGAGGAAACTTCGGCTCTTAAAGTAATCTAGCTGAGGCCATATAGGCAGCCAGGACGTTACAGGGCTAGCATTTGTACTCAAGCCTATGGGGCCCCAAAACAGCTCTCTTTTCACTCTGCCATGCTGCCACTCAGAAAAACACACCTCCCAACCCTGACCCTAACTGGGCATCTGCTCTGTGCAGACTTTCACATCTGCAATCTCAGTGGATTATCCACAAGTCTTGGAGGATTCGTATGTTGACCCTCATGGGGCATTCTGACCCTTAGCAACTGCCTTCTCCAGGAGTCCATGAAAAGCTCATTCTGGGTTGAGTGAGGTGATAGGACAGGCTCATCCTTCCTGGAAGAGGGGAAACTGGTTAGAAGGATTTTGTCATCCAGGAGGGAAAAGATGGCGGCCTGAAGAAGGATGCTGGTAGCCGAGGTGGAAAGGAGAGGGTGGATTGTGGAGAAAACAGGATTGGTCACCAGTGGCATGCGCAGTAGGTGCTGGAGTTCTTTAGAGGCGGAGGTTTTCCTCAGAGGGATGTTGTTCTGGGAAACCTTACTAGAAGGGGCTGGTGGGGTCTTATCTGACTCCTGAAGGAGGGATGGAGTCATTTCACACAGTAGAGACATGAAGAGTAAAGGTTTGGAGGTGGGAAGGCCCTGGGACCAGCTTTGGGGAGCCGAGGAGGAGGATGTGAGAAGGTTCCTGCATTCAAGGAGCTCCCTGTGTGTTCTGGGACAAGAGGCCTGCAGCCAACTGTGGCACAAGCAGAGTGACATCGAACACCAGCTATTCCACAGATTTGGGTGGGCTGTGAATTTCAGTGCCCAGGAGAGGCTTCCAGGGATAGGAATGGGTATGGGAGTGATTGGGGAGCCCTCATTGGACTCAACAGCTTGTGCAGAGAGCATTTGTCATTCATTCATTCATTCGTTAGACCATCAATGTACTAATACTGTGGGGCAGGAGACCAGGCGGAGACAGGAAGGGAGACAGACAAAAAGGGACAAAAGCCCTCCCTGGGAGGCACTGAAGGTTTAGGAGGCATACAGCTGTCAGAGGTTTTTTGAGTTGCAAGAGCTGGAACCCTGCCCCTAGCTGGTCTAGGGAACAAGGGGAAGGGCTCGCTGCTGCTGAAACTCGGGCTTCTCAAGGTGCAACAGGCCCAGCCCTGCCCTCTCTCTCTCGCCAGCTCTCGGTCCTCCTTTTCTCTGTTAGCCTCCCTCTCTGCCAAAACCTTTGCAGTATGGTACGGAAAACGGCCACCAGCCCCTCCAGGCCTACATCCTACCAGCTTAGCTGGTAGTTCCATGGGTTCCATGACAAGAGAGTCCTTAAACCTCCATAATACCAGAAAATTCTTACAATTGGCTCTGATTGGCCACGCCTGGTCACATATTCATCTTTGAACCAATCACTTTATCCAGAGGCATGGAAAACACTCATTGGCCAGGCGTTAGTCACATGCTTATCCCGGATCCAATCTCTTTATCCAGAGACAGGGAATACACTAATTGGCCAGGACTGAATCACATGCTCACCTATGATTCAGGAGTGCCATTATTCTCTGATGGAGGTTCCCCAAAAGACACTTGGGTCATTGTTCCCAAAAGGAGGGAGAATGGATACTGGCAGGAATAAAAACAAGGTCCACTTCCGTAGAAGTATAGACCGGCTCTCCCCTGCAGGAAGGAGTGGAATGAGTACTTAGAGCGGGGTCCACCCTGTCAAGTGGGATGTCAGAAGCTGGCCATCAGAGAGGGCTGGGTCCATGGGAAGGGGGGTCTTCTGGGCCAAGGAATGGCCACACCTGGTGGAGGCCACAAGGGCAGAGGAGGCCCTAGCCTCTCTTGACATCTCATGTGCCTAATTTGCTTCCGCCTGGACTGAACAGTTATTCTTTGCATCCTCCCTACTGGGGCTGGGCTCTTTTCAATGCCTTCCCTTTTCCCTGGTGAGTGCATTTCAGGGTGGGAATGGGAGCTTTTGTTAAGGCCGCTTGTGGTCCGATTCCTGGTTGGCCAGCATGAACGGCCACCGACATGGCAGGGCTGGCTCTGACTGGGAGACCTTTTTCATTTGAACCCTTCTGGGGTCTGTCTAGCCTGATTCTATCTGGGCAGCGCATAGTGTTTTCTGGACAGAAACCCAAAGCTCACCCCTGTTTCCACCTTGTGGAGCTGTGCGTCAGCATCATGGGAGCATCACAGTGGCAGCTTTGTACCTCCCTTTTGTCCTGAGAGGGAGACAGGTTGGCTTGGGAAATGAAAGGATCAGCTAATGCCGTCCTGGGTCACATCAAAGCCAGCTAAAGCAGCTCATCACAGCTTCACAGGTGTGGAGGTTCAAGTTGTCAGAGGCCCTAGTCCTAGCCTCAGCCCTGCTTGCAACTTGCCTTGTGATCTTTGGCAAGTCTCCGTTCCTTTCTGAGCCTTAAATTCCTTATTTGCCCACACAGGAACGTGAACACTTTCTGAAGGGTAAAACTTAATTCGCGAGTGATGTCATCAATTTGGGCCCATTCCTTTCTGTCCCAATGAGAGTCCCAGTGAGAGGACCCCATGTTAACCCTCTTCTGTGCCATTGTTGTTGCTGGCAGCTTTGGAACACGTGGCTCTCATTTTAGGACAAATGGCTCTCCCTACTCAGGGAATCAGCTGTGAGTTTTGTGCACAGGCTGCCCCCTCTCAAGGTTGCTGCTGACCCCCTCCCCAAAGTTCCCTGACACCCTCTTCCCCTCTCCTTCTCTGACTTCTGGGGTGAAACTCGGCACTGCCACCACCTCCCAGGACTGCCCGCCAAGCCATTAGCCTCCCTTCTCACTGGCTGCACATCAGCACAGTAATCATTTTCAGATTTACAAGCATTAAATATTTTAATTTAATGCCTTGGCTCTCTTGTAATTCATGCACTTAATTATATGATAATTACTCAAATGAAAGAGATACAGCTGCTGCCGTATCAATTCTGAGGGAAGACTGGATTTTTGAGTTGGACTCATTTTGGGACATCCCTCCCCACAGGCCCCCTGCAGCCCTTCTTTTCTTTGGGTCATGGAGTCTTTCATAGCCCCTCCTCCCCCAGCCAGTGCTGGGGCTGGGCTGCAGGTGGGGTGAGAGTCTAGGCAGTCTGTACCCATCTGCTCCAGCAACAGGGTGTGGATCCTGCCCCAGTTGGGTGACCCAGACTCTTATGGGTGCTGCTCTGCAAGCAGAGAAATCTAATGACCAGTGAGCCAGGTTGGGGAGCCATGGGCCTTCTTTGAGTGGTAGAAGAGGAAGGACCTTCTCCATGCTTCTCTCCCCACTGGGCAGCAGAGGTGGCTGCGAGTGCTGTTTGGCGGCCTCTGTGGCAATTAGAGAGGCCAGGAAGCCTGTCTCTTCCTCTAGCGATGGAAGCCTGGGGGAAAGGAGTCAACTTCTTCTCTGAGTATCTCCACTGGAAGCGGGGCTAGACCAGGCCTCCTACTACTGACCACCAGGGGGTTTGCAAAGACAGATTAAGGATGGAGGCAAGCGTGGAAGGAAGGAAAGAAGGAAGGAAGGAAGGAAGGAAGGAAGGAAGGAAGGAAGGAAGGAAGGAAGGAAGGAAGGAAGGAAGGAAGGAAGGAAGGAAGGAAGGAAGGAAGGAAGGAAGGAAGGAAGGGTGGTGCTTTCTGATGGGGGTACCCACCTTGTTCCTATCACCCCTCCCCTCCCTTTCTCTCCCCTCCCTTTCTTACCCCTCCCCTCTCCTCTTCGTTCTTTCCTTCCATCCTTATCTTTTCCATTTTATTTTCCTACTTTTCTTCCGTTTTCTCTTTCCCTATGGACATCTAAAATTGTGTTTGATGCCTGAAGGGTACTGGCTGTTGTGTAAGAACTGTAACTATTAATATTTGGCAAGCATTTCAACTTCTGCCCTCCCCTGTTCACGGAGCCCCGTTGGGTCTGATGTTGCTGAGTGGATCAACTAGAGACCCTTTGAGTTGATGGCACCAGCAGATTTGAGAATCAGGTGGTGTTGCCTTGAGTCAGGTCCTCGTTGGTTCTGAGGGTGGGACGCATGTGGAAGGGCCTCTGCAAAGCTCAACCTGCTTCCTTAGGGGAGAAGACCCCCTTTCTCTTACTGAGAATCAAAGAGAAGTGGCAGTGGACTCCTGGGCAGAGCCCTAGTGAGAGGGGCCCGTGGTGCTCTGGCACTCAGGCTTGAGCTTTTGAAGAAGCATTTTGGCTTTCCTTGGGATGAGAAGTTGGGTCCGGAGGCAAAATTTCCAAGCCAATAATGTGTTCAGGCTTTTTGAAAGTTTCCTGGTTGTTCAGGTGGGGAACCTCTTGGTGTAAGGGAAGACCTTGGCCACTCTGGGCCCACATGTTTCATAGGTGTGGGAGAGCTGGACAGTGCATTTCTGCCGAAGTGTGGGTTTGCACTGAAAAGGGTTACAAACGGTTCGCCCGTATGCAGACAATTTTCAGCTAGCTTACAGCAGCTGCGGCGCCGTGCTGATAGATTAAAAGCAGCAACCAGCCCCAGAATGAAGTGTATTAGAACTCCTGCTGGGTCGAGCTGGGGAGAGGCCCACACAGCTGTCATCTAGGCCAAGTTTCCAACTGAAACCTCAAGAACAGGATGGAACTCTGAGAAAAGTTAGCTTTCTAAATGAGGTGGCCGGCTGTTAATCAGGAGAGCGGGGAGAGGGACCCGTGGAATGCTGGGGATTTAGAAGATGAGGATGAGGAGGAGATTGGTGGAAGTGTCCGCCCAGACCAGGAACTTTGTACAGAACTGTGATTTCTGGGGCCAGGGAGCAAAGAGGCTGTTGCTGGCAGGGGACCCAGGGCTGGGCACAGCACCCCCTCCTTCTCCCTTGCTCCAGGCATGTCTTGGGAGTTGGGTGAATAAGAAGGACATCTACGTGTTTCCACACTATGTCCAAAGGCTCCAGGAGCTCAGTGCCACCACACCATGCTCAGGCCCCCGTGGCTGAAATGGTAGGGTGATTCTCGGATCTGGGGAGCTGCACAGATCTACTTTTGTCCTGGGAATTTTCACTGTAGAGCCACCTGCTGTCAGCTGGCCTTCGCTTTTCCCTGGCTACGACATGGGGGCCGTTTTGGCTTGATACATTTAAGGGATGTCTTCTTCTCTTGTGTTGAGAAAGGCTCTTGGCAGGGATCGGGTCCTGGCCCCTGAGTCTGACTCAAAGCGGGAGAAGGGGGTCCTTCCCATTGTCACAGATGCCACTTGAGAACAAATCTAGCACACCCTCATCGTTAGAAAAACCAGCATGCTGAGAAAGAAATCTGGAAATATTCTCTTCTTTTCTTTTGATACATACTTGTTTTTGCAATAAGAAAAATGCTTCCTGTTGGAAGAGTCAGGTGAGTCTTTGCTGAAAAAAAAAAGGAATAAATCCAACTTAACTACATTGTGATTATAAATAGTACAATATATGGCCATAATTCAGTGGCAGTGGTGTTTGTGGTACATCTATAGCAAATCTATCCATTTAACAATTTGCTGTGTCCTCACTCAGGCAGGCCACTGGGCAGGCCACTGGGCAGTCCGTCAGCTGCAGGTGTGGCTCTAAGCATCAGGTGCACTGGGTCATCAAGGAAACACAAACCTGGGCAAAGAGCCTGCTGGTATCACATCAACTGTGGCAGTCTTATGTTGGGAAGAGGCCTGGCTTCCAAAGCTGCTGTGCATGACCTTGTCCCATCAGATGGTGGGAAATAAGCTCTGCCCATTGATGGTGTGATTAGAGGCTCTTGAGCAGACATGGAACGGTGGTTTCTTGCCTGATGAGCAATCAGGTTGGAGATGTTTTCTTGGATTCCTGAGCTGGCCATACCAGTGGAATGTGTATGTTTCAGTGGCAGGCCATGGGGAGGGGTCTCAGGGGTGAGGGAAGGGTGCAGGTGGATGCCATTGGCCTGGTCCAAGGGTGTGGTTGGGACAGTGCAGACAGGCCTAGAGGCCAAAGACATGGCTCTGGGAGGCAGACTACCTTGGTTTGAGTGTGGGCTCTGCCCCTTCGTGGCTCTATGACTTTGGACAGGCTGTCCCACTTTCCTTGACTCTAAAATCAAGATAATGACAGCATCTCTCTCAGAGAGTTGTTGTGAAGATTAAGTGAGGTATCATTTGTTTTAGACCTTCTGTGTTGCTGTGAAGGAATACCCAAGACTGGGTGATTTATAAAGAGGTTTATTTGGCTCCCAGTTCTACAGGCTGTAGAAGAAGCATGACACCAGCATCTGGGGAGGGCCTCAGGCTGCTTCCACTCCTCGGATAAGAGGGAAGAGAGCCTGTGCAGAGGTCATGTGCAGAGGCCATGTGGCAAGAGAGGGAGCAAGAGGGAGGGGAGAGGTGCCAGGCTCTTTTTAACAATCAGCTCTGCGGGAACTAACAGAGCAAGAACTCACTCATGCTCCTGCCCCTGTGACCCAAACACCTCCCACTAGACCCCAGCTCCCAACACTACCACGCTGGGGATTAGATTTGAACATGAAATTTAGAGAAGTCAAACATCTAAACTACAGCAACATGTAAAATGCTTATAGCTGGCCGTGTGGGCGCAGTGGCTCACGCCTGTAATTCCAGCACTTTGGGAGGCCAAGGTGGGCGGATTGTGAGGTCAGGAGATCGAGACCATCCTGGCCAACACAGTGAAACCCCATCTCTACTAAAAATGCAGAAAAATTAGCTGGGCTTAGTGGCTCGTTTCATGCCTGTAATTCCAACTACTCGGGAGGGTGAGGCAGGAGAATTGCTTGAACCCAGGAGATGGAGGTTGCAGTGAACCGCGACTGCGCCACTGTACTTCAGCCTGATGACCGAGCAAGACTCCATCTCAAAAAAAAAAAAAAAAAATGCTTACAGCTATGCTGGGCAAGTACCCAATGAACGTTGGCTATGTGGTCAAATTATTCCATAATCTTGAATAGTTTGACAAGAATCCTAGAACCTCAAAGCATCTGGTCTGATTCTAGAATCCATTCATGAATCTCTTCCACAAATGCCCAACTTTTCTTGAATGCCTCCCATGATGGTGAACTCACCCCAGGCTGCCATTACAATCAATCATAGACAACTTTTTGTGGATCTAGTTTCCAGACTGTACTTTTTTGGTGGTTCTCACTTGATACAAATACTTTCTTGGCTTCTTCAGTATAGATTCCCAAGAACAGTCAACAGCTGCCACCCATCGGGTGCGTATCAGGCCAGGTACTGTACCAAACACTTTACCCACAGGATCTCGTCCATCCTCCTGTGTCCTAAGAGACAGATATTATTTTGCCTCCATTTTACAGACGAGGATAAAGGGTCAGAGAGTTAATTTGTTTAAGACTCACACAGATCCAGTTCAGCTGGCTGGGACTGAGATCTGTCTGATGTCCTAACCATTATCCTTTCCAAGCAAGCTCAGAACCAGTCAATTCTCTGGTGTTTTTCTCTGCTTCTCCCTTCTCAACTGCAGTCAGCCCACTCTCCCATAATGGTTTCTTCCCATTGATGTTTTATTTGCATGATTTGGGGAGACTGTATAGGGATGTTACCTTCTGTGAGATATTATATCTATAGCTTCTCCCAGCACCATTAAACTAGTAGGATAAATTCTGTCTGCAGGAGACAGAAACCACTCACCACTGTTGTCTAGTCTCTTACATTAATAAAAGTAATAATCTGATAAACTGGTTATTGTAATTTATCCCCATAAAGCAGAGCATGTGCCTGAATTGTCAATCGGCCCTCAAAGCAGTAGAAAATAGCCAGCAATTACCAGAGGCTCAGTGAACAAGGTGGCTGCAATCCTGGGGTCTTCAAATTAGGAGAAATAATGAATGCATCCAGAACACATCCATTTTTCAGCAAGTGCTGCATGGATTATAAAATTTATTATCAATAAAATTATTCACTTGTGCCCTATACCGCACTTAATGCACCTGAAGTGAGAAATTAGAAGTGTGTTTAATTCTGGGGCTGGAAGAAAATACAAGTGCAGCAAATTTGCAGTAATAGGAGAAAGTTAATGCCTGGCAAAAAAAGGAATCAATTTAGTGATTGCTTTTATATTTTGGAAGAGCAGATTAGTTTTTCATGCTTTTTTGTGATAAAAGCATACAGATTCACTTAGATCCATGGTTTTCATATTGTTTTCAAAGAATAAAGAGAGGTTATGAATTAAGGGGAATATACAAAGGTGAAAAGTATGTGCATGCCATCTGTATTCTATGTATCTGGTGCATATATGTAATATATGTGTGTATATATCTATATATCCCTCTATACATCTATATACACACATACCCACAGTAAAGTAGATGTAGTAGCAATATAGTTGGTAAATATTTAATAACTCACTGTCTGATAAAAAACAGAATTTTGGTTTTGTAGCCTTTGCCGATTTCTGTGGTGTAAATACTCCCACTGTGGGCCAATTTCAGCCTACCAATATCATTTCGCTGAATCTGGAGTTGGGAAGAGAGACTCACAGTTGGTTCTCAGGAGTCAGTATGAACTGGCTCTAGCCCAGCCCTATTTTATATGTGCAATGTATGTGCATATAGACAGACACATATTATCTCTATGGTTTAAGAAAAAAAGAAAGGAAACATAAATGCTATCCATCAGTTTGAGCCCTGAGTATCATCTGTGTATTTTCCCAAGTGCCAGCCTCCTTTAGTGAATTTGCATGTACATTTTATTCAAGTAAAGAGCAGCCTCCTGCCCTGGAAACACAGTGACTTTATTTTCATTAAGTTCCACATGCAAAAGGAGAAAAGAAAAGAAGAAAAGAAGAGGTGAAGAAGGAGGGGGAGAATCCAGGCTTGGCTTCCCTTGCATTAGCAACACTGGCTTGTCTTCAGCGTACTCGGCGGACTCGCCTCGGTTTTTATCCAGCCATTGTTCTTTTTACACCGAGTTTGCACACTGTGGTGCGTCTGGGGAATTTCAGCAGTTGGAATATACATGAAAAGAGTTCCGTTCCACTTTCATAAGGTCCCTGGATGGCTTGGACGAGGCCTCAAGGCCCCATGGTAGAGCCGGCACCACATTCGTATTCCTTCCCACACCACACACGATAGCACGGAGCCCAGACCAATCGAAAACTTGACAGTAAGCCTTTTGATTTTGCGGGGAAACCTTCATCACGCTGAGAGAGGGAAGGGAATATAGCCCAAACTGGACTTCATACTGTGGCAAGCTTGAAATCCCAGCCCAACCACAGAGCCGGCTGATTGGAATAGTTGGAAACTGTGTCCAGGAATTCGGCTGCAAGAACTTGGCTCACAGCAACTTCGGCCTTTTTGAAAGAAAAATTGTCAACTGGGAGAGCCACTTGGGGCCTGGGTTTAATCTGTCCAGGCAGTAAAGATTCACGGAAATGATTGGCCAAGTTTCCCTAAAATGCTCAGAGCTCCTACCTATTTGGGGACTCCGGAGGTGGGAAGGAGCAGGCTCACTGGCTCCTGGTGACAGCTGTCGTCACTGCCGTGATGATGGCAGTTGTCACCGGCTTCGACGCTATTGCTATTTTGTTAATCGCCAACCTGCTGCTTGTGAGATAGCAGAGTCAGAGGTGCAAACAAAGCCATACAGAGCATATGTTCTACTCGGTACCCTGCTCTCTCAGGCTACTGTGACAGGGTGGCAATTTTCTGGGCACACCTTTTGCCCAGGCAAAGTCACCATGACATTAAGATGGCCAAAGACCAAAGAGAGGCTAACATTGAAATCATAGATGTGCACTGGGTAAATCTACAAGCAGTAGTACCATTTGCACCTCTCTTGGGAGGACGTCTGTGGGCTTTCTTGACTGGGATGTGCCTTCATTTCACTCATCTTTGTTTGAAAATGTTAGTGAGTACGGGACCCTGCTATGAAATACCCATGAAATTCAAGCATCTGGGTACCATTGGCCAGCAATGTCCTGATGATACTGATGTAGACAGTAGACCTTAGTTCAAATGCACAAAAGATGGAGCTTGGCGAAGGTCCACAGAGCCAGGAGTCAGGAGCAGACCGCCCGCAGGAAAACACGTTGTCATCAACTCTTCTTCCTTGACAAGGATATTAAGTCCTGGTCTTTTCAGGGGGGGAAGATTCATGCTCTTGGGACAGAGATAAGTCAGTGATGTTGAGATAGGATTGGGTCCAGCCACTCATTCTGGAGCAGGAGGGAGTTGGAGTAATTTCATCAGAGATGGATGGAGACTGGTGAGGATGTTCCCTGGGGCCTCCTAGAAAGATTAGGGGGAATCTCTCGCCATCTGGCCCCATGCTGATGCTCCAGCCCACCATACCTCATTAGCAGGGAAGGCTTTGTTTTCTGATTTTCTTTTTATTTCCCATACTCTACCCTGTTCCCTGACCCCTTTTGGTACTGAGTGGGAAAGTACAAAGCAGGAAGTGGCAATATCCCAGGGCTTTGCCCCTTTTGTGTGGCCGAGCCACAGATAAGTCAGTAGACCTCTCTGGGACTCGGTTTCTCTATCTGTGAGATGGAAAGTACTCCCCACCCCAGACATATAACTGTCTTTCAGAGTGGCGTTTAGGAGCCCAGGGGATGGTGAGAAGGTGGAAGGGACAGCTGACTCAGGCCATTGCCTGGGGCCAGCCTGGGCCAGGGATGTCCAAGGTTGGGGGAAGCCCCTGTGGCCCCTAAGGAGCTCAAGACTTGCCCCCACCTTGGACACCCCTGCCTCTGAGACCCCCTTTCTGAGTGGTTCTGATGTCATTGTTGGGCCCCTCCAGGTGGGACCCCCCCAAAAAAACTGCGCTCACTTCCAGGTATACCTTGGTGCTTCCCAATGCCAAGACTATTCAGGAAAGGGTAGAAACCTAGTAATTTCTCAGCTGGAGAGTGTTGCAAAAATAAATGTCTTCTGGAGGTTGAAAGGTTGTCAAATACACACTGAGCCTAATTGGGTCCTCAAAATGTGCAATTCCTGCTGATTTCATGGAAGATGTGGACGTGGGATGTGTGTGCATGTACAAGTGTATGCGTATGTGTGTGGGTGTGTGTGGATCCCTGAGCAGAATTGGGCTGATGCTAGCTTTTGAGCTGTGTGGATTTGCATATCTGTGCAGGTGCCTGGGCCTCTTGATGGGTCCATTATTGAGCAAAGGGCATGATTTCTCCTGCACACTGGGAGGGCCCCTACGGCCACTTCTGGGCCTCCTCCTCTTATCCTGGATCACTTTCAAGTTGGGAAGTGACCCAGGGCTGGGGCCGGGATCTTTGCCAGGGCAACTCACCTTTTTCATGCCACAGAACTTTCTTTCCTTGCCCCCAACAAGCAAACATCTTAATACTAGCTAATGCTTCTTGAGTACTCATGTGCCAAGCAGAGTTTAAGTGCTGTGCATCCTTTATTTAACTCATTAAGTCACCCCTTAGCCCTTTGCAGAGATTGTGACAATCAATACAGTGCACCTGTGAAATCTGCCCACCATTGCAGGGGTGTGGGGCCTTGCAAGCTCCATCCACAGGTCCTATGAATGCCTGCCCTGGTGAGTTGATCACCTGGTTCAGAATTGATCTCAAAAACAGTCCTTGCCTTTGTTTTTATGCAAGCAAAATTGGCTTCAGAAACCCCCACCCCTGCAGGATAACACTGTGTAGCTCCAATCCCACTGTCTGTTGACTGTCTCTGTGGTGGGATGCATGCCTTTTCCCCTCTGTGGGCTGTTTCCCTGCTTGAGGCTCAACTCCTCTGGAACCAGCCTTCTCTGGCTTTGGGGACCCCAGGTGCCCAGGCCTGGGCTCCTTCTCTAGATCGGGCTGCCAGCACTGAATTGATCACTTCCTTGCAGACCCCAGGTGCCCAGGCCTGGGCTCCTTCTCTAGATCGGGCTGCCAGCACTGAATTGATCACTTCCTTGCGGACCCCAGGTGCCCAGGCCTGGGCTCCTTCTCTAGATCTGGCTGCCAGCACTGAATTGATCACTTCCTTGCAGGGCTGGAACCAAGGGGGCTCAGGATGGTGCCTCTTCCTTGTGGCGTTTCCTGGGACTCCTGCGGTCTCATCCTGTGGGTGGGAGGAGGCCTTCTGCCATCCGTGAGGCCTTTGTGGGAGATGAGTTTCTGCATCTTTGTGAACTCAGCGCTGTGTCTTCAGAAGGACAGGTTCCCACCCAAACCGCCCCATCACCTGACAGCTCCTTCAGCCCGGGCCCAGAGGCTGCTTCTGCTGCCATTTGATTCTCTCACCTGGCCCAACCTTGGGGCCCTGCAGCCATGCCATCCTTTTCCACCCAAGCACCCGTGTCCCCACCACCAGCCCCTGGGGTCAGAGCACTGCCCCAGGGCACCTGCTCCTAGGATCCCCTCATGCGGTTCCCCTAGCCCTGGTGGCCCCAGGAGTTCCTCCTTCTCATACCACCAAGCCTGCAGCCCTCTCCACTGTCGCTGGCTTGTTTGTTCAGCCAAGACAGCCAACCTGGGGAGGAGGAGCGGGCAGGGGCTGCGGCGTCTGCCCCCCTCCCTCCTCCTGCCAGGCGCTCATTTGTATGCAGAAGGGATTAGGCGGAATTTACCAGGGCCTCACCCTGGGGAGCTGCTCGCGCCCTAGGAATACTCTCCTATGGCGGCGTGCAGTTGGTAAGATTAGAACAGCCCCTCTGCCGCCCCACACGCCCTGGTCACTCTCCAGGTCGCCAACATCGAAATCATTTTCATTTATAACCTTTTTGATCATCCAGCCTCAAAGAGGGCCCGCCTTGTGTGACAGTGGGCACCAAAATGGCCCAATTATTTGGAAGAGGAGGGAGCAGCTGAAAACAGTCAGATGTGAGAGACAGGGCACTTGATCTGGACTCATAGCCTTTTCCTGCCTTCTCCCACCAATATTTTTACAGCTGTTGACATATATTGAGTTACATGTGCCTGGGCTAGATCCCCGTGGTACTGTTTCAAAGATCTGTTCACCATAAAGTGTGCTGTTCTCAAGTAAATGACTGACTTCAAGAAAGCACAGTAGTTTAAATGTTACTATAAATATAGGAGCTAAGACATTTTAATTATAATTTTTGAGTTATACAGTGTTCTATAAGTACACCAGGCATTTACAAAAGAATTTGTGCTGAGCTTCAAGACACTGTGCTCTCTTGTGGATAAAGAAGTAACTGCAGGTGGCTAAATTCCGCAGCCCAGTGGCTGGACTCTTGTTTACTTGTGGCCAAGAAGGGCGGCGGGAGGCTGCAGAGTCTGTGGAGGTCTCAGTTTGGGATGCTGGAATCAATTCCACAAATATCTATTGAGCTCCTCTATGTGCAAAGTACTGAACTGGGGGCTGTGGGGGCCTCCAAGTTGATAGGGCAGAAATCTCCACTCTCACGTGAATAGTCCCATGGGAAAGGACAGCTAGCAAATCAATGCGAGAGATGCTGGGATAGAAAATTCTGTATGGGAGCTCTGAGAAGGGGCATCTGACTCTGCCTAGGGCGAGAGGGAGGGCTTTGGAGAAGAGGGGACACTTCTGCTCTGACTTGAAGGGTGGTAAGAGCCACAGGGAATGTTTGGAAATGAACAAAACCAGTCAGTCTTCAGCACACGAGCGGTATTCCGGGCAAGCTGCATGGACTGCCTCTTTCTGTATGTGGCTTGCCTT
This sequence comes from Rhinopithecus roxellana, assembly GCF_007565055.1. Taxonomy (NCBI): domain Eukaryota; kingdom Metazoa; phylum Chordata; class Mammalia; order Primates; family Cercopithecidae; genus Rhinopithecus; species Rhinopithecus roxellana. The sequence continues at coordinate 28,089,606 of NC_044568.1, forward strand.
TCCCCAATGCCCTTTAAATCCTCTACTGCCCACAGTTGGAAAGCTCCAAAGTGATCCGGTGGGCTTGAAAACTCAGCCCTTTGATGGGTTGAGTGGAAATAATTCCTAGGTACAATGGGAGGGAAGCAGGTCTGTGGTTCTCATGTTATTATAGTTTTGATGGGAGCAGCCTTGTGGATCACCTTCTTGTGTGTGCTCCAGTGCTGAGGCATTGGGTTAATGAAAGGAGGCAGATCTGGACTGACACATGATTATTATCCACCTGACATCCACCCATCCATCTATCCATCCTTCCAACCTCCTCATCCCATCAGTCCATCCATCCACCCATCAACCTATCCATCTCTCCATCTCCCCAACCTCTTCATTCCATCCATCCATCCATCCATGCACCACCCCCATCCCTTTATTTATTCACCCATACACTTATCCATCCATCCACCCAATCATTCTTCTGTCTGCCATCTACCATCCACCTGTCCGTGGTTACATTCACCTGCCAGATGTCCGTCTACCCATCCACCATCTATCCATCTATCTGTTTATAATCCACGAGACATTATAGTATATGGATCAAAAGCAAGGATTCTGCAGTCAGATTTCTTGAATTAATGTCCTGCCTTCAACACTTACTAGCATTATATCCTAGGAAAGCTACTTAACCCGTATGTTAACCCTTTCATCTACAAAATGGGAAAAAATAGCAGAGGACAACAGAAGCTAGTTGTCAAAATTAAATAAGATACTACATGCAAAGTGCTTAGCACAGTGCCTGGCATGGTAAGGGCTCAGTAAATGGTGCCTCTGTTTATTGAGTGATGCCTGTAGGCTGGATGCCACCCTGCACAGCCTGAACTGAATTACTGGTGCTCCAGGTATAGACTGCAGAGTTTCCTTCCCAGCTTCTGCCTGTGGCAAGGGCTAGGATTTTGGAGTGGGAGGGACCTACTGACATAGGCATTAAGGATCATTAAGGAATGACCAGTATATTTTGTTTTTATTGTTGTTTTAGGGGGGAAAAATCCTAGTTTTTGATGTAGGCATGTTTAATATGTGTCCATGAGGTCTCTTAATTTTTTTTAAACATTTAATTATGAAATGAACCCATGAAAGACAGAAGAAAATGATACTCCTTGGTGAGTTGTCTACATCCCAGCTTCCATCTTGACCAAGCTCTTAATTTTAAAGTGCCATTTTAAAGCATAGACTCAATGCCACTTACATCCAAATTCACTCATTCTTTGATTGTTCTCACAGATTTCTTCAAGCTACATGTGTTGAGCACCAGCTGTGTACCAGGCACTGTGCCAGGTGCTTTTGTCCTGAAGGTCTCGTGTAAGATTTATATCTTCAGAGGGAAATAGACCAAAATCTTGACAGTGGGTTTTTAAGAAGGGTGGAATTAAGGGCGATCTTGATCTGTTTTTGTATTTTGCAAATTTCCTAGAATAATCATATAATGATTTCATATCAGAAAAGCCAACTGAAAATAATTCAGGGAGATCAGAGAGCTCACAGTCAACCAGAAGAACAGCCATTTATAATAGCCAAAGTGATGCCGTAGGAGTGTATTAATGTAATGAGTCCCCGAAAACAAATGGAGAACATTGAGTTGGCGTTTTCAGAACAACTGGTCCTGGAGACACCCTGGGTGCCCACCACCCGCTGCCCAGTCGATTCTTGGCACTTAGAGCCCCCTGTTGAAATGGTTTAGACTGGACAAAGTAGGAAGAGGATGCTCGGCCAGATTGTTTAGGAGGTAGTTGGGATTTGGGGGCCTGGGTCAAGGTGTGGTCACCAAGGTGGGCTGTGAAGGTGGTGTGGGTCTTGCCCCGAGCTATGGCAAGGGTAGAGGTAGCATTCTCATTCTTAGTGCACGTGCTCCCTGGCCGGCTGTGCCTGGCCTTACTACCTGAGGATCTAGGATTGGGGAAGGGAGGAAGTCCTTAGGCATGCTTCAGACTCCTGATTTGAATGTGGAGTTGGAGCTGTGGCCTCAGGTGTGGGGTCTGTAAAGTTGGGAGCTGGATAACTTGACTCTGGGGCTCTCCAGCATGGATGCATCCTGTTCTGAGTCTGCCCAGTGCCAGTGTCGGGAGAGAAAAGATATCATTGTTTTGGGGGGACCATGAAGCCCAGCGAAGGAATGGGCACTGGAGGGGCTGTTGGGGGTCCCCTCCACCTCCGAGGCGGGACTGTGTTGGGCTGAAGGCATTGCTCTTCCTTTTGCTAACTTCACAAATTTGTTTGGTTCAGTCATACCACTTTTGGGGGGCTTCAGTTCCCCCATCTAATGGAGAATCTTTCACTTCATCTTCTGAGCAACCCTAATGAAAATGTTATGAGAGAATCTTATAAACAGGGGAGCCTATGCCAGGGAAAGATGTTATTTCATAAAAAGACTTAAAATTATCGTCTAATCTACTAAGAGTGGCTATTATTAAGAAATACATATAAAATTGATCATGCCACTGCACTCCAGCCTGGGCAACCCCATATCTAAAAAAAATTAAAATAGGCCAGGCTTGGTGACACATGCCTGTAATCCCAGCACTTTGGGAGGCTAAGGGGAGAGGATTGCTTGAGCCTAGGCATTTGAGACCAGCCTGGGCAACCTAGCAAGACCTCACCTTTACAAAAAAGTAAAAAATTAGCTTGTGGGGGCGGTGCATGCCTGTAGTCCCAGTTACTCAGGAGGCTGAGGTAGGACGAGCGCTTGAGCCCAGGAGTTCAAAGCTACAGTGAGTTATGATTGCATTATTGCACTCCAGCCTGTGTGGCAGAGCAAGACCAAGACCCTGTCTCAAAAAGACAACATATAAGAAAAGAAATATATATAAAATTATAGTGGTTATATTTTTAATCATGACCATAATATTGAAACTGTTGTAATTATTAGAACTCAGTATTGTGCCAGATATTGCATGGGTAGTACTTCTAACACTTCTAACATCCCTGTATACGGTAAGCCTTATTATCATTTTTCCAGTGGCTTCATGCGTATTTGAACCCAGCTCCTTCTGCCTTCAGAGTCTGTGCTCTGTTGAATCTTAACACCCCTGAAAGCATGTTTGATTTTTTAAAAATTAATATTTAATCTTTATAGCATCCCAGGAGAAAGCTGGGGCCATTTTTCTATACCCATTTTACAGCCCAGAATAGCCCTGCTGATGCCTCTGCCCTGGGCCTTCTGTTTGTTCTTGCATGCACTATAAATGCTGGTTTCCAGGGTAGAGCGTGTCCAGGTGTGGTCGGGTCTCTCCTGCATCCCCCATCACCTCCTGGAGGGGTGGGGGCCCTTGGGTAGTACCGCTGGTTCCTCCGCTTGCCTTGTGGGATCATGGTCCAGCCTCTGAACGAGAGCCTACAAGCTGCCTTCCATCACCCAGGCAGGACCCTGTGTGAGGTTTTTGCCTTTTGCTTCTTGCCCTTCCTGAATGACACGCTTGCACTTGTCCCTTTGGTTTAGCTGAAAACCGAAAGTGTGTCTTCTCAAATGCAGACTGACGTGCTTCTTTTATAAATTCTTGGGCATTACTATTGATTTTTGGCTGAGGATTTCGAAATCCTATCTCTAGGACTCCTGAGATTTCCCTCTGCAGTAATAATGCATTGTCATTCTTAATATCTCCTATCTCTGACACAATATTCATATCAAGCTGGAGGAGTGGCGTCAGCACAGCCTCGGGGACGGTCCCTGGGCATGGCGGGGCTGGCTGCAGGGGCTGCGCCGGCCCCTTACCCCCCTTCCACACTGTCTTCTCACCAGGAAAACTGCTCCTGGCCCACCCACCATTTGCAGGGGCCTAAGATTGCATCAGGGAGGCATCGAGTATAAGAGAATTGATTTCTACCCTTCTCATTGCACAGTTTTTACTGAGGCCCAGAGAGGGGCAGGAGCTTGCCCAAGGTCACACAGTGAGTCAGTGGCAGAGGAAGCTGGTACCCTGGTCTCCTAGTTCAAGGGTCATCAACTCTGTGTCTGCGGAGGCCAGGCATTAACATAAGTTGGTGCAACAGCTGCACGCGGGACAGTGAGGGTTATGCAGACCCCGCAGAGAGCCCACACCCCTTCCATGGCTGCCCAGGGAATTGCATATGGGAGAGTCCAGATGTTCTGAGTTTTCAAGAGAAACCAAAAGCTCAGATTTTAATATAAAATTTCTTGTATTTTAAATGTTGGCAACTAATTACAAAGTGCCTGAGTGCATGCACACACACACATGTGCCCCTAAAACAGAACCACAGATTTGAGTTGAAGATGGTACAGGACTTGCACAGTATACAAGTGGGAGGTCACTCCCTTGGTCCAGGTGTCCAAACACCTTGACTTCTATCTATGTCAGATGACTTCCTGGCCATTCCACTTGTCCCAGCCACAGAGTTGAGGGGCCTGCTCTCAGTGTCCCTTCCAGCTCCTTGTCTTCCAGCTCCCACCCCACTGTGGCTCAGCTGTGCCCCTGAGGGTCTCCTCACCCTTCCTGGGAGGAAAGGAGGCCTTTCCTAAGCAATCCTCCTCTCTGGATCCCAGCTTCCACGCACCCTGCGTTTTGCAGCAGGTGCAGGTCTGATCCCACCTCCTGCCTGGTTTGTCCTTTGCCCCCATGCTGCCAAGGAGACAGAGCTACTAGTTTGGCCTCCGGGACCTCCTGGGAGTGTCACTGAATAGGTTCTCACTGAGGGATTGTTTTTCTAGTCCTTGGAATGATTCTGCTTAGATCATAAAAATAAAAAGACCGTATCCTGGGTACTTAGAGTGTGTCTCTTGAAGAAGCTGATGTGTGTGTATTTTGGGAGGGGGGATGAAATTGTGTTTTGAGATGCTAATAGGAACCAATTCCTTGCACCTTGCAAAAATGACTGATGGAGGCTTTAGAAACTTTTTGGCAGAAAAGCGGAGCGTTGGATGTTGGAACTGGGGTTGAAAATCTGTGAAAATTAAAACAGCCAAAAAAGTGCTGTTTTCTTAGTTGCAAAAACATTTTGTCAACATGATAGGAAGTTGTGAGCAGGAAGGAGGGTGGTGGGAACACACATCCCTCCCAGTGTCCCAGCTTGAGGGCCTTCCGTGGGGGGCCCACCTGAAAGTGGGAAAGGGATGGCTCTTCTGTTTGGGACATGATGATAAGGGAGAGTGGAGAGAGATGGTGCTGATTCTGCCTGTGGCCCTGTGAGAATCACCTGTTTCCTCCTCTATCTCTTCATCAGTCCAGCAACTTCCTGCAAACCCAGCCACCAAGGGGCCCCTCTAGGTGCCTGCAGAGGGAGGCCCAGCCTGATGCAGGTCACTCCCAGGCAGGCGGTGCCTCCCCTTCTGTGTGTGTGACCACATGGACTCTGCCCAGCAGGCTGTGGGCAGTTGGCAAGCAGCCCTCAGAGCTAGACTTGTTGAGCCAGCCACATCCCCAAAATCATTGCTGGCATGAGTGGAGAGCCCCTTTGGGGAGCCCTGCCTTCCCTTGTCTGTTCCTTGCTGCCCCACAGCTGTCCCTTATCCACAAATGATGTCCCCATGCTATGGCCAGGGACCCAGTTATCCCCAGTGTGGTTAGAAGTGGGCACTGAGTAGGTCCAGGAAAGGCTTAGGGATGGCATTGACTGCAGGTGCTATAGAAAGAGAGCTGGAGACATGGGCTTTGGTCCTGGCTGGGGCACAGACTTGTGTGGCCTTGGCCAAGCAGGCTTCTCGTTCCGAGCCTCAGTGGTCCTGCTGTAAAACGAGGGAATCGAAATAGGCAGTGTTTTCCACATTGCAGGCTGCAACCCATTAGCAAATCATGAAATCAACTTAGGCAGCCACAGCCAAAAAAAATGAAAGAGGAAACAGTAGGGCAGAGCAGAACACAGAATGGAAGAGAAGGGATGAGGAAAGGGAAAAAGGAAGGATAATGTCATAATCCATCCTACTGAATAAGCTCACACATGGTTCCATGAAACTTGCTTTGGTTTCCATGTGTATTAATGTGCTGCTAGGTCATCATATATATGCTTCTTACTGTGGGTTGCAGTTTAAACAATTTGAGTCCGGGCTCAGTGGCTCATGCCTATAATTCTAGCACTTTGGAAGGCCAAGGTAGGAGGACTGCTTAAGGCCAGGAGTTCGAGACCATCTTGGGCAACATAGTAAGACTCTGTCTATATTGAAAAAAAATTGGCCGGGCATGGTGGCGTGTGCCTGTGGTCCCAGCTACTTGGGAGGCTGAGGTGGGAGGATCGCTTGAGTCTGGGAGGTCGAGGCTGCAGCAAGCGGTGATTGTGCCACTGCACTCCTGCCTGGGAAGCAGAATGAGACCTGTCTCTCAAAAAAAAAAAAAAAAAAAAAAAGGAAAAATCAAAACATTTTTGAAAAATACAGAGTAGCTTATGTAAACATTCTTCTAAGCCTTATGGTTCAGAAATGTAGTTAGTTCACTAGTAGCTGGATTGATCTTGAGCAAGTTACATAATCTGTCTGTGATTCAGTTTCCTTATCTATAAGATGGGAATAACAATAGTGCCTAGCACAAAAGGATGTTACAAGGACCAGATGTGTGAATTTATGTAAAGTATTCAGCACGTTAGCACACAATCCATGCTCCATGTTAGCTGCTGTTGCTGAAGCTGTAGATGCACCCTTTTACCTAGGGAAGGAGATGCGGTCCCAGACCTGTCACCTTCTTGGTCAGCCAACCTCTGGAGGGGAGGAGAGGAAATGGGTCTGCTGTGCCTCAGTTCTTTGGGCCTAGGGACAATCCCAGGGAGCTGCAGCTGATGTGGGCAGGTTCACAGGGGAGCCCATGCCCCTAAGCAGAATCATGCACTTTCCTGGTAAGAGCTCTTCTCTGCCTTCTAGCTAGAGGTTGGGTGGGACCTTTGTCTGCTCTGAGGGGTGCAGGGAGGGTGGGGCATGGCCTGAGTTGCAGCCCAGACCCCCAGCCTGCAGCTCCTGCCTGTTCCCACCCTCAGTCTTTGGTGACTCCAAGACCATCTCTCCTGCCCACCATTCAGTGGGCAGAGTCAAGAACCCCATGGCCCCAGGAATCCGAAGCCAATGGAAGTCCCCACATACAGATCTGTGATCTGCCACCATCTAAGCATTTCCATTCCATTTGTTCCATTTTCATAGTTTGAGTCTTTGAACCCTGTGGCTCCATTTTGAACCATCTGAAGTGGACACACATCTATGACAGTAACTACTTTTTTTCACTACTCTTCCCACTTAAGAAAAAAAAATGCAGGATAGGCCTGTGAAGAAGTGTTAAAATGAAAAGGATAAAGAAAGAAATGAAGTTGTAGAGGAAGCTGCCTGGTCAGACCAGTGTTGCAGTAACTAGGAACTGGAAGGTGCAAGATGAGTCTCTAGAGAGGCGGAGAAAAGAGGGATGACACTGGGGCCGCCTTTCTGGCCAGGGGTAGGAGTGTGGGTCCAAGTGTGGACACCAGAGGAGTGGAGAACGGATCCTGCCCTCTTGGGAAACTTTTCCTTGTTCAGGCACGGCTTGCCTGGCAGCAAGGAGCAAGGTCATTGGTTTGATGTCAGGGGAAGGCTTTGTGCTTCCCCGAAGGCGGCTGTCTCCTTCTCTCCCTTCTCTCTACTCTGCCTTCCCCATCTCTCTCCCCTTCTCTTTCTCCCGAGGTGCAGATGGCCACATTTGCAGGTTAACTGGAACAGCTGGAGATGCATTATTAGTTTCCTGCTGCTCCTTCATATTTGCTTGGATTTTTTTTTAACAGCAACATAATTTACAACTAGTACACTGGTGTCAGAGCTGGCATGTTCTAAATCCGCATCAGATTTATGTAATGCCATTGCTTATCAGTGAATGAAGTCATAATTATTGCTTTGTACCATTAAATAGCATAAATATATAAACTGCTATACAAATTGCAGCAAACGTTTCCTCTGGGGAGCTCTAGACCAAATTTTAATGTCGTGCATTTGTCTGGGATGGCAGTTTCTATGGTATATAATAATGTTGATAAATTTTACTGTAGCAAGTGACATTTTAAAGCATTAATTTTGGTGCTAAAAAAAATTCTGAAGAATGCTCAGACCAAACTGAGAGGTGCTTGGAGGACGCATTGGGTGAGGTCGGGTGAGGTGGGGGTTTTTCCTTAAGAGGACAGTGGGTGACATGTGGCACTCCCAGCACTCCTCCACATGAGATCACCCCTCCTCTCTCAACTCCCCAAGGAAGGCGGCAGATATATTTTCCATGGCAATGATGATAATTAATTTCAAAAAATTCAAATCGATTCATTTCTGCCTTAAATTTGAGGTGTGCAAGGGAAAATGGAAGGAGGCTGTGGAAAACGCGCAATTGGTGGGGATGGTCCTTGTTGTAACCTCCTTCCCAATTATGTAAATTCTGTGTGGGGTGAAAAAAATCCCCATCCTAATTAGAGATGCAACACCTGGCCTCGGATGATGTTTCAGATGCCAGGCGTGCGCTTGCATAGCCTCCTAAAGCCATTATCGTCAAGAGTGACTTTTGCGGGAAGCCCCAGGACAACGCCCGGCATTTACCTGCTGTGCTCTTTGGAGAGCCGGGTGGCTGTGGCGGAGCGCTGGAAGGAGCGCGCCACCCTCCGCCTTCAGGAGAGGGCGTGAGGCCTGGAGGTTCACCGTCAGGGCCCACTCACCACTGTGGAGCTGACCCAGGGAGTTGGAGAGCATGGTGCCAGCTGCTCACCCCTGCTATTCCTGGGCCTTGATGAATGGGAACATCCTCTGAGTTCCGTTCCATCCCGAGTTTTGTTACCATCCTTTGTTTTTATCCTGAGTTTTCAGGTTTCATCTTTTTTCTTATGTCCCTGACTCCCTCCCTTGAGATTCTTAGAGTGCTCTGCTGAGCCTCGTGGCTCTTCTTGTTAACATGGTAATCTTAGAGTCATCTTTGGGTATGTGGGAGGATCACGCTGGTCCTGGACCCTTTGTGTTGGGTGAAGCCTTGTGGCTAATTCTGGCCAGAGAGCTGTGAGTGGAGCATTTAACCAACAGGGTGGAAACTTTCAGCATTCTCTCTTTCCCTGGGGCACTCTCAGCATCTGAGTGTTTTTCATGAGCAGAACCCCCTGCAATGGATATGAAGGGCAGGTGACAAATAAACCTTTGCACGCCTTGAAATTTTGGGTGTTGTTACTACAACATAGCATTCCCTATCCTAATACACAGGTCTTTATTGGTTTCTCTGAAGTTCATGACTTTCTGCAGGGTGTTGAGAGTGTGGGAAAGCTGGCTGATTTTTTTTTTTTTCTGCAAAGAATATCAAGTAGATAAAACTTTTGTCCACTCTGGACAGTGAGAAAACTGAGGCTCAGAGGAGTTAGGTGACTTTCCTAAGATCACACAGCTTCCAGGCACCAGACATCGACGTCCCCCAGTTAACAAATGTTATGCTCTTTCTTCTCTCTTGCTTTGCCTTTGAAGAATGAATTCTCTTTCGCAGGGGTCACAAACTCAGTGACCTTTGAGGTCAAGCAGATCGGGGTGGGGCTGAGGAGTATAGGACAATAGGGACTGGTAAGAAGTGCGGGGAATATTCGAAAAGCATTAAGGTTCAGCCTTGGCGTTTAATTCTGTGCCCCCTGATGACATCTCGAGCTTCCACGGATAGTTTCAGCTGCTGTGCGCGCTCACTATGAGTGCCTCCTTCTGATGTCTTGCCCTCGAGTTTAAATCTTGAACTTTGTAATGGAAGTCTCACATGCTCATCCCTTTATAGCCGCCAACTATCTGATAAAGTCCTCTACAGTTAGGATAGGGACTGGCCATTAACATCCTAGTACTCTATCCCCGAGTGACCTTGTGAGTTATCGAATCCTACCTCCTCCTTTCACAAATGAGGTCTCTGAGCTCAGAAAAGGGACCAACTTACCCAAGGACACCCCACCGAGCAGTTTCTTAATGAAAGCGTTTGTACTGTTTGGAAGTGAAGGAAGTCACAGTTTAAGTGGATGGAGGGGGTGTTGAAATGGAATCGAGAACAGCCAGTAGGAAAGGAAAATGTGTTCTCCTTAAAAAATGTTAACTTTTGTTTGTTTGTGTAGTCAGAAGACATTTATTATGCAAGATGCTGGGCAATGTGCTTGATCATTAAAAAAATCGTAGTGAAAAGACATCTTGCATTTGTGGGTATAAAAATCTGAAAATTCTTGCAGACAGAGGTCAGTTCTCTTTCTGCTTATGTTATCAACACCTGGCTCTATGCTTTGCACATAACAGAAATTAAGTGTTGAATTTAATTGCCTCTATTCTTATGCTACCAATGGCGATTATGAATGATGGTAAGGAAATCAGCACAGCCCTGGGGTTAAGAACACAGCTCTGTGGTTGAAACACCTGGGCACTATCACTTACTGTGAAGGGAGGACAAGATTGTGACCTCCTCGTAGAGATTTTATGAGCCCATCCCAGATGTAAAGTGTTTAGCTGAATGCCTGGCAGGTAGTTAGCACTTGAATACCTCCCAGATAGTCCAGGAGACCTAATCATTATTAACTCAGCGAGCCCAGTCTTGGCCAGTGTCCGTTCAGCTTTGCTTGGGAGACAGAACTGTGGCTTAGCACAGGCAAATCCATTCTGCCCACTCCCATGTGCCGTGAACATTAATTTTGTACCCCAAACTGCAAAATCGCCATTTAAAGCAGCTTGGGAAAATTGCTTCAGCATGAGCTACCGCTGCAGTCTGGGGTTGCTTTTCTGTTGGAGGCTTGGTGCTGAACAGTTAGAGTGGGTGGTCACCCTGGCTGGCAGGGCTGGGCATGACAACCTGTGTAGCTCACAGACTCTGAGCAGGGTTGATAGGGTGGCATGGTCATGTGGGAGCCAGGGCCCAGGCTTGCACACGTTGACATGTGCTGGGCTGCCCTTGTCAAGCCTGCTTGGCCCCTCCTCTTCATGACAGTCCCCACTGTCCTGTCCAACAGCAATGGGCAGGGGAAGGAGCACGGAACAAGGAGTCAGGGCCCTAGGATTCACTTCCTCTGTCACTTACTATCTTTTGCAACTTGACACTTAGAAGCTTAGTGTTCCAACTTGCAGAATGGGACAAAGAATGCCGCCTCCATCCAGCTTACTCACATGACTGAGAAACAGACCTGGGGATCAAGTGTTCTGTAGAGGCCAGGGGGAAGGGCCATTGTTGGCAGAGGTTAAGAGGTGCATTTCCGTCCTGGATCAGCCATGTGGGACAATCACTTTACCTCACCCAGTGTCACTTTCTCCATGTGTGGAGTGGGAATAATAACGGCACGAGCCCCCTAGTGCCGCTGTGATGAGCAAGTGACTGTGTAAAGCTGGCTTCGTTTCAGCTCTGATCCTCTGGTCACACTGTGAGGTTAGGGGTCCTGTCGTCCTGTTCTACTGCACATCACCAGCACCCAGTGCTGCACCCTGCGCTTGGGCACTCAGTTTCTGCAGAATGGAAGAAGGATGCGACCTCCTGGAGTTATGTCTTAGATGTCTGATGCCTATAGACTGTGAGCCCAGCAAGGGCAAAAACCCTGGCTCCCAGGTCACTGCTGCATGCCAGCACCTGGCTCAGTGAGCAAAAACCCTCCCAAGCCTTCAGCCCCTGCAAGCACCCTCCCCTGGAACGCCCTCCCTGCCTGCACATCTCAGCCTGTTCATCCAAGGACATCTCATCCAGGAAGTTATTCATTCACTCATCTATTCAGTAGGTACCTATGCACCAGACACGTGCTAAGGTGATCCTCTCCTGTCAAGAAGGAAGTTTCTTCCCCCTTGGTGTTACCTCAACCCCCATCCCAAATATTTTATTCACCCTTCTTAAGGAGCTTACCCCTTCCTGCCTGGTGTAATGCTTATGTGCATACCCAGCCAATCTCCCTCCCTAATTAGATGCGAGGGTTTTTTAAAACTTTGTTGAAGTATAGCGTACGTTCAGAGAAATGCGTACCTCTTAAGTGCACAGCTTGATGAGTTTGCAGATACAGAACACATCCAGATTGAGAATCAGAACCCAATGGCCTCTGGTAGCTCCCTGCACTCCTTCCTGCTATTGCCTCCCTCAAAAGCAAGCACTGGCCTCACCTCTGGACCATACAGTCATTTTGTTGCTAAAGGTGATTTAAAGGCAGGTGTGTCTAATTCATCCTCTCTTCTCCAGACTGCTTAGCACAATACCTGGCATTTGTTGAATAAACAGATAGGTGGATGGATGGATGGATGGATGGATGGATGGATGGGTAAATGGACAGATGGATGTGTGCATGCATGGACCCAGTACCACAGGGATTAGACTAATGACGGTATTAATATAACAGCTGACAGTTGTTGCATTCTATCAGCCCACTCTACTCAGTGCTTTATAGGCGCCTCTGCTTGTCCTCACAGAGCCCTGTAGGGTAGATCTCCCTCTGTTTTTACAGATCAGCAGACTGAGATTCAGAGAGGTCAGCCACTTGCCCAAGGTCAGCCAGCCCGTGAGTGGCGGTCGCTGTGACCAGGGTCATATGACTCCGGCTTGCGTCTGGAGCTGGCGCTCTGTGCCTGAGTTCCTGCTGGTTTACAGCCCTGGGCAGTCCTTCCTCAGCTGGGCCAGCTGGACACAGGCTCAGCGGGCGACAGGGCTGAGCTGTCCTTGGCGGGCGAGCTGATGGTTCCATGCTGCCCCCGCCCACCTGCCAGGCGCCCCATTCCTCCCGGGCTGCACTGAGCCTTCTGTGTGCCTCTCCAAAGGACAGGGCATATTTCTTCCCAACCCTCTTAAGACCCAGCCCGCACTGGAGGGCTTCATCATTATGCAAATTAGCTGGATTGGATCTGCTCCTGCAGAGGACTCCGGGGGCAGCAGAAGGACGGAGCTGCCTCTGGAGCGCTGAATTGAGTCTCAGATTAAGCCAGTTGATGGGTGGGGGCAGGGGTGAGGAGTGGGCATGGAGATGGGGCTGGCACCGATGATTTGCCACCCCTGGGGAGGCTGTGGGAAGTGGGGGGTTGGGGACCGGTGCTGAAGAAGGCCCGGTGCTCGGGCTTACCCAGGCTAGGCTGCCAGCATTGTTGCTGAAGATGGGACCGAAGAAAGATACTCTTTTTGGATTTTCTTTGTGTGTTGAGCCCTTTTATGATTCATCAGTAAGTAAATATCAGCTGAGGGGGTGATTTGTTTCTAACAAGCTTATAAAATACTGGCGTCATTTGTGGGCTTATTGGAGTGCTGATTATAAACACTCCCCATGCCCACTCCTCTATGTCAAATTAGCATTCAAAATACAAACATTGGATCTTTGGATCACTTTCTGCTGTCTCTTTGGAAGCTGGTAGGCTGGGAAGGGGTGACAAAACCAAGCCTCAGATGAGGAACATTTCCACTCCACTAGGAGAGTTGAGGGGTTGCAGGGAGAACCTCTCTCTGTGCCCTCGGAAGGGTGGGGGCCACAGGGTTCTCTGAGCTCAGCTGTTCCTCTTGCCTTTCTCGTTGCCAAGTTTCTGCTGACCTGGCTCCTCCCCACCCCCAGAGCCTGTCATCTTCAATCTCATGGAGGACGTAGATCTGGGCAGGCGGCATCTGGCCGGGTGAGCCTGTGGAGCTGCCTCCTCCCCAGGGTGGGCTGGGGCCCAGCCTGCACCCAGCCACACGCAGTGGTTGCTGAGAGTGTCTGAACTGGCTATGGGAGCCATCACGTGGCAGCCTCCTCATGGGGGGGTCCCAGGCCTCCCTGGCTTCTGTCCCTGACTCCGAACCTCGCCTCCCAGCTCCTCACACTTCCTGGTCTCTGGCCTTCTGGCCATACGTCACAGCAGGCACATTCCAGCTCACATGGGGCAGAACACTGTGTGAGGTATGAGAGTGGATAGTGACTCACATCTTTTCAAGACCATCCATAGGGACCAGCCCAGCAGGTGCATTCACTCCAAGCTCTACAAATGCCTAGGATCACTGAACCCTATGCATCAAGCACAATTATATCCCCATTTTACTGATGAGGCCACCGGGGCACTCAGTGGCAGAGCCCGGGCTTGAAAATTGGCCTGTCCATTCCACTTGACAGGTGATGGAACGGAGTCCAGGCCAGAGGGAGCAATTTGCCCTCATGAAGGCAGAGACCCAGCAGGGACCAGAAGGCAGATCTGCCCAGGCCTCAGCCCAGGAAGAGCTGTTGAGTGAAGAGTCACTGCCACTGGGAATCTCTGGTCAAAAAATCTCGAAAGCAGGGGCTGAGTGGGGCTGTGGAGCTCTCTGGTCCAACCACTTCCAGTTATAGATAGAGAGACCCAGACCTAGTCATTACCAATGTTGTCTCCATCACTAGTCAGTGGATTCAAATTTTTAAAAAACTTTTATTGTATTACTTCGTTCTCATGCTGCTGTAGAGAACTGCCTGAGACTGGATACTTTATAAGGAAAGAGGTTTAATTGACTTGCAGTTCCACAGGGCCAGGGAGGCCTCAGGAAACTTAGTCATGATAGAAGGGGAAGCAAACATGTCCTTCTTCACATGGCAGCAGGAAGGAAAAGAATGAGAGTCAAGCATAGGGGGAAGCTCCTTATAAAACCATCAGATCTCGTCATGAAAACAGCATGGGGGGAACCTGTCCCCATGATTCAATTATCTCCACCTGGTCCCACCCTTGACAGGTGGGTATTATTAAAATTCAAGGTGAGATTTAGGTGGGGACACAGAGCCAAACCATATCAATTACAAAGGCTATACATGTTCATTGCAGGAAAACTAGAAAATCCAGCCAAGCAAAAATAAGAAAAACATATCCTGCCTTCCAGAGATGACCCTCTAACACCTTAATGTGTGTCCTTCCGGCAAGTTTCTCAGTACACACAAGCACACACAAATATAGTCATTCCCTTCTTTCCCCCACTTTCTTTTCTTTTCTTTCTTAACCAAAATAGCAGTGTGTTTAGTACCTGGTTTTGTGTATTTCCACTTAATTGTGGGTGAAGTGGGAGATTGTTAGTCTGAGTGATTGTTAGTCTGTCCTTTTAGAGAAGACGTTTGTCTCTGGTCCACAGGGCTGTGGACAGGGACTAAATGTTGTTTGTCTTTAGAAAGCTCCCTGCCATTGAGCAAGCATTAATTGAGTGCCACTGTGTGCCAGGTTGTTAGGTGCTGGGAATTGCCTATGCAGTGTGAGAGAGATGGTGGTCCATCCTTCCTCCCTGCCTATGCTAGGGGAGGGAAGCATACGTTCTGGGTGCAGAGAGCGGGAGTCCCTGATGGGGCAGACACAGGGGCCAGGTGGGCAGGGAGTGTCCCTGTGGAGCTGAGTTCTTCAGCTAGGTTCTGAGAACATCTTGCTCTTGGTAGGAGGGGCTCAGCCGTGGAAAGTTGGGGAGGTGTTGTGTTCTCTGTTGTCAACTAGACAGAGGGCCACTGGGACCCCCATTTTCAGGCTGGAGCTTGTTTCCATCAGCACATACGCAGCCCCCTCCATGGTGTCTGGGATTCCTACTTTTCTCAGTTCTGGATGGGGAGAAGGGAGCCATCCACATGGAGGCCAGGATAGGGCTGGGTGCAGGTCCCCGCCTGAGGGCATGGAGGCACGGATTGGAGACACAGTCTGTTTTGGAAGTGGGATTCAACAGGCTTCACAAAATCCTGGCTTCTGGAATTCTAAATTGTCACTAAGGTCCGGCCCTTGTGCATTCAGGGTATGATTAAAGCATGAGGTGAAGGCAGAGTAATCGGCTTTGGATTTGCTTTTCCCCCAAAAATCTGAGTTTAACACTGTGGGCCAGGTGTGTTGGCTTATGCCTGGAATCCAAGCACATGGGGAGGCCGAGGTGAAAGGATTGCTTGAGGCCGGGAGTTTGAGAACAGCCTGGGTAACATACTGAGGCCCCCATCTCTACCAAAAAAAGAAAAATAAAATTACGAGTGGGGCATGGTGGTGGCCTGTGCCTGTGGTCCCATCTGCTCAGGGGTCTGAGGTGTGAGGATCACCTGAGCCTGAGAGATGGAGACTGTAGTGATCCGTGATTGCTCCACTGCACTCTAGCCTGTCTTAAAAACAGAACGAAACAAAAAAACGTTGTGGATGGAATTCAGGGCCACAGTCTTTACTGTGACTGGAGGTTCTTACTGGAAATTCCTTAGTATGCAGGACCTTGAAATGGGTTCTGGAGCAGTGAACTATCAGATTCCCCAGCTGAGGCCAGCATTCTAGAGGCTGTGCACATGTGTGTCTGCCTCTTGGTCATGTCCAGTAGGAAGAGAGGTATCACCCCTCTAGACCAAGCCCTTCAGTGGCACCAGGACATTGGTCCCTCACACTGGCCCTCTGCCCTTTTGCCTGCCCTCTTAGAGCAGCTCCTGCGTTCTGGGCCCTGGGTCACTGAGGCTGTCCTGTGGCATGACAGGCAGGACAGACAGCTCTGGCCCAGGCGGGGCTAAGCTGCTGGGCTTCCAACTCCTGCCAGCCCAGGTGTCCATGGCATTTCCCCTTGAGCTCTACTTCCCCACTCTGGGGTCCTAAAGGGCTTGGTTTTGGGTTTTTTAGGATTTCTGGGTGACTGTGTTGTCACACAAAGTATGTCCCTTGGCCTGGCCTCCCAGACTCCTCCTAAGCAAGCTGGGTGTGACAGCGTCTCACTGGTCTCTGTTACACTCAAATCCCCCACACCCACCGCCTTGCACAGTGCCTGTCTCAGGGTCAGTAATAACCATGATGGTGATATTAATAACTCAAGCTATTAAACCTGTTCATCTCCCAACAGTTATGATG
Organism: Rhinopithecus roxellana; assembly: GCF_007565055.1. Classification (NCBI taxonomy): domain Eukaryota; kingdom Metazoa; phylum Chordata; class Mammalia; order Primates; family Cercopithecidae; genus Rhinopithecus; species Rhinopithecus roxellana. The sequence goes on from NC_044568.1 coordinate 28,106,290, forward strand.
TAAGCACTACGATCATTCTCATTTTACATGGTGGGGAACACTGGCCTGGGGAGGTGGGGTTCCAGGATCCCACTGCTAGTGGATGGTGGTGGGGGATTTGAACCTGTGCAGTCCGACTCCGAGACTGCACTTCTGTTCATGTGCTGTGCTGCCAGAAAGCAATAGCTGAATGCAGCCGATGAGCAAATGAGGGGGTGTGTCCATCCCTGAGAATGGCATGGTGGCTGAGGTGGTATGGGGTTCCCGGGAAGATGCAGGCCTGCTGCATCACCCCCCCACAGAGCAAGCCTTGCTCCTGGGCATGAAGAGTGGCATCTGTGGACCCAGAGCCATGTGTCTGGGCTCCTGTATTTGGGACAGCATTGAGACCTGGACCTGAGTGCTCCAGGGCTGATGTCCAGATCCATGGGGGGTGTAATTGAGGCAGGACTGTATCCATCAGGGGCCAGTGTGAGGGACCAGTGTCCTGCTGCCACTGAAGGGCATGGTCTATAGGGATGATATCGCTCTTCCCACGGGACATGATCAAGAGATGGACACACATGTGCACAGCAAACTATTAGCGTTTATTGAGCACTTCGTGTTTGTCTGGCTCTGTAAGAAATACCAGGAAAGTGAAAGAGTTGGTTTTTCATCCTCAGATAATGTATTAGCCAGGATTGCTTTGGTTGGAAGTGACAGAAAGTCAAGTTAACTTAAGCAAAGAGAAGGAATGTTTTGAAAGATACCTTTTTATTTCACATAGCTATGAATCACTTGGGTGCAACTAAAACTCCTTTTTGGAAAATTGTGGCTCGGAAGACAGAGGCAAGGTATCGAGAGCTGCTTGAATAAGGGTACAGAATCCGTAACCTAACTCTAGCCCTAACCCTCAGGAATGAGTGAGGCCCTGTGAATACAGCCCTTGGGGCAGGAAGAAGCTGGGTGTGGCCAAAAGTAGGGGTGTTAGGTAGGCAGGGCCAGGGCCATCTGGCAGAAGAGTGTAGCTTAGCACTCGGAAAAACAGAGGCACTGCAGGTTCTTGAGCAGGAGAGAGAAATGATGGCTGCGGAGCCTGGGGAGGATTCTCTGGGTGGTGTGTCTGAACGTGGCAGGGGGAGAGACTGCAGCAGTCATGATGAGGTAGGGCCAGGGGCGGAGAGCAAAGGGTGAATTGCCAGGTGTCTGTCGCATGTGCTTTTTGATGAAGGTGTCTATGAAGATGTCTTTTCCAAGTGGGAAAAAGGCAAGATGCCAGCCAGAGCCGTACGGTGGGGCGTTTTCCTGCTATGGTGCGTGGGCCTGGCACTGCTCACATCTCATCACAGCTAATGGCAGCTGTTCTGCTCGCTACACCAGGCTGGAGAGTTGGAGGCTGTGTGGAGGTGACCTCCACCCCTGCTTCCCTGCCGCTCAGCAATGAGCCCATTCTTCACCTGCCCAGTCCCCCTCTGCCTGTCCCTGCCTCTCTGGGTGGGGTCTGTCAGAAGCTGTCAGTAAGCTCTGCCTCTGTGGGTCAGGAGTGGCTGCTGGATGGGATCAGCCCAGACCTTAGGCTGCAGGCACCTGCTTGGCGGGTGGAGGCATAGCCAAGGGCAGACAGGAGGGCTGGCTGGGCTCTGGGAGCTGGCGATGGGGTCTAAGCTACCCAGAAGTGGCAGACCCCTCATCTGGTCCCAAACCATCTGAGAAAATGGTCTGGGAGGGCTCAGCTCTGGGAGCTGAAAACATCAACAATCCAGTGTGAGCTTGGGCATCCCATAGGCCTCATTTGGTCTCAATTCTGGGTCTGTTGAAGAGAGAAGGGCCAAGCACTGGGTCTGGCCTCAAGAAGGTGGTATTTTCTTAGGGGAGCGAGTGAAGGAAGGGGAGAGGTGAGTAGATTCGAGAGGAAAACGTGACCTCAGAAAAGACCTTAAGAGGGCCCCATGCACTGTGACCGTAAGCCTCGCTATCTTGGGCAGCTTTTCAGCCGAACCGAAGAAAGACCCGCTCCCCTAGAGTAGACCTAACACTGGTATTAGCATCAGAATCATGTGACTACTTGAAGGGAGTATCATTGATTTGAATGTATTCATTTATTCCATGTTGTGTTTGAATCTCCAATTTAGCTTCAATTTTCATTTTACTTGGGTCACAGCAAAAACCCGGCTCTCTGAGACATAGCCTGCAGAAGCGGAGCTGAGAAACCGCACAGACCACTTAGCTCAGCATCAGAAATCCAAGCATTTATTTCCTCGATGAGCCACAGGGCTCAGCCGGCTTAAAAGGTAACTCAGTAGTGCTGTGGCCTGTGGGCTTCTTGACTGGCTAGGAGCCCAGGTGCTATTGATCCACCATATGACCTATTGGTTCAAAGTTACGGTATTTGGGTTACATCCTTCAGAGAAATTTCATGACTCTGCAGTGTTCCTGTGTTCATCATATTCTTACCCACCTTGGGCAAAGTGCCCACATAATTATCAGGATGTAGGTTTATGCTGAACGTTGGGAAAGTTCACATCTAAGTGGTTTCCCAGGCAGGGCAATTGCAGTTGCAAACAAGTGCTAACAGCGAAAGGACTGAGGCGTTTTTCACAATATTTGACACTCACATTCCACAGTTCAATAAATATTTGTTAATTACTTATTATGTCCCCAATGCTGTTGTAGGTTCTGGGATTACAGTGTTGAATAAGACAGGGAGAGCCCCGGCCCTCACCTTGCCTGTATTCTAACACAATGCTTTCCAAATGAACTTTCTAAAATGATGGAAATATTCTGTACTACCCAGAGTGGTAGCCACTGATTAGCTATTGCAACTGAGGCACTGAATGTTTAAATATATTCAACTTAAATTTAAATTTAAATAGCCACAGGCTGGGCATAGTGGCTCACACCTGTAATCCCAGCACTTTGGGATTTGAGGCCAGGAGTGTGAGACCAGCCTGGGCAAGACAGCAAGATCCTATCTCTACTAAAAATCTAGCCAGGTGTGGTGGTGCACTCTTGTAGTCCCAGCTGCTCAGGAGTCTGAGGCGGCAAGATCTCTTGAGCCCAGGAGTTTGAGGCTGCAGTAAGCTGTGATCATACTGTGGCACTCCAAGCTGGACAACAGAGTGAGACCCTGTCTCAAAAAAACCCCAAAAAACCCACACATAAAAAACAAATCCAGAAACAAAAGAGCCACAGGTGGCTCTACTAGACTGACAGTGTGGATCTAGCAGATACATATTTTTTTAAAGCTTTTCAATAGCAGTCATTATTTTCGAGTCTCATTGTTTATTTTTTCAGCTAGAGGATGGGGATGGCTCGGTGTCCAGTGAACGGGGTCAAGGTGGACTTCGAGAAAGTGGTGAATTCCAGTTTCCAAGCTGAACTCTGGGATTTTTGTTTGTTTGTTTGTTTTGCTTTGAGTACTAGTCACTGCAGGGGAAGTTCTGTCTGTATTTACCTGGATGGGGAACTTTTGAAAAATGTTGCTTTCTTGCATTCTGCAGGTGTGTGTTGTGTTTGTGTGTGCTCGTTGGTAACTGTCAGGCTTTTTGACACATTGCTGTTGCTCATTTTAAAAAATGATCTTGGTGAGTACAAAAAATGATGTCGGCAGTAGAGAAAACCCTTGTAGTAGAAGCAGGGGTAATTCATGTGTCCCTGGCAGGGTCGGTGACAATAAGGGTTTTGCAACCTGCCTGTCATGTTAATTGTATATTATTAGAGGCCATTAATCTGAGGATTATTAACATGATGGATTTTTAGGCAACCGTCTTGTTGAAAACTTTAATCTGAAGATCAGTGATATACATCAGTAAGTGTTTGATGTGTTAAGAAAGAATAAGCTACTTGTTTTTACTTAGTGGATCCCCAGGGATATAGTGGAACCTTCATTTTCAGAGGCGATCGGTCTTCAGTTCTTTGCAGGTAAAAGGGGATGTGTGTGAGGAGGGTTGTGGAATGCCTTCTGGAAGTGTGCAGGTTGAGAAATTCTGAGTTGTATAGAACTCCAAGAGTTCTCTTTCCTTGGTTCTCAGTGAAGTCCCATTTGTTCTCTTGTGTGTGGTTTATTTCATCACTCAGACATCCATTCTCTTTCCATTTAGTAGTTGAGATAGTTACCTCCTGTCTCTTGGTGTTGTGTCCAGGACCTGATCTTTGTCTTTTCTTTTGCCAAAGACCACCCGTCGTGATCGCTGTGATTGCTCGGAGAGCCGGGATTTGGATGTGTCTGCCAGCGATGGGTCTCTGAGCAATTGCTGATCACTCAGAGAGCCGGGAGGTGGACATGTCCACCAGCGTCATAGGAAGTTAGCAGGCAGCACCCTCTGTGATGGTGATGTTCTCCTTAACCACCTGGGGCTGCTTGCACCACAGGGCTAACTCCCTGGTAGTGTGGAATCAGCTCTCAGAGCTGGAAGGAGCCTCCACTGGTAATCCCGTCCAGGCTGGGCCCCTCTGTCTGCGGTTTTTGGGCACTGAGACCTTTCAAGTTAGGGAGATTTCTGCATGGGCCCAGCTACGGGGAAGGGCTGGCCAAGGGCCCAGGGGTGGGGGGGTGCATGCAACCGATCGCGCCCCTGTCTCAGTCAGGCCCTGCTCTGACCTTCATGAAAATCTCAGGGAGTTTCAAGAGAGAGAAGCAAGAAGAACCATAAAGAAATAGGAAACTTGGGTCCAGGAGCATCAGAGGGGAGGCAAAGTCAACTCATATGGCCCGAAGTAGGAAGCTGCAGCCAGCCACGAGGGAACAAAAGGGCTTGAAATCTGGACACAAATTTCGCTATTGCAAATATGGGAGTGGTGTGGAGGTAGAGGAGGATAGAGACAAAGAAAGCTGACACAGAGGCATTTTGAAGATGGAAGTAGCATAGGATGTGCCATGAGAGAATGCACAATGTCCCAGGTGGTAAGGGTCTTTAAACATTTACTGGGGGTGGGGCATGGGCATGACTGGCCATGTGTGCCCTGAAAGAGAAGCAGGGTTCCATTGCCTTGATAGCCCCCACAGTGGGCTTGTATGTGCCATGTCACCAGGCCTAGGCATGGAGTTTCAGGTAGAATCATGTCAGAAGTGACAGTGGCAGGCTGGGCGTGGTGGCTTACTCCTGTAATCCCAGCACTTTGGGAGGCCAAGGCAGGCAGATCACCTGAGGTCAGGAGTTCGAGACAAGCCTGACCAACATGGTAAAACCCCATCTCTACTAAAAATACAAAATTAGCTGTGCGTGGTGGTGTGTGCCTGTAATCCCAGCTACTCGGGAGGCTGAGGCAGGAGAATTGCTTGAGCCCAGGGCATGGAGGTTGCAGTGAGCTGAGAACGTGCCATGGCACTCCAGCTGGGCGACAAGAGTGAAACTCGGTCTCAAAAAAAAAAAAAAAAAAAAAGAAGAAGAAGTAACAATAGCAGTAATAGTAGTTGTGGTGGTAGCATTATGATCAGTATTCTTTAATTTTTTTTAATATTTAAAATTGTTTGAGCTTTTGTTAAGAGACAGAGTCTCCCTTCATCACCCAGGCTGGCTGGGGTGCAATGGTTCATAGCTCAATGTAACCTCAGAGTCCTGGGCTGAAGACATCTTGCTGCCTCCCTGTACCACCTACCACCATGCCATTTAATTTTTTACTTTTTTGTAGAGATGGAGTCTCACTGTGTTGTCCAGGCTGGTCTCGAGCTCCTGGACTTGAGTAATCTTCCTGCTTTGGCCTCCCAAAGTCCTGGAATTACAGGCATAAGCCACTGTGCTGGGGGTCATGATTCATATTCTTTACTTGGCTCTCATTTACTCTCATAACAGCCCTGTGAGGTGGACAACCTTCTCCCCATTTCAAAGTCAGAGACTGAGACACAGAGGGAAGCGCTTAGCCCAGTGTCACCCTGGGCGTCTACAGCAGAGCCAGGATCCTCCTCCATGCGGCCTGGTTCTCAGCCATGTTTTTCCCCACTCCCTGAAGGATCTAGTCTTGATGAAACAAGGGCGAGTGGGGGGCTGTCCGCTGAGCTATCCTGTTTGCTGTGATGGGAAATCTCGCAGGGAGTTTACCTGGAATCATTCTCAAGCTTAACTGACCCCTAGCTAAGATCCGTCTGACCTGGCTCTTGGGAGCAGTTGGTCAATGGAACCATCTGGAGTCTTCTGATTTGAGTTTCGGAGAAGGAGAGAGTGAGCAAAGTACTTATAACTTAGGAGAGCAGTGTCTTGGAGATGGGCTTTGGCCAGATGGCCGACCTTGCCATGGAAACCCTGGGGTGAATGCTGGGGTGGTCCAGCCACCCAGCCGTTCCTGGGGTGTGGGACCAGGAAGGAAGACCTCTGTCCTCCTCTTTTCTCAGCCTTCCTTTGCTGAATCCTGTTGCAACCCCCAGGTGCAGAAAGTGATGAACTTCCACCTGGCCTCTCTGTCCAGCCTCTGGCAGAGGGGAGACTTGTCAGACGCTGGAATCAAGGAAGGGAACCTAGTGATCAAGCCAGGCTGAAACATGCCTGCATAACAAGTGAGAGGGCAGATCACAGAGGCTCTCGCTTGGTGGGCCTGGACTGGATGCTGGAAGGCAAGAGAGTCCAGTCTGCTGTGGTTGGTAGCGATGAAGGGCGGGGCTGCAGGGTGGGGGTGACCCTTCCCACCCACACCTACAGGCCCATGTGTGGAACTGACATTCTACCCAGATAGGGAATTCGGTCTCCCCCTTCCTCCTGCCATCGGTTAGTGTTCTTTGCACATGTGATGTCGGTTTATTGCGGCGTCGAAAGCATTGTCGAAGGGGGACATTGGTGGGTACCTGGGTAAATAAGTATAAATAGTTTTCTTTCTGATATGTGACCAGATTATTTTCCAGTTGATTTCAAGCCCTGGCCCCAAGTGGCCCACAGATCAAAAAAAGATAAGGGTCAGTTACAAGGTTGAGCTCATTCTCCGTTGCCATGGCAACTGACCTCAGGCAACCCTCGGAGGACTACACCCAGCTCCCCAGGTGATGTTTTTACTGTCCACACCATCAATCCCAAGCCTTTCAAAACTCAGACTGCCTAATTGTCAGGGCTCTGTTTTGAAGAGGCTCTGGGTCCCCCGTGGGGCCCGGTTCAGGCTGCCAGAGCTCATTTAGAAGCCTTTGTGAAACACGGGGGACGTAGGATGGGTCCCTTCTGGGCAGAACGGCCTGGGAAGGTGCCCCCAGGGGGAGGAGGAAGGGCATAGCCCATCCTCCAGCATTAATTAGGAAAATGTGAGCCCCAAATGGGAGCAGTGTGGTGGGCTGTGCCTTCAAGCCATGGCTGAGTGGTCTTGAGTGACGAGGACATCCAAGGGTGGAGAGCCCCTGGCATTTGGGGTCAGGAGGGCCGCGATGCAGGGATGGTTTTGGGGAGTGTTAGCCACCCACCCTCAGAGTCTCCAGCAGCCTCTTCAAAGATACTCGCTTCATTTCCATCCCTGGAGTAACCACAGGGAATTATTTTTCATTGTTGATGATTTTTCAGTCTTTTGCAAAATGTGGACAAAAAGTGACTAGAAAACTTCCCGCCTTTTAAGAGATCCTTCCACATACAATATTGGTCAAAGCAGTGGGACAGCTCCCAAACCAGCTTCGGGGCAGCAGGATTCCAACAAGATCAGCGTCCCTAAGCCCCTTGTATAGTGGTCAGTGGTTCTCACGCATTAATGGATGTCCCAAACATGGGGGCACTTTTCAAATGCTGCAGCTCTGCGGCAGGCCTGAGACTCTTCATTTCTCTCAAGCTCCCAGGTGCTGCCAGGGCTGCTTGGCAGGGAAGTGGGTTCCCGTGGGCTGCCAGGGCTGGGGGTGTTGGGGCTCCCATGGTCATCCCTCATCACCACTCACCTTCTCCCAGCTCTTGCCCAGCCTTTGACAAGGGACACTCCTCAGACCCTGATTTTTCCTGTGACCCTGGTTGACTCCCAGCCTAAATGTCACTCTCCCCTTCCCCTCAACCTGGCCTGGTTAATTTCCTCATGGCATTTAATGACAGATCAATAGATAAACGGCCCAATCTGGCTGCCCAGATATTATCACCTGCCCTCCTCTTTTTCCCCAGGGGTCTTTGTTTCTTACAGGAAACAAAGGACACAGTGTCCTACCAGCTCAGGTTCCTAGCTCCAGTTCCTAGCTCCTGTTCCACACTATTTGTGGTTATCTATTGGGATGGTGTCAGAGGGGTCCTCTCCTGGGGTCACCCTCACCTCACCCTCTTGCCTCCTAGCAAGATTTGCCTGGATGAGTGCTGGGACCTCTGCTCCCATGCTTCCTTTCTCCAAGGACCATGTGTGGCGCCCATTTGCAGTGTGTGTGTCTGAGCCCCAGGACCTAAGGACTTGACCTGATACTAGGCATGCGGGCCACAGGCTGAGCCCCTGGTGCTGTGGAATGTCATTCTGGGGTGTTTATTTATGGGGCTAGTAGTGGAGGGGCCTCAACTCAGCCAAGCATCCCGTGCATTCCCTGCCTTGCTTCCACCTGCAGACACACTCTTGGAGAGAGGAGGTGTAGCCTGGACTGTCCTATGCTGTCACATGCAGGGCTACCTCCTCCCCTTCCTCAGGGAAAGCCCCAGCCCTGTTGCCAACTGGTGTTTGTGCTGGCGAGGGGACCCCCAGGCTCAAACATGGAGATGCAGAGGGCGGTTCTGTCTTCCTTCTCACCCGGATTTTTTGGGTGATCAGGGAGCACGGGTGGATTGCTGGTTTTAAGTCTTGTGGCTGTTTCTTGAATTTTCTAAAGCCAGAGAGGGCTGCTGGGGGTGAACAGCAGGGCTGCTGCTGCCCCGCCCTGCCCTGCCACATCCCTGTTAGGGGCCCTGCCTCTCTAAGTGTCCCTTCCTCTTCTGTCAGCGGAGGGAGCCTCACCATGCCCACAGTCTTGGAGCTGTTGTTCTGTGGGGATCCAGAAAGTGTTACTGGAGTTGAGGTTTTACAAGCCGAGTCCTGTGAGATTAGGGGTGACCATGGGTGCATAGTGATGGCATTTATCAGCACTCCCACCCTCCCCCAAACTCTGTGCTAAGTGCTTGACATAAATTACCCATTTCCTGCTCATCAAGCATCTCCTGGGTGCCAGATCCTGTTCTAGGCACTGGTGACACAGCAGTGGGCAAAGCAGCCCTCGTGGAGTTTATGTTACTCTGTCTGTGTGTCGGAGGGAGGGAGGGAATGAGAATGAATTAGTTAAACAATGAACCCTGTAATATACCAGGTGGTAGTAAGCGCTGTCCAAGAATTAAAGGTGGGCTGGGTGCTGGAAAGGATGGGGGCGTGTGCTGTGTTCGCTGGGGGTCTCGAGTAAGGCCCTCTGAGGAGGTGTCCTTTAGGCAGACCCCTGAGTGAAATGAGGGAAGGAGTGTGGGATGATCTGGGGGTCTCAGTAAGGGCAGATGTCCTGTGGCCGAAGAAGCCTGCTTGGCTGCCCTGTAATGACGCTGCCTGTTTTCTAGTGGCAGAAGCAGAAGCTCAGAGAGGCAAAGTAACTTACTCCAGTCTACACAGCAGGTGAGTGGTGGAACTGGGGCTCAAAACCAAGTGTTTCCGGCTCTAGCTTTTGTGTCCTTCATTGCCACCTCCTGGATGTAGGTGGCTAGTCATGCCCTTGTCAACACCAGGCAGAAGTCATTGGTCCTCTCTAGACAGGTGTGTGCATTAATGATGCTACTCTGGCGTGAGCTTTCCCGAGGGGGGTTCCTGCTAAGAGAGGGGGTAGGCAGGGACCATCCGTTGTGGCTGGAGCAGGTCACGCTCAGTGCGCCAGAGCCCGAGAACAATGCCCCGTCCACACCCTGCTGCAGCCCGCCGCTTCTCCCTCCCAGGCAGCAAATTATGGCCTCGAATGTGTGCCCAGGCCTGCCTTTGACATCAGTGGGGCCTACCTGAGCTTCACCTTCAGGATTCTGATAATCAGTTCTCTCTCCTCCCGGCTTCCCCCAAGACCCGTATGGAAATAAGTATGTGTCTGCCAGGGATCAAATGCTTTTGGAGACAAAAGTCGGTACCAGGGACATTACAGGGAGCTATCATCTCGGCACGATGCTCTTCCACAAAGCCCTCTGCTCCTCTTTTGGGCTGACACAGTTTCAGCCTGAAAGGTTCCAGCAGGCTGACTTGGTTTTAAGCAAAAGCACATCCTATTATTTTTTTGAGAAATGAAGTGTAAAATTAACGCTTATTATTCCTGAGCAGAGGTGGGAGAAAGGAGAGACAGGGACTTTGGGATTTTCGTGCTTGGCGGGTTGTTTGTTTGGCAGTTTGGGTTTTTGTTTATTTTTATTTTTTTAAATCATAATAAATCAATAGATTTCGACTTATAGGGAACAGGAGGCAAGATCTGAATTTCAGCAGGTGAAATCTGCATTTCACTTTACAAATAAGCGGGGCTGCATAAGTCACTTGAGTTGTGTGAGTCTCTCTTATGGATGCCTGTCATGTGCTATTAAAAAAAAAAAAAAAGGCACAGAAAAGGAAGGAAAGCGATCGTGCGTCTTAACTCACAAAATCCTCCAGTCCCCACGTCGGGGCGGAGGGGCCTGCGGGCTCCCAGACAGCTTTGTCATTCTGCTCCAAGGTGTCGGCCGAGCACCGTGCGATCTTATATAATTCAGGAAAGTGATTCTCGGAGGGTGCCGCTATCGGCGGACCCTGCATATTGGGATGGAACGAGAGGTTGTCAGCGCCTGCGGGGTGAGAGTGATGGTGCTAGCAAATTCTATCAATATCCATGGGCTGGCTCACATTGGGTCACCAACACGCAAAGGAGTGTTTGTCACACTAACTAGGGCAGCCCCTCCCCGCCCTCTCCACCTCCCCGGCCCTCCCCCTGTTTTCCTGGATGGTTTCATAGGCAGAGGTACATGTAATGGACACCCAAGGGAGTACCTCGAACCCCTCCAGTGGGGAGAAGGCCTCGTCTTCAGAAAGATTTGCAAATCAAAAGGTCTTGCCTTGAGTGGGAGCGAGTCCCAGCTCTGCGGGAACCCCTCAGGCTTTATTCCACCCCCTCCCTTCACTTTCACTTTTTGCTTGTTTTATTTCTCCTCTCCTCTTTCCCCAGGTTTGACTCTCTTAAAACACTTGGGGGAGAGAGAGGAAAGGGTCCCGAGACACATGGTGGTCTGTTGGGCTCTTGATCTAATTAGCCTGGAACCTTACTTTGACACTGGTTTGGGGCTGTGATCTGCTTAAATGGTAGCCGTTTGGGCCCCGCACGGCTTGCAGCTCCAGGGCTGCCTGACTGTGCACATATTTATGAACGTGGGCGCTGGGTGTAGCTGCGGTTATGAATCAGGGGGGACCGGCTGATGAATTGCTCGGCACTCGGAGAACGGAAAGTGACTGTCAGACATGATTTCTCTGATTTATAAGTTGCAGGAGGCTTCTTTGTCCTCTCGGTGTTTGTGTATCAGATGGGCACGCCGCCATTCACAGCCAAGTGGCTAAAGACCCCCTCTCGGCAGAGAGCAGTAAATCCTCTTTGCCATCTCAGCCCCCAGAGCCCCCAGCTGGGCAGGGAGAGAGGGCCCAGCCTGGGGGTGTCTCTCCTCTGTGAGTATGTCCGAGCCCCTCCCGCAGGTGAGCCCAGGAAGGCCCTGATGCTTTTCGAGCCACAGGAGGAGAAAACATCATCCATGCCCATTGCCTAATTGCCAGGGTCAGAAAAACTCACATGGTTACATGAATCAAGGGTCATTGTGCCCAGTGAGGGGGTAGTCGTGTGTGCGTGTATGCATGTGTGTGCGTGTGTGTGTGTGTGCTCATGAACTGGAAGAGTCAGGGCAGGTTGCCTGGAGGTGGTGTATGGTGGCAGGGTACAAGTCAGGGCAGGCTGCCTGGAGGTGGTGTACGGTGGTGGGGTACAAGTCAGGGCGGGTTGCCTGGAGGTGGTGTATGGTGGTGGGGTACAAGTCAGGGCAGGCTGCAGGTGGTGTACGGTGACGGGGGTACATGCATATAGGAATGGTTTTGTATCCTCTTCTGCACCACCCCCATCTGGCTGTGTTACTTGAGTAAATGGTCTAATTCTCTGAACCCATTTCTTCTTCCCAGAAGTGCAGTTTTCCAAGCAAGCTGGCTTATTTCTGAAATTGAAATATGTTATAAACTATTCTTACAGAAAACTCTGCACAGTTGTCAACTTCACATACCCCCTCCCTCCTTAATGTCCAAGGGGTGTCCTCGTTCTAATAAGGTCACATTTATGGATGGAGTCTCTTTCATTCCTTGATCCTACACCCTGGTGCCAGGCGCTGGGCAAGGTTGTTTGTGCAGGGGGCAGGGGATGCACTGGAGGGTCTTTCGAGGCAGCCACCCCACACTGGAGGCCATCTCTAATTATGATGAAAGTCTCCCTAAGGGAGGCGGAGACGTGCAAGGGGCCTGCAGGGCGAGCGTGCTGAGCCTGCCCTGTGTCCCAAAACTTGTCAATGAATTCCTTTTCCGCTAGTTTAAATGGAAGATCTGTTTGAGTCTCTGTCGGGTGTATGTGGCCTAGTTGCCAGGGCTCCAGGGGCATGACAAACACCCGGTAGATTCCAGCCAGTGGGCTATGTGGGGCAGGCCCACCTGTGTGTGCACGTGTGTGTGTGCGCCTCTGCGGTGGGGTGCCGGGGGGTGCGGGGGATGGTTGGGCCGGGGGGAATGCCTGCTGTCTCTGCCAGCCCCTGCCAGGGCCTGGGGACCCAGGGACTCGCCAGAAGCCTCAGCCCATCTGTGTTCATGTCTTGCCACCGGCAGAACCCCTCTGCTACCTAATTCTTGCCTTTAAGGGCAAATCAGAGCACCTGGCGCCTTCAGTGAGGCTGGTTCCCTGGGGGAGCCCAAAGGGGAACCCATGTCCTTGGTTGTCCCAGATAATGCTCTCACCAACACTGACATGCCAGGCAGTAAACATTTATTGAGCACTTGCTATGTGCCAGGGTCTGTTCCAGACCCGTGTGCGTGTATTAGCTCATTTAATTCTCATAGCAACTATAAGAGAAAAGCTGCGATGGAGTGTTTCAGACAGAGGAAACTGAGGTACAGAGAGGTTGTGTGACTTGCCTAAGATCACCCAGTAAGGGTCAGGACTGGATTCCAACCCCAGGTGATGTGAGGCTCAAACCAGGGGATTCCCCAGCCCCACCACTGACCCCTGGGCCCCTCTGTCCTCTTGCAGCCAGGGAGACAGGGAGGACAGGTTGTCCCCATCTTACTGCACATGAGCTGGTGCCCACAGCATGCTGTGTGGGGCTGAGGAGCCAGGATTTGAACCTGGTGCTGCTCGATTGTGGGCGAGGACACCAGGGCTCTGAGCCTCCTCGATGCTGGCAAGGCTGGTGCTCAGGCGCTGTGTGTCCTCTGGCGCTTTTGGGTGAAGGTTTGGGGTCTCAGCGGCTCCCAGGTGGGGAGATGGAGGAGCTGTGTTCTGGTCTGAAGCAGGATGGCGAGTTTGCCCATTGTCCATCATCCACTGCATAGACCATTTGTTTAAAAGAAAAGCAGATAAAAGAAAAACAGATTAAAAAGAGCGTTTGGTGCAGTATCTTCCGTGCTGCCCGTCACTCTCGAAGTAAAATTCCAAAGTCCTCCGGGGCTGACAAGACCCTTCTTGTGCATCCCTGTGGCCTCTCTGACCTCACTCCTGGCCCTCCGAGCTCAGGCACTCTGTTCCCATGCTGGACTTTAAGCCCGCCCAGCACAGCATGGACCCACCTCAGGGCCCTGCCCCCACCCATCTCCTAGAGTGCTCTCACCATGTATTCACATCACCTCCTGACACTGCATTATGTGCTGATGGTTTTGTTTATCATCTGTCTACCCCACCACCAGAATGGGGGCAGAGACATGATTTGTTTAGTTGCCTAAAGAATCCTTAGAGCAAAGTTCCTGGCACGTAGTACATGCTCAATAAATATTTGATTGCAATTTTTAAAATCCTGGTTGGACCACCTTCTCCATCTGGTACCTCAAGTTGGGTGCCTCTGCACAGTGACCCAGTCTTGGGACTAAAGCTGTTGACCATGGCCTGCACCCCTGGCTGCTTGATCAGCAGGAGAAATCACAGCAAATGGCACCTCCAAGGGCCAGATATTTGGAGCTGGTCCTCTGGGGTCTGTAAGCCTCTAGGGGTGAGGCCATGTGGAGCCAGGATGAGTCTTGGTGTCTGTGGTCCCCTCACCAAGCCTGGTGCTGGGGATTGGAGGGGGATTAGCCCTGGGGTCTATGGGAGGCCTTGTGGGCACCTGTCTGGGGGACATGGCATCCTGGTCACTGACTAGTCACGGGTTTTCCTTTCAGAGGAAGGCATCAACCACGAGTGTAAGCTGTGCAACCAGATGTTCGACTCCCCAGCCAAGCTTCTCTGTCACCTCATTGAGCACAGCTTCGAGGGCATGGGCGGCACCTTCAAATGCCCTGTGTGTTTCACAGGTAAGGTACCCAGCGTGTGCCCCTCGGGGGAGAGAGATGGACGCAGGAGCCCTTCCCTGTTGTTGTGGGATCCCAGCGTGTGCTCTTCCTCTTTCCTTGGCAGGCCTGTTATAGTCCAGGACTCCATGGGGGATACCCTGAGGGATTAACAGGCCCTTTGCCCCACGTCCCTCAGTTCAGAGCTGACACAAGCCTTCCTTCAGTGCTCTCTGGCCTCTCCTCATCAGCAGGCTGGTTGCACCCTCTCCGCGCCCTCTGCACACAGCGGCTAGAAGCCCTTTGTCCAACCCAGCCTCAACCCTCTGCTGCAGTTTTCCCCTCCCAGGCCCTGTGTTTGTCTCCCTGAGCCTAGAGCTCTATTCAGCACTGCTGGGGCTTCCAGCTTCACATACTCCTGGTTCCCCCTCTTCCCTGGCCTACCTAGCTCCCATCCGTTCTCCAGGATGCAGGGGTCAAGGGCAGCTCTGCCAGCCAAGTCCCCAGCCCCCGGACTGGCTGCCGGCCCAGGCGAATGGCTGTCCCAGCCCGAGGCAAGTCTCAGGGGCTCTGCCGGCCCCCTCCTGCTGCCCAGATGGCAGCCGGTGTGCGTGGGAGAGCCTGGCCTTCCCTGCCTCCCCTGACATCTGCTGTCTGCCACGGCAGGAAGCCCACCCTGGGGAGGACGCCTGGCGGGAGGGTATCTCTGAAGTGCTCACCTCCCAGACACACAGCTGCTCTGGGCTGCCTCCTGTGTGCGCCCAGGGCCGGGGCCACCTCGGGACTCCTGCCACCGGGAAGCCGGGGCTAGACCTGCTCCATGCCAGGCCCAGGGGTGTCCAATCTGGGGTAAATCCCCCAAACACACACCCCTGGGGCTCCCAAGAGTCCCTGAGCACCCTGATGCCTTCTTCCCCCTCATCTCAGGAGCCCCCACCCATCTGTCACTGTCACACTCTGAGGCTGGCACTGAGGGGCCCCAGCTGCCCGTCTGCCGACCCAGGACACGGGGGCCTCTGTGTGGGGGCCCAAGGATGCTGACAACAATAAAAATAGGAATTTGTGTTGGTTGAGCAACTTCTTGTACAAGACCCTGTGCTGAGCTTATTTAATTCAAGTCTAGGCTCTGCCACTTGCTAGTGGTGGGACCTTGGACAAGCCATTTAACATTCCTGGCATTTCAGTTTTCTCTTGTATAGAATGGAGATAATAGCACCTGTCCTACAGGCCTGGGAGAGGTTCAAGGAGCTCGCCCCGTAGGTGTCTGGTTGTTGATGACGGGGATGAGGAGGATAGCATTCATTTGTCTGTGGCAGGCCATCTTTTAAGCACTTTATCAGTATTAACCCATTTGATCCTCCCAGCCTCCAGCCAGGGACATACTATAATCTTCATTTTTTGAGTGAGGAAATGGAGCCCAGAGAGGTTAAGTGACTTACCCAAGGTTGCACAGCCACTAAGTACCAGAGCTCAGCTTATCTAACTCGAGCCTCCTCTAGTAGGTGCTAGAATGCTCCCAGTAGCCCACTATTTGGCTGACTGTGCCCACACCACAGTGATCCCTGCCTGCGAGTGTTGTGGGGGCAGCTGCCACAAGAGGCTGGGCTGGTGTCCTGAGCTTGGCCCTGACGGCCGTGTCTGTGTCTAGTCTTTGTCCAGGCCAACAAGTTGCAGCAGCACATCTTTGCCGTGCACGGGCAAGAGGACAAGATCTACGACTGCTCGCAGTGCCCTCAGAAGTTCTTCTTCCAGACTGAGCTGCAGGTGGGTGTCCACATCTGCTGCACCACGCCGCCTGATGGTCCTCGGTTCCCCTGTCAGCACCGAGGGTCTCAGGGTTAAGGCAAGATGGTGGCATCTTATGGTGGCATCTTATGCTGGCAGGTCTGCAGTCAGGGACTGACCTCCTGGCTGGCAGGCATGGAGTGTCAGCCCCCTGGCCTCTGCCAGCCCAGCGTTCTCAAAAGAACCAACTGCCACCGACTAAGCCCAGAGCAGGAGTCAGAAGCTTACATTTGAGGTGTTTCGTGGCAAGTCCTGTCTGCTCTTGGGGATTCCATTTCCCTACCTCTATTGTAAAATGATATTTGACTGAGTTTGGTTCTGTGGCTAGTAGCTCATGATGTCTCTGTGGCTGGGTCCTGGGGCTGTGTGGGGACAGGAGTTAGGTCTGGGGCTTTGGAGCCTCCAGCTTTGCCCAGAAAAGCCAGAAAAGTAAGAGTAGTGGTGCCCAATTGCCCCAAATTGGAGGCAGTCACCAGAGGTCCTGAGACCAATGTGGCTCTCAGGCAAGGGACAGGGGCCTCAGCCAGCTTCCTTGCATCCTCATCCCCAGCCTGTGGTAGCTGAGAAGACCTTGGGAAAGGAAGCTGCTGCGACGGTCTTCCCAGGCATTTGCAGCTGCCTCCCTTGGAATCCCATGGGGCCCCTTCTCACCTGTTACTGGTTTTTCCAAGGAGCAAGATCTGTGCCCAAGTGAAACTGCTTTCTCTCCCACTGGATTTTGCAAAAAATTCTTGTAACACTGGAGAGATCACATGCCCACCAGAAATACAGCACACACACAGAGAAAAATCTCACATTCACCGTACCTGGACTATAGCATCACACACACAAAGGGAAGGTGCATACACACAGTTCCTATCACAGTGCATATGCCCAGAGATGTCACTTACAAAGAGTAACACAGCACCCACACTGAGGAATACCACACACATGCAGCACAACACTGCACCCCCAAAAGAAGGACCACACTCATGTCCACAGATAGATCACACATACACACAGACGGACATGCCGAAATGTCACGTACCAAAAATGGGCCCGTCGGGAAGGATACGGGTAGGTTAGGCTGCAATAATAAACGTCCTCTTGGTCTCTGTCCTCAACAAAAGGTTTATTTGTTGCCCATGACATATCCAAGCAGGTGATGCGGAAGGGACTCTGTTCATGATATTACTCAGTGACCTGGGCCCACGGAGGGTCCATGTGCATCCCCGTTTCCGTAGTCACTGAGGCAGGGAGAAGAGGGAGATGGTGACTTCTGTACCAGCTCTTCAAGTTTCCCCTCAGAAATGATGCATGCCACCTTCTCTCATATTGGATTGACTAGGGTAATCCCCGCGGGCATGCCCACCCTCAAAGTGGGTGAGGCAGGGAATTCCACCCTCTGCCTGGAAGGAGAAGAGAGCCCTAAGGACTCACACACACCAGTTTGGCCCCCCAGGACAGAACCCCCACACCCAGCAGCACCCTCCCTCATCCCCATGCCACTGCTGCACCTGCATGCAGCAGTCTCCAAGCCACCCAGGTTACAAGGCTGGGGCCACTCACCCTGTGCAGAGTCACTTGAATGACCACAGTGGTGCCCCCGTCTCTGGGGTTAGAGGGGCACAGCTGTGGCCTGTTGTAGGGGGCCCCCTTCTTACTGTGCTGTGGCCCACCCACACTGCCAGGCCTGGGCCTGCCTGTCTGCACAGCTGTTGGTGGCTGTTGCCTGGAGGACATGCAAACAGGCCCTTGGAGGATGTGGGGGCCGGCGGGATTCACCATTCGATGGTCAAGTCCTGTTTCCATAGGCTGGCACCATGCCAGGGCTGGGCAGGCTGAGCTCAGGGCTGGCCCCGAGGAGCATCCAGCTGGTGTGGCGGAAAGCCTGTTTCTTTTCGTGCTTAGGGTGCTCATAAATATGTGTATTGTACATGAGGCCTTTATCCCATTGTCACAGTGTGGGACAGAGTTATGAAACCAATTATACAGACCCGGCCCAGAGAGGGGATTCCACTTCCAAAAGGCCACCACTGAGCTAGTGAACGTGACCATGCCACTGCTGTCTCCCCATTGATCCACAAACTGAGCCGATGTCTCTGTGCTTAGGATGTATGGGGTGTTGGTGCCATCCAGGAAGCCTCCCTGCTCGTGTGCTGGATGTGCACCCTCTCCCAAGTGCAGTCCATGCAGCCGCCTTATCCTACCTGCCTTACCTGCATGGCTCAGCTATCAAAATAGGCCCGGGTCCCCTGAGAGAGGAAGCTTTCTATAGTCCAGCAGGTCAGGCCTCTTTTAAACCCATTAGTGCATATAAACTACGATTTATTTACACTTCAGACTTGCTCAGCTCCTGCCTGGCTCCCCTGTATTGTCCCACATGCCAAGAGGTCTCTTCTCTGTTGGCCTTAAGTTTATTCCCAGAGGAGGTTTCCCATCCTGACGTTTTTGAGCTTCATCAGTGTCACCAGGCTGGGCGCCTAGCTCATAAGCACAGAGGTGGTGGGAAGCTGCTGCTTTCAATCTGGATCTCACTTCGATCCCGCCTATCTCGAGCTGTGGGCCACACTTCACCTGAGAATGGTTCATGTTAGCTGGTGGTTTCCTGGGTCATCCCATTAACCTTTAAGTCAGATCCTCAAATACTGAGAAACCGCTAAATTACAACCTTAACGAGTCACTATTTTCTGCAATTAATGACTTTAATTATAGACTGTTTAAATATGGAAGTGTTGTGGCAACGCCAAATCTATGCAAATAATAGCTCTCGTTAAGTAACTTGAATAGCAATTTTCTGGTTTTTGAGAGGAGGGTTTTTCAGGCATTGGAGTGTTCGTTGTCCCTACACAGAAGCTGGAGCTGGAAAGCCCTGGTCGGGTGGAACAGGCAAGTGTGCTGTTTCTTGGAACGAGCTGGGGGTTTGGGTGGGGCAGTGGGAGGCAAGGCCAGCTAGAGTTCTACCCTTGCTGGTTTCTTGTGGCCATGTTTAGTTTGAGGTCATGCACGGAAATTCTGGGAACCTGGTATTTGCAGGCACAAGGGACTATGGGCTGAGAGGTCTTGAGAAGATTCTAGGTTTAGGATTGAGCTCACTGCAGGACCAGGAAGTGCTGCTGCAGGAATAGAAGTATAGGAGGTAGAATTAAATCACGACAGGCTTAGTCTCTGTCAACATTGACATGTCTCCCTCCAAACGTAGTGTTTTCTTAGGAAGCTTTAACAGGAGCACGGTTGCCAGTATGAGGGAGGTGTGAGTGCTCTTTGATTCCAAGTTCGGAGAGCTCTGCCCAAAAGACTGAGATTAATTCAAAGGAGTTTGGACAAACTGTTGCAAATTTACAATAGAATGATTAGGAACATGAGAGGGAACTAGCTTTCCTATTCATTTGTTTGAAGCAAGTATGTGGAGGTCCCATGATGTGCCAGGCCCTGTTTCTAGCACCTAAGAAAACAGTGTCGAAAAGATGAAGAAATACCCATGGGGTCCCCATTCTAGGAGATTGATGAGCACTTTCCAGTAAGAGCCAATGACATGAAAAAAATAAAACCAGATAATGGGCTAGAGCATGCTGGGGGATTGAAGTCCGACATTCCTTGGTAAGTGTGGTCAGGGAAGGCCTCCCTGAGGAGGTGGCATGCAAGCTGAGGCCCGATGGCATGAAGGCAGGATTGTGTGGAAGAGAGCTGTGAGTGCAAAGGCCCTATGGCCATTGGCTGCCAGGGCTAGGATGACAGAAGGCAGAGTGCAGCTGAAGCACAGTGAATTGGGACAGAGGCACTGGAGCCCGGATCATGGCAAGGTTTTCAGGACAGTGAAGGACTTTGGATTTTATCTCTATCGTGATGGGAAACCAAGCAGAGGACAGATATTATCTGATTTACACCCTGAATCAAAATGTAAGAAGTTTGCTTTTGAAAGACGTGGTTAAGAGAATGAAAAGTCACAGATTGGGCAAACATATTTGCAAATCACCTATCGAATAAAGCACTTGTATCCAGACTATATAAAGAACTCTCAAAACACCATAATGAGAGGGGACACAGAACGACTAAAAAAAGAGTAAAAATCTTCTGGCAGATGTCTCACCAAAGAAAATGAACATCATTAGTCATTAGGGAAGGGCAAGTGAAAACCATAGCCCGATGCCACCCACATAAACGAAAAACTTACAATGCTGAGAGTTGGTGAGGATGGGATCGGAACTCTCACAAATTAACGGTGGCAGTGCGAGATGGTATGGCCATGTGATAAAATATTTGTCAGTTTCTTATGAATGTTCATTTACCATAAGACCCAGTAATCCCACTCTTAGTGTTTACCCAAGAAAAAGGAAAATTCACACTCACACCAATACCTCTACATGAATGATGACAGCAGCTTTGTCATGGCTCCAAACCAGAGGCCCCCTCGTTGTCCCTTATTTGGAGGATGGGTAACAGATGGGGTCATGTGTTACATTCATACAGGTCATGTGTGCATTCTCAGCAGTAAAAGGCAACTGCAGATACATGTAACAATGTGAATGAATCTTGTTTTTTTGTTGTTGTTGTTTTTGTTTTTTTTTTTTTAAGTGACAGAGTCTGGCCCTGTCACCCAGGCTGGAGTGCAGGAGTGTGGTCATGGCTCACTGCAGCCTCAACCTCCAGGGCTCATGTCATCCTTTCACCTCAGCTTCCTGAGTAGCTGGGACTGTAGGTACACACCACCACACCCAGATACTTTTTTAACTTTAAGTTTTATTTTTAGAGATGGGGTCTCATGATATTGCCCAGGCTGGTCTCAAACTCCTGAGCTCAAGCAGTCCTCACGCCTTGGCTTCCCAGAGTGTTGGAATTACAGGCATGAGCCACTGTCCCTGGCCCCATGGATAAATCTCTAATGCCACATGACAAAAGCCAGACTGAAAAGGTTCCATGAGGTATGGTTTTATTGACATGACATTCTGGAAAAAGACAAAAATATATCACAATAGAAAACAGACCAGTAGTTGTCAGTGGCTGAAGGTCGGAGTTGGGGGGAAGAAAAGGAAATAGGGGAGACTTTCTTTTTTTTGCAATGGAACATCTGAGTTTTGTGTACCTGATGTGAAAGCTGCTGATACGGAATACGGCAGTAATACGACTAGATATTGCTTTATAGGAGTGTGCAGAGATAGGGATAGACAGTGTGCACAGTTATTTGGAAAATTTTATAAGTCTGCTAGTGTTCTGTGTACAGAAAAAGTGAATTTTCTGAATGACAAATTTGGAAACTGTGGTTCTCATTGTCATTTTTATGATATTCTTTGTGGAAAGATCGTTTATCACTGGACACATTCAGAACCAGTACCAGTGACAGACTTTAATATACAATATAGTTACCTTGAGGGTCATGTGTGTGTGTCTGCACATGCAAGAAATGGTTCAAAACAATGGGGGATCTATGCAGAAGCTATAACTGCATGTGGTCAACACAGGGTATGTAGATTCTGAGGATGCAAATATCTTAGTGACATAAATATAACAAGACATAACACAAATTGCGGAGAGAATGGGGCTTGCAATGAACTTTTCCATTGTCAGTGTGATCCTGGTTACGCTCCTCCAGATTGTGAGCTGGTGATATCATCACCAGGAGGAAGTATTGATGATGGATTTTGGCTTAAGGTAGAAAACAGTGTACCCTTGTTTTCAAAACGATGTGCTGCTCCTAAAAACAATGGTCTTTTCCTCAGCTTCTACATTTTTTTTTTACCTTTGCTCATTTTAATTGCTATTGTTAGTCTTAAATGGAATAAAATGAAGAGATTTTGGAGCAAAGTGGGAACAGTAAGCAGCAGATCTATCTCAGAAGACAGCAGTAGTAACAACAACCAGTCACAGAGTTGAAGTAGCCCAAGTGATAACATCGAAGCCACAGGGTGGAGAAAGGATATTACCAAGAAACTCACCATTGACTGGCCTGATCTAACAATGAAAAAAAAAAAGTTTTCTCTCATTTTGTTATAGCTTAAAGCTTTCAATTTCACAAAACGAAATAAATCCTATGACCGAAAGCGTGAAAAAAAGAAAAAAATAGGGGAGACTAAGGTTGGTCCATATACCTGTACCCCCGCCCACATATACACTTGCCCACGCTCACCCCACATCCTGAAAACCCAGGCAGTAGGGGATCCAGTCTGACCTCGAGGAATCTGTCCTGTGTCTGTTTAACCAGGAGAAGACTTGGATGGATTGCAGAAGAAATGCAGGGACAGTTGTCTTCGAGCATTTTAAGAACTCTGGGTCCTGGAGGGGTTCTCATTGCTTCAGGTGGTCCCAAGAATTTTGGCAGTGGGCACCAACTCAGAACAGGGGTTTTGGTCTTCGATAGTCATGGCTCAGGCATCACTCTCTGGAGTTGGCTCAAGTTAGAAGGGAAATTAAGCTGTAGGGACATGGATGGATTTTGGATGCCAAGAGCAGGAAGCAGTGTTGGGTTTTTGGCAGCCCTGTTCCCAGAGCCAAGTGTCACTTAAATAAGGCAGCAACACTCTGTCTTCTCTAAGACTGCCTGGTCCCTGCCTTCTGCCTCTTTCTGGCTTTTATTGTTCTCTCTACAGCCTGACTTTCTGGACTCCTCTGCACAAGGAGGAATATGGTCAAGGTTCCACAGCTCCTGTCAATTCTGCTAAGACAGACACCCTAGGTAGCTCAACAGAGAGGATTTAGTGTGAGGATTGGTGACATGGGTAGACAGAAGGAACACCAAGAAACCCCAGAGATAGTGACAGTGGTGGCAACCAGCCCTCAGGCGACAGGTGCTAGATCCCTGGAAAGGGGAATCTGGTAGGTGAGCCTGGGTCAGCTGTCCACCCTGCTCCAGTTAGCTGTGGCCGGGGGTAGGGCCATACAATATAAACCAGCAAGTTCAGGGTGCTGTCCAGGGAAGGGGTGTATGACCTAGATGGACACTGCACATTTGCAGTATGTGGGAAAACTGTCTAGAAATGGAAAGTGCTGAGGTCCCTGTTGGTAGAAGTGCACAAAGAATGCATGGTGTCTGAAATGCTGCCAAGAGTGAAGCAGGGAGTGGCCGGGTCTTTGTGAGGGCAGCTCCGTATTTAAAACCTTGCTCTGTCATGCACCAGCTGTAAGCCTCAGTTTCCTTATCTGTAAGGCAGGGGTGTGAGTAGTTCCTACTTAAGAGTTCAGCTGCAAAAGGCCCTAGGCACAGTGGCTGGCACACAGAGCACAGAACAAACGCTGCCTGTTATTACTGACATTGACATCTGGGCAGTTTGAGGATCAGATGGCTTTGGGGGGTTCCCTCCCCTTGGAGTTTGCTCTGCTTTCATGATTTCTGGCCTGAGTTTGAACAAAGTGAGACTCTAAGTCCTTCCTTGTGTGGTATCCCACCAAGCCTCAGGGCTGTGGGCACAGGAGACCCCACACTGGGGCATGGGGAGGAACCAGGTGCCCAGGGCAGTGAGACGGGGCATAAAGGGCATGGAATGGGGGTCGGAGGGCCGGGGCTTTGGGTCCCCCTTCCTCTACTTCTCTGAGTGCCTTTGGCCTGGGCTCTTTTCTTAGGACCCTCTATTTCTGAGCCATGTCCGGGCACCGTGAAGGGTGGTATGTAGATTTGACTGGGGGTGCAAGACAGCCTGCAAATGTCAGAGCTGTTAGCCTTGCGTTCCCAGCCTCAGGCCTCAGCAGATGAAGGCCTGGGGCCCTATCGGCCCCATGCCAGCGGTTAGCCAACCTGAGGGGAGGGGCAGCCTCTGCCCACCAGCCCAGCTGCCTCTGCATCTCCATGGGCACCTCTGTGCCCACAGACACTGGGCACGGATGGTGCCTCCATCTCCCCATCCTAACAACCTTGCTGCTTCCTGTTCTTCATCCTCACTGTGGGGATGCATGCATGAGGGTCATGTGCGGCTTACCAGCCATATAGGGCTGGCCTTAGACAGTGGACAAGCTCCCTTGAAATTGTACAAGAGACAACTTTCACAGCCTTCACCCCTGGACCCTAGGTCTGTGCTGTGGGCCAGGCTCGTTCTAAGCACTTTGCATGGATTGTGTCAGCACAGCCCTATAAACAAGGTATTCTTATCCCCCTTTACAGATACAGAAACTAAGGCTCTGAGAAGTTAAGCAGTTTGCCCAGGGTCATTTGCAAATGGCAGAGCCACATATAAAGCCGAATTGTCTTTGCCACCAAGGCAAACAGAAACCCTCCAAAGTTTAAATAAATTGCCATTTATATGAGCTAATAGATTTAAATGAGGCCTGCAGTGCTGAACTATAAAAAGCTTTCGTTGTCAGGGGACCCAGAAACTATTTTAGTAGTTGGGCCAAGCAGGTAGCACAAGTAGCAGTAACAGGGGATGCAAAAAAAATTGCTCCTGGGTGAGCCCAGGTGGGAACACCATGGGGCCTGTGCGCACAGGGCCAGGGATATGCACGGCCGCATTTGCCAGGCTGCAGCTAGAGGCCAGGACCGTGCAAACCCTGCTGCTTGCAAATGAGCATCAGGATGGGTTTGGCTTAGGCTGGGCTTGGGGAGAGGAAGGATTCATTGTCATCATGGAGACAGGGACTTCCTAAGACCTCAGACTCCTGGTGCTGCCACCTTTCTCCCCTTTGTGACTTGCTTGGTCCTATCATGGGGGAATAGAACTTGAACTAGAGAGATGTCTTTTTAGACACAGAACTTCTGGGATCTCAGAGCTGCGGGGCACTGCCTGCCAGGGCACGTCAGAGTTCACAGCGCGTGTTTGTGTGCATGCACACACGCACCTGTCCTTGATGAAGCCAGTTTTGGGGTGTTGGACCAACACCACGCCCTGGAATTTTGACTCCCTCACTGACAAAGCCAGGGGCTGCAGGAAGCGATTCTGTGAGCCAGGCCCGCGGTGGCAAAGCGGCCAGCCCAGCGTTGAGCGGGCGCATTTAAAGGATTAGCTCACGCTGTTTGCTTGTATGTGCCTAATCATGCTGCTCCCAGCTAAATGATTACAATTGATTAAAAGCAGAGCTAGGTATTCTAACAAGCAACCCGGAGCCCTTCCAATGGGGTGAGCCGGGCTCTGCCAGGCTGGGTCCTGGTACCCAGCCAGAGGGAGGGCTCTCTGAGACAGGAGCAGGATCTCAGCTCCCTTGGGACCCTTCCTTCCTAGCCCTTGAGAACATTTGATTCGGCCCTTGCCCTGATTCCATTTACTGAGTACCTACTCCCAGCGCCACCTCAGGGGCCTGAGACAGAGCTGGAAACAAGGAGACAGGGTTTCTATTTTCATGGAGCTGACATGCTTTGGGAGATGCTGATGATAAGTCAGTAAATATATGAGCTGGGGGATTTCAGAGTGTGAGTTCTGAAGACAATAAAATGGTGTACTGTGATGGAGAGTGGTGTGTGTATGTGCGTGTGTGTATGCACACATGTGTGTCTGTCTCTGTGTGTGTGCGTGTGTGTGTGTGTGTGTGTGTGTGTGTGTGTTGGGAGGTCAGGAAAGGCTGGCATTTCAGCCGAATCCTGGAGGTTGCAGAGCCAGTGTGGGGAAGAGCTGGGGGATCCTCCAGGAGAGGGAAGAGCCAGTACCAAGTATCTGAGGCCCAAGCAGATTTGGGGTATTCACGGAACAGAATAAAAGG
This sequence comes from Rhinopithecus roxellana, assembly GCF_007565055.1. NCBI lineage: Eukaryota > Metazoa > Chordata > Mammalia > Primates > Cercopithecidae > Rhinopithecus > Rhinopithecus roxellana. Next base: position 28,132,006 of record NC_044568.1, read on the forward strand.
GCAGAGGTACTAGAGGGGGGCAAGCAGGACAGACGGCCACTGCCTTCTGGCATCATTCTCCTGGGCTGGCTTTGCATTGCCTACCCAGTGAGATCGAGACAGGGCTTCCTAGATGCACGTACACCTGCCCATCCGCCTGCAGGAAGTACCGTTTCTTTCTCTTAATGCATCAGTGCAGCTCCAGTGCCTCCACCCCTGAGAAGCCTCTCTGATTCTCCTTCCTTTGGTTTCTCCAGCCCTTGGTTTAACCCCCTGATTCCTTTGCCAATATAGATTGTAAGTCACTATGTCTACACCAAACTCGCCACTCTGATGTGAGTTTTTGGAGAGTGAAGGCACCCTTTGCCTGCCATCCATCCATCCATTCATCCATCCATCCATCCATCCATCTCTCCCTCCCTCCCTCCCCATATGTGTTGACGTATTTTTTGAGCTCCTACAAAGTCGGAAAGAGAACACAAGCAGGAAAGGAGGAAAAGAAAGAGGGGGAAACCCACAGATTCCAGGAGCCCATTTTTAAAATCCATGGTCCTTATAAGATGGGTAACCAAAGAGCCAGTTTCCTTGTCTCTTTATACTGCTGCTGTTGGATCTAGCCAGATAATTATAACTAATAATAATTAAAAATCAAAAGTGCTCTAGGCGCATTACTTAGCATTTGACTTTGGCTGCGCTTTCTGTGAGTAGCGGCATCTTCCTCCTTCCTGCTTTAGAGATTGCCCAGTCCTTGTCAACCTGACTTCTGTTGGGAGACTAGGGGCTGGCTGGGCGTGGCCTGAAGTTGCTGGCTGACACCCAGTGGTGGTTCCAGGGAGTGAGAACCTGTTGCTCACACTGGAGTCAGTCACTTTGAGGCCAGGAGCCTGGGGAGGGCTGAAAGTGTGGCTGGCTGCTGACCCCTCGAGGTCTCCCCATCGCCATTATTTTCTTTTTTATTTTTTTGAGACAGTGCCTCGCTCTGTCACCCAGGCTAGAGTGTGTAGTAACACGATCTTGGCTCACTGCAATCTCCGCCTCCCGGGTTCAAGTGATTCTCCTGTTTCAGCCTCCCGAGTAGCTGGGATTACAGTTGCCCACCACCAGGCCTGGCTAATTTTGTATTTTTAGTAGAGACGGGGGTTTCACCATGTTGGCGAGGCTGGTCTCGAACTCCTGACCTCAAGTGATCCACTTGCCTCGGCCTCTCAAAGTGCTGGGATTACAGGTGTGAGCCACTGTGCCCTGCCGCCCATCATTTCCTATTGCAGGTGTTATTCTTCTCTGGGCTCAGTTTTCACATCTGTTAAATGGGGTAAAACCTGCTGCCTCGGGTTGTTGTGAAAATGGAGTTTGCGTGTGTAAAACACTTTGTAGCACTTAGGATATAAGGATCGCTGAGGGTCATTGTGGCCCTTTTCCAACAGGATTACTTTGTGCTTCCTGCCTTTCCCACTAGGGCAGCACACCAGAGCCCAGCACAGCCTGAATTCTATTGAATGTGACCACATGTTGTGGCGATGCCGTGCCCATGCTGTGGAGCTCACAGTCTGGCCTCAGATGCCAGTCCTGCCACCAAGCAACTCCATGACCGTGAGCAAGTCACTGGCCTTTTCTTGCTTTCAGGAGACCAGGGTTATTGAAGATCCCTTCTTTGTTGGGTACTGGGGGAGCTGAAGGCAGTGATGACTGAAAAGCTCCCAGCATTGGGTCTGGCTCAGAGTCAAAGGTAGGTGAGCCCCAGTCCATGTAGTCATTGCTCTGCCTGTGGTCTGGAGGTGGTGGGCCTTCTGTTAATGCATTCATTGACTCATTCAATCAATCATGTGTGGACGTGCTCAGTCTAGCCCGCAAGTGTTTACTGAGCACCTGATCTGTGCCAGCTGTGCACAGGTGCTGGAGACAAACAGAGGCATAGACTAAGCCCCTCACATTGCAGGGAGGGGAAAGTAAGCTAATAAGGACAAACAGAATATTTCTTATGTGTTCGTGGAATATGATATGATGTAATATGGTATAGTACATAGTATAGTATAGTGCTGCATCATATCACTCATACTATGAACTAAATACAACATAAGTGCTACACACAACAGAGCCCCACAGTTGGGCCCCCACATGACATTAAGGGGAACCATGGAGCCTGAGCTTTGCCCTTGCTCCCTGTAAGTTACTGTGTTACGAGCACAGTTGGTCTGTGTCTCTAAGCCTTGGTTTATTTACTGTCAAGTGGGGCAAGGGTGTTCCCAGCCTAATAAGGTGTGGCATCATCATCATCACTGTTGTCATTGACATGATTATTACTGCTGCCGCCACTGGGGACAGCTGTGTCCCCTGAGGGGCCATGTTGGCACTTTGGGGTCTGCCTTGGGAGAAGGCTGGGGTGGACACTGACAACACTCCTTGTCCTTAGAAGGCCCAAGGCACAGGCCTGAGCCCCTCACCCCAAAGTAGTACAAATGAGACAGCATTTCCTGAGTGTTTACTGGGAACCTGACCATAAGCCTTCATGTGGGCAGCCTCTTAGGACCTCAGGCATGAGGTCCTTGTCATAGATGGGTAAACTGAGGCTCCCCATGTAGACATAGCTGCCCATGGACGAGTGCCTGTGTTTGCAGCCTGCGGGCTGTGGCAGTGGGGTCAGAGACGACTCTCAAAGCCCTTAGAAGCCAAGGGTAGGTCTCTGGGCACAGGGGTCTCTGAATGGGCCTCCCCTCCCAGTGAGGCAGGCGTTCCAGAGGGTGACATGGAGGCTGCATGCCGCTCCTGGTGCATGATACTGTTGCTGGTCTGGACAGCCCTGGGTGAGCAATGGCTTCTCCCTGGTCACCACAGAGGAGCAGAGAGGAGCATGCACTGGAGGGGTAGTGTTGAAACAGAAGTCTGCGCCCAGCTGTGCTCAGATACCCTCGTGAGCCTTGAGGGTCAGCTCGCCTGAGCAATGAAGTGTGTGGAGGCCCAGGTGGGGACTGGGGAGCCTCCCCTCAAGGCCCAGCTCCAGGCAGAGATGGCACTTGGAATCAGCCTCGGGCTGCCCGTCTGCCCATTGGAGCCTGTCATTCATGCCCTAGGGTGGGGGGCCAACCAACTTTAGAGGGCACCATGCCATCTCGACAGATGGGCACGGGGGAGCTGCCAGGAGCCTCCGGCCGGTGGCCATTGTGTGTGCGGCGAGCCGAGCCCCTCCCCGGCGCTGTCTCAGCCGGGACCACATGCCTTCAGTTTCTTAGTAACAGTGACAACACTGTGAGCAGTGGCGCCTCACTGGCTCCACATCCACAGAGGTTTGCACCCTGCAAAGCCCTGCCCTGCATTGACTCAGACAAAGAGGGAGCCTCTCAGATGGGAAGACATGGGGCCTGGGGACCTGAGGGGGTGACCCCAGACACAGACACAGACACTCCTGTCAGACTGCCCGGGCTCACAGCTCTGCCGCCCTGGCAGCTCTGCCCACATGGGGAGCCTCAGTTTACCCATTTACGACAAGGAGACACACTCATGTGAGGTCCTAAGAAGGTACTCATGAGAATGGCTTGCTTTGAGGTCCTTCGCAGCACTCAGGAAGCACTGCCCCATTTTTACTACTTTGCAGCGAAGGGCTCAGGCCTGTGTCCCGGGCCTTCTAAGGACAAGGAGCACAGTCAACGTCCACCCGCCAGAGATGAGGTTTGGGGGCTTCAGAGTTGCTTTGTCAATGTGACCTTGGGCATGTGACCTCCCTCACGGTAACTCACTGTCATCACCTGGACAGTGGGCCGCCAGTGTCCTTATTGGAGGGTTACCATGGGGATACAGCATCATGCTTGTGGATCACTGAGCATGGTGCCTGGTCCCCTAGGAAGGCCATATGGAGGAGGCAACATCTGGGGTGGAATTGGCAGAGTTGGCGTGTATCACTGTCCCTCTTTCACAGATGGGAGAAACAGGCTCAACAGTGAGTTTAAGCCACTCACTTGATGTCGTGTCCCACAACTGGTAAGTGGCAGAGCTGAGCCTGCAGCCCTGGTGGTAAGAGGCAAGGAGGAGGTGAAGGACGGTGGTAGCACCACTACCAATTAGGCACTAGGGGAATCCTTTTGCCTTGATTTTCTCGTTCTGAGGACAAACCTATGAAGCCAGTGCTGCTGTTATCCCCATTTCACAGATGGGGAGACTGAGGCATAGTTGGGCAGAGATGAGATTTGAACCCAGGCAGCCTGAACATGCAACCATTGTCCTAACACCAAGGGCAGGATGTTTTGTGTTGCTGAACTCCATTTGTGTCAGAACTTTCATGAAATAGCAGCCTGTGTTCCTGACTTTTTGGGAGTGGGACTGGCTGCCTGCACAAGGAGGCTGGGGTCTGGCATGGATGGGAATGTCTTAGCCCCCATCCACGAGAGACCAGGGTGCTCTGGGCGGAAGCCTGGATTGTACTCTTTGGTCAAGCAGGAACAATTACTAATGACATTTACAAAGAAATTAATGATGAGAAATGCAGGTTGGCATTTCAGGAGCACCCGTCAGCAGCCGTGCACCAATGCTCACAGGAGAGGCGAGGTGCTGGGGGCCGGGCATGGGGAGGAGGAGATGGCAGAAAATTAATTTCGCTGTGTCAATAATGAACGTGGCTCCACTCGTTCTGCTTCTGAAGTTTAGACAGAATCAATCATGGACGGACTGGGGCTTGTCCGGGGCTGGATTAAGATTCGCTGTGTGGCTGCAATATGAGCAAGGGAAAGTGATGGTTTCAGTTTGGTGTCTCCTTTAGGTGTCCCACAGGACAGCAGGGATGGGAGTGGCAGGGAACAGTGAGAGAGAAGGAGGTAGTCATCCTAGGACTGGGCCATTTGGGCTAAAATCTTTGTGCCGCCTCTTACCAGCTAGATGACTTAGCGAGTTGCTTTGCTTTTCTGAGCCTCAATTTCTTCATCAGTCAAACGGGAACAATTGGGAGAAGTAAAGATAATATATAAAGAGCAGAGAGCACAGTTTCTGACACATCATAGGAGCTCAGTGTATGGGAGCTGTTGCTGTGTTTCACGGTTGTATTTTAAGATACACAACTTTCCTCCTTAGAGCCTCTCTTATGTTAAGTTGCAATACCTCATTTGTGTGCTGTAGTTTAATTGGTCATATTTTTTGTTTGTTGTGATACATAAAATACTGGAGCATCTTGTGCTCTTTGGGGTTCTAGGGTAAATAAAATACGGCGTTGGTAGGAAAGCATGGTGGAAGGTGAGAAGCAAGATGCTGAAATTTTCTGGGGCAGGGAGGGGATTTCCAGTGGGATAAGGAACCATGCTTGCCCCTGCCCTCCCTTCAGGAGCATCCAGAACAATCTAACCCAATCTCTTCTCACATAGGGGAGAAGGGATGCACAAGGAAGTCACTGTCTTTAAAACAATGAACGTTTTTATAGAACAGAGGGTGAAAACTCACAGTCCATGGCCTGGAGATTGTGGAACTTTCAGAGGGTTGTCCATATTTTATTTTCATTATTTATTTATTTATTTTAAGAAAGAAAATCTTGCTCAGGCTGCAGTGCAATGGTGTGATCATAGCTCACTGCAGCCTTGAACTCCTGGGTTCAAGCAGTCCTCCCACCTCAGCCTCCTGAGTAGCTGGGACTACAGGTGCACACCACTACACCCAGCTAACTTTTTAATTTTTTGTGAAGATAGGGTTCACTATGCTGCCTAGGCTGGCCTAGAACTCCTGGCCTCAAGCAGTTTTACAGCCTTGGCCTCCCAAAGTGCTGGGATTACAGGCATGAGCCACGCGCCTAGCTGGTTGTCTGTATTTTAAAACAGAGAGTTCCCATCATCATAAAGAGTCATATTTAGCTAGTGCTTTTTGAGTGCCTGGCATTGTTCTTAGCACTTTTAGGCATTGAAACATTTGATCCTCACAATGCCTCTAATACGAAGACAAGCAAAATGAGGCACAGAGAGGTCAACTAACCTCCCAAGGCCTCAGAGCTGGTCAGTGCTGGACCCAGGCCACCAGCCCTGGATTCTGTCCTCTTCACCACCACACTAAATGGCTGGATTTATTGATTTTTCTATAAATCAGGCCTGGCAGCCCCTGGCCGACATTTCTGTGTGACCCCTTTGGATACTGGGATGTGCTTCCTGGTTCAACACAGCCTACACCTGGCCTTCCTTACCTGGCTTGTTACCAACTTGCACTGTGAGTTTGTAACCCCTGTTGAAACACTTCACAGTTTGCAATTATTATCTCATTGGTGCCTCTGCAACCTTCTAGGAGCTGCTAGAAATGCTCTTGATTCTCACCATTTTGCAGACTTGAATACAGGCTTGGGACCTGGGCGTTCAAGTAGAATACTGGCAGGGAGAAGTGGGGCTTGTGGTGGGAGTGAGGAATGTGTTCTACTCATTAGGGTTTGAGTGTTTGAGTGGGGGAGGCAGGTGAAGCTCTCTGCTTCCTGCGCAGTGACCAGTTTCCCAGCTGAGGCCACACCTGGAGGTGTAGTCTAGACAGCTGCAGCCCTGACCTGTGGTGCTATCTTTGTTTCCTCATCTTTGCCTCAGAAGCTGCCGCATCAAAAATATGGTATTAGCCAGGCATGGTGGCTCACACTTGTAATCCCAGTGCTTTGCGAGGCTGAGGCAGGAGAATTGCTTGAGGTCAAGAGTTTGAGACCAGCCTGGACAACATAATGAGACCCCGTCTCCACAAAAAAAATGTGGGACCATCCATGATTTTTAGTTGACAGAGATGACAAAACCCTGTGGTTAGTATTAGTGTCTATTATTAGTGTCTAGATCCTATTAAGTGTCTATATAGCATTTTACATGTTGCAAAACCTTTTACTTATGTTATCTAACTTGAAGCTTCTAACAAGGCAATGAGGTAGATATTATTAGTCTTACTTTTCAGATGAGTGAAGGAGTACTTAGAGAAGCGAGTGTCTTGCTTAGGGTCAGAAAGACAGTAATTAGCCAAGGCAAGATTTGAACTCCAAAGCCCATTGCCTTCTCATTGACCTGTTTACTGTCCTACCCACTTACTTATTCATGCACTCCTCTTCTTCCCACCATTCATCCATTCGTCTACACATTTATCCATCCAACCACCAATCCATCTACTCATCCATCCACTCACCAATCCATCCACCCATCCATCCATCCATGCATCCATCCATTCATCCATCCTCCAGCCACCCATCCACTTGTCCATCAATCCATCTATCTATCACCTACCCATTCATCCACCTACCCATCTCTCCACGCACCAGTCTGTCCACCGATTCTTCCACCTATCTATCCACCCACCTTTCCATCCATCCATACATCTGTTCATCACCTGCCCACCATTTCATCTATCCATCCATCCATCTATTCATTCATCTACCCATCAATCTGTCATCCACCCCTCTTCTCCACCTACCCACCTATCTATCCACCCATCCACCCACTCACTAATTCATCCACTATCCATCTTTCACCCACCCATTCCTCCATCCACCCATCCATCCATCTGTCCGTCATCCATCTACCATCCATTCCCCCATACCCATCTACCCACCTATCCATCATTTATTCATCCATCCATCGTCTACCATCCATCTCCCTATCCATCCAGCTACACATTCTTTCACCATAATCACCCTCCAGTATTGAGTGTGAGGTAAGTGTCAAGAACCACACAGCTTTTAGGATGCCTTCTTCATGTGCTTTTAATTTCACACTTCACTGTTACCTATTCCTCTCCTTACTTTAAAAACTGTGCATATACCCACACACACACGAGCACACACACAAAAGCACACACACTCCTCTGGTGAGATGAGTGGGATGGAACAGACTGGGGATACAGTTAATTCTTGATTTACATCATAAAAACCAGTGGCTTCTGCCTGGTGATGGAAGGGAGGGCATAGGGTGGACCCTTGGTCACTGTGGGGCAGGTGTCTGGGCAGTGACAATGTGCCCACTGTTTGGTTGGAAGCTGGGTATGTATGAGAGGGCAAACAAGGCATTTGGGGCCAGACCATAGCATTCTTCAGCCTCATCAGTGGGACCAACTTCCAAAGAGTGGGCCATGGAGCCCTGCCTTTCTGAATGATGGGATCACCCTTTGCTGGGTGCCATGTTGGACCCCCTCTCTGGACTGGCAAGGATGTACACCTACGTGTTTCCCAAGAAATGTTGCAATCATAAAGTGTAATCGGTCTCAGCTGCAGTTTTGATCACTGGTGCGTGCACACAATTCATCACAGCAAATTAGGTCCATCCTTACAAGCTTCTGCCCCACAGCCTGGGGGTCTGTTAGCAAGGGGGCCGAGCCATGTGGGGCTGGGGGCTATTCCTGGGGGGTGATGGACCATGTTTTCTGACGAGGCCCCCCTCAGAATATCCACCAGAACAGTTCTTAGTCTATAGGACTTAATTTTCTAGAAATTTTGAGGATGCAGGGAAGTTTTCCTTTTAACCAAAATGTGGAAGAAAGTAGAAATGGATACGATCAAAGTTTCCTTATATCATTTGCAAATCCTAAAAGCACTGGGTTAGTTTGGGGACCTGAACATATGTGTTCTGTATAATTAGTGACCGTGTGACCTAGATTTTCCAGTACAGTCCTGATTTCAAGTACTCCATCCCAGCTCTTGGCTGTTCGTCCTGATTTTTGGTTTGTGGAATATGATGACTCTATGTGGATCTCAGTTTTCTCATCATATTTTGATGAATAAATATTTAAAGTGGTAAAGGCTTGCAGAGTCAGAAAAAATTTTCTCTCACTTATATTTTTCCAACCTGGCAAAATATGTCATGTGTAGATGTGCCCTGTGCTCACCTTCCTGCCTTCCACCTGCCCTGCCAGAGCAAACCAGACACTTCCTGCAGCATTTGTAAACTATCAGGACCCCCTTGGCTGGACTGGCCTATGACCTCAGGTGAGGCCTTTCCATAGGGGAAAGAGCTCCCAGTTCCACAAGTCTCTTGAGGTCTTCTGTTCTTCCACTGGCTGGCACTGGGAGCCACACTGTAGACAATAGCGGATGGCCCAGCCCGGGCGGCACAGAGAAAGCCCCTCTGCTCGTGCTCAGCTGGTGGCATGTTGTCCTGGTATGCTGTGGTTCCCTCCCACCCAGCTGAGGATGTCTCAGGCTGCTATGATCTGTGCACCTTCCAGCCAGGAATGTCACTGAGTGTCTTAGCTATTGGTGCAGCAACCCTCTCTCTTACCTTCTAAGATCCTGCTCACTTTTTTTGTGTGTGTGTGACAGTCTCACTCTGTCACCCAGGCTAGAGTGCAGTGGCACGATCTCAGCTCATTGCAACCTCCGCCTTCTGGGTTCAAACGATTCTCCTGCCTCAGCTTCCCAAGTAGCTGGGACTACAGACACACACTGCCATGCCCAGCTACTTTTTGTTGTTTTAGTAGGGATGGGGTTTCACCATGTTGGCTAGGCTGGTCTCGAACTCATGGCCTTAAGTGATCTGTCCGGCTTGGCCTCCCAAAGTGCTGGGATTACAGGTGTGAACCACTGTGCCTGACCTGTTTTTCATTGTAAAAATTCATGTAGCATAACATTTATCATCTTAACCATTTTAAAGTGCTGGTTCAGTGGCATTCAGCACACTGACACAGTTGTGTGATCATCACCACCATCTACCTCCAGAACTTTTTCATCTTCTCCATCTGAAACTCTGTTCCTGTTAAACATTAACTCCCCATTTCCCCTTTTCCCAGCCCCTAGCAGCCACTGTTCCACTTTCCATCTCTATGAGTTGGTTGTTCTAGACACCTCATACAAGATAAATCATATAATAATTCATTCCACCTGGCCTAATGTCCTCAAAGGATCCCTCCCAGCTTTAAGAAAAAGGTATAACCTGCTCTGGGCATGGCCGAGGCAAGGGTTATGGGGAAGACAGTGGAGTGGGGGCAACTGTATTTCTTCTTCTTCTCCCTTGACCCTATCAGTGGAGGCTTGGCTTTGCTACAGTAGCTTGCAGGCTATCATTTCAGAAACATTCGTTGAGTTTTTACCAAGTACAGGGTTTGAGATAATGGGGTACAATGGAGAGCTGAGATGAGGTCCCTGTCTTGTTGCGCTGATGGTGTCATGAGGGGCAGTTGACGATGGTGCATCAACAACCAGATCACTGCAAGTTGCAGGACGTGCAGAGTTGACACCTCTGCAAGGTTCAGAGCGATGCTGTAATGGGAGTCTGTAGTCAGCGGACAGGAAGCCTACTCCAGGAGGATGGCTCTGATGTGGAGAAGCCCCGGGAAAACCGGGATGTAGGGGATGCGGGGGACACTCTGATTAGCAGGAGTGCTGCTGAGGGGAGGAGGGGGTACTGGGCTGCGGTATTTGGGGGGCTGGCAGAAGGTGGTGACTGAAGCTGTGGGCCAGCAAGAACCAGACCATGGAGGGCCATTTGGGCTGTTGTCAGAGTCTGGATGTGTTCTGGGTGTGAGTGGGACCCACCGGGGAGTTTAAAAAGCGGAAACCTTTCTACAGCTCTGCCTCCTCGAGGAGACAACCCAGACTGTGCTTCACATTGTTTTCTCAGCTTTCCTTTGCCAGAAAAGGGACCCTCAAGGGGCCCTCGCTTCCTGGGCAGGTGGGGCTGCTGGAGGGACCCAGCAGTAGGGTGAACGTGGGGCAGGTTAGCCGCACAGGGTGGGGAGGCAGAAGGCCAAAGTAACAGTAACTGGCCTCTAACCACTTAGCAGTACACGGTTAGTGTCAGGACTGGGGTGTGTGTGGGGGGGGATTTGAGGGTATCCATGAGTCTGTACCTGCATGGGGTTGTGGGGTATCCATGAGTGTGCATGGGGTTGTGGGGCATCCATGTGTGTGTGTGCACGTGTGCGCATGGGATTGTGGGGACCTGTGTGTGTGCACATGGGATTGCGGGGTATCCGTGTGTGGGGAGGGTGTGCGTGTGTGTGTGACTAGAGTATTTGTGTGTGTGCATGCATATAGAGTGGGGCGTGCACAGTAATAGAAACGCTGCCTTGGCAGGCTGCTTTCGTAAGCACCCCAAGGGGCTGCCCCTATACCATGCCTGGCCTCTCCTTTTCCCCATGGGACACCATGGAGGGTGGAAGGGAGGGCTCTCAGGTCCTTTGAAGCAAGGAAGGTGTGGGGGTTACTTATGGTCCAGATTCTTGAATGCGGTCATGTGGCAAACTCTGATGCTGGTGTCTCCAGATGGCCCATGGACAACCACCGAGACAGTCGTGTTGAGCATCCTGGGTGGCTCTAGGAAAGTGGGAGTTTTTGGTCTCCCAGGTTTGCCAGCACCTGGCGCACCCAGAAACACTTGGGCTGGCTAGGTGGGACATGACTATGAGGCAGCAGAACCCAGGACATGCGGATAGTTCTGTCTTAACAGAACTTCATCCTCTACCCTTACCCTCTTCGTCAGAACTTAACCACACTGAGTCCCGCATCCCAGCCCCTTGGGTGAGGATTCAACTAATGTTGGGCCATCTGCTGCTTAATGGTGCCACTCCCCACCTCACTTCAGGGTGTCTGGGGCTTCTAGAGGCCCTCACCAACCCCAGAGGTCTAAAGCTGGTGGCCCAACGGCCAGATTTGACCTGCAGATATGTTTTCGTGGACTTGCATAGTGCTTTAAACATCAAGAAAGTTTATGGATTTATTTTACTTCCTTTTGCCCCCAACTTTTATTTTAGATTCCGGGAATACATATGCAGGTTAATTACATGGATATATTGCATGCTGCTGAGGTTTGGGGTATGACTAAATCCATCACCCAGGTCGTGAGCATAGTACCTCATAGGTCGTTTTTCAACCCTTGTCCCCTCCCTCCCTCCCAGCTCTTTTATTCCCCAGTTTCTGTTGCTCCCAACTTTATGTCTGTGTGCACCACAGTGTTTAACTCCCACTTATGAGTGAGAACATGTGGTATTTGGTTTTCTGTTTCTGCACTAGTTCACTTAGGATAATGGCTGCTAGCTGCATCCATGTTGCTGCAAAGGACATGATTTTATTCATTTTTAAGGATGCATAGTATTCCATGATATATATATATATATACACACCACATTTTCTTTATCCATCCCACTCTTGGTGGGCACCTGGGTTGGTTACATATCTTCACTATTGTGAATAGTGTTGCAGTGGACATATGAGTTCATGTTTCTTTTTGGTGGAATGCTTATTTTCCTTTGAATGCATCTGCAGTAATGGGATTGCTAGGTTGAATAGTAGTTCAATTCTTAGTTCTTTGAAAAATCTGCAGACTGCTTTCCACAGTGTCTAAACTAATTTGCATTCCCACCAACAGTGTATTCCCATAAGAAAGTTTATATTTAAAAAAAACCTACATTTCCAGTTTTCTTGCAAAACCAGAAGCAACACTGGGCCCATATTCACATGTGGCAGTCATTGCCTAGAGCTGACAAGTGCTGCCTCTTCTCGACAAAGTTTGAGTTCTTGGGGTTGACACAGACCCCACTGGGTCTTACTGCTTTGCACCTGGCCTGGGCTGCATTTGTCCACGGTGTGAACCTGACAGCACCCACACCCTAATCTTGAGGCCTGCATCCAGACATGCAGCTCCATGTGGTCAAAGGAATCCTGCTCACTGCAGACAGATCTCCTGGGATTCACCTGCTCTTTTTCATGACATAAACATTTTCTGACTGTTGGTACCCCTGCTGACAGGTGCTTCCGTCTTCCCAAACTGCTTCACATGCATGATCTTCTTTGACCCACACTAAGAACGGCAGGTATACTTTGAAGTAGATGAGAAGAGTGAACCCTTTTATGGTTTTGAGAACCCATCCACCCAATAGCCTTTTTTTTTTTTTTTTTTGAGATGGGGTCTCACCCTGTGGCTGGAGTGCACTGGCACGATCTTAGCTCACTGAAGCCTCAAACTTTTGGGCTCAAGTCATCCTCCCACCTCAGCCGTCCGAGTAGCTGGGACTACAGGCACACACCACCACACCCACCTACTTTTTATTTTTTTGTGGAGATGGGGTTTCACCCATACCGAATCAAACTCCTGGCTTCAAGTGATCCTCCCACCTCAGCCTCCAAAGTGCTGGGATTCCAGGCGGGAGCCACTCACCCAGCTCCAGTGCCATTTTTTATGGAGTTTCGTAAAAAATGGGCTCTTCTCAAGGCTTTGCAAGAGGTACACTTGATTGGATTCCTGGCCCAGCAGCATCAGGTTGGAGTCCCATCTTTTAGGGGTCTAATTCAGGCTCTTTTAGGGCAGGAGACTGTACTAATTTATATTTGAGATGAGCTGTTCCCTGGGAGCCTGGTTCCAAGCAGGCTACTGTGCTTAGAATGGAGTTCACATGGCCACAGGTTGACAAGACTAGTGCAGCATTCCTACCCAGGAGGGGGCCAAAAACCACAGAAGTGAACTTGTGGTCACCAGGCACACTGTTGCTGGGACCCCCGATTTTCAGTCCCGAATCTGCTGCTAGGTACCCTGTCTCCAAGGGGCTTAGCCACTGGGTATCCCCACCTTCTTTGGAGAAACAGCGGCAGTAGTGGGGGGTCACATTCACTCAGGACTCGGAGTCAGGCATGGACTCTGTTGCTGAGGAGGGGCGAGTCTATAAGCAGCCCTGGAAGCATTCCATCTTCCTTTGCTTGTGACAACAGCCATAAAACTCTCATTTTCCCTTGCACGGCTGCTATCTAAAGTCTCACCGCTCACCCGATTCTTTGCTCACAAACAGACTGACGGGGCCCATTTGCATTCTGAAGTGCAGTTCCCCTGAGTCCCTGTCCCTCCAGGCAGATATTATTAGTCCCCTTGTTTTGTTGGGTGACTCTGAATGGGAGCCTGTTTACGGGCTGGGTTCCTAATAGAAGACTTCGGTTCCCTCCTAATAATCTATTCCCTGGTGGGTTTTATTTCCAAAGTACGGCAGTACAGAACCTGCCCCCTTGGGAGTTTATTGGGCTTTCTTCTTCCCCACAATATTTTCTCCCACGTTTTCACATGCGAGAAGAGTTTCCCGCTCATGGAACTGATTGTTGACCAAACCACCTGCTTTGGTCTTTTGTGTCCTGGCAAGAGGGGGTTCACAGAGAGTGGGGGGCACTCTCCTCCCCGCCTCGCCTCCATAGAGCATCTGGAGAACACAGAAAACCCGGATCCAGTTGGCGCCAATAAAAGGAGTCTGGGTCAGGCTGTGTGGATGTGGCTCTTTCTTGAATGTCACCCCAGGTGACACAGGTCGCTGCATCTGCTTCTGCTATTGGTTCGGCAAGGAAGCTACAGAACCCCCACCTCAAGCCAATCCCCTTGCTCCTTGGGAGTTGGAATCTCCCTCTAGGCCGGGAGTTCCAGATGAATTGAGGCTCTCACATGAGAGGCAGCTTCCCTGGCTGAGCGTTGCAACACTCACTTCCTGCTGCTCCGGGGTGGCAGACGACAGGCTGTCTCACTGTCTGGGAGGCAGGGACCGGAAAATCTCATGCACATCCCGTGCATGGAAAAGCTGCTGCTCCCTCTGCCATAGGACATCTCAGGGCTTTGTCCAAGGCCAGTGGGCCACCAGCTTCACTCTGAGGCTAGGGATGGGTGTCACACCCACTCGGGCAAATCTCGCCCTGCCCTCTGAGTAAACGAGGCAAACCCCGGCTTGATGGGTGGGGGCCATGGGAGAAGTGGGGTGTGTCCACGTCATAGCCTGGGCCCCGGGGGAGTGGCTGCGTCACCGGGCAGGCATTTAGAGGGAACCTTGGCCATCACTCACTCCTAATTTTAATGACGTGCATTAGCTAAATTGTGTTCTGAGTATTCGTTCGGCACTGTTTATGGGGTGCTCTCGAGTACGCTTACCGTTTGTCAGAAGTGCAAACTAGTGAACATATGAGCCTTTAAGACAGGCCATCTGTTCGTCTTAGACCCTTGGACGATTGTCAAATGCTTCTAAAAATAAGTGCTTACAAGCAGAGAGGGGCTGCCCAGGTGATACACAGCAGATAGGGGAGGCAGGGCTGCCTGTATCTATACCCTCCCCAAAGGGAAAGAAAGAAAGTGTGGGGGAAAAGGAGAAGGTTTTCCAGGGAACAGGGGATGGGAGCAGAGGGAAACGATGGGCAAGAAGGCCCTACTGACACACCTTTTTGACTGGAGGCATGAGCATCTCCCTGTGTCTTGCCTCTCCTGTAACTCCACAGCTCAAATACCTTCGATGGCTCCCCATGGTCCAGATTTAAGGGCAAGCTGCCTCGTCTGGCATCAAGGAGCCTCATCAATAAGGCCCCCGCCTTCCTCTCCAGGCTGGTCTCCATGGCACATACCCTGTGCTTCTGCCAAGCTGAATTATTCATTGTTCCCCAAACATATGCTGCACTTTTCACATCTCACAGACAGAACAGTACGATGGTGAAGAGTGGGCTCTGCAGACAGACTGCATGGGTGCAGACCCAGCACTGCCATCACCAGTGGCAGGACGTGGGCCTCTCTGCACCTCAGTTTTCTCATCTGTAAAATAGGGATGATGAGAGTATTTAATGCACAGGGCAGTCATGAGGCTTAAATGAGTTCATATGGGTGGAGGTTAAGAATGGTGTCTGGCACACAGTGAGTCCACGATCAGTGTTATCGGTGATCACACTCAGTGCCATTCCCACCTTCATGGTGTTATCCAGGTGGTTCATTCTGCCTGGAAAGCCATCTTTCGAGCTCGCACACATACAGCCAGTGCAAATCCTCACCTGGGCTGTCCTTAAAGGGCAGCTAAAAGGCCAGCTTCTTCCTTAAGCATCTCCTATCGGAAGTCCTCTCTCTCTAGTCCTTAAAAGGCCAGGATTGTGCCTCACTTGCTGTCTTCCATCCACTGTACAGGGCCAGGTGCCTTGTTTGCTAAGTGAACAAATAACGGGACCCAACTTCACCCCTGTCGAGCATGAACATGTCTGCCACCTCAGTATCAAGGGCTACTTCTTTCCCTGGGAAGGGAATCTCTCAGTGGTTAAGGCGCATTCTCGGGCTTGGCCTCAGCTCCTGGAGAAAGTGAGTTGTAAAGCCAGCCTTGTGAGAGCCACTGTGGCTGGAGCCTGCCAGGGAGTGGCCAGTGGTAGGCAGTGGGGAGAAGGGGGATTGGCCACAACCTCTTTCCCAACCGGAAATCATAGTGAAGTGATGTGCGGGCCAGGTGGTTCTGTAGGTGGGGCTGGCAAAGCAGAGTGGGATGCTCTGGGTGTGGGGGCTGAGTGTTCCTGTGTCTTCATATGCTGTAGGGACTCAAGGACTCAAAAGCCAGAGCCACGGCCTAGTCTCCAGAGAAGAGCCAAGCCTTCTTTTTTGCCTCTTCAGGGTCTTCAGGGTCTATGAGTTTGGCCGTCGTCACCCTCACCATGAAACTGTGAGCCCCTCACGGGAGGGTGCTGGAGCTTCTTAACCTGTCTGTGCTCAGTGCCCAGCCCAGGGTCTGACAGACAGGAATTCAGTGAACGTCTGTGGAAGAAATGGATGGACGGACGGATGGATGGATGGATAGATGAATAGATGGGTGGATGGATGGATGGGTGGGTGGATGGATGGATGAGTGCACACCTACTCCATCCCCCATGGAGTCTCCCTGAGGCTGTCCTCCCCCGAAGATACGGCATTCAGTTCCTGAGGGTGGGGAGGAGAAAGCAGTGATTTGTGGGTACAGGGGTTCTAGCCAGGGGGGATTGTGGGGAGGGGATAATGACGCCTGTTGCTCCATGGACCGGACCATCCAAAGTTCAGCCATCTCAGGAGTGTTCTTAAGACCTTGCCAGCCCTTTGGACACCCAGATGGGGAGGGGGAGAGGTGCAGCTGGTCAGTCCAGGTGTACCCCTCTATGAGGCCCTCACTATAAGCCCCAATCGTGCCTGGTCCCACAGAAGCGGCAGGGACAAACAGTCCCTCTGCCATGGAGCCCTGCTGGGTCAGGAAGACCAGAAGACAGTCCTTATGCCACGGAGCACCCTGCCGGGTCAGGAAGACCAGCACAGACACCACTATGGAGATCTGTGGAGCATTTACTGTAGCCAGACCTGGGACGTATGCGGGCATTATCTCCTGAGTCCTCAGGGCATGTGTATTAGTCTGTTTTGTGTTGCTATAAAGAAATACTTGAGGCTGGGTAATTTATGAAGAAAACAGTTTTATTTGGCTCACAGTTCTGTAGGCTGTACAGGAAGCAAGGTGCCGCTGTCTGTTTCTGGTGAGGCCTCAGGAAACTTCCAATGATGATGGAAGGCAAGGGGAGCCAGTGCGTCACATGGGGAGAGAGATTGCATGGAGGCACCAGATGTTTTTTAACAAGCAGATCTCGTGGTAACTCATTGCTGTAGGGAGGACACCAAGCTGTCCATGAGGGATCCTCTCCCATGACCTAAACACCTCCTACCTCCAACACTGGGGATCCCATTTCAACATGAGATTTGGAGGGGACAAACATCCAAGCCCTATCAGCATCTTAGGAACAGGGCTGTGTTATTAATCACCCCCAAAACCTGGAGGTCATGGAACTTGCCCAAGGTCATACAGCCAGTAAGTAGCAGAGCCAAGATTCAAACCCAGGGCGTAGCCCATCTTGGCCCACTAAAGCTTCCTGCCTGCCTTGGGGTTACCAGGGCAGTGGCTAGCAGCAATGGGGCACTTGCTAAGAACAAGGGAAGGTGCTAGGATTTTACAGACACTGTCATCAGAGTAGCTGAGAGCCAGGAGAGGCAGCTAATAGGGTGTGTGGAGAAGCTCTTTTTGCTTTATGCAGCCGGCATGCTTAAGCCCCTCATGTCTCTCCCACCTGACACGGCGATGGGTAGGTATCAAAGGGAGACCAGGCAGGGTCCCACGTCTAAGCAACAGAGAGTGGAGCCAAGACCTTGAGAAGCAATCCTGGGCTTCAGACTAGGGAGAGGCACACAGTGTTCCTGTTTGTGACTGTGTTGGGCGTGGAGGTGCGCTGAGCCAGGGCCCCCTCCTGGGGCGGGCAAAACTGAACCTCCAAGGAGCCCATTCACTCTAGTGTGTGGTGGTGCTTTAGGAAGGACAGTGCAGCCACCAGGCTCTGTGCTTCGTCCTGCTCCTTCCATGCACAAAGCATTACCCTGGATTGGGTTCAGGATCAGGATCATTTTGCTGCTGAATTCCCAGCCACAAGCATAGTGGCTCATTGGCTCAAAGATGAATGAATGAGTGAGCAACCATGTAAATGAATGCTGGGCTTCTTTCCCTCCAGAGGCTGAGGGTGTGTCAGGGAACCAGTTCCTGAGTGCTCTGCTGATGATTTGCACAGAGAGGGCTCTTTTTGTGGGTCTCAACAAGACCCAGAGTAGGCCTGCCCTCAGCATAGGCAGCACACAGGTTTCTGTGCCCAGGCCCATGCCATCCCCTTGGCCACCACTGTCTTGTGTCCCTGGCCCCGTGTGCCAGGCAGAGGCTCCCCAAACAGGCTGTACCAGACACCTCCATCCAGGAGAGCACACAAGCTCTGCCGAGTGGATGGATCGAGGCTGCAAACCATTGCTACCCACCCCCTCCTGCTCTCCCGTTTTATTTTTCTCACCTGCTTCTTGGCCCACACCTGTGTCTCCCTGGCAGGCAGTGAGGCCGAGTGGATGCCAGGCCTCCCTCTAGGCATTTTCTAGTCCTTCCCTGGGCCCCTGTCTCCACCCCCAGCCTTTATGGTGGTGGGAAGTGTTCATCTGTGGGGTGGGTAGCATCTTTAAAAAATGATTTTCTTCCTTCTCTAAAGGGGCTAAATATAGCACAGGCATAAACAGAGAAAGAGACATTAAGGCAGAATGCCCTTGTGAGAACTATGCTAGATGGAAAGAACTCTTTAAGAAGGTTTGCTGAACCTCCCCACATTCCTCAAACCACAGCGTCTAGCTGTAGGGGACCGACCGCGGGTTCTTTCAGGGTTGTTGAACTGTGCTGATTGCAGTGGCTGTCCAGAGCTGCTCTGTGTCCTGGTGTTGGGTGACTGGTGAGTCTTGGGGACAGGGGTCCCACCACCCCCTCCGCCTGTTGAGATGCTGCCCTTGGCCTATGGAGGAGCTGGTGCCCTCCTTGGCTGAGCACCTGGGTACCTCTGTGCCCCCCACCACCATCACACAAACTGATCGGGTGGCCTTGACCAGTTCCCTAGCTGAGCTGCCAGCTGCACCATTAATCCCACAAATGTTTGGGTGTCTGTGTCTAGCCTCTCTAAATCAGGCCTCTCGAGGAGTGGGCCCAGCTGGTGTCTTGCCCTCCCCCTCACTGTGCCAGCACAGAGCAGAGCATCCAGCAGGTGCTTAATAACGTATTGCTGAGTGAATTCTGGTGCCTGATCCCCTTGGGGCATCAAGTTTTGACATTTCCATCTGCTGTGACATCCTGGGCTTTTGTTCCTGTCACAAAACTTCAGGGAAGGAAGTTTTATCCTTCTGTCTCTGAACCCTCTAGGAGGAAGTTCTTTCTTGAGTCTAACCTCAGAGCCCCCTGCTACTGCTATTTAAGTGCGCAGGCACACTGTGGCTTAGCCATGGCATAGGCTTTCTGGAGTTTTCCTCACCAGTGGTCCCAAGCGTGGGTTCCAGCCTTCAGCACATCTGCACCAGCAGTGCCCTGGTGAGCCAGTGTGGACCATGTGTTTCACACTGACCCTGTTCTTGGCATCCTGGCAACAGGCTGCTTCATTCTCCAGAGATCCTAGACACCACCTGTGCCCATGTTGGTAGTGGGTGGTCCTTGGGGATTTTGTGGAGGTCGAATATCATGTCTGGTTTTCTGTGGTCTGTGAAACAAAGTCCATGTTTATTGGTACTCAGGGCCTCCACTGTCCATAGGCCATGTGCCCACCAGCCTTCCTGTGACTTCTGTGCTGGGACCTGTGCATGCATCTGCCACTTGGATTCTAGGCTCCACACCTCCATCTCTCCTGTTCTTTCCTCTTGGAGTGTCCTCTCCCCTTTCCACATATCCACATCCTACCCATACATTCATTCATTTTCCTTCCGTTGATTCATTCACAAATACTGCCTGAGTGTCTCCTTTGTGCTAGGCCCTAGGAACCATACTTTGAGGACAAGAAAGAGCTGTCCATGTCTCCCTTCATCATGTTACCTCTCTTCCTCCTCCCTTTCCTTCCCCTAATAAAGAATGACCCAGCCACACCAAGATAGCAGGAGCTTTTGACTGGCGGTTGGCAGGGTGCGAAAGTGCCAATCTCCAAGTTGCTTCTGGGCAGCTGTGCCTGCTGGGGATTGGAGGCCCAGGGATATGGTCAAGACAGTGCATGCCCAGCCCTGGGTCCTGAGAAAGGAATTGCCACCACCCTGTGTGCAGCTCAGCAGAGGAGGTCAGTCTAGCTCATGAGAGTTGTGTGGCTGTGTGGGAGGTGGGCTGCAGATGCCTGGAGAGGTCTGCAGGGAGGGGAAGTTTCCATATGCCTAGAGGACTCTGAGAGTGGCTTGGTTGGGAGGGAGGAGAAGGGAGGCGGGAACTGAGTCAGCAGAGGCTTGAAGCTAGCAGGAGGATGGCTGCGGAGTGTGGATTCGGCTCCCCACAGGACTAGCTGGCTGTCCCTGCACAAGTACAGGGAGAGGTGCCTCGGCTGGAGGGTGTGGGTTCCCATGGAAACCGCCGGCATCCCATCTGTGGCCTCAGACAACCTGCCTGGTGCCTCTGGGTCCCTGACACCCCCGACCGAGGTGTCAGGCCCGGCCAGCAGAGGTGGCGCTGTGTCTGGTGCAGAATGCTGGTGATCTGCCGACCGCGGTGCCCATGGGGTGCAGGCTCTGGGAAGCCTGGCTCCCCTGAAAAGCCCCTTGCTCTCGTGGATTCCAGCCGTCTGGTTCAGTGCACGGCGCTTCCAACCTGGGTGACCTTGGGCCTGTAATTTTTGCCTTCCTAAGCCTCAATGTCTTCATCTTAAGACGCCCTACCTCGCAAGGCTGTTGTGAGGATTGAAACAGTGGTGCCTGCCACGGCACAGAGCACGCATGCCCGCCAAGCCCCGGCCGTGCGCCTGCCTGGCCCGCACGAGCACGAGGCTGTCGCTGGCGCTTGGCGCTGCAGGCATCTGCTGGGAGGCAGGCGCTGGCTGCCTCTTCCCGGCCGGGAGCTCGCAGGAAGCGTCGGTGACATCACCACGGGGGCCGCAGCCTTCGCAGTGCCCGTCATGGGAAGGGGCTGCGGGGGGCCCAGCTCCGGGGAGCAGGAGTGGCCCGTCTCGGCCCCGGCCCTGGCCTCCGGACGAGGCTGCTGGCATACCCTGATCGCCCTCGCCGCGGACCCGAGCCCGGGAGAGACGCGGCGCCTCTGCTGACCCCTGGTGGTCAGCGGCACAGCTGCAGGAGTCGCCGGGCCCTGGAGGGCGCCCAGAAGGAGCCTCTCCCGGGGATCTAGGGTCCTGTGTGGCCCCAGACAGGGCCACTCTGCCCCTGGTGGATGTTGCCTCCTTTCTCCAGGTGTCATGAGGTGGAGCACCACCTAAGGCTTTGATGAAATGGGTCTAAATTTGGAACACGAACCACTGAAAAGAAACAAAAAGACTGGGCTTTCAGATGCCAAATCCCACCCCCAGTCCCAGGCTGCTGGCTCCTGTGAAACAGATCAACCCTGCTGGCCCCCTCTGGCTAGCAGGGGGAGGAAATGCCATTGGCTGTAATGAGAGGGAAACATTCGGCCACAGGGTCCTACCTGGGCCCTGGATTCCTAGGTGCGTTCGGCCAAACTGCACTGAGTCCCTGTCTCTGGTTGGGCCATTGCCATGCGACCAAGCAGGCAGGCTCCCGGAGCCCAGCAACAGAGGCTCCTCCCGTGTCCTCCTGCCAGGTGACCCATCCCCTGCCTGGGCCGCAGGCACCACTGCCGCCCACTGCCCCAGCACGCCTGTGCCCGCTCGGGTGTTTCTTGGCCGGAGAGCTGCACAGCACATCTGCTGTCTCCCTCTGCTAGGCTCGGAGCAGCTACGGGGAGGACTGAGAGGGGGATGCAAGGGCAGCCTGCAGGCTATCAGAGTTTCCTCCTCATCATTAGAGGAAAAGGGAGATGGAGAGGTGAACAGGGATGTTTTTAATTCCTGCCTCCTCCCCGGCATTTCCCCTTTCCCTTCACCTAACCAGTCCCCCTGGTAAGACCTGAATGGTCTTTAAAAAAAAACAAAAACAAAAAGCCAAAAAACAACATATAGGGAGTCCAAGTTGGCAGTAACAGGAACCTATCCCCAAGCCCCAAATCAACGTGGCGTCTTGGCAGCTGCGTCCCTGGAGCACTTTTTCCTTGTTGCATTTTGTTTTGTTGTAATCGAGACGCTTTTCTGCGGCTCCCGGCGTAAATGCACTGAGTGGGAGGGACGAGCATGCTCTCCATTCTTCTCCTTCATGTGTGTCTCCTTTCTTCGCCTTTGCAGAACCACACGATGAGCCAGCACGCACAGTGAGGGATCGCTCAACAGGACACCTCTCCGCAGAAGGCTTGCCGGAGACGCCGTGGGGAGGGCCATTTGAACATTACATCCAATCAAAGTGTCATTTGCAACCCAGATGTAAAACTCTAATGATTTGGCCATGAGGCGCTGCTATTATAAGCAGCTGGAAATGAATATTAATGGCAGAGATTAAAAGTATTCCATGCTCAGTATTTTTTATTGTCCTGCTACAGCTAGTGTGCTTTTAGAGTTTCCGCCGCAGACTACATTTCTAGAGTTAGAGAAACCCGCTTTTTAAGGCTATTGTCCTTTGTTCCTTCATGTATTATATTGATAGTTTTTAAAAAAGAATTAGTGTGATTTTTTTTCTTTGCTTCTTTTTTTTTCTTTCTTGTTTTTCTTTCTCCCCCTTCGGTTAACTACTTTTTAATTGCAATTCTAGGTAATTGTGCATCGTGATGTGATTGCTTGGCTATTGTCTGAATATTTCCTTTTAATTTTTTAATTAAAGACTAATGCTTTGATTGGATTTGCCAGTTCACCGGACAGTGATTAAAACTATGTAATGAATATAATCGGTTTCAGTGCAACTGGATGGTCTGCTTTTAAATGTGACTTAATCTGACTGCAGTAACTAGTACAGTTCAATAAAGGGAATCCATGCGATTAGCATCCGGCTGCCTGGTTCTCTCCTCCCCAGCCTAGGGCCGCGTGGGGGGCTGTCAGTTCCTGTGAGGTGTGTTCCCCTACAAGTTCCTGTGAGCTTGCATATGCTCTTGGGGACCTGCACACAATAGACCCTGCTTCCCCTGGAAAAGAATCATAGTAACCTAATGCACGCAGACTGGACAGGCTGGCAGTGGCCATAGAAGTCAAAGCAGAAGACCCCTTAATGATGGAATACCCTAATCTTCCCACTCATGGATCAGAAAACAGAGGCCCAGGGGTAACGTGCAGGTTTCCCAAGGCCACGCAGCAGGTTGGTCACCATGCTCATCGCGATGTCTTCTTGGTTTTCCCTTCAGGGTTGGCTTTCCCCTGTGTTGGATACTGGCAGGCAAGTGGTTAGCCCTTCCCTTGCCAGGACTCCAGGTGGCACTTGGATTCTGAGGAGATGTATGACTGGGGACTGCAGAGCAGAGCCACGTAGGAGCCGCAGGTTCCCAGTCATAGAGATCAGTGAGATGTGAGAGCAGAGACTAGTGGCCGCGGCCAGGTCTGGAGTGAGGCAGGTAGGGGCCTGGGGTACGTTATTTCAGGGGGCACTCGCTGTCACAGCCCCCTTACACCTGCAAGTGCTGGGAATGAGTGTCCTCTTGTATTTTGCACTCTAGATACCTTCCTTATTTCACCTACTCCTGGCCCTGCTGGCATCCCAGGGCCCACCCAGCAGCCTTGGTCTCCAGGCCTCCTCCATTTTACTTCTCACACCTCCGTCATGCTGGTGCTCAGCTGACTTGCCAATCAGAGGCCGGAACTTGCACAGGGAAACCCTTCCTTGCTAACTTTTCACAAGGGGCATGGAAATTGGTTATTACCCTCTGCAGAGCGGAAATGAAACAGGCAGACAGATTGCACCTAATTATAATGTAATACTAAGTCACTGGCGTGGAATTTGGAGCAATTATACCGATCATCTTCTAGAAGACTCCCATATCAAGGGGCTTCCAGTGACCTATAAGAGTTCCCCTTTCTTTCTGTCACCTCATGTAATGTTCTCACACGGGCGGGGCTTTCAGTTTTTCAAAAGGCATCTTACACATGTGAATCATAGAGCAGACCCTGCCAGTAGTGGGCTGTTGCCTTCTGGAAACTGAAGGCTGTGAATGCCAATTTTCAGCCTCTGGAGACTTGGCAGTTTTGGGGTTAGACCCCAGGGTAGACACCAGTGTTCCCCTAAGTGTGCCCACCCATGGACTGGGGCTTGGGGCCTGGGGCTCGGGCTATGTCTGAGTGAGGCTGTCACACGTCCACAGCCAGGCCTGCCTTTTGGGCAGTGCTGGGACTGTCGATGGGACCAGTGTGTCCCGGGGCCTGTCACATCTCCGACTCAGGGCCCTCTCCAGCTCTGGATTTATCCCAAACCCCATGGAGCCCAGGTGAGCCCTCAGTAAGTACCAATAGAAGATTTGATTTGACGGTTGGTGGCGTAGGGCTAAATTAGTCACTGCCCCCATTAAAAATACAGCGGGGGGTTTAAGAGCTTTTCACGCCATGTGGGAATCAGCAGCGAAGCCGGCTGATGCCTTGGGTAAGGAGAGAGGCGGCCTAGGGGACTGCGAGGTAATGAGGTTTATGGCGGTGACAAGGCAGCCAGGGAACCCCACCGACTCCCCCCTCACCCCGGCCCTATTGTTCTCCAGCTGGCTCTGTCCCCGCTGCTACGGCCGAGAGCCCCTCGTGACTTCGTGTGGGAAGGGGGCTGGCAGTGGGGACACTGAGGCCCTTCCTGGGACTGGCATTCTTTACCATCAGGCAGTATTAGGGTGAGGGAGTACCTGTGCCTCAGAGAACCCACTACCCCTTTCCAGAGGAATGGTCTGGAGCTGGGATGAGACACTTGGCTTTCAACTGTGAGGGGCCTTGGAGGGTCTCTGGGAGGCTTGTATGAAATAATGCCCGAAAAAGGGCTGCACACAGAGACCTGCAGGCAGCATGGTCGTCAATGATGGCGCCAGGCATCCTGCAGGAGGGCACCTTTTCAGCCAGGAGGGCGCAATGGAATCAGCCTCTCGTGGATTTGGCTTTGGGGAGTGGGCGAGGTGACTGAAAGCCTAAGATTCGTTGCTGCTATATTTAGATGTACAAATTGTCAGTTCTAGCGGCTCTCTGGGTGGAGGAATTTTGCCCAGGCTGGGAAATGGACCAGGACCCTCGGGCCACAGGCCCCTGTCGTGGAGCACCTGTCCAGAGTGCCCAGAAGCAGGCAGGTAAGGGTTTCAGTCTCAGTGGAGAAACTGTCATGGGAGGAATCTTCTCGAGTTCCCCATCCTTAAAGAATTCTCCTTTTAATCTCACAGTTGCATAATATTGAACTTTTCACCTGTTTTTCTTCCCTCCTAAGGTATGTGTTCCTAGGAATGGGACCTGTACCTACAAATATTCAGTAAATAGGACCAAAACTCAAATCCATGCCTTCTTCCACTCATCCATTCAGCAGATATTTACTGAGCTGCCCCCATGTGCCAGGCACTGTACAGGGCACTGGGGATAAGGAGATGACCAGCAGATGTGGCCCCTGGTCTCATGGAGGCCACAGTGGCACAGCCAAGCATGCCAGTAAATGCATAGCGATACCTTGTCATGAGTGCCGTGATGGCAAAGCCAGAAACTGCCAGGGATTAATGGAGGGACCCATGTATGAGACACAGGCGTGCATTAAGGAAGGCCTTGCTGAGGCAGGGGCTTGAGACCTGAAGAAAGAAGGGAGGTGGGCAGTCCAAGAGCAGTGGGAAGAGAGCACTGCAAATGCAGAAGCCATGAGCTGGAAACAAGCCAGAAGTACCCTGAGAGATCTGTATTCCTATGGAGTTTCAATTCTAGATGACCTAAAACAATCCCAGAGAAGTTCAGAATCTTGTCCAAGATCATACCATTCAGGATAGACTTGCGACTATAACTTGGGTGCCTCGCCTTCCAGCCTGGGGTGTCTGACTCCATTGTTAATTTTATTATAATAATCATGATGATGACAATCAATAAAGTGGTGTTGTACTGTACAGGAAAGACTGCTGGTTCCCTTTCTTTTCATTAATACAGTAACCAATTTATAGCTGAGCAGAGGTTACCTTGGAGAGGGGAAGGGGCAGATTATATAGCCTATCCTTCCCAGAAGTTAGGTGTGGTCCTATTACTATCGGTAGCCATAGGTTCTATCAATAGGGTGTAAATAACGGGAGTATGTGCAAATTCCAAGAATTGTCCTGAAAGTGAAGAAATGAGTTCATTCCTCCCATCTTTTTGATGGCTGGAACATGGGTGCAATAGCTGGTGTTCCAGAAGCCATTTGAACCATGAGGTAACACTACCCCAGTAATCACTTCTGGTTCCTGTCTATCATAGCACCTGTGACATGTTGTGTTATATATTTATTGGTATGGCTTGGAACTTACCTTTGGAGAAGAGAGAGACACCCTACAAGGATTTGTCCCCCAGATGCTTGTTACCCTTCAAAGCAAGTCCATGGAGCCACTATTTTACAACTTACAGTTGGTTTTGGCTCATTCAGGCTTGCCGGGAGAGTGCTCAGTGATTATACACCCTGCACAGCTCTCTTGATGTCACAGAACAGGAGAAAACTCAAAACACTCAACAATGGCTGAATATTTGCAACTCTATCTTGCTTGATCTCTTTCCAAAAAATAAAGTACGGTTTGCCATGCATGCTCCTGGCTGTCCTTTCCCTCCATGCCTCTGCTCATGGTGCTTCCTCTTGCTGGAATGCGCTTCCCTTCTCCCCCTCCCAACCCCAGGTTAACTCCTACTTTTAGACCCAGCTCAGCTGTCTAATTCTTGGGGCCAAGACTTGGGTGAGGTCGGTGAAGCACTCACCTGGGAGCAAAACTTAAGTGGGTGCCAAAAAGCTAAGTAATCAAAATAAACAATATTTTCATGTAATATTTTTAAAAACCACATTGGCAGGTTATAACCTGCAGGCTGGCAGCCCATTTTTGAAAATAAAGTTTTACTGGAACCAGGGCTGGGATTGGGATTTGGCAAGTGAGGCGGGATTGCACAAATGTAACATCAGATTCTGTCTTTACTTAACACTTTGCCATTTTTTTCATCATGGATTTTTTTTTTTAAATTAACTTATTTTCAGAAACATGAAAGTATTACTTTGGCTTTTTGTTTGTTTGTTTTGTATTCACTTCAATTTTGTGTCCAAAGCAAGTGCCTCATTCATCTCACCCTAGTCTTGGCTCAGTTTATTCTTTAGGCTACTTATTCTGACACCCACAGCTAAGTAAAATGCTCTCAATAATAAGAACTCTGATACTACCTGGTGTGTAAGTCCATCACTGGGCATGCACAGTACTGCCTTTTATACCTATTTGTCTCTGGGACTGTATATCAATCAGGACAGGCTAGGATATGGCACATTAACAAAACGGCCCAAATTCTCATGATTTAACATGACAAAGATTATTTCCTGACTCATATTCCACAGCCATCTTGGATATCCAGGGGGCTTTCTTCATCATGGTCACTCAGAAGTTAGGATCAGGGAGCAGCCACCACCTTAAATATGGTCAGCAACCAAGCAGAGAGAGAGAGAGCGAGAACTGGCAGTTCAGTGCTCTTGCCTAGGACTTACACAAATACAGAGCTCTTAAACTCACAATGCATTGCCAGCAATTGTCACATGGCTCCATTCTATCACAGGGGCCAGGAAGTGCAATCCTGCTCTGTGCCTGGAAGAAGTGAGAATCAGCAAGGCTTGGAACACTGCGCTAATGACTACCCAAGCTGTCTCCACCTTCCACCCACCTGTCTCTGACTATCTTTGAGGGCAGAGCCTGACTCTTAGTAAATGTCGTTATAATCAGCACCCTACACAGAATCTGGAGCAGATAAGATATTTAATAAATGAATGCAGATATTGCATATGAAAGTGAATTAATGACAATTTAAAAGGTCTAGGGGAAGATAAGCATGTATATGAAGACAACTTGTAGCCTAAGCTCTGTGGACTATGATACCTGGATTCTGACCTCAGCTCTATCACTTACTAGTGGTGTGACCTCAGATAAAGCCCTTAACTTCTCTGAGTCTCAGTGTTTTCATTGGTAAATGGGAAAAATAAAAAATAGTACTTATCTCACAAAGTTGTAAAATTAAAATAAGAATGATGGTGACATTTAATAACATTATCGGTGCCTGGTATTCTCCTAGGCATCGTGTATTAACTCCTTTAATCCACCCAACAACGTTATCACTTGGGTACTGTTATCTCTTTTTTACAACTGAGGAAACTAAGGCAGAGAGATGCTAACTTGCCCAACGCTCAGATTCTAATGCTGGCAGTCTGGCTTCAAAGCCCTGTTCCCAGGCCCAAGAAGCCCTTGAGCAGAGCACATAAGAAATGGCTAGCTCCAGGCCGGGCACAGTGGCCCATGCCTGTAATCCCAGCACTTTGGGAGGTCTAGACTGGGGGGATCACTTGAGACTAGGAGTTGGGGACCAGTGCAGATAACATAGAGAGACCCTGTCTCTACAAATAATAATAATAATAAAAATTAGCTAAGCGTGGTGCCGCGCGTGTAATCCCAGCTACTCGGGAGGCTGAGGCAGAGTATCACATGAGCCCAGGAATTCCAGGCTGCAGTGAGTTGTGACTGCACCACTGCGCTCCAGCCTGGATGACACAGCGAGGCCCTGTCTCGAAAGAAGAAAGAAAGAGAAGGGGAGAAGGGAGGAAGGGAGGGAGGGAGGGAAGGAGAGAAGGAGAAAAGGAGAGAAGTGGTTAGCTCCTGATACTCTCATCACTGGAGTTGGTTCCAGGTGATAGTCCACTGGGGTCAGCCTCTACCTGGACCGCTCCTGACTGGGCGGATCCTTGACCTGCCAGAGCCGGGACAGCGCCCGGGCGGCCCCAGCCTGGGGTTGGTGCGCGGCCGGCCCGCCCCCTCCCTCCCCTGAGCCCTGATTGGCCCGCTTCGGGCCGGCCCCACCCACCTGGGGGCCGCGGGCTGAGCGAGCTGCGAGCGGCGTGGTGTTACCTTATTTGTGGAGTTATTAATTACTGAAGGGCGCAAAGCGTGCTTCTGTGCATAAAAATATGTTTGAGCAGTTTCTACTTAAACTTTAAAGAGAACGTTAATCAATTTTATTTTAACAAAATGACCTTAAGCAGGGGGAAAAAAAATTGGTGTTATTTGCCCAAACAGGCAAATTAATTTCTCTCTCTTGAGAAATCTGAGAAGTTTCCAGAAATAGCTATGCATAATTTACACCTGGCCTGGCCGCTTCTAGTTTCACGCCAAGCCCAGTCACGGGCCCCACCCCGCTCCAGCCCCACAACTGCAAACGAAGGTCCCTGCAAAAGTCCTGCCACCCAGAAGCCGACTCATTTTGCGACCTTGGGAAGAGGATCAGAGGGGAAGGGGCCGTGTCGTCTCTGAGAGGCCAGCCCAGCTTGGGTCAAGGTCACTGGTGGAAGAGGGGCGGCTGCCCAATTCTTTGGCCTGGCATTTTCGGGAGACCTAGAGACAGTTCCCAGCGGAGGACCTCCTCCAGCCTGCCGGCTGGGTCCTGAGGCATGTGGCTTGCTTAGCCCTCTCCTCCACCAGACCCCACCCTTGAGGGTTTCCGAGATGTCAGAGTCTCCAGGCAATTCTGCAGAGTCCGTGCGGTCCTCCAAACTCCTGCCCCTCTGGCTCTCCACACCTGTGGTGCTTCCCATCTGATGGGGCCGTCCCTTACCCATGCACTCGCCTTGAGAATGGGGCTTACAGTCAGGGCCTGGGGGTTGCTGGAACTGTGGTCAGTTTCCAGTTGGGCCTTTCAGTAGCATTGTGACTTCTGACTGGCCATTGGACCTCCCCGGACTTGGGTTTCTCTCCCTGCACTTCTGAGGGATGACCTGACCATTGATTCAAAACAGACAACCCCAGAAATACTGAGAGAATTTCAGAGCCACCGATGGTAACCCCTGCATCACCTGAGCAAGCATGGACCAGGGCCTTGCTGTGTGTTTCTCATGCAGAGACACAGGCACTGGATTGGGCATCCGTGCTCTTCTCTGTCACCATTTCCCCCTGTGACTCTGGGCAAGCCCCTTTCCTACTCAGGGCCTCGGTTTCCTCATCTGTGAAATGAGTATTTAATCACAGCTGTCTGAGCTGATCTTGGCTTTGGAGGTCTCTGTGCGAATGAGGCTTCCTTGGGAGGCTGGATCTGCGAGGGGGCTCATGGATGGCTTCTGAATCTGTACCTGGGGACAAGGATGTCTGCACCCTGAGCCGTGGAGGGGATATGAGGATGTGCTGCACTTGGCAACACACTGAGCACCCAAAGGACAGTTTTATTAGCTGATAGTTTTTAAAGCCTCATAGAAAACAGAAAAGAAAATCAGCTCGGAGAATATAATGAGGACATTACCCTGGCCCTACTGTCTTCTTAACGAAGTAAGAGCTCTGAACCACCTCCTTGAAGGAGAACTGCCCGCCCTGACAGCCTAAGGACTCCTGGCTGGGTTCCCAGGTGCCCCCTGGCCACTCTGTCGGTGGGTTTGCCTTGCCTCCTGACATCTCTGTCTATAATTACATTTCTCCTCTCCTGTGCCCAAACAGATCCTATAGCTCCTTCAGGGCTCAGCTCAAGAGCCACCACCTTCAGGGAGCCCCCCACCCCGCCGCCCTCCTGCAATTTCCCCTCAGGTGCTTCCTGGATTTGTTCTTGCTCCTAAATCTTCACAGCACCCAGCACAGTGCGAGGTACACCGTGCCGCTCTGCTAGTTTCAGAGTCCTGGCACTCCCAGACACTTATTCCTCATGATCTTTGTCCTTGTTTGACAGTAAGGGAAGCTGGGGTCACCTCTACCCGATAGTAGGTGGTAAAGTTGAGATGGGAAAATAGGTGATGTGTCTGTAAAGGCTGGGCTCCTATGTTCTGTGCTACTCCGGACTGAGCAGCCAGGCAAACCATGTGGATGTTGATATTTAAAACAATGTTAAATAATGAAAGAAAAAAACTGTGCTTAGAAGGATACAAAGTAAAAAGTCACTAAAAATCAATTGTCCGTCTTACACTCTTCCCAGTCTCATTCTTTCCAAAGATAGTCTGTACACATACATACATTTACAGATAGTTCTTTCCTTTCTTTCATAAAATCTATGTTATTCTGTGAATTGCTCTATGACTTTTCATTCTCTTATAAATATTCCGTTTCTTTCTTTTCATGTGAGCATTCACAGGTCTTGCTCTTTCTGAGGAGTTTTTCAATTATGAATCCAACCTCCTTAATAGTTATAAGTTGTATGTAAGGCTACTTAAATGATCTGTTTCATGTTGGATAAGTTGTGGTAATCTGTTTTCCAAGGAGTTGGGTATTATAATCTAATTTGTCAAATGTATGCATGCAGAGTTGTTCATCCTATTCCCTTATTATCCTTTTGGTATCTGTGGGTCTGTAGTGATATCCGCTATTTCATTCTTGATATTGGTACGTTGTGTTTTCTCTTTTTTGTTGTTAGTCCTGTTACAGGTTTTTCCATTTGATTGATCTTTTCAAAGAACCAACTCTTTGTTCCAGTGATTTTTCTCTGTTGGTTTTCTGTTTCAATTTCATTGATTTCTGCTCTTTTTTTTCCCCCTTCCCTTTGCTTGCTTGGGATGTATTTTGCTCTTGTTTCTCTAGGTTCTTGAGGGGGGAACTTAAATGACTGATTTAACACTTTATCTTTTTTGTAATATATACACTTAGTACTATACGTTTCTCTCCCAGCACTGCATTGGCTGTGTCCCAAAATGTTTGACACATCGTATTGTCATTTTCAATCAGTTCAATGTATTTTTAAATTTATATTGAGATTTTGTTTTTAACCCATGGATTTAGAATTGTGTTGTTTAGTTTCTAAGGTTTTGGTGACTTTTCATTATCTTTCTGTTATTAATTTCTAGTTTGATTCCATTGTGGTTGAAGAACACACTCTGTGATTTCAATTCTTTTAAATTTGTTGTGATTTATGTTTTATGGCCTATGATATAGTCTATCACGGTATATGTTCCATGGGCCTTTGAAGCAATGTGTATTCTGCTATTGTTGGGTGGTGTGTTCTATAGGTGTCTATTAGATCCTGTAAATTGGTGGTATTGTTGAGTTATGTATCCTTGCTGATTTTCTAATTGTTCTATCAATTGTCGAGAAAAGGTTGTTAAAGTGTCCAAATATAATTGTGGATATGTCTATTTCTTCTTTCAGTTCCATCATTTACATGTTTTTCAGCTCTGTTGTTTGGTGCGTACATATTTAGGATTGCTATATCTTCTTGGTAAATCCATCCTTTCATCATTATGTAAGATACCTCTTTGTCTCTTTAGTTTTATTTGCTCTGAAGTCTACTTTATCTAATGCTAATATAGCCACCATGTTTTCTTTCAATTAATGTTTACGTGATAGATATTTCTTTTATTTTTAACCTGTTTATATTATTATATTTGAAGTGAATGTTTTGTAAAGACTATATAGTTGGATTATCTATTCTGCCAATCTCTTTTAGTTGCTGTGTTAGGTTAGTTATATTTAATGTAATTATTGGCATGTTGGGACTTAAATTTGCTATTTTATATTTTTTTCTGTTCTATTTTTTAAATTCCTCTGATTTCCTTTTTCTGCCTTGGACATTTTTTAGAATTTCATTTTGGTTTAGTTACAGTGTTTTGGGTATATCTCCTATAGCATTTCTAGTGGTTGCTGTAGATATTACTATATATATGCTATATATATGCTATATATGTGGCATATTAAAATCTCCTGGTTTCGTCATCTTACCAGTTCAAGTGAGGTGTAGAAAAGTTGCCCCAGGCAGGGCACAGTGGCTCATACCTGTAATCCCAACACTTTGGGAGGCCAAGGCAGACAGATCACCTGAGGTCAGGAGTTTGAGACCAGCCTGGCGAACGTGGTGAAACCTGTCTCTACTAAAAATAAAAATTAACTGGGCATGGTGGCATATGCCTGTAATCCCAACTACTCAGGAGGCTGAGGCAGAAGAATCACTTGAACCCAGGAGGCAGAGGTTGCAGTGAGCTAAGATTGCACCGCTGCACTCCAGCCCAGGCCCAAGAGTGAGACTCTATCTCCCCAAAAAAAAATAAAAAAATAAAAAAATAAAAATAAAAATAAAAAAATTGCCTCGCTTTATACCAATTTACCCTTCCCTTATATATATAAGTTATATTTATAATACAATTATCTTAAATATTCTCTTACACATTTAGAATCACATTAGACGGTGTTAAATATTTTGCTTCAGCCATTAAGCATAATTTTAAAAACTCAAGAGGAGACAGAAACTCTGTTGTATTACCCGTGTTTTTGCTTACTGTGTTCTTTCTCCCTTCCTCATGTTCCAAGATCCTTTCTTTTATCATTTTCTTATGTTTAGAGAACTTCATTTTGCCATGTTTTAGGGCAAAAGATCAGCCCTAACAAGATCAGCTCACTACAGATTTTCTTAGTTTTTCCTCCTCTGAGGATATCTTGATTTCCCTTTTTTTTTTTTCTTTCAGCACTTGAAAAATGTTGTGCCACTTTCTTCTAACTCCTGTGATTTCTGATGAGAAATCTACTTTCATTTGAATTGCTTTTCCCCCTCTAGGTAAATGTCATTTCTCTTTTGCTGCTTGGAAGACTTTTCCTTTGTCTTTAGTTATCAGAAATTTGACTGTAATGTGTCTTGGGTATGGATTTCTTTGGGTTTTATCTTGTTTGAGATTTACTCAGTTTCTTGAATCTATAGGTTCATGTTTTTTTTTTGCCAGAATTGGGATTTTGTTAAGCCAGTATTTCTTCAAGTGTTTTATTGGCTGTACTCTCTTTCTCCTCTCTCTCTCTTTTCTTTTTTTTTTTTTTTTTGAGACGGAGTCTTGCTCTGTCACCCAGCTGGAGTGCAGTGGCATGATCTCTGCTCACTGCAAGCTCCGCCTCCCGGGTTCACGCCATCCTCCTGCCTCAGCCTCCTGAGTAGCTGGGACTACAGGCGCCCACCACCACGCCCGCTAATTGTTTTGTTTTGTTTTTGTGTTTTTAGTAGAGACGGGGTTTCATCATGTTAGCCAGGATGGTCTTGATCTCCTGACCTTGTGATCCGCCTGCCTCGGCCTCCCAAAGTGCTGGGATTACAGGCATGAGCCACTGCGCCCGGCCTCTTTCTCCTCTTTTTCCGTAATTCTGATGACACTAATGTTAGTGGGTTTTTTGCTGTTGTTGTTGTTGTTGTTATAGTCTCACAGTTTCCTAAGATTCTGTTTAATTTTTTCCCAGTTTATTTGTTCTTTTTAAATTAAGATTGTTAATAGTTAGGCAGAAACATAAATACAAAAAAAAATAAGCATTGGATAATTTCTACTATTCTGTCTTCTAGTTTGCAAATTTTTTTCCTATTCCCTCCATTCTGCTTGTTGAGCCTGTTGATTTAATTTTTTTTAAGTTATGGAATTTTTCAGTTCTAAAATATCCACTTGGTACTTTGTAATACCTTCTATTTCTGTGTTGAGACTTTCTATTTTTTCCTTTGTTTCAGACAGGTGTGTAGTTGCTTGTTAAGGCATTTTTATGATTGCTGCTTTAAAACCCTTGCCAGGCATTTCTAGCATCTCTGTCATTTCACTTTCAGCATCTATGGATTTCCTTTTTTCATTCTGTTTGATAGCTTCCTGGATTTTGGTATGACAACTGATCCCTTGTTGAAACTTTTACATTTTGTATATTATGTTATGAAACCCTGGGTCTTATTTAAACCTTTTTTAGCTGGCTTCCTCTAATACCTCCCCAGAAGGGAAAGATAGTGGGGCAGGGAGGGATCTCAGTGCCTCCTTAATGCCAGATGGGAGTAGAATCCCAAGTTCCCCACTAAGCCTCCATTAACACCTTAGCTGGGGGGCTCATTACTATAGCTGGGTGGGGGTGGGAGTTCCAGCTCCCCGCTAGGTCTTCACTGATATGTCCCTGGCTGGGAGGGGTAGGAGTGCCTAGTTACTGGTTCCCAAGTAGTCTTCATTGATACCACAGAGGGGCAGGTGACCTTGTTACAACTGGGTAGCGGCAAAAGTCCTGCCTCTACAGAGCACTTCCTCTGATACCATCCCCGTGGGGACAGGGGCGGAGGTGCCTTAATACTACTGGATGGGGAGTGGAAATTCAGGCTCCCCTGGCACTGTGGAGTATGGCATTGGGCCTTGTCATTGCACAGCAAGGAGGAAAATCCTAGGTTCCTGTTTGGCCTTCTCTGATTTCCCACCCTCGTGAGGAGCATTCAGGAGTCTCATTATAGACTGGTGAGAATGAAAGCAGTGTGCAGGTGGAGCCACAGTTTTTTCTGTGGCATTTAGCTGGAGTAGCATGGTTATTATCTAAGAGATTTTGTTTTGCTAGGCTAATTCTTTACTGGTTCTTTGGCTAAAGAAAGCAGACATTTGATGGGGCTTTTCAGTCTATGCACATTGGTGTTTCCGTGTTGCTGGCCCTTTCTGGGACATATGAAGAAAAAGAAAACCAAAGGAACCCACCATAATGTTGTTCCTTAGATCCAGAGGTTTCTAGTCAGTCTTTTCTCTTCACTTTTTGGCGGCTTCTTCTTCTTCTTCTTCTTCTCTTCTCTTCTTCTTCTTCTTCTTCTTTTGCTGCGAAGAAAGCAGCGACCGGCTCCTCCACGGAGGCGGGGCCACGGGGACCGATCCACGCCTCTCTCCGCGTCTCCCTCTAGTCTGTCCTCGCTTCCGGAGTTTTCCATCCTTCTGCCGCCGCCTCCGCCTTCGCAGGTTCCAGGTCGTCTTTGCTGCGTCCGTTATTCACGCGGTCTTTTTCCGATCTTCCGACTCCGCCGTGCTGTCCTTTGCCGCCCCGCCTTCCCGTGTGAGGAGGTCTTCTTCGTCTTCTGTCTTTCTTCGGTCCGTTCGCCCTTTCTCTTCTTCTCTTCTTTCTTCCTACTTCTTTCCTCCTACTCCTCCTCCCCTTCCCCTTCCCCTCCCCTCCTCCTCTTTCTTTCTTCTTTTCTTCTTCCTCCTCCTCCTCCTTTTTCTTCTTCCTCTTCTTCTCTCCCCCCTCCTCCTCCTCCTTCTCCTCCCCCTCCTTCTTCTTCCTTCCTCCTTCTTTCCTCCTTCTCTGCCTCACCCTTCCCCTCCCCTCCCCTGCTCCTTCCCCTCCCCCTCCTCCTCCTTCTCTTTCTTCTTCTTGTTTTCTTCCTCTTATTCCCTCCTCCTCTTCCCTCTTCCTCTTCTTCTAATTATTCTTCCTCTTCTTCCCTCCTCCTCCTCCTTTTTCTTCTTTTCTTCCTCTTCATCCCTCCTCCTTCTCCTCCTCCTCCCTCTGCTTCTTCTTTTCTTCCTCTTCTTCTTCCTTTTCTTCCCTCCTCCTTCTTCTTCTTTTCTTCCTCTTCTTCCTTCCTTCTCCTCCTCCTCCTTCTTCTTCCTCCTCCTCCTCCTGTTCTTCCCTCCTCCTCCTTCTTCTTGTTCTTCTTCTTCCTCTTCTTCCCTCCCCCTCCTCCTCCTCCTCCTCATCTTTCTTCTTCTTCTTCCTCTTCTTCTTCATCTCCTTTTAAAAATATTTACTGTCCAAGGGTTTTAGTTATATTTAGCAGGAAAAGTAGGGAAAATATGTCTATTCCATCTTGCTGAAAGCAGAAGTTCCTCTAGATCTTGTTTTATTATAATGGCCACAATGCATCTCATTGGCTGAATAAGTCGTAATTGATTGACTTCATTTATGTGTTGTGAACAATGCTGCAGTGAACATCTTTGTGCCTAGATCTTTGGGTCCTTGTGTGTGTGTGTATAACATTTCATGGATTTGTAACTGAGCAGATTGAATTTCACTTAATAATTTGATTCTTGGGGTAGAAGATTTTGGTGGGAAAAGAAGGAGAGAAAGATGGTGGAGGGAGTTGGACTGGTACTGACCAGAGAGAGCATGCATCAAGTCCCACAACAAGTAGACTGCCTCAATTTATGTCAGAGTGTTGCACAGATCTCTGGAAAATTCTTGATGAGTCTTGGTGCAGCCTCACCCTGTGTCTAGGAGATGGCACCTTGTGACTGCCATCTTTCAAGGCCTATTCCCTGAGATCAGAAAAGAAGCCAGCACGCGAGAATATGCACCCTTCTCCCTGCCAGCAGCTCTTGCTCCCACAGGGGCAGCCCTTGTAAGGGCTCAGGGATGTCCTCCTGTGGATCCGTCATTCTTCCCTCAGGATAAGGACCCAGCTTCGTTCATTCCCATTGTAAGGACACTCCCCTGACTGCACCATAGCACACAACAGACTTTATACATGTTTTCTGCTTTGGAGCTCCCTGCCATGCAGGAAGGCAGGCTCAGGAGGTCAAATGACTCCGCCAGGGTCACACATAGGGAAGACACCTGCAGAATGCAGTCCCTGGTGATCTGATTCTGAGCACAAAATCAGTAGAGGAATTCAGGGTCCAACATGACATTCTGGAAAGGAGCACATAGGAAAAGGACCACCCAGAGGGCCACCTAGGTCTAGGCCTGGCCAAGGGAGAAGTCCTGAAGGAAAAGATGGAGAGGGAAGGGAGGAGAGAAGAGGCGGTGCCCACTCTAACCTGGTCCCTGGCAAAAGAAGATGGAGCAAATGGAATTATTAATCCTTGGGGACCTGGCAGTCCCCAAGAGGGCCTGCTGAACAGTGTCATACAGCAGTACGAACGCCAGAGGAATTCCAACCAGTCCATTCCCACTGGGGGCCTGAAAAACATTATCACTAGAAGCAAAACTGCTTTTAGCAGCCATAACAAAGATGGGCAGGCACACAGAGGCACGTGTGGAAAGACACACCTAGGCCTACACAGACACACACAGCCCAGACACATCCAGACACACACACACACAATGGCCTGGAGTTGTACCACAGACATGAATACCTACACACATCATACACACACAGAGAGGTGCACACACCTGCAGAGATAGGCACACACATGCCACAGAGACAACAGAGAGGTACACACACAGCAGGTAGACACACACACACTGGATAGACATCAGAGAGGTCCACAAGCACAGAGAAGATAGACACACACGCATACACACACACTCCATACGGACAATAGAGAGGCACGCACACACACAGCAAGTAACACACACAATACACACGCACTGCAGAGGCAGCAGAGAAGTGTACAGTCACAGCAGAGAAACACACACACGCCACACAGACAACAGAGAAATACACACACAGCAGGTAGACACACGCACAGCACTGACAACAGAGAAGTGTACATTCACAGCAGAGACACACACACACACCACACAGACAACAGAGAGGTACACACACAGCAGATAGACACACACACACTGCACGGACTACATAGAGGTGCACATTCATACACAGTGGACACACACACACGAGCACACACCAGGCGGATGTGCATGAACTGCCGGCCTGGACACACAGGCACACACAGAGACGGGCTGCACGAACACACATGCATACATGTGCACGCACCCGTGCACACCCACGTAGTGCCATATGGAGCAACCCTGCCTCCCCCATGGTTTCCAGGAGGCTCAGCGGGGGGCGCGAGTTCCACATCTGACTTTCCTTGTGTTTGTTAGACTCTCAGTGTAATTAAATGTTACATTGAATAATCCAGCGTGCTCAGTGTAGGCAGAGGCAGCTGTGGAGGGCTGGCGGATGTGGGGCCGGGTGCCCATCCCAGTCTGGCACCCTCCTTGCCCCTCCATCCCCTCCAGCCACGCCCTCGCTACAGACTCTGGAGTGGTGTGGACAAGGAACCCCTGGCCAAAGCATCACTGAGAGCAGAGCAGCTGTCAGAGCTGCCCCTTCTAGCAGGCTGGGGAGGGTGGGGGTCCCCAGGGGAAGGAGTGCCCAGGAAGCCCTAGCTGGTCCTGGGGCTGAGTTATCACTCGCTTCCTGCTCTGACCGGGAGTGGATTCCCACCTGGAACTCACGGCAGAGGCAGCATCTGGATGCTGGGAACTTCTCTGTCCAGCAGAACAGGCGACTTTCACACCTCACCTAGGAAGAAGAGGCAAGAAGTGGTTCTATCTCCTCCTCTATCTGTTCTTTTAAATGAGTTTGCGAAATCCCTCAGCCTCTGTGGGAGGCAGCCCAGGGTGGTGGCCATGAACCACTCACACCAAGTTCACTATGTGACTTGCAGTGAATTAATTCACCTCTGAGGGCCTCAATGTCTCAATGGGTAAAATGTGGTAATACTGATACTCACCTCATGGGATTGTTGAGTGGATTAAGTAAGTCCTTAAAACAGCATCTGGGCCAAATGTAGCGGCTCACACCTGTAATCCCAACACTTTGGAAGTTCGAGGTGGGCACATTGCTTGAGCCCAGAAGTTTGAGACAAGCCTGGGCAAGAAAGTGAGACCCTGTCTCTACAAAAAATTAGACAGGCATGGTGGCACAAGCCTGTAGTCCCAGCTACTCAGAGGGCTGAGGTGAGAGGATCACTCGAGCCTGGGAGGTGGAGTTTGCACTGAGCTGTGATCGTGCCATTGCTCTCCAGCCTGGGCAACATAGTGAGACTCTGTCTCAAAACAAAACAAACCCCCAAAACAAACAAACAAACAAATAAACAAAAACAGTGTCTGGCTCATCAGCGCAATCAGCTGGCCCACTACTTAAACTGCCCCGGGAAACAAGGCTCTCACCCACAAAGCTGACATGCGTGTGCCTCCTCATCTGCCAAAGGAGAGGTTTTGGAGCCAGAGCCAATGTCATCACAGTACAATTTCCATCCCCTCTTGGAGCCTCAACTTCCTCACCCGTGCAGTGGCGTTGATTATCATTCTGGCCTGGCAGGGCAGAGGATGAAATAGGCCACTGCAGGGGAGGGAAACTGATAAACTGTTGTGTGTCGTGTGCAGTGAACAGCTCGGCCTCCTCTTCTCTGCCCTTCTTGTTCTGACCTCCCTTTGGGCCCTTGAGCCATAGCTCTCCTCCCATCTCCAGCCTGCTTCAGGGAGCACAGAGACAGGGCCAACACAGTGGGACCCCTTTGTGTCTGTCGCCTGGCGGGGATGTTAGGTTGCTTGTCCTGGTAGTGAGGGCCTGGTGTAGACAGCACCGTGTGGAGCTGGGGTGCCCAGGGTGATTTCACCATGGCCAGCCTCTTTCTGGTGTGGATTTTTGAAATGAGTGCCAGCCTCTGGCATATGCCAGCTGGGCAGTAGGCAGGGTGTGCTGAGGATAAGCCACCAGGGAGGTGATACGGCCTCTGCCTGCTCCAGGAGGGCCCACCTTGGAGGGAGAGTGGCTGGAAAAGAACTTGGAGTCCAGGACCTCACTTGAAGCCAGCTCTCCCCTCCCCTATCTGCCACTGTCACTGGGGCTCCCATAGGCGGGTGAGCCCAGAGCATGAGCCCTTTG
Source organism: Rhinopithecus roxellana (assembly GCF_007565055.1). Classification (NCBI taxonomy): domain Eukaryota; kingdom Metazoa; phylum Chordata; class Mammalia; order Primates; family Cercopithecidae; genus Rhinopithecus; species Rhinopithecus roxellana. The sequence goes on from NC_044568.1 coordinate 28,172,432, forward strand.
TGTGCACACACACTGGTGCATGCTCAAACCTCCATGTACCGGTAGGCACAAATATGGGCAAGAGCCAGAACATACCAGATAGGCTCCTGAAATCTCACATGCAAACCTAAAGGGACCCACCTGGAGACATGGTCAAGTGCAGGCATGCCCACAGAGACACAGCTGGATCCCAGCACATCACATGTAGAAAAGCATGCTCACTAGACATGCACAACTGTGCACACATGCAAAGGACATGCGTAGCACCGAGCCACACCACTGCTGGGCCTTTCATTGCTTCAGAGACATGCCACTTTGCCTCCTGTCCCATGTAATCCCCACAACCATCCTGTCACTTCTGTCTTATGAGGGGCTCACAGAAGCCAGTGGACTGTGCAAAGCCATGTCACTCTTGCATAGTCCAGCTGGGTGGGCTCCCAGGCCAGTACTCTTTGCAGCTTCTCAGGAGAAGAGGCCTCCTGGCTCCCCTCCCGTGGTCCCCTGCAGAGGCCGAGTCACCAGGGATGGCTGGAGAAGGGAGTGCCTCTGAGAAGAAACCGCCACTTTCGAAGGATGTTTTAAACATGGATCGCGCCCTGGTTGCCTCCCCCATCACCCCAGACTCTGAGCTATGCAAAGGCAGCTCCTGAATATTCAGGACCCCACAGACACTCTTCTCTGGTTCTTCCTCCACTCCTCATTTTGTGCTGAGTCTTAAGTGAAATTGATCTTTTTTTTCCTAGGAAAAAGAAATCTGTCTTTTGTTCCCCTACTCCCCTAGGGACCTCTCAGAAGAGGAGGCTCCCCGCCAGTTTGAGGGGCACGCCTCAGAACCAATCGCTGCCTGGCACGGCTCCCCGGGTGAGGGGCTTGGGCGCAGTGCCATGTGAGCAGATGGCCGTGATTGCTGGCAACCCGGAGACCCTGCAGGAGAGTCGCGTATGGGTGTTTACAGCATCCTGGTCCCGCCGCGAGCATCAGAATGGCAGACCAAGTGGTGCCCAGCTCGCCCTGGGTGGGGGAGGGGCAGTGTGCATTCCTGAGAAAGGGGAAGGAGGTCCCCTTCTTCTCCCAAGGAGAGTCCTGCCCAGCGCCCAGTGCCCAGTGAGGGGTCACATGTAGGGAAGAGCAAACCCTTGATTCTGGGGTAACACCCTCCCTAGTCCTCCATCTTCCTCCCCTCCTGTCTTTGGGCACTGTTCCTGCAGCTCCCCAAGGTCCCTTGTTCTCTGAGCTAGTCCCCAAGAGAGCCCTGCATCCATTCACTAATTCACTTGGAAAATAGATATGAGCACCTACTGTGTGTTCAATGAATGAAGAGCAAGCTAGAGGCTTGCAAAGCCTCTCTCCTTTCCTTCCAAGCCCCCATTGGCCTGTATTTAGAATGTGTGTGTTTGGTGGTCAAATGCCTATTGCTATTACCAGACGGAACTCTAAGGGCAGGGGCCTGGCACATAGTAGGGGCTCAATAAATATTTGTTGACTGATGTAGGAGACCTTGCCCCAAAGAGATTACAGGCTGGTGGGAATGTGCTCCCTCTCCCTCTCTTCCCTCCCTCTCCCTGTTTCATCCTGTGCTCTATTCTCTGCCCAATTAAACAGAAGCTCCCTAAGGGCAGAAGCCATGGCTGTTGCACCCATCCCCTAGATTGCTGACCACATGGTGGCTGCCTGTTATATAGATCATGAGGCTGATGTGCAAATGAGGTGCCTGAAGGGGCCACAGAACTGCCTGGAATGCTGTTCCCAGAGAAATTGTCAGGAAAGCAAATCTGACCCATTCCTCTCCTGTCCGTAGCTCACGGAAAGGTTCCATTCCTGCTCCTTAGACTGACATTCAAGGCTCCTTCATTGTCTAGAGCCTCACATCCTTCCTTTTTCCCCTTTCATTCGTTCAAAAGTATGCATTGAACACTGCTGTGTACCAAATCCTACCCAGGGGCTGAGGACAATACAATGAATAAAACACACAAAGTTACAGTTCTCAGGGAGCTGACACTCTATTGGAGCTATTCCATTGGGGTGGACTGGAGAAAAGGGGCAAATAAATGGATGAATGTGTTCTATGCCAGGAGGAAATTAGCGCTTTGGAGAAGGACGAGGCAGGGTAAGCCGGAGGGGGAAATAATGGGTGTGGGCAGGAACAGCTTACAGGATATTTGAGCAGAAATCTGAATGAAATGTGCGGCAAACTATGTGGCCATCCAGGAGAAGAGCATTCTGAGTGGAGGGAATGGCCGGGTGTGCTGGCTCAGGCCTGTTATCCTAGTACTTTGGGAGGCTGAGATGGGAAGATCGCTTGAGGCCGGGAGTTCAAAACCAGCCTGAGCAACAAAAGGAGACTCCTATCTCTATTAAAACAAAACATAGGTGAAGGGAACAGCAAGTGCAAAAGCTCCAAGGTGAAAATAGGCTGGCTTTTCTGGCCCTCAGTCACTGCAACAAGCCAGGGTCATGAATTCCAACACCCATGGCTTTAGGCAATAAGAATGAATGAGGTGAACCAGGTAGAACCGTGATGACAAAGACACCCTACACTCAATGCCTGTGAGGGAGGTGATAGGGAGTGGTGGGGACCGTGGGCGACAAGGCAGGTCTGTAGCAGGCAACTGGCTGGTGACATGGGAATGCCAGCCTAGAGTAGTAGCCAGAGCTTCTAATATTTCAAGCCAAGCTACAAATCTCTATCTTTTAAAATGTGAAATCCTCCAACTTTGAAATGTTGACACCTAATTTAAAAAATGGTATTAACGGGAGGCTGAGGCAGGAGAATGGCGGGAACCCGGGAGGCAGAGCTTGCAGTGAGCTGAGATCCGGCCACTGCACCCCAGCCTGGGAGACAGAGCGAGACTCCGTCTCAAAAAAAAAAAAAAAAAAAAAAAAATGGTATTAAAAAACCTCTGCTATGGCTACACAAAACTCAATGACAGATCGGATCCAGCCTGTGAAGAGTTCATGGCTTTTGGTATCAGCTCTGAGGTCCCTCCGGGGCATAATTCTGAACTGTTGGTTCCATTCCCAGGGCACAGCCAGAGGGGGGGCATGAAGTCTTCAGTGGTGGGAATTTGGGCTGAGCTAAGGGACCTGAAATCTAGTTCTAATTTTAGAGCCTCAGGGGCCTCGAGGGCTGGTCCAAACTCCTCTCTTGCAGGAGCCTTCTCTCCCAGGCCTGTCCCAGTGAGAGCGAAGGCTGATACAGAGGGTGCAGAAGCTGTGCCCCACTCCCAGGGCAGGACCAGTGCTTCTTTTTTTTGGCAGGATCCAGCAGGCAGCTGGATGCAGCCCTGTCTGAGGTTCTGAGGATAGAGAGCCTTCTACTCCAGCCTTTTTGAGGACCCCAGTGCTGAGGGGACTACCAGGGTCCCCCCACATCACAGCCCCACCTGCTCTTGGCAGACTCAGGCAGACAAGGCCGGAATTGCCCTCATAGCCTCCCCCTGCCCTGCAGACCAACTCTCTAAGCAGCTTCATCAGGAATGATTTTCACGTCTGCCACACAAACCCAGGCCCCCAGGCACCCCCAGCCGAAGCCCTCTGCCCAGAGCCCCCCATTAATGCTAATGGAAGTCCCGTGGCTCAGACAGGGCGCCCTGCTGGAAAGAGGCCTCGGGACACCCGCCTGCAAACATGACCTTTTCCTGTGTAAGAGACAAGATTTCAAAATCAATTCGACCTGCGAGGCCTGCCCATCCCCTCCACGTGGTGCTGCTCAGGGAAGAGGCCACATGCCCCATGACAAGCAGGGGTCAATACTGAGTCTAAGGGAGCCCAGCTGCTGGGCCAGGACATCTAGGAGGTTGCTGTCCAGCCCCTCTGCTGGGGTGTCTCTGCAAAGGCCACAGGAATATTTCCGGATTGTACTGAATCCTCCCATGCCCACGTGGAACCAATGCGGCAATGGTGGCAAACACTCGTGCATAGAGCCTTGTGTCCAGACCAGCTGCACAAACCCTGAATGCTCACCAGACTGGTGAGTTAGCCACTATTATTTATTTACTTATTTATTGAGACAGTCTTGCTCTTGTCTCCCAGACTGAAGTGCAATGGCACGATCTCCGCTCACTGTGACTTCCGCCTTCTGGGTTCAAGCAATTCTCCTGCCTTAGCCTCCAGAGTAGCTGGGATTACAAGTGTGCTCCACAAAGCCCGGCTAATATTTGTATTTTTAGTAGCAACGGGGTTTCACCATGTTGGCTAGGCTGGTCTCGAACTCTTGACCTCAGGTGATCTGCCCACCTTGGCCTCCCAAAGTGCTGAGATTACAGGCGTGAGCCACCGTGTCCAGCCAATACTGTTATTATCCCTATATCACATGTGGGGAAACTGAGGACAGAGAGGTTTGAGCTACTTGCTCAAGTCGTACAGCAAGTAGTAGCCATACAGGGATTTGAACCGAGGAAGCCTAATATTTGTGATGCTGCTTAATTTTCTCCTGTGCACTTAAAAAACACGGTGGCTTGCACAGTGGCTCACGCCTGTAATCCCAGCACTTTGGGAGGCTGAGGTGGGCGGATCACGAGGTCGGGAGATTGAGACCATCCTGGCTAACACGGTGAAACCCTGTCTCTAAAAATACAAAAAATTAGCTGGGCGTGGTGGTGCACGCCTGTAGTCCCAGCTACTTGGAGGCTGAGGCAGGAGAATGGCATGAACCCGGGAGGTGGAGCTTGCAGTGAGCCGAGATCGGGCCACTGCGTTCCAGCCTGGGTGACAAAGCAAGACTGTCTCAAAAACAAACAAACAAACAAAAACACCTGCAGGCATTTGCTCTGTGCCAAGCCTGTGTTGGAGGCACAGAGGTGAGTCATATACAGTTCCTCCATACCAGAGCCACTGTCCCCAGGTAAGGGGATGCCACAGGTCAGTGTGAGGTATGATGAAGGCCTGGAGAGAGGGAGGGTTAGATCTAGCATGCAGAGTGAGGGAGTGTAGTCAGGGAGGACTTCCTGGAGAAGGGGATCTATGAATAGAGCAGAAGGTGCCCAAAAGCACCTGTGTATGCCTTTGGAGGCAGGTGTTCGGGTGCACACAGCCATGTCCTGTGTCTGTGCGCACATGTGCAGGCCTGGGTGTTGGCCCTGGGGGTATAAGGTTGCCAGGTGCTGGCCCCAGGGACCCAGCTGAGGCTATGAAGGCAGCAACAGCAGTAGGGAAGGGACTCTGCTTCCTCTGAAGAGTTGGGCTGCCAGGCTCTTAGGGTGCATGAAGGATGCAGATGGAGCTGGAGCTGTGACCTGGGGCCTGGATGTCCCCATGCTGCACATGAAGGCAGTACTCTGGCAGGCCTCTTGCTAGGCTTGGAGGGAGACAGGATTCAGGAACCATGCCTGGGAGGCCCTGAGTGGGATAGGCCTTCAGATGGACATGGCCCTCAGATGGCCTCTTGTTGGCTGTAGAAGTGGTGCTTAGTTTTTGCAGTTTGAATGTCTTTAGGTGCAAAAAGCCCTCTCTGTTTGCCCGTAGTCCCCACACATCCCTCTTGGTCAACACCTGTGCCCATCCACATTTCCATCACCTGCCTGGCCTCTGAAGGCATTTGTTTTTGAGCACCCAGCTTTAGCAATTTCAAGTTCTTCACGGAAGAAAAACAAACAAACCCTGTCAATGGCTTCTCCTAGGAAAATTCCTGTGTGCAGTAGGCTAACAACATCTCTATTTCTTTACCTTACCAGTCACCTTTCTGCCAGGGTGAGGCTCATTCATTCATTCAACAAATGTGTACAGAGCACCTCATCTTTGTCAGACCTTGTTCCAGGTGCTGGCATGGATCAATGAACCAAGCAATCAAAAGCCCTGTCTTCTTGGCTCTTCCATTCATGTGGTCCTGGATAGTGAGAGGAAGTTATAAAGAGCATGGGGACTGGGGCCTATATGGTCAGTTCCTGGGGCCAACTGGCTCACAGGAACCTGACGACAAGCTCAGTCCTTGCCTCGAGTCCTTCCCCCACCAGCTCAGCCTAAGGCCCAAGTTCATGGGTCCAGTGGGATTCAAAGGAGGAAACAGCCAGCAAGTCCCTCCTCAAGTAGCAGCTTGGTCCATCAGGTACCCTGGTGCCAGCAGGGTGCATCATCAGCTCCTGGAAGGTTAATGCCAGCCCAGGTGCTAGGCTCTAGGACTGGGAGTGGGGAATGAGTCGAGCAGCTTAGAATAGCTATCCAGTAGCCAGAGGAAAGGGCACCATTATTATCCTTACTCTACAGTTAGAGGAACTGAGGCTCAGGCAGGCAAAGTCACACAGATAGGGAAGGATACGTAGGGACCCAGCTGTGCCTGACCCCAAAGCCAGGAGTCAGGTCCAGACGCTCAAGGGAGTGGTTTCCTATTGTTCAGCAAGAGACTTCACCTTCTTCCTTCTTTCTCCCTTCCTGCCTGATCTTCGGGCCCTCCTCTGTAAAGCAGATGCTGCTGTTTGTCCTTAGTGAAGCTCCCATTCCATGGCTATTGGCACCCCAGACCCAGCATCTTTGTTATACTGATGGGTGGTCCTATGTGAGGGGAGCTGGTTTCTTAATCCTAGGATGCCCCATCTTCAAGGGGTTGTGTCAGAGGCTGACCCAAAGCTGGGTGCAATCGTATGTGCTCAATAACTGTTTGTGGATAACTTTTGTGGACTAATTCACTTGACCAGAAGCCAGCATTTGAGAGGAGCCTGGCATAGTGAGCAAATCTCTGAAATCAGCTACATGTGGCCTCACCACTTAATGGTGATGGGACCTTGGACCTGTGAGCCCATTCTTTATCCATAAAATGGGGGTGCTCCTTCCTCCCCTGCAGATGGCTGCGAGGATGCATCCAGTAGGAGCCCCATAAGTGCCTGTGTAGGGCTTCTTCTCACAGAGAACTGGCATTAGCATGAGTAGCCAAGAGGGTGAGAAGTCAAGAAGGCCTGACATAAGAGAAGGATCCATTTGTGAAACTTGATCCTGAACAGGAAGCTGAGAACAGGGCCTTGAAACAGCCCTGTGGACCAAACGGGGCAGGTGAACCCTCTTTGCTTGGCTCAGGTGGAGAGGGTGATTTGTTTTGAGATCCTATCTTATTGGACAAGTCAGTCATACGCCTGCCCTAAACAGCCATGGCCATGGGGATGTGAAGTGCTGACTGGCACGGTCATGTGTTCCTCCTGGTGCAGCCCAGATCCTGTTGTCTGAAATGGGGATGGGGGACCCCCAGCCAACTATGGGGGACTACTGTCTCTCGGCAGAGAGGCACCGTGACAACCAACCAAAGTGAGCTAATCAGGCCTCTGCTCTGATTTATTTGGAGTCATCCTTCCTCCTCTTGCAACTCATATTCATCCTTAAAAACCCAGCTTAAACACTGCTGCTGGAAGCGTCCTTGTGCAACTTCATCCTTCTCTGAGACTCTGTGGTGCGGGCAGCCTCTGCCACATAATGTATCAACCTCCAGATCATTACTGCTCTAGCATAGCTGAAATCTCGCCTATGGTTTGCCAAGTATGGGCACGTTATCCTCATAACAATGAGAAAGGGGAAAGCCCTCTGACAGCCTGGGCTGGCCTGGCACTCACAGCCAGGCCACAGTGTTCTGTTGGACATGAACAGTTCTACAGCCCAGAAACATCAGACAAGACTGCTCGGTAACCACGAAGGATCAAACAAAGATGAGACCACTCTGTAGTCCTGCCTGAATGCAGATGAAAACATGAACATTGTTCAAATGTCAAAACTGCCCAAACGTTCCCCCTCCTGGCTCAAATGTTTCTTAACTAATTACAGCTGTAGCTTTGCTCTATTCCTCCTGCCGTCTAGAAAAGAATCATTGACATACCCAATCACAGAATTACCCTTGCTTCCTGAGACCATCCAGCCCAGAGAAACAGCCTGCAAAATCACTTAATGCAAGCCCAAATCCCATGATCTGTGCTGCTAACATCCCTTTCCCAAGACATCCATGGGTGCACATTCCCCTCCAGAGCAATGAGTCAATAAAGCCAGCTTTGTTCAACTGAAAGGTATGTTCCTGGTAGCCTTTGGCTGGAGGGCATTGCACAATCCTGCAAAAGAGATGTTATTGTTCTTATGTCACAGGTAAGGGAACTGAGGTTCAGAGATGTTAGGAAGTTGCCTAAGGTCACACAGCAGGGAGGTGAGGAAACTAGAGTCCTCAGAGCTCTTCCCATGAAAGCTTGTTCACATTTGTCCTTTCTTGTTTTACTTTACTATGTGTGTGCATGTGCACATGTGTGCGTGTGCGTGTGTGCGTGCATGTGTGCGTGTGTGTGCGCGTGTGCGTGTGTGCGCATGTGTGCGTGTGCGCGTGTGCGTGTGCGCATGTGTGTGCGCGTGTGCGTGTGTGCGTGTGTGTGCGTGCGTGTGTGCGTGTGTGTGCATGTGTGTGTGTATTGTGTAGTCATCGGTGCTGTTTGGAATGCAAATTACAGAACTCAAACCAGCTCAAGCAAAAACAGGCTTTGGCTCAAAGGCCCTGTGGTGACTGGTGGAGGTTAAAAGCAGGACTGTGTTGATCTCAAGAACAGGAGCTAGGCACACAGACCCTGTTGGAAGTCTGTCTCCTGCCCTTACTCCTTTCTCTCTGATGATCAGGCTTTTCTACTTCTTAGTTGATGCAGCAGAAAATACCCGCTGCCAACAACCCGCAGTTCGGCTCCCAACCTCTCAACACCGATTCGAGTGAAGAACTCCGATTGTCCTCCCTGAGGTGCTGCACACCCCTGAACACACACTCCCTGAGGTTGGGAGGTGGGGCCCCTGGCCGATGTGAGCTCTTGCAGTAATTGCACGTAAGAGCTGGGGACTCCCTGAAGAGGGGAGAGGAGTTTCTCGGCTGCCGTGTGCACGGCCGCCTGCAGGACCCTCGTGCTGCTGTCTGGCGCCTCTGCTCCTTGTAGGTGGAGCCCAGCTCTCCCCACCTCACACAGCCGGGTGCAGGGAAGCGCACAGAGGCCGCGGGGCCCTCACATCCCGGAGCTTTTTTCTTCTAACAAGACCCAGGTGTGAGGTGGCCATCATCGTTAAGGGACCAGCAACAGCCCCGCCGGTCACCACTCCCAGGTCCGGCCCCACCTCCCCGGCACCCCAGGGTCTCTGGGGTCTGGCACTGTCTGGGTCAGTGTCAGAACCCGGGACAGCAGGGCGGGGCCAGACCAGACTCCCAGCCCGCAGCCGAGGGAACCCCGCGCTCAGGCTGCCCCGGGGCTTTTTAGCCCTCTCCGCCTCCCCGCAGTCCGCCCCGCCTGCCACCTCGCAGCCTGGTGCCAGTGTCCCTCTCGCCCACAGCCCTCACCCTCACCGGGCGCTCGTCACAGCGCCACCTACTGGGCCCCGGGGCCTCTCAGCGTTTCCAGCGCTCTTCACCTGACTGTGTCTCAACATTCCCCCTTTACTGAACACTCTACGTGCTTCAGCAATGAGCTGACAAGTATGTGCGTGTGTACCCAAGTGTGTCCCTGTGAGTGTCCCTGCCTGTGTCCCTGTGTGGCTCTGTGTGTCCTGTTCTGTGTATTTGCTCTTCCTTTCTTCCCCTTCCCGTTTTAGGCGTTTCTCCGCCCTTCTTGCTCCACCCCAGGATCTTTGCTTCTATGCCAGGTGAATGGGGTGGGAGTGCGGGGTCCCAAGCATTGAAGGGAGGTGATCTTGTTTTGCATTGTACATCTCTTTCAATCTTCCAAGCACTACCCCTCTGTCGCCTTGAAACAGCCCTGTGGACCAAAAAGGGTAGGTGAACCCTCTTTGCTTGGCTCAGGTGGACAGGGTGATTTGTTTTGTGCCACTCAGGGCAAATTCAACACCCCAAAATAGACAGGTCTGAAAGAGAACTCAGGGATCCTTTTACCCAGCCCCTCATTTCTTTGTATTAAATGGGTCTACTGTATGGCTCAACCCTATTATCATGGTCCCTGCAAAGCCCGATTATTAGAATTATTGTGTAGGTGGAACCATATGAAATTGCCTATATTTGACCATTTTTCATCCACAAGACATCAATTTCACATGGTTCAATAGAATGCTAATTTTTAATTATATGACACCTGCCACACGCCATCCAATCCCAGGGCCAGAGTATTATTCCCAGGGACTTACCCTACTTATGTGCCAGCCCCCACCCCCACCTTCTACAGACAGGAAAACCAAGGCACAGGGAGGTCAAGGGGTCTTCCAGGCTGCACAGGCAGTGACAGAGGGCTGAGATCCTGTTGGCTTATCCCCTAGGATTGAGGCTTCTTGCCTGGAACTTTCCCTTTGACTTCTACATCTTTTTTTCTTTTTTGAGATGGAGTCTCACTCTGTCACCCAGGCTGGAGTGCAATGGTGCGATCTTGGCTCACTGCAACCTCCACCTCCCGGGTTCAAATGATTCACCTGCCTCAGCCTCCCGAGTAGCTGGGATTATTATAGGTGCCCACCACCACATTCAGCTGACTTTTCCCCTTTCTAGAACCCATCTGCTCATCTGTTGCAAGCTGCCCTGATAGCCAGAATTAATACACGTTTCCTTTCGGAAAATACTGCAAGGGCATCTCCACTGCCAGATACAGAGCATCAAGACTGAACAAACTGGATGTGCTTCCCACCCGCAATCTTGTCAGGGCAGATAGAAAGCCAGGTTTGCCATGAAATGCATGCATTACCCTGGTGACGTTCAGAGAAGAAGGGGAGGGGGCCCCCTCAGGGAGTGTGGCCAGGGAAGGCCTCTCTGAGGGAATGACATTGCAGCCACCATCTCCCTGCAGGTCCCTTAGCCGCCCTCCCTTGCCTTTATGAATCTTGTACTTTTGAGCCATCCTGACCTCTTGGCCTTTCCTCAGCCTTGGGTCTGGAGGTTTTAATCACGAGGTTAACAGCTCTCTTGTAACCAGAGCATTAAAATCCCTGAATGAAAGCAGCTCATAGGTTTAGTGAGGCCCACATGCTCTGCACTCTCCCACTACCTTGCCATCCCTCCCTGCTGCCAGTTAATGTACCACTTTTATTTTTTTAAGGGGAGAAATACGATTTTTGACATTTATGTTCCTAGCTTTTGAGGGGTTGGAGCTGTGGGGTGTGTCGTGGGTTGCACTGGTGGCTGTCCTTGGGAGGAGGTCTCCTGCAGGGAGAGCACAAGTCCTGGGGAGAGTGCACTGAGGTGAGACCCCCTCTGGAGGCCTTTGGCTGTTGCTGGCAGGGGGCAGGTGTCCGTCAGAGTGGAAAGAGCGGCGGCTGATCTGGTGCCTCCCTTGCTTCCTGGCAGGCACAGGGGAGGGCTGGAGAGGATCCTACCGGAGAGACAGAGAAGAGAAGGAGAAAGGGCAGCCAAAGACCATGGGGGTGAGGGCCCATGTTCACGAGGCCTGGCCAGTACTGAGTCACATCCAGGGAGGAACACGGTGACCCCATTTCACAGATGAGGTAACTGAGGCTCAGAGACTGAGCGAAGGGGCACTCAGCTGGTTTTCTACCCAGGCAGTCTGGCCCCAGAGCCTATGCTCCTGGCTGCAATGCCTTCTGTTTCCAATCTCACTGGAGCCCGGGACTCACAGTCCAGTGCTCTGTGACCCTGGAGGTAGTGAGCGCTCTGCCTGGGTCCCTTGACTGGATGCAGGCACAGAGGGATGGATGGGCACTGAGCGTGAGTGTTTGTTGTTCCCTGGACCTTTGTCCCTGTGAGTGTGTGTATTGTGGGGTGGAGCAGGTAGCTTGCCTTTCTGTCTGAATCCTTCCCTCTCTCTCTGGGTTTCTGGGACTTGCTCTCACTCTTACCTCTCTGTCTTTCTCTCTTCGTTGTTGTGGTCTCCATCTTGTTCCTCTGTCCATGTCTCTTTCTGTCTCAGTTTCCCTTTGTCTCTTTACATCTTGTGCCCTCTGTCTTCCTCTCGTCTTTGATTCTCTGTCTAGCTCTGCCTCTCTCTGTCTCTGCTCCGTCTTTGATCTCCCCCAACTGCATCTCCTTTACGTCTCTCCCGCTTTGTCTACGTTTAGATTCTCTGTCTTGTTGACTGTGTGTCTCTGGCTTCATATTTCCTGGGTTCTTGCTCTCTCTTTCTCAGTTCTTCCCTTTTTTTTTGAAACGGGGTCTCACTCTGTCACCCAGGCTGCAGTGCAGTGGAGCAGTCGTGGATCACTGCACCCTCCGCCTCCTGAGTTCAAGCAGTTCTCATGCCTCAGCCTCCCAAGTAACTGAGATTACAGGTGTGCGACACCGCGCGCAGCTGATTTTTGTGTTTTTAGTAGAGGTGGGGTTTCGCCATGTTGGCCAGGACAGGCCTCCAACTCCTGGCCTCGAGTGATCTGCCCACCTTGGCCTCCCAAAATACTGGGATTACAGGTGTGAGCCACCGTGCCCAGCCCCTGTTTCTAATTTTTTGTCCATCTCTGTCTCTCCCCTTTCCCCCTCCCTCAATTCTCAGAACATGCAGTTTGTGGCCCCTTCCCAGGCTCAGCAAGCCCAGCACATCATGATAGACCAGTCCCGGGTGACCCTCATGTCATCGTCCCACACAGCAGGCAGGGCAAGGGCCAGGTCCCTGCCCAGGCTGGGGAAGCTGAGCCAGGAGGTGCGAGGTGAGGTGTGCCTTATCCCCCGCCATCAGGCGGACCTGGATGAGAGCCCCAGCCTCTGTGGTCCGTGTGAGCATGGGCCCATGTCTGTGTGCTTGTGGCTGAGTTTGCCCTGAGGTACCTGGCACACCCCCTAATCCCTGTGGCCCCCACCTCCACCCCACCTGTGTCCTCCACGTCCTCCCATATCTGCCTCACAGGCTAGGCCCAGAGTGGCTGCTGTTGGCATACAGTGGGCCCTGTGGACTTATCTCTGTGCTGAGATAAAGGGAGGCTTAGCAAACATGTCAGCCATTACAGCCAAAGGTTGTGCAAACCCCTACTGATCCCCCTGGCCCTCTGGGAGGACTGGGCCACTCTGAGTCCTTAAGCCTTGAGGCCTGGAGGCTGCCATCTGCCCTTCTCCTACCCTACACCCTGACCTCTGCCTTCTGCTGTGTGGCATGGCGAATTTCTTCTTTACAAATGTTATTCAGCAAATCCACACAGGACGCCTGCTTGAAGTTAGAACTGCGCTGGCCACTTGTCTTGCCATCTACACCTTAGGGGTCTGAGGACAAGAAAGGCCCTGCTAAAGCTCCTTCATCAGGGGCAGATAATGTGACTCTGGCCAGAGGTGTCCCACCAGGCTAGTGCTTCATCACCTTGCTGAAGAATTAACTTTCTCCTAGGGCAGGGACAGAAAAGCACCTGATCTCCCTGTGCAGGGCTGAGAAGTCAGAGATGGGCGCCATTTGAATTCCTGTCTGTGCCTTGAAAGGGCTCCAAGTTTCCTGAGTTTAAAGGGAAAGGAATAAGTTTTAAGTTGGAAAACTTAATGGGTGTCCAGCCTCTCTACACCGTCCTCCAGCCTCACGGTCCTGGCAGGGGGGTAACATGAAAGGTGCCCATGGAGGACAGAGGCGCCAGCTCGCCCAAGCCCCGGCTGGGGACAGCCCCACCCTCACCCACTTTAGAAGCCCCCTTGGAAGCCCCCAGGTAAAACCCCCACTTCCTTTATCCCAAGCCTCTTTTTTGAGGTTTGCCTGCATTTTTGATCTTAACAAGTTTCCTTTTTTTTTGTCATCTTTGCCAGAGCTTTTATGCGATTTCCTTTTATTTTAAAAATGGTGGCTTTTAAGCCTCGTCTCATCTACGATTGTTTCATGTTTGCAGGTTTCTAGAAGGTTTGGAGCTGGTCCCTGGGTGGGCAACTTCCCATCTGCTCCTTGCTCTGCTTGTCTGCTTAGAAGGGGCACACGAAGTGACGGCCCCTTTTCAGGGATTGGGGCGGGCCTTGAAGCGAAAACCTCCTTTTCAGCTCCCCTCCAGCTGGGCTGGTGCTGATGGAGAAAGAGGCAGGGTCCTCATCTTCCTGCCTCCCCCAAACCTCCCCTTCTCCACACAGCAGCAGTAGACCTCATGGTTGCAGGCAGGCTGCCTGCGTTCCAGCTTCTAGGCACATGACTTAGGGCAGCTACTTGTACCCTTTAAGCCTCAGTTGCCCCATCTGTACAGTGGAGAAAGTAATACTTTACCGTAAGATAACAGTAATAAGTACTTACGAATCGTGTAAGTAATTGTGCTATAAGATGATACATGGAAAGTGTTTGATATAGTGCCTGGCATGGAGTGAAGACTTAATAAATACAACCTATTAGGTCCTTGGGCTCTCAGACCCCTGTGAGCTGGCCGTTCTCTCTCTATCCAGCCTCATCAGCTGCTTAGCCCATCTGGAATCTTCTTTGCTCACAAAGTGCCATCCTAGTAGTGCCACCACTCACCTGGCACCTTTGCAACACTGGATCTTTGCTGACACTGGTCCCTCTTCCTGGAACCCTTCTCATGCTACCTTACGCGGGAAGACTCCTCCATCCTTCAGGTTCAGCTCAATGCCACCCTCTCTGGGATACCTTTACCTCCCCAACCCAAGTAAGAATTAACCCGGCCTTCTGCCTGTATAAGTGAATTTGATTTTTATTTCACTTAATAATGGAGCAAGTGCTGGGTTGGTCTGTCTTTAGAATCAGAGAGATTTGCATTTTAATCTAATTTTTGGCAGGTGCTAGCTTTTCCATTTCATATTTGTGCAACCACGAGCATTCTCCTTAATCCCTGTTAGCCTCAGTTTCCTTCATTTGAAGATGGAGGTGGTGATACCTTCTATAGCGTAAGTTCTTGAGACTGGCTGGAAATGCACTGTGTATTTCCAGCATGGGAACACTGTGGGCACTCAATAAACACCTGACCATAGATGATCACTGAACATTCTTAACTCCTTGGCATATAAATAGTGCTCAATAAATGGTAACTTCCTTTATATCATGTCCACTTTTGTTGAGGAACTCATTCATTCGCTAATTTGTCAACAGATGCAAATATTGAGTAACTGCTATGTGCAGACTCAAGGAGACCTCCCAGAGGAATGAGAGGTATCTCTGCCCTTGCAGAGGTACACTGACAAGCTGATGCAGGCAGAGTGATGATGTCCTGTGATGTGGTAGTGATGAGCCTAGCTCAAGGTTCAGAGGCCATATGGCACTTCTCTTGACCATTTACTCTGTACTACACAGCCCATAGGCCTGCACATGCTAGAAGCCTACTAAATGCCCCCAGACTGAATTATGTCTGATCCTTGGAAACTCAACCCATCAGAGTTGCCCCGGGTTGGGCTGCCCCACACTTTAGCCAATCCCCAGTGCCTTGGGACCAGCTCTCTGTTATGTCCTGATGCTTTCCTTGGTGGGCTCCTCTGCCTCAGAAAACCCAAAGTAGGCATGGATTTGGAGACAGCAACTCCTCAGCTCCACCTTCAGCCCTATGATTGATGTTTCTGCTGCTTCCTCTTCTCTTTTGCTAGTTTGTGTGTGTGTGTGCACCTTTATTTACCCTAGAAAGCAGACATAGGCTAACACATCATTTTGGTGTCCCCCAAAGCAAGGATTTTCAGATACTTCTTTCCATAGCCAGCCCAGGCCCTTCAGGACTCTACAGCACCATGGGACCCCGGGGCACCTCAGGCCATGTGCCAATGATGGCTACACACGGAGACTGAGGATCTGGGTTTTGGAACCCTCTCCTCCGTCATCAGCCCAGCTCCACTAGTCCTACTCAACACATGTCATTCTTTTCCCATCTCCAGGACATTGTTTGCCCAGCCCATAGAATTTTAAAACTTCCCCTGTCCTTCTCACTATTCAGTTTTATGGTGGACATCTTCTCTTGGTCATGCAGCCTCCATCTCCCTTTATTAGAGCAAATACGTTCTGTTTGTTCATATTCCTTTAGGAACCGCACGCTCTCTTACTTGCCATCCTTGGGCAGCAGGTGGATGAACACTACCCTGCTCCCAGCAGACGAACGTGTGACCAAGAGCCAAGCCATTCAAGTCGTAAGTCCCTCCGACCATATGATTGGCTCATGGATGCCCATGTGGCCAAAGAGGAGCCAAGCAGGCCCAATCACTGCCAGTCTGGTACTTTTGCTCCCTGGACTAGAAAAGGCACTCTTGACCATTGGCCATGGAGTGGGGAGGGTCGAGATTGGTTGCTGGCAGAGGCACCATTTGCAGACAGTCTGCCTGTAAGATATGGAGGAGAGATGGGGAATAAGTTATTTGTTCAAGTCGCTGTATTTTGCCACTTCTATCTACCCCCAGACTTCTTGGTTACATATACCAATAAATTCTGCTTGTCTGCACATGCTCACATACACACACACATACCTGCCTTTTTTTTCTTAAGCCACTTGGAATTGGGTTTTCAGTTACCTTGCAATAAAAATATCTAACCATTTGCTGGAGTCTCTGGTGGATCTGAAATTCTAAGCCCTGGAAGCAGGAAGATAGGTAAAATGCACCCCCAAGGCCACTTCCATGGTGGGATTGCAGGTGCAGCTGCCTTTTTTACCAACCCCCCTCTGCTTTTCCCTTTGGCCTTGCCTGTTGGAGAGAGAAAGCTTTTCCCCTTATTTGAGCTGAGAGAGGGACACTATAGAACAAGGAAGCCCAAACGATCTTTCCTTCTGCTCCAGAGGTTAGAGGCCACTCTCCTTGGGTTTATATTTTGTTTTACCTTTTATTTTTTGCAGATTTACCTTCCTAATTAGGTTCTGCTCAGGCAAATATATTAGGATTAGTCTGTAATCCTTGAGCTCACAGAAAGTGAGGGTGGGATGGCCCAGGAGCGGGCTGGGAGCCAGGAGGAGGAGGTGTTTGCTGTGGAAAATCCACAGAGCGGGAGATGCACGTGGATAACAAGGTGTGTCTGCACATTAAATGGGTTTCAGATGTATCATTTATTCATTGTTTGATCCAAAGCTATGAATTATTAATTATGTACTAGGTGTTGGGGAGACAGAAGAGAACAGGACAAGATACCTGTCTTCACAGGTCTCTAGTGGAGGTTGAGAGGTAATGAGCAGGACCAATGGTGGTAACATGTTGCCCAGGCTCCTGGGCCGCTGCCCGTCGTGCTGTGGACGACTTGGGTCCCCGTCTGCTGAGGCTGAGGCTGCGGCTGCTCCAGCCCCAGCAGGTGGAAAAGGCTCTTTAAAGAAAGGTGTTCCTACTTGCCTTTGTACATGTTTAGTCTCCTCTGGTTCCAGCTTTTTTTTTTTTTTGGTTTCTTTGAGACAGGGTCTCACTAACTCACCCAGGCTGAAGTGCAATGGCATGATCAGAACTCATTGCAGCCTTGGCCTCCCTGGGCTCAGGTGACCCTCCTGACTCAGTCTTCTGAGTAGCTGGGATTGCAAACGTGCATCCCCATGCCTGACTAATTTTTGAATTTTTTTGTAGAGACGGGGTCTTGCCACATTGCCCCAGGCTGATCTCTAACTCCTGGGCTCAAGCAAGCTGGCTGCCTCGGCCTCCTGTGCTCACCCTCAGCCAGGCTTCCTGAAACCCATCCTTCGAGCCATGCATCTGGGTCAGGAGTAGGCCCCAGGCTGTGTCAGAACCAATGTCCTCCCATCCTAGCCATTCAGACAGTTTGTACTTCCCCTTTCTTTGTGGTGAGCCTCCTCTGGGTATTTGGGGTCCTCGGGGTCCCTTCCAGCCAGGAGTCACTGCTTTGGGAAGGAAGAAGGCAAGTGTCAATTCTCTCCCCTTCAGGCTTGTTGGCCCCAGAGCAGTTGTGTCACAGCTTGGCAAGTAGAGAGTGTGGACGAACGGGGTTAGCCCCAGTCAGGTTCCCAAAGTTGGGGCCACATCCTTCCCTTAGCCATGGTTGCTAACATGTGTCCACTAAAGCAAAGGCCCTTTCCTGAACAGAGAAGTCCATTCCAAAATGGCCAGAGGCTCCACCTCAACAGACAAGCAATGGTGCAGCTTGCAAATGGCTCCTTCTTCAAGCACTGCCTGAGCAGCCCCTTGAGCCCCTTGAGTTCCTCAGGGAGCAAGCATCTTGGGGCACAGCTCAGGGGATCCTAGGCATCCCAAGGACTCCCACTTCTGCCGTGGGGAAAAGACAGATTCTACTCCAGGGAGTTGGATGTCACCATCACTGCTCTGGGACCAGGAAGGCTGCTGAGCATAGGGCTGCTGCCATGCATGGGGGAGGCCCTGGTGCAGGTTGGTGAAGGGCACTGAGATCTTCGTGGGGTGGAAGGGAGCCTCTCGATGGGGGATGCCTCTCACAAGGAGAGCATCGAGGCTGCCTGCCCTCCATTTTGCCTGTCATCATCTCCTGCAAATGGCCATTACAGGGCCCAGAGCTCTCCAGAAGGTCGTCTGCCCTGAAATTAAAGCCCAGCCTCCTTGGAGTGCATCAGAAGCAGGGTGCTGATGGCCCATCTCTCTCTCATTGAGCGGGATTTACATCTGTTAGTAAATTTAAATGATGAGTTAAATGGGGTTTAGATGGCACCGTGAGCAGGTATGTCCTCTGCCTAATGACCATGCAGGCCCATTAGCGGTTTTTGAGCTCCCGTATGGGCACGCTAGGGGCAACTCCTCCCCCTGGTGGGGGACATCCCACCACTCTACCCCCACCCTCCCACCCAAGGCCTGTGCATTGCAGAGGACTCAGCCTTGGCAGAGAGGAGGGCATGAGCAGTGGCTGTGATGCGAGCTGGGAGGAGGGGGTTCTGCAGTCCCTGTCCCTGCCACCCCCTTCCTGCCTCCCTCTCCCCACCGTTCTTCCTCTTTCTCAGTTTGGGGAAGTCGCATGCTCTCCAACTCTTCACGGTGCAGCAGAGCCAGGTGGGTCCTGGGAAGCTGCTGAGCCCAACATCCCACATTAGAGCTGAGAAGTTGAGAGCCCTGGTTGGGGAGGAGGTTGGGGTTCTGTCTCGCCTCCCGCTGAGGTGGAGAGAGTGCACCAGAACAGAATGGGTGTCAACCCTGGCTGTGCGGCATCTCCTGGGCAGCTTTGAACAAATAGGAGCCTAGGTTCTGCCTAGAGCTCCTAATTTCACTGGTGGGGGTGGGGCCTGGGCATGGCTATCTCTCACAAGCCACCAGGTGACGTGGCTCTGAGGTATGCCAGGATTGGGAGCCAAGGGGTGGTTCAAAGGAGTAGCTGTGGACTGAATTGCCATCAAAGCAACCTCCGTTTGCCTGGCCACACCAACCTAGGGCCACAGAGGGGGCATCCACAGCAGTGACATATATTTGTGTGGTTTTGCTTTTGCTAAATATTGTAAGACTCCCAGAAACCCCCTCAAACTGTCACCCAATTATTTTGGGGACACTCCAGGCTTGCCTCCTGTAGACTCACAAACGTGTCTGTCAGCTACCAAGGGGCACCTATGTCTGCTGCCTAGGCAGTTGTTGGGGTCCCCTGGCTCCTGTCCCCATGCTCTGCGGGATCCCGCACCTGTTTCAGGCACCGTGATGTCAGCTAGACACACCTTGGGCCCCCTGGGTCTGGCTGTCTCCTTTGGGCCATCCTCCCCGCTGACCCTAGTGGCCTCTGAGCACCTCACCCCCAGTGCTGGTGGGCGGACACTCCCACACTTTGGAGCTGTAGTGGACTTCCCGTCACTGCTGCTCCCTGTTAGAGGCTGCTTAGTCTCACTATCTTTTGAATTTCCATGAAAACCAAAATTTCAATTTTTGTAGAGATGCTCTTCTCACTCCCAAGGACTTAGAGCGAGCATGAATCCAGGAGGTGTGGTCAGAAGACAAATCTATACCTGCCAGACACTAGAGTCCTGGCTTCTCCCTGCCCGGAGCTCAGACCTTTGTTAAAGCTAAGCTGGTGTTCCCAGCTTTCTCTTTAGAAGGCACTGTATTCCAGGGGGCTTCCCAACCCATCATGCTAGGAGACTCCTGGTGGCCCTGTCCTGCTTCTTCCACCCCCAATACCTGGATATATTCTGCTTCCATCAGGAGACACGCTTCAGGCTTAGGTTGTCCCTTCAGGGACACCAGTGTCTTGTATGAGAGTTTCGCCTTTAAGAAGCATTTTCCTATATTCTACGTTGGTTGGCAGTTTGCAGTTGAGATTAGGCTCTGGCTTGCATCATAACCTGTTGCTGCCCCACCTTCTGCAGGCCTTTCCATCGCTCCCTTTCACCCTCATGCTCAGGCCAGTCGTGTGGGCACACAGGTACAGATGGTCACACTCTAGGAAGGAAGAGGGGCCATTTTTCCCCAGGACACCTTCCCCTCCCCTCTCATTGGCTAAAATGGGGTCACATGCCCACCCTTAAGCCAATCACTGGTGAGGGACCTGAGACAACCGTGATAGGCTGAGACTTGCGGGAGCCTGTCCTCAGGGTGGGGAGGGGCTGAGCCATGACCCAGCACCAGGTTCCAGTGAGGACCGTAGCATCTCCTTTCCGCACTTTGCATACTTACATTAGTTTCCTGAAGGTAGATTGTCACTAGCTTGCTGGCTTAAAGTAACAGAAGACCAGAAATCCAAAATCAAGGTATCCACGAGGCTGCACTCCCTCTGAAGCCTCTGGGGACAATCTGGTCCTTGCCTCTTCCGGCTTCTGGTGGCATCAGGTATTCCTTGGCTCATGGGCGCATCCCTGCAATCTCTGCCTCTGTCTTTGTGTCTCTTCACCGTGTGTCGCTTATAAGGATACTTGTCATTGAATATAGTCCGGGATGATCTCAAGATGCTTAAACAATTACACCTACAAAGACCCTTTTCCCTATAAGGTAACATTCACAGATTTCAGGAGTTAGAATGGGGACATATTTTTTTGAGGGCCACCATGTAACTCACTTCGATATTCTTTACCTCTGTCAGCGGAGACAAGGGTGGCACATAGACTACTCTTGGTAGACAAACACCAGCATAGCTGAGGATCCAACACAGCAGGGTCACATGAGACTTTGACCGGAGGTGCTGCCTGGCCTGGTCATATGGGGCCTGCTTGGAGGAAGAGGAGGAGGAAAAGTTGTGTCTGCTTTTGAGTTTACTTCTGACCCTCTCCATGGTTTATTTTCCCCACGGTCCCATTTGGTCTTGACTTCCTGAATTTTTCTGTGATTGCAAAATTCTCCCATTGTGCCTTGCCCGACATCTGAGAGCAGTGAGTGGTCTGCCTGGCAATGAAAAGGAAAAAGTTTCTAGAAGACCCACCTGGGGCTAGAAGCCTTGAAGTTGCTGTGGGTCTGGGGCTTGTGAAGGGAAGCTGGAATGGGGGAGGGCTGCGTGGAGGCAGGGGACTGGCCCTGAAGGCCAGAGACGATCTCCTGGTCTACAGCTCCCAGTCCCCTGGGGTGGGATGGTGTGTGTGTTGGGGGCACCTGAGTTGCCCACCTCAGGGGGACTTGGGGGTCCTCCAGGGCCCCAACTCGGAAGCCCCTATTGCTGTTTTTCCTAAGCCCCCAGGCCTAAAAGCTAGAGTCCCAGGGAGAATAAAACAGCCTGAGCAAAAAGGCTCCAAGGCAGTTCAAAGACAGACAGAGACTGAGGATGAAGTTTTCAAGCCACATCCAAGGGGAGGGCTTTTCATCTGCCAGGCTTTGAATCGGGAATCAAGGCGGGCAAAGTTACTACCAGGTTAAAGTTTAAATGGCACAGAAAGGGGAGACAGGAAGATGAAACGACGGCCGTCTGGCCAGGGGAACAAAGCCGGAGCCCAGCCTGGGCACCTGGCTGCAGAGGCGCTGAGTGGTAGCAGTCCCAGCCAGGAGGGGCTGCGACGCTGCCATTGTTCAGCTGAAGAACGAAAGTAATTGAAAGGAAAGGTGAGCCAAGGAGAGGCAGCCGGCGCGTGTGACTGCCTGGATCGTTAGAAAATAATTTAAAGGGAACAGGCCTATCAAGCAGTTTCTCTTATGGAAATGCCATCATTGAAGAGAAAGGAAGGGGAGGGTGGGGGAACCTTTCATTCTTTAAAAAAGAGTGAGTTTTTTTTCCCCTCACCAAATACAGACTTGAATATTATTTGAAATCCCTTCATTTTGAAAACTTGCTTTACTCCCTAACTACCTAGGCTGGAGGGCCTCCACAAAACCTTGAGGCTTTGGGAACCCCGATGTTCGGGGGGAAGCGGGGATGACATGGCTGCATAGCCACAGGATTTTCATTATGAGACTGGGCAGCTCCCTGCATCCTAAGGAAGCCCAGCCCTTGTCTAACCTCCTCCCTGGTTCTGCCTGCAATCCTTACCTCAGTAGCGCCCCTAGCACACTGCTGCTTGACTACCTACCAGCTGTGATTTCTGGGGTCTTGAAGACACAAACAGGTGAGTTAGCATCCTGCCCCAGGGGGTTCAGGTGCCCCTTACACCCCTACCTTTCTAGATGAAACTTCCCTGTTCCCCCAGTATTTGACTGTACACAGGGGGATAAACCCTGATAACATTGTTTTAATCGTCTAGAGCTAAAAGACATGTTCAAAATTGTCAGCATTAGTCAAGCACTTATTATGTGCCAGCCAGAATCCAGTGAACAAGACACAGACCTCTATGTTTGGGAGCCTTCAGTCTAGTTGAGGAGGTGGACAAATAAATAAGCAGTAACAATATAGATGAATAAGAACTGTGATAGGTGAAGCATTGTGGCTGTGGGGGGTCCATAGCAGGAACACATAACCTGGTCTGTAGGCCATGAGGGAAGGCTGTCTGGAGGAGGTGACACATGGGCTGAATTGTGAAGATTCATGAGCTATTAGTAAGGGAACTTCTACTTCCAGCCAAGATGGAATAACATGAACCAGACTTACCTTTCTGCCTGAAAAAACTGAACGAAATGTATGAAATGGCAGTTTGTAAGACACTGGACATTAAGGAATGCAGGGCAGTGTTCCCTGAGAGAACAGAGGCAAGTGATGCGAGCCCTGTGATTGCTCCAGCTTACTGCCTTGAGAGGGCTTCTGAGTCATGGCACAAGGAGGGGGAACCAAAGAGGAAGACTGGCAGGCCTCCTGAGTTGAGGGGACAGAGCTGAGAGTCAGGACCAAGGTGGTGAGAGTCTGCAGGCAGGAAGGTCTGAGAAAGAACTGCACTCTGAAAGAGCTCTGGAGCTTCTGCTCAAGTATTCAGCAGAAAATCAGTCAGCACATGCATGTGAGGGAACTACCTGGAGCTTGGGAATTAATCATTCAGAAGATCAGAGTGAAGAGTATGTGGTGCTCACACAAAGAATAGTGCCTGTTCTGGCCAGCCAGACTAGAGGACCTAATAATTCACAGGGATTGAGTAGAGCCCTCAGGAAACTCTTGCCTCAGTAGTGGGAAATGATTAGCCTTAGACTGAGCCCTATTCTGGCCCCACCTGGCAAATCTAGAAAATAAGACCCCAAAGGATCAAACTGTCTCCAAGTGCTTTAACTGCGTCCAGAACGAAACTCAGGAATATTTATAGGAATACAAATGTGCCCAGCACCTAGAAAGGTAAAATTCATTATGTTTGGCATCCAGCTGTGCAAAGAAGTGAGAAGATATGATCCATGATGAAGAGGAAAATCGTTCCATCAACACTGATCTAGAACTGATATAAATGTTAGACTTAGCAGACAAAGACACTAAAACAAGTCTTATGATTATATCCTGCATGTTCAAGAAGTTAATTAGAGATATAGAAGATATGAAAAAGATGCAATCAGACTACTAGAAATGAAGACTACAGTGTCTGAGACTGAAAAGTGCACTGCATGGAATTAATAGGAGATGACACATTGCAGAGAAAAAACCTGGCGAACTTGAAGACATAGCAATAGAAACTACCCAACATGAAATAAAGAGAGCAAACATAATTTTAAAAAATACATTGAAGGAGCATACATGAGCCATGGCACAACATTCAGTGGTCTAATATACGTGGAATTGGGGTGGCCCAAAGGGGACAGGCCAGGAATAGAGGCCAACATTTTTCCAAACTTTATGAGACCCATAAATCCACAGATCCAAGAAGCTCAATGAACTCCAAACACAAAAAACATGAAGAAAATGGTGGTACATCAACTTTAAGTATTAAAGAACTGTCAACCGAGAATTCTATTCTTAGTGAAAATATTTTTCAAAAATGAAGCAAAATAAAGATTTGTTCAGACACACAAAAGCTTAAGGACTCTGTTTTAAATGGAAATACCCAAATAGGGTTAAAAGTAAAATAATGGAAAAAGGTATAACATGTTAATAGTCATCAAAAGAAAACAGACAAGGTAGATTTCAGACCAAAGAATATTGCTAGGGTAAAAAGGTCACTTTATAAAATTAAAGGGGTAAGTACATTGAGAGGCTATAACAATTCTAAATTTTTATATACCTGTTAACAGAGTTTTGAATAATGAAGGAAAAAATAATAAGACTGCAAGGGAAACAGACAAACCTGCAATTATGGACAGAGCTCTTAATAGCCCCTCTCAATAATTAACAGACAGAAAATCAGTAGGAGTATAGCAGACTTAAACAACTCTATTAACCAACTTGACCAAATTGACATTTGTATAACATTCCACCCAACAATAGCAGAATACACATTCTTTGCAAGTACACATGGAAGACACATTGGCCAAGATAGACCATATTATTGGCCATAAAATGAGTCTTAATAAATTTAAAAGGATTTAAACCATACAGTATGTTCTCTGACCATAATGAAATTACATTAGAAATGAATAACAGAAGGATCTTTGGAAAGACTCCAAACAACGTGACACTTTCTATATAAACTATGGTTCAAAAAAGAAATCAAAAGGGGAAAAGAAAGAGAGGAGATATATATATATATTTGTTTTGTTTTGTTTTGCTTTGCTTTGTTTTTTGTTTTTGAGACAGAGTCTCACTGAGACGCCCAGGCTGGAGTGCAATGGCGTGATCTCAGCTCACTGCAACCTCCGCCTCCTGGGTTCAAGCAATTCTGTCTCAGCCTCCCAAGTAGCTGGGACTACAGGCATGTACCACCATGCCTGGCTAATTTTTGTATTTTTAGTAGAGACGGAGTTTCACCGTATTGGCCAAGCTGGTCTCGAACTCCTGACCTCAAGTGATCTGCCTGCCTCAGCCTCCCAAAGTGCCGGGATTACAGGTGTGAGCCGCCGCGCCCGACTGAAAAGAGAGTATTTTTAACTGAGTGGAAGTGATAATACATTATATCTCCAAAGCAGTGCTGACAGGGAAATTTATAGTACTGAATTCCTATATTAGAAAGGAATAAGGGTCTCAAATCAGTTATCTCATCTTTTGCCTTAAAAAATAGAAAATACAAGAGCAAATTAAGCTCAAAATAAGCAGAATAAAGAAAATAAAGATCAGAGTAGAAACTAACGAAATAGAGCATATAGAGAATAGAAAACCAATAAAACCAAAAGCTAGTTCTTTTAGAAGATCAGTAAAAATAGTAAGCCTCTAGTCAAACTGATCAAGAAAAAGAGAAGACAGAAATTACCAAATATCGGCCAGTCGTGGTGGCTCATGTCTAAAATCCCAGCACTTTGGGAGGCTGAGGTGGGTGGATCACTTGAGGTCAGGAGTTTGAGACAAGCCTGGCCAACATGGTGAAACCCCGTCTCTGCTAAAAATACAAAAATTCGCTGGGCATGGTGGTGGGTGCCTGTAATCCCAGCTACTTAGGAGGCTGAGACAGAAGACTTGCTTGAAGCTGGGAGGCAGAGGTTGTAGTGAGCCGAGATCGCGCCACTGCACTCCAGCCTGGACAACAGAGTGAGACTCCATTTCACAAAAAAAAAAAAAAAAAAGACCAAATATCCAAATATCAACAATGAGATAGTTGACATCACTGCAGAATATATAGATATTAAAAGGATAATAAGAGAAATAAGGGAGTATTAGGAACATCTCTCTACCTTAGATAAAATGGACAAAATCTTTAAACATTACAAACTACCAAATCTCATCCAAGAAGAAATAGATAACCTGAATGGCTCCATGTTTATTAAAATAATTGAATTTGTAGTTTTAAACTTTCTGATAAAGTAAGCTGTAGGCCAAGGTGGCTTCACTTGTGAATTCTGTCAAACATTTAAAAAGGCAATAATACCAATTATACACAAACTCTTCCAGTAAATTGAAAAAGAGGGAATATTTCTGTCTCATCCTATGAGGTCTGCATTATCCTGTCTTCAAAACCATACAAAGCCATTACAAGAAAAGAGAGCTACAGACCAATATCCTTTATGCACATAGATGCAAAAAACCTAAGTAAAATTCTAGGAAATTGAATTCAGTGATAACATATCATGACCAAGGTGGTTTAGTATTTGGATTGATCAGTGCAATTCATTTTATTGATAAACTAGGGAAAAATTGTATGATCACTTTAGTAGTCACAGAAAAAAACATTCAATGAAATTCAATACCCAGTGATGATTTTAAGAAAAAATCTCAACAAATTAGGAATAGAAGAAAACTTCTTTAACTGGAAAAAACTACAGGTAACATCATACATAATGAAAGACTGAATGTATTCTTCTTAAGGAACAAGACAAGAATATCATCATCTCTCACTGCTTCTATTCAATATTGTACTAGAGGCTCTAGCCAGTGAAATAGGGGGAAGACAAAGAAAGAGAGAAAGAAGTAAAAATGTCTGCATTTGCAGATAACATGGTTGTCTATATAGAAAATCTGATGACACCTATAAAATAACCACTAGGACTAATCAAGATATTTAGCAGGGTTGCAGAATACAAGATTAATATACGTAAGCAGTTGTATTTTTAGACACTAACAGGGAGCCATCAGAATTGAAAATTTAAAATGCCATTTACTGTAGTATCAAAAACCATGAAACACTTAGAGATAAGCCTGAGAAGAGACATGTAACATCTGTACACTGGAAACTCTAAAACAATGCTGAGAGAAGTTAAGGAAGATCTAAAGAAATAGAGACATGCCTCGTTCATGGGTCAGAAAACTCAATATGTTTAAGATGTCAATTCTTCCCAAAGTTATCTACAGATTCAGAGCAACCCTAATCAAAATTCCTGTAGGCTATTTTGAAGATTCTCAAATTGATTTGGAAATGCAAAGGGAGCTAGAATAGCCAAAATAATTTTGAAAAAGACAAAGTTGGGACCAATGTTATCTGATTTTGAGACTGAGAATAAGGCCATAGTAATCAAGAGCCTGTAGTACTAAGACGGAGAAAGAGATGAATAGAACAGAATAGAGAACCCAGAAATAGAGCTCTGTCTCTACATGTGGACAGCTGACTTTTGACAAAGGTGCAAAGGTGATTCAGTGAGAAAAGATAGTCATTTCAACAAATAGTGTTGAAACAACAGGATATCAATACACAAAATACGTCAACTCTGATTTATACCTTACACATACAGACTTTGACACAAAATGTATCATAAGCCTAAATGTAAAATACAAAGCCATACAAATTCTTTAAGAAAACAGGAGAAGGTCTTTGTGACCTTGGATTAGGCAAAAGTTTCTTGAAGACAACACAAAAATCATGACTCCTAAAAGAAAAAAAAGATACATTGGACTTCATTAAAATGAAAAACTGATGCTCTTTAGAAGCTGCCACCAGAAAAATGAAAGGACAAATCACAGAATTTGATAAAATATTTTCAACCATATGTTTGATAACAGGTTTGTTTCTAGAATACATAAAGACCTTTCAAAATTTAATATAAGAAAACAAACCAATGGAAAATGGCAAATGATTTGAACAGAAACTTCACAAAAGAAGATACATGGATAGCAATAAACACAGGACAAGCTGCTCAATATCTTCAGCCATTAGAGAAATGCAAATTCATATCACTAGGAGCTACCACTGATCATCTATTAGATTGGTTAAGATTAATGAGACTGACCAATTGTTGGTCAGGGTGTGGAAAAACTAGAACTCTTTTACTCTGCTGATTTGAAAACAGGTTGGTGGTTTCTTCGAAATTTGAACATACACCTGTCGTACAATCCAACCATTGCACTCCTAGGGTATTTATCAAGATGAATTAAAGCAGGTGTACCTCCAAAAACTTGTACATGAGTGTTCATAGCAGCTTTATTTTTAATAACTACAAACTGTCAACGACCTACATATTCATGAACAGGCGAATGGATAAGCAAATTGCACAGCATTCGTACAATGGAATATCACTTAGCAAAAGAAAGGCATGAGCTACTGACATACACAAGAATGTGGATGGATCTCAAAATAAATGCTTAGTGAAAGAAGCCAGGGATTAAAAGAGTGTATAGCATATAATTCAACGTACATAAAATGCTAGAAACTGCAAATTAATCTACACAGAGAGAAAGCCCATCAGTGGTTGCTTAGCTATGGGGACAAGGGGTGAGTGGGAGGGATTACCGAGCCAGGAGGAAACTTTGGTGGTGATGGACAGGCTTCCTACCTTGATTGTGGTGATGGTTTCATGGTTGTATACATGTATCAAAACTTGTCACATTGAACACTTTAAAAGTGTGCAATTTATTGTGTGTAAATACAGCCTCACTAGAGCTGTTAACAAAAATAGAAAGTAGAGAGGGAGAGAGGAGTGGAGGTGCTCAGGCAGAGGTCACAGCTTCTGCAAAGGCCTGGACGTGAGAAGGAACAGGGCGTCTTGGCTTGGCTGGAGAATAGGTCATGAAATGGAGAGGTGGGAGAGAGGAAGGAAGCTGATTATCCTACCCTGTGTTCTATGCCTTATTCGGAAGTCTCCAGGGAGCTTCAGACAGTGTCCGGGCCTGGCCCAATTCTATCTTGTTTTTCTGCCTCTTGTAGGTGCCTGTAACACTCAGCCCCTCCTTGCAGTTGTTCAAATGATCCAGAGCCTGCACGTCAGGGCTCAGGGACTGCAGAAAAGAGGCTGTCGGCTGGAAGAAGGAGAAGGTGTCAGGATCCCAGGGCCACAAGGCCAGATGCTGGAGGTGGAGGCCTTAGGGGCCAGGGAGATGGACCCTCGAGCCTCCTTCTGAGAAAGAAAAAGGCAGAGGGGGAGAGAGAGAGAAGGGGGGGGGGGGGGGGAGAGAGAGAGAGAGAGAGAGAGAGAGAGAGAGAGAGAGAGAGAAATAAAGAGCCATGCAGGTTTTTCCATGAGGATGAGAAGACAGAAGGGTCAACACCCAGCCCAGGAGGGGAACTAGGTCAATTCACCAAGTCAATGTGCAGAAAACTTGTTGAGCAGAGTCCACTTTGTTGAGTGAACTGTCAGACACACATCTTAGCCTCCATCCAGCAGAGTCCTCTGGAGCCATTGTAAGTCCAAAAGCCAGGTGCAGAGGCAGAGTTTTGGGACAACTTGTGTATTTGCATGAGAAACGGGGGAAGTAGGGGCAGAGACTGGGGTGAGAGAACAAAAACTTTCCAAAATACCCCACAGTAGCCTGGTCAGCCAGTCGTCTGGTGAACTGAATTTCTACAGATTGGCTTTTGGCAAAGGGATTTCTGCAAAGCAGTTTTCCACTTCTCTTCCTGTCTCCCACCTCCCCATTTCAGGCCCCGTTCTCCAGCCACTTGGAAGGACAAGTGTCATTGCAATCCCTACGGGAGGGCAGAAGTCGTTCACGTCGTTCCCGGCACTCTACGGAAGCCAGAAGATGTGCTTATGGGCGGTGTTGGGTGTTGTCTGGAGCCCACAGTGGGCCTAAGCTGTACTAGGGATGTTCAATGAAGGCAGAGAGAGAAATAAAAGGTCATGCAGGACCTTCGATGAGGATAGGAAGACAAGAAAGGTCAACACACAGCATGGCCAACAAACAAGACAGTCTAAGAATGAACTTGGTGACTTAAAAGATGACATGGGGACTGTGGGGAGGGAGAAACGAGTGGGGAGGGAAGCACAGGCCCCTGTGAGTGTCTTTTTGGAGAGACAGGACTGAGATGGGTCTGCAAGATAAATTTAGATTTGGATCAGGACAGGAAAAGAGAGAAAGGCCCTGATCTGAGGGTAAGAATGAGATGTACGTTGTGTAACATGTCAGTAGTGAGTAGAGTTTGCTCTGAAATGATCCTGCATAATATTAAAATCACCCTTGATAAAAGATGTGCAGCCAGTCTGGAAACGCCAACAGTGATTGAGAGTATAGGTGGTGGGGTTTGCATGTTTGTTAAATTTTGTTTTTTTTTTTTTTAATCTTTCCACTATGAATATATAGTACTTGTGCATTTAAAAAATGTTATAAATCTGCAAGTTAACAAATCTAATGCATTTCCCTTCAATCTCATAATCCCAAGACTAGACCATTTTTGGACAGTGGCTTGAAGACAGACAGGCTCTCCTGAGAGATGGAAGCCCAGGGTGTTCAGCCCCTACTGTCTAAGGCACCCCCCAGGATCCCCGTATGTTCCTACCAGGCCATAGGCTTAACTGGATGTAGGCCAGGGGCAGGAGAATGTGCTCTGCTTGGCATTGCAAGGTGCCAGGCACACCTGAGCAGCTGGACAGGTGTGACAGATGCCCTGGATTGCATGGAGCTAGCTGTGCCTGTGCACACACACCCGTCCGCACCCCGTCCTCCCCTCCCTACACCTCCCTGTCTTCCCGGCTAGCTCAGGTGTGGTGCATCTGTGGCCCATTGGCAGCTCTCTTGCCCGCAGTGCACAGGGAGCTGTCAGGTTAAAAGCTGGCTTGCTCGATTTGATCCCACATGCGAGCTGTTTTATTTCCCTCTCTCTCCCTTACACGGCTTCGGTGTGCTTTTATAAATATTTCACTAGCCTTGCTAAAGTCTATTTCATCTCTCTCTTAAATTTATTAAATATAAATGCAGCAACAACTCTACCATAAGTCTCTCTTTGCTGTCAAAATCTCAGGCTCCCATGGAAGTAAATATAATTTGCTTTGTTTACCGTAGGTAACTTGGAGCCCTATCTGCTATATAAACACCCCCGAGCACCCCAAATCTCCCTGTTTTTGTTAGCAGGGCTCTGTCCCATCCCAATGTAGTGCATAGGGACACTGGTCACGCTTTGAAGAGGGCGTGACAAAGGGGCTGTTCTCCGACACTCGCGTGGCAGGGCGTTTCTTGGTCCACTGGTCCCTCAATGACACCATCAATGAGTGAAGGGGGATACGTTTACTCATCACCTCAGACCTGAGCAGGCCCTGGGCCCCATTTGGGCAGAGCTTTGCTCTTTGCTTTGCTTTTAAAGGAAAGGGCCCATCTGCTGCAGCTGGTGACCTGGCCAAAAAAGACACAGACCGCTGTGAAATGATTGAGGGCAGTGACTCCCCTCCCACCCCAGGAGCCAGAGCCGACAGAGCCAAGAGCAAGGCAGGAATTCAGGTCCCCAAAAGCAAGCCAGAAGCACCACCTCCAAGCGCCCTGCCACTTCCTTTGTTCTTTGTTAATTGCAAAATAAACACAACCCTGCCCACCGACTGTGGAGAAAGATTTCTGCCAACTGGGGGACCCCGCAGGCAGTGGGCAGGCATTTGCCCTCCATCAACCGCATGTGATTTCCTGGAGGAGAAGGGGCAGTAGAGAATCACAGAGTGGCAGGGCTGGGATGGACCTAGCTTAGGGCTTGTAGGTCAGGGAAATGAGGGAAGTGGATGTCAAGATGGAAGACACAGGCGAGCTTTGCTTGCATCTGAAATCAGTGAGAATCGTTTTCTCTTCCACAAAGAACTGGGTCTCTTTCACGCAGGTGAAAGGCACTATTTCCTGCTCTTATTTCTTAATGAAAATGGCCCTCTCAGTCTGTCCTGTTTTTCTCTAGTTTTGGTGGTGACATTGGAGCGGAATGATGGCATTTCCATTTTCTATAAGAAAGAGGGCTAGGCTTGTCTAAGAACCCCCACCCCTAACTTCTAGCCTGGAGTCTTCCATTAAACTTGCAGAGATGAACCAGGTGACTGACAGCTTGGGTTGGGGGGACAGAAGTTTAGAATTAGCTCCTGGATGCATTCAAGAATTCAGATCTGTGCTAAAACTCTCTATAGCTCCAGAAGACTGGCTTTCACTGTGGCTGTGCCCTGGAGTCTCAGAGACTGTCTTGCAGATTCAGGAAGAGAAGTGTTGTACGGACTTGCAGATTTTCTGTCTCACTGTCCCATTTAGACACAGCAAGACAAGAGAAAGTTACTTCTAGGAGGTGAAAGGAGTAAGTTTTTTTTGGGGGGTCAACTAAAGATCTCTGTGAGACCCTTTTCCACACTACAGCAATAGACTAAAAAAAAAAAAAAAATCGACTCAGCTTACATAGAATGCAATTGTTTTGTACAATTATTTTGCTTAAAAAGTGAAAAGGGTTTTAGAATTGTGGTTTTGAACTTGTTAATTTATTTTGATTTTTCAGTTTTATTCTTATATTTTAGAGTCACAATTATTATTATTACTATTATTATTTTCTTTTTAGATCTCAAGCATGTTTAATGGCCCCTGAAAAGAATCTATAGACCCCACACTGTTTATGGGGTAAATCAAGCCCCTGGGTCTGGGATGGAAGAACCAGAATGTGGGGTTTCAGAGAAGGGTAGTGGGGAAAAAGCCACTTGCCCTGGAGCAACTAATCATTGGGCCTTCCCTGGGATGTCCCCAGGAAGCACGCCTCTGGCCGACCTCCACCGGCTTCCCAACCCAGGCTGCGGGGGCGGCTGCGAGTCCCCCGAAGGTAAATGATGGGGCGTCAGCGGGGTCCCTGTGTCAACTGCATGATGGCTTTCAGTCCTGGGGCTGGTGGCTTCCTGTCTCACTGCTGAGAACAAGGCTATTTCAGGATCTCCTTCTGTTCCGGGGAGGGCAGGATGGAGGGCAGGCAGTGGAGAGGAGGCGGCGGCCTGGGTCTACATCCACCAGGTGTTTCAGAGGCAAACTTTTTTTTTTCCTCCTGTTTCTGCTGCCCACTGCTGGTGGAATGGGTTTGTTAAGTTGGCATTACTTTCTTTGAAATGCTTTTTATTCACTGTTTTTGGAGTAAAAAACAAAACTCAGTCATATCCCTACTCAAGGTTTGGACAGTTGCCCAATACGGCAGCATCTTCTGTAGTAAAATTTACCTTCAAAAATCCTGATGGGTTCTGAGAATTTCACTTATTTTGTTTGTTTGTCTCTTGGGTATTTTAGCTGTGGCTTCCCCATCCCTGGGGCGGTGGGGATGAGGGAAGAGCGACAGGGTCAATACATGTGCCTCTGCCTGCCTATCTCTCTCCCTCTCTTTGTCTGCATTCTCTTAGCTGAATTTGGGTAAGATGGTTGTTTGTGGGAGTCAACCCCATTGTATTTCTGCACAGCACGTTTACTGCTCTCACATGCAACACACCAAGAATTGCTGTCTCCATTTCCCATCTCAGGATGCTGAGGCTGGGAGAAAGGGACCGGTTTGTGCAGGTTGCAGGATGAGTGGCTGGGGTTTGAAGCAGCGTCCCCACCCCCATGCGTGGGTTCTTGCCATTGCCCCACGTTTCCCCTTGGCCTTACTTGAGATTCCTGGATCCCTGTGGCGGGGCGTAGGAAGGGCCCCTGATTGACTTTTGGTCCCAAACCGTGACTCTCTCCCAGCGGTGGCTAAGGGAACTTTAATGATTTAGGGCAGCGCTGCTTAGCCGGGGGCAATTTTGTTTCTCAGGGGACATTTGGCAGTGTCTAGAAACATTTTTGGTTTTCACAATTGGGGGTTGCTACTGGCATCTAGTGGGTAGAGGCTGTTAAACACCCTGTAGCCCACAGGACAAGCCCCTCCTCCCCTGCAACAAACAATTATCTGGCCCAGAATGTCAACAGTGCCAAGGGTGAGAAGCTCTGGTTTAGGGGAGTGAACTCCAGGTGGTTGGGAACCATTGCCACGTATTTCTTGCCTTCTTCTAAGCACTCGGTCCACGACTTTCAGCAAGGAATCACTGAGCACTTCCCACACGCGTGGCACACTCCCAGCTAGGCTGCCTGCCTGCGTCATCTCCTTACATCCTCAAAGGCATGATAAGGTGGGTGAATCTCTCCATAGGACACATGAGAACATGAGGGTTTAGAGGGTGTCACAGTTGGGTTTCCTGGGAGGTAGGCTCTGGGGTGGATATCTGTATGCAGAACCAGCCTCTGTAGGGAGAGAGGAACTCAAGATGGGGCAGAGAAGGAGTTGGGCCATGATACAGTCACAGCAAAGGCCTCTGTTGATCCTCTGGGAGCCCTGGCATGGCTGTGATCATTCAGGGATGTTTCAAATTGGGGTGAAGAATCCAGGCTTTTCTACCAGCCCCCGACATTAGATGTGGCCACCCCAGGGTGGGGGTGTCAGTGTGTGAAGTGTCTGTCAGCCGAGGGTAAGGCTCTGAGACGGGCTCAGCCAGGAGCAGAGCCACCAGCATGCCTAAACAGGGGCCTTTGACCCTGGAGGGAGTTGGGAAGGGCATGGTGTCCACTGTAAGGGGCTCGAGTGCTTGCCCAGCTTTGCTCCCTAGCTGGGCTGCCCTCCCTCCCTCATGGTGGCACTGGGAGTCTGTGGAAACAGAAGCCTCCTAACCCAGGGCTGTTATCTCTGGCAGAGTACCATCAGCATTTCTTAACCCTAAAAGCCACAAACTGGCAGCACCGATTCATGTTTTGTGTAGCACTATTTTTAGTCAGTTACCACTATTCTAAAATAGGGAGATTTTTACATAAAGTTCTGAATTCCTAAGTTTCATGGAAATATCGGGAGACTTGGCCATGCTGGGACACTTTCTAGCTGTGCAGGAGTGGTCCCTTTTGCAAAGCAGGTGTGTGTGTTGGGGGGTGTCTCACCACTCCATTGTACGCCTGACCCACCACCCTCATTTACTCATCCATGTCATGAGTCTTACTCCCTGCGTGGGCTACTGTTGGAGCCTAGTTCTTCTGTGCTAAGCATTGGTGTTTCTCTCTTCAACCAACAGGGTTTTGCCTGTTCTTTGACCTTAGGGCATTTCCCTTTGTGGCCTATTTCCCACTGTGGCCTTTAAAGAAAATCTCAAGAATCATAGAGAAAGCTTCTCAATGAAAACCAACGGGAACAAATCCGGCCTTTGTTCCAGGACATCCTGCCTTTCTGGCTGGCTCTGAGGCTGCAGGTACGAAAACTGTCCCTGCTCAATCCTCCCTCTCGGAGTGGGCTTTGGTTTTTGTGGGCAACTCCATTGTTAAAAGCCAGCCCTACAATGGGACGAGGACAGTTGACAGGTTTCTGTGCAAGTGTGTTTCCGATCGCGCAAGGTAACAGCTTCATTACTCGGTGATGAGTGACCCATATTTCCTAACATGATTTCCCTGCTGTAACTCAAATTGAGTTCATGTTATTCTAATGATATCAGTTGACCTTGAGAATTAGACCAAGAAGCCTGGGGTTATTCTTCCAACTTCCACTGCAGATTCTTGTGATGTGTTTGGAAACACAATCTACTCCTCATCGCCCTGAAGTGGGCAGGGGGAAAATAGAAAACAAAGATCCCGACCTGCTCTGATTTTTAGAAAATACATCTGGGCAATTTCTGGCGATGGGAGGCTCTTTCCCTCTCAGTTCTGCTCCCCCACCCCTGCCTCTCCCCCAAGATCCTGGATCTCTCCTGTCAGGAGGAGTCCTCCTCTAGGTCCTATGGGATCTCCCTGCTGCAATCTCCCCTTGTCCCACCACCTTGCTGGGTCAAGCTCCCAAAATAAGAGCAGACAGCACTTCTCTAGTTCCCTCATTGGCTCCTTATTACCTGCTGGTAAAGCCCAAACTCCTAAGCCTGGCATTCAAGGCCCATAATTCAAGATCATCTTCATCCTCAAATACAGGATCGGAGCTAATGGATCTTTCCTGCCAGCACAACCCCTGAAAGTGCGTGGCACAGAGGGACTGCACCCCTTGGTACACATCATGTTTTTTTGTTTGTTCTTGAGACAGAGTCTCTCTCTGTCACCCAGGCTGGAGTGCAGTGCTACAGTCTTGGCTCATTGCAACCTCCCCCTCCTGGACTCAAGTGATTCTCCTGCCTCAGCCCCTCAGTAGCTGGGATTAAAGGTGTCTGCCACCACACCTGGCTAATTTTTGTATTTTTAGTAGAGACGGGGTTTCACCATGTTTGCCAGGCTGGTTTCAAACTCCTGACCTCAAGTGATCCTCCTGTCTCGGACTCCTAGAGTTCTGGGATTATAGGCGTGAGCCACCTTGCCCATCCCACATCCGTTTGTGTACGTCTATGCCTCTGCTCAACCATCCTTTCCTCCTGAAACATCCCTGACCACCTCACTTCTCTGAGCTGTGCCAGCTCCATTTACTTCCATTTACTAGTTTACTAGATCTTTCTGCAGCTTGGATTCTGTTCTGTTGAGATTATTGCTAGGAACAAGACAGATCTGGTCTCTATCTGTAGTAAGCTTCCATTCCAGGAAAGGAAAAAGATAGTAACAAAGAAAACAGATAAAAACTAGCAGGGACATCCCAACGTGATAAACTTTGAAGGAAATAAGTAGTGATGTCTTGGGGTACTTGGGGTAGGGGGCTGTTTTCCTGGGGGGGTCTCAGGGAAGTCCCCTGAGAATGATGTTTGAGCTGAGACCCAAAGGGTGAGAGGCAACAAGCCCTGCAGAAAAGAGGGGGAAAGGAAGCTTAGCCCCAAAGCTCTGGGGAGCGAAGGGTTTGGTTGTTCTAGGAACTGAGGCGGGGAGGGCACTGTGCCCACCAGAAGGACTGTATTGCAGGCCACGGGAAAGCAGCAGAGGGAGGCACTTCCAACAGGAGCCCCAGGATGGATGACTGGGCTCAAATCCACACTGGGTGGCTGTGTGACCTTGGCAAGTTATCTAACCTCTCTGTGCATCAATTTCCTCATCTGAAAAATGGGGGTACATTATAAAGAGTACATGAGTTCATATTGTACAGTGTTCAGAATTATGTGTGTATGCTTTCATCTGAATTGTCCAGGAACTTGTACACATTTTATTTAGGTCTTCATTTTTACAAATTATAACCAGAGCTAACTACAATTGGAAGCCAGCAAGCACTTGTTCTTGGGATGGAATAGAACAAAATAAAGAGCCTGGATGTGAACCTCAGGAAATCCAAGCTGGCTGAACCTTGCCCAAGTCCCAGGCCCACTCTCTGGATACCGAGTGGGAGAGGATCCTGCCTGGAATTTCTGGGGATGAAAACCGTTGAAAAGAGCCCTGCAACATACCCCCTTCTCAGGAGGAACAGCCAAGCACTCGTTTGGGGAGGAGAAGAGGGTGATTTCACCAGGGCCAGTGGGGAGTGTGTGATAAGTCAGGATACAATGTGGCTTGAATTTTTGCCCTTGTTGAACGGGAATATGAAATTAAGCATTCAGACCCGGAAACCCTGTGTCTCCTGGGATTCCGCTCCTTTGGAAGACAGCACCCCTCCTAGCACAAACGGAGAGGAAGCAGCTGATGGAGCTGAAAGAAAAGGCATTCTTGGGATGAAGGAAGATATAAGATTGTTAGGGGGAGAGATGAGAGGAGACAGGTGGAGGGAGAGAGAAACCGAGAAACAGAGGAATGGAGAGTCCCAAAGGAGTATGTGTGTGTGTGTGGGGCGGGGGGACGGGGGAGAGGAGAGAGAGAGAGAGAGAGAGAGAGAGAGAGAGAGAGAGAGAGAGAGAGAGAGAGAGAGAGAGAGAGAAACAGGAGACAGGGACACACAGATAGACAGACAGTGAGAAGTAGACACAGAGAAAGATGGAGACATTGATACAGGCAGAGACAAACATAAAGAAACTGAGAATAAAAAAAGACCTTGGGGCATAGAAAGAGAGACAGGAGAGAAGAAAACTAGATACAGAGACAGAGCAAGGGAAAAGGTCAAGCATGAAAAGTCTCAACTGGACCCCTTTGTCTACAGCCATTTGCCTGAAATAAAGCTCGCACTGTCTTCCAAGGTTGTGTTGGGAAAAAGTTTTCTTTTGCGGCCACTTCCAGCACACACTCTCCAGCAACCCCTCTTTCCTCCAAGCATGCACTGGTACCTTCATGTGCACGAACAGGTGCACACACTCACCATGCCCTAAGGCACATGTCTGTGCCCACAAAACCCAGGATCATTGATTCCCCTGGGTTTCATGTCCTTTTCTGTCCCATCTGTATTTGAAACTGTTTTGCTCAAGTCTAGAGAGTATGTGCCCTCACCTTAACAAGGCTTGGAATGTTATCTTTGATTTTAACAAACAATAAGCACGTGGATCCTGGATTCTTTCCATTTGCCTTCAGTCCGGTTTTGAACCTAGTGGCTGGGACTGTCCTCAATAGGTGTCCCCTGTTGCTGGTAGGCTCAGTTGCCACCACCGGCACTTCTCTGTTTCTGGCTTCTGGAATTTTTGCAGTAGATTTAACCTGAGGTTGGTTCCATGGGAAGCCCAGAACCTGGGGTACCACAGTAAGGCTAGGCCAGATGGGGAGCAGCTCAGGTTCTCTAGAAGCTAAGAGCTTGAAATCATCCCCTTTCTTCAGCTTTCTCACAAAGGTTGCCCGAGCACCCCTCTGACCTTCGCTCACCTCTGTCCTGACTCCTGATGTTGACTGTGACACTGAGGGGCAGGGGACAAGGAGCACTGTGGTAGCTTCCGGACTGGTGGCTCTGCCAGCTTTAGAAATGTCAGATCTGGGGGAAACTGGATCATAATACCAACTGCCAGTATCAATGAGGCCTTAGTGTCCTAGATACATCACATGCACCCTTTTATGTAATCTTCACCAAAGCACCATGAAGTGGGCACTCTTACCATCTCCATTTTACAGATGCAGAAATGGAGTTTCAGAAAGGTAGAGGCACTGGCCCAGTGTTACCTTGCTCTGATTCTAAAACCCATGCTCCTAAGCAGTCTACGTTATGGTGACTTTTGATTCCCTTGAGGATTTCTTTCCTCAGAGGATATTTGCAGGAAGATTTGGGAGCCCCAGTCACTGAAGGACTGTGCCTTTCTTATTCCAGCTGTTGGGCTGTTTTTCAAAAATGTGCTTTTGTAAAGTGTGTTCATGACTATTATCTTATCTGGCCCCCAGGAAATACCTGTGGAGTAGGTCAGGCTGCTATGTCCATTTGAGGGATGGGGAAATCAAGGCCCAGAAAGGGCTGCCCTCTGAGTGGAAGGAAAAGCCTGAACTTGATAAAGAATTTCTGTGTCTAATCCTCTAGGAAGACCCTGGGCTCAGGTGATGGTCCCCACACTGTACTGTGGGCATCTAACTGCTCTGCCCAAAACCTTTTCAATTTTTTTTTTTTTTTTTTTTTTTAAGGAACATGCTTCTAAGAATCTCAGTGGGATTGTACTGAGGCTGGGCCTTGACATCCAGGCCAACTGTGGGCCTCCGTGCCGGTGGTGGGAGCTGGAACCTGTGTTTGGGCTGGACTTGAACTCATTTCCTCTTCTCCGTAGGCTGTCGGCTCCAGTAGGGCAGGGGACATGTCTGCCTTGTTCAACAAATTCTCTTCTCAGGGCTTTGCACATGCTGTTCTCTTCTGGGATTTGTCCCCACCCCTCTCTGATCTCGCCTTGTTCATTCCCACTGGGCTTTGACATCTCGGATGAAAAGCTGCCTCCCCTAAGCCCTGGTCTACACTAGGCCTCTGTAATAAGCTCCCCTAGCACCTTCATCTTTTTCTTCACACTCTTCTGGGTTGAAATGATGCATATGTGTGAGCATTTGCTTAGTATCTGGCTCTCCTGTCAAAGTATAGCCTCGTGAGGTCAGAGGCCATGACCGTGACCTCAGCATGATGGGGCTTGGTTATCATAGGTCCCATGGAAGCCCTTCAGTAAGGACTTGTTGGCAGAATGAACTACAGTCCCTCCAGCTACTGATGAGTGGAGGTGGGTGGCATGAAGGTGGGGGATGGGGCGGGGACGGCATCCATGGGAGGTCAGTGAGTTTGGGGCATCTATAGTTTGGAAAGCCAGTGCCCCATATTTCTAGCTGTCAGGCCATTTAAAAAAATGTATTATTATTATTTTGTTGGAGATGGGGTCTCACTCTGTGGTCCAGGCTGGAGTGCAGAGTGGCACAATCATAGCTCACTACAACCTGAAACTCCTGGTCTCAAGCAATCCTCCCATCTCAGCCTCCCAAGTAGCTGGGACAACAAGCACATACTACTATGCTCAGCTAATTCTTGTATTTTTTGTAGAGATGGGATCTTGCTATGTTGCCCAGGTTGGTCCCAAACTCCTGGGCTCACTCCATCCTCCTACCTTGGCCTCCCAAGTAATTAGGACTACAGGCATGGGCCGCTGTGCCTGGATATGGTGCTATTTAAAAGGGAGAAAATGAAGATATTTGGTGAACTATGTGTAGCCGTTCAATCTGCCTTCCACTTTCATCTTCTCTAGATCTTATCCTGGGGCTGCACCCAAGCCTGGCCCAGCTCTAGGATGTTCTGCTCTGTGAAGCCCCTGGTGAACAACACCCTCCAGTCCTGTTCTATGTCTCCTAGAATAAATCCCAGCTCCCCAGCATGCCTGTAGGGTCCTCACCCTCACTGATATCATCTTGTGCTCCCTACCCCACTTTACTCTAGAAAGGAGCCTACTTCCTGCTCCTCAAATATGTAGAACTTGTTCCTGTCCCAGGACCTTTGCACTTACTGCAGCCTCTGCCCCCATCTTTGCTTGGCATGACCAATCTCTTATTCTGTAAGAGATCACGTTTTACTTCCTCAGAGGGGCCTTCTCTGACCCATCACTGTGGAGCAGCCTCCCTCTCCCCACCACATGCCACTCTATCCTGTCTCTCCATTTATTGCTATGCTACCCTCTGGAGCTCAGCTTGCTTATCAATTCACTTGTTTGTACTCTCATGAGGATGTGAGCACCATGAAGGCAGGGACTCTCTCTGTGCTGTTTGCTGCTGCATCCCCAGAGACTAGAGAAAGACCCGGAATATAGTAGGTGCTCCAAGAACACTTGCAGGATGTGGATAAATGAATGAACAAGATCTGATTCTAAAGGGGCAGTGTAAGATCTTGAGGTTTACACCCGCTGGAGGCACCCGCAGGTTAAATTCACCACCCCTCCCTTCTCTTCCTTTTGGTGTTCCTCTTTGAGTTTCCCTTATCTGTATCACCCGTGAGAGATGAGTTCCTCAAGAGAAGGTGGTGGGGCCACCAATCATTTAGCTCACCCTCCCACAGTGGGTCAGGCATAGAGGAGATGTCTGAACTGGGGATCTGATAGCCCGGTTGGTGAGATTTCCTTGAGAGGAGCCCTTTATAGGGGAACCAGAGTTCGGCAGCCTGCTGGTAGGTCCTTCACTGGGTAACCAGTGCCTTCTGCCCAGAAGCTACTCCTTCTCAAGGGCCCTGAAGCCCTGAGTGGCAGCAGGCCTGGGCATGAGAAGTTCTCAGCCTTGCGAGCCCTTGTCATTGAAAATAATCACCCGTCAAGGCTGTGAGCTTGCACTGGAGGTGAGGTCCTTTGGGGGTGCAGAGATCGGGAAAGCATGATTCCCGCCTTCAAGAAGCAGTTACAAAACACTACCACACCAATGAAATATCCAGACAAGCAAATGTATTCACACAACAAAGGACTGGAAGGTTAGACATCAAATTGTTCATATTAACAGGTGAGTTTTTTGTTGTTGTTGCTTACCTACATGTAATAAAATGAAGACACATGATCTGGGCTACCCGAAACAGGCTTTGTTTATGTGTTTGTTTGCACATAGCATAGCCTGTGGTACAGGGCAGCGTAGTCCCCTCCTAAGAGACTGGTCATACCAAGCGTGCAGTGAGCCAAACATTCAGTGGAGGAGGACTCATGGGGGCAACAGAGTCCCTGGTGGGTTTCTAGGGCAGGCGGGCTTGGAAGGAGGAGGGGGCTTTGTGTAGAGTGGGGAGGAAGCATCAGCAAGGAGAGAAGCAGAGCTATGGGGAGTGTGTCCTTGTTGGGGCACAGTGTGCATGCCATGCTGGTCAGAACTATGCTGCCACTGGGCAAGATGGGGCTGCATCTTTTCTGTTGTGGTGCGTGCATCGGCTGCATTTTTATTTGTTTGACTTCTCTCTGAATGGTGAGCTTCTTGGGGAAAGAGCCCAGTTTTATTTGCTAGTGAATCCTTAGTGCAAGGCACAGAGTAGGGCTGATCAAATATCTTGCATGAATGGATTAAACAAACACACAAAAATAGCTGGTTCCAGTTGAACAGCTGGTTAGCACCTGGTTACCGACTCAGCTCCACCGGTTCTTCCACATTGTGACCCATTTGTGAGGGAAGGCATCCTCGGAGCGCTGGTGGCTGGCACCCGGCAGCCCGACACCTGGTCTGATGGAACTGATGAGATACTCTGGCATCCAGTGCAGGTTGCCCCTATGATGCCGAAACAATCAATCACTTCAGCCGAGAAAGACACTGAAATGGCCAAGTCCATTTGCAGTGCAGGGTAGATGGAACAACTGGTGCTTTCCTCTTGCCATTTGGCTGGTTGTGTTGGGTTGTTCCCTAGACAGCCCCAGGGTGGCAGGGCACTGTGCCCCTGGCTTTTCTCCAGTGGAAATGGATAGCGGAGGTTTCCCCAGGAGAACTCTGGGTGGGCAACGGGGTGCCCCTGCTACCTCTGGGAATTCTTGCTCCAGCATCTGCAATACCACCCATCTTACAGAAGAGGAGCCGAGGGTCAGAGGGGTTAGTCACATGGATGGTGTAGTTGAACTGAGACTTGTAGCCAGTTCCTTCCATGGCAACCCATGTCCCAGGGTGCTGAATTTTCAGAAAAATAATATGGTCAGATATTAGGCCAAAATGATGGGGCAAGTCAAATCTGAATAACCAATCAGTCTATCCCAGACTCAAGCCCTTAGATGCTTCATGGTCGGTGGCACGTGGTTCAGAGCAAGCCCTGGAGGCTGACCTTGCCTACCTGGTTCAGAACCCAGTTAAACCCTTTAGAAGCTGTGTGCCCTGGGGAAACTTACTCACCTACCTGTGCTTCAGATTCCTAACTGTGAAAGGGACCTGTTCCAGCCGACCTGATGGATTGCTTCCGGATTAATGAGATAAGCACACAGCACTGGCACAGCAGCTCTCACACACATGGTTCTGAATCAGAGCTGGGCAGCAGGCGTGCACCGGACATGCAGCCCCATAATGGAGTGGGTAGGACAACTCACACGTGGGGGCCCTTGTGCGGGCAGTCACGGTGCCGCCGTAGGAGAGTGCTGGGAAGTGTTCTGTTTAGAGTGGTGACGTCAGGATTCGGGATGTCCAGGGCAGCACACCACTGTGGGAACGCCGACCTGGAGGATGTAAAGGGTGCTGCCTGGAGCTGGAACCTGGGATTCACAGACTGGCTGAAAACTGGACAAGGTTTATTGCTATTATTATTGTTTTATTATTTTATTTTATTTTTTGAGACAGGGTCTTGTTCTGTCACCCAGACTGGAGTGCAGTGGCTTGATCACGGCTCACTGTGACATCCGGGTGTAATGAAGGGAGCAAAGACCACCTGGCAGCCATCGAGTAGGCCATCCAGACACACACGAAACTCCTGTTTGAGGGATTTGAAGTAAACGCATGCAGTCCTCGCTTGCCGAGGTGCCCTACTACATGCTTCTGCATTGTTCTGCTTTTCTAATAAAACTTCCGTTTTTCCACTAGGCGCGGTGGCTCATGCCTGTAATCCCAGCACTTTGGGAGGCTGAGGCAGGCAGATCACCTGAGGTCTGGAATTCAAGACCAGCCTGGCCAACACTGCGAAACCCCGTCTCTACTAAAGATATGAAAATTAGCTGGGCGTGGTGGTGGGCGCCTGTAAACTCAGCTATTCAGGAGGCTGAGACAGGAGAATCGTTTGAACCTGGGAGGCAGAGGTTGCAGTGAGCCGAGAATGCACCATTGCAATCCAGCCTGGGCAACAAAAGTAAAACTCTGTCTCCAAAAAAAAAAAAAAAAAAAAAAAAAAGAAAAAAAAATCTTCCCTTTTTCAAAGCTGTACTGTTGTTGGTAAATTATTCTTACCAACCTATGAGTCGACTACTTCCTGATGCTGGGGCTCTGACACCTCACCCAGCATCTGGGACTACAGGCACACACCACCATGCCAGGCTAATTTTTGTATTTTGGGCAGAGATGGGGTTTCACCATGTTGCCCTGGCTGGTCTCAAACTCCTGGGCTCAAGTGATCCTCCTGCCTCAGCCTCCCAAAGTGCTAGGATGACAGGCATAAGGCACCGTGCCCGGCCTGAATGGTTACTGTTTTATTTGCCCTCACTCTCACTCAGACAGACATTTGACCAGCTCCACATGTTACCTGTCATGGGGAAGACACGTTGTAAATGCCAGCCTGGCAGAGAAGTGCGTCATCAGAGAGGAGAGAGGGACATTAAACAGTGAAGTACATTTTAGTGGGACGACGACAGTGCTGGAGATTTGCATGGTGGGGACAGGCGTGGAGGGTGGGTGCT
This sequence comes from Rhinopithecus roxellana, assembly GCF_007565055.1. Lineage (NCBI taxonomy): Eukaryota > Metazoa > Chordata > Mammalia > Primates > Cercopithecidae > Rhinopithecus > Rhinopithecus roxellana. The sequence continues at coordinate 28,216,590 of NC_044568.1, forward strand.
AATCCGCTGTGTGTGTATGTGTGTGTGGTGGTGGTAAGGGAGGGCTTCCTGGAAGAGATGACATCTGAGCTTAGTGTTAAAGAGTAAGTAGGACTTATTCAGGGCACACGGAGGGGATGGTGTATGCTAGCCAGCTAGAGAGGCTGGCATTAGGGAGGCACAATGAGACAAGGGTCCTGGCTTGTGCAGATGTGTAGGCTGGGGTGGGTGAGTGAGGTTGGTAGGGATCCCACTGGTGGGGATCTTGCAGGCCTTGGTGAGGAGTTTGGGTTGTGTCTTGGGCGATGGGGAACCTTGGTAGGTGCAAACACATCACCCTTGCCAGATGTATATTTTTGATAGTTCTCACGCACTGCCAAGGTGAGCTATAGTCTGTGCTGGGTGGCAGATGGAGGGAGTGGGAAACAAGTCTTGAGGGAAAAGTAAAGGTTTTCAGAGGCTGTAGCCATGGTTCAGGAAATAGTGGTTGGTAGCTGGAACTGAGAAAGTGGAGGCAGAATGAATAGGAGGGGAGTTGGGGGATGGATGTAGGATGTTGCATTCACTGAGTGGGATGTTCGGTTGCTGAGATGCTACTGAGGAAGAGTGACATGTCAAGGACAAAACAACTTGGTGATCTAATGGACAAGGGGCCAACAATGGAGATCTGGAGTGCAGCAGTGGGGCAGGTCTTGGGGTACCCGTGAAACATCCAGATGAATCACTCAGAAACAACTAAACATATGAGGTAGAAGCTTGAAGGATAGGTCTGGGCTGAAGATCTGGACCTGGGAGTCATTGAGAGATAGTGAAACCAGGGAGCAAATGAGTGAGAAATAGCAGGCCAAACACAGAATAAGGGCAACAACATTTGCGGGATGGGCAGGAAGAGAGGAACAGCAAGAGTGGCAGCCCAGAAACAAAGAAGAGTGGTGCAATGGAAACCATGGGAATTCTGCATCAGTCAGGGTCTGCTGTGTTGTGCTGCAGTGACAAACAGCCCCCAAATCTCAGAAACAGAGATCGAGTAACATAACCATGCCAAGACAGCTTCTGCCTTTTGCCAGGGCCCAGGCATGGTGCAGCTGTAACCCAGAGTCTCTGGGTTTTGGTTTTTCGGGTACACACTGAAAAAAATACCCACTTGCAACTGTCACACCTTGACTTCTTGCTGTTTCAGAAAAGTTCCAGGAAGAAGCCTAGCCCTGGTAAAACAAAAACTGGTTGGATGCAGAAATGCCTGAATTGGAGGTGATCTTTGAAGAATTACCCATATATCCATACTAAAAACCCTGCCCAGAAAGGAGCTTACTCACCGTTTTCTATACATGTGACTTATGTAGAAGCATGATCCGCAACTGCACCTGCACTAACTTTACTCCACCTCTGCATACGATGACTCAGCTCTCCAGTCCAACACAGCCCAGTTTTTACCTGTGTTCCGGGAGGCACTGCTTTGCAAACTATCCCTTGTGTCCATCTTACTTATTGTAAGTCATAAAATTCCCTTGGTAAGTTCTCCTTGGTTGTGGTCATTGGACTGTCACCTACCAAGCGAGAAAGGCCAGTCATTGTGTGAGTAACATAGCTTCTCCCTGTGATGCCACCTGTTTCATGGCAGAGGTAAAGGGGCAATCACAACCATGCACTGCTTCTTGAGACTTTTGCTCCAAAGTGGCAGATGTCACTCCTGCTCATATTTTATTGACCAAAGTCAGTCCCAGGCCAAACCTGGGGTCCACAAGACAGGGAATTATAATCCTTCCCAGAGTGGGGGCACATATGTCCTGCACAGGCATACAATTGAGCATAGGTACAGAGAATGCAGAAGACAGGAGAGACCAGCAGAGCAAAATGTAGCCGAGACAGAGGGATGATAAAGACAGAAAAACCTCGTCCAGGGTTGTAATTGGTGGATCTCCACTGGATTCACCAAGACCAGGCTGGATGCGGTGGTGTCCCTACTGGATCTCCACCAGACTCACGGAGAGCAGGTTGGGTGGGGTGATGTCCCCACTGGATCTCCACCAGACTCATTGAGAGCAGGCTGGGTGGAGTGGTGTCCCCACTGCAGCAGAGACAGGCAAGTAGCCAGGGCAAAGACTACAAGAGTCATCTGCTCTTTTGGGAAGTTTGCAAGGTGAAGAAAGATGGGTAAGGAGGTTGGTAGCTGGGAAGAAATGCTGAACAGGAGAGGGATTTGAATGATTCTCTTACTTCTGTGTTTTCTTTCCAACCAGACACATCTATATGGCAGAGGGCAAAAGTGGCCCCAAATTCTTCCCCATTCTGTATTTGTACCCATCCAAAGAGACCTTGGAGCTCCTACTGAGAGGGAGAGTCGTTCTCCACCTCTTTAACCAGCTGGCCCTTTGACTTGCTTTCACCAGTGGGCCTGGGTGAACCTGACCCAAGAACCTGAAAAGAGCTTGTGCTTGGAGCTTGCCCACTCCCTGCTGTTGGAACCCTGAGACAGCCTGTGGTCGAGCCTGGGCTAGTTTGCTGGGTGATGGCAGACCTGTGTGCCAGGGACTCCTTTCCAGCCCTACCTTGCCCCAGTCGATAGCCAGCCGACTCTACAAGTGGAGCTGCCTTACCAACCTGTGGCCTGTAGCTGACCACAGAGGCAGCCCAGCCAAGCCCAAAAGACCTGTCCTGTTGAGTCCAGCCTAATGAGCCAACCTCTGGAATTGGGAGCTAAATAAATACTTGTTTCAGGCTACTGCGTTTTGGGGTACTTCATTTTGCAGAAAAAGCTAAGTGATATAGCCTGCGTAATCCAAGTGTTTCATGATGAACAGATTATCTGTGAATTTTTACTGGAGGCCTGAGCTCACCAAATTTTCCTTTTTGATGTCTACTAACGTAACTACTTTAGGATAGGAACTGCCTGTTACTTCTGTTTCTTCAGTCCCTGACCTGGAGTGTGGCCTGTAGTAAGTACTCAGTAAATGTCTTTTGAAAGAATGAGTGTTTGAATTCCATTTACAAAACACCACCAGACTATAGACTTTGGGTGATGATGTGTCAGTGCAGGTCCATCCATTTTAAGAAATGTATGGCTGTGGTGTGGGTGTCAATAGTGGGAGGCTATATGCAGGTGAGGCAAGAGGCATATGGGCACTCTTGTACTTTCTGCTCAATTCTGCTGTGAATCTACAATTGCTTTGAAGGATAAAGTTTATTAATTAAAAAAAAAAAAAAAAAAAAAAAGACGAGAAAACCCCCAGCAGAGTTTTCAGCTGAGTTTTGGAAGCTGGGTGGGGGAAGTGATTGGCACAGGCTCTGCAATGCTCATGGACAACAACAGGGCCATTCTTCTGTCCCAGTGCAGAGCCATGGTCACCCTCCAAAGTCTCTACCCCATACATAACTTCCACCCAAGGGCACCAAGATGGCCCTGCAGTCACATTAAAAAGATGATGGATATGAATATTTTATCTTTTCTCCCTTCTTGTCAAAACCCACAATATTGCTTTCCATAAATCAATTTCACTTGAGCACTCTGTCTGGGGTGCAGCATGCCTTTAGTGTATTTAGTCTTTGATTTGGTCTCTGGCCTGCCCTTTATGAACAGCCTGACTCTCAGAGACTCTTCAGAGCAGGGACATTCTGATGGTGAGCGGGTGGCTCCCTAAGTTGAGCGACTTCTCATCAACTTCATTGCTTTTACATTAAAATCATCACTTCAGCTGGGGAAGTGGGGGCTGAATGTTAGCTGCTTAATTGCACCCATCTTTCAGCCCTCTTCTCAGAGACTGATTCCAGGGCTTTCTTAGCATAATACATGCTGGGGTCTGTAAACGCAGAAAGTGGCGGCCTCTCAACCAGCACAGCAAAGCCAATTGATGCATTTCTCCTGTTAAATTTACTGGCTTTATTGAAAGGTCTTTTGGGAGTTGCTTGCTCATTAAATACACCAAATACAAAATCTCTCTTAATACAGTATTGTCTTGGTAATATAGAAGACTTTCCCGAAGTGAGCTCAGAGATATGGAACTGTCAAAGCTTTTAGGAGGCCACACTCTCAAAGGTTGCGCTTCCTCTCATAATCGGCTACTCTGCAGTTTTGTGATTTGGGGTGCTCTTCTGTCTAAATCTAGTCCAAAGCATCACCCTCCTATTGCCCCACCCCATCCCCTTTCAACTTCCAGGTCAGCATGTGGCCAAAGATATGACAGCTCCCAGAATCATAGAAAATTTTACATCAGATTTCTCCACTGCCTTTTACTTTTATGTGTTTATTCATTTATTTATTTATTAGAGGCAAGGTGTCATTCTGTTACCAAGGCTGGAGTGCAGTGGCATAATCATAGCTCACTGCAGTCTCAAACTCCTGGGCTCAAGTGATCCTCCCACCTCAACCTCCCAAGTAGCTGGGACTACAGGCACATGTCACCGTGCCCAGTTAATTTTTAAAATTTTTATTGTAAAGATGGGGTCTTGCTATGTAGCCCAGGCTTGTCTTGAACTCCTGGCCCCAAGTGATCCATCCACCTCAGCCTCCCAAAGTATTGAGATTACATGTGTGAGCCACCATGCCTGGCCTCCACTGATTGTTAGAATTGAGGAGTGGAAAGATTTAGAAACACGCAATCCTTCAGCCAGGTGTTGGTTCTGATTTTGTGTGGTGGCAGGAGGATTAATCTGGTGGTGGAAGTGGGGAATGGGACAGTGGCTGTTTCTTCCCACTCCCAGATACTTTGGGACCCCAAAGTAGCAGTGAGAACTTGGGACATGTGACCCTGAGTCAGACCCTGGCCGCACCGGCTGAATTCTGCTTCCAGCGGGACATGGCAGGGGTGGAGCGAGGGTGTGTCCCCCCAACCAGGGCAGGGTCACAGAAGGAGCACTGAGCTCTGAGCACTCCTGCTTGATGTGACAGGTTGATGAAGTCACTTCATAAGTTCTGACTGTCAGTTTCTCTCTAAGTAAAATCAGGTTAGAAATTCCATTCCCTCTGTTATAAGTTGGTTTAAAAAAAAATAAAAGATTCCATTACATTCCTAAAAGGATATGGGTCAGCCAACAACGCAGGAAGTCTTGGATAATTTTAACAGAACAGAAATAGAAGGGAAAGCCCAGAGTGAAGGGGAGGAAAGGGAGCCTGCACATATTTAGCCAGACAAGGGATAACAAGCGCTATGGGATGCTCTGAGCAAAAAGCTGAGGACGTGCTGGTGCAATGGTGGCTACCCCATCTCTTCACTGCCAAGGTAGAAACCTTTGGCTGCTCAACCCCAACATCTTTCTCTCTGCCCCTTCCTTCCAGAACTCCAGGTTTTTCGGGTCTATATGGTAGCTGCCAGGAGACCACCAGTTAGTATAGCTGTCCCTGTGTGATTCCCTTCCTCACCCCTGACAACCTGGGCTGGGCCCCTGTCCTCAGTGGATACAAAACTTGGGATTCATCCTCCATGATTCTTTTTCCTTTGCCTGCCACCCATCCTGCCCTGTAGGATTCAGTGATGAGAAAACCCAGCCTCGATCTTGCCCTAAGGAGCACACAGTTGTTGAGTGAGATGTGCCAGGCTGTTCTTCTGTCCCCAGTTATTGACTGCCTCCTGGAAGGAGCATCAGAATACCTTTGTCCACTGGGACTTTACTTGGAATTTGCAGTGTCTCACACTGCAGGAGGGTGAGGCTTCCACACCACCCTCTGACCAGGCCATGGATCTTGCTTTACCAATGGAAGGTGTGGCCACTGTGAACAGAAGGACCATCCCTTGGTTTTGCCATTGCTGTGTTCTCTCTGCCATGGCAAATGCATGTCCTGAGTGGAGATGCTCCTTCAGCCTTGATCCTGGAAGGAAAATGACATGCAGAACCAAGTCAGGGATGATGTGTGGCCAGAGCAGGAAGTAAATCCTTATTGTTGTAAGTTGGTGAGGTTTGTGGCTGGTTTGTTATCTAAGCATATCTTAGCTAAAGCTGACTAATACGCACTGAGACCAGAATTATGTATTATAAATATGTCTAAATAAAATGTGTAAAATATAACCGCAGCAAGTGCTCTGATGAAAGGTCCCTGAAGCCATGACAGCACATGTCAGAAGGAGCTGGCCCAGCGAGGCAGCAGCAGGGGTTAAGGAGGTGAGGAGAAGGGGGAACCACATTCTAGGCAGAGGGAACAGCACCTGCGAGGTCCCGAGTTGGGAGGTGGGTGTACATCTGAGGAACAGAAAGTAGAGGGAGTAGGAGTGAGAGGGGAATGGGTGTGGGATGAGGCAGGGGCTTATGGAGCAGGCTGAGGATTTAGGTCTTTATCCTAAGAGCAAGGACAGTGATGGAGCACTGGAAGTGGACTGGGGACATATGAGACAGGACTTTATTTATTTATTTAGTTTTTGAGACGGAGTCTCCCTCTTTCGCCCAGGCTGCAGTGCAGTGGCGTGATCTTGGCTCAGTACAACTGCCTCCCAGGTTCTAGCGATTCTTCTGTCTCAGCCTCCCTAGTAGCTGGGATTACAGGCACGCACCACCACACCTGGCTAATTTTGTATTTTTAGTAGAGATGAGATTTCACCATGTTGGCCAGGCTAGTCTTGAGCTCCTGACCTCAAGTGATCTGCCTGCTTTGGCCTCCCAGAGTGCTGAGATGTTTTTAAAAGCTCACTAGGCTGTAATGTAGTAGGTGGTTTTGGAGGTGGGGTGGGGTTAGGGGAGGCAGAATAGAAGCAGGGAGACAAGGTAGCGGGTATAGGGAGGTCCAGGTGGCTTTCTCAGGGCTTGGGCTCTGCTGGGAGCTCAGCACTGAATGGTGGTCTGCACTGAGCTGGGAGGTGGGGCTGTGGTGTAGCCAGACCCCAAGCAGAGCCCTGAGTGGCAAGGGAGTGCTAGCGGAGGGAGTAGAGGCTCAGGTTGATCTGCAAGACTCGGTGAGTCTCCTCTGGGGCTCTCTAGGGACCTCCAGAAGAGGAGTAGTCAGGTTATTCTTGGACTGAGCCACCATCTGTCTCTGTCACCTTGTGAAGGATGATGGGTGAACCATTCCTGGGTCCCTACATTGCACCAGGCACTGCATTTACCCATTGTGGGGAATGGAGGCCTTAACCTTTATTGTGCCATGGAATACTTCGCAGTCTCAGAACAATGCTTTGAAATGCATAAAATAAAAGATATGGCATTGTAAATGAAGCCAATTTTATGGAAGCACAATTATTAAAATATTTTTTTAAATCTTGAAGTAGGAACAGGCTTCCTTGTTAGCACCTTACCTCGTGTCAAGTGACTATCATTTTGCAGCAGCGATAAGCATAAGTGCTGTCTAGAGGTATCTGCAACACCGTGGTATGATGAGGACAATATCTGTGCTTTCTTGCGGTGATGAAGTGGAAGGCACTGATCAGACTATTTTAATTTATTACTACATTTGTAATTTAAGGGAATAGTAAATGTTAGTTAGAGGTGGGTGAAAATAAAGACTGTCACCTTTTTTTTCTATCCTAGTTCACGGACTCCATGAAGCTGAGCCTCATTTGTCTCATATTGAAATGTGGGTCATAGCATCGTGTTAAGGGCTGTTAGGAGACTGGGGAACAAATATCATGTTTCATCTCGAAGGTCTGATATCATCTGTCCAAGACCCAAGTGAAGGCTCGAGGTGAGGTGCTCTGATTTGGAGTAACCCAGAGCTGAATTCCACTTCTCATGGCAAATCTTGCCTCCCTCCTGAACCTTGCCTTTCCAGCTGGCCCTCCCTGTCAGGGCCTCCCAGGCTGCTCCTTCCCATTCTTAGCATGTGACCCAGGGCACTGTCAGGAACATCCACCTGAAAGGCAGCCACTGTTCCTAAGAGTCCAGGCCTCCTGAGGCACTCTCCTTGCCTTTGGCAAATCCATCTGGAGTGCGGAGCAGCTTCCTGAAATCCAAGCATCGATAGGAACAAACTCAGGTGCACACCCACTTTTGTGGCCAGGTTGGCTTTCCAGAAAATGGAATCGATGCCTGGACTGTGGGCGCCTCTCAGTGTAGATGCACACAGTGGGCAACCCCAGCCATTCCAAATGGTGCTGATGGGGGCGGCAGGCATGGTCTTTGCTGCTGCTGGCCCATGTGGCCTTGACCCAAGCCCTCCAAGCCTCCATCTTTCCACCTATGGGTTGAGCTCCTCGTCTGTTCTGCTACCTTTCCCCCAGACCAGCAGCAACCTGCAGAGCACCATGATGAGGGTAAGGGCCTGTCCCTACCATGCGCTTGCTGAGCGACCGTGGCCTTCACCCCCGGAGCCCATGTTTCCTCACCCTTGAAATGGGCTTATTTCTCAAGGGCTGTTTTGTGAATTAGAAATGTGCTTGATAGCTCATCCCGAATGCTTAATATTCATCAAAAATGTCATGTGCCCCACACAGGACTCTTGACAGACTCACCCTGCCTCTGTCCAATCACACTGCTTCTCTGTTGTGAACCTTATCGTGATTCCCATCTCGTTCAGCTCCTTGCAGCAGCTTATAGAGTCCTCAGTGATCTGACCCTCTCTCCCTCCTACCCCTTCCCCACCCACGTTCACAGCCCCTCCAGCCACATTTTCCAAGTGCTCACTAAGCCTATGCCTGAGCAGGGCCCTGGTGCTCGTTCTGCCTGGAGCGTCTTCCCTGCTTGTGCCTCATGCCCTGCTCCTTCTCATCAACTAGTTCTGGGCCCAACGTCATCTCCCAGAGAGGCTTCTTGGACTGATCTGCTTGGAATGACCCCTCGCATCTCTCCACCCTCCATCTTGCTTTAGTTTTCTTCCTGATCCTCACTGGTCTCTGAAATAACAGTGTTTATTTATGTTCTTGTGTGTGATCTTCCTCCCCAACGGTCAGGGGCACCCCACGAGCACAAGGACTCTGTCTTTTGTTTGCTGCTCCTACAGGTGCCTGCTAGCGAGCCTTGCACATAGTTGGTGCTCCAAAATACTTGCTAACTGTAAGAAGACATTTTGGAGAGAATTGAGAAGAACAGAATAAGGACTAGATGTTAGATAATATGAAGAAATTAATACTTTGGTTCAGTATAATAATGGCATTCGGGTTAGGATGAAAAAAGAAGCCTTCACTGTTTGTTATAAGCTGCAGTATTTACGGGTAAAATGGCATGTCTGGGATTTTCTTTTCTTTTTAAATTTTGTTGTTGCGGTTGCTGCTGTTGTTGAGATAGTCTCTTTATGTTGCCTAAGCTTGTCTCGAACTCCTGGGCTCAAGTGATCCGCCGGTCTCGGCCTCCCAAAATGCTGGGATTACAAGCATGAGCCACTGTGCCCAGCCAATGGAATTTTCTTTAAAATAGTCCAGTTTAAGAAAAAAGTAGGATGGCGGCAAGAGGAGACAAAACAGCAACGGCCAAATGTTGACAACAATGAAAGTTACGAGTACACTTGGGTTAATTCTATTATTCTCTTACCTTTGGTAGGTGTAAATATTTCCATATTAAAGAGTTAAAAACGTGTGTTTGTAGAACTCATTGAAGACTGAGTGACTAGTGTATAAAATGCTTGTAGCACAGAGTCAGACTCACAAGGGACGCGCTGGCACTGGGCTAAGCACTTTGCACGCATAACCTTACGGAATTCTCCTGATGATACTGTAAATTAGGTATTTTTATTATCCCCATTTTGAACATGGAGAAACTAAGCTTGCTGGAGGTGAAACTTTTCTTGGTAGAATCAAGACTTGACTCTAGAACCTGAGCTATTAGTCACTGGTTGTCTATCATCCGGGCTAAGTTACAGGGGAGACTCAGCCCGTAGGGGCCAACCCTACAGGGCTTGGAAGGCTGACGGCAAAAAAGCAGCCAGTTTCACGCTTTGGACATGAAGCAGCCAGTGTCCGTGCCTTTCCCGTGGGGGCTGGAAAGAGGACTGTTGAGGACAAACAAAAGAACTCCTGCCTGACCCCGTGGAAAATAATGTTTTCCTAAGCATACACTGGTTTGTGATTGAACATCAGGTGATGCTGCTCCCTAGTGCCCTAGTAAGAGCAGAGTTAGGCATGGCTATGGCCAGGTGGCATCCCAGGAGGAACGCTAGATTAGAAGTTCCAAGATCATCTCCCTGTTCTGATTCTTAGAGGCCTTCCACAGCTCTAGCCAAAGTGATCAATGTGGAGGAGGCCTTGTCATCCAAGCCTAGCAAGTCAGAGTCAGTCAAGGGGCATTTGCGTGACCTGGAAGCAGCATTCTGGCTCCCTCCTGCTGGGCTTGAAGCCAGAAAGGGATAAATTCAGGGTGGCACTGCCCCTTACTATCTGAGGGGAGACCTTGTCAGAGAAGAGAGCCTGCAAAGGAAGCAGAGCTGAGCTGATCCATCCAGCTCCTGGATCAAGCTGTATCTGATGTCAGGCTGTCCACGGACCTGTCAGTTAACAAGAGCTAGCACATTTGCCTCTTTGCTTACCCACTTTGGGTTGTGGTTTTTGTCACTTGCAACCAAAGAGTTCTAACGGCTGTAATATATTGGCTGCTTGGGAGTTTGAAAAACCCATTTGTGGATGGGGAGCTGCTGCACGTTTTTGAGCTGAGTGGCCAGCCCTGAGCCTCACTCCAGACAATGTCTATGGTGCTTCTTGGAGGAGGAGTGAGCAGGTTGCCCACACTCACCCTGGCCTGGCTCTGCCACCTTGTCTCTGCCTGTTGCCTCTGTCTGCCATGGAAGGTGAGGCTCTGAGCTTCCACCCGCCCTGGTGCTGGCTTCATTCACCAGCATCTTCTCTGTGAGAGAATGAACCTCACATCAAAGTGGCGTAGCAGCTTTCCTTAAACAAAAGAGTCCTTCCCCTCCCTGCTGCCTTGCACAGGCAAGAAACTGCATTTAACCACCTGCAAGTTTCCTTTCACGGCCTCCTGTCATTACGGGAATGCTTTGATGGGGCGCTGGGATGTGGGAGAGGGGGAGGCGCACTCCACCATCACAATTAACTTGTTAGAGACAATGACTCCCAGCCAAGACGCCTGCCTGTGTGGAGTGTCGGGCGGGTGTGATGAGAGCCTGGGGCCTGTGGTGGGGGCCCTGGGCCTCTGGGGTAGAGACCATCTGAGAGGGGCCCCAGCTCTTTGCTGGCTCTGTGAAGGTGCCAGTTGGTGGTCTCAGTGCACAGGGCGGCCACAGTGGCTCCATGCATCCCCCGACACCAAATGCCATCTTGGCACTGTGCCACGCTGAGAAAGCCAAGAGCTCAGCCCCTGGCACAAGACAGTTTCAGTTTTTGAGGCTATCGTCAGCTCCCATCACTGCTCTAAGACTGTCCTTTATCTGTAAAATGGGGCTAGGAAGAGGATGCCCATAAGGGGTAATGGCATGTCTGGGCTCTGTGTGCATCATTTCTATCCTTATCAACCAACAGTGGGCCTCCCCCCAGCAGTCCTAGAAGAACGACATGGCAAATACTGCCACCGTGGTGATCTCGGGTGTGAAAAACCTCAGCCAGGAGGGTTTTGGGGTTGTGCGAGCCACTGGCTTGGGCTCCTTCCCTTCTCAGAGCTGTCTCTGGCATCTGGAAGGGTGGTGACCATGGAGCCCCTTCCCTAGCAGTGAGAGTGGCTGTTCTAATCCATTCTCCCAGACCTTTTGACCCCCCGACTCAGGGGGATCCCGGGACTTTAGGACTGAAAGGTCTCTCGGGGTCTCCAAGTTCCCCACTCCTTACTGCCAGCCACGGCTGACTCCTAGGATGGCTCACCCTTGCCTCAAAACTCACACAGCTGAGACCACAGAAAGCCCAGCCCCTGGGATTCCTGAAGACTTGAGGTGGTGGCTATGGTCTTCTGGTTGCTCTGGGAGTCTTGCCTGTCTCCCCCTCACTGCCGCCTCCTCCAGGAAGGCTTTTGAAAGGATCAGTGAAGCCTCAGCTACCCCACAGGTTCTGCCCTCTGCCTCCCTCACCATGGCCAAGACGGGATGGGTTTTGAGGTGCCCTGCTCCTTAGTCCTGTGTGCAGCTCTCCTGGCAGAGTGGAGAGTTGGTGGTAATTGGCAGGGAAGTGATTGGGTATTCTTGTGTCTCTGGCCTTAGTAACATCAGCATAGCCCTCAGTGCCTACTTTTCTCCCTTCCCCTGCCACCCCTGGGTTCTCTATGGATGGTAGCTCTGGTGAGCCCATGGTACTTTCCTGCTAAGTCTCTCTGTTCCCTGCCTTGTTTCTCTCCACATGGTGGCCCTGATTAGCTGTAAGAAATGCCAAGCTGAACCTGCCAGTCTTCTGTTATTTTATTTTATTTATTTAGAGACAGGGTATTGCTCTGTTGCCCAGACTGGAGTGCAGTGGTGCAATCATAGCTCACTGCAGCTTCAACCTCCTGGGCTTAAACCATCCTCCTACCTTAGCCTTCCAAGTGGCTGAAACTATAGGTGTGTGCCACCACATCCAGCTATTTAATTTAATTTTTTTTTTTTAGAAATGGGGTCTCACTGTGTTGCCCAGTCTGGTCTCAAACTCCTGGGCTCAAGCGATCCTACTGCCTCAGCCTCCCAAATTGCTGAGATTATAGGCATGTGCCACTGGGCCTGGTCATTCCTTTATTTTAAGCCACAAAACTGACTAGTCTGGTTTCTGCCTGGGTCTCCACCTCATACCCCGATTCTTCATATCTCTCACTGGGGCCTTTGCACCTGCTGCTCCCTCTGCTGGGAGCCTCTCTTCCCCTGCTTCAACTCCCCCAGGTTGAAATGCCTCTTCCTGACCTGGCTTTCCCAGCGGGGGTCTGAAGCCACAGCCTCTGCAGCCACTCATGGGCCACCCCACACTATCCCCTCCCAGCACCTTTTCCCTCCTTCTCCTTCTCCTTCTCCTTCTCCTTCTCCTTCTCCTTCTCCTTCTCCTTCTCCTTCTCCTCCTCCTCCTCCTCCTCCTCCTCCTCCTCCTCCTCCTCCTCCTTCCTCTTCATGGAGTTTCACTCTTGTCACCCAGGCTGGAGTGCAATGGCACGATCTTAGCTCACTGCAACCTCCATCTCCTGGGTTCAAGTGATTCTGCCACTTCCAAGTGATTCTCCAGCCTCCAAGTGATTCTCCCGCCTCAGCCTCCCGAGTAGCTGGGACTACAGGCATGTGCCAACACACCCAGCTAATTTTTGTATTTTTAGTAAAGACAGGGTTTTACCATGTTGGCCAGGCTGGTCTCGAACTCCTGACCTCAGATGATCTGCCTGCCTCGGCTTCCCAAAGTGCTGAGATGACAGGCGTGAGCCACTGCACAAACCACACCTTTTCTCTTCTTATCTGTGTGGCCATATCTCCCCCGCCTCCCTCTCTGTTGTGTGACTGCCCACCCCATAAGGGCAGGGAGGGTCTGCGCTGCTCCCCACTATACCCCTGGCTTCTAGGGTAAGACCCGGTTTACGGAGGCCTTTCCCCACCTGACACCCATCCTGTCCTGCCAGGTAACCCAGGAGACCCCCGAGCCGAGGCCTGGTATCTGGGTGAACCATCCTGGTTCCATCGCAGCACACAATGGCAGCTAAATAATTAACTCTCCAATTATAGGCCCATAATAGAGGCTTAATCTGGGGCTCATTGGTAATGAGCCTGTTCACAGAAGGCCTTTCATCTGGGCCCCAGCCCTGCGCCGCTCATAGAGCCCCCGCCTTGGCTGTGTGTCACAGCCCACCCTCCTGCTCACCAGGGCCTCGGCCCTGCATCCTTAGCCTGGCTGTGGCCCACCTCCCAGCCTGTGAGGTGTCCTGGGCTGTGTCTGCGGTCCCAGGTAAACCCTGGGAGAAACGAGCCTGCTCTGACCTCTCCTCCCAGGGCTGGGTGGGCAGCAGAGCTCAGAGCCTGTAGCAGATGCCTCTCTGCCAGGACAGGAAGAGCCTGGAAACTACCGGGAAAATGTGCCCCCGGAGCAGAAGGCCCCCCTCATTATGGAGACACACCAATTGGCTCGGCCCATGAAAGCCTTCAGGTTTGAGAACGTGAAGACTTAATTGCCTTATGGACATGGAAAGAATGGAGGGGCTTCTCCAGGGAGCGGTTCCTCGCCTCGTGCTTTCTCTCTCCCCCACTGGATAATGACAGGACTTATGACTGATTAAAGGGGGAAGACAAACTCCCCTCTGGGGGGCCAGTGACAGGTTCCACCTACATTTAAAGCATGCCCCCTCCTCAACTCCACTCCTCCTCCCTCCGACTTTTCAGAGGTGATTTTTAATTGCTTTTTCCCAGGTGGAGAGAGGGAGTGGAGATGAGGGGTGCGCGGGGAATTTCACATTCGGCAGCGGCCCCTGTATCTTGGTTCTTACTGGGGCACACTGTTCCTGTGGGGCTTGTAATCGCAGTAAATTTGTGGTCCAGGGCGGCTTGGAGAGCAAACAGGCACACAAAAACTCCCCTCTCTCATCTCTGGGCTCAGGGCTCGTGGTTCTGTCCCTGGGCCCTCTGGCCTCCCCTCCCTCTGCACCCCACCCTGCTCCCTCTGCTCTGGCCACACAGACCTCTCATGCTCCTTCCCGCTACCCAGCTTCTCTGGCCTCTGCGCCTCTGCCCTGAGCGGTGCCCTCTAGTTGGAAAACACAACTTCCTCCATCTTTGTAGAGCATCCTTGTTACTTGGGTGTGGCTGCAAAGGGCCCTGACTGCTCACCCTGCAGAATGTCCAGTACATCCTTTGGAGGCCTCTCCCATCATTTTGCCCTCACGCTCTCAGTATATTTATTTGCATTTTTATCAAGGGTCGATCTCCCCTAACTGAAATGCAAGCTCTGTGAGAGCAGCCTTGTCTGCTTGGTGGTTACTCATGATCAAGGGCAGTGCCTGGTAGGTAAATATTTGTAGAAAAATAGAAGGGAGCTTCCCCTTATGGATCCGCAAGTGTTGTTTGGGCCCCATGGGCTTGGCGGAAAGCCTTGCCTCACTGGGAATGGGCCCCTTCTAGGACTTTGCCATTGACAATGGCGCTTTCTGGAAGTCACCTCCATTTCCAAGCTGGCCCGGTGGGGCCCAGATAACGAAGCTGCTTTAACATAAATAATTTGCTTCTGAGGTGTAAGAAGTGGGGAATATTTTTAGAAGGCCTGCCCTCCTAGGGGAAGTAAATGACTTATGAAAACGGGATTTTTCAAAGTGGCCTTCAAGAGAAAAGGGAGCCGTGTGTGATGGCCAAAATGGAATTCTATGAATTAGTGCGACTCATTATTCTGGCCGTACGCACACAGAAACACGCACACACACACACACGCACTCACTCACTTTTCCTCCTGCCTTCCATTTCATGGTCTTAGCTCGAATCTGAAATAAAACCCTGGCAGCCCTCCTCCCCTGGCCCTCAGCGGCGGCCTGTCTGATTGGATGCCTCCCACAGCCCTGAAGACCAGAGCTTCAAGGAGGAAGCCGCCAGGGACACGCTGAGTCCTGGCTTCTTAAAGTGCGCCCGTAAGTTACCTTGAAATGTTATTAAAAAAAAAAAAAAGTATTTTAGGTTCAACAGACACTTGGGTTCCTGTTAACAACTCATTTAAGGAGAAAGTGGGGGGAAGGCATTCAGATCAAGGCTTCTTTGACAACGTGAACCTCCTTACTTTGAATCCTTACATTGTCGATGGGATGAAAGATTTCGTGGAGACGCAGATGGGTAAATGCGCAGGTGAGAAAGGACAGATGTTCGCTACAACGGAGACGCAGGGATCTTGGGATGAGCTTTGTCTAGCCAATAATGGAGAATAGATATTGGAGGGAGGGGGGAGTGGGAGACCCAGAAAACCAAGACACAAAAACCACTTTTGTGGCCATTGTGTTTCCACTGGAGTCTTGATCTAGGGAAGATGTGCTGTTTGGAGAACTAACAAGACGACTGACTGCTTTGATGGGTCATGTTCTGAAAACCAAGGTCTACAGAAGTCATCCGTGGCTGGCTCCCTGGGGCCTTTCTCCCCTTTTCTACAAAATCTGGCTGCCAAGGAGGCACAGATATGTTTTCTGCCCATCACCCCTCAAAGCCCCAGACAATCAGCTCAGACTGTCTTTTCTTGAAGGTTCATGGTTGCATCCTGGTGCCCATAGGCTCAACTTTGAACTTCTCAGCCAGCAGCCAAGGGTTGCCATGAGCTAGCTCCACCTCACCTTCTCTTGCCAGTCCCCACACCTCCCCAAGACCCTACTCCCACCAGACCAATCTTCTGCCTGATCCCACATTATTCTTTCCTCCTCCATGGAGGTCCCCTTCTCCAAAGATTCTCCTGTCTACTTGTGTGAGGTTTACTCGTCCTGGACAACCTGACTTCCAGGAGCCTTCTGAGCCCATCTTCACTGAGCTCTTGTGAGTTCTGATTCTAGGTGCCTTTGATCCATCTCATTGACTGTCTTTCTAGTCTACTCTCCCAAGAGGACTTTTTAACTCTTTCAAAACAAGGGTTCTGCCTGGGAGGTGCCAGCACACAACACAAGACCAACAGAGTGGGCACAATAAGAAAGTAATGGCCTCTTCCAAACAGCATGAAGTGGCCAGGCTGTGGACCAGAGGGTGCACATGATGTGGTTCACCACCCTGTCTTGGAGATCTTCCATCCCTGAGGGTGGAGGGAAGAACTCAAGAGAAACTGCCACCATAGTGCTGTCACCCACTGCTGACTACCCCGAAACCTGGAGGATGCCTTATCCCCTGGGGCAAAACCCAAACTATCAGCCTCTCTGTGTTGTCCCAACTCTTTTATTTTTCCAGAATAGTTCTTTCATTCAATAAAATTGTTGAGTGGCTCACTGTGTGCCAGGCACTGGGGATCTGGGGTTGAGTATCCCATATCCAGCTCCATTGTCTTGGGACTTACAGACAATGAATTAAGAGCCACATAAATGACTGATTACAGTCAGAATAAGTGCAATGACAGTTTAAGTGCAGGCTGCTCTGAATATTTAGAAAGACCTAACAATTGCTTCTCAAGGATGTTGTTTTACATCTGGTGGGTTTTGAGCAGGTTGCCCTACACCAGTGGCGAAAGGAGCCATAAGCAGCCTTAATGGGATGCTGAGCCTAGGGGGACTGTTGGAAGAAGCTCAGTTCTCACGGTGGATCTGAGGCGAGGCTGGTGCTCTGAGCGCTGGTGGAGAAGTATCTCCAGGCAGAGACTGTGCCTGGAATGGTTAGGAATGTGGAGGAAGTCAGAGCAGGAACCAGCTGTTCCCCAACTTAGGCCATAGACAGAAATGTCTCAACATCCTCTGGTGCTAAGTGCCTTCTCCTCTTTAAAAGGAGGGCCTTCTTTTCAACAAGCTCCCATGTCCCATGCAAAGAGTCCTCCAAGCCTTGCTAGCATCACCCTACTGGGTACCAGTTACTCCCTCACTGGCTGTATTTTACTTCCTTGATTTTTCTATTAATGAAGCCAGTGAGCTGCTTTGTATTATGGCTTCTTCTGCTAATGTTTATCTACTCTACATCATGGTGAGTTCCAGGAGAATTAAAATTATGTCTAGTTCTTTTTGATATCAAGGATCCTAGTGAGGGCATAAACTTGATAAACAAGTGTCTGGCATGCATGCCACTACTTCTGAATCCACTGGCCATGGCAGACATTATTAATCAATCCTGAAGCTCATTTCTGCTGTGCCTTGTTTGATATGGTTTCAAAGTGTCTCCTCAGAACACTGTCTTCTGGTTACCCTCTGGGGGAAGTCATTCCTCCTCCAATTTTGTTTTTAATAACTTAAATAATCATTCTTTTCTTCACGGTGCTCTTTCACTTGCAATTATGTACTTTTAAAGGCTTATTTAAGAACTGCTTCCCCAACTAAGCTGTAACCTTATGGAACCATGTCTGTCTTTGCTCATCACTGCAGTGGGGTGGTGAGCCCATCCCTTGTCCTCTGATAAGAGCTCAGTGCATGTTTGCTGCAAGTTGACTGAATGCTTGAGTAAATGAGTGATTTAAAAAGAGGACCCAGGTTTCGTCAAAATGCCTGGCTTAATGCTGGCTCGGTAGCTTCGTAACTGTGCACTTGAACAGGTCCCTCCCCTTCTCTGAACATCAGCTTCCCCATTAGTAAAACGAGGATGAAGTTGTTCCTTTTGCAGAGTTGCAGTGGGTGTCTGATGGTGGAAAATAAGTGAAAACGTTTTGTAACTCAGAGGCAAATGCTGGCAGTGGTGATTTTTGGTGTGGTTTCTCCCCTTTTCTCTGCTCCAGGGCTGGGAGCTGTTCAAGCAGAGGTTTCACTCTTCCGGAGCTTTTGGAGGATCTGGGACAAAGACTACCCTCCTGAGCTTGGAGGACGTGGGGAATTTTATCTTGGATTCAGGTTGGTTTGGGGGTGGTGCTAGCAGGCTGGTGTTCAGTGCGGGGGCCCAGAGGGTGCATGCCGGGAGCAGGCAGCTGCTCCTCCCCTCCTGCCTGGGTCCAGGGTGGCAGCCTCTCTGCTGCTGGGGCCCTGTGGGGAGAGAGCCTGAGAGGTCCTGGGTACTGAGCCCTGCCCATGGGAGGCATGGACGTGACTCTGGCCTTGACCATTTAGGATGCAGCATGGCCTCACTGCCCACCTGAACGAGGAGGGAGGGGCCGCTGTGTGCTGCACCCCTTTGTTGCTTCTATAGCTGGGGCCAGGCAGCCCCTTTCCTTTGGGGATTTGAAACCCTGGAGCCTGTTTCCCTACAGGCTGGCCCTTCTCTGGCCAGTGAAGCCTGCCTAATGCACCCTGGGGAGGGTGATGCCTTAAGCAAAGTGTCTCGAGCCGGCCCTGCTGAAGCTGATCCCAGCTGGCCTGGAGCAAGTGGGAATTCATGTGTGTGTTGTAGCAGCAGGTGGGGAGAGCTCAGGAATGGCCAAGTGCAATGGCAGGACCCTGACTGGCTGTTATCAATCCCAGAAAGGGGCATGGAATGGTGGGGCTGGCCAGGGTCCAGTGACTCCGGGAAAAAAAGAGCTCCACTCCCCTGTCCCCTGCCTCTCAGCTGGGATGGGTGGCAGGACCCAACAGGAGTCAGGCCTTTCTCCCAGAAGGGCAGGGCCTGTAACTTGTCCTCCTAGAGGGTCAGTTCACTGGGGGAAATGGGTCCTGGCTACAGAGAAACCAGGCCCAGTCTCCCTTGGCAGTCAGAGATCTTGAGTTCCGGGGGCAGGAAGCAGAGGAGGGCCTGGGAGCAGTTCCCGCACAGGCAGATGGGGCTTGGGAAGCTTGAAAGTCTTTTTCTGCCACTCTCCTGTGCTAGCCCCATTCAACCACTCAGCAAAGCTAGACTCCACCCACTTCCCATCTCCTGCCTTTGCATGGGGTACCCTCATCCCATCTTCTATTTCCCTACAAGGTCCAATGCAAATGTCACCACCTCTGCAAGGACCCCCGTGACTCCTCCAGACAAGGTCAGTTGCTGCCCCTTCTTGGGTCCTACCCTCTTTTTTCTTTTTTCCATTACTAGGGTGTTCTCAGCTGAGTAATTATGAATTACCGATGGCAGTGTATCTTCTGTCTTCCTCTAGACTGTGAGCTCCAAAGATATCATCATTGCGGTCAGCATCTGTCATTCCTGCCTGCCTTGCCTCCAGATCCACTTCCTTCTGTAATAGCACCTGTGGTCTCCAGTCCCCGCCATGGCCCCCAGTGATGCTTGGCTCCTGGTCTCCATACCCTTGTGTTCTTCCCTCCCACACTGACCTGGGCTGAGTTGTGTGACCAATAGGACGTTACAGAAGAGAAGCAATGCAGCAGGGTGTGTGACTTCCCAGGGGACAGCAACAAGGGCCCTCTAGCTTCTGCCCTGTTCCCTTTTGTGCTGGTTGCTTGGATGAAGCCAACCGCCATGTTGTCAGGACACTCAAGGAGCCCCGTGAAGAGGCCCATGTGGAGAGGTGCTGAAACCTCCAGCCAACAGCACCAGCTGGCCAACTGTGAGATTAAGCTACCTGGAAAACGGATCATCCAGCCCAGCCAGGCCTTCGGATGACTGCAGCTTGGCTGACAGCTTGATGCCAACCTCATCACAGGCCCAGCTACACCACTGTGTTCCTGATCCACAGGAACCATGTGGTATGATATGTATTTGTTATTGTTTGGGGAAGAATTATTAACCAGCAAAAGAACCAATAAGTATCTCAGTTCCCCTTAGGAACTATCCTTCTTCCACTGTGTGTGGCCTTGGTGGAACTGGCACTTTCGGTGTTCCATCTTCCTTGGGCCAAGGGATGGGGGCCTTGACCCTAGAGAGGACAATGAGACCCTCTCTCTGGAATTTGTATCTTGAGCCAGAGAGACTAGATCAGGAAATGATTGGACTGATTTCCAGAAGCTACTTGACATCACGCACACACATGTAGAAACGCACATGCATATATATGTATAGACACATATACATATATACATATAAACACATACAAATATTTATGCACACCACATGCACATGCACCCATACATATATAAACATACATACGTATACACATGCACATATATTTTCCTTTTTTTGCCAAAGTTAGGTGCAGCCATCGCTAGCATCATCTTCACAGTGTCATCAGCAACCACACCACTCATATTAGGCCCTGGAACACATGTCATTCAGTAAGTGCCCAACCAGTGCATGTTGGATAAATTAAAATCCTAGAAATACGAATGAAGTCAGGGCTGCTTCTTGTGATCTTAACTTGTGTTTTGTTCATCGTCTTGGAGAAGATTTTGAAAGCCTGAGAATTGATGACCTTTGTTCTCTGTCTCCCTCCCTTCCCCACCTTACCAGAGGAGAGTAGCTTTGCGCTCAGTTACCTGCCACAGAAAGGTTCTGCTGCCAGGCAGGGAGTTGAAGGGGTCCGCAGACAGGCTGCCTGCATTGGTTTGGAAGCCCATGCTCCTTGAGCTGAGAACTGGGGTGAGAGGAAGGCATAAGCCTCAGAAGATAGCATGGCAGTGGTGGGGTTAGAGGGTAGAGAAGTGGTTGTTGTGAGCGGAGACTTTTTGAGCTTTTTGGGCTGTGACCTGCAGTAACTCAGCAGTGACCAGTATAGGTTGGCACCAGACTCTGGGAATCCTACACACCCCAAGGTATTGCTCTGTCCAGGACCTTGGGGGTATGAGAGAGGGAGCCCCACTAAGGGATGGAAATTGAATTTCCACCAGTCCAGCTCAGCAGGGACCTGAAATCAGATTTTTAGGGATTTGATTTAGGGGGGTGTGCCTTTTCTCCTATACTCAGGTTTGTGGAGTAAGTCTCAAAGTTACTACAAGGGCAGGAATTTCCATTTTTTGGTCTTTGTTCATTACTGTTTTACGAAGCCTGGTACATTGCCTAAAACACAGTAGGCACTCAATAAATATTAGTGCTTAAAGGCACATGTAGAAAATGAAAATTTCCTGGGTGCCTGCTAAGTGCTAGAGACTCTTGAAACTTCACTTGGATTCTTCTTTTCACACCAACACTTGAAACTTGGTATTTTCTTTCACATTTTATTTCTCCTCCTTTCCTTCCTTCATTTCTTCCTTCTTCCCTTCCCAATCCTTTTCCAGTTGTCTGAATGTATTTGCATGTGTTCTTGTAAGCAGTGTATTGTTATATGTGTGTATTTTCCATCTGTGTTAAGACTAGAGTGTCACTTCTCATCCTATTTCCCATCTTTTTCACTCACCTCATTTTGCCATCCACCAGCACCCAGACACTCCTGCCAGTGCTGGGGTCCTTAAATAGATCTCCTGGATTGGAACTTTGGAATATACGTCCAGGAGTGGGGCTGCTTGCTAGGTCCCTGCAGTGTCCTTGTGTAATTTAACCCAGAACGACTCCAGTGGCCCACACTCCCTACCGCAAGGCATGAAGCTTCCTTCTTTTCCACATCTGTGCCAACATTGGCCTTCCCTAGCTTTCTAACATGTTTCAGTTTCATAGAGTGATACTTTGTGGTTATTTTAACTTGCATTTCTTGCCCTGATTTGGAGGAAAAGAATTGAAGTCTCAGAAAAGTGATGTTAGTGAGTAGCTGGGTTTGTGTCCACCTACCCGAGGCTTAGGCTCGTGGGCCTGGATGGGCTGATGGCTCGCCAGCAGCCGGGCCAGACTGTGTGGGCACCGTCAGGAGAGTAGCCTTCTGCTGTGATCGAGCCCCACCTGGTGGCGCGGGAAGGGAAGGGGAAGGGGAAGAGGAGGGAAAGAAATGGAAGGGGAGAAATTTACCCCAGCAGCTGCACAAGGCCACGCCCTGCCAGTCATTGCACACATGGAGGACATGGGCCAGGCCTTAAGGGACTTAGGTTTAGCCTCTGCCTCTGGAAGGTGAAAGGAACTAGAATAGCTTCACCATTGAGGAGCCTATTGTTTTTAGCAAATGAAACCAGAACTTTGTTTTAAACAAAAAGCACTTAGTATATTTATTTTTAAAATGTACTTTAAACTACAGTACAATATACACATCTAAAGGGCATAAATCCCAAGTGTACAGCTCAATGAATTTTTTAAGCTAACTGGCCTCCAGTCGGTCACATACCGCCTTTTCCAAGGACAGCCACCATGCTGACTTCCAACACTATAGATTAGGCCTAGGTCTTTTTTTTTGGCCTGTGTTGAAGGTTGTATAAATTGAACTCTACAGGCGTTCTTTTTTGTATTTTGCTGCTTTTGCACAATATGGTGTGTATAATTCATCGATATTGTTTGGTCATTCTTGTTTTTATGCAGTATTCCATTGTATGATTATACTGCAAGATATGCTTTCTACTGTTG
This sequence comes from Rhinopithecus roxellana, assembly GCF_007565055.1. Taxonomy (NCBI): domain Eukaryota; kingdom Metazoa; phylum Chordata; class Mammalia; order Primates; family Cercopithecidae; genus Rhinopithecus; species Rhinopithecus roxellana. Next base: position 28,239,163 of record NC_044568.1, read on the forward strand.
CCTGATGGATATTTGGGTTGATTCTAGTTCCTGGTTATATAGAATAAAGTTGCTGCAAAATTTAGCACATGTCTATTGGTGCACATTTCTATTGGTGCACACATCCACTGGCACACACATCTATTGGTGCACATGTCCATTGGCGCCCACGTCTATTGGTGCACATGTCAATTGGCACACACGTGTGCACACGTCCATTGGTGCATACGTCTATTGGTGCACAAGTTCATTGGTGCTTATGTCCATTGGCACACACGTCCATGGGCGCACACGTTTGTTGGTTCACACGTCTGTTGGTGCACACGTCCATTGGTGCATATGTCTATTGATGCACACGTTCATTGCTGCACACATCCATTGGCGCACATGTCCATTGGTGCATACATCCATTGGTGCACACGTCCTTGGTGCATACGTCTATTGGTGCACACGTCCATTGGTGCACATGTCCATTGGTGCATACGCCCATTGGCGCACAAGTCTATTGGCACACATGCCCATTGGCACACATGTCCATTGGTGCACACCTCTATTGGTGCACAAGTCTATTGGTGCACACGTCCACTGGCGCACACGTTTATTGGTGCACATGTCCATTGATGCACACGTCTATTGGTGCATACATCTATTGGTGCACACGACCATTGGTGCACACGTCTATTGGTGCACACGTCCATTGGTGCATACGTCTATTGTTGCACACATCTATTGGTGCACACGTGCATGCAGTTCTGTTCAGCATGTATGCGTAGGAAATACCAGACCACAGAGCAGTGTATATTCAACTTTACTGGATGCTCCCAGTTTTCCTAAGTGGTTGTGCCAACCTGCAGGGGCAATGGCAGAATGTGAGAGTTCTGATTGCTCCAGATTCTCACCAATGGGCGTTGCCATTGCCAGTCTTTAGCCATTCTAGTGTGGGTAGTGATTCTGCATCGTGTTTTATAACTTGCATGTCCTGATGATTAATGACTTTTTTTATGTTTATTGGTCACTTGGCTATCCTCTTTTGTGAAGTTTCTATAATAATAGAAGACTTCTGCCTATTTTTTTCCACTGAGTGACCTGCCTTTTTCTTACCAATATATAGGAGTTAAAAATATATCACCTGGATAGAAGTCCTTTGTCAGATATGTTGTCAGAAGATGTATCTTCTCTTGCTTGTGTTGATGGCCTTTTCACTCTCTTAGTGATGTCTTGGATAGGCAGAAATTCTTTTCTTTTATTGAGACAGGGTCTTGCTCTGTTGTCTAGGCTGGAGTGCAGTGGCATGATCATGGCTCACTGCAGCCTTAACCTCCTGGGCTCAAGTGATCCTCCCACCTCAGCCTCCTGAGTAGCTGGGACTACAGGCATCCACCACCATCCCTGGCTAATTAAATACAGTTTTCTTTTGTGTAGACAGGATCTCTCTGTGTTGCCCAGGCTGGTCTTGAACTCCTGGCCTCAAGCGCTCCTTCCACTTCAACCTCCTAAAGCGCTGGGATTACAAGTGTGAGTCACTGCACCTGGCCAGAAATAATTCTGAATTCTAATATAATACAATTTATTAAATTTTTCTTTTATTATTGGAGCTTGTTGTGTTGTGTTCAAAATCTTTTTGCCTACCCCAAGGTCATGGAGATTGTCATCCACCAGTCTTCTAAAAACTTCCACAGTCTGCATCCATCTGGAATTGATTTTTGCATATGGTGGGAAGCAGAGGGTCAATATTTTTTCCATATGGATATTTAATTGACCAGCCTGATTTATTGGAAAGAACATCATTTCTCCACTGCACCACAGTGTCACCTTTGCCATAAACCAGGGGATAGTACACGCATGAATCTGTTCCTGGTGTATGTGTTTGTCTGTTTCTGTATCTGGTGGTAACTGTTTTAGAGAGTGCAATAGAATTATACTATTCATAAGGCAATTTCAGAGTCTGTAAAACAACCGTTTAGAGTGTGCTGCAGGTGGTGCTGTCTGCTGATGGACACTGGCTTGGGGCTGTCTGATAAAAATTACTTTCTCAATGTGACCTGTGAATCTTAGGGTTCACTGTGGGCTCGCCTAGCCGGGATGTCAGGAACATGAATCTGAGGCTTCTTACGTTTGTGACGTCCAAGAATGAAAGGACTCTGCACCCACAGAGGGAGCCGTGTAGCCTCAGCTGTTTTGAGTGGGGCAAGGTCTCTTCTCTGCTTTCATTTTCTTTCCCTTTTCCAGTTCATGCCGAATCCCAGAAAAGCCTTCAGTCCGGTGCTACAGGTGCATCTGGCATCTGAGAGGTGGGCTTCCCACAGCAGTTCCTCCTTGGAGGTTCTGGAGGCATCAGTCAGTCTCTTGAGGATGTGGCATTCAGCTCTGCAGGACTGGGCTAGATCTCTTGCTAACATTACTTCATGACCAGGGTTTTCATGTTGATGTACAGGTCCCCAAACAGGGGCCTTGGAGTTGCAGGGGGAGAAGCTCCCCAGGCCTGGCTCTGAATGTACCACTGGAGGGGCAGTGGGATGGGCCTGCCTCGCAGGGCCATCAGCCTGGGGCTCAAGCTCTGGCACTTTCACTGGGCACAGATGAGCAGCAGGGTGTGGCTCTGGGGGCAGGTCGAGGACAGCGTTAAGCATGTGGCTTCCAGCAGCGACTCTACCATGAACTCGGGGAATCACAAGGGATGCTCCACCCGTCTCTGGGCCTCTAACTCCACCTTTGGTCTCTGTATTATGGGTTGGGTTGTGTTCTTCCAATTGATATGTGGAAGTTCTATCCCCTGATACCTGGGAATAATCTTATCTGGAAACAGGGTCTTTACAGATATAATCATGTTAATAGAGTGGGCTCTAGTGTAATAGGACTGGTGCCCTTAAAAAGAGACAGAGGCACATGGAGAAGAGGGCCTTGTGTAGATGGGGGCAGAGACTGGAGTTGTGCTGCCACAAGCCAAGGAATGCTTGGGGCTGCAAGAAGCTAAAAAGATAAGGAAGACTCTCCCTGAGAGCTTTTGGAGGGAGCATAGTCCTGTCAACACCTGGACTTTGGACTTCTACTCTCCAGAACTGTGAGAAAAATGCCTGGGCTGGGGGTGGCAGCTCACACCTGTAATTCCAGCACTTTCAGAGGCCAGAGCTGGAGGATTGCTTGAGTCCAGGGGTTCGAGACCAACCTGGGCAACATGGTGAAACCCTGTCTCTACAAAACATAGCTGGGTGTGGTGGTACATGCCTGTAGTATCAGCTATTTGGGAGGTGGAGGTTGGAGGATTGCATAAACCCAGGAAATCAAGGCTGCAGTAAGCCATGATAATGCCACTGCACTCCAGCCTGGGTGACAGAGTGAGACCTTATCTCATAAAAAAAAAAAAAAAAAAAAAAAAAAAAGAAGTATCTGTTGTGTTAAGCCACCCAGTTGTCGTACTTCATTCTAGCAGCTCTGAGAAATGAATGTACCCTGTCTCTGGGCTTGCTTCTCCAATCTGTCCTTCACCACATCAGTTCCTGCTCCAAACCCATTAGTGGTTCTTCACTAATCCCTGGAACATCATGGATGCTGGCAACATCTCCCATCTAACCAATTCTAACCCAAATCCCAACTCATGCCTTTCTCTCTTTTGCTGTTTCCCACCACATCTCATGGCACACCCGACAATCATTCAGGCCAAAGGATGGCTCAAGGGTCATTCTTGAGTCCTTTCCCTCATGTCCACACCCAACCTGGTGACAAATTCTTCCAGCTCTACCTCCAAAATATCTTCTCAGTAATTTGCTTCTACCATGGTCATCCTACTTTAAGCCTCCAACCTTCTCTTTCTTGAACTGCACACTAGCCTCTTGTGGTAGGCTGATTGCAGAATTGCCCACAGTCTTGGACTACTCCCTGCATCCAAGTTATTTGAAACTCTTTTTTTCTATAGGTACCGGTTATTTCTCCATCCTTGAATTTGACCTGACCTTGGGACTTGTGTTGGGCACTGAAGACTAGAGTGAGGTGAGAGTGATTGTGTGCCATTTCTGAGCCTAGTACTCAGGAGACCTTGTGCACTTCTTGGAGTGCTGCTACCATGAGCACAAGCCCAGGCTAGCCTATTAGAGGAAGATCTGCATGGAACAGAGGCCAGCCATCCCAGACAAGGCCACACTAGATCAGCCAGACCCAGTTAACCCACTAGCTGACTGCAGATGTGTAACTCCAGCCTAGCTCAGCTAAGCCTGGCCAACTAAGATCAGCAGAGATGCTCAAACGACCAGTGGAATCACGATAATTTGTGCTGTTTTAAACTATATTTTGGAGGTTATTTGTTACACAGCTGTAGCTGACTGATATACCTCCATAATCATCTCCAGGTTTTCTTTTTCTTTCTCACAGAATATTTTCTTCTCTCAGAAGCCAGAGTACTTTTGCCCTCCAACATGATTTTCTGTTGCAACTAGAATTATCTCCAAACTCAGGACCATAGCCTCCAAGGCCTGACCCGATCAGTTCTCCCGACTCTTTCCTTTGTTCACTCTGCTTCCACCACACTGACCTTCCTGCAAGTCCCATGAACATGTCTTGGCTTTTGCCATCCCCTCTGCTGCAGCTGTCCCTTCAGATCTGCTCATAGTGGCTCCTTCTCATCTTTCAGGTACCAACCCAATCACTTCCTCCAGGAGGCCCGGCCTGACTACAATGACTAAAGCCATCCTCTCCTACCCTCCTTCCAGTCACTTTTCTTGCGTCCCACCCTGTTTTCATTTTCTCATTACTTGCTAAAATCTTTGTCATTACTTGCAAAAAAAAAAAAAAAAAAAAAAAAAAAAAAAAAAAGCCTTTTGCTGAAGTGCGTATTATTTGTATCCCCAACTAGAATGTCAGCTCAAATCAAAGCACTGCTTTGATTCACTGCTGTGTCCTTAGTAGTTATAACAGTTTCTGGCACATAGTAGGTGTTCAATAAATATTTGCTAAATGAATGGATAACAAATGAATAACAATAACCTTCAGCAGTGAGGGGAGCCTTTGTCGTGAAGCTTGTAAGCCCTTTGAGCATGTTAGCTCCTGCCACTGTGCTTTCTGTTAATCGTCGCTCCATTCAGACTGACCTACCTGCAGTTTTCCCACCATGCCACGCTGTCTCTGGCCTCTGAGCCTTTGTACATTCTGTTCCCTCTGTCTGCTCTTCCCTCCTATACAAAGATCCTGGAAACTCCTATTTACCCGTAAAAGTGTTATGTTAGACATCTCCTCCTTCGAGAAGCTTTTCCATCATCTGCTGCTCCTAGCCCATGGTGAAGGGCCTCCTCCTCCTGTTCTCTGAGGACATTGGATTCCCTTCACCTCACTCATCACATGGTGCTCTTAAATAGCTGGTTATTCCTTTGTCTTCAGGACTATAAACCCCATGTGGGCAGGACCAGGTCTTCTTAATGATGGCATCCCTGGACTACCATAGGGGCAGGGATGACACACCCATAGGTGGGTGCTTAGCAGTTATGTAATGGCTGAGTGTCAGGATTGAGGAATATGACTGGAGGCCAATGGACTAGAGGAGCTCAAGGTTTGCCCTCTTTCTCTGACCGCACATGAATCAAAATCTGTGAAAATTCAGGGACAATGTGGGCCCTGGGTGGATTTGGAGAAGTGGAGAGTGGATGCAGTGTTTGGGATCACATGCATCCTCCTGCTACTACCAACCTCAACACAGTGAGGAGAGTTCCTGATTGAGGCCAGAATGCTGGCATCTCCCTCAGCTTCTCTGTGACATCAGAAGGGCTGGGCTTCCCTTTTTTCTGAATACCTTTCTACACATTGGGGCTCCTAGTGAGTTGTGGAGGAATGGAACTGATGTATGACTCCAGCTCTTCAGGAAATGATCCAAGGGTCTTAGCGGACCATAAGGGAAGTATAGCACATCAGCCATATAATACAGCTGGTGGAGGAGAAAAATGAATACATAAAATCTACATGTCATCTTGAAGTCAGTCCTTATTACAAAAAAGGAATCCAGCCACTGGCTTCATGCCTTATTCTGGCTCCATTTTTGGCTATTGCATTTTTAAAACGGACACACTAAGGATACTGCAGAGATAATCAAACTGAAATGTATCACAGAAAACTGTGGAAAAAACAAATCTGAAGATGAAATGGTTAAATGGTCACTGTCATATTACATTGCTATGGTTAATATATCTGACATTTAACTTTTTAGGGCCATTTTATCTGTTGTTTAATTTGTTCCTCATCACTAGTCCTGCCTGAATGTGAATATTTACCAGACAATCAAGACTAGGGTCCTCAATGCAGGATAGTGGTTGGCATTGCTCTCTCTGGCTGCCAAATCTGTGATACTGAAGTGAAGGCTTCTGAGGATGCTTTCAGGTTTGATTTTGGCTGAGGTAATATTGACGAAGTGCCTGACACTTGTGATGCTCAGAAAATTCGTTTCCTTTCCCCTTTTTGCAGCACATTTCTACCCAAGGGACCAGTATTTGCTGGTGAGAGGGAGTATCTCTTAATCCTTTGCAGCTGTTTCCTTGGATTCTGGCTTGGGTCTCACTGTAGTTCTGTCTAAACATGGCTTGCTGGATCCCAAGTGTCCTACTTAGTAGCTGTGTGACTTTAGGCAAGTTACATGGGCTCACGCTTCTCTGGGCTGCTCGTTCCTTGGAGGGGTGTTGTATTCCTTAGTGGTGACAGCAACCCTAGGGTGGGCTGGCATGGGGTGGGGGAGGATTGGTCTGGCAACCTCCAGGGCCTCTCTCTGAGCCCCAGTGGCAATGACTTTCAGTGGAGAGAACTACTTACCTTCGAGGGATCACTTTAGAATCTCAGAGTAGGATACGGAAATTTAAAAGTACATGGAAGGAAAATCCCTGCTATTTTAGTATATGGAGTCAAGGAGTAACACCTGCTCGCAAGACTGGCTGGAGTAGTGGCTGCCCAGCGGAGATTCTGTATGGGAGTCTCTCTGGGGTGTGTCCTAGCTCTTGGAGACCCAGAGATCATTAGATGTTTAGGTTTGCCATAAGCAGATGTGGATTTGGTATTAGCAGCTTTTCCATGGGGATTGACATGCCTAGTTTTGGGGATCCCTCTCAGAAAAGCAGCGGCTGGAAAATCAGCTCCTCGTCTACCCCAGCGAACTATGAAACAGCCCACATTTGTATGGAGTTCTCGGTTGTCACTGACTGTGCTCCCTGCTTCACATGCAAGCTCTCACGTGCTCTTCACAGCACCCCTGCTCAGCACATACTGTCATTAACCCCATTCTACAGGCAAGGAAACAGGCACAGAAAGGTAAAGGAACTTTCCTAAAGTCACACAGCTATTAAGTAGAACACTTGGGATTCAGACTTGGTTGAAACACTTGCAGGGACTGGAAGGGCCTGAGTTTGTGACCTTGGTTGGCTAGCATACCCAGATGGGAAGGCTCTGTCTCAAAAGATTTCTGCAGGATTGGCCACAATCATGCAAGAGAGCAGGGCAGGAGACTAGGAGAAGATACTGTTTTCATCTCAACCCTGCCGTTTCTCATCTATGTGACTCTGAGCAAGTTTCTTGCCCTCTGCGGCTTCTTTTCTTGAAATGAATAAGGTCCTAGACTTGCTGATATTGAGGCACCTACCAGTTCTGAAAGGTTTCGGGCCCCTTTTGGGGTCTGTGGTTGTACGCACCCAAAGGTCTCCTTCCTTGCCTCCATATGTTGATAGCATTTCCCTCTCTCACTGCCCCTGATCAGTCCCCCACTCTGCACACAAGAAGGCCAGGTCCCCACAAAGCCAAGTCCTGCTCATGGGCGTGGGGCATGTGTGTGTGTTCTCAACCAGCCCCTTTACACTTTGTCCTTTCTAGTTTCCCTCTGAGGACCCTGGACCCCACCCCACTTTTTTTTTTTTTTTTTTTTTTTTTTTAAAAAAAAAAACTCCTAAGCCTTCCTTCCTAAGAAGCCCTTTCTAAGGATTCTTCTTTTGGTCAGGAGAAAAACTACAGTTTCTCCTAAGCTGGTTCTTGACTTGGATGTCAAGGACCAGTCTTACCGCAGCACAATGATCACACAACCGAGGCTTGTTTTCTGATTGCTTATTTTCTAAAGGGATGCACTAGGTTGGAAGGACTACTTGTAGTATGCCAGAGGATGGCATCTGGAGACAAAGGGTCCCATGACAGAAGGAGACTGAAGGTGGCGGCGAGAGGAGCTATTTAGAGTGCCACACTGCGTATTCCGGGGAACACCTTTTTAGCGTCTATGTCCCCTTCGACCATGTGGGGGTGGATATCCACATTCATTCCTGCATCCTTGCACAGCTTAAGCAAGGTCCGAATGTTCTCCTTGGACAACCTCAGGTATCTGTTCAAGAGAAGGCAAAAGAGGTCAGTTGAAGGTGGAGTCACAGCAGCTTCTAACTTTATTGAAAAGAGCTTAGATTTAAGCAGCAGTAAGTGTGGGTGCTCTGCAAGGGGCTGGCTCTCCTAGTCATCCGTGGAGCTGATAGAGACTTTATAAGACAGTGGGACACCCCACAAAGGAGGTGGGAGTTTGCATTGGTGTAACTCTTTTGGCAGTCAGTTGCCTCCAAAGAAAAAAACATTCATTATCTTTGACTCAGTAACCCCACTCAGGTTCTCAATGTATCCTAAGAAGAGAAGTCAATGGAAAGAAAAGCTATATAAATAAAAGATGTTCATTTTGGGATTGTCAACAACAGGAAAATGAGTAAATCCACTAACAGAGAAATAGTCAACCCGATAATGGACTACCTTATGTCAAGGAGCTTAATTAAAAAGCCATAGTTAGAATGGCATAAAGAAGATGGTGCCACATGGCTGTGACAGTACCAAGTGGTGAGAAAAGGCAGAATGTGAATTGTTACGTGATTTGTCACTGTCATGCGCACATACACTGAGAGAGGCCACAGGCCGAGAAAGATACAGACAGTGGAAATAACCGCTGAGCAAAGTTGCAGGCATGTAGAGAGCATTTGTTTCTTAATAATATCCACACAATTTAAAAATCAGATCATTGATCTAGAATATTAGCTAGAGCCCCAAAATTCTGATTGATACTGAAGAATGGGATCAATCCCACTTATACTGTGTGATCCAGAGAGCTTCTTATTCTACCAGCAACCCTGACCTTGGTCCCAGCTTTAGTATAGAGTGTAGGCCCCTACTCAGGCTGCCTGCTGGTTGCTTACTTTGCCACAGACTATGGGAGAGGCGCTGTGTGTTGATATAATGTGATTTTCTGCCTGTTAGGAATGGCCACTGTTCTTTAAGGTCTTCCCAGAGCCTACCTGTTCTTATGGCCAGCTCAGACTCCCTCACCAGTCCCCACACTTGGACTACTTTTTCCCTGATCAGCCTATGAGGGTCTCATGCATAAGTATATGGGGACACTTGTTAAGATCTCATCCTGGCCAAGCGCTGTGGCTCACACCTGTAATCTAGTGCTTTGGGAGGCCAAGGCAGGCGAACCACTTGAGAACAGGAGTTCAAGACCAGCCTGGGAAACATGGCAAAACTCCATCTCTACTAAAAATACAAAAATTAGCTGGGTTTGTTGCTGCACGCTTATAATCCCAGCTACTCAGGAGGCTGAGGCATGAGAGTTGCTTGAACCTGGGAGCTGGAGGTTGCAGTGAGCCGAGATCGCATCACTGCACTCTAGCCTGGGCGACAGAGAGAGACTGTCTCAATAATAATAAATCTCACTCTGAACCACTCCATTCTTTTCTTGGTTGTTTCTTGAATGGTTTCGTATGCTATCTCTTCAAATATTCTTTCCGTCTCTTTGGAGGGCAGGAGTCCTGTCCAAATCTCTTTTCCCCCACCATGGAACCCAGGTAGGCTGCTTGTTGCCCAGAGTCAATTAGAACCACATGGTCCATCTGAAAGCTATGGCCAAAGTCATCCAGTCATGGAACCAACCAGCAAGGGCAGTCTGCTGAGGTCTCTGCCTGTTCATCTTGAAGCCAGTTAACCTTCTGCCCGTCAGTGAGCAGAGCAGGACTTTGTGATGGGGTTATTAGATCACTAGACATTTGAGGCCATCTTAAACCTACAGATGAGTTTACTGATGTCAACCCTACAAGGATGATAACAACTACATTACTCTGTTGTCTTGTTTCCTTATTTGCTAAAGTTTCCAAACTTTGTCAGTTACAACTTTACGGTAAAGGAAAACACTGGGCTAGGGAGAAGGATGCTTGTTTTTGGAGGCAGCGGGGGGGGGGGGGGGAATCTGGGCTCCACTGCTGAAACCCAGAAAGCCCTGATAAACAGGACAGACAGCAAGTGAGAAGGGAGACTCTTTGGGAAGAGCAGTAAATAGCAAATGGTTTCACACTTTGTTCATGATCCCTTAGACAGTCTAAAAGCCCAAACATGCAGCAGGTAGGTCACTGGGGATGGTGGCTACCATCACCAGCAACTCAACCCCACAGTGCAAAGGATCGTAGGGAAATCTTCCTGTTAAGACAAAGCCACATTCTTTCCTTTTTGAGTAATATTGAAACAAATGGAAATATTGGGAGGGTTGTTGAAAGGTGTGGCATCAAAATGGCAGCACCTAAATGACATGTCCATTCAGGCGATGGTCTACCAGCAGGTGAGCTGCTGAAGACCCACTGGCTTGAGCCCCGGAGCAGTCCTTTGGGACCAAAGGGCAGAGCTCAGCCACACCAAGCCCCTACTCCTAGATCTTCAGGTTAAGCCAAGGTGTTTGAGCTGGAGACAGGAGTAAGCAAAGCCTGTTCCAGGATCCCACCCCTCTGCCCAGGGGGTGGCAGCTCTCACCGGCAGCTCAGCACCTCCTCTGGCTTCAGCATCCTTATGGTTTCCATCTTAGGCTCGGTGCTTTTCTCCATGAGGCTCTTTAGCTTGCGTTCGTAAGCCGTGTCAGGCATCTTGTTGGACCAGTCTCTCATGAAGGTTGCCCTCCGGCTGCTAAAGGTACCATCCTGTAACATGGGATCTAAGACAACGCTTTGTCGACGGAATGGGTTTGGCCGCTGAGTAGACTCTGGGTCGACTGCATCCTTGATATCTGTATCTGAAATTGGACAGATGTCATCAAAGAGTTAGATCATGGGAGGCTTGAGAGGTGGGGTAAGCAGGAAGGGGATGAAGGCTGTAGGGATACATGGACTTCAAACAATACCTGTTCTGAGATATGAGGTCTTTTCATGGCTTTCACAGGTTCTCTACACCCCTTCCCCACTTTCTTTTTTTGAGACTGAGTTTCCTCACTCTGTGGCCCAGGCTGGAACGCAGTAGCACAATCATACCTCACCGCAGCCTCTATCTCACAGGCTCAGTGATCCTCATGCTTCACCCTCCCATGTAGCTGGACCTATAGGCACATGCCTCCACTCCTGATAAACTTTTATATTTTTGTAGAGATAGGGTTTTGCCATGTTGCCCAGGCTGGTCTTGAACTCCCGGGCTCAAATGGTCCACCTGCTTTAGCCTCCCAAAGTGTTGGGATTACAGGCGTGAGCCACCGCGCCTAACCCAGGTTCTCCTTCTTTGTTTGTTCAATCCTTTTTCCCCTCCCTCCTTTCTCCTTGCCTTGTTCCAACTCCCTTCCTTTCCGTCTTTCCCTCTTTCTGCTTCTTTCTGTCTGTTCTCTCCATCCTCCCCAGTGGGAGTTCCCCTAAGTGGAATGTGCGTAGAGGAGGTAACCTAGAGGATATCTTCTGATATCCCAGGGAAGGTATCAGAAGAGAAAAGTTTTGAGCTGGGTTTGAAAGGGCCAATAGTTGATCAGTTAGAAAAGGAAGGAAAGGATCACAGGCAGAGGAACAGAATGTGTGAAGGCACAAATACACGAAATGAAATGGTGAGTGTCTGATGTGACCCAAATATGGGGTTTGTACCAAACAAAATGTTGTTGGACTTGCAGGGGTGCCCAACATTTTGGCTTCCCTGGGTCACATTAGAAGAAGAATTTTCTTGGGCCACACCTAAAATACACTAACACTAATGATAGCTGATGAGGAAAAAAAAAAAAAAAAAAAAAACGCAAAAAAAAAAAACTCGTGATGTTTTAAGAAAGTTTACAAATTTATGTTGAGCCACATTCAAATCCATCCTGGGTCCCATGTGGCCAGTGTGAAGGTTGGACTAGAGCTTGGACACCTTAATATTTTTTTCTTGCTAAATTTCCTTCTAAGTGTTTTATGTATTTTTACTCAGGAGGATGGAATATTTTGTACTCATTTCCATTTCTAACTGGTATGACAAGCATATAGAGAAAAGTCTACCGTTTGTTTTTTTTTCTTGAGATGGAGTCTCGCTCTGTCACCCAGGCTGAAGTGCAGTGGTGCGATCTCAGCTCACTGCAAGCTCCACCTCCTGGGTTCACGCCATTCTCCTGCCTCAGCCTCCCCAGCAGCTAGGACCACAGGTGCCCGCCACCACGCCTGGCTAATTTTTTTGTATTTTTAGTACAGATGGGGTTTCACCGTGTTAGCCAGGATGGTCTCGATCTCCTGACCTCATGATCTGCCTGCCTCAACCTCCCAAAGTGCTGGGATTACAGGCGTGAGCCACCATGCCTGGCTAAATATACTGTTTTTTAAAAACTATATTTGTCAGCTGGGCATGCTGGCTCATGTCTATAATTCCAGCACTTTGAGAGGCAGAGGCAGGTGGACCATTGGAGCCCAGGAGTTCAAGACTAGCCTGGGCAGCATGGATTGAGGCCAGGAGTTCAAGACTAACCTGACAAGACTAACAAAGTGAGACTCCATCTCTACCAAAAAAAAAAAAAAATTAGGGGTGTAGTGGCACATGCCTGTTGTGCTAGCTACTTGTGAGGCTGACTTGGCAGGACTGCTTGAGCCCAGGAGGTCAAGGCTGCGGTGAGCTATGATCACACCACTGCACTTCAGCCTGGGTGACAGAGCGAGAGACCCTGTCCCAAAAACAAACAAACAAACAAACAAAAAACTATACTTGTCTAGTATACCAGCAACCGCAGTAAATTTTATTACTTTTTAACTAGAATTTCATGAGTTTTGCAGATATACAATCATATTAGGGGGAAAAAATGAACGTATCATTCCTCCAATATTTATCAAAATTATATATTCTTTTTAATATATATTACATTTGACAGACCCTCTAAAACATTGCCAATAATGATGATAGGGATTAAGCCTCATTTTGTTCTGGATTTTAAGTAATTTGGGCATTGCATCTTTTAGAATGATATTTGCCCCTATTTGGGGTATATGTTTTATCATATTTTAGTGGTTTATCCCTGGTTAACATAGAGTTTTTACTGGTGATAATTGCTTGATTCTACTCATTGCATTTTTTTTTTTTTGCCATCTACTGATATAATTACATTTTTTCCTTTAATATGTTGATGTAATAAATTGTGTTCTTAGACATCCTCATAATGAACCACTTCTTACCTGCTGTAATAAAGCCCACTTGTTCATGGTGGAATTCATTTCAGACATTGTACATGTGATGTGTTTTCATACATTGAGTATATTTGCTAAAAATTTCTAGATTTTCGCATTTATATTATTGTGAGATTGGCCAACTTTTTTGGTATAAGTTTTAATATTAAAGTTCTGCATTAATTTAATAGCTTGTTAAATTAGTGCAGAAATGTCTATATTTTAGGCAGTCTGTAATAGTTGAAGTAACGTTAAAATTATTTGCTCTTTAAATGTTAAAACCTTGCATGAAACCATTTGTCTTAGTGCCATTTTTTAGTGGAAAAATGTTAATTATTTTTCAACCTTCCCTGCAGAAATTGCCCTATTCAATTTTTCTGCTCTTTATTGTACCAATTTTGATAATATATAGTATAATAGAAAATCATCCATTTCCTTTAGGTTTTAAAATGTATTGTATATTGTATAGAGGTATAGTATTCTATTACAGTTCTTTTATTTTATTTACATCCTTTCTCATATAAAATCTTGTATATTTTACTCTTCCTTTTAACAAGGCTTATGATTACTTCATAGCAATTGCTTTCATGTCACTTGCTTTTTCAAAAAGATAGCTTGATACTTAGGCTTTTAACAACTTTTGATCTTGATATTATTCATTAACCCCAGCCAGTATTTAATATATTAATTTTCTCTTTTTCATAATTCTTCTACTTACTAAATTAATAAAAGTGTTGGCAATTTCTTTTATTATGTGTTTTATAAAGAATTATTACCTTTAGTTTTTACTGTACATTTTCTTCTGAGCATACATTTTGCCTTTGTCTCATAGGTTTTGGTATGAAACAGGCTTATTTCATTAGTTATTTTCTTTGATACAAGCGTAATTTGGATGTATGTTTTTTAATTTCCAATTTTTAAAGTTGAGGGTTATTTCTAATTGTTGGTTTGAGATGATGTAGGTAGCCCTAAAATCTTTACTTTTGTGATTGTTAGTATTTTCTCCGTGATGAAGCACACAGGTGATTTTTGTAAATATTGTTTGGATATAAAAAAATACATGTTCTCTATTCAGATGTAAAGCTATGGTTTGTTAACTGCATAGTTACATTCTTCTGTGTATTTCCTGTTATTGTCTATATGATCTTCTATTTGTTTCTGAAGGAGGTGTATTAAAATTTACCCCCATAGTGGAGAGAATGGGAGGGAGATATGGGTTGAAAGGCTACCTATCCAGTTACTATGCTATGTTAGTCTGTTCTCATGCTGCTGATAAAGTTGTACCCAAGACTGGGTAATTTATAAAGGAAAGAGGTTTCATTGACTCACAGTTCCACATGGCTGGGGAGGCCTCACAATCGTGGCAGAAGAGCAAGAGAGGTCTTACACGGCAGCAGGCAGGAAGAAATTGTGCAGGGGAACTTCCAGTTATAAAACCATTAGATCTCATAAGACTTATTCACTATCACAAGAACATCATGGGAAAGACCCACTCCCATGATTCAATTACCTCCCACCAGTTTCTCCCACAACACTTGGGAACTGAGGGAACCACAATTCAAGATGAGATTTGGGTGGGGACACAGCCAAACCACATCACATGCTCACTACTTGGGTGATAGGATCATAGGATCATTTATACACCAGGCGTCAGCGACACAGAATTTACCCATGTAACAAACCCGCACATGTACTCCTAGAACCTAAAAGTCAAAAAATAAAAATAAAATAAAATGGACCACCATAACTGTATCTTTAACAGGTTCTCCCTGCATTTCTAAATGTCTTGCTTTATTTATTTAGCTTCTACATTTTTTGATGCATGTAGGTTTATGGTTATTACTTATTCTAACATTTAAAAAGGTCTCTCTTTTACTCTATGTGTTTCTTTTAGCCTCAGTTCTAACTCATCTACTTGCACTTCCTTGTGGTTTCTTTGCTTTTCCTTTTGTCGTCAACCTTTCTATCTCACCTGGTTTTAAATGTTTATCTAGATTTTGATTTTAAATTACTTGCCAATATGTTGTTTCTAGTCTCTCCTAGAGAATTTTCTGCAGATGAAAGAATGTATGGCTTATAAAAATCCCTAAATATTTCTGAATCTACAAATATAATTCATTTGTTTGATAGTGACTTATGTGAATTGGGGCAGTATTATGGGGGTTTTCATTCTTTGCAATGCATATGTGCTATTCCACTTCCAGGTTGATGGCAGGTTGATTTTTTTTCCCCTTATAAGTAAATTATTCTGTCTGTAAGCTTGTAAGATTTCATCAACAAAGTTTGGGAATTTTATCAGGATATTCCTAGTCGAAATGCATCTAGACCTCCTACAATTACATAAATGTGGAGACAGTGGCCTGAGGAGTGGGTGTGACCTGCCCAAGATGTCGCAATGAGTTAGTGGCTGAATTAGGACTCTTTATGGCACATGGTGTTCTGGCATCGTAGCTGGTCCTTGACAGGGTGATAAGGTCAGGTGGCCTCAGCAGTCCGTTTGCACGTGCAGAAAATTGGCGCTATGCTATGGGAGGATCATGAGCTGCACATTCTCTTTTACACGAATAAGGAAATTCCTTGGAGAAAGGGCAATTGCCTTTCCTGAAACATCTGATCCTCTTCCGTGCAAGGTGGATCTCATGAAGGAAAGAGCAGTAGCAATATAAAAAGTAATGACAATTACACAGATTAGCTGACATGTGTTGAGTGACTCACATACCAGGCAGCGTTCAAGGGCTTTCTGGCAGTGGGGGCACATCAGTCTCACAACCACGTCATGTCCATTTGACAAAGGAGAACACTAGGATCAGAGGGATTAGGTAATGTGCTCAAGATGCCACAGATTATCAGTGGTGAACTGAGGACCTGAGCCCACATTGTCAGAGCCTTTTTCTGGAAGCCTGTCCTGGCCACTCTTTTGGACAAAAATGACCCACATTCCTGGGTTTGTGGCTGAAGAGATAGGTTATATTTCTAGTGAGCCATGTTCGGGACACCAGAAGCTCACTTTGCGCTCGTGGAGACAAAAGGGGGTATGGCCTTCTAGCCCTGTGCATTAGGGGATGTATCCTTGGCCTGGTGTCTACACAATATCCTGGACATAGGTGCCCATGGAGGGAATTCCCTTTCCCAGTCTAGCTACTCACACTTTACTAAGATTTACTTTGGCAAGGTGTTACAGTTGTTTTCCCAGGATCTTTTCCTGGCTCATAGCCAGAGCAAACTTTCTAAAATTTAAATTCAACTTAGTAATTTCCTTCGTAAAACTTTTCAGTGACTTGTTATTGCATTCAATAAGGTTTAAGTTTTGGAAAGGCCAATTTGAGACTTCTGCTTTCAGTCAAGATGGGGTAGCAGGAATTGGATTTATCCTTCCACCTTAAGCAATTAAAAAACTGGGCATGTTATATGAAATAGCAGTTTTTAGACATTGGACAACACGCAACATAGGGCAGTGATCCTTGAGTGAGGGGAAAGAAATGAGGGGAGCCTCATGATTGCCCCAGCCTTCAGTTGGAAGATGCTTCCAGGTTGCAGCATGGGGTTGCAGAGAAGCCTAGACAGAGCCTAGGAGTCCCCTTGAGTTGAGGAGAGAGACCAGATAATTTAGGTAAACTGTAAGAGCTAGAAGAACAGGAAAAAGCTGCACCAAGAACTGCAGAGTTATGCAGATTCCCCTCAGCTGAGGACTAGCCAGAACAAGCCAGAAAAGAAAGTACTCCAGTGAAAGAATTGGTAGACAAGAATACGACAACAGCTAGTATGGCATACTCCTGTTATGCCCTCCAAGGCAAGGTCACATTAAGAAGAGACACAGAAGATTTAAAATGACCCAAATTGAAATTCTAGAGATGAAAATGACAGTGTTTGAAATGAAAAATTCTATTGGATGGGATTAACAGCAGATTCGGTATTGAAGAAGAAAGGATTAGTGGACTTGAAAGTATAGCACAAGAAACTGTACGAGATGAAACACAAAGAGAAAAGACTGAAAGATGAAGAAAAACACAAGATGAATTTTGGGACTTTAAATATGTGTAATTTGGGTGCCTGAAAGAGAGGGGAGAGAATGGAGAAATGAAATAAATTTGTGAAGAAATAATGGCCAGCAAATTGGTAAAATTTGATGAAAACTGTAAACCAAGAATTTCAACAAACCCCAAATACAAACACAAGAAACATTAAGCAAATGACATTAAGGCACATCATAAGCTCCTTTCTTAAAAGAAAATCTTAGAAGCCAGAGGAAAAAAACACTTTACAGAGGAACAAAAATTAGGAAGAGAGTCAGCTTCCCATTGCAAACAAGCCAGAGGATGGTAGACCAAACTTTAAAGTATTGGATGAAGAAAGGTTGACAATCTAAAATTCTACACTCAGCAAAAGTGTCTCTCAGAAACAAAAGTGAAATAAAGACCCTTCTGGATATACAAAAGCTATACAAATTTATTACCAACAAAGCCACACCACAAGATACATTAAAGGAAAATCTTCAGGTAGAAGGAAAATTATTCCAGACAGAAATCTGGATCCAATGAAGAGCACTGGAAATGTTAAATGCGTGAGTAAACACAAAAGTCGCTTGGAAACGTAATTGCTTAGGGCAAAAATCATAACACTTGTAGGATTTATAATATGGAAAAATACAATGTGTGGCAACAACAGCATGTAGAAGGGGAGAGGAGAAATGGAAGTATACTCTCGTAAGGTTCTTATGCTTTACATAAAATGAAGATAGACTGTGCTAGTTTAAAGATGTATACTATATACATTAACATCATCACTAAAATGATTTTGTGTTTTTTTAATATGGAGTCTTGCCCTGTCTCCCATGCTGGAGTGCAGTGGGGTGCAATCTTGATTCACTGCAATTTCCGCTTCCCAGGTCTAAGCGATTTTTCTGCCTCAGCCTCCTGAGTAGCTGGGATTACAGATGTGCGTCACCACACTTGGCTAATTTTTGTATTTTTTTTTTTTTTTTTTTTGAGATGGAGTCTCACTCTGTTGCCCAGGCTAGAGCACAGTGTCACGACCTCGGCTCATTGCAACCTCTGCCTCCTGGATTCAAGTGATTCTCCTGCCTCAGCCTCCTGTAGCTGGGACTACAGGCACGCACCACCATGCCTGCCTAATTTTTGTATTTTTAGTAGAGACGAGGTTTTGCCATGTTGGCTAGGCTGGTCTCGAACTCCTAACCTCAGGTGATCCACCCACCTCCGTCTCCCAAAGTGCTAGGATTACAGGCGTGAGCCACTGCACCCGGCTGCAACAAAGAGTTATAACTAGGAAGCTAATGAAGGAGATAAAATGGAATCATAAACAATATTTGGTCTAAAAGAGGGCAGGAAAAGAAGAAAGAAAAAGCAAAGAATAGATGGAACAAGCTAGAAACACATGCGAAGATATGTGTTGTTTAATTTCCACATATTTTTTAATTTTCTAATTGTTCTCATTTTATTGACTTTTTGTTTTATACCTTTGTGGTAAGAAAAGATAGTTAATATAATTTTAGTCTTCTTGAATTTGTTAAGATGTGTTTTGTGCAGTGCAATAAAATTAGAAATCAAGACCAAGAAAATCACTCAAAACCATACAATTTCGCTGAGCACAAGGGGTATGCCTATAATTCTAGCACTTTGGAAGGCCAAGTAAGGCAGATCACTTGAGCTCAGGAGTTTAAGACCACCCTGGGTAACATGTCAAAACCTCATCTCTACAAAAAAATACAAAAATTAGCTGGTCATGGTGGTGTGCACCTGTAATCCCAGCTACTTGAGGGGCTGAAGTGGGAGGACTGCTTGAGCATGAGATGTCTAGGCTGTAGTGAGCCACGATCCTGCCACTTCACTCCAGCCTGGGTAACAAAGTGAGACCTTATCTTAGGAAGAAAAACCCCATACGATTTCATGGAAATTAAATAGCCTGCTCCTGAATGACTTTTGGGTAAATAATGAAATTAAAGCAGAAATCAAGAAGTTATTTCAAACAAATGAAAATAAAAATAGAATATACCAGAATCTCTGGGACACAGCTAAGGTAGTATTTAGAGGGAAATTTATATCACTGATCACTCACATCAAAAAGTTAGAGAAATCTCAATTTACCAACCTAACATCACATCTAAAAGAACTAGAGAACCAAGAGCAAACCAACCCCAAAACTAGCAGAAAACAAGAAATAACCAAAATCAGAGCTGAACTGAAGGAGACCGAGACACACACACAAAAAAACATTTATAAGATCAAGGAATCCAGGAGTTGTGGGTTTTTTTTTTTTCTTTTTAATTTTTTTCTTAATACAGATAGGATCTCACTATGTTGCCCAGGCTGGTCTTGAACTCCTGGGCTCAAGGCATCCGGCATCCGCCCCTCTCGGCCTCCCAAACTGCTGGGATTATGGGTGTGAGCCACCACAGCCGGCCTGGTATTTTGAAAGAATTAATAAAACACATAGACTGCTAGCTAGACTAATAAAGAAGAAAAGAGACAGGATCCGAATAAACATAATTAAAAACTACAAAGGAGATATTACCACTGACACCACAGAAATACAAATAACCATCAGAGAATATTATGAAAACCTCTCTGTACACAAGCTAGAAAATCTAGAAGAAATGGATAAATTACTGGACACATACACCCTCTCGAGACTGAACTGAACCAGGAAGAAACTGAATCCCTGAACAGACTAATAATGAGCTCCAAAATTGAATCAGTAATTAACCTACCAACAACAACAACAAAAGAAGCCCAGGACCAGATAGATTCACAGCCAAATTCTACAAGATGTACAATGAAGAGCTGGTACCATTCCTACTGAAACAATTTCAAAAAATTGAGAAGGAGGGACTCCTTCCTAACTCTTTCTATGAGGCCAGCATCATGCTGATACCAAAATATGGCAGGGACACAACAAAAAAAGAAAACATCAGGTCAATTCCTTGAACATTAATGCAAAAAGCCTCAACAAAATACTGACAAACCAAATCTGCCCAAGAAAAGAAACTGTCAACAGAGTAAACAGACAACCTACAGAATAGAAGAAAAAAATTAAACTATCGAGTCTAACAAAGGTCTAATATCCAGCACCTACAAAGAACTTTAACAAACTTACAAGAAAGATAAAACAAAAAAAAAAGTGGGCAAAGGACACGAAAAGACACTTTTCAAAAGAAGACATACATGCAGCCAACAAGCATATGGAAAAAAACCTCAACATCACTGATCATTAGAAAAATGCAAATCAAAACCACAATGAGATACCATCTCACACCAGTCAGAGTGGCTTTTATTAAAAAGTCAAAAAATAACAGATGATGGTGAGGTTGTGGAGAAAAGGGAATACTTATGTACTGCTGATGAGAGTGTAAACTGGTTCAACCATTGTGGAAAGCAGTGTGGTGATTCCTCAAAGAATTAAAAATAGAACTACCATTTGACTGAGCAATCGCATTACTAGGTATATACCCAAAGGAATATAAATCAGTTTACCATAAAGACACATGCACACATACGTTCACTGCAGCATTATTCACAAAAGCAAAGCATGGAATTGACTTAAATGTCCACATATGGTAGGCTGAATAAAGAAAATATGGTACATATACAGCACGGAATACTATGCAGCCATAGAAAGAACAAAACCATATTTTTTGGAAGAACAGGGATGGAGCAGCAGGCCATTATCCTTAGCAAACTGATGCAGAAACAGAAAACCAAAGACTGCATGTTCTCACTAATAAGTGGGAGCCAAATGATGAGAACACATGGCCACATAGAGGGGAACAAAGGAAACTGGGGCATACCTGAGGGTGGAGGGTGGGAGGAGGAAGAGGATCAGGGAAAATAACTAATGGGTACATCACCTGGGTGATGAATAATCTCTACAACAAACCCCCATGACACAATTTACCTATGTAACAAATCTGCACATGTACTGCTGCACTTAAAAAAAAATGACTTGTGGTCCAACATATGACCACTTCTGGAGAATATTCTACATACATTTGAGAAGAATGTGTATTATGATGGGATGTATAAACATGTGTTAGGTCCATTTGGTCTACAGTTTTGTTCAAATCTGCTGTTTTCCTTATTAATTTTCTGCCCGCATGACCTACCCATTGTTGAGAGTGAAGTGTTAAAGCCCCCACTATTATTGTGTTGCTGTTTATTTCTCCTTTCAGTTCTGTTAATTTTTAAAATATATTTAGGTACTCTGATGTTGAGTGAATAAATATTTCAATTGTTATGTCTCCTTGATGAATCAATCCCCTGTTACATGACAACCTTCTTTTTTTCTTGTGACAGTTTCTGACTTAAAATCTGATATTAGTATAGCCACTGATGCTCTCCTTAGGTTACCATTTGCATGGAATATCTTTTCCAATTCCTTCTTTTTCAGGCCGTGTGTGTCCTTAAAGCTAAAGTGAGTCTCTCATGGGCAGCATATAATTGGATCTTGTTTTTATTAAATTCATTCAGCCAGTCTATGTCTTTCAATTGGAGCATTTAATCCATTTATATTTAAAGTAATTATCAATAGGTAGAAACTTACTGTCATTTTGGTCATTGTTTTTTGACTGCTTTGTAGTTTATTTCTTTCTTTTTTTCCTCTCTTGATGTCTTCTTTTGTGATTTAATGAGTTTTTGGAGCAGTATGTTTTTATTTATTTTTCTTTCATTTATTTACTACAGGTTTGTTTTTTGTGGTTACCGTAAGGCTTGTACAAAACATTTTTTTATTTTGAGATGGAGTCTCACTCCGTCGCCCAGGTTGGAGTGCAATGGCATGATCTCAGCTCACTGCAACCTCTGTCTCCCAGGTTCAAGCAGTTCTCCTGCCTCAGCCTCCTGAGTAGCTGAGGCGCATGCCACCACATCTGGCTAAATTGTGTATTATTAGTAGAGATGAGGTTTCATCATATTGGCCAGGCTGGTCCTGACCTCGTGATCCACCCCCTCAGCCTCCCAAAGTGTAGGAATTACAGGCGTGAGCCACCGTGTCTGGCCATAAGACATTTTATAGTTATAACATTCTATTTTAAACTGGTAACAACTTAACTTAGATCATATACAAAAACTATACTTTTACGCTCCACCTGTCATTTTAGGTTATTGATATAACAGTATACATATATTTTGTATTGTGTATCCATTAACAAATTATTATAGTTATAGTTAATTTTAATACATTTGTTTTTTAGCTTTTATACTAGAGTTGAAAGTCATTCATATATCACCATTATGATATTAGAGAATTTGAAATTTGACTATATATGTATCTTTACTAGTTAATTTTATACGTTCATGTGTTTTACATTGTTAATTAGTGTCCTTTTATTTCAGTTTGAGGAACTCACTTTATGATTTCTTATAAGGCAGGTTCAATGGTGATGAAAACTCTCACTCTTTGGGAAAGTCCTTTCCTTTTATTTCTAAAAAACAGCTTTATCAGGTACAATATCCTTGGTTGGCAGCTATTTTCTTTCAATATTTTAAATATTTCATTCCATTCTCTCCTGACCTGCAAGGTTTCTCCTGAGAAATCTACTCATAGTCTTGTGGGGGTTTCCTTGTGTATGACAAGTAGCTTTTTTTCTGCTGCTTTCAAAATTCTTTCATTGTCTTTGACTTTTGACAATTTAGTTATAATATGTCTTGGTGCAGACCTTTTGGTGTTCAACATATTTGGGGATGACTGGGCCTCATGAATCTTAATGTACATCTCTTTCCTCAAATTTGGAAACTTTACAGCCATTATTTCTTTCAATACATTTTATTATGCTATTCTCCTTCTTAGACGTCCATAATATGTATTGTTTCACTTGCTAGTGTATCATAAGTCTGTTGGCTTCCTTTATTCTTTTTCAGTCCTTTTTTTTTTTTTTTTTTTTTTACTCCTCTGACTGAATAATTTCAAATGACATGTCTTTAAATTCACTGATTCTTCTGTTTGATTGAGTCTGCCATTGAAGCGCTCTATTGGGTTTTTCAATTCAGACATCTTGGTCTTCAGCTCCAGGAACTGTTTTTTGGCTTTTTTTTTCTGATGGAGTTATGCTCTTGTTGCCCAGGCTGGAGTGCAATGGTGCGATCTCGGCTCACTGCAACCTTTGCCTCCTGGGTTCGAGCAATTCTCCTGCCTCAGCCTCCTGAGTAGCTGGGATTACAGGCACGCACCACCACACCTGGCTAACTTTGTATTTTTAGTAGAGATGGGGTTTCTCCATGTTGTTCAGGCTGGTCTTGAACTCCCAGCCTCAGATGATCTGCCTGCTTGGCCTCCCAAAGTGCTGGCCTTTTTTGGCTTTTAAAAAATGGTTTCTATTCCATTGCTGAACTCATTTTGCCCAAGTATTGTTTTCCTATTGCATTTAGTTGTTGGTTTCCTTGTAGCTCGGTGAATGTCCTTAAGAGGATTACTCTGAATTATTTGTCAGTCAGTTCATAGAGCTGCATTGCTGTAGAATTAGTTATTGGAGCTTTATTAATTTATTTTAGTGGTGTAATGAAGAAACTCTACTTATTTGTTTATTTGTAGAGATGGGGGTCTCACTATGTTGCCTAGGCTGTTCTCAAACTTCTGGCCTCAAGTGATCCTCTTGCCTTGCCCTCCAAAAGTTCTGCGATTACAAGCACGAGCCATGCTGCCTGACTCAAAACTCACTTTAAATATAAAGGCATAAATAACTGAGGAAGGTCAATGTGGCAGTCATAGAGGTTGAAAGCAATTGGTGATTCTTATAGGTGGATGAGGATCATGGTTAAGCTAAGATATTGGTTGTGAAAATGGAGAAGAAGAGAAAGAGATTAAAGATATTAAGGAGGCAGAAGCTACAGGACCCAGTCACTGGTCATGAAGGGAGAGTGAGGCAGAAGTGATAGGATAGACTCTGACATCCAACTTCCACATTGAGATAGTAACATTTCCTGGGAAGGTGCATGTAATGTAATGTAATCAGGATGTGCTTTGCCTATGGCAACCCAAGCTAACATCAGGCATGGTGTATGTGACTATCTCTAGGCCCTTCCTAGGGGCTGCTTTGTTTTGAACTTGTCTGCCAATTCAGATCATACCCATTCATTTTAGTCCTCTTGCCAGTCTACACCAGAGGCTCTCCTTACCGTGCCTAGGCTCAGCCCTGACTAGGTTCTGGGTGCCACATCTTGAGGCCCAGACTGTTCCAGATGCTGCTGAGCACTTTTTGCACTTGGGCTTGCCCATTTGCAACCAGTGGTCATTTGTAACCCACTGGCCATTGGTCTTATTACATCAGGAGAGACAAGGCTTCTTCATTCTCCCATAGAGTGGATTCGACTTGAATGGTGGAAAGAAGGGAACTGCAGGGAACCAAATGGGTGTCAAGTCAACCTGACCTGCTGGCATCCTTGTGCAGTGAGATGGAAATAATTATTTAATCAGCTGGTATGGGTTTCTTTCAGGGAGTGAATTGTTTAAGAAAATGTCTTAATAGACTACTTTGAGTGTGGAACAAGACAAATGAAACATGGTTCTCTTCAAGTAAAAAGCCAATGGAAAAGTGTTAGGTGGAGAAGGAAGAGCAGGGAGGAAAGAGAAGAGGAAAGAGAGAGGAAGAGGGAGAACTGAGCAGTACCAGGACTCGGGCGAGGAAAGGAAGGTGCCCAGGGTGCAAAATTTAAGGAGGCATTCACTCTGAGACTCACACTAGTGCATGATTGGCATCTGAGAGTGAGTGCTTCCTTAAATTTGGCGGCCTCAACTCCTGGCTTGCCTCGCCTTACCCAGTCTTGGAGTTGAGAAAAACATCAGGGGGCTACTTCCTGCAAAGACATGTAGCTAGGGAAAAATCTCCTGGTGGCAGGGTTGGATAAAGGACTTTGAAGAACAAGGGAGTCTAATCTTCAACCTCTAATTTGTTTGCTGTATGATTCTGTGATGTAATTCTTTCCCTCTGTTGGCCCCAAGCCTTCAATAGAATGTATTTACATACAATGACTTCCATGTAAGAGGTTTCAGGAGAAATCAAAGAGACAAAATAGCAGCCACTGGAAGCAATATTTACAGAAGCTCCAGGGTCCAGCAGGACCAGGATTTTGTGGCCAGACATTACACTGGTAGTCACAGAAAGTTTGGGGAAGGTATGGGGCTTCCCATAAGGCATAAGGCAATGTAGTTTATTTTTTAAATAAACTTCAAATATTTTAGAATAATTGTGGTGTATTAGTCAAGTTTCCATCGAGGGTCAGAACTAATAGGATAGATGAGGATAGATGTATATATGAAGAGGAGTTTATTAAGGAGTATTAACTCACACGATCACAAGGTGAAGTCCCACAATAGGCAGTCTGCCAGCTGAGGAGCAAGGAAGCCAGTCCGTGTCCCAAAACCTCAAAAGTAGGGAAGCCAACAGTGCAGCCTTCAGTCTGTGGCCAAAGGCCTGAGAGCCCCTGGCAAACCACTGGTATAGATTCAAGTGTCCAAAAGCTGAAGAACTTGGAGTCTGATGTTCAAGGGCAGGAAGCAGCCAGCACAGGAGAAAGATGAAGGCCAGATGACTCAGCAAGTCTGATCCTTCCAACTTCTGCCTGCTTTATTCTAGCTGTGCGGGCAACTGATTAGATGGTGCCCACTCAGCTTGAGGGTGAGTTGGCCTCTCCCAGTCCACTGACTCAAGTGTTAATCTGCTCTGGCAATACCCTCACAGACACACCCAGGAACAATACTTTGCATTCTTCAATCCAATCAAGTTGACACTCAATATTAACCATCACATATGGATTTACAGAAATGTTGCAAAGAAAATAAAGAGGATTCCTGTATATCCTTCATCCATTTTCCCTTAATGGTAACATCTTACGTCCATGACATGTTTGTCAAGACTAAGAAATTAAGATTTTTTTGTATATTATAGAACGTCTTCAGATTTCACCAGTAATGCCCCTAAAGTGCTGTTCTAGGATTTAATCTGGGATTCTAAACTGCACTGAAAGCCGACTGCATTTAAATCTTAAAGGGAAGTGACTGCAATTTGGTCACAATGGCTTTGGTATATTAAATGAAAAGGGGAAAAAAAGATTTTGTCGTTTTTGTTGGGCACAATGGGGGCAATTTTATGTATGAGAATTGACAGCCTCTGCTTGGAGGCTCCTGTGTACTTTTCTCCTGGGCTAGTTGGAATCCCTTCCAGATTTCTCTTCTACCCTACACCTCTGTCCCAAGGGGCCTGACATAACAAATGCATCTGTTTTTCCAATACCACAATAAAGACCACCTGAAACTTTAGCAAAATTTTTACTTAGAAAAAAACCACTAATATTCATTCAGCACCTCCTCTTGGTCAGGCTAGTTACTTTTCATGCCTCATCTTGCTTAAACCTCACAACCATACTATGAGGCAGGTATTATTATCATCCCATTTTACAGATGAAAAACCAGACTCCGGAGGTGGAATAAGTTGTCCAGGATTATACAACTCTGAGTTCCTTATAAAGTGGTAGAGCCAGGGTCAGGACCCAGGCAGTCTTTGAAATTGGGGATCTGGCACAGCCTAAACTCATTCCTTCCTAGAGGTGAGCAACTCCTGGCAAGTTTCAGGCCAGCAGGAGTGGTACCTTCTATAGTTGATATTGTCACAGTATCTGAATTAATTAGATGATTTGTAACTCATGAAGTTGATGTCACCAAAATGGCTTCAGGAACCTGGACACATGACGTTGGTTTCCTGAGAAGGGAACACTCAGGAGCGCCAGGGCCTTGACAGACATTCACCTCCTGTTCACGTCACATCCCGCTTGCCAAGAGCGACCCCAGTAGTGGTCCCTCCCAAGCCTCCATGCGGGCTTCTGACTCCTGTGTGCACAATGGTTGGATTGCAGTGGATGCTACTGCTCTAAGGATGGCGTGAGCTTTCGGTTGCTCCTAAAGGAAGAGATTATGGAGGAGGATTCTGACGGCTGGGCCAAGGTTTTTCTCTTACCAGATTTCTTGGGGCCATCCTTGACATAGCTGCCAGGGACCATGCTGAGGCGTTTTCCCTTTTGCTCCACTCCGTAGAGCCTTCGGTAGGAGACCGCGTCCCTGTCCTTCCTGAACCTCTTTCCTAAGGCCTTGGAGGGAACAGGTGAGAAGTCACACCCCAGTTACAGGACCTGGCTCACCCTCCCCACCTCCATCCCAAGCAAACAAACAGTGATTTCAAGGGTTTGCTGAAAGGCAGGCAAAGGCAACCAAGGAGAGAGCTTCCCCGGGCCCTGGCAGAGGTCGGAGGGGCAAGGTCTGCCCATGGGTGCTTGCTCACCAACGCCTCTGTCTTTTTCCCACCATATATCAGAGGGGTCCCTGGGGGCCTTGGAAACACAGGCCCTTGGAGGCTATTAGGTCTGGGTGGGTCTGCCCTGTTAGCCGCCTGGCCAGAAAGCTCCTGTCCCTCACTGAGCCATGGTGTTCTCATCTTCCAAGTGGTCTTCCTGAATGGCTTCAGGGGATAAATATGGGTGAGGGAGGATGTGCCACTAGTGAAGAATGAAACTACAGGGAGGCAGCAATTGAGTAGCACAGCTGGACAGGGTAGGGAAGGGTGGAGATTTTATATGAGTGTTAATGTGGGGCCAGAGTGAATTTCAGAGCCTTAAAATTTAGAAAGCAGGCAGACATTATGCAGGAGAGAAGCGGGGACCCCCTCCTTCATTTGGAGACCCAGTGCGGGTGAGGGGAGGATGGGGGGCCGCATTACCTTCTGGGAAGTCTCCGTGGCCTTGTGGTTCCCTCCCCGTGCCGTCACGAGGCCTTTGCCTTTCTTCTCTTCCTTCTTCTCATTTCCTTTAAGGACTATCACCACTTTGGGCTTTTGCTTCTGAAAAGCCAAGGGAAGAGAGCCCTGCAGCCACCCCTGTGGGGACAGCGTCCCTTCCCTTTCCCCGAGGAGAAGGCTCCCAGGTGAGGGGCTGCCCCTCCCCTCCACAGGCTTCAGTGCACACACTGTAGGTCTGGTTGTCACTGTCCCTCTGCTTCTGGATGCACCCTGGTATACATGTTGCTGCCCACAGAGTGACGTTGTAAGCTCCAGGCCTGGTCCTGTTCCTCTCAACCTCAGAATCCATGAGGGGCTCCCCATCACATCCTCCCCCCCTCATAAGGGCCTCACTCCCTAGCCTGGTAAGAAGCCCCTCCAGCCTCCACGTGGCCTTACCAGCTGTGACCTTCCTGCCCCTGCCTCCAGTCTGGAGCCACAGGAAGGCTGCCCTGACTTTGAGCAGGTGCTGCTGATCCAGACCTCTGGGCCTTTGCTCAGCCCGGCCTCTTCCTTGGTCCCGGAGCACCCCAGGCACCCACCCCATCCAGTCTTCCTGGAGGGGTGGTCACCACTGACCTTGCCTTTCTCTTTCCCCAGGTATTCCTTACCACCCACCCAAGAGCTGAGCACACCCTGCCGTGAATGGAGTTCCTTGTGCATGGCACATTCCTGGTCCTCCTGTTCTTACAGGGGATGCAGGGAGGGTAGGGTCATTAGGAATCTCCAGGGTCCCACAGTCCAGGAGCCCAGCAGAAGCACATAAAGGGCAGGCCACCCAGGAAGCATCCCGCCTAGTCTATAAGGAGTAGGGGTGGGTGCCAGAGTATCATGGGAAAAACTAAATAGACTGGGTCTCCTCTGGGAATGTACTGCTTATGGTTACGGGGAGACAGTGGCCTGGACTGCAGTCTCCAAGTCAGATTGCCCGGATTCCTGCTCTATCCACGGCTGAGAGCTGAGTGACCTTGGCAAGTTTCTGCTCTCTCTGTGGCTTAGTTTCCTTGTCTGAAAGGTGGGGATAATAGTAGGACCTACTTCATAAAGTTACTGAGAGCAATAACTGAATTTTGACATGCATGTGCAATGCCCTCCATGAATTATCGGGGGTAGGTTATTATGCGGAGTGGGTGGAAGGGAAGTTTCCATAAGCCGTTTGGGAGTGTGGAAGGAAGCTGTCCAAGGCCCTGCTTCATGTTGCAAGTTGCCTTCTAAGGAAGGTAATGCTGGTTAGCTTTGGGGTTTTGTTTGGCTTAGTGGAGAAACAGTGCAACTCAGAACCAAGGCTGCATTTTCAGGCTATGAGGAGCTAGGCTGACCCATCTCCTCCGGGGCAGCCCTTTCCACCATCCCCAGCTCAATCCTCAGCCTCCCCAGAAGAGTCACCTGAGTAGCTTCCCACACAGCTCCCATTTTGGGGAAGCCTGAGCAGATCGACATGGCAATGCCTTAGACTTAAGGAAACTGCAACATTCACAGATTCAGCATCCTCCATGGCTGAGACTTCAGACCTCAGGGGTCTTCGCTGATGCCAAATGGATCACAAGGGGAAATACCATGAGCAGTCTGTCGTGGGGAGATCTGGATGGCCAGGCCAGACCCCAGGAGGGGAGGCCACAGAAGGCCCTGAGTGGTAAAGATAGACCCCAACCTTCTCACTAGAGGGTCCCCTGTCACCTGCTGCTGTCGGAGACCTGTCAGGACATGTCATCTTCCTCTTAGAAGCTTCTTTAAAAACCCAGATGCTTCTGGGAAAGGTAATGATGCTTGATGACTTAATTATATTTCCCATGTAAACTTTCTCCCTCTCTAGGTCCAAAGTTATTTACAATAAAAGCCACATTTAAGGTAAAGCTGTTAAAATGTGATTATTAGAATCTTATCCTGGTAAAAGGAGATAGACCTGAACATATTAACCATGGAAGTGAATGTAATTCCTGTGATCGATATTAAATTGAGTTTAGAGAGACCCAGAAGTCAAGCTTCCCCTTTGCCCCCAAATCAAGGCAGTGGGTAAGCTATCTGTAAATCATTAGCACCTTAGAGTAAAATATGTTTGTCAGATGAGTCTGATGGAATTGGCACTCGAGATCTTTCTGACTATAAATGGTAAGTGGTATGGTTTGGATCTGTGTCTCTCCCCAAATCTCACGTCAAGTTGTAATCTCCAGTGTTGGAGGTGGGGGCCTGGTGGGAGGTGATTAGAT
Source organism: Rhinopithecus roxellana (assembly GCF_007565055.1). Lineage (NCBI taxonomy): Eukaryota > Metazoa > Chordata > Mammalia > Primates > Cercopithecidae > Rhinopithecus > Rhinopithecus roxellana. Next base: position 28,269,513 of record NC_044568.1, read on the forward strand.
CATGGGGGCAGTTTCTCATGGCTTAACATGATTCCCCTTGGTAATGTCATGAAGGAGAGAGTTCTCGTGAGATCCAGTGATTTAAAAGTGTGTGTGGCACCTCATCCTCCCACTTCTTGCTCTGGCCATGTGAAGTGCCTGCTCCTCTTTTGCCTTCTGCCATGATTGTAAGCTTCCTGAGGCCTCCCCAGAAGCAGAACCCCCTATGCTCCTTGTACAGCCATGAGCCAATTAAACTTTTTTTTTTTTTTTAATAAATTACCCAGTCTCAGGTATTTCTTTGTAGCAGTGTGAGAATGGACTAATATAGTAAGTAAGTACATGAACAGAATGGAAGCTTTCCCCAAAGGCAGGTGCTGACCTGGATAAAGCAGAGGAAGTGGAGGCAGTTATGGGGAGTCGGCCCAGCAAAGCCCATGCATTTGGGAATTGGATAAATCTCAGTTTGAGCCCTGACTCTGCCCTTTATTACTTCTGTGAGTGCAATAAAAGGACTTATTTTCACTTTCCTTATCCTTCAACTGGGGGTAAAAATAGCGCCTCCCTGGTAGCCTGACTGGGAGCAGTTGACCACATAACCCAGGTACAAATCTAAACACAGGGCCTTCACCACAATAAACATTAAAAGTTAGTGATGTGATGAGCATTGTCATTAGTAATGGCATTTTTTACTCATTTTGCTCTAGGGTCGGGAGATTCAAGACCAGGTGGCATCTTCTGCAGAGGACACCACTTTCCAAAGACATGGCTTGGTTCTTCATAGATAACGGGTCTTGGGGTAGCTCTGGGAAAAACTGAGGCAAACTTGGTTGCTATACTTCTTGGAGAAAGAGGAAAGGGCAGGTTAGAACTAGCTCAATGTAGGGTAGAAAAGAGGAGGTATGTTAGCTGGAGTCGCAGTTGCAGTAATGGCAGTGAGGAACGAATGTTCTTTGATTCTGAAGGCATCACAAGGAGGGAAGAGCTGAGGGCAGTAGGAAGATCCCATCCTGCAACACGGAGACCCAGAAGCCACTACCCCTTGGCTCTTCTAGAATTCTGACCGATACTAACATTTGCCCAGCTTGACTAAACTTTAGACAGGTTTCTTCCTGATGATAGGTCTTTGGCCTCCTTTTCCTTAGAACCTTTCCTCTAGAAAACTTGCATTTGTAAATTTTTTCTCTGCCCCTTTGAGATGTAAATTTCTCACTCTATTGCTAGTTTTACAATCCAGAAATGTTTTTCTCAAGGACCTGGGAGGACCCTTTGAAATATAATCATCAAGAAAGATTGTACCCTGTCTCTCAGTCTCTGTGAGAGGATGGGAGCCTAACATTGATAAGCGCAAATTAGCAACACAGACAGCCTAATCATATTAACTAATTCCCCCACCCCATTGATGTCCTTGGGTACTTCTCACTAGCTTATCCCAGCACTTCAAAATTATCCCGCCTTTTGTTTCAGGAGAGTCAAGTCCAATCTCTCTCCCCTACTGCAACTATCTTGAGTAAAGTCTTCCTGAAATTTCTCTTGGATGGTACCCACCTCGGGAGCTTGTTTCTTCTTCCCCTGCCTCCGCTCCAGCCACTCCAGCACACGGGTGAGGTCAGACATGCGCCTCTCTTCGGCAGTCTTCCACATGGATTTCCTCTTTGTGGGCATTAAATCCTTCAGGTACACTGGTTGCTCTAACATTGTGGAGTCTTGCTAGTGGCTTGGGTGGGAGGTGGCTGGCACTCTCTCACTCTCTTGATCCCTTTATCTGGACTCGATGGCCTGGTGATTCAGAAGGTAAGGTGTGGCCTCCAGATGTGAACATAAAGGGCAGAGTGAGCCAAGACGCTGGGATATTGGCCTTAAAGGGTAGAAGGCCTGGGGAGTGATTGTGAGGTCATTGCCAGGCTTGGTAGCTGGCTCTGGGGTCAGAGTAGAGGTGGGACATTGGCCACCTCCCACTGTTCCCCATGTGGCCACTACCCCTCTTCAGGCCATTATGTCTCCTCTGGACTCTGCCACAGCCTCCTTGCAGCCTTTTCACCTCCATCTCCACACAGATCTTACTAAAATAAAGGTCAGCCCATGCATCTTCCTTTCTCAAAAACCTTCAATGGCTCCTTGTTGCCTATCTAAAAAAAGTCTAAATTCTTTAGTTTGGCATCCTGTCTTTCTACAGTGTACTCTAATTAGAAGAAAGTTTTTTATAAGCCCAATTTGTCTATGTTCATTGATTCATCCAACATGTGGTTATCAGGCACCTACTAAGTATTGGGAATGGTGCTGGGGATACTAATGCAGGAGAAAAACATAGGCGGACTTCCTAAGACATATGGGCTAGTGGAAAAGCAGGGCAGATAATTACCGTATGAATCCATAATGACAAGTGAAGATGAGTGCTCTCAAAGAAAGGAATGTAGTTCTAAGAAAGGCCATAGCAATGGTACTAGACTTGGATGGGGTGGTGGGTAGGCCACCTTTGAGCTCTGAGCTAAAGGATAAATAGACTTCAACAGGTCTGGACATTTGTGTCCCTCTTGATGGCATTAAAACGTGGGGCCTTGGGAGGTAATTAGGTCATGAGGGCGGTTCTCTCATGATTGGAATTGGTGCCCTTGCAGAAGAGACTAGAGAGAGCTCCACCATGTGGAGATGTAGTAAGAAGGTGTCACCTATGAACCAGGAAATGGGTTCAGCAGACATAGAATCTGTCAGAGCCTTAATTTTGGATTTCCTAGGCTTCAAAATGGTGATAAATGAATGTTTGTTGTTTATAAGCTACCCACTTTGTGCTATTTTGTCATAGGCCTGAGTGGATTAAGACAAGGGCTTTGGAGCAGAGACATATGCCTGTGCAAAGGCTTTGGACCAGAGACATATGCCTGTGCAAAGTGGGAGGCATGGCACTAACAGCAGAAGGCAAGAGTGGCTGGAGTACCGGGGGAAAGAGGCAATGGTACAGAGGTGGCCAGAGGCCAGGCCATCCAGGAACTTGGTGGCCACAGGTTCTGCTCAGACTGGGAAGGGAAAGGGAGCAAAAGGAAAATAATAAAGGAATTCAAAAAAAGTGGGGAGGGAGTGGCATGGTCAGGCTTCCCTTTCTTGCTCTAGTAAACTTCTACTGAAGGAAATTAAGTATACAGAAATGTGCCAGAATCACAAACGAAGACATCTATGTAACCAGTACCCCAGAATCTCCCCTACAGCCCCTGGTAGTTATTAGCACCCTCCAAGGGTAAACATCATCTTATCATCCAATTTCTGCTTTTTTTTTTTTTTTTTTTTTTTTGAGACAGAGTCTTTCTCTGTCACCCAGGCTGGAGTGCAGTGGCGGGATCTCAGCTCACTGCAAACTCCACCCCCCAGGTTCAAGCGATTCTCCTGCCTCAGCCTCCCGAGTAACTGGGATTACAGGCACTCTGTAATTTTTGTACTTTTAGTAGAGATGGGGTTTCACCATGTTGGCCAGGCTGGTCCTGAACTCCTGACCCTGATCACGTATCTTGGCCTCCCAAAGTCTGGGATTATAGGCGTGAGCCACCGCGTCCGGCCTTATCATCCAGTTTCAAACTTCTTCCTGTTATTGAGTTTTATATAAACAAAATAATATACATGTGATATTTTACATCTGGATTTATTAATTTTGCAATATATTTGTAAGATTTTGAAATAGTGAATTATTTTGTCTTTGTTTATGTGGTAATATGTTTATTTTACCTTCATTCTTGAAGAAAGATTTTCTGGATAATGGAACTCATGGTTAACAGTCTTTTCAACACTTTGTATATGTCATTTGATTGCTTTTTGCCCTCTATTGTTTTATTTGGGAAGTCAGCTGTTAATTGTATTGTTGCCTCTTGTAGTAATAAGTCATTTTTCTCTTTCTTGTTTTTCTCTTTGTTTCTGTCTTCTGACTGCTTGCCTATGATTTGTCTAGGTGTGGATCTCTATATTTTTACCCTACTTGAAGTTTATTGAATATTTTGGATATGTATTTAATTTTTTTAAGTCAAATTCTGAAAGTTTTTGGCCACTGGTTTTTCCATATGTTTTCTGCTCCTTCCTTTTTATTTTCTTCTTCTGGTTTTCTCATTATACATCTGTTGGCTTGTTGTTGTCCCACTGGCCCCTATGGTTCTGTTCATTTTACTTCAATCATTTTTTTTTCTCTCTGTTCCTTAGATAGATACTTTCTATCACTCTGTCTTCAAGTTCATTGATCCCTTCCTGTGCCATATATAATCTGTTGTAATAGGTCTTCACAGTAAAATTGTAATTTATGCTTTTCAACACCAGAATTTCCATTTCTTTCCTTATACTTTCTATCTCCTTATTTAGAATCTTTCTCTGCTGATTCTTTATTATCATAATTTTATTTACAAATTTAAACCGTTCTTTGAACATATTTAGAATAGCTATTTGAAATCTTTGTTTGCTAAATACAGAATCTAGGGAAACTCAGAGACAGGTTCTACTATCTGCTATTTTCCTCAGTATGTGTCACACTTTCCTATTTCTTTGCATATCTTGTAATTTTCTGTTGAAAACTGGGCATCGAAAATATTGCAATGGATATGTTAACTAATATGTAATGGATATGTTAATTATCTTGACATAGCCATTCCATAATGTATCATTATGTTGTACACCATTAACATATGCAATTTTATTTGCCAATTAAAAAAATTGCAACAACTTTGGATTCTGATTTCCCCTACTCCATGTTTTATTGTGAATCATGGAATTGCTATCTGGGAATCTTGTCTTCTCTGTTGTGTGAAGCTGCTGAAATTTCTGATGACATTTCTTACATTCTTGCTTTTTAAAAATATTTAAGGCTAGCTTCCTAAGCATTATCTCTGTGTCTGCATATCTAATTGGACGGAAATTGTGCTCAAACACCTTAAATGAGTAATGCTATCTGAGATCTGCTGATGAATCTACATGTGGGTATGGGAGCTGCATCAGTTATCTTATTGCTGTTTAATGTTATCTCAAAGTTTAGTGGCTTAAAACAAGAGAAAGATTTTACAGTTTTTGTGGGTTGGGAATCTGGGTATGCCTTAGCTGGGTTCTCTGGCTCAGGCAACAATCAAGGTGGTGGCCACGTTACAGTCATCTGAAGGTTTGACTGGGGAAGGATCTGCTTCCACACCCCTCATGTGATTGATGGCAGGATTGGGTTACATGCAGGCCATTGGACAGAGAACATCACTTCTTTGTCACAAGAAACCCTTTGTTCCTTGTGACATGTGCCTCTTCATAGGATAGCTCATGACATGCAACTTGCTTCATCAGCACAGGAAGGGGGAAGAACCAGAGAGAGAGTGAGAGCAAGGCAGAAGTCAGTCTAACCTTGGAAATGACATCCACCATTTTTGCCATATTAGAATATGATTTATTGGAAGCAAGTACCTATGTCAGCTGCACCCAAAATGAGGGGATTACACAGAGTGCTAATACTGAGGACAGTGTTTGTGGGAGCCATTTTAGAAGCAGCCTACCACAGGAATACATTCAAACTTCAGTCCATTTTCATGCTTTCCTCTATTTTTTTGCTTTCTACTGGGCTCTTTTTCATCTCCTCTGTATATCTGTGTAGCCTCAGAGTTGGCCAGCAGAGTCTGGCTAGACTGGGCCTTTTCTGGTTTCTGCTATGCAAGCATGCAGCTTTAGCTAGAAACATTTGCCCCAGTCATGACTAAAGTGATGTTCTCAGTATAAAGGACCTTTTGGCCCTCCTGCTTTTCTGCCTTGGCAACTTTTACTTAAACCAACATGGCTGCCAAGAGTGGATGTGGCCCAGTGCTCTAAGTCAAGTAAGCTCCCTTTACAGCAGAGAAACTGTCTCTCCTCCCAGTCTGCCCCATCCTGGAGGAGCCTCCCTATTGACTTAGCTAGGAGCAGGAGATGGGAGCAGCCTTAGGCTAGAGTGCCAAAGATTCTCACTGTTGTTACCCAGACTTCTGCAGTTCTCAAGCATAAATGTTGCTCCAACTGTTGTATGCTTCCAGTTGATTTCTGGAGTGCTGTATGATGGTTTTGATCAATGTTTTTGAGCTTTATAGTTGCTTTTTGGGAAGAGGATTTATTATCTCTTCACTTGGCCATAGACAATTTCCCTTGCTAATGCCCTTTTAATACATTTTGTAATACCCTCTTTGCTATTTGGAAATGAAATCCATATAAAACTTATTTGCATACATACATTTAAAAAAATTGCTATAATCCTCTAAACTAATATAAAAAAGAAAATTTTAAACAATATAGTCTCCCTTTGGGTGCATTTCAGTATTATAATATCTAGTCACAACTAAAATAATTGATAATAATTTAATCATTCCACAAATATACCATCATGTTGTTTATTATTAATGTATACAACTTTATTTGCCAATTTAAAAATATTGTAGCAAATTTGGATTATGATTTTCCCCTAACTAGAGTCTTAGGATCTCTATTTTAATGTTAATGCTGGTCAGTTGTGTTGACAAAAAAAAGAAAACTCTGTAGTAAAAAGAGATTTATTCTGAGACAGTATGAGTGACCATGGCCCACGGAACAGTCTCAAAAGATCCTTAGAACATGTGCTTGAGGTGGTTGGGTTACAGTTTGGTTTTATACATTTTAGGAAGACAGAAGCTATAGGCAAAGGCATAAATCAACATATGTAAGACATATAATGGTTCAGCCCAGAAAGTTGGCATATTTTTATACACACACACACACACATATATATACACATATATATTTTTTGTTTGTTTGTTTGTTTTGTTTGAGACAGAGCCTTGCTCAGTCACCCAGGCTGGAGTAAAGTAGTGTGATCTCAGCTCAGTGCAACCTCTGCCTCCTGGGTTCAAGCAATTCTCCTGCCTCAGCCTCCTGAATAGCTGGGACTACATGTGCATGCCACCATGCCTAGCTAATTTTCTGTATTTTTAGTAGAGACAGGGTTTCATCATGCTGGTCTTGAACTCCTGACCTCATGATCTGCCTGCCTCAGCCTCCCATAGTGCTGAGATTACAGGTGTGAGCTACCAGGCAAGTGGGACATCTTGAAGTGGAGTGGGGTGGTGCTTACAGGTCACAGGTGGATTCAAAGATTTTCTGATTAGTGATAGGTTGAAAGAGTTAAGCTAAAGACTTGAAGTCAGTAGAAATAAATGCTTAAATTAAGATAAAGGGGGTTGTGGAAACCAAGGTTCTTGTTATGTAGATGAAGTCTCCAGGTGGCAGGCTTCAGAGAGAATAGATGGTAAATGTCTCTTTGTAGACCTTAAAAGGTATCTGACTCTTAGCTAATTTCTTCTAGATCAGGGATAGGCCTGGCTGCATTAACAGAGGTTCCTTACAGATGCAAACTTTCTGCTACAAAAAATGGCTTTGCAGGGCCATTTCAAAATATGTCAAAGAAAAATCTCTTGGGATAAAATAGTTTCATTTCCTTCAGGGTCTTCTATCTGTCATGTGATGTTATACCAGTGTCAGGTTGGAATTTGGTATCTTATTGCCAAAGAGTCTGTTTTGTGAAACTTGGGATCTCTATTTTTTTTTTTTTTTTTTGAGGCAGAGTCTTGCTCTGTTGCCCAGGCTGGAGTGTAGTGGCATGATCTCGATTCACTGCAAGCTCCGCCTCCTGGGTTCACGCCATTCTCCTGCCTCAGCCTCTCGAGTAGCTGGGACTATAGGCGTCTGCCACCATGCCCGGCTAATTTTTTTGTATTTTTAGTAGAGACGAGGTTTCACCATGTTAGCCAGGATGGTCTCGATCTCCTGACCTCGTGATCCACCTGCCTTGGCCTCCCAAAGTGCTGGGATTACAGGCGTGAGCCACCGCACCCCGCAGGGATCTCTATTTTAATGTTAATTCTGTTCTTTTGTGCCTAAACTCCGTAAGGGAGGGACCATACTGAGGCATATTCAGTCTTCCTTCTTATCAAGACCAGGAATTCAATTTTTCATGTTTCTCTTGTCCCAGAGAGGTCTGTGCAGTCAATTAGGGTGACTTAGGATTTTATTTTTGGCTTACAAAGGTAATCCCCCAAATTTCCTAAATGTCTCTTAGAGAATGGTACAACACCACTGAAAACTAACAGCATAATCAAAACTGTCTAGACTCTATTTCTGCAGTTTTTGTGGGGAGCAAGTTCTGTTTTGAAAGTTTTCCATGGATGAAAGTTTATCTTCCAAGGTCTATTTTTTCCCTGAACATTCATGCAAACAAATCGACTTTGAAAAAGAAATGCACTTTCCTCAAAGGATATTAACCTTGGGCTAAAAAGCTTTATTACGTTTTTTTCTGACTGGAACACCTCAGAAACATTGGTGGTAGAAGGGAAACAGAAGCCCAGGTTAGTTTCCCAATGGGATGGAGAGGCAGAGTGGGTCTGGAGTGACTTGGCCCAGGGACTAGAAGGCACTTTTGGTGGGCTCCTGGCCTCGTGGGATAAGGGTGTATTCAGAAGGCATCAAAGTCAAGCCATGACGTTAGTTATGTCTCCAAGAGTAGAAACTTTCTTCCAATGATCTGGGCTCTTTAATCTCTCAGATACCCTCTCATTTCACAAATGGCTGCTACAATTAAACTTGAGAAACATCACTGGCTTTTCTTATTTTCCCTTCTTTCTAATTTCCAAATTCAAACTGAAGTAGAAGCTCTTTTATGGCCTAGTCTCTCCAAGAAACCTTTTCTGATTTTTATCCTGAAATCCTTTCTTTCTACTGAATGTACAATGCACGTTGATACAAGAAAATTTCAGCGGAATTAAATTTAAGAGTTTAATTGAGCAATGAATGATTTGTGAATCAGGCAGCCTCCCAGGCCAGAGTAGGCTCTGAGAAGTGAAATACAGAAACAGCTGGATTGGTTACAGGTTGGCATTTGCCTTATTTGAATATTGTTTGAACAGTTGGCTACATTTGATTGCCAAAACTCAGTAACTGGCACAAGTGTAGGCTATGGTCTGTTTACACCTCCATTTGTTACAGTTCATGATATACAGAAAAACCTTTAGGCCAAAACTTAAAATATGTAAGGAGGGAGCTTTAGGCTAAACTTGACTTACCAACATTGATATTTAGTAATGTCTACCTTATACTTAATTGCATTCCATCCATGTTATTATTCATGAGACTTTGAGAGTAAAGACCACAACTGGTTCATTTCCACATCACCTGGGGTGTCAAGCACAGGGTCTGCCACATAGCAGGTGCTTGACAACTATTTTTTGCTATAATAAATAGCAAATCAATGTGTAAATGAATGACTGAATTGTTCAAATGAAACATTGAGTAGATAAAACCAGTGAGGGCATCAATCAATGAGTTAAGGTTAGAATGAATCACTGTGTCAATATCTGTACTAGTCAAAGCATTTTTAGATGCAGAGAACAGAAACCTACTCAGACTAGCCCAGGTAATAATAGCACTAGGAGAGGGCAGGCTATTGCTTAACAACTTAACACAGTGTTTCTCTGTTGAGAAGGAAGGAAGTTTCCACAAGAACATAGAAGTAATGATACCGTGTGAACTGAGATGGAAAGCCCACACCCAAAATGTCCACTTGAAAATTTTACTGATAATCTTAGAACCCAAGGCTCCAGGGTACCCAGCTGGGCCTCAGGGTACTGGAACCAGAAACAGAGTAGATGGGAGCCAAGGCTGAGGGCTCCACGTCCCTCTCATTCCTGTCCATCTGTCTGTCTAGCTGTTGTGCCTTCTCTCCTTTTATTCTGGCTTTCTGATTCTGTTCCTATCACAATTAGTGTCTTCTAGATCATTTTACCTACATCCTTTTTTTACAAGACATTTCAGCGTAGGTGCCTACCACTGTAACAGTGAAAAGGAGGTCTAGCATCACAAACTCTATTTTGATTCTAATCTCCCGCCTCATGTAATGATTATCTTTTAGGTTAACTGCTTTTTCTTACCTCTGTACGTAGGCCAAGCCAAGTAGGAGAGGAATTTTAGCTTATAGTTTACCTTTAAAGCAAGGACGACAATAGCCCCTTCCCAAAATTAACCCCTGAGAAGATAAGGAGGGTGTATACATGGTTAATAGTGTTGTGTTAAAGGTTTATAGGAGCATCGTGACCTAACCAAGGCCAAAGAAAGTTACCCTTGCGGGCGCACAGATGTCTGTCATCATCAGTCACCTTTTGACCACCACCCTTTCCCTCCTCCCTTCCTATAATATTAAAGGAATCCCAAATTCCTATGAGCGTAAGATGTCTTTAGGACACTAGTCCATCATCTTCTTGGTTTGCTGCCTCTCTGAAATAAAGTCACTTTCCTTGCCCCAAGACCTTGTCTCTTGACTTATTGGCTATTGTGCTGCAAGTGGTGTGAGCTTTGGACTTGATGACACCAAAAATTGCATTTTTTCTTGGTTCAAATCCTCCCCCAACAACCCCCTGAAAAGAAAGAAATCTAAAGGACTCAGTCCACTCTCTTTGGCTCAGATCTGATTTTCCTTGGGTCAACTGTTATCCCAATCTTATCAAGGGTGGTGTGGGTGGGCACAGGCTGGCAGGCCACAGTTACATTGTCTGCTCCCATTCAGCAGATCTGTAGGTAGGGGAGGCGATGATAAACAGGCACAAATACAGCCAGCGAGTGAATGAATGAGTGAATGGACAAGACGTGGGGGTGACTCTCAGGCTTCTTCACCCAAAGTTTCTCTTTCCCAAATCTGTAGTAGAGACCAGCAGCTACATGTTTTGGAAGCCCTGCCCTTGTCTCCACAGAAGGCAGCTGGAGGCCTTGTCGGGGGCTGGGTTGGGGATTGGGTTACCAGAATTCTACTCTTGCAAATACAAAGTATTAGCTCTCTCTCTGATCTTTTAGAGACAGGGTCTTGCTCTGTCTCCCAGATTGGAGTTCAGTGGTGCAATGATAATTCACTGCATCCTTGAACTCCTGGGCTCAGGAGATCCTCCCACCTTAGCCTCCTGAGTAGCTGGGTCTGCAAGCATGTGCTACCATGCTCAGCTAATTTGTTTACTCCTGGCCTCAAATGATCCACTGATCCACCCACCTCAGCCTCCCAAAGTGCTGGGATTACCGGGGTGAGCCACTGTACTTGGCCTTTCTCTGTTATTTTAAAAGACACCAAAGGCCAGGCCCACCGTGCTCCAGATGGTCATCTGGTACTGTTAGACATAGTCAGACAGGTATGAGGTGGGCAGGAACAGGCTCTCTCTCATGCACTAGGGATGTTGGGTGATGGTTTGGTAGTCATCACATTGCCTCTCTGAAAGTGATAAATTGGCAGCTGGCACTAGGGAGAGGCCATTTCTTGATGGCCCAAACCTGTTGCACGAAAGTGTTAATTGAATGCAGGTACCAGGGAGAAGCAACTTCCTGGGCACATGCCTTAGGAGATAAAATGGTGGAGTATAACCTTCCAGGGCACACCACAGGAAAAGGGAAGAAAGCCTCAGATGGGCATGCATACAACTTCCTAGACACACTGCGTGTGCTCACCTCCCAAAGGTAAGGAGGGCACAGCACTCGTGGGCAGCCCATCCTAAGGGAAGAATCATGGGAAAGGGGTATAAGATGACAGAGGTGGGCAATAGGAAGACTTTTCATATCTATTGTGCTAGGTCATGGGTCTCAAATTCAGGTGTCACGCAGGTGACATAGAGGAGTGAAGCTGGCTGAGTATAAGGCAGTAGGAAGTGTGTGGAGTGAACTGTCAATCACATGCCCTTCCTAAAAGAGTGGCTGTCACTTGGTGTCAGGTGGTCGTGGCCATGTAAGAAGGTGAGCCCAGTGTGGTCAGATCTTCTAATTTTTTTTTTTTGGGGAAGCTAGAAATTTTGATTTGTATGTGACACTAGTTGGAAACTGTCTTGGTTCATTTTGTGTTGTTATGAAGGATACCTGAGGTGGAGTAACTTATGAAAAGGTTTATTTGGCTCACAGTTCTGCAGGCTATACAAGAAGCATGGCACTGGCATCTGCTTGGCTTCTGGTAAGTCCTCAGGAAGCTTGTATTCGTGGTAGAAGGAGAAGGGGAAACCAGTGTGTCATATGGTGAGAGAAGGAGGATCAGAGAGGAGGAGTTGTCAGGCTCTTTTAAACATCCAGCTGTCATGTGAATTAATAGAGGGAGAACACACTCATTAACTCGGGTGGCACGAAACCATTCAGGAGAGATCCAACCCCATGACCCAAACACCTTTCACCAGGTGAAACATTGGAAATCACATTTCAACATGAGATTTGGAGGGGACAAAAGTCCAAACTGTAACAGAAACCAATTTGAAAAGAAATGTTGGCAGAGATCAATGACATATGCCTATAGTACCAGCACTCTGGGAGGCCGAGGTGGGAGAATTGCTTGAGGCCAGGAGTTTTGAGGCCAGCCTGGGCAACATAATGAAACCCTTATATCTACAAAAAACAAACAAACAAACAAACAAACAAAAAATTAAAAATTAACTGGGTGTCGGGAGGCGGAGCTTGCAGTGAGCTGAGATCCGGCCACTGCACTCCAGCCTGGGCGACAGAGCAAGACTCCGTCTCAAAAAAAAAAAAAAAAAAAAAAAAAAAAAAAAAAAAAAAAAAAAAAAAAAATAAAAAAAAAAAAAAAAAAAATTAACTGGGTGTGATGGTGTGCACCGATAGTCCCAGCTACACAGGAAGCTGAAGTAGGAGGCTGAACCCAGGAGTTCAAGGTTATAGTGAGCTATGATTGTGACACTGCACTCCAGCCTGGGCAATGGTGAGATTTTGTCTCTAAAAAAAAAAAGGCATGCTAATTTATTGTTATTATTATTTGGACAAAACTCATGTGATCGTGCTCAGACCGATCTGCAGTTTCTGCCTCGTTCAACCCTTACCACAGCTAGGAGGCACATCAGGCCAAGTGACTGCAGAGGAAATTGAAGCACAGAGATGGGAAGGCTACTTGTTCAAGTCTACTCGGCTGGGAATAAGAACAGTCAGGACTCAAACCCAGTTCTCCTGGCCCCCAGTCTAGTGGGGTTCCACAAGAGAAGAGTCTGAGAAACAGGACTCAGGCAGCAGTCATCCCTCAAGGATGAGGGGGCCTTGAAAGTGGAGAAAGGTCTGAACACATCTCCAGCCCTGGGGTGTTCATGAGGGTGAAATCCACAGGATTTTTCACCTTGGTGCTGCACAGTTCCGAAAAGATGGGGCAGTTGTCTTGTTTTTATTTTGTACTACTTTCTGCTGTTTTAATATCCAGTATCATTGCAATAAACAAAAGGCATCTAAAGAATATATAATCTTATTAATGAGAACTGGCTTCTCTGTTGCTGGTCTAAGTTCCGGAGAAAAGCCATTGGTCCCCCTGTCTCAGCAGGGCATCTCAGGTGAGTGGCTCTGACTCTTGGAATGTCACATTTGCCCTATTTTCTAGGACATTACAAGCAAATGTCTCAATTAGGCCGCAGGATGGATGTGCTGTGGAGTGCACTGTGATTTACATACTCAGAGCCCTGCAGTCTCTTTGGCTCTGGAAATGTCCTTCCTTGGCTCTGCAGGGCCCTTGAGGAGACTACTGGCTTCCCAAGGGGCACAGGCCTTGGAGCTGGATGCCTTTGAGGGTGATGTTAAAGACCAGGCAAGGAACAGCATGTAACTGTGGAGATCAGGCTGATCCAGGAGCCAGAGATATGCTATGAGGCCTATGGGGCTCTGTGTCCATTCGCTGGATGACCTTGGGCTTACTACGTGGCCTCTTTAGTCTTGCCCTTCTGCTATGAAGTGAAAAGGATACGTTTAGGGGTTGCAAACTGGTGCAAGTTGTATTAGTTTGTTTTCACGTTGCTAATAAAGACATGACCAAGACTGGGTAGTTCATAAGGGAAAGAGGTTTAATTGACTCACAGTTCCACATAGCTGGGGAGGCCTCACAGTCATGGCAGAACACAAATGAGGAGCAAAGTCACGTCTTACATGGATGGTGGCAGGCAAGAGAGCTGGTGCAGGGGAACTCCCACTTGCAAAAACATCAGATCTCGTGAGAATTAGTCACTACCACGAAAATAGTATGGGGGAAACCGCTCCCATAATTCAATTATCTCCATCTGGCCCCACCCTTGACACATGGGGATTATTACAATTCAAGCTGAGATTTGGGTGGGGACACAGCCAAACCATATTAAAGTGATATTTAGTCCACACATGTATTTTATTCAACCAGCAAAGTGTTTTAGAAATCAGAGAATAAAACACACACACACACACACACACACACACACTCAGATTTCTGATTTAAGTAAATAAATAGTCTGATATGATGGCCTGGATAGCACTGGCCCCCTTGAGCAGTGGGGGTGCCACCTGTTGCTATAATCCCTCCTGGCCAGCTTCACCCATCTATGGAACCTGCTTATCCCTTGAAGACATATGTGTTTGTGACCCCTGGATTAGGTAATAATCCCACCCACTTTACTGTTACAAAGACAAAGTTGTATCTCCCTATCTTTGATCTGGAGAAGTAGAGATTCTTATCCATTTTATAGGTTTGGAGCCTAAGGCTCCAAGACATGTGTTCACTCAGGCTGTCAGTTACTATACGGTGCAGCTGTACTCACACCTGTCTGAGCTCAAGCCCCACCTCCTTCCAAGCTCTCATTAGGTGGCAGATTTATCTCCAGTGCATACCTGAGCTGACTGAGGCTAAGGGTCCTTGTAGGTCTCATTGCCAGTGAAACCCTGACACTTCACTGCTTGCCACTGGGAGGAGAGAGGGAAAGGCTAAGGGGTTGGGAACACATGTAAAGTTCTCTGGTGCACTTGTTTTTGCATGTCATAGGGGAACTAGAAGGGAGAGGGAGGCCTTTGGGATGAGGGATGTATAGAGAGGCTGGGCAGGGTAGTGGGCAGAATGCAGGGCTTGGCTTCAGGGGATTCACTGACTCTGTTCCTTTCCTTGGGGCCTCCTGATATCATGACTATAGGGAGGCCAGTTTTTCACAGACCTCATTTTCCTCATCTGTAAAATGGCATTAACATCATCCTTGCTTCCTTGTGGAGGTGCTCATGAGACAACCGAGGGCTTTGCAAAGTTGCAGAAACTCAGGGCACGTGACAGCATGATGATGATAGCATCAGAGTTAAGAGCATAGGCTCTGTAGGCAAATCCACCATGTGCCGGCTGTGTGCCCTCAGGCAGATTGCTTAATCTTTCTGGTCCAAGTTTTGTGTTCTGCAAAATAAAGTCAATAATAATCCCTATTCCGAGCAACTGTGGCATCCAATGAGATATCTCTACCAAGTGCCCAGCTTCCAGTAGGTTCTCCATATAGAATATGGACAAACACATGGGCCTATGATGACCAAGGGTGGGAGTGATGCTGAAATGCACAGAATGAAGGCCCTAGGAAGGCCAAACCAGGGGGACCAGTGCAGGGGGATAAGCACAGAAACACCTTCAGCAAAGTCCAGGCAATGGCCTTGCCCTTGTTCCTCCTCCTGCAGGTCATCAGCACCACAGCTGGAGGAGGGAGGCAAGAATCCATGAGGAGGTACTTTGGGGGTGGGTGTAGGCTCTCGGAGAGTTTGTCCTGCTGTCCAGGATGATAACTCAGGGCTCATTTCCCTCTGTTACCAGTCTCCTAGAGAAAGCCCAGCCTGGTAGCCTAGAAGTCTGGCCCAGTGGGTAGACAGAGGGTGACTGACCCCAGATTCTGGGCAAATTAATCAAGCCGGGGTGGTGTAGCCTGGCCACCTTAAGCTAGTCCTGCTCCATACTGGTGGCCTGGTTGGCAAGTCCCAGCCCGGTTATAATCATTGTAATTTAAGTAGTAATAACCCCCCACCCTCTGCTGCCCTGAGGGGAGTGGCCACTTACAGCCGCGCACACTACAGGAAGGGATGCCGGTGACTGCCTTTCTGTTTTATAGGAAGCCATCTTGTGGAACCAATCTTGCAATTCTCTCCTTGAGAAAAAAAGCCCTGGGTGTGAAGTTTTTGTGCATAGGGGTGGGGAGAGGAGGCTGAGCGGACCCCTGCTCATAGGTGTCCCAGCTTTCTTGTTTGACCCTAGGATATTGGGTTGGGAGTGAGGCTTGGGGCTGGGGTTAAGGCTGCCAGGCACCGGAGGAAACATCTGGGGTGTGAAACGAGGCTGATACTGGTTCTGGGGTGGTCTCATTCACTGCCAACCAGGTGCTGTGCTAGACGTTTCCATGTATTCTCTCATTTAATTCTCCCAGCGAACTGGCAAAAGAGGTACTATAATCCCTACTTGATAGCTGGAGAAATCAAGTGTCATGGGGGTGAAGCTGCTGACTGAGGTCCCACCAGTGGCAGGGAGTGGAGTCCCCATTCCTCTTGCTTCTCAGGAAACTGGAATTCTTTTCCTCATTGCATAGATGAAGAGACTGCAGCCCAGGAAGGGAAGCAACAGTGCCATAGCTGATCAGTGGAGGGTCAAGAATTTAAGCAAGCTCCCAGGTCTCGAATCCACAGCCGTTTCTAGTTAGCCCAATGGGGAAGGCCCTCACGATGGAACTGCCAGCCCCTTTCAAAAGCTTCACACGGGTGTTTTGCCACTTCTTGTCCCCAGAGACATCTCCTCTATGCAGTCCTGCAAAAAAGAGGCCAGATTTCTGTCCTCTGGCAGCGGCTAATGGAGTGTAACAGGCACGTGAATGAACCTGGGGGCCAGGTCACTGAGATTCGAATCCTAGCTCTGCCACTGGACATCTTTGACAAGTACAGAAACAACAACAACAAAACCCTTTCTGCCTCCCTCTCCTCCTCTGTAAAATGGGACAAAACCATATAACAAACCTCATAGATCACTGTTTAGAGTTCTGAAATCAGGCCATAGGTGTGAAGTGCTTACAGCGATGCCTGGCATATGGAATTGCCGGCCGCCATTGTTTTGGTGCATGTGAACAGTGGTGTGGAGCTGCAGGGAGAACATGGGGAGCTGGGTTCCCACCCCCAAGACTCTCCACTCCCTGAGTCTGAGTTTCCCTGCTGCCGCTCAGTTTCTTAGCACCCACTCGCCTCCAATTCCGAGTCTGCGATTTTGCTGTGCCACAGGAGTTTCTCAGTGACCCAGCACAAGAATTCATCTTTTCAGGGCACGGGACACACAGCATCACATAGGTCTCCCTCTGTATCGCGTGAGCCCACGTGCTTGGCTCCCCCTGGCATTCTCATGGCTGCACTTATTTCACCTCCTCCCTCTCACCTTTGCCCACAAAGCATCACTGAAACCCTGTGGGTGTCAGGCCCTGCACCAGAGATAGACGCTGCCCTGCAGGAGCTCTCATGAGGGGGTGATTTTGCCCCCTCCAACCTCCAGCAGACAGTTAGCAATGTCTGGAAACATTTTTGGTTTGGTGGGTGCTACTGGCATCTGTGGAGCTCTGCTTACTTAGAATGCGAACTTGGAGGGAGCGCCTACCTGTCTTTTCTTGCTGCCCCAGCCCTCCCTACCCCAAGGCTCTGTGGCTCTCAGTCCCCAGCTTTCTTCACCTAGAAAGATCACCTGGGACATGGGAGCCTAAGTCACAGCTCACGTTTATGGCCCTTCCTTTCTTTCCTGTGAAGAAGTGTCTCTCTGCTTTGCAAGCTAATAGTGCTATTAACAGTTCCCACATGCTTATTGTGTTCAAAATCTTTACGTGGAGTAATCCTCACCACCACCCTGGGAGGTAGGTGTTATGATTAACCCAAATTTTGCAGGTAAGGTCATTGAGGAAGAGAAGTTAAAAATTGTGTCTCTGGTCACATGGGCAATAAGGGAGCCATGGTGTGCACTCCAGCCAGAGATGCCACTAAACACGCTGCCAGGCATGGGGCAGCCTCCATGACAAAAAATTGTTCAGCCAAAATTGTCCATAGTGCTGAAATTGGGAAATTCTAGTCTGTTGGACAACACAGACATGTGGCCGAATGGTTAAATTAAATGTGAGAAGGCTACGCAGAAGCAGGGACAGAATTATTTCAAGGTCCAGAAGTGAGGGGAATAACCGCATCAGAGGAAAGCAAAGGCAGCGCCCAGTGGGGGAAGTGACAATATCCTTGTCTCCTCTGTGTCTCAAATATGTTCCTGAGCTTCAGTTGATTTTGTCAAGCCTGCAAATACAGCCCTTCTGACAGTTCAAGCCCCATCTGCTCTGGTAATTTCATTTGTACTCCTGGAGCCAGCCATACCTGAATCTTGTACTCTCTGGTCATGTGGCACCTCTAGGTTTCTTTATTCCTTAGACTTGTTTGAGTTTAGTTCTAATAAATAGATAAACATTATGCTAGAAACACACTCACATATCTTGAGCAGAGTTTGCTTCTCCCCTGTGCACCTGATGGCCCACCAACTCATAGCTGCTCTCTTCCTCCATACAGAATATGGTGTATTCTTTATCCTATGGTTGGTGGCTTCCATTGCGGCTGCAGAAGTGGCAGCTGCCATCCCTGCAGCATCAAAATATCCAAGCATCAATTGTGTGATTGAAGTGTTCTATTAGCCCGGACTGGGGATGCCATGATCAGATGTGGTTCGTGGAACAGCTGCCCGTGCAGAGCTGGCAGTTAATTAAAAGCTCCATGCACTTAGTGATTAACTAATCACAGCATGGTGGCAGTCGGTGATGAGGCGGTGACTTCTCTGCTGGAGTCAGCTGAGAAGCTCCAAATGTCTGCCTTCCGGCGGCCAGCCCCAGCAGGGGGCTTTGGGAGCCCCAGTGTAGGCGTCCCAGCAGTTTGCTGAGCAGATTCCCAGCTGTGCCTCTTGTTTAAAGCTTACAGGAGAGAGTGAAAGGGGACTCTGGTGGGAGGAGGAAGGTGTGGCCATCACTGCAAGGGCTGGGCAGGGTGGGGCTGGAGAGGAAGGGAGGGGACGCTGTCAGCATCTAGTGACCACCGTGCAGGGGGAGGCTGAGCCTGATGAGATGTCAGGAAGGTGGCAAGAAGGGAGGGAGTTGGCCATAGGTCCTGGGTGGAGTCTCAGGTTGAGCTCAGGGTTGGGAGAGAGGGCACAGCCCTCTTTATCTCAGGGCAGTGTGGTCTAAAGGTTAGGGGGTGTGCTAGAACCAGATTGCCAGACTGTACAATACGGCTCTGCCTCTTGCTGCCCATATGACCATGGACACAATTTTTAACCTCTCTTCCTCTGTTTCCTTACCTGCAACATTTGGGTTAATAATAACACCTAGCTCCCAGGTGGTGGTGAGGATTAATCCACATAAAGGTTTTGAACACAGTAAACATGTGGGAAATAGTAATGATGCTATTAGCTTGCAAAGCAGAGAGACACTTCTGCCCAGGAAAGAAAGGAAGGGCCATAAGCCTGAGCTGTGATTTTGGCTCCAATGTCTCAGGGGCTCCTTTCAGATGAAGGAAGCTAGGGACTGAGAGCCATGGGACCTTGAGGCAGGGAGGGCTGGGGGGCCTGAAAGGCAGGTGGGAGCTGCCCCCATGTTGCATTCTAGGCAGAGCTGCAGGGAGCAGCTCAGGCATTGCGTCTGCATGGAGGATCCTGGGCTGGCACCCCTGGAGCCGTGCGGGCTGTCCTGCCCTCGAACCCAGTTCCCTGGCTCCTGATTCTGATTAAGTGCACCCTACATGATTGGGAGTAACTGTGACTTCAGCATCATGAATGCTGCTCCTACCCTGCCCCCCCACCAAGTCCCCATGGTCCAACAGGAAGAATTCATACAAGGCTTGTGGCCCTGTGGCCCGCTGGGTCTGAACTCCTCCACGTCTCCCTTTGCTGGGCCTGGCTGGGCCATTGGGCAGGCACTGGGGTTGCAAGCCGCAGCCACTGGCCCTGACTCACTTGGACCAAACACATTTGTTGGAAGGAGCTGGAGTAGCTCTCAGAGCAGCAGGAAAAGTTGGAAATCTGGGTCTTGGGAAGCCCGAGCTGGGGACAGAGCCACGTGCCATCTGCCTCTGCTGGCTGTGCCACCTGTGTGTCCCTCTGCTCGAATTTTGGTGGGGGACACAGTTGGTCAGCTTGGCTGCTGGTCACAGGATACCCCTCTTGTCAGGGGAGGGCAGGACCTTTGACAAGGGACTCAGAGTGTATCCCATAAGGAGGGATGGTTCCCCAAATCAGGACTGGGGTGCTAGCATCAGAAGAGGGGAGTGGATATTGAGGCATCCCCTCAACTGAGCTAGGTCCAGGTTTTTGGGAGGGGCATGTGGTGGGGCCTGGAGCCCCAGAAAGATGCCCTCCCTCTGCCTCTACATCTGTTCAGGCCCTTCTTTAAGGGGCTGGGTCACAACAGGGAAATGGTCAGCAGGTGCATGTCCTTTCCTGTCCTTCCTACGTCTACCACCAAGGGCCCGAGTATCTGGACCATTTTCCACATTCTGAGGAATGTTGAAGGTGGGTGGACACAGTGCCCTGCAATCAGAAGACGAGGAGAGACACCACCATTCTCACTGCTGTGTGACCTTGGCACGCCCTCTGAAGTATCTGAACCCTTGTCTCCTCACTGGGGATAAGGAGACCGTGTAGACAGGGAGTGCTTTGAAAAGTGTGAAGTGTGTGGGTTTTGTGACACCTTAGCAGGGAGTTGCTGGTGTCAACCCCACTCCCCACAGTGTCCTCCCTCTCCTTCCTTTCCAGCCCTTCGCGCTGGGGGCAGGACCCCGTCCCTGCGTTCCTGCTGAGGAGGCTGCTCTGGGAGCTGCCCCAGCACCTTGTCACTTCATTGCCCAGTGGGGAGACCTGGCTGAGAAGTCAGCAGAACTGGCAGCACGCAGGGTGCCTGCAGATGGAGGCCAGGTGGCCACGGGTGAGGGTGTGGGGGCATCTGGGGAATGGCTGATGTGATGATGACTGTGGAGGGCAGGCAGGTCCTCAGCACCTCGGACAAGCCGGTCCCCACAGTCTTGGTGCTGCACAGAGGACATTCAGGGCACGTTCCCCATAGTAGAGTCTGAGGGATGGATCTCTCAGCCAGAATTGCTGGAAATAAATACACACCCTGGGCTCAGAGACCGTCACTGATTTGGTGGAGAGCTGTTGGTTTTAAAGACTGGTCACTTACCAGATCATACAAATAAGTACCTCATCTTAACCACTTTGGGCTGCTGCAATGAAAATGCCATAGGCAAGGTGGTTTACACAACAAACATATTTCTTACAGTTCTGGAGGCTGGAAGTCTGAGATCAGGGTTCCAGTGTGGTCGGTTCTGGTAAGGGCTGTCTTCCTGGGGTGCAGATGGCCACCTTCTCCCTGTGTCCTCACCTGGCAGAGAAAGGACGAATGCTCTCTGTGTCTCTCTCTTTTTTTTTTTTGAGATGGAGTCTTGCTCTGTCACCCCGGCTGGAGTGCAGTGGCGTGATCTCTGCTCACTGCAACCTCTGCCTCCGGGGGTTCAAGTGATTCTCCTGCCTCAGCCTCCTGAGTAGCTGGCACTACAGGCACCTACCACCACACCCAGCTAATTTTTGTATTTTTAGAAGAGAAGGGATTTCACCATGTTGGCCAGGATGGTCTCGATCTTCTGACCCCGTGATCCACCTGCCTTAGCCTCCCAACGTGCTAGGATTATAGGCGTGAGCCACTGCACCCAGCCTCTGTGTCTTTTTTTATAAGGACACTAATCCCACTCACAAGGGCTCCACACTCATGACCTCATCCCCTTCCACAGGCCCCACTTCCTAATCACATTGTGGGATTAGGATTTCAGCATAGATTTTTCGGGAACAAACATTCAGTCCGTGACATGACTCTACATTTTACTTAATGTGTTCATGCCAACTTTCTCATTTGGCTTTATCTGCATTTCACAGGTGAGAAACTTAAAGCCACTGAGGCCAAGAGGCTTGCCCAAGGGCACACAGCAATGACTTACACTTGGTAGAAGTTTCTGTCTTCACTTACAGGGTAGGGTGATCCAGAGCTGGCCCTCAGCGGTACTGGACACCATGTAGTCTATGAAATACCAGTTGGGAAGGGGAGGGAAGTCTTATGTTGGGCTTCCAGAAATCCATCCAAGGAGGACTTGTGTGAAAGTGATTCACTGGGAAGTGTTCCAGGAAAGACCAGCAGGGGCTGGAGAATGATCTACATACTGTCTCCGTGAGACAGGCCTTGCCCTATGGAGAGGAAAGCTATAGTGGCTGCTGTCATGGGGCTTATGGTCTTGTGCCCTTCTGAGATCCAAAACTCAAACAGAAGAGAGCAGGTCGGTGGTGCAGGGCTGGCCCAAGCCCCCTTTATCCTGGGCTCCCCTGTCCTCAGTACATGGCTTCCTCCTATGTGGCAGCACGTGCACTGGCCATCATACCTGCTTTCCCAGACAGCAGGAATGAGGGAGGGAGAGGAAAGGGGGCGCTGCTCTTTATAAGGACACTTTTCTGAAGTTGTACATATGTTTTGACTCTGGGTTTTTGACCAGATCTAAGGTCGCAGGCAGCCACAGCCAGCAAAGGAAGCTAGGAAATGTGGGCTTTGTTCCCAACAGCTTGTGTCTAGCTAGAAAACATGGATTCTGTTAGTGAAGGAGGAAAAGAGAAGGATGAAGGATGAAGGGGCATAAGTCACAGCCATTGTCACAGTCAGGGAATGCAAAAATTGGACTTGACCCAGTTTGATTTCCCCATTTGTCCAGCAACCCTGCATCTGCCCAGATATTTCTCTGTGGGGTTGATGTGGAGACCATCTTCAAAAGGGGTGGGCACAGCTGGACCATAGGAGTTCTGGATCCAGTGAGGCCCTGTCCTGTGGAGTCAGTCTCCCCTCTAGGAGCAGCAAAGGATGGTGGTGTAGACAGAGCTCCTTGGAAGCTTCTTGGGGGTGGGCAGCAGGGGGAGCTGTACTGCCTAAGCCCTTAGCTGGGAGCTTGACTTTTGAGTTCCTGGTTCACCTCTGGTTTGCTTGATGGCCTTGGGCAGGCCTCTTAACTTCTCACATTCCTCAGGCTCAGCCCTATCCTCTGTAAAACGAAGACGATATGGGGAATTCAAGGCCAGACATGGATGAGACAGGAAGCTCTCAACTCATGCATAAAATTCAAGAGGGCAACAAAAAAACTTGGTAATGAAGATAAATAATCAAGATGAAGAAATCACGCAGTATTTTTTATTGTGGTAAAGTACACATAACATAAAATTAGTCATTGTGACCATTTTAAAGTGAACAGTTGAGTGGCAGTAAGTGCATTTCCATTGTGCAACCATCACCACTACTCATCTCCCCAGCTCTTTCTCTTCCCCATTATACAAAAACTCTGCATTCCCCCTCCTGCCCAGCAACCACCATTCTACTTTCTGTTTCTATGACTTTTATGACTCTAGGTACCTCATAGCAGTGGAATCATACAGGATTTGTCTTTTCGTGACTGGCTTATTTCATTTAGCATAATGTCCTCAAGGTCCAGCCGTGTTGTAGCCTGTGTTAGGACGTCCTTCCTTTTTAAGGCTGCATATTATTCCATTGTGTGGATAGACCAGATTTTGTTGATCCTTTCGTCTGATGATGGGCACTTAGGTTGCTGACACCTCTCGGCTGTCGTGAATAACATTGCCAGGAACATAGGTGAACGTGTATCTGTTTGAGTACTCACTTTTTTTAATGTAATTTTTTTAAAAAATCAAAATTTGTGCAAAATATCCACAATGAATAACATATCATTTTTTTTGAGAAAGGGTATTGCTTTGTTACCCAGGCTACTGTGCAGCAGCACAAATATAGCTCACTGTAGCCTCAACCTCCCAAGTTCAAGTGATTCTCTCGCCTCAGCCTCCCAAGTAGCTGGGACTACAAGTGTGTGCCACTACACCCAGCTAATTTTTGTATTTTTTTTTTTTTTGTAGAAATGAGATTTCATTATGTTGCCCAGGATGGTCGTCTTAAACGCCTGGGCTCAAGTGATCTGCTGGCCTCGGCCTCGCAAAATGCTGGGATTACACACATAAGCCACAGTGCCTGGCCTCAAAATTTTAAATAAAGACAAGATCAGTAACCGTGGTCACTGTACTGAGCCATATCAGAGCACAGGCAGTGGAGGATGGGCAGTGCTCGTTGGGCATGATCCTGTTATTATGCCCCTTTCTAGGCTGAGCCTGAGGTGGGCCTTCCTCTCCTTACCCTCCGCCTGGCCCTCCCTCCAGAGATTGAAGTGAGGCTGTGCTGAGCATTCCAGGCCTGGGAGCCTCATCTTCCCCAGCCTCACTGGGCTGATTTAGGAACTAGGGCCATGGAGGAGGCTCCAGGTTGCACAGTGAAGCTGGATAGATCCACCTTCATTAGCTCATCAGATAACAGCACCTCCCAGGCAGCTGAACTGTGGAGACAGCCACTGTGTCTTCCTTCCCTTTGAGTTGCTTTGCCAAGTGACAAAGCAAGAGATGTGTGTCCCGGCTCAGAGTTGATTTGCAGAGATTGGTTGGGGCTATTCTAATGAGACAGGAGACAATGTTCTTGTCAGTTACTCCTTAGGTGGCCTAGGGCTGTGTGCAGGGGCTCGAGTATGGGGACACCTGCCTGTGAGCCTGGGCTCCAACCAGGAGGAATATGCCCACTTCTGAGCTCAGAGACCCAAAGAGATGAAAACCAATTCAACCCCCCCAAAGAGAACTGCCTCCTTTAGTCACTGAACACTCAGTGCACTTTTACTGCGTTCTAGGCACTCAGCGGGTGGCAATGAGGGTTGATAAGGAGAGGAGCTGGCCATGGTCCTGACTTTAAGAAACTTGTGGCTTAATAAAAGGAGTTTTGCTCATTCCTCAGGAATTGAGATGTGTGGGGAAAAGTGTGCAGAGGGCAAACTAGGGGGTGGCGAGAAGCCAGCTTGGTGCATCCTTGGCTGGGTGTGTGTGTGTGTCATAGGTGAGTGGGGTGGGTGGTAGGTGTGTGTGGAATGCATGTATGTTAGTGTGTGTGCACATGTATGAGTGTGTTTGCATGTGTGAATGTGTATGTGTGAGAATGTGCATGTGTGTGTGCGAGTACATGATTGTGTGTTCACATGTGCCAGAATGTGCAGGTGTGTGTGAGTGTAATTGTGTGTGGGCATGTGTATGAGTGTGCACGTGCACTTGTGTGTGCATGTGTCTGTATGCATGTAAGTGTGCAAGTGTGCATTGTGTGTGTGCCTGTCTGCATGTATGAGTGTGCGCGTTTGTGCTCTTGCATGTGTGTGTATGTGTGTGTGTGCATGTGCGTGTGTGTATGAGTGTGTGCGTTGGCGGGGAGTGCTGGCTGTGAAAGGGCCACCCTTGGCTTGGGCTGCCCTAGAGGAGACAGAGGGGCTCCGAGGCACAGATCTTGCCTGCTATCTTCAGACGGACCGGCAGATGGCGGAATTGCAACGGGAAAGTCCGGGACCTCTGGTGCAGGGGAGTCGGTGGAAGGAATGAATGAGAGGGAGGAGGGAGAGCATCTGAATCTGTCGGAGCTGCCATGACAAAATACCATAAACTGGGGGGCGTGGTGGGGGGGCTTAAGCAACCGAAATTTATCACAATTCTGGAGGCTAGGAGTCAAGATCAAGGTGCCAGTGAAGCAAACTTCCCTCTGAGTCCTCTTCTCTGGTGTGTAGGTGACTGTTGCCTGGCTGTGGTGGTCCCAGCGTGGGGAGGGACCGCTTTTCCTCCTCTCATAAGGACTCCAGTCCCATCTGATCAGGGCCCCATCTTTACAACCTCATTTAACCGCAGTTACCTCCTAAAGACCCTGTCTCCAAACAGTCACTTTGGGGGTTAGGAATGCATTTGAGGGGAATGCAAATATTCAGTCAATAGCATGGAGAGAGGAGAAAGAGACAGGGAGAGGGAGAGCGAAGGAAAGGGAAGAGAAGGTGGGGCAGAGCCCGTGGCACTGGTGCAGGTCCGGACGCCTGGTGTGGGCAGCCTGGCTGTGACTCCACTGTGACGCTGAGTAGCTCCTTCTCCCTTTGGGTAGCTCATCCTCACCTCTAAAGGAGGTGAGGGCCCACCTGCACCTGCTGAAGTAGCGACAAACTTGCAGACAGCAGCTCTCCAGTGCCTCCCCGCTTTTACACTGAGTGACGCAGCAGCCTGGGAGGGGCACTGCTGCTGTCTCCACCTGCAGACAAGGTCGGCCAAGTGAAGTGGCTGCCCACGGCCCCACGACTTTGTGTGGTCTAAGCCGTAGGGTGGGAGCTCTGAGGGGGTGGAAGATACAATACAGACCTGAAGGAAACTCAGAACTCCTTGGCACAACCCATGTTGACAAGCTGGGCCCCCACTGGGGGTCCTTCCTGAAGCCTCCCCAAGACCTCTGAGAAAGGGCTAGCTTGATGAGTGTCCCTTGCAGTGAGCACATGCCCTGGAAGCCGATCCAGAGATGGAGGGTGCAAGAAAGCACACTCCCTGGGCACTTGGTTACCCAACAAAGCTGCCTGAGATGGGGGCCTCTGTCCAACCTGGGTGTGCTGGAAGGAGAAGCCCATCCAGCTCTTGGCTCTCACTGTCGGGTGTGCAGGGCCAAATGCAGGGAGGAGAATCTACTCCTCCTCTCTCAGAGACACACGAGGGATGCCTAAATCTAATAAGTTAATCTAGACTCCTAGAAACAAGATTAAATTTTCAAATAAAGGCAGGCTCTGACAGCTAAGGCATAAATCTTTTATTTAAAATAGAGACTAAACCCATTCAAATGCGATCAGCGATGACAGATGCAGATAGAAATAAGCTCTGATGGGACAGACACAGTGCGGGTTTGTCTGCTCCTGGTGACAGATCGCCAAGGGTGACCTTAAGGACAGTGTATGATTGTCAGCAAACAGTGGTGTCTCTGTATCCATTTCCATGTGGCTTGCTGGCCCTAGGTGGTACAGGGGGCAAGAATGTCCTAAGGAAAGTGCCCGTGCAGGTGGGAAGGAGCCCGCCTTGGACGTCTTGGTCCCATTCCTGCCAGGTCAGCTGCCACAAGAGGGCAAGGGAGAGGGTCTTGCCACGTTTGGAGGTGCCTAGAGCACCAGCAAAGGAGCTGGAGATGTAGGGAGCTGTCAGGAACCGGTCGAATGTGGTTAAGGCAATAGGAGCTACACGGCAGCATTTCCTGGAGCCGCCAGGGCAGGGGGTAAACTCTGCACGGACCAAACCCAGATGGGCCATCTACTGCCTTGGCTGTTTATGGTGGACACTTCCAAGTGCCAGACACTGTGTTCCCTGCATGATCTCATTCAATCCTCACATCAAGCCATTTTTACAGATGGCAGGCTGGGGCTCAGAAGGGTTAAGGGCCATGCCCAGAGATGCACAGTCAGTTAGCAACAGGGCTGAGATGCAGCGCCAGGCTGCTGGTTCCAGTGTGCACACTCCTCCCTCTGACACTTCAGGGCTCCCAGGCACCAAGAGACACTAGCGGCTGTGTTTGTTCTAACTCAGGCTGAGCGATTTCTCCTAAATATCGCCCCCTTTTGGAAGTGTTCAGATGCTTGCTGCCAGAATGCTTCACAACGGCACAAACTGGAAGACACTACCATGAACATATATCCTATGAGGACGAGGGTTCCCCAACGGATAGTCTATGAATCTGCATTCAGGAAACATGTAATAAGATGCTGCGAACCAAATGAAACTCCCACAGAAACAATGCTTTTATTAAGTAAATCTGGGAAACCCTGCCTACTCTAGCCCCTTCTAGAGAGTCACAAAGCATGTTAGAATATTAAAGGCTCTGGGAAGTCCTGCAGAAAGAAGAATCCCATCAAACCTTATTTAGTCCAGCATTTCCCCAACTAATGTGAACATGAATATGTTTTTGTTTCCCTCACTGGGCATCATATCACGTCAACCTGTATTCCAAGGAATACACTTGGGAAGATGCTGATGTGAGATTTTCATCTCAAGTCGGCCTGTAGCTTCCTGCTTCTCCAGAATGTGTATTATGGTACATGACATTTCACCTTTAAAGTCTTGAAGCTATTTACAGATGCCTATAGGAGCCAAAATTGATGTTAGTGGTTTTCAGTCTCTTTAGAATAAGTCTCCCTGAGTAATTTGATGAAAGTTGTGGATTTTTTCCTGTGGGGAAAGGAGAGGCACTCACATTCATATACACAGACTGATGAATTCAGATTCAGGTGTGCCTGGGTTACCCTGAGGTCATGAACCCCTGCTTCAAGTCACTGTCAGCTAATGTCCTTGGCATCCTTGGCAGCCAAGCACTGGGCCCTGCTGGGGCAAGCCTGTGGGGGCAGGGCTGCTAAGAGGGTCTGGGTAAAGGGGTCAAATCCACTCCTTGCCTTCTGACAAAGGAAGACAGGAGATTCATGCCAATCACACATGTTCAGTGAACTGGCACCTTCCAGTTGCCCACGGTGTGGGCAGGTTGGTGAGCAGGGACCCCCATGAAGGTCTGAAAGACCATCCCACACCTTGTGGGGACATCAGGGCTCCCATGCCTCTCTGAGCCCCCACAGTCTAGTGCATAAGAATTCTGCTGCTGATGCTGGCCCAGCACCCATTCCCTGCCCCCCTTCTTCTAGGAAGGGCACCCCAGTTGTCCTTGGGGAACCACCATGCCCTGCACCTAGCTCATGTGCATTGCATGGACTGGACCTCATATCAGACTCAGGGGTGGGCTCATGACTCAGGCCTGGACAATCAGAGGATACCATGATTTTGGCCACAGTGGTTGGTTCAGGATAGGAATGGGACCAAGCCAGGACAATTAGTGTCAAAAAATACATTGTGGGATTTTACTGAGAAGGAGAAGTTCTCCTGGGGTTGTTGATTAAAAGATGTATCTGGAGCTACTGGTGGCCACCCTGACCCATGAAGGGAGCCTGCCTGGGATGGTCAGAGGTGGGAGGAGTGGGTGGGTGTCCCAGTGAGACTGTTGGAGTCTGCATCCAGCTGTGCCTGACAATGGACCTAGACCCTGGTGCACTTACAGGAGTCAATACATTTCCTTTCTTGCTTAAGACCGTGTGAGATAGATTTCTGTCACTTGCAGCTGAAACAATACTAATACCCCTGTGTCAAAAACACATTCCCAGGCCTGTGAAGGTAGCTGAATTAGAATCTCCAGTAATGTGACATTTACCTGTATCTGTATTTTTCTGGGGAATCTCATGATCTAACAGCTCTCGCTTGAAAAAAATTTCCTCTGACGTTCTACCATGGAGTGTGCAAGAAGCCCAGCTGGCAAATCCAAGAGTATCCACAGGTAAAGATGGCTCAGGCTGAATGCATGGGCAAGCCCAGGAGTCCAGGTGTTTTACATGATTTGTTCTTAATCTATTCCTGCTCTTAAACTCTCAGATGGGACTCACACTTTCTGATTGTGGCAATTTCTCAGCTTTGGACAATAGGGAGACACAGTTCTGTGGTTCTGTGTTCAGTAAGACCCATTTCCTCATCTTTCTGCACTCCCAGTCCTCCATGTGTGAGCCAAAGTGATGTGTGCTAATTTCAGCTAATTTCAGACTTGGCTCATACAAATCTCCCTGGGTTTATTTATTCATGATTTTTTTCCTGTGGTTTGACACAGATAAATACAGTGACCTTAGAAGCCAAGTCAGAGGTGGCAGAGCAACAAGGAGCAAGGGGCCTGGGCGCCAGAGTGTGCCTCATGACAAGTACCAGGCAAGCCTTTTGACAGGCAGCAATCCCTGTTTGGGGCTTTACACAAGTCAGAAAAAAATGTCTATTGTGTTAAACCACTGATTTTGGGATTTGTCCGTGACAGTCTTCTCCTTAACAGTGAATTTTTATAGATTTCAGATAACTTTCCCACCTATTGATTCATCTGTGCCTTTTATGAACTCTGGGTGGCAGTCTGGGAGTGGCACTTTACAGATGACAGTGCTTGTCCTGTCTTACGTCCTTGGTGGGAGGCTAGAAAATGGTTCTAAACAGAACACAATTTGATACAGATGTAAAGAGATGACCATGATGTGTCCTTCCTCAGCTCTGACTTCCCTCTTATCATTCAGGCATTTTGATGGATACATATCTTGCCTGGGATTCAGCACCCATCTTCCCACCGTCTGCTCCCATCCCACCTACAGGGAAGACTGAGGGCTCTGCCTCTGTCTGCGGTGCTGAAATGGGTGATACTTAACAAAGCAGAGTAGCTGAATGGGCCAGGACTTAAACACTAGACAGAACTGGGCTTTCTGTCTACACATGTGTTCCCTTGCATGGTCTTTCCACCTCTCCAAATGTTAATTTTTTGGTCTGTAGAAAGGGAGTATTATACCTTCTTCATGGGACTGTTCTGAACATCAAATAACGTGGGTAAACTATTGATGTAATTGTGTTCTTTTCCATCCTCTGTCCTCCTTTTTAATCCTGAACCTCCTCCTCTACCAAAAGCAGCCTTCAAGGACTAGACCTGTCATTCCCAGAGGTTTGAGTGAATTAAGAGAAAAACCAAATTGACTCTAGAGAGATTGTCTCTCATGAATCTAGTTGCCATAGGCCACAGGGGGTTATAGGATATCCTAAGAGTTTAAAGGGAATCTGAAGCTTGAGGGAAAATATGGATTTATTTGTTCCAAATAATGGGTAGTTGGTTGTGGCTTAGGGGCTTCCAACCCTGCAGAACGAGAACATCTTTTAGTATTCTTGCAATCCACTGATCCCCATCTTTGTAAAAATGTTGTCAGTTAAACACACTGCACTTATTAAAGAATAACAAATTCATTTCCCCAATTTTATTAATAAAAGGCATTAAGAAATGATTGTGCAATAAAAACAGGATTAAGCTTTCCAGTTTAATGAGGTGGCTGATGCTTTAGTTAGTCTGTGTGGCCTCATTATCGGCTAATGCATGGATTCCCTTAGGTTTTCTGAATTTTTGCCAAGAATTCACAGACCCCAGTGCTACTCCTGTGAACCTCAGCACAGCAGTCATTACTTCAGTGGGCTCTCAGGATCCTTCCAGCTTTGACCTGATCCTGTTGATCTCTGATGTACTAAGCGGGGTAGATTGCAACCACAGAAACCTCCCCTGGTATGCAGTTTAATCCACACCTGGGAGATGGAATTCATAATCCCCATGATTGCCTTCACAGTGAATGGAGGATCTGGAGTAGCAAGAGGCATTTTGAGTGTGTATGTGTGTCTGGAGAGTTAGTTTATTAGTGAAAAATATGACAGCCAAGGGAAATAGTCAATTGGTCCCATTTCTGTCCACACACTCTCTCCCAGTTGAACATGGCATGCGAAACCAATTTGAAATCAAAAGGATGCTTGGTGGGCACAAAACTGGAGTTAGGAAGTTACCTGGGTGGTCTTTTTTTTCTGTTAACATTTTTTTTTATTATGCTTTAAGTTCTAGGATACATGTGCACAACATGCAGGTTTGTTACATATGTACACATGTGTCATGTTGGTGTGCTGCACCCATTAACTCGTCATTTATATTAGGTGTATCTCCTAATTCTATCCCCCCTCCCCCCACCCCACGACAGGCCCAGATGTGTGATGTTCCTCATCCTGTGTCCAAGTGTTCTCATTGTTCAATTCCCACCTATGAGTGAGAACATGCTGTGTTTGGTCTTTTGTCCTTGTGATAGTTTGCTGAGAATGATGGTTTCCAGCTTCATCCATGTCCCTACAAAGGACAGGAACTCATACTTTTTTATGGCTGCATAGTATTCCATGGTGTATATGTGCCACATTTTCTTAATCCAGTCTGTCACTGATGGACATTTGGGTTGGTTCCAAGTCTTTGCTATTGTGAATAGTGCCGCAATAAACACACATGTGCATGCATCTTTAGAGCAGCATGATTTATAATCCTTTGGGTATGTACCCAGTGATGGAATGGCTGGATCAAATGGTATTTCTAGTTCTAGATCCTTGAGGAATCTCCACACTGTCTTCCACAATGGTTGAACTAGTTTACAGTCCCACCAACAGTGTAAAAGTGTTCCTATTTCTCCACATCCTCTCCAGCACCTGTTGTTTTCTGACTTTTTAATGATTGCCATTCTAACTGGTGTGAGATAGTATCTCACTGTGGTTTTGATTTGCATTTCTCTGACAGCCAGTGACTCAAAAGAAGACATTTATGCAGCCAACAGACACATGGATGGTCTTAATGACATTGTCTGCAAACTATGATGGCTGTTGGGATCTAACTTCCTAGAGTTAGATCCATTCAGGCCCATTGAGGAACCAAGATCCCACTGTGCCCCAGATGATGCTGGAAGCAATCTGCTAACTCTCTTGCTCTGTGCTCTGAGATGCTCAGGCTGCTGCCCTTGTTACCTGCATTTGGGTTCGGGGACAGCTGAGTCTGCTCCCACAGTGGGGTGGGCACTTGGGTTGGTCTTCCCACACTGGCACAGGGGACAGCAAGCCCCTTCCTCATGCTGCCAGCCTCCTTTTAGGATAGCTTGTTGGTTTGTTTTGGCCTCACAAGTGCCTCCCTGAAGTTTGGATGACAGCCATGGACAACTAAACTATATCAGTCCTAGTGCAGTGACAGAGGTCAGGAATTTACAGTGAAGGGCTGATCAAGCCTGTGCATCCCATCCCCACCCGAGCAGAGGGGGAGGTTGCCATGAGAGAAGTGAGGATCCAGGGAGGGGGACATCAAGGCTGACTGAGAGGATACTGCCTGTTGCCAGCAGGTGATGTCTGCATCTTTTTTCTTTTTTGAGATGGATGGAGTCTCACTCTGTTGCCCAGGCTGGAGTGCAGTGGCATGATCTCAGTTCACTGCAAGCTCTGCCTCACGGGTTCACATCATTCTCCTGCCTCAGCCTCCCAAGTAGCTGGGACTACAGGTACCCGCCACCACGCCTGGCCAATTTTTTTGTATTTTTAGTAGAGACGGGGTTTCACCGTGTTAGCCAGGCTGGTCTCGATCTCCTTGACCTCGTGATCCGCCCACCTTGGCCTCCCACCGCGACAGGATTATAGGCGCAACCACCGTGCGCGGCCAATGTCTGTGTCTTAAACTCAGGTTATCTCACCATGCCCTGGACCTTCAGCGAGGACATGCTTCACGCCACCTCATTTCACAAAGGATGTGTGATAATTTACACAAGGAACACACAAAACAGGACAAGCAAATAGATGAGTAAACCAGGGCAAGAATAAATTAAGAGTCTTCAAGTGGCCTGAAAATTTGGGTCTGAGCCTCCCAGTAGCCAAAGCGTAGATGAAAACATGATTGGTTCCAGAATGACAATGCAGTGTGGTAGAGGATTACAAAGAACCTTTCTGTGGGCACACGGAGAAAAGCTCCTGACTTGGTCAAGAAGGCTCAGGAAGACTCCCTGGAGGAGGTGATACCCAAACAGGATGCAGTCTCTTTCAGGGATCTTTGGCACAAAAATAACTGACTTTTACTGGGCTGGACAGAGCCTGAAGGCTGGGGCTGCCTAATGAGTGGCCACTTCCTAGTGAGAAATTTTCAGTATAATAATTGTATTAATTATTGATTCATGACAAATCACCCCAATACTTAATGGCTTCAATAAAAAAACCAAACATTTGTGATCTCGCACTGTTTCTGCAGGTCAGGAATTCAGGAGCTTAGCTGGGTGGTTCTGGCTCAGACTCCCTCATGAGCTTGCAGAGAAGATGTTGGTGGGAGCTGCTGTCATTTAGGGGTTATCTGGGGTCGGGGGGTCTTCCTCCAAGCTGCCTTGCTCACAGAGCAGGTAAGTTAATGCTGGCTGTGGGCAGGAGGTCTTGGGTGCTCACCACGCAGACTTTTCCATGGGGCTGCCTCAGTGTCCTCATGACATGACAGCAGCCCTCCCCCAGAGCGAGTGACCCAAGAGACTCAAGCGAAAGTCACAGTGTCTTTCAAGACCTAACCTTGGAAGTCATATTCTGCCATCCCCACAATCTTCTATCAGTACACAGATCAACCCTATTCCGGTTGAATGACAGGCATAAATAGCAGGAGGAAGGGGTTACAGGGGTCATTTTGGAGGCTGGTACAATTAAAGTGTTAATAATAATGAATGATTTAAATGATAAAGATAGCAACCACAGCCAATATGCAGTGGGAACCTAGGCATTGATCTAACTCTTTTACTTGTATGATCCTCATTGAATCCTCTCAATGGCTTATGGTTTGGGTACTGTTATCAGCCCTACAATATGGAGGTGAAACGACGGCTCAGAGAGGTTGTGTGAGTGGCCCAGGATCACACAGCAAATACGTGGTGAAGTCTGAATTTGAACTGATGTTTTTATGAGTCCAGAGCCCATTCTTTTGGCTGCAACCCCACACTCCCTCCCTAAGGTACCTTTCCTTTCAACTCTAGAGGCACAGCTCCTCTAGCCCACTCTGTCTTCAGAAAGCCAAACCAGAGGGCCCTGGGAACTAGAGCAGGAGAAGCTACTCCCCTAGACTGGCCGGCCCCGAGCCTAGCTTTGCAGGCCTTGGCAAGGCAGAAGATCTACTCTCCTCCTGAGGAAGTCTCAGGCTTTGCTTCCTTTACTGACTTATGAGCTCTGTAAGTGAAGTGTGTGTCTGACCTTTTCAGTTACTTCTCCTCATGATCACTATGGCTGCTGCAGAGAAATGAACTTCCTTCATGCTTTCTCAACTACTGGGACGGGACCCCACCTTCCGGCATCCTGATGGCTGCCATAGCCCGGGTGCTCAGCAGAGACAGGACAAGACCGCCCAGGCTTAGGACTCAGGATCTCCCAGGAGGGTCAAAACTGACAGGGCAACATGGGCTCCATGGAGGCCACTTAACTTTAAATCTGCTCCCAAGACCCCACTCTTCTTTCCAACTCCCACCCGCAGCCCCTGGTCCAGGTCTTCCCCGGGGAACCTACCCCACCACCGTCCCAAGCCGCTCTCTCCCAGAGAAGGCACATCTCCCCTGCCTCGGGCAGTCAGTGCCCCCTGTGTCCTCCCACCTCCTCACGTCCCTCTGCTCAGAATGAATGCTCCCTCCTTGCTGTTCACATTGTGTGGTATTGTTCCCTCCTCTGCTGTGGCCCCCTTTAGTTTCGGCTGTACTTATCTGTAGGCTTTCTTCTTCAAAAACAAATAAACAAACAAACAAACAAAAAAAAAAACAAATTGCTATGGTATGTATCTGGAGAAACTGTAGAGCCCTCCTCATCTTCTTTGTGCACTGCTCGGTACATTTCTAGTCTCTACCCAATTATCTGTTAAGGTGAGAATGTTAATTTATCCTGGTGGGAGTATACCAACATCACCCCAAGATAAAGGTGCCGGCACTCTGAGATGCACTTAGAATAAAACCCCAAATCCTTGCCATGGCTGACAAAGCACTGCAGGGTTTGGCCCTGGCCCACCTTGACCTTGCCTTCCATCCCTCTCCTGCTGGACCGCTGAGCTCCAACCACACAGCCGTGACCCTGACCCTGACCCTGACCCTGCCCCTGCCCAGGGCCTTTGCCCCACCACTCCCTCTGCCAGAGCACATGCCCTGCTTCTCTGCAGGCTGGTTCCTTCCGGCCACTTTCTTTCAGGGAGAGAAGCCCTCCCTGACTTCTCTGTCTTGCTACACACACTGCCCAGCATCTCTCCATTGTAATATCCCACTGTCTTTCCTCACTGCACTAATTAATTTCAGAAATCACTCTTTTAAAAATGAGTTTCATTTTATTATCTTTTTTTTCTTTAGAGATAGGGTCTCATTCTTTCTCGCAGGCTAAGTGTAGTGGCATGATCACTACATCCTCGAGTTTCTGGGCTCAAGTGGTCCTCCCGCCTCAACCTCCAGAATAGCTGGGACTATAGGTGCACACCACCATGCCTGGCTAATTTATTTCTAACTTTTTTTTTGTATGTGTGTATAGACAGGGTCTTGCTATGTTGCCCAGGCTGGCCTAGAACTCCTGAGTTCCTGAGCTTAGGGGGCCCAGGCTTGCCTCGAACTTCTGAGCTCAAGCGATCCTCCTGCCTTGGTCTCCCAAAATGCTAGGATTACAGGCGTGAGCCACCTCGCCTGGCCTATTATCTTTATCCTCCAGCCGGACATAAGCTCTATGTGGACTGGGATCTTGTCCATCTTGCTGGCTGCTGTGTCCTTAGAGCCTCAAAGAGTGCAGGGCATGCAGGAAGTTCTTACTTCATGTTTGCTGAATGAATAACAAGTGGTCACACACAAAGTACTCACATGCAAACTTCTGTCTTTCCTCTGTTTGGGGAGTCTTCATCCTAGCCCCTAGTGTCTTGCCTTTAGCATGGAACACATAGTGAATGGAATGAATTAAGTCACTTGCCCACTGGGTTATCTTCTTTTTAAGGGGACAGACCAAATCATGTGTTTCTCCAATCCCCTAGCATCTTGAAGAGACACTGCTTACAGTGCTTGTTGAATTGAATAGAATCCTTTGAAACTGTTGTGTTACCAACTTTGGTAATTGAAGGAAAGGGGTCTGCCTGGTCCTTCCAATGTGACTTGTTGGAGAAGCTAACACCTGGAGTTCTCATTCTCAGGTGTGGGTTCCGGATCCTGTGAGTGCAAAGGCCACACCTTACACAGCAGACGTGTTGATAGAAAACGGGGCGCATCTGCCTAAGATGCCAGGTGTCAGAGGAGCGGCACAATATCCTTCTGACACTCGAAAATTGCAAATTTGAAAGGCTCCTTCTCACTTGTCAGCTATCCAGGCCTTCCCTGCACAGATGGATTCCAGGCCTTGCCCTCTAAGGCTGAGCGTCCCACTGCCCAGGACCAGCCAGCAGGCATTGTGAAGATCCCACAGTGGGCACAGAAGCTCAGGTGTCCCAGGCACTCAAGTCTCAGTGTTTTGTCAGTATTATTTCAGTTACAAGTGGTTTAAAAAAGGAATTAAATCACCTTAAGCACTGAAAAAATGTTGGGTAGAAGTTGCTTGAGGAATAGCTGGATCAGAGCAAGAGACTGGATCTGTCTCTACTTAGTTTATTCTTCTTATGGGGAGAGGCTGGTTGGGGGGCAAGGTGGCCCCTGAAAGCCTCAGACTCACTTGTTTAATTGTCCAGTCATCATCCACTCATTCCATTCCAGTCATTCCTGTTTCTTTTTTCCCCTGAGATGGAGTCTCACTCTGTCACCCAGGCTGGAGTGTAGTGGCATGATCTCGGCTCACTGAGACCTCCACCTCCCGGGTTCAAGCGATTCTCCTGCCTCAGCCTTCCGAGTAGCTGGGACTACAGCCATGTGCCAACATGCCTAGCTAATATTTGTATTTTTAGTAGAGATGGGGTTTTGCCATGTTGGCCAGGTTGGTCTCGAACTCCTGACCTCAGGAGATCTGTCCACCTCGACCTCCAAAAGGGCTGGGGTTACAGGCGTGAGCCACTGCGCTCGGCCTCCAGCCATTCCTTTTATTTCTGGTCCTCAAATAAAGCAGGCACACTCCTACCTTAGGATGTTTGCACTAGCCAGTCTATGTGTCTGGAAATTCCTAACGCCCATCCCTGCATAGCTATATACCTCATTCCCTGACCTCCTGCACAGCTTTGCTCATACTTACCTTCTCAGTGAGGCTGATCCTGACCCCCCTATTTAAAATTAGAACTCCTCTCCTCAGCCCACCCAATCCTTCTTACCATGATTGCTTTCCACTCCCTCATAGCAATTATTGCCTTTCTTTTCTTTGAGATGGAGTCTCGCTCTTATTGCCCAAGCTGGAGTGCAATGGTGCGACTTTGGCTCACTGCAACCTCTGCCTCCAGGGTTCAAGTGATTCTCCTGCCTCAGTCTTCTGAGTAGCTGGGACTACAGGTGCCCGCCACTACACCTGGCTAATTTTTTGTATTTTTAGTAGAAACGGGGTTTTACCATGTTGGTCAGGCTGGTCTTGAACTCCTGACATCAGGTGATCCGCCCACCTCAGCCTCCCAAAGTGCTGGGATTACAGGCGTAAGCCACCGCACCCAGCCGCAACTATTGCCTTCTAATGTTCTCCATATGGCACTTATCTCTATTGCCCTATCATCCACTAGAATGTCTGTTGTATTCACTGATGTATCCTAAGAACCTGGAGAGCCCTGTCACATAGTAGTCACTCAATTTGTTAGATGAATGAATGAAGCAGAAAGAAATTAATTCAACATCCAGACATTGGAAATTCAGCAGTGAACAAAAAGTACCCCACGCCCCACAAAAAAAAAGGACAATAAGAATAAGAATAAAAAACACCTCTGTGCTTTCGGACCTTACACTTTGGTGGGGATGGAAGACAATAAACTAGATTTTAAAGAAGCACTAAATATAGGGCGTTGCAGGTGGCAGTGGGGGCTGGGCAGGAAACACAGCAGATGCACAGTCAAGATAAGCCCAGTCCCTGCTGTATGCCGAGAACCCAGCAAGAATGGAGACCACTCTTCTTCTGTCATTTTAAGTTTATTCTTTTTGGAAGCAGCAGAGGACAAGCACACTGCTAATGATGGTAATAAAGCTTCTCCCAGATTTGTTGACAAGTTGCGTTTGCTTTATTTTCATTCCCTTCTCAATTTGGGAGTGGGCGTGGGCAGCCCCCTGCCAACCCACCATTCCCTTGCCACTTCCTACTCTCATGATTTAAATAAAGAAATATGCAGATTGGCCGGGAGCTGCTGGTGTTTGGAAACCCCTCTTGGAGCCAGCTGCTGCGTGGAGAAGAAGCAACCCAAACCAGTAAGCGTGTATTGATTCACATTGGCATTAATGTCTTTTTGTATTGACACAAGTATCTTATCAAAATGTGCTTGGGGGGAACATCCATCTTCATATTGACTTAAAATAGAAGATACTACAGGGTGGGAATTCTATCTATATAGTATAGACCTCTACATACAAATGCATAATCAATATTTCATCATCAAATTATGATCTGGCTTTCAACGTTTTGCAGAGAGAACCTGGAGATGAGTCATAAAGTGCAATAATAGATTGAAATGCAAAGGCTTTTTTTCCCCCATTTTAATAAGAGTTGGGGATGCTCTATGGCCATTCTGTGTAGGCAGCAGGAAAAGACCCACCCGGCCGCAGGAGAGATACCGTGGAAACGTTTGTAGACAAGAAGCTGCCTACACTTTGCCATTGCTTGAGAATTAACAATATGAATTCATATACTTATTATTCAGCCACTTTGCTGTGCCCCACCTGGACCCTCTCTGATCTCTTCTGTCGTTTCACTGTACCAGTGCCTCCAGCGGTCAGCAGGTGCCGCTCTTGGGGAAGTGCTTGGGTGATTAAGTCCTCTGGGGACAGCGCTTAGCCAGAGACTGAGGAGTGGGGGATTGGGAAAACCCAGCTCCCTTGCCTCAGAGACAATGCTGAGCCGTCACTGACATCCTAGATTTCCCCTGGGGATCAGGTGGAAGCTACTCCTAGGTGAAACAAAAACCAGGGGGCTCTGTTTAGACCATTGATTCCCTGTGCTTGGCTCCCTGGCCCCCTTGTCCTATTTCCATCACTCTGTTATTGTCTCCTGGGAGCATTTCCTTAATACAACATATGCACTTGAAGCCTTGTCTCCAGGTCTGCCTCTGGAAAATCCCACTCAATATGCACCATTCATTCTTCAAGTGTTTATTGGCTCTCTACCATGCGCCATGCACTGTGGTTGGAGCTAGGGATGGAGCAGTAAGAGGAGTAGGTAATGGCTCACATCTCTGTGTCAATTTTGGTGCATTTGGCTATAAAAAGAGAGAAATTAAACAGTATCTTATCATCTCACTTTGGCGGGAAGTCAGAGGGCTCTGGGACTGGTTGCTATAGCTGCTCAGTGGTGTAATTAGGGTCCTAGTTCTTTCCATCTCTCTGCTTGGCTGTGTTTGGGGTTGGTTTCATCTTCAGGCTGGGCGTGAGTGGCTGTAGCACTTCCAGGCATCACATCCAGACATGGTGACACCCTGAGGAAGGAGAGAGGCCTCTTCCGGTGGCTCTCCCTTTCAAGCAAGGACACTTTGCTTGAAGCCCCTGTCTCCCCAGCAGGATTACCTTTGTCTCATTGGCCTCATTGAAATGGGTCCCGTGTCCCTGCCCAAGCCATCCTGGCAAGGGGATGGAATTACCTTGGGCTAGTCAGGTCTTCTCTGGACCTGGGAGTCAGGGTGGTTTCTCCTGAGGCTCAAGGGAGGTTCGAGGAGGGCAACAACTGAGTGCAACTGAGATTCTGTTGGAAGGAGGACGGGGACTTCGTCCCGTGCTTTCTCCCTCACCCTGCCCTCTTGGTGTCCTTCATGGCACTCCCGTCGGGCTACAATCAGACGTGCATTCCTTTGTGTGATTCTGTCTCCTTTACTACATGGTAACTCCCTGAGGGCGGCACCCTGACTGTTCTGCTCAGCAGTGATGAATATGATCATGATTATGATTAGCACAATGCCATGCAGATAAATATGCTCAATAAATACTTGATGAATAAATGAAGGGTAATATGAAGGGAATGAATGGATGAATGAATGAATGAATCAACGTGTGCAGTTTGAAGAGCAGACATGAAGAAAAGGTGGAAGTGGAGCTCGCCATCCCCTCACGTGGGTGGTGTCCTGTGAGGGTGGCGGCAGCAAGGGGCCCCTCCTTGCCAAAGCAGCTCAAGGATAGAAGAGGAGGGGGCCTCCTTCTTCCCAAGGCAGCAAGGGTGGCAGCTCTGGGTCAGAGAGACTGAGGCTCATGCTTTGGCTCTGATGCCAGCTGTGTGGCTTCAGGCGTGACTCCTCTGTGTCTTGCCATCTTCTCTAGAGATATTGTGAGGATTCAGTCACTGGACAATTTATTAAGCACCTATTGTATGAAGATGCTGGGGTGCGTGTAGGAAAAGTGCAGGGCATTGTGGAAATACTTGTGGAATCCAGCTGCAGGCTTCAAGGTTGGTGCTCAAGCTGAGGTCTGAAGGATGCACAGGCATCAGGAGGTGACTGGGGTGGAAATGAGGGACAGGGAAGAAAGCAGGCCCCGAGGCTCTGAGATGGGACCCAGGCTTCTTTGAGGAAAATGAGGCTGAGCTTGGAGTAAGGACGGGGGCATGGTATGAGAGGAGGCAGTGAAGCCAGCTAGGTCAGACCAAGGAGGCTATGAAGGCCACAGCACACCTTCTACTGTGTCTTTTATTTTCTTACATTTAATTTAATTTATTTTATTATTTTATTTTATGTTTTAGATAAGGTCTTGTTCTGTCACCCAGGCTGAAGTACAGTGGCACGATCCTAGCTCACCGCAGCCTTGAATTCCTGGGCTCCAGTGATCCTCCCACCTCTGCCTCCCGAGGTGCTGGGACTACTGGTGCACTCACCACACCTGGCACTGTAATTTACCAAACGTAGTGGACCCCACAGAAGGGATCTGGGTGGAATAGCAGCCTGATGAGATTCAGCTGTCAAATGGAGGCGACACTCAGCCACGTGGGACCAGGCGAGGGGCTGCTGCGTTTTCCCAGCAAGAGCCAAGGTGGCTTGAACTGATGCAGTGGCAACGGTGAAGGAGAGGCATGGGCTGATTCAAGAGATGCTGGGAGGCAGATCCGGTAAGCCAAGGAGAGTCAGAGATCCTGCCCTTGTTGGCTTCAAGGACACTCGTTCTCACCTGCTTACTGAAAAGTACAAACCAGCTCCTCCCCATCAAGGAGGATAAACCCAAGGGTTTGCAGAGGGAAGCTTTCTTTCACTCTGAGCCCAGGGAATGAGAGGAGAATCAGGTGTAACGCAGTTAAGAAATATCATGTAATCTATCACACTAGCTTAAATAAAATGCAATGTCCAAATGCATTTTCCCACATCAAACAGAGGCCCAGGTTAATCACCAGCATCACTAGAGTATTGTTATTTGAAGCTGGAAAGGGGATCCTCATTTTTGGTGGACGGGAAGGTTGGTGGGGGGCAAATATAAGAAGTGTTTAGGGGTCTAAGTTCTAGAAAAACTAACACACTTGTGAGAAGGGGCTGTAATGCCATAGAAAGTGCGAGGCATTTGGAGTTGGAAGGCCGGCCTTTGAATCCCAGACTGCTCTATACATTAGCCGTGTGACCTTGGTGGGTCACTTAGCCTCTCTGATTCTTTTCCTCACCTAGAAAAGGGAGCTGATCACAGTTGCTTCAGAGGCTACTGCGGAAATAAAAGGAAATAATGAGAGAGAAAGTGCTTTGTCAGCTGCAAAGCAACATCAAATACTGGGGATTATTAAGAAAGTATATTTTAAGCAAAAAAGTGTAATAGGGTGATATTATTGAATTGATATTAATTTTGGGTTGTTGGGATAATGTCTTTATCCTTAGGTGAAGCATGCTGAAATATTTAGGAGGGAAATGTCAAAATGTTTAGAACACTCAAATGGTTCGGAATAAAACAAAATTGTACAGCTCAATGCACAATCTGTCTACCTATCTATTTATCTATATTTCAAAAAAACGTGGCAAAACATTAACCATTGGTGAATTTAGTGGAAGGATATTAGTGTTCATTAAGCTATTTTTAACATTTTGGTAGACTTGAAAATTTTCATAATAAAAATCAGAGGTGAAATCACTTCCAGGTGGACAGCAGGTCTAACTAGGGAGGGAAAACAATGCTTCAGAAAGTGACAAAGGGCAGTATCTTCATGGCCTTGGGTAAAGGTGGCATTTGGTGGGGAGGAAACACCCAGCCTCTCTCCCTGGGCCTCCCATCTCCTCCTGGTGCCTCCCTTTGGCTGAAGTAAATGGTAAGTCCAAGGGCAGAGCCCAGTGATGAAATCCAGGGCACCCCAAGGGCACGGAGCCAGGAAGAGGGTAGAGTGGGACAGAGAATGGACCCAAAGGGATAACTGGAGAAAAGCCAGCACCTCCTCTTTTTCAGGGCATGGCAGACAGAAGCTCAAATGCCAGATAATCATTTTCCCAGCCTCCAGATGCAAACCTGGCCAACCCTTCTTCTGCAAAGTAAAGTCTGTGGCTGAATCTGGGAATTCTTTTCCTTTCTAACTAGAGAACACTGTGTGACAAGAAGCTGTCTCTCCTTCCCTGATTTTGGATATTATTGTGTGAGGATATGATGCCAGGAGCTGCTGCAGCCACCCTGCCACCAAGAGGATGGCAGAGCAGCCAAGAGCCCTGATGTTGCTGAGCAACACAATGTTCGGCCACCTGCTGCCAGACTTCCCAATACATGAGAAAAAGTCTCCAGTGTTGGTTCCCTTGTGGTTGGGCATCTTGTCTCTTGCTGCCACTAGCATCTTAACTGATGCACAGGTCATAGTTGAAGTGACCTCCCTGTTTCTTTTCCCTTAGTCACACCCTTTCCTCAACATGCTAGATTTTCTACTGTGATAGTAACAAGAAAAAAACCAACAACAATGAAGACAAGGAAACGGGAGCCAGACACGGTGGCTCACGCCTGTAATACCAACACTTTGGGAAGCCGAGGTGGGCAGATGGGATCGCTTGAGTCCAGGAGTTCAAGATCAGCCTGCGCAACATGTCAAAACCCTATCTCTACAAAAAACATAAAAATTAGCCAGTGTGGTGGCATGCACCTGTAGTCCTAGCTACTTGGGAGGCTTAGGTGGGAGGTGGGAGGATTGCTTTAGGTGGAGGCTGCAGTAAGGGGAGATCACACCACTGTAGTCCAGCCTGAAAATGGGCCCTGAGGAAGAGAAAACGCATTGAGGTGCCATCTATCGTATCAGAGGTGGGAAACACAGAAGGACATGTCACAGTTTGCATTTCCGTACAGGATGCTGAGCTGATGGATGGAGGAGGCAAGGCTTCACGTGTGGAGCACATGCAGTGGTGTTTGCCCGGACTCCCAGATCCCTAGCATCAGCTCTGCACACCCATCTCGCAGCTTCTGAGTGCTGTGCTGCTAAGAGCTCCCCACCCCAAGACCCCAGGGGCCACTCTTTCTTAAGCTCTGGAGCATCATCACTCTTACCGAGAGCCCAGGTAGTCAATGACTAACCCATGTGGAGAAAAATGCCTCGCAGCTCCTTTGCCCCAGGCTGGACTAACTCTGAGGTGTAATTTATGCTGCAAAGCCCCTCTTGGGATCAGGCTGAGTCTTGGTTTCATCCCAATTGCTTCTCCACTCTCTTACTCATCTGTCCTGGGAGAGCTCTGTAGGAGATGCAGGTGTAAAGTCACATGCAGTGGCAAGCAAAAGACTCCATGAGGCCTTTGCCCTGAGAGCCTTGGCCATGGCACCTTGATCCCTGCATAGATCACTGAAAATCCCCCTGCAGGCTCTCCTGTAAGGTAGAGTTTACAAAGCCCACTATTGTCTGACTCTTTCAAGGATTTACTTCATTTGCAAGTGGCTTTTCTCACCACAATGTCATTAACGTGTGGAGAGACCTGAAAGCCCACATTTACGTGAAAGTGACGTTTAAATCCTCAGGCTCAGGCAGGGCAGAAATAGGCAGGAAGCCGACAGCAGAAAGGGAACATTTGCCTGGACACAGACTTATTTATCTTCTCCCACTAAAGCTTCTCCCTTAGCAATGAAGTCTCTGTCCTCTGCTGACCCCACGACATGTCGAGACCTTGAGCTTGGTAGAATGCGCTGCCAACACTGCTTCCCTTATTACCCATTTCAGTCACTAATCTGGGACTACATCAGTGGTTCCCAACCCTGGCTGCACTTCAGATTCACCTGGGAGCTTTTCCAAAATACACTGCCCCTCATTTCTCAGGAATCTCTGGCATAGATATGAGATCCTGGCAGGTATGAGAGAAAGAAAAATAAGA
Source organism: Rhinopithecus roxellana (assembly GCF_007565055.1). Taxonomy (NCBI): domain Eukaryota; kingdom Metazoa; phylum Chordata; class Mammalia; order Primates; family Cercopithecidae; genus Rhinopithecus; species Rhinopithecus roxellana. Next base: position 28,314,008 of record NC_044568.1, read on the forward strand.
GAATCTGCCTGGTAACCATCAGGGGGAGGAAATTAACATATTCTCTAAAAGTATGTTAAAAGGTCAGAGCCCAGCATAGTAGTGCATGCTTGCAATCCTAGCACTTTGGGAGGCTGAAGCAGGAGGATCACTTGAGCCCAGGAGATTTGAGGCTGCAGTGAGCCATGACCACGCCACTGTACTCCAGCCTGGGCAACAGAGTGAGAATCTCAGGCATCAGTATTATTCTAGCACCCCAGATGACTTCAATGAGCAGGAAGGGCTCAGAACCACTGCTTCACAGAAGGGAGCATGTCCTGAGGCGGGAGATGGCCAGGAAGGTCTTCTTGGGCCTGATCTTGTTGGTTACCTTCATTTCCCAACAAAGGGCTGCTAGATCCTCCTGTGGCTCTCTTGGGTCATCCTTGTGTTTTGTAAAATATTGCTCTCTTTAAACATTCAAGTATGTGGCTCCTCTGAAACTGTGAACATATCTGAAGATCATGATGAACTGTTGGTAACTGTAAAATCCAAGGAGGCAGAATCAGAGGAACAGGTATCTGGAGACATGGGTGGCTGCTGCTCCCAGCATCCAAAGCGTTCGTCTGAAGTCATCCTGTGGGTGGAAGCTTCTGCTCTCCCATGGAGGGCCGTAGAGTGTTGGAGTGAGGCTGAAGTGTGAGGTTAAGCACTCTGTGTACACACTTTCAGAAAGCATGTTAGCTTTTGTAAAGTGCTTACTAGCTCACGAACATTGCTTTTTTTAAAAAAAATCAGAGTTTATCACTTGACAAAAGATGTAATTTTCCAACACACACTCACAAGTACCACTCTGAGTAATAATTTGGCCCTTATAAGGTTATTATCATTTGCCTGTTATTTTCACCTGTGTTCAAGGGGAGAAGCAAAGCTTGATCTTCAAATGAATAACATGAATTTCAATTAATTATCCAGAAATATTTGCTTTTTTTTCCAGTCTAAACATTTTAATGCCCACCATGAAAGGCAGAGGGTAACTGAGGGAGAGAATTTCACATCAACTTTGCCATCCCACTTCATGAAATTCTGACCTTTTATTTATTTATTTTTCAGAAGGGGTCTCGCTCTGTTGCTCAGGCTGGAGTATAGTAGTGTGATCATGGCTCACTGCAGCTTTAATCTCCTGAGCTCAAGTGATCCTCCTGCCTCAGCCTCCCAAAGTGCTAGGATTACAGCATGTACCACTGTGCTGGGATCTGACCTTTTAACATAGTCTTAGAGAACATGTTAATTCCTTCCCCCTGATGGTTGCCAGGCAGATTCTCTTATTTTCCTTTCTCTCACACCTGCTGGTTAGGAAAGACATTATGTCTCTATTAAAATTCTTTATTTGACTTACTATACAACATCCCATTTTGGGCGTATAGAGAAAATTGAGATTATTTGTTTGACCTCGTGCAGGAAAAATAATCATTTAATGAATGGCATTTGCCATTTTTAAAAGGTTTTTTGGGGGTGGTGATGAATAGATGCAACGTTTATCTACGGCTCAATACCAGGTCACTTGGCCTCCTGATCCCTACAAATATTTCATTCTGAGTTGTGGTTATGCACTGAACAGAAAATGTCACCACTTCCAGCTTACACAACTGCCATCTGCGGCTTGGCCTTTGCCCATTGCTTTGTGGTTTTGCTACCTATGCACCATCCTTCTACTCCAGCAGGGGTCTCAGCCCTGACTGCCTATGAACAGCACTTGAGGCTTAAAAAAGATGGGTGTCAGCCCTAGGCCCAGTGACTCTGATTCCATTGGCATAGGATGGGGCCTAGGCACAGGTATATTACAGCCGATCCCCAAGGAAGTATAATATGCAGGTGGCTTTGGAAGCACGATTGTTGACCATCAGGTCTTCCTGACAGTTGGCAACACTGTGTCCTCTGCCTGTTATCCCCAGCACCTGGGATGGAGTCTGGCACAGGACGGACACTCACAAGTCTGCTGTGAATGATGCACCGACTGTACCTGGAATGAACTTGGAATCCTGGTGCCATCATGCCACAGTATCACCTTTCTGAGGTATTCCTCAGATGCTTCGAATTAACCAAGAAGCCAGACTGTCAATTCTAAAGAAGCAGGATTGCTGGAACACGAATTTGCCATGGTTTGCCATTGGCCCATGTTCCATGACTTGTTAATATTCAAAGACAATGCTATAGCATTTAGCCAGTAAAAACAAAAAAGAAAAGAAACAAGTCAGCATATCGAAAAGGAATATTATGTTATTAGAAATGCATGGCAATAGATTGCAGACACATGAAGCAAAACAGAACAAATACCAATGCTACCTAATCACTCCAGAGAATGCTGTGCAGAACGAACATCCCTTTCTTCCATGACGTTTAAAAAAATAGCTACCTAAACACAAAATTTTAAAATAGTTACCTGAATACAAAAGCAGAAACCCAACTGTCCATTTTTCACTTTATTTTTGGCTGGTTGGCTGATTGATTGATCCACTCATTCATTCATTCGATTTGGGCGTACTGAGCCTCTTTGTACTGGGCACTGTTCCAGGTGATGGGATACCACAGTGAACTCAAGTGACCTGGGCCCAGTCTCATGGAACTTACACTCAAACATGGGAGGTAGGTAAGAAACGAGTAAGCAGACAGCACAGAATGAAGCCAATAATGAGTGTAGTGAGGATCAAATCACAGGGTCCAGGCAGCAGGTGCAGTCCTGGCAGTCAGGGAGGGTGTCTCTGAGGATGTGGCCTGGGAGCTTAGGTCTGGATTTCTGAGGGCAGGAGACAGCAAATGATGGGTGCAGGGGCAAGAATGAGCTGGAAATGCGAGCAACAGAAAGTCCAGGGGCTAGAACTTGGCAGGAGAAGGAGGAGTGGTATGAAATGGGAGGCAGGAACCGGATAGCATAGGGGTCTGCATGCCATGGTAAGGACTATGTATGGGGACAGTAAAAATGGCAAATGATGCCATCAGTTTCCACTTTAACAGAATAACAGAATTGCTACCACGCAAGAGGTCTGTAATGGGAAAATGGGCTGAATGAGTTTTCTAGCCTTGGGGAAGACATTCCATTATTGGGTCAAGCCTCACAAAATCACTTGAGTAAAAATATAATTGCAAGAATTTTCTTTTCTTCTTGAGTGTTGGAATGCGAGAGGGGCATATTAGGTCTATTCCTCCCCCAGATATCCATATAGCCTTTTAATTTTATTTTTTCTTTTATGAGACAGGGTTTCACTCTATCACCTAGGCTGGAGTGCAGTGCCGCGATCTCGACTCACTGCAGCCTGACTTCCTGGACTCAAGCGATCCTCCCACCTCAGCCTCCTGAGTAGCTGGTACCACAGGCATGCACCACCATGCTTGGCTAATTTTTGTATTTTTGTAGAGATGGGGTTCACCATGTTGCCCAGGTCTCAAACTCTTGGGCTTAAGTGATTTTCCTGCCTTGGCCTCCCGAAGTGTTGGGATTACAGGCATGAGCTTCTGTGCTCAGCCCCCCGTCTTTTTATTTTCTTCATTTAATCCTCTGTTCAAATGTCATTTCCCCAAAGAGGGCTTCCTCTTTGCTTCTGGTGGTCTTCATGGTCTCTACAACTACAATATATTATATTGTATATCTATTTGTTCATTTCTAACTTCCCCCTCCCCACTGGAATGTAAATCCCTGAGGTCAAGGGCTTCATTTATTTTGTTTTCTGCTATACTCAGTACTATCTCCTGTACTCAGCACATGGTAAGTGCTCAACAAATATCTGTTGAATGAATTAGTTGGAATAAATGTCATTGGATTTTGCTGCATTTGTTTGGGCACAAAGGACTTGGGAGAGCCCTTGTGTTGCTATGCTTCTGTTTCCCAATCACATTCGTGTCCTTTCTAATCTTTCTGCCTTAATCACTTTAAATGTACCGACAAGCACAATTGACCAATTAATAGCGTTTATGCTCTTGTTACATCATTTGTAATCCATGATGCTCTTTCTATCCGTAATGGCCTTTCAAGTTTTCATGACTCAAAATGGATGACATGCATAATGAATACAAATAGCAAATTGATTAAATGCAATGCATATTCTACTGCTTGCTGGGCTTATGCCGGTTATTAATGACAGAAATCCAGCAAATTCTCATGCAAACACCAATGACATACAACCTTTAACGCAAGATGTTGGAGCACTAGGGGTCCTAAATTTTCCTAATTACTGAGCAACAGCAGAGATTAATTTCCCAGATGGCAACCTTTGTAAATAAGAACATCAGCATGGCTGCTTTGTCCAAGTTCTTTTTGCTGAGCACAAAACCCATCATACAACCCATTTTTACTTCATCAGACCATTTGTGTTGTGTTTAAAAAAAAATACACTTGAGAGATTGCCTTATGAGCAAAGTATAAAGGATGCCACTTGTGCAAAATCAAATTTATTGCCTGCTCAGGGATTGCATGTTTTTTAGGAATCCTAATACACTGTGATACAGATGCCACATAGCTTCAGTTCGTGTATTGAGCATTAAAGCATCACAAAAATGATAACACAAAACAAGAAAGAAGATATGGATGAGAGTCTTCAATGGACAATACGGTAAAGGACATGCTTTTAAAAGACCTGCCTGGCTAAATGTGCAGTCTTGGTTTCAGATTGCCAAAGAATAAGCTGGTTTGCAATAAAAGGCTGTGTGAATCAACTTTCTTTTCCCCATTAGTGGGAAACCTTCTGGGAAGCAGGTGTTTCTTTGACACACTGGGGCACATGATGACTGGTTTACCTAGGTTGGCACTGGAAAACAACAAGCATTTGTCTGATGGGTCTATTAAGAGGGAATGAAGTGATAGGAGCATTTGTCAAGGCCCACCCATGCTCAGAAAGCAACAATCACAGCATGCTGACCACTGCTCCTGCACTCTTCCTTCTGAAGCACAAATGAGACACTCTGCAGAAGGAAGGTGGGGTGAGAGAATGGGCAACTGTGGTCCTGGTCCACTTCCCCAGCAGCTCTTCAGGTAACACCTTGATAGGTCTGCCCCCACAATAGTTCAGACTCTGAGTCAGTGGAATTCCAAACCCAGGGAAAACAGAGCTCTGCCAAATTTGTGGCCTGTACCCTGCCAATTTGTGGCTCAGAGTGGTTTTGATGATACCTAGTCCAGGCTTAGTAGATTCCCTTCTACGTCTGAAAGTGTGCACATCATCTAGGGTTGGAAACTCCAGAAGTGACCCCGAACAAGTGAGTGGTGTATCGGGAGACACAGAGAGCCTGGGTAGTGAGGGAGAAGTTAGACGGGGAAGGGAAGGTGGCCACACAATATAGGATGCATTATTAAGTCAGCTACCACAGTGGGTGACGGCAGTTGAATCTCACACGGTAACACTGGAAAACTGCAAAGTACATGCCTTGGAATTACTTTAGCCAAGGCGTGAGGGAGCTGGGGTATTTAAACCCATATAACCAGCAGTCATTGCTTAAGAGTGTCTCCAGAGAGATATTAATTCCCAGGCACTTTCACCTTTCCATGCCTATGGACAAAGTGGAGCCTAGGGCCCATGTATCTGACAAAGATACAGTGGATGTGGGTGGAGGGCCCATAGAGACTGTTTCAAAGTCACACAAGGACTTAGACTTCCTTCCAGTATATACAAAACCCACACCCTCATCCCAAACTTCTGAAGGCATCACCATTACTCATGATCAAAACGTCTGATTAATGTACACAGTGCATTAAGCACACTTTTGAATGTGATTTGAAGGGGAATGACATTAACAGACTCTACTTGCTGAATTTTCCACTCTATGGAGATGGTAAGACAGACTTCTTGCTAACATTTAGGAAACACACATGCCCTCCTCCCCCACTGTCATATGTCTATGTGAGAGAATAAAGAATTCACAACTAGTTCTAAAAAAAAGAAACTAGGAAGAGAAATACAGACTACAGAGTAAGAGAAAGCAACAGTGCTAACAGAGAGACAGAAAGAAAGGAATGAGAATTTAATTTATTAAAATTGGAAAAAAAAAACCCCAAAATTATTGGTACCTTTAAACACGTTCCCTAGATGAAGCCTGAGGTACTGTGCTGGAACTTTCTGATTGTCATATAGAATCTGGTTGTCAAATAGCCTCATTTTGTACTGGAATTCATCTTGTAAAGCCAAAGAATTCCTTAGCATCTCCATTTCTTTTGACACTTTAGTTGCAAAAATCCTTTCTTAGTGCATAACAATGATAATAATTAGTATTTATTTCATGCTTGCTATGTATGAATTGTTTTGCATGTATTAACTCATTTAATACTCACAGTAAACCCACTGGTTTCCCCATTTCACAGGGAAAGAAGCTGAGGCTCAGAAAGGTTCAATGACTAGTCCCAGATCACTCAGCAAGTGGAACTAGGGTTTAAATCCAGGGGGTCTGACTGCAGAACCCCTAATTTTTACATCTCCATATTATCTTTCTTTCATTTGCCCTAATTACTTACCTTAATAGGCACATGTTTTTACAAACAGAAATCCTTCCTTAATTGTTTCTATCCCAAGGATGTGATGGCTTGACATTTTATGCCGAGGTCAGTGCAACACTTTCACATGAGCAACATCCTAAAACAGAACTCATTCAAGGAGGAGAGAGGCCCCAGCTTCCCAAGGATGACATCTGGTTTCTCCACCAGCATGCCCAGGTCTCTCACCAGCAAAACCTTGAGAGTTTTACCCCACACCCATCTTAGAATCACCTGCTCTCTAAACCTAGGGAAAGTCACTGAGGGCTACAGGAAATCAATTTTGTTTGCTTCTCTTTGCTACCAGATGAGCCAACTCAACCACTGGACTCCATATTGAGTAAAAATATAAAACATGCAAATGGCACTCCATTCTTATTTGTTACCTTTTTACTCAATAAAAGAAGGAAGTCTGAGTGATCATAGATAGAACCATTGCTTAGAAAGCACTTGAGCAATTGTTTAGATTCACATTTATTATGGTGTGATCTGAGTCTAAAAAATAATTGACTTTTTTTTTTCCAGTAAGGCTTATAAATACAGACTCAGAGAGGCCTCTCATTCTCCTAAACATCTTTCCAGGCGGAGATGAGAGGGAAAAAGCTTGTGCCTGTGCTAAAAGCCTACGGTTTGCTATTCCACGATGTTTCTATTACAGTGTCAGTGTGTATATGGCATCAGTACATATGCACATAAGTGTCATTTGCTAAATTTAAAAGAAAGATGGTTTTCCCACTTCTAACACTTAAGAACTTAGAAAAGATAATGCTTTAAGAGGCAGCAAAATCCACGACTACACACAGATAAAAGATCCTCTTATTTTTCTAAATATTTAGAGAATTAGTCTACAGAAGGACTACAATAGAAACTACCATAGTGAGATGAGATAAAATGATGAAAGTGCACCTAGGGAACCGTTTAAGTATGCCAGAGTGTCTATGGAGTGTATGTGTGTGTGTGTGTGTGTCCCCATTTACACACACACAAGAGTGAATAATTTTAAGCAAAAGCATTCAAGAATTTTATCATTCTGTCTTGACTTGTTCTTTCCACATGTTCAGGTTCAGTAATAACCTTGAAAGTGTCAGGACCAGATCAGTCAGAAGGATTCATTTAGAAATTGTGACCAGTCACAATGTGCCTTTATTTAGCCAACCCTCATAATAAGAGATTTCTATTACACGGGGCTGCTGTATGATGAGGTGGAGAGCACGTAACTGAGGCTCTGTAGTCAGACACCTGCAGAGCCTATGCCATCCACACGCTTACCACAGCTCCTGTCTCCGCATGGGGGAGGCAGGTGGAGGGATGAGCAATATGTATTTCAGATGCCCTTTTGGTCTGGGGGCTGTCAAGTCTCCTGATGCTGGACAGGACTGGGCTGTATTGAAAATTACATTAATTAGGAGATTTGGATTTTTGACGCATCTTTGTTTCTGTAAACTCCTTGTGAGTCTATCTAGCCTCAAATACCCAGTTAGAAACAAATATATGGAGATGATATGAGATTGTGCACAGAAGTCCTTCAAAGATGGCATTACACAGACTGAGATTACTAAGTAAAAAAAGTCCATGTAAATTTCAAAAAGCCATTAGCTGAGTCATATATTTACAAAATACAGTCAACCATCTACTGCTGACTAAGCTTTCTTAACTTCTTGACAATCTGGACAAGAATGACCCAGAGGTTGATAAGAAATTGAAAATTCTGCAAACACAAATAAAAAAGACAGATAAGCATAAAAATGGAAACGAATGCTAAATCAAAAGTCTGTCTCTAACAAGTTGACAAAATTCTGCAAGCCACAGATGCTCATAATTGGAGCACTATAGAAAATAAGGATGTTAAATTAGAAAAGAACTCAGTAAGGTTAGAAAACATATTTATGGTATTAAAGTGTCCTGGGTAATAGCAATATAACAGAAAGAAGAGGAGATCTTGGGCTGGGCATGGTGTCTCATGCCTGTAATCCAGCGCTTTGAGAGGCCGAGGCGTGTGGACCGCCTGAGCTCATGGGTTCGTGACGAGCCTGGCCAAGATGGACAAACCCCGTTTCTACTAAAAAAAATACAAAAATTAGCTGGACGTGGTGGTGGGTGCCTGTAATCCCAGCTACTTGGGAGGTTGAGGCAGGAGAATCATTTGAACCTGGGAGGTAGAGGTTGCAGTGAGCCGAGATCTCACCGCTGCACTCCAGCCTGGGTGACAGAGTGAGACTCTGTCTCAAAAAGAAGAAGAAGAAAAAAGAGATCTTAAATATTATGATGGGAAAAATCTCTAGAATCAACTTCGTGGTGAGGAGGGGGCTGTTCAGAGATATAATTTAAAGTTGAATCATGGACAACCGAAGGTTTAGACTAAAGGAAAAATAAAGGTACCAAGCAAAAACCTTGCTAAACACAACCCTGTGAGATAAATAGGGAGACAGGCATCATTGTTATATAGAAGATCTTGAAGGAAAATTAGAAGGGTTCTTTGTTCCCTCATTATTCAACTGATTTCCAAAAATGCAAGCTATTAAAGTATGACATAACTTCATGAAAGAGGGTAATTTTTATTTCTTGGGAAAGTCAGAAGAATGAAATGCAGAAAGATTTATAAAATAAAGTTTTATTTTTATTTAAGTTCATTATATTTTATTTTGCTTATATTACACTTACCATGTATATCAGGCACCATTTAAAAAACTTTGTAAACATTAACCGATTTAATCTTCTTAACAATCCTAGAATGTACTATTATTAAGCCCTTTTACACATGAGAAAACAGGCTTGGAGAGATTCAGTGACTCGCCCAAGGTCACACAGCTAGTAAAAGTGGAGCTGTGGCCATGTGCGGTAGCTCACGCCAGTAATCCCAGGACTTTGGGAGGTCCGAGGTGGGTGGATCACAAGGTTAGGAGTTTGAGACCAGCCTGGCCAATATGGTGAAACTCCGTCTCTACTAAAAATACAAAAATTAGCCGGGTGTGGTGGCAGGTGCCTGTAATCCAAGCTACTTGGGAGGTTGAGGCAGGAGAATCGCTCGAACCGGGGAGGGGGAGCTTGCAGTGAGCCGAGATCACGCCTCTGCATTCCAGCCTGGGTGACACAGCGAGACTCCGCGTTAACAACAACAACAACAACAACAACAACAACAACAAAAAGGTGGAGCTGTACACAGGCCATCGGGCTCTACAGTACTTGGAATCACTATGCTATGCTACCTTTATAAGCAGGGGAATTAAAAAGTGACATATTTTGATGATCTCGCTCTAATTTCTTAGCTTCTGAACCTTTGAAAGATTAAGTGAATACATGATACAATTCTACACTCTTTAGAACAGGAAAAAATTTGAAGAAATTTGATCTTAAAATATATCCATTTGTCTTTATAATTATACATGGAACCTTAAGAATCCTTTAAAATAGTAAATTAGTATTTCACATACACAAAAAAACAAGATAATAGATGGACTGGAAAGATATATTTATCTGTTATTCCACAGTAACTTTTACATTGAGATCAGATTAGAAAATGACCAGGATAAATGGCCAAGAATAAAATTCCCCCAAGTGTTGCATATACATTCTACCAGAAAATGTGTGACAACATTTTTAAGAAGTGTTTCCTGCCACAAAGTCAGAAGTGGGTGCTAATGTTAACAGCTCTCAAAAAGCTGCAGCCTGAAAAGAATAATGTCCTGAAGGGTAGATTGCCTTTCCCTACAAAGGTTTTAATTTAAAAGCACTCTTACCTTCAGTCCTGACTCTTTAAACTTGCAATTTTACCAATAAGACAACAGTATTAACTCACTAATTCATTCAATAAACATTTATAGAGCTCCAATGAGCTATCACTAGCAATGAGATAGCAATGAGACTATCCCAGAGTGAATGAGACACAGTTTCCACTTCTCAAAAAGTCCATTTAGAGAATAAGAACTTGGACAATTAATTAACAAAACCATGAGCTAAGTGTTATAGAGGCTCCAATAATACAAGCAGCAGGATCTTTTTAAAAATGTGCAATGTGCAATGTGCTCCTGGCTCAATATGGTGGAATGAGCACATGCATTATTTCTTGTCCTAACTAAAACCCCACTAAAATGAGAGTAAATCCCAAATTTCCACTTCTAGCCAAAATGGAGTAATAGGAACTTGCTTTATCCTCCCACCTAACATCACTCCCCCCATCCCAGGACAAAATATATTAAACAATAGTACGCAAGACACTGGACATCAGCCAACAATCAGTGATCCTTGAGAGAAGGGAAGCAAATGAGATAGGCCTGGTGATTTTTGAGCTTACTGCCTGGAGAGAAGTTCCAGGCTACAGCATGAGAGGGCAAATCCAGGCAAAGCCTGGTGGGCTTCTCACGTGGAGTAGATGAAGCTGAGCCTGAGGACACCTAGGCAGCTAGAGTTTACAGAGAAGAGTACTGGAGAGGAGAAGGCTTCACAAAGAGAACACTCCAAAGATCTAAAGATAGTCCTGGCTGGGCATGGTGGCTCCCACTGTAATCTCAGCACTTTGGGGGGCCGGGGCAAGTGGATCACTTGAGGTCAGGAGTTCAAGATCAGCCTGGGCCAACATGGAGAAACTTCACGTGTATAAAAAAATACAAAAAAATTAGCCATGCATGGTGGCTTGCACCTATAGTCCCAGCTACTTGGGAGGCTGAAGCAGAAGAATCGCTTGAACTTGGGAGGAGGAGGTTGCAGTGAGTTGAGTTTGTACCGCTGCACTCCAGCCTGGGTGACAGAGTGAGACTCCATCTCTAAATAAATAAATAAATATTAAAAAATAAAGATAGTCCTTCTTGAGTATTCAGCTGAGTGCTGAAAAGTGTATGCATGTGAGGAAACTACCTAAGGTCAGGTGGAAACCCACACAAAAAGACTGAAGAACAGTGCCTGCTACTCACACAGACCCAGAAATAGAGTCTATTCCCACTAGTCAGACTGGGAAACCTTAAGATTCTCTGACATAGAGAAGTTTGCCTCCACTGTAGGGAATAATAACACCTAAACCAAGCATTGCTTTGGTATCACCTAATAAATCTTAAAAGTGAGGACAAAGGATAAAACTGCTTCTAAGCAATGAAACTGTGTCTCAGATTGAAGTTTGAGAATATTGATAGGAATACAAAAATGTCCAGTACCAGTACAGTAAAATACACAATATCTGGTACCCAGTCAACAATCAACCAGCACACAAAAAGTAGGAAAATAGGACCATAAGAGCATAGCAAATCAATCAATCAAAATGAACTTCAAATTAACATAGAATTAGCAGTTATTATAACTGCATTTCAAATGCTCAAAAAGTTAAGTAGATACATGGAAGATATTTTTTAAAGGCTAAAATCAAATTTCTAGCAATGAAAAAACAAAGTCTAAGATAAGAATTATATTGGATGGGAATGATGACAAATTAGAGACTGCAGAAGAAAAGATTAGTGAACTTGAAGACATGGCTATAAAAATATTTAAAATGGAGGACAAAAAAAAGGTAATTTATAAAATGAGTAGAGCATCAGTGAGTTGTGGGCTAACTTCAAGTAGCATGTACTTAGGAAACTGGAGTCCCTGAAATAACAAGAGGACAGGACAGAAAAATTCAGAAGATATAATGGATATAAAATGTCCAAATGTGACAGAAACACTAAAACCAGAGATCTATGAAATTCAATAAACCCCAAGTGAAAGAAATATTAAGAAAATTCCAGCAAGGTACATCATAATCAACTTGCTCAAAAGGAGTGATGAACAGAAAATCTTAAAGGCAGCTTCAGGTAAGAAGGCACATTATATGGAGAGAATCAAGGCAGGGATTATTGTATAATATATTTCTAGACAGAAATAATGCAAGTGAGAAGATAGTGATGCAACATTTTTAAAGTACTAAAAGGAAAAAACTGTCAAACTAGAATTTCATATTTAGTAAAATAGCTTTTAAAAATGAAGGGGAAATAAAGACTTTTTCAGGCACCAAAAGCTAAAAGAATTCATCACTGGCAGATTTCACCACAAAATTAAAAAAAATCCTTTAAGAATTATGAAAATAACACCAGATGGTAATAGGAATCTCTACAAAGGACGAAGAGTATTGGAAATGGGTGTGTGTGCACATATGTGCATGTATATGCACAAACATATATATACATATGTTTGTGTATATTTTACTTCTAATTTAAAAATCTCTTTAAAACACAATTAACTAATTAAATAAAAATAATAACACAATGTGGGGTTTATAAAATCTGTAGAGGTTAAATGTTTTCCAATAATTTCAAAAAAGATTGGGAGGGGAAAAATCAAAATATACTATTGCAAGATTATTACACTATATGTGAGCATAAAATCACTTGAAGGCAAACTGTGATAAACTAAATATATGTACTATAAGTCCTAAAGTAACAACTAAAATAACAAAACAAAAAGTTATAACTTATAAGCCAACAAAGGACACGAAAATAAATTGTAAAATTATTAATTTAATCTAAAATCAGGCAGGAAAAGAGAAAAAAAAAACAAAAACAAAGAAGAGATGAGACAAAACCCTCCCACAAAATTAGCATGTAAACCTAATCACATCACATATCACATTAAATAGAAATGGTCTAAATGCCCCAATTAAAAAGAAGAGATTGTCAAATTCGATTAAAAAGGAAGACCCAACCACATGTTGCCTACACAAAACACATTTCAAGTGTGATGGCACAAACAGGTTAAAAGTAAAAGGATGGAAAAAATATACCATGCCTGACACCAATCAAGGAAAGCTATAGTAATATCAAACAAAAGACGTTTCAGATCAAAGAGTATTACTTGGCATGAGAAATGTCATTTCATAATGATAAGGAGTCATTTCATCAAAAAGACAGAAATAATCACAAATCATGTCTATGCACCTACTAACAAAACTTCAGTAGACACGAAATAGAAACTGGCATAACTGCAAGAAGAAACATGCAAATCCAAAACTATAGTCAGATATTTTAACACTTCTGTCTCAATAATATATAGAACAAATGAAATGAAAATCAATAATAGAAGATCTGAACCACATTATCAAGTAACTTTTAAAATGAACATTTATAGAACATTTCACTCCCAAAGCAGCAGAATACACATTCTTTTCAATAACACATGGACATCTATAACAATAGATCATACAGTGGTCCATAAGTCCTATTAAATTGAAAATAATTAAAGTCACACAAAGTGTATTATCTGACCACAGTGGAACTAAATTAAAAAAAATGGCAACAGAAATATATCTGGAAAATGCTCAAATATTTGGAAACAAAACAACATACTTCTAGATAACTCATGGGTCAAAGATGAATTCAAAAGGGAATTCAGAAAGTATTTTTAACTGAAGGAAAATTAAAATACAATGTATCAGAATTTGGAGGATGCCACTAAAACAGTTTTTAGGGGAAATTTTATAGTACCAGCTTATATTAGAAAAGAAAAAACATCTTAGTTTTTTCCTTAAAAAACTAAAAAAAAAAAAAAAAAAAAAAAAGCAAATCAAACTTTAAGCAGAAGGAAGTAACAACGATAGGAACAGAAAACGACATAGAAAAAAGAAAAACAATAGAAAACAATCAATGAAACAAAAAGCCAGTTCTTTGAGAAGATCAATAAAATTGATAAACCTTTAGCCAGACTTATCAGGAAAAAAAAGAAGAAGACAGAAATTGCTGACAGCAGAACTGAGAGAAGTTGCATCACTAGTCAGTCCCCAGATGCTGAAAATATAAAAATGAGGATGTTGTGAAGAACTTTATGCCATCAAATTCAACAACTTAAATGAACAAATTCCTTGAAAGACATAAATTACCAAAGCTTACTCAAAAAGAAATAGATAACCTAATAGCCCTTTATCTATAAAAGAAATAGAATTTGTAAAAAAAAAAAAAAAAAAAAAAAAAAAAAAAAAAAAAAAAACCTTTCCACAAAGAAAACTCCAGGCCAAGTGGCTTCAGAGGTGAATTATATCAAGTATTAAAGAAGAAATAATACCAATTCTACACAACTCTTCCATGAAATTGGAAAGGAAGAAATATTTTCCAATTTATTCTATGAGGTCAGCATTGCCCTAATACTAAAACTAGACAAAGACATTACAAGCAAAGAAGACAGACCAATATCCTCACGAACCTAGAAAAATTCTAAACAAAATTTTAGCAAATTGAATCCAGCAATACGCCAAGAATAATAATATATCATGGTAAAGCAGAGTTTGTCTCAAGAATGCAAAATTGGTTTAACACTCAAAAATCAATCAAAGATCAATATAATCCACTATATTGCTAAGCTATAAAGAAAAACCATGTGATCATCTTAATAGATGCAGAAAAGGCATCAGAAAAAGTTTAACATATCTTCCTGGAAAGGCTCTTGATAAAGTAGGAATTAAAGGGAACATCCTCAATATTATAAAGGCATATACAAAAAAACCATACAGCTAATTTCATACTTAATGGTGTAATACTCAAGACTGAACACTTATTAAACCTGAATTTCCCTCTCTAAGATCAGAAATAAGACAAGGATGTCTGCTCTCACCACTTCTATTCAATAATGCACCAGAATTCCTAGCCAGTGGAAAAAGTTAAGTAAAATAAGTAAAAGACCAGACTGTAAAAGAAGTAAAGCTTTGTTTATTTACATATGACATTATTGCCAACGTAGAAAATCCAATGAAGTGTACAAAAATGCTATGATGAGTGAGTTGACCAAGGTGTAGGATACAAGATCATTCTACAAAGATTAGTTGCATGTCTGTATGCTAAAATGAATAATCAGAAAATGAAATTTTAAAAAAGATAACATTTACAACAGTATCAGAATATATGAAATACTAAGAAATTACAGAAAATAACTGAGTTGGCATCTTTTTAAAAATCCAAAATACTTGGGCATAAAATCTTATATATTACTGTGAAATTTCAGAACCACAAAAATAAAGATCCTGAAAGTTTCCATGGGAGTAAACAGATCACCTATAAAGAACTGAGACTCAGACCGACAAGGGACTTCCCAATGGTCAAAACATAATGAAGCTAGAGGAAAAGGTTAGGATAATAACATTAATTAAATTCTCATCTGACACAGCAAAAATTTGAAATATATTGTTTTAAGGTGGCAAACTACCAAATAAAGGTGTAAGCATATTATTTATAAATGTGGAGCTAACCACCAGAAGCCCTATCAACAGAATGGGTTAAAACTGGCTGCCTTTGGAAGTACGATGAGAGGAGAAAAAAGACGGGGTAGGATATAAAATTTAACAGGCAACCACTTAATAACCCTATTGGTATTACTTGATTAACTATTTGTATGATTTCAATGTGTTTAAAAAAAACCTCAGTGGGTGCATGGTGACATCAGAGCCCAGAACAAATTAAATGGACCCTCAAGTAACATGGCTGCACTTTACATATGGCCGTGAATGTCTATATTACAGCTAATAGCCAGCTGTTTTCTTACCAATATAAACTTCAATTCCACTGAATTTACTGTGCTCTCTCCCTCCTGCCCCCCACCTCACCCCTGTCTTTCTCTCTCTCATGGTGACAAACAGCCTTGTTGTTCTGTGACTCTAATAGAAAAATGCTTGTGTGTAAAGTCAAATGGTGTGGGGACAAGGTAGCCTGGCAAAGTATGTGACCTGGATACACAGATGATGACCTCACACCAACAAGAACATGCAGACACCCAAAGTTCTGTATGATTGATTCATTCTAAGTTGATGCAAGATTTTAATCAGTATGACCCTGAGTCTCATGGGAAAAGTTCCTTTTTCAATTCTCTTTCAATTCTATGCATATCAAGGAGAAAAATGTTAGTTTGGTAGCCTTTTAAACAAGAACTCTTGTTAAAAGATTTCATTCTCAGACCTCTGGCTCAGAGTATTTCACTAATGTTTGATTGTTGTATTTGTGTTTATTTTCATGGTTACTGTCTATTTTATATATGAAAAGTGAAACTGGTTTTCCATCTGTGGCTAGTGACAAAGGTTAAATTTATCCTTTTAAATAAATTTACAAACAATAAGTAGGTAATTTAAGAAGAATATTAAGCACATTCTTAGGAGGATATTAATATTAGAAGAATATTAAGCACATTAATAGGAGGCAAGTTGTTATGGCAACATTTGTCAAGATGGTTTGCAAATAACTGAAGTTTGGGGAACACCAGTCTGGTAAAAGCCCTATCCTCGTTTACCTTTATCAAAATTTGTTTTTATTTATTTTATATGTGTATATTCAGGGGGTGCAAGTGCAGATTGCTCATGTGTGTATATTGCATAGTGGTAAAGTCTGAGCCTTGGTGTACCCATCACCCGTACTGGCTTGCCTTCTTCATATGGCTCCTGGCAGGACCGTGAAACAGGAAAGGAAGAATGTCCTCATTTAGGTTGGACACTGGCAGCATTTTCTGGGTGAGAATCTCTGAATTTGCTCACGCTTTTTAATAATCTCCCAATTAAATGCAACTGTTTTGAGATATATCCCAATTTGAAGTATACAATAAAACCTAGAATACAGCCTTGGGAGTTGTGGGCCCATAGTTTCTGAAAAGTAGATGGCAGGGAAAGTGCTGAGCTGTATCTTTTCCTTCCCAATTATACCAGAAAAAAAAAAAATAAAAAATAGAAACGAAAAAACCCTCCCACATTTAATGAATGCGCTCACCCTCTCCACATATGTGTTGCCCCAAACTTCAAGCCTTCCATCCACATAAATTTGCGAAAGAAAAGATTCACACCAAAACTGCTTTCTCATCCTAGGCTGCTGGAAA
This sequence comes from Rhinopithecus roxellana, assembly GCF_007565055.1. Taxonomy (NCBI): domain Eukaryota; kingdom Metazoa; phylum Chordata; class Mammalia; order Primates; family Cercopithecidae; genus Rhinopithecus; species Rhinopithecus roxellana. The sequence goes on from NC_044568.1 coordinate 28,331,283, forward strand.
TGGATTTCAGGAGCAATGACCACGCCCTCCCCACATGAGGTTCCCCTACAACTGAGGCATGGACAGCAAGGAGTCAGCACAGTCTCAGCTCCAAACCTCATATGAATCTGGTTATTTCTCTAATAACCAGTGTATAATAAGTTTACGATGATAATTACAGCACATTTACAAGGAAATTTGGAGAAAAAAGAATAAGATTGGAAAATATAAATCTAGGTCAAAAACGATGGCGACAAAAGACACCACAAACAAACTGAAAAGACAGGCCATAGTCTGGGAGAGAGACCTATGTAACAGATACAGGATCACAATGCAGTGTGTACATGTGTATATATATATGTGTGTGTGTGTGTATTTATGTGTGTATGTATATATACACATGCATACACAAATAACTCCTACAAATTAATTAGACAAATTAATAACCCAATAGAAAAATGGTCAAAGTGCTTGAATAAGCAAATAATAGGGAGGAAATACTAATAGCCAATAAACACATGACAAGTGGTTCGATCTCATTAATAATAAGAGAAATGTACATTAACTCCATTTTGGAGAGCGATTTGACCCTATCTAAAATATGCACAATTCTGTAGCCCAGAAATTCCATCTGCAGGTATAAACCTAGAGAGGCACTCATGTGCATAAGAAGTCACACACCATAGTGGCATTTTTAATAGTGAAAAATTGGAACACAAATGTCCCTGAATAGGAGAAAAGCTACATAAATTACAGCATAGGCACAACATGAAATACTATGAAACAATGAGGTAGATCTATATTAATTAACATGGAAAGATCTTAAAGAAATATTAGTAAAAAGCTAGCTGCAGACACATTCAATGTTATGCCTATATAGGGGAAAAAGCCTTTTAAAAACAATGCTATCTAGTTGTTTAGTGCTATAGATTCACAGTACTGTGCTTAAATGTATAAAAAATATTTCAGAGGATTCAGACTAAACTGGTAGTTGTTACTGGGAAGGTGGAGGGTATTGAGGAGAGGAGGGGGAATAGGAACTTTTATGGCGGTAGGGGTTCAAGGTGATTTTTAACTTATCTGTAATGTTTTAATTTTTTCAAGGGGCTGATATTTATGTATTACTTGAGTAATTTAAATAATAATTGAGTAATTTATGTAATGCAACAAAAAGTTGATAAAAATATAACACTAATGATCTAAGAAGGACTGAGAGAAGGGGATAGAGAAGTTAGACCAGCAGCATAGGGTCTGTTACTGTCTGTTAGTTTACTGAAATTCGTGAGAACATGAGTTGTCATAAATTCATCATGTGGAAAGCCATCCACGTTGGGCTCCCCTCCCATTTGTAAATGAATTGCCTCTGTGACTGTCCAAGGCTCACAGCTCCTGGGCCCCATGCCTCCCTCAACAGTAGGAAGGGTTGAGACCTCACTAAGACGACTCAAGCTACAGTCTAAGAACCCTTGGTCAGAAGAAACTCAAAAAGATAATACACATGCAGTGTAAAGGAATCTTTCTCTGTTTCTTTATTAGATTGTTATATCCACATATGGCACTTTAGCAGCCAAAATAAAGTTCTCTAATGTGGTCTCATGGTAATAATATTGTAAAACAACACAAAATGGCAATAACTCGCCAGTTTCTCAAGGTGGAGGTCTGAAATCGACAATGCTTTTCTCAAAAATCACAACTTGGTAAAAGGCACAGCTATTAGAAAACAGATTCTCTTCCTAAATGCCTTGAAATTCATGTCCTTTTTAATTGCCCAGAATTCATGTCACTTGTGTGAAAAAGCTATAAATATACACAATCATAAAAACACACTTAGACATCCTGAACAAAATCAATGCCATATTATTTTAGTTTATTATTCCTTGTAGAATTCACACTGGTCTTCCTACTTTGATATTTATTTATACTGAAGAAGCAAAAGAACATAAATGCCACACTTGGGACAGCACTAATGCTAGAATTGAGTAGAATACATATAGCTTCTGCCTTAATTTAAAAAACCAAAGCAGTCTTTACGAATCAACCTCACATAATATAGGACAAAGCTGAAGGTCACTGTATTATTCATTTAAAAAGGCACTGATAAGGATTAAAATTAAGGTTCATCAGGTTTGAAGGACTGTTAGCTTGCATAAATGGCTTCTTCCTTCCTAACAGTGGATGATGGGGGGGTGGGGGCGTGGAAAGGGGTTGATGATAAATAGTATACAAAAGGATATACTTTTTCCTTCCCCCCAGGGGTTTGTTATTCGTCTCTCATTGGAACCTCTAAGCTCTTTATTCAAGAGGTCCTCTGCTATTCACAACTTTGCTGCTCTTATGAAAAATTAATGATTGCTTTCTCTTCAACAGAAAACTGCTTTATTTTGCAGAAGATTAACAAAGAGGATGCAGTGCAGAAGTGAGTCCCTCAGCAGGAGAAGCTTCTCTCACACTAACCCATTTATGGCTGGGGAAAAATACCCCGTTAGTTCAAGGATAGCAAATAAATAGATGGTGTGCAGCCTGGTACAGATGGTAGAACAAGGACTATATCCTTCACAAAAGGGATGTGCCAACAAAAACAGCCTGCCCCCAACAGCAGGCTGACCCAACGCCCTGCTCGCTGACTCCTTTATGCCGGCACTGAGTGCCACGCTGCGTTTGCAAGCTATTGTTCAGCAGGCGGATTTTCTGCTAGGGGTTAACAGGTGAGAGCAGTGATCCCATATGCAGCAGCAAGAGCAAAATAGAGAGGATGCTTTCAGTTAAGCTGCCAATGCTTAGCAAACACTTCTGAAAATATCATAGCTCAATATTGCATCATTCATGAATGGACGAGCTGCAGGGTGGGGGGTGCTTGTTTCAAAATGATTTACCAAAGTAAGAAGAGAGTGCAGAAATGCAAAAATAAAATAATGTGGCTCATGTTCTGCCCTATGTATGCATCAGTTTTCATTTTAACATCTAGTTGTGGCTATCAAAGTAATTTCTGGTGAAATTCCGCTTTCACTATTTAAAGTCCCACTTTGTTACATCATTTCACATCTTAATTTCACTCAATCTTTAATGACCATATGTCCCCCAGACTCCCTAAAGCCAGAGAGGTTATATTAATTATTGGTTCATTAGTAAGGGACTGGGCCTCAAACTCAGCTCTTCCCACTTTGAGCCCAGCACTCCTGGGAAGCTGTGGAAAGCATTCACACGCCCTGATCCTGGCATCCAGCCAGCCAGGGGCGGGGGTAAGAACACGTGAAAACGTTTGGAAAGAACAAAGGGGCCCCTTTCTCTCACACCTGTTAAAATGGCTACTACAAAAAAAGATGGAAGACAAGTGTTAGCATGGCTGTGGAGAAAAGCGAACCCTTGTGCACTGTTGGTAGGAATGCAAATTAGCACAGCCATGATGGAAAGCAACATGGAGGTTTCACAGAAAACTAAAAATAGGACTACCATGGGGCCAGCAATCCCACTTCTGGGTAGAGATCCAAAGGAGCTGAACTCAGTGCGCCACCGAGATATTTGCACTTCTATGTTCACTGCAGAATTCACAGTGCTGAGTTATGGAAGCAACCGAGGTGTTCATCATTGGATGAATGTATAAAGAAAACGTGTGTGTACATGATAGAATAGCATTCAGCCTTCAAAAAGAGGGAAATTATGTTATTTTTGACAACAGAGATGAACTTGGAGGACATTATGCTAAATGAAATAAGCCGGGCACAGGACAAATGCCACATGATCTAACTTGTAATTCTCACATGTGGTATCTAAAACATCAAGCTCACAGAAGCAGAGAGCACAATGATGGTTCCCAGAGACTGGGAAAGGGGGTTGGAGGGAAAAAGGTGAGAGATGAGGGTGCAAAATTTTAGTCAGACAGGAGGAATAAGCTTTATTGAGCTATTGCACAGAATGGTGACTATAATAAGTAATAATGCATTGTATATTTCCAAACTGTTAAAAGAGGAAATTTTAAGTGTTGTCACCACAAAAAAAGATTATGTGAGGTGATGGATTTGTTAGCATGATTTGACCAATCATTCCACATTGCACACATATATCGAAACATCACATTATGCCCCATAAATACATAATTATTATTTGTCAGTTAAAACAAAGAATGAAGGCGGCACCCACCTGATGCTAAGCACCTAGAAATGACTGAATTCCACCAATATATGTTTGGCATGGACACGGCCTTGGCCTTCACAGAGCTTCGTGGACTCCTGGGGCAGGTGGGGTCAAACACATTCTCACCCAGATAACTCTACCATCATACTTGTGATGGGCCAGACTTTTGGAGCCGTGGTTCAAGGATATATCTTTTTTGAGTGTTTTTTTTTTGTGTGTGTGTGTGTCTGTTTTTAACTTATTTTTTAAGTGTTTGTAGTAAGAAAGCACTGAGCTTGGGTGGCTGAAAGTGTGTGATGCAGAATCTATAAATGATAGTTTCATATAGATCAGTTGTGCTCGGCATTATCTATATTCATCTACTTTTTGGTGTCACTAATGGCATATGAAATGACAATTAGAGACGTCAGCTGCTCTTTGATTTGAATATACTTTCCAGAGAGCACTAAATCTACAGTGTTTCTCCTCATTCGTATGGATCTTAAGGTAGTTGAAGGACAATGACTGCCAAGCCCTGTAGACTGTTTTCTCTATGCCAAGCACTGCTCCAGGACCCTCTGATGTGTTACCACTCAGTTAATCTTCACAGCAGTCTCATGACACTTGCACTATTATTTTACACATACCCCATTTTGCAGATTAAGAAACTGAGAAGCAAAAAACTAAAGTAGTTTGCTTAAGGTTTCCAGCTAATAGGTGAGAGAGCTGGGATTTAAAGCTGGTAGACTGCCTCCAGTCTGCTATGCTTTCTGCCTGAAGACAGATGATATCTAAAATAATTTTTAAACATATGAAATTCATTTTCAGTATAATTATAGATAGCAGATCCAAATAACTAGAAAAATCCAGGAAAAAGAGCCATGAATATGCACTTTCAAAAAGTGTGCAATGAAGAGCAAAATCAATTCTTGCTTTATAAGCTATCGCAAGGATTTTACCCCTGTCAACATTTTATTGTTAGATATCAAAAAATCATTACCATCAAAACAAAACATTCACAATGATATAAAAACGGACTTTGTTCCTTAAGGAAATGCTATAAATATGCACAAGAAAATATTTTTCTCTGAGAAATGGCAATCAGCCAATAAATCAGCAAGTCACACACAAGCCTCCTCTCTTTTCCTAGAATTTAACACATGAAGATTTAACAAGGCTTGTAATCAGTTCAACAAGAACGAGAGAAGCCTGTTGGAAGCCATCATTAAATCTAAAACTTAAAACTTCTGCATGACAAAATACATCATAAAAAAGGTTAAAAGACAAGCTATACATAGGGAGTAAATATTTGCAACATGCCTAGTAAGAGAAGATTATTAACCAGAAATGATAATGAACTCCTACAAGTCAGTAAGACAGGCAACTCAAAAGGAAGAAGCATCAATAATAGGTTCAAGGATTTCAGAGAAAAGGAAATTCAAACGGCCAATCAACATAGAAGGATGTTGAACTTCACTAGCAATTATGGAAACTCAAAATGGAACCAAAATAAGCTACTTACTTCAGATGTGCAAAATGTTTAAGTTGGTTGGTATTAGATGTTTGGTGTAAGTGTGGGGAAATGAGCACTTTCATACACTGCTGGTGGGAGTCTACATCACAGTCAAGTTGGAGGTACTTTGGAAGTACCTGGTAATATTGAAGATGAGCGAATTCTATAATCTTAAAATTATCTGCACAGAGAAATATTTGTACAGATGCATTGGGGGATATGTACAAGGATGTTCACTGCAACATAATTTGAAATAATGGAAAACTGACACAACCTAAATATCCACCAGCAAGAAATGAATAAACTGTGGTGTGTTCTTAGGATATAATAGTTATAGAATGACTCTAGATGTAAATCTATCAAAATGCACACAGCTCAAAAATGACGAGTGGAAAGAAGTTGCAGAACAACATACAGTGTGATATCATTTACAGAAATGTTTTTTAAAAAGTTCCCACATCGGCCGTGCGCGGTGGCTCAAGCCTGTAATCCCAGCACTTTGGGAGGCCGAGACGGGCGGATCACGAGGTCAGGAGATCGAGACCATCCTGGCTAACACGGTGAAACCCCGTCTCTACTAAAAATACAAAAAACTAGCCAGGCGAGGTGGCGGCGCCTGTAGTCCCAGCTACTCGGGAGGCTGAGGCAGGAGAAAGGCGTGAACCCGGGAGGCGGAGCTTGCAGTGAGCTGCGATCTGGCCACTGCACTCCAGCCTGGGTGACAGAGCGAGACTCCGACTCAAAAAAAAAAAAAAAAAAAAAAGTTCCCACATCAACAATATTATGTGTTTCTAAAGATATGTGAATATACATGTAAAAGTTTACAAAATGGGCTGAAGGCATACACACTAAGTTCAGAATAGTGTCTATTTCTGGAGAATAAGGAGAGTTACCGTGATTAATGTGATAGACAAAGAGGGGGAGGGTTAAGTCAATAATGTGCTTTTCTTTTTTTTTTTTTAAAGTGAAGAATTAATTCATACAGTTTAAAAAATATTATATACATAGGAAAAAAGACTGACTCAAATATGCCAGTGATTAATTCCTGTTGGTGAAGATTTCTTGGATTTTTCTTTCCTCTTCTTCTTAAAAATAGTTTTATACATTTTCAATTTTCCAAAATAAAAAAATACAATGAAAAAATCAATAGAAATATAACTCGTAAATTTCAACTAAATCTGCAATGTCATGCTCTACCTCTTGTGATTAGCTTTTCTTTATTTTTATCTTACACAATTATGCTCTTAAGTAAGGACAAATTAGAGTTAGAACACTTTGGTCCTCCATTTCCTTCAATAAACAGGAACATAATGTATTTGGATAACTGTTTTTGGTCTAACAGAGCTTTGACATTAGAGAGGCATATGTTTCATAGATTATGGATGGCACTGTTTAGAAGACTTCAAATTCACAGGTGGCAGCCGGAATCCCATAAAGATGTTGTATCTTTGGATTTAAACAACAGTTGCAACTAAGAGTTAAATAACTCTGTGCCACTCTTCTGGTCGTATCTAAAAAGCACAATAGTATAGTGGTTTAGAACTGAGCTGTCTAATACATGTTACAATGTGTTCTCATTTAAATAGAAATGAATTAAAACTAAATACAACTAAAAACTGAGTTCCTGGTCAGGTGCAGTGGCTCACACCTATAATCCCAGCACTTTGGGAGGCCAAGGCAGGCAAATAAACATGAGGCTGGGAGTTCAAGACCAGCCTGGCCAACATGGCGAAACCCTGTCTCTACTAAAAATAAAATAAAATAAAATAAAATAAAATAGCCAGGGATGGTGGCACACACCTGTAATCTCAGCTACTTGGGAGGCTGAGGCACGAGAACCACTTGAGCCCGAGAGGCAGAGGTTGCAGTGAGCCGAGATAGCACACTGCACTCCAGCCTGGGCAACAGAGCAAAGCTCTGTTTCAAAAAAAAAGTTCCTCAGTTCCTTGGTTGAACTAGCCACACGTCAAGTCCTCAATAGCTATTTGTGGCTAGAGGCGACCAGATTGGACAGCACAGATACAGAATATTTCCTTCATCACTGAAAGTTCTATTGGACAGCATTGGCTTAAAGCATGGACTCTAGAGCCAAACTTCTTGGATCCTGATCCCAACTCTACCACTTGTGAACTACTTGGTTGTAAGCAATTTTGAAATCTGTCTGTGTCTCTATGGCTTCATCTCTAATATTAGGAAAATTGTGAAACCATCCTCGCTGGGTTGCGGTAGGGATTAAAGGACTTAATTGATATATGCAAAGTTTATATTAACACAATAAACATTATATAAACTGCAAGCACTTATTATATCTGTCAGCTGTCTACCTGATGGAAAGAAGTACCACATGGCCCTCATCATCTCTTACTTCCAGAGCCATCGGGACATGGCAGAGGAAGAACTAATGCTCTGGTCACCATGAGAAGATCCTTGCTCTCCTGGGCCTGATGACTGCTATATTGAAAACAAAGCACAGGTCACGGAGCAGGGGAGACAGGGACAACAGTAAGGAGGCCACTGTGATAATCCTAGCAGTAGGTGATCTCCCTGGGCCATGATGGTGGGAGTGAGGTGGTAAGAAGGGGTCAGGTTTTGGAGTTGAAGTTATATCCTGACAGACCAGCTGTGGCATATGAGAGAGAGGAGTGAGAATCTGCAGGTATCTATTAAATACTCATTTGCTGCCCTTATCTGGTACTTACAGCCAGAAGCCCAATACAAAGACTTGTATTTGTCACCATGGGGTCATCACCGGGCAGGATATACCAAATAAGAATGACACAAAGGAGAAAAGTATGTCAACACATTTTCTTATATAAAAAGGGAAAGGATAAATCATATATTTAAATTGTTATTTATAGGAAAAGAGAGGGAAGTGAGGGGATGCTGCACGTTGAATAGCTCTTGTTTTGTCAGTTTGACTTTGTAATCATGTAAATAATTTTATAACGATAAATTAAATTTAATTTAAAAATGAATTATTAAAAATGTAAAGCAAAATAAAGCAAGTGAACCTAACTATATAAGCAGTTGGTGGTATAGCTACACACAGAGGAACGATTCTAAGTAATTCTACAACACAGTAATTTGACTGTACATCCTTCGTGGGATATATCTGAAAGACAAAGAGAAAAAATATTGAAATGTTTTCATTAGCCATATTGTTATCACAGTTTTTGTATAATTACTCTGAGGCTGATTGTGTGTTGTGTGGGATATAGCAAAGTAGTAATTACATTGGAATTATTTAGAATCGGGATTTTCAGCATAGAAGAAGGGAGATATTTATGGATGTAAGGTCCATGAAGTAAAGTAAAAACATGGTTGTCCTGAATTTGAATTGGACAATCAGATTGGATTAATCATTTTGTTTAAAAACTTATGTTTTCTATCTTTGTCCACTATAAATAATAACCAGCCCAGAAGCAATGAGCACACTTACTGCTCAGAATGTGGTCTCTAAATAATATTTCCCATTAAAAGGAACCAGGAATCCTAAGATAAATGGCTGATTCCAGGTCTGGGGTGGGATATATACAAGATGAACCTGGAACATATTAAAAGCAAGGAATCTATCAAAGACAATTAGGGCCATGTCAAAAGTAGTCCAGAGCTGACTTGATCAGGCTTCCACTGGTCAAAGATTGAACAATTTAAATGTTGTAAAATACAATAACTGCAATCACCATATAAAACAAATTTAACACATAAACTGTTAATAATATTAATTATAAAAGTAACAAGCACACCTTTGGAAGATGCCAGGAAACACCTCATTATTTGAAAACAGGTATGTACAGGGAAAAATAAAGCATATATCCTACCTATTCTGTATAAACTTTACCCCATGGTAGCCAAATGCGGGAAGGGGAACATTTTCTCTTTACAGAACATTTAAGTTGACGTGTGAAGAGAAAAATAATAGAATGAGAATATTTATTACAGATTGTCATTTTTGCAACCTGTAATAAATG